>NC_050580.1:34921032-36121032 GCF_011100635.1 Trichosurus vulpecula | reverse complement strand
ATCCCCTTCATCATTTCTTATAGAACAATAAGATTCCATTACGTTTGTATCCATAACTTGTTCAGTTATCCCCCTATTGGTGAGCATCCTCTTCCCTTTACTGCTTTTCCCAGCTTTGTGAAACAACACTACTCATGATCTTCTGTCCTAATCCTTCTCCATAGTGTTTTCCATATGTACTTATACTCTAATTTAGATTGTCATGTCTTTCTGCTTAAAGAGCAAAATATTTGCTCTCTGAGACCAAATATTTGCTGACTGAGGAAATTTCTGGGCTTTTTTGGTCTCCAACAGTAGAGACTATTTTTATATTGCTTAAACTTCTACATTGAAGGTGATCATCAGAGTCAATGTCTTCACTTTTATCCATTTTTCATTTTTCAGAATCAATTGTTGTTGTTGAGTCTCTTTCAGTTGTGTCCAACTCTTCGTGACCCCATGTGGGGTTTTCTTGGCAAAAATACTGGAGTGGTTTGCCATTTCCTTCTCCAGCTCATTTTACAGATGAGGAAACTGAGGCAAACACAGCTAGTAAGTGCTTGAGGCCAGATTTGAACTCAGGTCCTCCTGACTCCAGGGCTACTGTGCCACCTAGCACAGCATATTTAATAAGTTGGGTTGTTAGTATGATAATCATATGATAGGCCTTCTCATTGTTATCCTTTCTTCTAATTTGGTATTGATTCTGACTAACTTTTAAGGGGGAAATGAAAAACAAACAGACATGCACTTAAATACAGTTTTACAACTGAGGGTTAAAGTGATTTATGCATATGTATACATATGTTTCACCTTATATAAATTATGTACAAACTGGTAAGATTTCCTAAAGAGGACTTAACATCGAGTAATCCTGTTTTTCATAGGAAAAACATAAATGAGAAAGTAGAGCTAATTGATATCTATGGTCCTTCCCAGCTCTGCCATTCTCTGTTCTAAGGTCCCTCTCAGCTTCAATATCTTCTTTTCTAAGGTTCTTAGTGCTAACATTCTATGTTCTAATGTTCCTTCCAGCTCTGCCATTCTCTGTTCTAAGGTCCCTCTCAGCTCCAACATCTTCTGCTCTAAAGTCCCTCCCAGCTCTAACATTCTCTTTTCTAAGATCCCTCCCAGCTCTGCCATTCTCTGTTCTAAGGTCCCTCTCAGCTCCAACATCTTCTGTTTTAAGGTTCTTTTTAGCTCTAACGTTCTCTGTTCTAGGTTTCATCCCAGCTCTGACATCCTTTGCCTATGACTTTTCATTGTGTGAAGACTAAGGAGACTTTGGTAGGTGCTCCCCAGTCTGTTTAGATGCACAGAGTCCCAAGGAGAATGAGGCCCCAACTTCCACCCACTAAAAGTTGAGGCAAAAACCCAAAAACCCCTGTGCCTGCCAGTGAGTCAAGCATGATGGTGTTGAGGAAGGGGTGGCCTCTGCCTGCCGACTCCTCTTTATTTATCACCACCGGAGTGCACCTGGCTGGAGTTTCAGATGGCAGTCAGCTGCTGTCAGTTCCAGGGGGCACAGCCAATTCCACTTGGTTTGATGTAGGATGCAGGGAATGGGGCTTAGTAACGTAATAAAAGCTCCCTCCCAAGGGAGCCTTAAAACGGCCCTTCCAGGAATGAAGGATGTGTCAACAGACAGAGGGAAGGGCAGAGAAGAGGAAGAAATCTCCTAGAGAAACTGCTGAGACAGCCAGGAGGCCATGTGAGAAGGGGAGGCGTGATGTGCGAGAGATGAAAATGGGACCAAGCAGAACCTGGCCTGGAGGCAGGAAGTGTCACGTTGGGGAGGGAGGGTCCTCTCCAAAGTGTTAAAGAGACACACGTAGGTGAGACAACGAGGCATGAGTCAGGAGAGGGAAGGACAAAGGCGTCATCTTAGCCAAAGGTATTTTTAAATATCAGGAGATCTTGAAATACAAAACAATTCTGCAAAGCTTTCTCTGGATCAGTGGTCCACCTTTGGCTGTGTGGGCCAGCACTTCTTGGGGAAGCTGTCCTGTCCCACCTCCTCAGACCCCATGATGGTCCCACAGCCCTCTCACTTTTCCATTGGAATGAGCAGATTCCCATCAGTTTGTGTTCAAACCAAAGATTTGTCATTTTTGTGCCTGACCAGCCAGCCCAGAAGATCAAGAGGGCTGGGAAAGGCCTTAGAAATAGAATGTAAACTCCCCGAGGGCAGGGACTGTTTTATGTTGTATTCTCAATGCCTAACACGGCATAAGCACACAGTAGGCAGTTAATAAATGCTTGTTGACTGCTTGAGATCATGCAGGTAGTACAGCGTATGGAGTCAACTAGACCTGGAGTCAGAAAGACTTGAGTTTAAATCCTACATCAAATACTAGCTGTATGACCCTGGACAAAGCATTTGACCTTTCTGGGCCTCAGTTTCTTCATCTATAAAATGGGGAGAATATAGACTTGAAGACTTCTAAGGTCCTATCCAGCTCTAAATCTAAGACCATATGTATTCATGGGACTGGAGATTTAGAGCAAGGAGGGACCTCTCATTTGACAAATGAGAAAACTGAGGCCCAGAGCTGGGGAATGACTTGCTCAGAGTCCCATGGCAAGTCGGTGATGCAGCCTGGATTAGAACTCGAGTCTTCTGACTTTTTTTTCTTTACATCATGTTCCCCTCCTGTTGTCACTCCGTTTCTCTAACCCTGGAATGTGTGGGGTTCTCCATGCCGAGATCACTTAGAGCAGTTTCTTCATTTCACATCTGAGAAACTGAGGCCTAAGGCCCAGCGACTTGCCCAAGGCCACCCAGTGACAGACCTGAGACCAGAACACAGCTCCTGAGTCTTTGCCAGCATCCCCTCCTATACAGATCACAGCCTCCTTTGGGGGTCCCTCTAGAATCCTAGTGTTGAGAGGGACCTTAGGAGCCAGGGAGTCCACATGATACACCAACAGGAATTCCCTCAGCATCAAACCTGCCCCTCTGCTTGAATACTTCTAGTGATGAGGAGCTCACTATCTGTCAAGGTCTGCAGTATGACTTCTTTACCTCCTTCCTCTGATCCTTAGCCAAATGCTTCCAGCCTTCACTTCAGGGATTCCCACACCAGGGGGGTCTTTTGGCCACACACCCTGTTCCACTCCCCTTTTACTTGGTTGATTCCTGGTCTAAAGCATACCAGTGATGGGAGGCTCTGGATTCAGAAGCCCTGTATCCAAATTCTGTCTGTGATGCTTGTCTGACCGTGAGCAAGTCGCTGGACCCCCATGGCCTCAGTTTCCCCATCTGTGAAATGAGGAGGTTGGAACAAACAATCCCTCAGGTCCACATTTTAGGCCTTGGGGATTAGAGGCAGTTAATGTTCCCATGTGATATCACTCATTTCCTCTTTCCCACTATAGCAATAAGGCAAAATTCATGACCTCAAAGAAGGCCATGGACATGCCTGAGTGGTTCGGAATTGCAAAGTATAAGGAATTCTCTAGGTAGAAGGCAGAGGAAGTATAACACTTATTTAGACTCCAGAGGATCAAATCCAAGGACCAGTGCCCCCATTTGATACAGTAGCAATAATATTCCAAAACCTGTAAGCCCACCTCACTGTAGTAACAAGGAAATTATAACAAATATAACAAAATATCATAGCAAGGAAGCAAGCCATACTGTAGCCTCCCCCTACTGCTAAGGCCTTCCCATGAAAGATCACTCACAAATTCTAACTCTCCTCTTAGCACTCTCTCCTGCTGCTGATTCACAACTGTCTCTCAGCACTCTCCGCTCTGCAGTCTCAATGCTGGCTCTCCCTTTGTGTCTGCTGCCTCAATGTCTTCTTGATGTCTGCTTCTGAATCCTGCCTCTCTCAGCTATGCTACTCCCAGTTCTGGGCTATCTGATTGACTAGAACTCAGGGCACATACCATAGGCTCTGGTTTTAGCAACTCCCCTCAGGGCCCTGAGGGCTTCACATCTCTCAAAAACTAGCAAACTAGTTTGCTAACTAGCCTGGGGCCTCATACCTAGTTAGTGAAAGGGTGTGGGCCTGTCTCTAATCAGGCCTCCCTTTGTTGGTCCCACCAGAAGCCTGTTCAATGGTCGGGAAAGATCTTTCACTTGCTAATTGGCTTTATACCCACATTTCATCAGATCCCCAGTCTGTGTGTTGTATTGCAGTCACATACTCAGTGTCAGGACCCCCAGTATCCGGTGTTAGAACTCCTAGGGGCCTTAGAACACAAGTCAAGACAACAAGCATTTATTAAGCACCTACTGTGTGCCAGGTACTGTCCTAAGCACTGGGGATACAAAGACAAAAGATGGTCCCTGCCCTCCAGAGGCTCCCAGTCTAATAAGAGGAAACAAGATGTGCGGAGGATAGTGACAGGGCAAACTGGAGATGATCTCAGAGGGGAGGCACTGCCATCCAAGGGCTTGGGAAAAGCTTCCTGTACAAGGCGGGAGTTAGACCTTCTAGGAGAAGAGCCTCAGACCCTGGGGAGATCAGCACCTACCTCCTGTAAGGAAGCCAGGCAGGGAGCCCATGGAGCAGAGAGGAGGAAGGGTGCATCCTGGGTGTGGGAGACAGCCGAGGCAAAGGCCCTGATCCAAGGGATGGAATATCTTGGATGTTTTTATGTGTAAGTGTTGCCCATGTAGGTGATGTCTGTCCACACAAGTGTGTTTAGATACAGCTCATTTGTTGTTCAGTCATTTCAGTCATGTCCAACTCTTTGTGATCCCATTTGGGGTTTTCTTGGCAAAGATACTGGAAGGGTTTGCCATTTCCTTCTTCAGCTCATTTTACAGATAAGGAAACTGAGTCAAAAAGGATTAAGTGACTTACCCAGGGTCACACAGCTAGTAAGTATCTGAGGTCACATTTGAACTCAGGTCAGAAAGAGTCTTTCTGACTCCAGGCCTGGTGTTCTATCCACTGCAGCACCTAGCTACCCAGATAAAGCTCATAGAGAGGTATAAACATCTCCAGAATTTCTTCTACCCACACTTCTTCAAGGGAGACTTTGATTCCTTCCCAGAAGGAAAGCAGGAGATTGGTGTCAGAAGTTGGCTACTCAGCTCTTCCCAGACAAGGGGTTTGAGGCAGGGCCAGAATTATATCTATCTCCTCCCACCCCACCCCACCCCCATGCAAAAAAATATTATTAGTCAAGAGGAATAATGTTAGGTTCAAGCAGAGCTCTTAATCCCTATACCTTAAGAAGAAGAAATGAATATACATATGTGTGTAAGTGTACGTACATACACACATATGTATATGTATGTATATGTGTATATATGTGTGTGTGACATATATATGTGTATACATATACATCAAAGCTATATGTCCAAGGCTTGACTTTCTTCCCACTGCATTCTAGTTCCATAAAGAGCACAAGTAGCAAATAGCAAATAAACCTTCGTGAGAAAGCCATATACATTGGACCTAACACAAGATAAAGAAAAGATTACTTAGTCTGTCCCTTTTTATTTTTAATGTGTTTTATTGCTTCATGTTTTTATGCCATTTCTGTATATAAGCCTTTCCTACATCAGCACTGAGCCCCAACCTTGTAACATACAAAAACAGCTTATCAGAGATAACCAATATGGCATCTGTCTCTGACAATGTATGCAGCAATTGGCCCCCATATTCCCTTACCTCTCTGTGGGAAGGAGGAAGGTCTGTTTCCTTACCTGTTCTATGGGACCAAGATTGGTCATTTCTTAGTGTTCTTTCATATTTGTTATAGTCACCTCTTTACTTTGTCCTGCATCCATTCAGACCAGTTTTCCCATGTTTTTCTGCTACCCCCTATGCCCAGGGAGAACAGGAGATCTGCCCAAGGTCACACAGCGAGTCAGTGGCAGTACCCAGACTGGAACATTGACGGACCTTCTGTACGCTGCTCAGCTCCTTCTCTCCCCTCCCCCTGTTTTGTCCCTCTAGGTCCAACTGGCTGAAGCCATGCTGTGGAAGGCGGGCCTCGGTGTGGCAGGTGTTCTTACTCAGTGCGAGTCTCAACAGCTTCCTGGTAGCCTGCGTGGTCCTGGTGGTGATTCTCCTGACACTGGAACTGCTAATAGATATAAAGGCTCTCCAGTGTGAGTAGCAAGATAGAGACATGTATGTGTGTGCGGGTCCGTGTCTGCCTTTATTGATTTATTCTCTGTGCATCTGTGTGGCGCAGGTGTCCCCAGCCAGTGGGGCATCATCTGTGGGTGGAAATTGTACCTTTCTTTTTTTTTCAAACTTAATTTTTTCATTTATTTATTTTTAAATTTTCTCTCAGTCATATATAAAAACAATTTTTAACATTCCTTTTTAAAACCTTGAGTTCCAAACTCCCTCCCTTCCTCCCATTCCCTCTCATCGAGAAGGCAAGCAGTTTGATGTAGGTTACATGTGTATAGCCATGCAAAACATTTCCATAATAGTCATGTTGTGAAAGAAAACAGACCAAAAAAAAACCAACTTAAGAAAAATAAAGTTTAAGAAGGATATGCTTCAATCTGGATTCAGACACCATCAGTCCTTTCTCTGGGGATGGATAGAATTTTTCATCCTAAGTCCTTCAGAGTTGTCTTGGATCATTGTGTTGCTGGGAATAGTGAAGTCACTCACAGATGATCATCTTACAATTTTGCTGTCACTTTGTACCCAGTCCATTTCACTTTGCATCAGCCCATTCAAGTCCTTCCAGGTTTTTCTGAGACCATCCGGCTCATCATTTCTTATAGTACAATAATATTCCATCACAATTGTATATCACAACTCATTCAGCCATTCCCCAATTGATGGGCATCCCCTCAATTTTTAATTCTTTGACCCCAGAAAAGAGCTGCTATAAATATTTTGTACATATAGATCCTTTTACTTTTTTAATCTCTTTTGGGATATGGACCTAGCAGCGGTATTGCTGGGTCAGAGGGCATGCATGGTTTTATAGCCCTTTGAGCATGAACTTGTGCCTTTCTGGGGAGGGATCCAAGCCAGTCAATGCCAGTCAATCCTCTCCCGTGGCTTATGGAGATTGGAGAAGAATTTAACCAGCAGCCATTCTCTCCTCACCTGCAGTAGGATGGGGGAAAAGGAACCTGGATTTGGAGCTCGAGAGATCTGGGTTTGAATTCCAGGTCAGGCACTTACTACCTGGGGAACCCTGGCCAAGTGACTTGACTCCTCTGGGCCTCAGTTTCCTCATTTAAAAAATGAGGGTATTTAACTAGATTAGAGGCCCCTTCTAGCTCTAAATCTATGATTCTGTGATCCCATTAATAACTTATTTTCACACTCTCCTCTCTTGAATGTAAGAAGGAGATTTGGGGGAAATCTTCATCAGGAAAAGGTGGGGGACCCTGTGTATGGAATTTATTATTTAAATTGTTTCAGAGGAGTTTCCTTCCCTTCTCTTTCTCCCCCCCACCCCCACCTTGGTAGATAGGTAGGTACCTTTTAAAGTTTAATGAACTCACCTTTTTGAGAAAGTTATACACGGCTGAATCGGGTGAACCCGTTGCCAATATGGGCCCTCTGGAGAGAATACGGCAGGGGGCTTGGGGAACCGTTTGAAACTAACCCTTTTGTTCTTGCAGATGCCCTTAAAAGACATCAGAAAAGGTGTCCAGGCCCCCTGGGCCTCGAGAGTCAAAGACACACATCTGCCTTCTCTCGAAGGTCTAGGGGAACTGACTTTTTTACCTTATTAAATTCCCCGGTCTTTGAACCTCAGCCAGAGGTCCCCAGTCTCTGGGAGCTTCCTGGCCCCTCGGCCAGTCTGGAATTACAGAGTTCAAGGATCTGCTGTACAAAAGTCTCTGCTGTCCCTCTTCTTCTCTCCCTGACACTGCCACCAACGTCAGCAATAGTTGCTGTCATTTATATAACAAATGTGTTTATTCTTTTATTCCTCCCAATAAACCTGTGAGGACGGTACGATTATTATCTGTCTTATAGATGAGGAAACTGAGGCAGGCAGGAATTAAGTGACCTGCCCAAGTTTGCCTACACCATGCCAAAATTGAAATCTGAACTCAAGTCTTCCTGACTCCAGACCCAGCACTCCATCCACTAGCTGGCTCTTTGTGCCTCCCACCAACAAACAGCATAGGGCTGGGGGGAGAAACAAGGAACTACAAGCTGTTAAATCAAATCGTTGCCATCATCTCACAACCGGAGTAATTCAGTTCAATGCAAAGGTCACTCCCGGAGTTCACAAATGACCTTTCCCATTCAAGCAAAGACCTCCTCTGCTTTCTGCTTGGACAGCGGACCACAGAGGCCAGGTCTCTCTTGTCTGTGACCCAAGATATAGCCGGACATTGACCCTAGGTCCATATCTCACTTCTGCCTTTTACGTGTCACATCAGGCAACTTTCTAAACCTCCCGGGTCCTCAGTTTCCCAAGCTGTAAAACAAGGAAGTTGGGCCCCATGGCCTCTGTCCTCTTTAGCTCTAGATTTCTGATCTTTGGGCCCCTTGCAACATCCACTAGAGACACCCTTCCTAACAAAGGACGCTTGTAAGAACAAACTGACTTTCTCTACCGGACAGACCCATTTGGCTTTAATGTGCCTGGTGGCCCCTTGGTCCCAGTGAAAGTATTTCTGCGGCATGGAGTTGACAGACACTGGCTTTATACTCAGTCAACCTGTCTTGAATTAAAACACATTATATTTTCCTTCCCCCCTCCCCATACAAACTGTCCGATTTTTATGCGATTTAATCATAACAGAGACTTTGGTTCCATGCCGTGAATTCTCCATAGGTCCCTTGCTACTTCAGGTTGTAACCAAGCCATTGGATAGAACTAAGAACCTAGCAGACACTGACTGGAATTTTGCTTAAAATTAAGTATCCAGGAGATTGGTTTTGGTGGGAGATCCAATGGCAGCTCATAAAAGGCATCTTAAATTCCATAAAATGTACGGCCAGAGATTTATGGCTCTTCTCAAACAAGCCATAAAAAAAAATAAAAAAATAAAAAAAACAGCCCAGGAATTCATTTGAGAAACAACGGATGGAGAGAGTTTTATGTTCTCAGTCTTCCTTTGCTCCCTTCTGAATCACACAGATGCTGGGCTCCCTGGATCATTTTCCACTGACCCCCAGGGCAGTTTGAGGCCCAGAGGAATCAGGGGTAGTTTAAGGGGCAGAGCTCATAAGGCATCAGTGGCCTAAAAGGAATGTATCCACAAAGTCAAATCCTCTCCCTGTTCCCCACTGATCTGGTCCTTGCTTTCCCTGTGAGGTAGGTAGGCAGGCACAGTGGTTAGATCTCTGGGCCTAGAGTCAGGAAGACCTGAGTTCAAATCCCACCCCAGACACTTACTAGTTATGTGATCTTGGGCAAATCGCTCAACCTCTGTTTCCCCAACTGTAAAATGGGGATAATAACAGAACATGGTTGTTGTGAGGGTTAAATGAGATAAAAATTGTAAAGCACTTGGCACAGTTCCTGGCACATAGTAGGTGCCATATAAAACTGTTTATTCCCTTCCCCTTCCTCTTCCCCTTCCCCAGGGTGCTCACTCCCCAGGTCTTCTGGTGTTATTATAATTTGAATATAGCCTTGTCATGGAGCCAGTTTGGAGCCAGAGGACTCTGATGCTAGCTATGTCAAGTCATCAAGCATTTATTAAGCACCTACTATGTGCCAGGCATGCCACTAAGCTCTGGAGATACAAAGAAAGGCAAAAACAGCCCCTGCCCTGAAGGAGCTCCCATTCTAATGGTGGGGGAGGGAGGTGGTAACATATAAAAACTAAGTATGAGCCAGATCCAGCGAGAGAGCCTGGAGATGCTCACAGAGGGAGGGTACTAGCATTGACAGGGTCTGGGCAAGGCTTCCTGCAGAAGCTGGGGTTTGAGCTGAGATCAAAAGGAGGCCAGGAAGCTATGAGGCAGAGATGAGGACGGGGAGAACCCCAGCTGCCAGGGACAGTCAGTAAAGATGCCCAGAAGTAGGGGTGGAGGAGCACGTGTGAAGAATAGCAACAAGGCCAGTGAATCCTTCCAAAAATCCCTTCCCTTCCCCACCCCTGGACTCCTTCATCTGTAGGATGGACAATAAACCTCCTCACACCATCTACCTTGGAAAAGAGCCTTTTATAAACCTGAAAGGGCCATTGAAATGGGAGCTAGTGTTAGCACTAGAAAGAGGGTAGTGCAGTGGGGAAGAATACGATGGCTCTGACATATACTGTCCGTGTGCCCCCGGGCAACTCACTTAATCTCAGAGAGTCTCAGTTTCCTCTTCTTTAAAATGGGATTAATAATGGAGACAGAAGAGCCATCCTCAGAGCTAGGCGCACTCGGATTCAGGTCTAGCCTCTGATGCTTGCTGGCTGTGTGACCCTGGGCAAATCACTTAGTTTCTAAATGCTGTAGGTAAATTTTTTAGATTATAAACTGCAGAGAGCCAGCCTGTATTGGTAGAGGGTGCTTCCTCACCTGGAAGCTCCCTACATTGACGAAATCACAGGTTTAATTAAAACTCCCTGTGTGACCTTGAACAAGGCACTTCTCTCCAAGCCTCGGTTTCTCCTCTTGTAAAGTGAAGGGGTTGGATGAGATGGCTTCCAAGGTCCCTTCTGGCTCCAAATCCTATGATCATCCCTTTTGATGCCTTATTCCCCTAGCCCTCTTCCACCATCAGTCGCTCAGGTCCATTATGCTGCCCCCTGGTAGGCTAGGGTCTCCTACTGCAGGGTCCTGAACTCTGGGCTTTTCATTCCTTAGAGATGCTTATATATACTCAGCTGCTGATTTGATACAAGAATGAGGGGGCTAAATGGCCAAGCTCCCATCCTGTCCTAGCAAGGGTCACCCTCTGGGTGTACCAGAGCTGAACAACTCTTCCTAAGGTGATCATGGAGTCTCCCTGAGAGGTTGCTCCTGTGCCTCATCCTTCAGGGGACCTCTCTAGCTCTGACACTCAGAGTTTAGAAAAGAGAGACCCCAAAGGACCTGCTTTCCCAAATCCCACTTCCATGACTTTGGGCAAATCACATAACCTGCCTGAGTCTATGTTTCCTCATCTATAAAATGAAAGAGTTGGACAAGACGGAGATCCCTGTGATCCTATCACTGGCAGAGGTTCATGCAGGGTCCTTCCTGAGTCATTTAAACTAGCTGTCCCTCCAGACTTAGAGAGGGCTCCTTGGTAGGTCTTCCATGGCCAGCTTCCTTCCCCCAACATCCTTGCATGCAGTCAAGAAATCCACCAAGGCCAGCACCTTGGACAGCATAGCGGAGAGGATAGAGCTGGCTCTAGGCAGTGATGTCAGAGATAAAGGGTGTCACCAAATGTCAAGACCAGGAAGGTCCTTAGATTTCCTGAGGATGCCCCATCTCTTTTTTTTAACATGAGGAACTCGAGCCTCAGAGAGAGAAAGAGGCTGGTCAAAAGTCAACCCAGTGGCTGACAAGCACCTATGTTCCAGACATTGTGGCAGGTTCTATTAATACAAAAAAATGGTTCAGTCCTGCTCCTACATTTTACTTACATTAGCTTACATATTCTACTGGAAAATTTCATACAACATTGGCACTGAAAGAGCTTTCCTTAGGAAACTAAGATCTCAACAAATTAATTGATTTACTTAGGATCATACAGCCAGTAAGTCAGAGTTGGCATTCGAACCCAGCTCTTCTGCCCCCAAGTCTGGTGGTTATGATGGTTCCATTTGCTGGGGGCATCTTCACATAGTTAGCTTTTAAAGCCTCCCATTAGCATTGAGGCAAAAGGAACTGTTTGTCTTTTTTTCCCTGCCCTACACACACACACACACACACACACACACACACACACACACACCACACCACACCACACCACACTGCATGCATGTATTCACACACACACCCTCAGGTTGTCCTTCCATTTTTCTTCATGATCATCTTTGAGGTTTCCTATCAGTCAGTAACACTATATTTCTGGGATGATCCCACAGTGGGTTTTCCCCTGCATTCCCTAGAGCTGGCCCTGGTTCCAGGACACTTAGTTACTCTCTCAACACCCTCTCCCTACCCATACTCTTAACTCCTTGATCCTAAGTCTGGCTTTTCTTGTACTGTTCCTTGCAGTTTCAAATTCATCCCAGTTTGCTGGAGTCAGCCACTGGATCAGCCTGGTCATCCTGTCTGTGTTCTTCTCAGAGGTAGGTAAAAGACTACAGCCTTTCTCTTGAAAGAAAGCCGCTTCCTAGCTGTGTGACCCTGGGCAAGCCTCAGTTATACCATCTGTAACAGGAGGGGCTTGGACTTGATGGCCTCTGCAGTGCCTTCTAGCTGTAAGAATATCATTTGGTAAAGAGCCTGTCCTCTCTTTTATGGCCTCTGGGATGCTAGTCAGATTCTCTGCCTCTGTAATCCAAGATTCTTAAAACCATTTTTGTGCCCTGGGCCCCTTGGGCAGTCTGGTGGTGCTACAGACCCCTCCTTGGACTAATGTTTTTAAATGCATAAAGTCAAATATATAGGACTTCAAAGGAAGCCAATTACATTGAAATACACTTATCAAAGGATTAAGAAAAAAAAAGTTCACGGACAACCAGGTCTGTAGAGAACATGAATTGCATTTGACCAGGAAATACAGCAGGAGGTGAAGTTAGAAATGCCAAGACCCTCTGGGCAGAAAGACAGAGCTAATTATAAGGCATTATAAGTCCAGCCACCTTCAAGGTCCACCTGTAGGGTGCTATGGAGTGGCCCAGGGTTCCTGAAGGCCATACTGACAGAGTCCAATCTCTGGATGGTCCTATCAAGCCAACACGCTTTGACTTAGAGGCAATATGCTATTGTAGAAGTGCCCTGGCTTTGGCATAAGAGGACTTACCTCAGTCCCTTTCAACCTAAATGATGAGTCAAATGTCTCTTGACCTCATCTTCTGCATCCGTAAAATGGGGAGAAGATGTTGGAGTAGATGGCTTCCAAGGTCCCTTTCAGCTCTATATCTGTGATCTATGACTATGATCCTGACAATAATTGAATTCAACAAGCATTTATTAAGCACCTACTGTGTACTCAATACATAAACATACGTGCTGGGCACTGGGGCTACAAGTAAAAAAGATCAAACAATCTCTGGCCTCAAGGAACTTGTATTCTAATAGGAGAGTTAGTGGGACATCTAGATATAGATGGAGATAACCGAGGAAGCCAATTAGATGGTATCTAGATAGAGACAGAACAAATATAAAGTAAATAAATACAACTATATCCAAAGGACTACAATAAAGGGTATTTTGTAAGGGAAGGCACTAGCAGCTGGTGGGGAGGGGAACCAGGAAAGGCTTCATGCCAGGGGTGGTGTTTGAGGAGCATCTCAAAGAAAGACAGGGCCTGTGTGAGACAGAAGAGGGAGCGCCTTCCGGGCATATGGCGCAGGCTGCACAAAGGCACCAAGGAGGGACATGATGACTGTAAGTGAAGAATGGAGAAAAACCAGTTGACTTGGTTTGCGGAGCACAAAATGGGGAAGCAGTGTCCAGGGAGTTTGGAGCCAGGTCGGGAAGGTCTCTAAAAGCTTCAACAAAGGAATCTCCGTTTTATAGGCCCTGAGATGGGCACTGGGGAACCAAAAAATCTGTGCTTGCCCTTGAGGGGCTTATGTTTTAGCATAAGGATCCAACAGGTTCACAGATCAGTAAACATAATACAAAGTATGTGCCAACTAATGCAGAGTCATTTCAAGATGTAGGGAGCAGTAATGATGGGGAGATCCAGAAAAGCATCCCAGGGGACCAGGCCCCCATACTGTGCCTTGAAGGAAACCAGGGATTGGAGAATAACAGGCGATGTATTTGCTATCCAGAGACAAGCCTGGCACTATACAGAGAAGCTCATCACTGTAGGGTTGGCCTCCAAAGCATTCATTTCTGACCTGTAGAAGCTCATGAAATAGTTTTCTAAGGTGTGTGTGGGGGGGTTGGGGTGATCTGCTTCAGGGGAAGGCCATCCACACCACTGAAGTATACACCTTTTAGTCCAGATTCTGCACTTTCTAGAATTCCAGATTTAGAACAAATCACATTTTTATCGAGTGCCCTCTTTTTTCCTAAGATAGAGTCCTGCCACTCATTTATTCAAAAGATAAATTGTTGTTCACATAGCCTATCCATGTGCTATGATCTACTATGGATTTCTCTATTGCCCTTTGGATCAGAAACAACTTTAATCCTTTAGAGATTGAGATATTTTAAGATTGTCATTCTATAGAGCCTCCAGGAAAGCATTCATGTTGAAAAGTTAGATTTTTGTAGCAAGGGGACAACTTTGTCAATCTCTTCCTCCTATTCAGTTCTGGGCCTGACCTATTATTCTCCTGCCATACCTATCCCAGATTTATGTACTGATGGAATTGATCAATGGACTGGCCACACAACTACATGTGATATTCTAGATAATAGTCCTCTTCATCCATTTAGTTTTTCCTGTGTAGATTGTTGCCTAAACTTTTTCTGAATAATCATGGATCTCATTGAAGAGACCCTACAAACTTCAGGTGAAAGCTTGAGGCCATCAGTATAATATCACCTGCAAACTGGTACACCTAGAAAATCTCACCATCTATAGAGATTTCCTCTTCCATTTGGACCTTGCTCTCCATGACAGTGACAAATGCTGTTGACTACATCATATTTCTAATGATGACCTACATGAGAGAAGTAGCATAAGCATGGAGGAGATTTATGATCAGAAAAAGAGGTGGGGCAGTCATGGGATGGGAACAGAGAGTAACAGATGAACACTCCAAATGATGCTCTAGCACCACCAAACTATAAAGAGATACAAAGGAGAACATCCAACCTTTGTGGAGGGCCTCTGAGAAAACATGGGCAAGACTTGAATAGAATGAGAAAGTCTGGGTGAGTTTCTTTCTGCACCAATGGAGGAAATATCTGCATTGATGAGATAGCAGATCTATGAAAGTATGGAAGCACACCATAAGCCTAGTTTAGACAATGGGTCAAGGGGATATAGTCTAAGGTAGCTTCCCTTTCTCCAGCAAGATCAGTCTGGCTGGGGAGACCAAAGCAAAAGAAGAATATGACACGATGATGTGAGACAGAAAAAGAAGGAGCGTATGATCCCAGACCTAACATAGTAGGCACTTAATAAATGCTTGTTGAGTGATTCAGAACCAAATAAGGAGCATAGATGATGGGTACTGTAGACCTAAGAGGAGGCTGAGCTGACTGTGGTGGTGGGACATGAGCTGGGACAGAAGAGATCAGGGGAGCTAAGGAAGTGAGAACAATCTGAGGAGGAAGATGCCCCGGCATGACCAGAGACGCAGAGGAAAGAATGGCTGACCATTCATGTTGGAGTGAATTAAAAGAGATGAAGTGACCATCCTGAAAGGTAAGAGAGAAAACGTCCCGAGTTCCCGAGTCGCTGGCATTCTGTGCCTCAGCCAAATAAATATGGGATATGAAGAGGTCAGGGAAAACAAGATTCTGCCATATTAACAAATGCCGGCTTGTTACTATGATATTCCTCCCCCCCCCCATCTTAATTCTGAGATGGAATATTCCTCTGGCAGCTATGTAGAAGAGAGGGGAAGGGCGACGTGAGCTATAATGATAACAAACAACAGCAACGTGTGCAACACTTTGAGATTCTCAGAGTGCTTTTGGTTCTTTGATCAAGGCAATGTGTGGTAACCGTCAGAGTCAGTGTTAACAATCAAGAGGCAGGGAGGGGCAGGGAAAAGAGTGGTGAATTTGGAGTCAGAGGTGCTGGGTTCCAATTCTGGCTCTATCATTCCTATATGACCTTGGGCAAGTCACATAACCTTTGTGCCTCAGTTTCTTATCTGTAAAATGAGGGGCTTGGACTGGATGCTTCAGAGGGCTCTTCCAGCTCTACATCTAAGACTCCTAGCTAGGGAAGGCCTCATGGAGGAGGTGTGACTTAGAGGGACCTCAGAGGATGGATAAGATTCACACAGATGGAGAGGAGGGAGGAGGGCCTTCCAGGAAAGGGAAAATGGCTTTGGCAAAGTCTTGGAGCCGAGCCTAAATGTGTCATGTTTCCGTGAGGACATCTGTCTACTCCCATGCTTGCTTGCCACATTTGATGCTGCGTGGGCTTGGGGCAGGAACTGGGGAGGGAGGGTGTGGAATTTCACTCAGGACTCCATGGAACTCAACCTCGTCTGGTCTCATTCCAAGACCCCATTTCTCTGAACCAGGACCCAGACTCGTGTCCCTGGGGTGTATTTGTCCCCTGTCATTGGGTTACCTTGAGGATATTCAGAGCGCCGAATGTGTTTCACCTTGCTCTAGGGCAGAGGTGTATAGAACAAGACCCAGCAAATGGAGGAAGCTACACAGATCTGTGCCTTTCCTCAACAAACTGAGTGATTTAGGGGTGTTTTGGACACCTGCCCCTAATATTCTCCGCTGGCCATCCATTCTCCTTGCATTACCCGCCTAAGCCCCCATTCCCCTGCAGGGCTGGCCAGAGCCAGCTGTTGAGATTGCCTCAGACCCTAGCAAATGTGCCATGGAATGGTGAGTGCCAACACAAATGTTTGGCCAGTTGTCGAAGTGCTTTCCCTGGATCCCTCTGCCGGCAGGATGTTGGCTCTTGTAAAATTTATGACTCCATGTGAATTCTTGTTTCCTTCTCTGTCACTGCCAGATCAGAGATGTTCCGTCTGAAACTAACAGCCCCTCTCTGCGTGGGCATCATGACTACCTCACAGTGCCCAGGGCCACTTCCTTCTGCAGGCTGGCAGGGAGCCGATGGGGGTGGGGAGACTTCTTCCCACTGGCAGATTTTGGTCCCACCCCCAGTTGGATGCTGCTGGGCTGCCAAGGCCAAAGAGTATGAAGGGAGGTGTCAATCAAAAAGAACAAAAAGGTGGGAGTCCGGGCAAACTGTGCCTGTGCCTGGCATGGAGGGTGGAGCTTTTATCTGAGTGAACAGCCTCCAGTGAGTATGTGTGCTTCAGCCCTTTCCTGAGATGTTCCAAGTGTTCCTTCTGTGGGGTGGCACCATGCCCAGGCAGGGCTGTGACAGGGAGAGGCAGGGCAGTGGAGAGAGCTTTGGTCTGAAGATCTGGCATTGAGCCCCATTGTAAGGAAAGGGACCTGGCTCTGGAGTCAGATCTGCATCTTGGGGCGGGTCTTGCCTTAGATACTTCGCACTTAATATCCCTGGACTTCTGTTCCTTATCTGTCAAATGAGGGTCTTAGACTAGATGGTCTCTGGGGTCCCTTTCCAAATTCCAACAGTTTCTGAGTCTATGCATCAGCCATGGCAGGGGACCAGTTACTGAAAAAACCCAAAGACATCCTGACTCGCAGAAATGCCTCTGATCCCAGACCAGAGGTGGGCACTCTCTTGTTACCTAGTGAGTAATAAAGAGTCAATCGCTCCTTTGGGTAGGTTGTTTGGCAAAAGTTGGGCTAGAAGATGATGGAGTCAGCAGAGTCAGGCTATTGGAACCACTTGTGGCCCTTCCCACACTGGAACTGCTCTTGAGCTACAAGATGAGAAGGGTCTGTAGTATTAATGACTCCAATCCATTAGGCTTAATGATGCCTTACATGTGTGTAACATGTTGATACCTTCCAAAGACCTTTGGCCTCTCTTTTCTCATCACTCATTGCTCATGACAAGCAGTGAAGGAGGTGAGTTGGTATCCCCATTTTACAGATTGGCAGACTGAAAAGCACAGAGGTTAAATGACTTGTCAGAGGTCACACAGAAAGTGGCAAAGGCAGCAGGGCTAGAATCCAGGGATTGGGATCACTAGTTCAGGTTTTTATCCAATGACAGACACCACACCACCTCCACAAATTGTAGAAAGGATAGATTCCAGGAGTTGAAATGAGACCAAAGGCACAGAAAGGGGACAGGACAGGATAATAATGAAAAGTGAGCATACTCTGTAGCCCTGGGGAAGGAGAAGGAGCTGTGATAACCAAAATGATCTAAAAATGCTAAGCCCCACTTGGATGAAGCTGGCAACATCACCCATCCTGGCTCTTTTAGTCAGAGGGGAATAACTCAACTCCACATTCTGACAAGATGTAATCATGCCAAGACTATGTCAGTTTGGCTGGTGTGTGAAAAGAAGTAAATAGTGTGTAATGAAGCTGGAAAAGTAGTTTGGAGTCTGATGGTGAATGGCTTTGAATGCCAGGATTAGGAGTTTCTACTTTAGTCAGCAGATCACAGGGATCAATGAAAGCCTTTTGAGCAGAGTAGTACCCATCAGGGAAGATTACTCAAGCAGTCATGTAAAAGGTAGTCTAGGGAGGGGGGAAAGAAGGCAGTGAGACCAATTCAGAGACTATTTAAAAAGTCTAGGCAAGCAAAGATGAAATTCTAAGCTAAGGTTGTTGCAGGATCCATGGATAGGAGAGGCCAGATTTCAAAAAGATTATTGAATGGATGTAGGAAAAGTAAGAGAGATGGGAAATGACCCCAAGGTTTCAAGGTTAGGAGACCAGGAAGATGGCAGTGCTAGTGCCATCAATAGAAGTGGAACACAGAGATAGGAGAGGGGAACAGGTTTGAAGGAGAAAAGTGAGGAGTTCAGCTTTAGAAATCTCTAATTTCTGGCCCACAAACAGATTCCAGTTGTTGAAGGAATGGAGTTTTGAAGCTAATGGTTGGCAAGGATCAGGTGTACCCCTTGCCAGGTTAGGACTGTAGTAGCCTTCTGCCCCAAGGGCACTGCCATAAGTTAAACTTCAATTCCTTCTGAGGCTATGTAAGAACCTCATGGAAGCTAAAGGCACCACAAGGCAGCATGGCCCCTGGGAGGGTGGAAAATCATACTACATGGGACCTTTCCTTTCCCCAACCTTAATATCCAGGTATAAAAATAGAAAAGAAGTTACAAAAGGAAATATGCTATATGAGATGTATATGGGGAAATAGAGAAGGGTATCCCTCTCTCCACCCTCCATCTTGGAAATGGAAAAGAGCCTCAACCAACCAATCAATCAACAAACATTTATTAAGTACCTACTATGTTCCAGGTGCAATGCTGAGCACTGGTGATACAAAGACAAAGCAAAAACACAGTTCCAGTCATCAGGAAGCTTATATTCTAAGAGGAGAAATAATATATAAATAAATAGGTTTGTAAAAGCTACCTTCAGAGAAGATGGAAGACAACCCTGCAGGAGAAAACTATAGCAACTGGGGTGCGGGAGGAGGTGGGGAGCCCAGGAAAGGCCTCCTGTAGAAGATGGTGTTTAACTGAGACTTGAAGAAAGTCAGGGATCCTGAGAGGTGGAGTGAAGGAGAGTATTCCAGGCATGGGGTGGGGGACAGAATATGCAAAGGTGCAGATATGGGAGATGGAGTGTCGTGCAAAAGGAAGAATAAGTAAGCCACTATGGCTGGGTGGTCAAGCATGTGGGGAGAAGACTGGACAGGTAGGGAGGAGCTAGTTCATTGCCCCAGGGTAATTAGGCAAGAGGCCTAGGGGTAGTTGGCCCAATTCCCTGGTCTTGAAGTCAGAAAACTTGGGTTTGAATCCTGCCTCTGACATGTACTAACTGTGTGAGGCAAGGACAAGTCATTCTTTCTCTGAGCCTAGGTCTCTCCATTTGTAAACTGTGGAGGAAAAGCCTACATATTATCCTAGGTTTGGTTCTGCCAGTTATTACCTGTGAGGCCTTGAGTGATTCACCTCCTGGCCCTCCCTCTAGAATGATGGAGTTAGAGGAAATAGCCTCAAAGGCCCCCTCCAGTTCTGCATGTATGACCCTCCAATCCCTGCCCCTCCTCCTCCAAAGATGCCATGAAGTTTAAAGGAGATGACATAGGAGGAAATGCTTTGGAAAAATGGAAATGTTCAAATTAGAGATTCTCAGAATCTCTGAGTGAGAAAGACTCTCAGAAATGGTCCAGTCCAACCTCTGCCAAGCCAAGAATCCCCCTCCATTGTGTCTGAGAAGTGGTCACCCAAAGGTCACTTGAAGACTTCCAGAGAGGTGGAACCCACCACCTCCCAGCCCATTCCACTTGGGGATGGCACTCATTGTTATGACTTTTTTCCTGACCTCTGCCTCTTCTGTCCATTGCTTATAGCTCTGCCCTCTAGGGCCAAGCAGAATAAGTTTAAAACTTCTCTCTTGAAATATTTGAGAAAAACTAATATACTCCCCTCACCTCTTCTAAGACTTCTCCATGTTAAACATGTGTAGTTCCTTTGGCCCAGACTCATGTGGCATATTCCTGAGGCCCTTCACCATTCTCATTTCTCTCCTCTGGCTGCCCTTCATCTTGTCAATTCCTTCCCAATATGTACCACCCAGAACTGATCACAATAATCCAGAAACAGTTTTTTTTTAGGACAGAGTGTACAGGCTTTATCATTTCCATAATCCCAGATACTCTCCTTCTCTAAAGTTGGCCTAAGACTGAATTATTTCTCTTTGCTATCATAACACACTGTTGAGCTCTATTGAGTTTGTGACCCACTAACACCCTCAGATCTTTTGTGGGGGAACAAACTGCTTTCTAGCTTGGCCTTTGCAGTCTTGTGGATTTGACCTGACTGTAAGACTTTTTGGATTTTCCACCTATTAAATTTAATTTGATTAAATTCAGTCCAACCTTCCAGCCTGTCTAAATCTTTCTGGATCCTGATTCTGTCATCCAGCACAATCCCAACCTTATGTCACCTGCCAATTTGAAAAGTGTGCCATCTATCTATTTAGGTTATTGATTAAAAATTTTGAGCAGCAGTGGGTTAAAAAAAGACCATTGGGGCACTGCATTGGAGACTTTTCAAGTGAATATCAAATCGTTAGTGACTAGCCTTTGACTTCATCCATTTATTCAGTTCTGAACCAATTTAGTTGTACCTACACCCAGTCCACACTGCTCCATCTTTCCTTAAGATGGCATGAGACTTTGTTAACTGCTTCGATAAATCTCGGTCAACTATGTGGCATTCCCCTGATATTTAAGTCTAGTAAACCTTTGAAAAATGGAAAATAGGTTAGTATGGCATGACTTATCTTGGTAAGGTCATGCTGGCTGCCTCCTTTTCTGGGTATTCATTAACCATTCTTCTAATATTACATCCTAGATTTCTGCTAGAAATAAAATCTAGAGTTTACCAACTCCCTTCTCTTCCCTTTTATGGAATTGGAGCCGTTTCATTCCCTCTAATCTTGTGGTTCCTTTCCATTTCTCCAAGATCTTTGAATGGCTGGCTCAGCAATTACATCTCTCTCAATTCATTGAAATGAAAAAATAACTTCTTGGAGCAGAGAAAAAAAGAACAGTTTCAGCATTTGGAAGCTTTGCTTCTCTCTGTCATCACTTATCATGCCATCCTCCCTGGAGAAATGGTTCAGTCCCTTCTTTAATCTCCTTCTTTTCCTCAATATGGCCTTTTAAAAAGCCCAACCCATCTTTTATTACCCTTGGCTTTCCTCACCATGTGATTTTTCCCAGTCCTAACATTATTCTTATAAAATCATTCCATACTTTTTATATTCATTTTCTGTTACCTGTTGCCCTGGTGCCTATATATATATATATACAAAGATATACATGTATCCTTACATATATGTACATATATATATATAATTAAAGTCTAAATTGGTCAGTGAATTTCTTCTGTACCTATGGTAGCCTTTTTAGATGACATCACCTTTTTCTCCTCTCTGGAAATTATTTCCTTTCTGTCTTTGAGAATTCCATTCTCTTTTCACAAGTAAAATTTGCATTTTAATTTAAGTAGGCAATTTGGTGGCAAAGAGGACTTGGAGTCAAAGATACCCTCAATTCAAATTCTGCCACTTACTACCTGTGCGTGTCCTTGATCAAGTCACTTAACCACTCTCAGCCTGTTTCCTCAGCACCTTCCTCACAGGGTTGTTGTAGGGATCAGATGAGATCACATATAAAGTGCCATGCAAACCTTACATAAATGGTACCTACTATCATGGCTATTATTAAACATATCACTGTTTCTTTAACAGAAAAAAAATCCACAATTTATCTTATTTTTAGAGATACTTTCATTCTGACATCACCTTCATTTCCACAATATGACTTCCCCAGTGAGCCATTCCTTGAAAGAAAGATTTAAAAGAAAAGAGGAACAAAGGGCAGGACTTCATTTTTGAGAAGTCGCTATCCTTTCTGGACTGCCTTTCCCTCTAGTCCACAGAAACCCACCTATTCTTCTACTGTTTGGGTTAGCCTGATTATGGCTTCCCTCTCCTTCTGTATAAAAAAATTCTAAGATAAAGAGATCACACCCCATGCCACAAAATTCTTACCATTTATACCCCAGAAACCAGTTCTTTCTTTAGTGAGAATCAGATGCAGGATAGGATATCCCAGGCTTGGTTCTTCTACCTTTTGAAGGAGAAAATTATCATCCAAAGCCAACCAAGAAATCCTGAGCTGCTCTTCTACTGGCAAAGAGAAAGTAAAAGGTCCAGCAGATTTCTAGATCATTCAAGGGCTCTGCTCAGTGGTGTGCTAGAGAGCTGGTTGTTAAATTTTCAGTGTGAGCATTTGCACCTCAGAAATCCACAAACACTACAAATTAGGGTTTGATATATTGCTTTGTTGATTGTCTAGATTTAAGAAAATGCTGGAGTAATTATTAGTAATGTAAACTTCAAAGAGGGTCCTGCATATATTTCATGTCCTCCTAGAGATCCTGTTGTTAAACATTTACCACCACACCCCTGCCTTTCCCATTACTGTATCATGCCTTCATGCTAGGCCTGTGACCATTTCCCCAAATACTTCATCTTCTTCCTCCTTCTGTCCAGATGATCTGAAATATACTCTAATGACTATATCCCTTCTGGGTCTGCCTCCATTCATCTTAATCTGATTGCTCTCTGCCATATTTCCCTGCACTGAGTCCAAGATTTCTTGATCTGAATATGGCTTCTTAATATGTGCCTCCCCTTCTTTTTGAAACTTCCTGTAGCTTCTACATAAGATGGAGCTTTCCAGAGCATAGATCTCATCCCCGCAAGCCCCAGGGATACCGATGAGATTCAATTTGCCTCCTTGTATTAGGAGAGTGAGCTCACCTTGCTCATTACACATATTCTATGCATTTGTGCATCACAGACTTCTGAGACCATGGCTCTTTTTTCAGTTTGTCTCCTGTTGAAGCCCCATGGTCTCTCTTGTTGATCTTCTTTCTACATTAGTTGAATATATGATGTCTATCTTGGTGGATGGATTATGGACACATACAGTTTTCCTCCTTTTCCTTCCTTTTAACCAGATGTGAGAGACTCTGGGCCAATACAAAATTCAGGACTTATCGCTGTGCTAGCTCAGAAATGCCAAGGGATGACCCCAGGTGAGTTGATGTGCCTTCCTTAAGCCAAGAACAGGTTCCCTTTCATAAATAACCCCCTTCTCCTTTCATGTTTCCCTTTGAATTCAGTTGTTTTCAGGTGGGATCTGCGAGCAGAGCAGCCCAGTGTACCAACAAACAGTTTTCCCCTTGTTTTTCAGGTGCAATGAGAGGCTTTTTGCTCAGAAACTGTGATAGCAGATGAGAGCTAACATGTTGGACAAGAGACTTGGATCCAAAAATATCCTAGCAGGCTGGCATGATGGGCCAAACTGAATAAAATCAGACTTCATGGAGTCAAATGGGAAGTCCCACACTTGGGTTCAAATAATCAACCATACATGTGCAAGATAGAGGAGGCATAACAAGGCCACAGTTTGAGTGAAAAAGATATGCAAGGTCTTAGTGGACTGCAAGCTCAGTATCAGTCCAGTGTGACAGAGCAGACAAAAAAAGCAACTGTGGTCTCAGCTTGTATTAATAAAAACCTAACGTGCAGAAAGAGGAAGATGCTGGTCTCACTGTGCTTTGCCCCAGCCACGCTGCCTCTGAAGTGTCATGCCCAATTCTGGGAACCATATTTTAAAAAGGTCACTGACCAGCGGGCATGTGTACAAAGGAGGGCTCCATGCCTTCGAAGCAGTGCCCAGAGGATCCACTGAAGGATATAGAGATGCCCGGCCCGAAGAAAATCAGGCTTCGAGGGGACATGAACATTGCCTTCCAACGAAGAGCTGTCATGCAGAGATGGGGTTTGTCTGTTCTGTTGGGTCCCAGAGGACAGGACTAGGGGCTGTGAGGGGAAGTTGCAAAAAAAAAAAAACCTATTTAATATAAGGAGAAACATCCCAACTGTGAGATCTGTCCTCAAGAGGAATGGTCTCACTCACAGGTGGTGAGTTCCCCTTCCTGGTATCTAAGGGGAAGTTGAATGCCCACTCGTTGGATATGTTTTAGAAGAGATTCCCATTTTGGGATCTTCCAGACTGTGAAGTGTCCCAAGGTCCCTCCTCCGTGAGTCTGTGAAATGACCCCTGAGTCAAACTGAGTCAAGGCTTATTAAAGGATCCTTTAATCTTAGGAAATTGTGGTGGTTGTCCTTCATTTTCAAAAAGGACCAATGACTCCACAGGCTGATGTCTTGACTTCCATGTGAATTGATTTAAATGAGACAGATGTTCAGGCCAATACATTAAAACACCTTATTCATGGGTGGGTTGTCCACCAGCACCACCACATGGAAGGCCCTTTGCTCTCATCTCTACCTCCCTAAATCTTCCTCACTATTCTACCTCCTTTCTTCCATGAAGCCTGCCCTCTCCAGCCCAGCCCAGTCCACAGCGATCTCCCCCTATTCATAGAAGAGAACTCTGGCTCTTTGTGCTCCTCATTCCGGCTGTTTATCATCCAATACCCTGTATTGTTGCTTAACTGCTTCAAGTGTTCATGTCTTGTCACCCAATGAGATTCTACACTCCTTGAGGGCAAGCTTAGTGTCTTCTCCATCTTTTGTACCCATTTCTGTGGTACCCAGAATAGGCCCTGCACAGAAGTGTTCAGACTCTTTGTTGGATGAATGAATTAAAATAGGCTTCTTATGTTTGTCTAAATCCTTCCTTTTTCTCATCTTCCTGGATTAAACTAAGCATATGAAGTGACTTCAGTTAAGCTCCCTGAAGCCATTCCCACCTAATCCCGCATCCGCCAACACATGTTTCTTAACACTAGCCAGGTGGGTCCACTGAAGGGGAGGGGAGCGAAGCGTGAAATCTTTTTAGGAAGGGATTGCCTGATGAGCCTTCCAGGTGCCAGCCATGGGCCTCGGAATGTGCAAGCCAGTCAAGGCCCATTAGCCACCCTTCCCGTTCCGCTCCTGGCTACCAGAACACAGCATCCCTGTCAAAAGGAGGATTTGGAGAAGGTATTGAATTTTCCACGCGTCTCAGTAGAAGGAAAAGAAATCTCTTCACATTTGGGAAATTCACTAAAAGGTCAAGCATGGAGTCTAGAATTGCTCCCCTCCATCTAAAGAGGCCAGCATGGGTTATGTTGCCAACTTCCTCCATGCGGACCCCAAGGCTTCTGGAGAATTTGGTTGTTAGAGGCCCCTGCAGCCACACAGCACAGGGCATTTACATTAGGCCCCAAACAGAATCAAGGAGGGCACTTTCTGGACTCCTCTCCTCCCTTGAACACAGGTCTCACCAGACCTGCTTAATCCAAGGTCTGTATTCTGTGGGACTTCTGCTCCTCAAAAATCATATGGCCTGGAACAGTGGGAAGAATGCTAGACTTGGAATCACAGGACCCGAGTTTGAATCCTGGCTCTGCCACTTAGTCCCAAGGTGATCTCGGGCCAATGACTTTTCTCCTTGGGTCTCAGTTTCCTCTTCTGTAAAATGAGGGAGTTGGATTTGCGTTGGCTTCAAATCTCGGGATCCCCTGCCAGTAAACCATTGTGTTTGCTCCTGCCAGTCAGCCAGGGCTCATCATGAGTTCAGAGCAAAGGTACTTCATGAAATTGCCTAAGAAATGTACCAACAGCACAAAGCTCTCCATACAACTGTAAGACATCTTCCTACAAATCTGTCCCGTCAATGGGAGGAGGGGTACACTTTGGGAAGACCCATAAAGAAGCACACTCATTGGAGTTATGGCCAGGGCGTATTTGTGAAGGGACACATATGGAACCCAGGTGGCTGACGCATGCTCTTCGGAACACATACATGTAGGAAATGTGTGTTTGTCACAGCTCATACATCCCATACTGTAGGATGGCCAGTGTTTTCTGGCAAAGCCACCAAGCTACTCCCACTGGGCGGGACTCTTGTGCTGTGCGGTTTCTACTGGCCACGTGGCCACATGTCTATGCAAGGTACTGCTTCCTCTGAGTCTTTCGTGGTTGCTACTGGGCAGTATTCCACTGGTCAGTGGTCATGTGCCTCTTCTGCTTTTGTGCCTAAACTCCTTTCCCTATGAGCGTCTGAGCTTTATATGTCCAGGGTACCTGCTGGTCCTCTTGCCTCCTGCCTGCTTGGGTGAAGTGGCTAGAAAGCCTCTTCCCAAAAAGAATGGGACAACGGCTCATTGGTCATAGTCAAGACTATGAACCACCACAAATAGCTAAGACCTAAACCAGGCTAAAATTAAGTCTCTTTTATGAAATCTTTCCTCCTTTATCATGGCCTTGTCCTGAGCTTCTTTCTGTTTTAGGGTTAAAAAGTCTTTGTAACTCCCTCTTATTTTCTGATTGCCCAACTGTACTCCTTCAGAATCATTTCAGGGATTGCCCTTTCAACAAACCACTGAGGGCTGTTGTATTTGGCATTCCCTCCTCCAATTTTATTAATCTCAAGGTTTGTTGTTTTTTTTATTCCTCATGCAAATGAATAGGAAGGAAAAAAGCAAATATAGCTCCTTAGATGGAACCTCTTTGACCTTCCATCCTGATCTTTTGTTCCAAATGCCTACCTTTATTATGTATATGTCCACCAACAGTCCTCTCTGAGCTTTGAGCTTACCTGCACATGGAGAGGGTAGGACACACCAGAGAAGATCCCCAAGCTGCTTTCCAGTCCTTCATCCCCAAGCAAAATAGGCCGACCTGAAAGGCTTCTGTTTGTACTTTATTGTGGTGTGGTGGTGACCCTGCATTCTCCACGGCTAGCAGAAGGCTAGTTCTGGAAGATTCTACCAAACCAGGAAGGCTTTGAGTGTGAGCTCAGGAAAAGAACTTATTTCGTTCAAGGATGAGCCTAATCAAGTACAGAGAGATTCATTAGCAGAGGGCAGGCAAAAACATGGTGATTTCAGCAACCCATGAAGTCCCTCTACAAAGGCATAGTAGGATTTGTGACCTGCACTGATGGAGAGGTGTCTAAACCAGGAGAATCCCAGACCAAGTGTTAAAATACATGCATACATACATGCATGCATACACACACACATGTACATACACATATATAATGCATATGATAGATACATATATAAGCTATATTACATATGTATGTACCTATATTACCTCTGTACAAACCAGTTGTTAAAAATAGATATTGCATCATTTCTAAAGGTCACCCTATAAAGGACTCCCATGACTACCAGGATCCCATGACCTCAGGGACAGGCACACTTGAGAGGGTAAGGAAGGGCTCAGAAAGTCAAGGATATGGCTGCCACTGATACTGTGACAATGTCCTTTGCTGCCCAGACCTTTAGTGTTTTTGATGTTTAAGATGACAAGCAGCTTGTAGTGTGGTTCCATGCAAAAGATTTTGCCAAGGGGATACATATAACACAACGTTGTTATATCAGGAAATACCATCCGGGTAACCAGACTCTTCAGAGCTGTATCACTCTGCAATGAAATGTCCTCACCCAGTTCTGTTGTCCATCCTTCCATCATATACAGCTCTACCATGACAGTCTTAAACACTAACCCAGCCACTAGAAATCTCCCTGATTTCGTCTCCGGCCATTGGGCAGCCTCAGAAGAGACATCAGTGCCCTCAGCAGGAATCTTGACAGTAGCTGGCACCTTCCTACTCCATAAGTCAACTGTTCTGACTCTCTCTTGTCTTGTGTACGAAAGGTTTCTCACACTTTAAAATATCAGTTCTCGTTAATCTGAGGCTGGTGTCATCATTTCCTTTTTACAGCTAGGGAAACTGAGGCTGAGAGAGGTGAAACGACTTCCAGAGTCACACAAAACAAAGTCGGTTTTTGTTAATGTTGTTTCTCTGACTTATTCTATGTCCAGCTCACCTTGGCAGCCATTAGAAAGGACTGGCCCTGCTCTGTCTTTGGAGCCCTTGGTGCCGTTGGTACCAGAGCAAGGCTCTAGGGACCCGGAGCAGCCAGACTGGCACACGTCTGCTCATAACAGGTAAAGAAGCCATCATTTCAGCAGGTCCAGCTCCGATCCTGCCCGCTCCAGGAAGCCTTCTATGACCAGACCAGACCTCAGGGCTTTTACCCTCTCAATGTTTCCAAAGGCTTCTTGGGGGCACCATAGTTTAGGAAGGATGCACAATGACAGTGATGATTAATGACG
The DNA here is from genome assembly GCF_011100635.1 of Trichosurus vulpecula. NCBI lineage: Eukaryota > Metazoa > Chordata > Mammalia > Diprotodontia > Phalangeridae > Trichosurus > Trichosurus vulpecula. Next base: position 36,092,710 of record NC_050580.1, on the reverse strand, counting down.
ATAACTATTATCATTCATTCATTTGCTCTTCTAGCTCTAGAGGTCAACCTGCATCGGTAGAGGAAGTTTCCTCACCTGGGAGCTCCCTATACCAATGAAATCATAGGTTCAGTTCCTCTCCCTAACAATAATAATCCACATTTACCTGGAGATTTAAGGTTTGCAAAGCACTTCATATACATGGTCTCATTTGATCTTTACAGGAACGCTGTGAGGTAGGTGCTGCTATTATACCCCATTTTACAGATGGGAAACAGAGGCAAAGAGAATTGGGTGGCTTGCCCAAGTTCATATGGTGAATCAAGTTTCTGAGGTAGGATGTGAACTCAGGTCTTCCTGCCTCTAAGTCAAGAGTTTTCTCCTCTACCTAATGCTGCCTCTCTGCTTAAAGCTGGAGTGAGGACATCTAGAGAAGGATGACCAGGATGAGAGGGAGAAGACTGGAGACCATGCCAAGTGAGAAGCAGGTCAAAAAACTAGGGATGGTTAATGTGGAGAAGAAAGCAATTAGGGAGGACATGATCGCCGTCTTCCCTCTCTGGATGTCTCCACCTCCTCGCCCTGGAGATGCCCCCACACTGCTGCCCTCTCCTCTGGCAAGGTCCTGCCTGGCTGGGACCATTTCTGGAAGCACCCAGGCTTCCCCGTTCCACTCCTCACTCTCTGAACTTCACCTCCTCACCATGATCCTTAGCAGGTGAAAAGCCTCTCCCTCACTTCCTCCCCTAAACTTGTCCACTTTTTCAAAAATCTCCTTTATTTCTTTATTTAATTTATTTGTTGCCTTTGTTTATTTATATTTTTATCTTTACTTTATCTCCTTGCCCCATTAGAATGCAGCTTCCGCGAGGGTAACAGGAACTTTTTTGCTTATATTTTTATCCCCAGGGCTTACCACAGACACTTAGTAACCCTTAATACATGCTGGATCTATTTAAGTCTATAAATCTGTCTGTTTCTATCTATCTACTCATTTTTCTATCTATTGATTGATCTATCATCTATCTTTGCCTATCTGTCTATCTATCTGCCAATCCATCTATCTACATCTGGAAGCTGATTGGCTTTTTGTTCAGCTTAGTCCCACCGGTCTGAATAAAGATTATGGGCGAAAGAGGATTTTAGGTCTCTGGAAGGACGAACTTCTTAGCGGTCCACATGTAGAATGGGCCACTTGCCTCATGAGGCACGGCTTCCCCCTCCCTAGAGTTCCTCTAGGAGGCTGTTGTTCACCAAATTCCCCCGCTTGGAGAACTCTTCCACCAGGACTGATGTCGCGGTTAGTACTGGGAAAGCAAAACCATGGGGGCGGGAAGGAAGCAGGAAGAACCATTGTCCTGGGAGCGATCACCAGCATTTCCATGCTGGAGGGACCTTGGCTCAGCTGAGCTATCTAAGAAGCAGCAGCCATCAGCTCCTAGCGCTGGTGTGGTTTCTGCATTTTTGTTTTATTCTGGATTTGACTGACATCAGCCGACAAGGACATTTCCCTATACAAAAAACAGAGAAGATTGTATATAAAATTGTGAGTGTCTGCCACGCACATCTGCTAATGTAAGGACGTAGGATCACAGATCTCAAGCTAGCAGAGTCCTTAGAAATCATTGGGTCCAATCCCCTCATTTTACAGATGAGGAAACCAAGACCCAGGGAAATGATGTGACTTGCCCAGGGTCACAGATGAAGCCGCAGGGGTTTGAACCCCTATCTGATGCCAAATCCAGTGACCCTATAATTCTCTCCTTGGGTTCCTGTGTTATTTTCACATCGTGGATGACAAGGATGATTTTAGATCCTGTGTTACTTGCCCTGGAGCATCCAGGGCCTGAGCTGAGCCTTGAAGGATCCTGGGGAGGCCGTTCCAGATGTTTCTAAGGGCTGGGTTCCAGCTGCCCCATTCCCTTGCTTTTTATCACTTAAACCCTGAAACCCTCATCATTTTACAGGCTCCGGAGGCTCCCTGGACGTTTAAAGCACCATCTGCCGACTCCCTGTCTCTGGGGACGGCTCAGAGCTTCTCAGAGAAGGTCTGTGGGGGAGAGGGAGGGCAGCAGTCCCAGCCTGTGCACCTCTTGTTGACAGCTTTCTTCATCTTGGGCTGAAAAACCATTTTGTCTAGACTCACTTCACCTCTTGGAGACCTTCAGAATCTTGGCTTTGGGAGGGACTTCAAAGCCTAATAGTCCAGCCTGTACCAGAACAAAAATTCCTTACATTGTACCCAATGGGGGGTGGGAGGGTGGTCATCGAACTTTTCCCAGAAGCCTTCTCCTAAAGAACACTATGAGTTCTGATCCCTTATACCTTTGATCTAGGGCATTGTTGGGGGGGAACCTGAAGTAATCAGTCAGTCAACAAACTTTTATTAAGCTCCTACTATGTGCCAGGCACTGAAGAGATGAAGTAAAAAATGAAGGAAGTTCTGCTCTCAATGAGTTCTAGAAGCCATGGCTTTGGATGCCATAACAACATTCCTGGTCGGGTCCTGCTCCCCTCTGTCCTGTGACCAGGGACCAAAAGCTCAGTCTACACAGGCTCTTTGGGGGCTCTAAGAAGCCAGAGTTTGGGGAACCCAGGGCTAAGTGCTGAGCTAGTGCTGCATTTCAGAGGCCAAAAGCCCCAAGCTCTGGGCACAGCATAGTTCTGAAGCTGGCTTCATATGAAGCAGCTGGTTACAACCAGAGCTGGCCACCAGTCAGTATAGGGAATTACTGTTGAGCGACTGACGTAACACGTCACTCATCGTCTTTGTTCTTGTTTATTAATAGAACCATAGAAGCTTGGAAGTAGAACGGAACTTCAAATGTGGGATATTAGACCATAGAATGTCCAAGATGGGAGGGGGCCTTAGAACACAGAACATCAGAGCTGAAGGGGCCTTAGAACATAGAGTATCTGAGACAAAAGGGACCTTAGAACACAGAACATTGTCTAAGAGAGGAATCTTAGAACACCAAATGTCAGACTGGGAGGGGCCTTAGGACACAGAGACGGGAGGGACCTTGGAATGCAGAATGTCAAATGTAGAAAGAACCTTGGAACTCAGAACATTGTAGGGGACAGGGGGAGGAACCTGAGACTATAGAATGTACAAGCTGGGAAGAATCTTATAATGTTGAGCAAGAGCTGGAAGGAGCCTTAGAATTTACAATGTTAGAACAAAGAACATAGAATGTTAACTAAAGAAAGAACTTGAAAGATCAAAAAGTCCAACCCGCAGAAGCAGAAACAAGTCCCAAAAGGAGCAGTTAAATTCTGAGTTTGTAGTCCTCTTCTAGCTGGTGTGGACCTCAGAGGCCAGCTAGTCCAACCGCCTCATTTTATAGATAAGAAGCCTGAGACCCAGAAGGGGCAAGTGATTTGACAAAGGACACACAGGTGGTGAGTAGCCAAGGCAAGAGTCTTGCCCAGGTCCTCTGGTTTGAACATGTGTAAGACAAGTTTGGGGTGACAGGTTGAAAGCTTCCAGTCAACCTCAAACTCAGTCAAAGTCATCAGCGTGACACAAATACCCTCAAAATAACTTGATCTCAAACTGCATGGAGAGAAGTAGGGGGTCCCAAATGAAGGAAGTGATGGTCCCACCACCCCCGTCCCGGTCAGACCACACATGGAGGATTGTGCCCAGTTCTCAGCAGCAGGTTATCTTGGATATCTGCATACTGTACATTTACGTGTGCCCAGAGGGCAGCAGCCAGGTTAATGGGGGTCGGGGGGGACCAGATGGGGGGATGCCAGCAGAAATACCTGGGCAGCGTGAGCCTGAAGAAAAAAAGACTTGGAGAATGTGATGGCTGCCAGCAAGTATTTGAAGGACTGTCATGGAGGGATTCACCTTGTTTTATTTGACTCCTGACAGCAGAACTGGGAGGGAGACGTAGGAGCTGCAAAAAGAAAAAATTAAACCTGATGTCAGGAAAACCTTCCTAACAATGAGAACTGTTCAAAAGGAGAATGGATGGCATGGAGAGAGGGTGGGGTCCCTTTTCCTGGGGAATAGGGATGATGATGATGATGACGACAATGACGATGATGACGACGACAATGACGATGATGACAACGACAACGATGATGATGATGACACTCTGTGACTGACCCGCCTTTGTCTGCTATCCCATAATGCTTCCAGGAACAAGATGAAAGTAAATAGGGCTGTTTGCCATGTTCTGAGCTCCCGGAGATAGCAACGAAAACCAGGGGGCCAAAGAAGAATGTTGGATTTCAATAAAATAGATCCCATTCATTCCCCAGTCCAAAGCAGAGGATCAAGATGGTTCTCAGGTTAAATAGTAGCTGAATCATAGATATCAGTGATCATGTCCACCAAATGTCATTACCGGAGCAAGACAAGCTCTTGGCTAGGAAGCATCTCTCTAGAGCAATGGGGCTGGGATATCTTTAGTAAGGAATCCTGGCCATTTCCTAGGGAACCTGCTTTGCCGTTGGCAGGACTAGGTGACCTCAGAGATCCATTCCACTTCCAAGCTTCTAGAATCTCTTGGAGTTGGAAAGGAAATTAAATTACTGGGTCCAACCCCTTCCTTTGAAAAAGAAAGAAACTGAGGCCCACTGAGGGGAAGCAGCTTGCCCATGGCCACAGAATAAATAGCAGAACTGGGATATAAGGTACAGGGAGACTAATTTCAGCTTAATGTTAGGAAGCAATTAGAGCTGTTTCCAAGAGAAATGGGCTGCTTCATGAGATGGTGTGCTCTCCATCACTTGAGGTATTTGAGTGGAATCCGGAGTGTGCACCTACAGGGATGGTGTGGAGGGCCTTCCTGCTCATGTCCAGTGTGGATAGACAGCTGCAAGGTCCCTGCTAACTCTGACCTTCTATGATTTTGTAATTTCATGAAAATTGAAGAGTCCCTGTTTGTTTTCTCCTGAAAGAAGTTATGAACAAGCAGTCTCCATAAAATGAAGCTAGTTCTTCTCTTTTTTTTATTTGTCTCCTCAGACAATTCTACGCATTGTGGTCCTTGGGATCTGGGATTATATCGAGAACAAAATAGAGGTAAGATTGTAGCTCTCACCCTTGGTAGCCTGATGTTTCCTGGTTCCTGTTCATGATGGGAGGAGGGAAGAGGAGGAAGGAGGAGGAGGGAAGAGACATTGGAAAAATAGAATTGGGGATATCTCTTCCCTTCTTCATTTGTGGTCCCACAAAGGGATAAAGGGATAAAGAACCATGGAATGCCAGAGGGGCTAGAAGTAGAGGGGCCTTAGAAGGTGGGACTTCAGAACTGGAAGACTCTTGGAACATAGAATAGAGAATGCCAGAGATGGAGGGCTCTTAGAACAGGAGAGTAGAATTTTGGAAGCTGAAACTCCTTAGTTTACAAAATGGCAGAGCTGGAAGTAACAGAACCTAGTAACAAAATCTAGAATACAGAACATCAAATGTTGAATGTGGAAGGTTCATTAGAACACAGAACTTCAGAGCTGAAAGGTCCTTAGAACATAGAACAAAGAATGCCAGAGATGGAAAGTTCTTAGGATGGAGAGTGTAGAATTTAGGAAGCCAAAAGACAAGAAGAATACAAAATGAAGAGTTGGAAATTACAGAACCTAGAATACAGGAAATCAAATATTGAACCTGAAAGAAGCATTAGAACAAAGAACATCAGAGCCTTAGAATATAGAACAGCAGAGATGGTGGGTATTAGAACAGTCAGTGTGGAATTTTGGAAGCTAGAAGACCTTAAAATACAAAATAGCATAGCTGGAAGTAACAGAACCTAGAATACAGGATGTCAAATGTTGAACCTGGAAGGGTCATTAAAACATGAGAAGTCAGAGATGGAAAGTCTTTAGAACAGAGAGTGCCAGAGATAGAGGACTCTTAGAATAGGCAGTGTAGAATGTTAGAAGCTTAGAATACAAAATGGCAGAGCTGGAAGAAGCAGAATCTAGAATACAGGGCATTGAATGTTGAACCTGGAACAGTTATTAGAATGTAGAACTATAGAACTAGAAGGAATCTGGAAGGCTAACATCTTCACTAAGGATACTGAGTCCCAGAGAAGGCTCACAGGCTCACAGATTTCAAGCTGAACAGGACATTAGATGCCATGTCTAACTGCTCATTTTACAAAGGCCCAAAGAGGAAAGTGACTTGCCCAAGGTCTGCTGCTACTAAAGATCCCAATGGCTAGTATAGTAGAACCTTAGTCTTAGAGAGAAGAACCTCAAAGGCCATCTCATCCAACTCCTGCCTAAGCAGGAATCCCCTTTCCAACATCCCTGACAAGTGTTCATCTAATTTCCATTTGAAGACCCTACAGTGATGGGCAACTCATTACCTTCATAGGTGGTCCATTGATGGACACTATTAGAGAATTCTAATTCTAATTCTTCTTTGTATTGAACCAAAATCTGCCTCACTGTTATCCCCCCCAACACACATGTGCACGCACACGCACACGCACATGCACACACGCATGCACACAACCACCCCCCAAAACCATACACATGATCCTCAATTTTGTGTCATGGATCTCTTGGGCGGTGAAGCCTATGGCTCCCTTCTCGGAATAACATTTTAAATGGACAAAATAAAATACCTAGGATTACAAAGGAATACCTGTATTTTCCCCCATCCAAGTTCATTAACATCCTGAAATCCATCCATGAATCCCTTGGTTAAGAATCCCTGCTCTGGATTATCACAAAGGTTTCTGGCAACTCCAAATACTAGAATCCCAGGATCCTAGATCCCACATCTCTTCTCTCCTTTACATGAAATCCCTTGAGATATTTGAAGATAATTGCCACATCCCCCCCCAAAGATGTCCCCCGCTCTCCAGTGCCCTCACATTCACTGAAATTCACTGATGAACAATTGTTCAACTGGTATCATGACTCTAGATCATCAGACCCCAGCCTTGGCAAAATGCCTCAGTCAATCCCAACCAATTTCAAGGAGTGTATCAAGTTAAATTTAATTTACTTTCATGGAAAGATGTACTAAAACATACGGGAGATCCAAAAGAGAGGACATTTGTCAGGTGAAGGAAAAGATCAAGTTAAGAATTTCCCCCCAATACTGGAAGTTGTTGCTCTAGCTGGAATAACAGGGTGTTGTGGAGTGGGTACAGATGGTGCTTCACACCAGGAGATTCCCTGGGGAAAACCCTAGTATGGGCAGGGTGGGGGAGAGGGAGGGATATGGGAAAGTGATCTGATTGGGAAGCTGATATCATCAGCCCGTCCAGCAGGGACTGCAGCAAGCTGGGATAGTCCACAGAGTCAGGCAGTTGATCCAAACAGCAAGTGGCTTATCCTAATGATAATAATAACAGCAACGCCTTCTGTCTGTCTGTTTGTTTAAAAAGCACCTTTAAAAAGCACATACCTTCTCACTGGATCATTTGCAAGATAGATTGGGGGGGGGGGGCAGCTAAGTGGCGCAGTGAGTAGAGCACGGGCCCTGGAGTCAGGAGGACCTGACACTTGACACACTTACTAGCTGTATGACCTTGGGCAAGTCACTTAGTCCCAATTGCCCTGCCTTCCCCCCTCAAAAAAAAAATCTAATCAGGGTCCGGATTTTGCATTCATGAACTTGGTTAGGAAAATATTTTGATGCTGGTGTTCAGTCTGATTGGTTTCCTTTGCAATCCCATGTATTTTATTGTATGCTTTTATAAGCATAATTTAGAGAGGGATTCTCAAGGCTTCCCCAGGCTGCCAGAGGGTCAACAAGGTTAAAGACACCCTAGGCCAGAGGAGGGGGATAGCTACGTGGCGCAGTGGGTAAAGTGCTGAGCCTGGAGTCAGAAAGACCTGAGTTCAAATCTAGCTTCAGACACTTCTTAGATATGTGACCCTGGGCAAGTCACCTCACGCTGTTTGCCTCAGTTTCCTCATCTGTAAAATGAGCCAGAGAAGGCAAAGGCAAACGCCTCCAGTATCTGTGCCAAGAAAATCCTAAATGGGGCCATAAAGGGTCAGACATGATTGAGATGACTGAACAACAACAGGATGTTGTTCCAAAGTCCCTTACAGGTCTATACTGCATGAGCCTGTGAGGGAGTGTAGGCAGGTGTTCAAAGAAAGGAAAGAGAAAGCTGAGGTGACCAGGGAAGGCTCCCTGGTAGAGGTGGTACCTGAGTGAGGCCTTGAAGGTAGGATTTAGAGAGGCCAAGGAAAGGAAGGGGAAGCATAAATTCCAGGCTGGGGAAAATTCCCATCACCTCTTGAAGATGTCTTTTCTAGATATTATAATGGGAATGATTTGTCCCCTTGCTGAACACTGATGGCTTCTGTCCCTTGCGCAAAGCATACCACCAGCCCACCCTGCCCCCAGCTGACCCGGACAGCTCCCAGTGACTGCCTGACATCCTCCTCCTCTTCCTCCTCCTCCTCCTCCTCCTCTTTCTCCTCCTCCTCCTCCTCCCCTTCCACCTCCTCCTCTCAGGTGTTTGACGGAGCTGTGATCATCTTATCCTTGGCCCCCATGGTGGCATCCACCGTCGCCAATGGCCCCAGCAGCCCATGGGATGCCATCAGCCTGATCATCACCCTGCGAATATGGAGAGTCAAGAGAATCATCGATGGTAAGCATGATTCAGGCAGCAGAGCAAGTGATTTGGCTGGGTGTGGGGGAATGTGCCCCATGGTGGACAATCCTCCGGCCTGCTGAAGACCTCAGCTTGTTCCTTAAATGTGTCCTCGGTCATTCATCTTTTTCTTTTTAAATTAATTTATTTATTTTTAGTTTACAACATTCAGTTCCACAAGCGTTTGAATTCCAAATTTTTCTCCCTCCCTTTCCTCCCCCCTCACCCCCTCCCCAAGATGGCCCGCAATCCAATATAGGCTCTATATATACATTCACATTAAACATATTTTCACATTAGTCATGTTGCAAAGAAAAATTATAACCAATGGAATGAACCACGAGAAGGAAGAAACAAAACAAAAAAAAGAGAGAGCAAATAGTTTGCTTCAATCTGCACTCAGACTCTGTAATTCTTTCTCTGTATGTGGACAGCATTTTCCATGAAGATTCTTTGGGAGTTACTTAGATCCTTGCATTGCTGAGAACAGTCAAGTCTATCAAAGTCAGCCACCGCACAATGTGGCTGCAACTGTGTACAATGTTCTCCTGATTCTGCTCCCCTCACTCAGCATCAGTTCATATAAGTCTTTCCAGGTTCTTCTGAAATCTCAGTCATTCCTTTCACAAGCATATGTGTAGATCACCCTGCCCGGGGCTGGGGGAGACTCGGCATTTAGATAAGAAGTGCCCCCCACCCCGCCACCCTTGGGAACTCGCAGGCTAGGAGGGGGAGGGGGAGAGAACATACAAATTGTCGCAGTTCAGGTATTATCACACAGTAGGCACTTTCGACGATGTACTTACTGTGTCCAGGCAGACAAAAGTGAATAAACGTCCTCGTTCTCCAAGAGCTTATGTTCAGTTTGGAGAGAATAAGTTCACGTAGATAAGACAGATGCAGGGTCACCTTGGCAGCAGCGGCAGCCAAGTGAAAGAAGGAGACAGACGGAAGCACATCCACACGTTGGAAAGATAACTCAACGTAGCATTTAAAGGACGAAGCCTTGTCCTCATATGTTCATTAGCTGCATGCCCATCACTGACTCTCTCTGGGCCTCAGTTTCTCATCTGTAAAATGCGGAGACTGGACTCCCAGACCTCTAAAGTCCCCTCAAATTTAAAATCTACATGTCTATGAGCCGATAACTGAAGGAGGGCAAGTTTCGTTATCCTCATTTTACCAACAAGGAAGTTGAGTCTTGGAAAGAGGCAGCTGGGTGGCTCAGGGGATAGAGCGCTAAGCCTGGAGTCGGGAAGACCTGAGTTCCAATCCAGCCTCAGATACTCACTAGCTGTGTGACCTTGGGCAAGTCACTTAACCCTGTGCACCTCTGTTTCCTTGATAATAAAATAGGGACAATAGCAGCACCTTCCTCGAAGAGTTGTTGTGAGGATCAAATGATCTAAGGTGTGTAAAGAGCTTAGCCAGTGCCAGGCGCACAGTAGGAGCCACATGCCCACAACTGGTAAATGCGAGCACTAAGGCTGACCATCAGGCCTCCTGAGGCTCGGTCTAGGACTCTGTCAGCTGCACTCCCCGGCCTCCCTGATGGCCCCTGACCTCTCTCAGGCAACCCATTAGAAAGGCAGCTCCTCCAGCTACCGGGCCTTTGCCTCCTGCATCTTCTATACCTGCCTGCCCAGATGGGCGCTTATACACCGATGGAAGATCGCAGCCCCCACCCCAAATGCTCTTCCCAGACATGCCTTTCCCTCTTCCTCCTGCCGTGCCTCCCCCTCTGGGAGATTCCTGGTAAAAAGATGAATCCAAGCTCACGAAGGGGCAGCCTCCCCGTGTCCTTCGCAGGAGACCCGCCTGCCTGGTCATGCCGATCAGTGAAGAATAAGAGAATGGGGCGGGGAGGGAGTATGCAGGCTCCCTCAAATTATTACTCAAATTATCATCCGCCACCCCGGCTAGAAGCCCTTCTTTAAAAAAAAAATTAAAATAATTAACAGCAACAATAAATCTAAATAAATTAGTTTAACAATGAATTTAAAAGAAGCAATAATCATAACTTAAAATAAAATAATACTCAAGTGTATTGGTAGTTGTGGTAGCGCCTGTAGTTTTACAACCTAAGGAGTCAGGCGGCACATGTGTTGTGATCCTCATTTTAAAGATGTGAAAGCTGAGTTCTACAAAGGCATAATGAGTTCCCCATGGTTGCACAGCTAACAACTACTATTACTCCTTACCACTACTACCACTGCTACTGCTACTACTACTAGCATCCATGTAGGCCTATAAAGAGCTTTTTTTACATTTGTTCACTCATTTGATCCTCACAACAACCCTATGAGGTAGGTGCTATTACTATCTCCATTTTACAGATAAAGAAACTGAGGCACAGAGAGATTTAAGTGGCTTGCCCAGAGTCACACAGCTAGTGAGTGTCAAGGGAAGGATTTGAACCCGTGACTCCTGAGTCTATGCACAGCCCCGGACAGTGTGTAAGTTACCATTGGAAGAGAGGGGTCTGACCATGGCAAACAACTCAGACATGGAACAGTTGAAGCTTTGAAACTGACCCAACAGACCTTCCAAGCCTGTGGGAGAGCTTCAGGTAAACGGTCCAGTGTTGCTAGACTAGGTCTAAGAATATGTGACCATTTACGCCAGGTTAAGTCTCCTGGGAGCCCTTGGGTAGCCAATAACTTTTCCCTCAGAGAAGCAGGACCATGGGATGTTAAGTAAGCTGTTTTGCCCTTTGGTATCTTCAAGCCGGATTTGACCAGAGTAGGACAAAGAGCCGAGCTCTGAGAAGGATCCAGCCTGAGCCAGGTCATCATTGTGTTTGTGAAATAGTCGTCTCTTTTCTTTCAGCCTATGTCCTGCCGGTGAAGGTGGAGCTGGAGATGGTCATTCAGCAGTACGAGAAAGCCAAGGTCATCCAAGATGAGCAACTGGAGAGGCTGACGCAGATTTGCCAGGAGCAAGGGGTAATGCGCCCAGGGTTTTTTACTCCAGCCGGGTCTTTGTTCAACAGCCCTGATTCTAGTGGGACTTAGAAGCCTAGAACATAGAACATAAACTGTCAGAACTGGGACCTTAGAAAATAAAATGTCACAGCTGGGAGGGACCTTAGAACCAAGAATGTCACAGCTTGGAGAGACCTTAGAACCAAGAATGCTACCTTAGAACATAAAATGTCAAACTGAGAGGGACCTTAGGACAAAGAATGTCACCTTAAAACATAAAATGTCAAACTGGGAGGGACCTTAGAACATAGAATGTCACCTTAGAACACAAAATGACACAGCTGGGAGGAATCTTACAACTTAGAACTTAGAACTTAGCCCTGAAGTCAGGAAGGCCCCTCTTCAAATGTTCTTCAGACACCTCATAGCTGTGTGACTCTGGACAAGTCACTTAACCTGTTTGCCTCAGTTTCTCATGTGAAAAATGAGGGCATTGGCCTTAACCCCCACCATTCCTCCTGGATCTAAAACTCTATGATCTGTGACCCTAAGGCCTAACATCATTGAATCTCACATTCTTTCATAGATAAATAAATAGACCTGAGGGGGGTGGCTTGCCAGAGGTCACATAGCCAGACAGTGGCGTACCTGAAGCTTGGAGAGCCCATTGTGTAACTCCCAGACCAGCCTTCTTTCTGTTACGCTGATCTCTTTGTGCAGGCCAACTGAGTTCTCTAAATCAAAGCTCCCCTTCCACCTGTCTGAGAGACATCTAGCCTTCTTTAAAACAAAGAATCCACCACCCAATCAAGAGTACCAAGTCCCTCATATTTGCCAGGCACTCAGTGGAGAACTAACTCAAAGACAGATCCTGCTCATGAAAGTCCTCTAGTCCAGTATGGGACACACAATATGAAGGAGCGGGCTGGGCTCGGTGGTCCCTGAGGTCCTGCTCCAAGCCCCTTCTATGAGTCTATGAGTGCCCTGCAGGAGCTCCGAGATAGGAGAGATCCCTGGGAAAGGCAGGATGGGCTTCAGGGATTGTGAACAAAGATTCAGGAAAGGGATGGGACTGGAGCTAGACCTTGAAGTGAATTTTCTAATCTATCCACTAAGCAGGAAACATTGTGTCAGAGGATGGCGGGGCTGCTATCAGGTAAGGAAGGCAGGGACCCCATCCCCGACTCCATATCCCTGGCACCCCACAGATGCTTTTGAATTCTTACTTATACCAGGGAAAGTTAGAAGCATCTCTATCTCTAGACTGAGGATAAGAAACTGAAGCTGCTTAGCGCATACATGCGCGCCTATACAGACATAGTAATAATATTAAGGATGATGATGATGGCGATGACAACAATGATGATGGTGGTGATGGTGATGATGGTCATGGTGATGATGGTAGTGGTGGTGGTGGTGATGGTAGTAGTGGTGGTGGTAGTCATGGTGGTCATGGCGATGATGGTGATGGTGATGATGATGGTGGTACTGGTGGTCATGGTGGTCATGGCGATGATGGTGATGGTGATGATGATGGTGGTGGTGATGACAATGTATTTGGAGCTTTACAAAGTCTGTGCCATGCACAATATTTGATCCTTACAACCATCCAGTAAAATAGGTGCTAGGATTATCCCCATCTTACAGATAAGGAAAGTGGAACTCGGAAAAGCCAGATGACTTGCCCAGGGTCACCTAGAGAATACTGGAGGCCTCTTTCAAACTGAGGTCTTCCTAGCTCCACAAGGTGAGCCAGCATAATGTAGGGGACATATGGGCGAATTCAAAGGACCAGGGTTCAAGTCTTGTCTCTTCTACATACTGTATAACCTTGGGAAAATCATTTTACTTCCCCTGTCCCAGTATTTTACACTCACTAGGTGCTCAATAAGTATTCACTGAATGAATGAATCTCTTAGATATTCAGATCAGGTCTGCCAGCTAAAGAGACTGAAAGAACACAGGAAGGACAGGAGACCATGTAGTCACTGCAAAGAAATCCCCTTCTTAAAACAAGCAGGTCACATCTTTGAAATCATTTCAGGAGACCAGATTTTTTTTGTTTGTTTAAACAAAACCCTAGTAATAAGTCTGCCTAGTCAAGTAAAAACAAACAAAACCAAAAAATACTTTCCCCACTGGCCACGTTCAAAATAAAAACATGCCTCCCAATCTGCACCCTGAGTCCATCCCTTAGATAACAGGAAGGCGTCATGAGTCCTCTGGAATCATGGTTGACCATTGTGTTGATTAAAGTGGCAACCATACCTTTTATGGGAGTTACTGGGACCCAGCAGAGGAAGAGTTAAAGTCATGGTGAAGAAAAAAAGAGCAGATGAATTTTAGGCACAGGGTCAGAAGACCTGAGTTCAATTCCTGGCATGATCCTAGAAGTTGCTTCCTCTCTCTGGGCCTCAATTCTTTCATCTATAAAAGGTAGAGGTTAGACTAGAGAAGACTCGGTCAGACCAAGACTTCTGACTCCAAAGTCTTATAAGCCTTAAAGGCTCCTCTCAGCATCAAAGTGACCTGGGGAGGTTTCCCAGGGTATTCAAGCAGGGCCTGTATACTGCATGAAGGGGGTTTCCCCCTGAGGTCTGGCCCCCAGAAGATGATGAGTGTTGTCAGCCCCTAGAGCTCTCAAAGACAGCAGAGGGAGCCCCACACCGATGGAACCACAGCCCTCCGAAGCAGCCAAGGACGGAGCGATGGACACAGTACGTCCCAGCAGCAAACAACGGCTCATAAATTTCCTCCGTCTTGATAGACCTTGAATTGGGGCCAAGCAGATGTCGGTCTGAGCTACCATTCGAGGGAAACGCCCTCTTTTGCTGCCGTGAGCAGCCAAGGAGACACTGCCACAAGTATCGCATCTTCCCTCCATAAATTAACAGCTTCATAATTCTGTAGGGAACAGCTTGTCAGCTTGAGTAAAGTCACATTAATGGCACAAATGTCCATACAGTCAAGATGGAAGAAAACCATCTCCCACCATGCTCAAAATAGTCCAGATCCAGATGCCTCCCTTATGGCCCTTGCTCTCAGTCCTCTTTTCTTTTGAAACAGTGTAGGGAAAAGGGCCCCAGACTTGAAGTCCTGACTCTTGGGTTCAAATTCCTGCTCTGCCGCTTATGGCCATCCTTATGGCTGAGATTTCTCACACGCCGAGCATCATAGGGTCACAGAGCTAGATCCAGAGGGGACCTCGGGGGTCATCTAATCCATATTTTACAAATGAGGAAACTGAGTCTCACCGAGGTAAAGTATCTTGTCCAAAGTCATACAGGTAAGTAGGAACCCACTCCACTAAGGTCCCTTCTGGCTCTGGCGTGCACTAATTCTATGGTTTTCAGCTGCGAGTGTATGTTTCAAGCAGAGGTTAAATTGTACAGATTCTACTCAGGAAAGAGCCAATAAAGAAAGACAGGTTTTCTCTGTAGAGCAACATCTGGAAAAGCTATGAAAGAAACAAACCATCCTGATTTAAAAAACACTCAGAGCCCAGCTCATCTCGGTGGAGACAGAGAAGAAGAAAATTGGCAAGGACAATATTATCCTGCCTCGTTGTGGGGGAGCCTCAGAAGAAGTGGTGGTGTGGTAGTAACAGTAACAATAATGGAAGAGGAGAAGGAGGAGGATTAGGAGGAGAAGGAGGAGGAGGAGAGGAAGGGGAAGAGGAAGGGAAAGGGGAAGGAAGAGGAGGAGGAGGAGGAGAAGGAGAAGGAAAGAAAGAGAAAAAAGAAAGAGAAAGAAAGAAAGAGAAAGAGAAAGAAGAAAGGAAGGAAGGAAGGAAGGAAAAGGAAGGGGATTAGAATGGATTAAGAACATTATGATTAGATGCCACCTTCCCAAATACTCGTAATCTCCCAACCACATGGAACAAAAAGCTTTCAAAGTAGAGAGAGGCCCCTATTCTCCCTGCCTGCTACTGGAGACGTCCCAAAGATGCTCTCAGGGAATGTAAAAGGGTAAGTTTGCATCCTAAGACTTTCATTCAACTAGGAAAAGTGGTTGTTATCTGCCTGCGCAGTAGTCTCTAGAACACTGAGTATAAAATGTGACCACTCGTGGGACACGTTATAATATAATGGAGACGTGTGTGTGTGTGTGTGTGTGTGTGTGTGTGTTGGACTAAAAGGCCGTTGAGGTACCTGCCAGCTATCAAACTCTATTAGCCTGTGATGCTCTGGGAGGAAGGTAGAGTTTTGTCCCAAGATCATTTTTATCTGAACTGCATAGAAAAAATAAGAACAAGAGAACAATCATTCTAAAACCAGCCCCCTCAAAGGGCCAGCCACCGCCCCTGCCTTCTGAGTGAGGGGACAGGGAAATGCCAGCCAGGATCACGCGGAGCCAGAGTCACGGCTGCAGTGTTTGAGAAGGCCAAGCAGGCAACCCTGAAATACTGTAGAATTGTGAGGAGAGGGTGGGGGAGGTAAGAACCTCAAAGAAAAAGAGGAAGAAGCCTGGGGTTACAGACCGGCCTTACTCAAAGCTGTGGTGACCAAGGCAGCCAGGTGGCACAGGGCTGGATCTGGGGTCAGGCAGACCTGAGTTCCAGTTCGTCCTCAGACACTTGTGTGATCCTGGGCAAATCACTTTGTCTGCCTCACTTTTTCTCATCTGTAAAATGGGGATGATAATAGCACCTATCTCCCAGGGTTGCTGTGAGGCTCGAACGAGATAATATTTTTTCTAATGCTTAACACAGTGCTTGGCATACAGTAGGTACTTAATTAATGCTTGTCACTCTCCCTGACTTCCAACCCCCACACCAATGAAATCATAGGCCTGGACCAACTAGTAATAATAATCCACTGGAAGTGATCCCAGGGTGATCCCGGTGGCCATGCCAGTACAGCAGAAGACCAAGGCTGGTGGGTCCTGCCAAGCCAGAAGGAGTTCAAGCCCCGGCCCAGGGAAGTACTGTGGGTCTGCCACAGGAGGTCTGGACTAGGCAACGGCTAAAAGGATTGGCCAACTGGGCATGAATCTCCTCCTACAAGGCGACCCCCAAAAACCGTCAACTTAGGCACGCAGGAAGGGTGATAACCTCCTTCACGCACCAAGTCCCCGCGGCCTCCTAAATGCTTTCTGCCCATTATCCTGCTTGTTTCTCAGGCCCGCCTGGGATGAAGATTTGGAAAACAGTATTGTCCCCATTTTAAAGAGGAGGAAACTGAAATCAAGGGCTCTCTCCATTACACTATCCTGCCTCGCACCTGGAGGATCTTATCACCATTTTTTATGCAAAATTAAGAAAAATGGTGCTTCTTTGTTCAATGCCGCCCACATCCCTGGCTGGCGAGGGAGTAGGTCTGGGGGGGAGGGAAAGGAGACTATTTTTCAAGACTAGATTTTGCCTGAAGTTGGTCTCCATTGAAATGCTTGACCTAGGGAGTCGCTTTCCTAATCACATCAGTCAATCAACAAGACTTTATTGAATGCCTGCTGTGCTAGAGCTTTGGGAAGTTCTAGGGATATAGACAAAAGTTGCCTTCTGCCGAGCAGTCGGGGAAGAGGATGACTGAAAACTAGACATTGGCAACTGGGAAGTTACTGGTGACCTTCAAGAGGAGAGATCTGATAGAGTGGGGGGCGAAAGAGAGTGTGGCTAAGGAGAGCACAGAGGTCGAGGGATAGACGTTGGGAGACTATTTCTTATGGCAAGAAATGTTAGCTAGATGGAGTGAAGGAAAAGGGAGTCCCCAGCATGCCCCACACAGCTCTCTAAGACTATAGAGGGTGGGTGCTGGTCAGCACCGGCCAATGAAGTTTCTCCCCAGGAACTCCCTACTCTGATGAAATCATAGGTCCAGTGAAATAATAATAAAAATGACAGTAGTATATACATACATAGTGCCTGGTATACAGTTAGTGCTTAATAAATGCTTTCTGGTTGATTGACTTTAAGATATACAAAGTCTTATGTATAGCATCTCCTTTGGGGCTTACTGTAATCCCATGAGGCAGGTGTTTTGAGTTTCCTAAGGAGGAAGGTTGTGGGTGTTTTCCTGGACAAATTTGACCAAGGGGAGTGAGTGGTGAAGCCAAGGCTGGAAAGAGATTGGTTGGTATGTGTTCATGTGAATGTTTATTGAAAACTGGCAATGAGAGGGACTGCTTTTGCCTTTCTTTGTGTCCCTAGAGCTTATCACAGCACCTGGCACGTAGTAGTCATTTTTAATAAATGCTTGCTGATTGACTAACTGTAAGACTCTGTGCTAGGAACTTTGGGGAATTCAAAGATGTCAAGGCTGTATTCCCCACCCTCTGGAAGTTTATAGTTTAGCTAGAGAAACAAGGCACATATCCCCAAGGAGATAGGTAACAGTACAAGGACATACATACGGGGCAGGTGAGTATTACACAGAAAGACTAATGCTCAGAGGAGGTTGGTAGTAGTGTGACCCGGAGTGGTCCTGGAGGACTTCCTGCAGGAGGTGACATTTGAGCCGAGCCTTGAAGGATGAGAAGGATTCGGATGGGGAGGAGAACAAGGAGAGGGCAAAGAGGGTAGGTCACAGGGTCAGAAAGGAGAAAGATGTGCGGAGGGACAAGGGTTATAGTGAGGGTTAGAAGGGTTCCAGAGAGCACATGTAAGTAAGTAGTGGGAGAGTGGATCAGAAATGTAGGATACTTGGGACAGCTAGATGGCACTGGCCTTGAGTTCAAATCCAGCTTCAGACATTTACTAGCTGTGTGACCTTGGGCAAGTCACTTAACCCCAATTGCCTCCAAAAAAAAGGGCAAGAAATGTAGGCTACTTTTTAGAATGGTTGAGGCAAATAGGCTGGTAGGTTAGTTTTGAAGTCAGAAACTTGGGTTCCAATTAGAGTGCTGGTACAGACCGTGTGACCCTGGGAAAGTGATTTGACCTCTCTGACTCTGTTTCCTCATCTATAAAATGGAGACAATCATTCCCAATTCACAAAGCTGCTTCTGAGACTCATCTGTAAAGGGCTTTCTTTGTAGACCTTTCAGTCTCTCTGAGGATGGGGAGCACAGATGGGAAGAATCAATGAGCAGTTGGTCCTGGGTGGGGGAGGTGGCCCCGTGCAGTAGGCAGCAGCCCCCTCGCAGCTGGGCCTTTGACCATAAAGAGCAGGACAATACCAGCAGAGACAGCAGCCTTCATTGATCGTGCTTTGGGAGAGGAAACACGATGTCGTAGTGGAAAGAGAGCCAGATCTTGAATCTGGAGGTCACACAACCTCTGCCGGCTTGGTTTGCTCCTCTGTAAAATAAAGAATTTGGACCCTTGGTGCCTTCCAAGGCTAAGCCGATGCTTCTTGGTGGTCCCCATGAATGGCATAAAACACCACGGCTGTGCCACAGACACCGAGTGGAGCCATCGACTGACCCAGTGGCCAATGTGGCTGAGGATAGATGTGCTCAACTAAGCCCCATGGGTCAACAAATACCCCTGGGATCTATCATATGGGTAAATGGTTCTGAAGTCTCTGGAATGGAGGAGGGTTGGCAAGAACAGGATTGAATGCAAAAAAATAGTAGATTCTCCCCCATGTGCCTAGCTTGTGCCAAGGACTGGGGAAATCTTGTGCCCAACAGTTTACATGAAACAGAACTAGAGATTCTAATGACATGAGTTAACATGAGCCAGAATTTGATAAGGCGGCCAACAGCACTAACATATCTCAGATCCAAGATGAGAGCTGCGATAATCTTATCCTCCACCGCAGAACATACTTGGAACAAGGGAAGACAGACAGAGGCAGAGGATCCGTGTTCAAATCCCACCTCCAAAGGTTTTAACTCTCTGTGTGACCTCAGGCTAGCTATTGAAATCCCCTGCATCTCTGATTCCTCATCTGTAAAGTAAGGGGAGGAACTAAATGGCCCCAGAGATCCCTTCCAGCTCAACCTCTGTGACCCTATGAATAGTCATGAGAACCGTAGACAGTTCTGGATGCCAGGTCTGGGGAAGGATGTGCATCAGCTTGGAACCCATCCAGATGGGGGTGACTCAGAAACCAGACCACTGGAAAGACTTGGGAAAGCAGAAGCCATGCTTGAGGACTGAGTACCCGAGGCAGTGGAGGACACGCCGCTCGCAAGTGACAGCTTTGGCCCATTTGTCAGGAAGGAATCCCAGGGCCAGGGTTGGTCGAGGAGACTAGAAAAGTAGCTTGGGTGTGGAGAAGAAAGGCAGGAAGATGGAGAGGTAGCTCCGTCCTTGTGATGACGACTTGGAACTCTGGGGACTAAATCCCCTGACTTCGTTTTTACCCCAGGCCAAAGGATGCCTTCCTACAGACCTTCTGGAAAGCTGGACAGAAGACAAGTCCCACTGGCAGCTGCTGATTAGATTTGGCCTCCTGTGGCTTCTCTGACCTGCTGGGGGCAGGAGGGCCCAGGGTGGCCCCAAGAACCGGCTGCTCCAGCATTCATCGGCTCCCAGAGCACAGCTGCTAGGGCTGGCTGTGGAGGGCGTGCTTGCCTGGCACAGGCCAACTTGGCTGTGCCCCCCAGGTCCTTTCTGAGCCTGAGAGTTGAGAATTCATGAACATCAGAGCCGGTGCTGTTTTAGTTAAACGATCAGGGTCTCCTGACTGCTATTTCACCTCAGCCATGTTCCCATTTCCCCACCCAGCATCTCTCCCCTCCAGACAAGCCTCTGATGGCCAACGTGGTGCCCACCCTCTGCTCTTTGAGTCTTAGAAAGGACTTAGATGGGGAGGGCCTCCTTGAGAGCAGGCAGCGATTTCTGTCTTGCTTTATTTCTGTCTTGTTTATCCCCGGGGTTTAGCACAGTGCCTGGCACATAGTAGGTGCTTTTAATAAATGCTTTTTTGACCTGACTTCATCATAACGGGTGGGCAGAGCACTAGATCTCAAGTGGGGAAACATTCTGAGCCCCACAGCCTAGGCTCCCTCCCCCTCTACTCCTGACAAAATAGCCTGGCATATAAAGCCAGGACTGATTGGGGGGAGGAGACAGAGACCCAGCCAGGTCTAGCTGTGTGACCGTAGACAAGTTTCAGTCTCTGCCTCAGTTTCCCCATTTGTGAAATGGATATAATTATAGCACCTACCTCCCGGGGTTGTTGTAAAGATAAAGGAGACCATGTTTATAAAGTGCTTTTCACTATTATTACAAAGTAATTTCATGAGGGAGAAATTGCTCATTCCTGGTGGGGACGGCGGTTGGGGGAGTGTGGAGAATCAGGAATGGATTCTGTTGTGTGGAACAGGACTCAAACTCACTCCCTTCCCATCTCTGCCTCTGGAATTCCTTCACGTCCCTACTCAGCCGCCATTTTGTCCTTGAAGCTTTGTGGATTCTTCCTCCCAGTTGAAAGAGATTTCTCCCTCTTCAGACTTTCCTGGGGCAATTTTTCTGGGTCTTCCCATTGCCCTTCAGACCCTGTGCATTTGTAATGGGGATCTGGTACATAGGCAGACCCCATTGGCTAGCTAAGATGGAGTCTCCGTTTGGAGCATCCAGTTCCAAGCCAACTGAAACTGGCTCCATTCATAATATTCTTGATCTAGAGTTAGGAGAGACCTCTAGGGCCTTCTAGGGGTCTTCTAGACCCCTCATTTTGCAAAGGAGGAAACCCAGGAATGTTAAATGACTTACCTAAAGTCACACAAGATGGTCATTGTCAGAGGGGGGATTTGAACTCAACCCCTCTCAGTCTAGAATTGGTGCTCCTTCCACTGCACCACGTTGTCTCAAAGATGGAGGATACTTCAGTCCAACCCTCTCGTTTCACATTACACTTATTTGTGAACATGCTCTAGTTCCCACCCCCCAGACTATGAATTCCATAAGGTCAGGGACCATGCCATCTTTCTTCTTTGCACCCTTCCCAACCAGCCTTGGGACTTGCACATAGTAGGCGCTTAATAAGTATTGGTGAAATTGACTTGAATTCATCAGCCCAATTATTAGAACTCTCAACCAGGGAAAGTCAAGTTTTTTTTAACTTGGGAAATGATTTGTAAAACAGCCGATAGCTTTAATGACATGCCTCTTTAGCTGATAAAATTAGCTATCAGAGGAATAACTTATGCTATCCTTTTGCAATAATTTAAATTTATATCCAACTCCCAGTCATCTTCCTAGTGCATGGAAAGTGGCCAAGGTCAGCCTCCACTTCACCCTGCTTGTAAATCATTAGTTTGCAACCATCCCTTGATTTTTTTATTGTTCCCAACAATGGCGAATCTAATGGAAATAAACATTGGACGGCGTCCCAATGGCAGATGAATTTTCAGGCTGGATCGTCTGTGTAGACGGCATTAAGGGGATGGAGCAGAACTGACGGCTCCTCCATTAGATGCGATGGAGCATCTTGCCAAAGCGTCCATCGATCTATCCAAGGCCACGTCAATTACTCTCCCCGGCCGGCCCATTAAGGAGAAGTGCATTTATCTCCTCCTCCCGGGGCTCCTCATATGCGTGTAGTCCAACTCGCGCCAGGACGGATGGCACCTCCATTCACTCTGGTAATGCACGAGGGGGGCCTCCCTGTGGATCCATAGTGGTCCCTGTCATTCTCTCTGTTTATAAATAATTGGCTAATGGATTGCATTAAGTGGAGCTATGGCTGCCCCTTTACTCTTCCCAAGTCTGATGTTTGGGGGTGGTTTCTTTGTTGTTTTCCAATAGCCCAGTTTGCCAACATCAGATTTGTTGCAATCCACTTCCAGCATGTCCACAGGTTTTTCCCTCCCCTGTTCCTCACCCAGCAGAACCCAGTGAAATCCTTTCTCTCTCAAAATTAGCACATTTGCATTACAATAATAACAATAACTAACATTTACGCAGTGATTACATGCACCAGGCACGATACTGAGTGCTTTAGAATCATTACCTCATTTGATTCTCACAACAACCCTGTGAGGTAGGGGCTAATATCATCCCCTTTTAACAGATGAGGAAACTGAG
Source organism: Trichosurus vulpecula (assembly GCF_011100635.1). Classification (NCBI taxonomy): domain Eukaryota; kingdom Metazoa; phylum Chordata; class Mammalia; order Diprotodontia; family Phalangeridae; genus Trichosurus; species Trichosurus vulpecula. The sequence goes on along the minus strand of NC_050580.1, from coordinate 36,070,304 downwards.
GCAAACAGGTTCAGTGACTTGTCCAGGCTCACACAGGTAGCACCAGCGATGAAGATCAGCGACTATTGTCCTACTTTCTGGACCCCAGAGAGTTGCCAAGGATATCTCTGCAAAGTTAAGTGATTCCCCCAGGGCCCCACACCAGCATGTAAGAGGCAGCACTTGAATCCAGATCATCCTGACTCCAAGGGCAGTTCTATGTCCTCCAGGCCGTTGTTCCTGTCCATGCCTGTTAACATCACTTGGCATTGCATGGTGCTGTGTGGTTACAAGATCCTTCCACATATGCTGGCCCATTTGAGCTTTATAAGACACCTGAGAGCTAGACAGAGCAAAGGATATAACCATTTTACAGATGGAGAAACTGAGGCTCAAAGTCGTGACATGACACGCCCAGATAAGGACTCCAACCCAGCTTTCCTGACTTTTGGTTCAGGCCTTTCCCCGCTCTATACAGCACTGCCTGTTTCAGTTGGTTTGGGGGAAAACCAGTCAGTCAACAAGCATTTATTAAGCACTTACTGTTTGCCAGGCACTCTGCTAGGACAGCACAACTTCACAGAATGGAGGGATACGCGGGGAATCTTATACATTTCCTCTCTGCATCCTATCTCCCATGATAATCCATGCCCTGTTAGGATCTCCACGGAAAGGCAGTGTGGCTTAGTAGATAGAGGATTGATCCCACAGTCAGGATAGACCTGGGTTCAAATCCCCCATCAGATCCTAGCTCTGCAACCTTGGGCAAGTCTCTTAACCTTTACGGGGCCTGTTTCCCCATTTGTAAAATGTAAGTGCTAATAGTAACAGCGCCAATCTCCCAGGGCAGATGGGAGCTCAAATGAGACAACATCCATAAAGGCCTTTACACATGGGAGCTACTATTGTCATGCCAGCTGGAAATAAGACAGGACAAAAGGAACCACTGAGGCACAGGACAGGAAGAGGAGGAGGAAGACATGAGCATAGGCCCAGTGCAGACAACCATGGAATGTTACAGCGGGAAAAGAAGCAAGGGACAGATGGTGGGAGAGACATGCCTACAGATGGATGAATAGGTAGACAGACAGAAAGACAGGCAGAGACATAGATACATAGACAGAAAGAGATAGATGGATGATAGATAGATAGATAGATAGATAGATAGATAGATAGATAGATAGATAGATGGATGATAAGAGAGAGAAAGGGAAAGGGGAGAGGAAAGAAAGAAGGAAGAGAGAGAGAGAGAAGAGAGAAAGGAAGAAAGAGAAAGAGGAGTGAGGAGAAAGAGAGAAAAGAGAAAAAAAGAGAGAGAAAACTTATTAATCCCTTACTATGTGCCAGACACCATGCTAAGCAAGCACTGCAGATGTACATGCACAGATATGTGTGTATGTATGCCTATAAAAGCCAGCCAGACACAGCCCCTGTCCTCAGGGGGCCTACATTCCCATGGAAGAAGACCACACACAAAGGGGAGATGGAAGGAGTGGGAAGGGATGGCTGGGATGGCTAGGAGGCTCAGGAAGTGCCACAGAGGCCCAGTCCTGGATGAGGCAGGAGGCTCAGGGAATGGGGAAAGGGAGTCAGGCTTTGGGGGGTGGGGGAGACGGGCAGAGGGCAGAGGTCTGGCCAGGTCTCCTGATTCTGAGCCTTAAGTTCTTTCCAGCCTGCACTGTGATCTCTGGCACTATACCAGGCCTCCTGGGGGATACAAGACAAGAAATCATAACAGTATTTGCCTAACTGCTTCGAAGATCCACAATTTCATCCCCCTTGGGATGACTGTTGATTCATAGGCTCCTGGCCCTAGAGCTGGAAAGCACCAGAGGCTCTGACTCTACCGCCTCTCGCATGTGAGGTCACACAGCCAACAACCATGTGAATTCACTGCCAACCCTGAGCCTCCGCCCTCACGCCTGGAATTCAACGTGTACTTTCACCCATCTCAGTTTGGAAAGAAGTGTCCCCACATCTGTCCTTCTTAAGCCTGGGGGGAGGGGAAGGTCTTACATTTTAAATGTCCTTTAGAGGACCCCACCCTGTGTGCTCTGCCCTGAGTAGAGGGCTCCTTTCCCTGCTCCCGAGTCCTGGTTCTAGGTCAGGCTCCGCCCTTAGCAATCCCAGAAGGTCTGTAGCTTACCTACTTAGTCATTTATACTCTTCATCTTTTTTGGTCTAGAACCCCTCTGTCACACCCTTTGTCGGGATTATGTTTTTAAACTCATAAAAAATACAGAGGATTACAAAGGAAACCAACTATGTTGAAACACAGTAATCAAAACATTTTTCTTAAAAACACAATCCTGATCTAATGAATGCTTTGAGGGGCAGGGTAGTTTAGTGGTTAGGGAAGCAGACTTCAATTAAAAAGACCTGGGTTCAGGTCCTGCCTCTGACACGTACTGACCATGTAGCCCTGGACAGGTGTCTGCCCTCTCTGGGCCCTGGACAAGTCTCTAAGGGCACAAATTACAAAGGAGTCACCTATGTGCATCAGTGGAGGGAGTTTCAACACCAGGATTTCCCAACATTGATGAAATGACGAGGGCAGAAATGCAATCCTCCTCTCCCACCACCCTTATCTTTCTGAAGAGGGAAAATTTTCCAAGATCTCCGTATTAGACACTCCTTATCGGGGCCTTAATGAAGGAAGGGACTGGCTTGTGGTCCACTCCCTGGGTCATGTTCCATTGGAATATTGGGCCGTCCCCTGAAATCCAAGTATGTTTCTCCGAGTCACAGAGCTGGATGGGATCTCTGTAGCCAACTGGTCCAGTCCTGGAGATGCACGGTTAGTGACTCACCCATCGGTCACAGTGGCAGCAGCAGGTTTTGAACCCAGACCCTCAGCCACCAAAGCCTGCCCTCTTTCTGACATTCTATGCTCCTGCTCCTGTTCGACATTAAGATAAACTCAGGGTCCATCTGTGAACATGCTCAGTAAGACAGAGAGCCTATTAGTCACTCAACACCTGCTTCCTGAAGGCTCACCCTGGAGCTGAGCCTGGAGGCCCAGGGAGTCCACTGACCTTTCCCTGGGAAGGATGCTGGATTTTAGAAATGGTGAAGGGCGTGGCAAGGAGCAGAATGCAGGAAGTCAGAGTCAGGAGAGGCCTGAGATCGAATCCCACCTCGGACACTTACCCTCTCTGAGACCAGTCTCACCTAGTAAATGGGAGGAATAATAGGTCTGGTCAGCGCATGGCACGGAGAGAGAACCGGGAACATCTGGGTCAGGTTCTGCTTCTGACATTCAGTGGCATCTTGTAACCCTGGGCAAATTTCAGGTCAATCAGCTAGCATTCATTAAATGCACATTAAGGAATAGAGGCTGTACCTGAGACTTCACTGACATAAGGAAATGCCCTCTATGAACAGAGGCCAGCTGCCTCTCTGTGATTTAGAGTCTTAGAGGATGGTCTGGAGCACAGGGGGCTTCCCTATATTCCCCTGGGGGGATCAGAGGCAGGGCTTGTGAGCTCAGGCATCCCAGGCTTGGAGGCCAGCTCTCTGGCCCCTGTCCTGAAAACACAATATACATTTGTTATTCTTCTGGTCAAGGACACTGGAGCTCAGCCATGGCTAAGGAAAAGAAATGGAGGGATTTTAAGTATACCTGTGAAGATCTGCGTGTGTGTGTGTGTGTGTGTGTGTGTGTGTGTGTGTGGTTTGTGTGGATGTGTGTGTAGGCCTTAAAGTCTTGTTAGCTATTTGCCTCCTGTAAGCTCACCCTTCTCATTAGGCCATAGCTTCTTAGATTATTTACTTCTTATAAATAACAAATGACATTGAGTGCCCAGGCAAGCCATTAGCTTGGTTTGGAATGGGAAGCCCACCCCCGCTCCAGTCCCACACATTTCTGTGATGGTGGGAATGGCATAGTTGGCTGGGAGTGCCCACGGGAAGTCTGGTCCAGTGTGACCCCTCTGCCCCAAGACTTCTGTGGTTTTGTCCACGGAAGAAGCAGGGACCAATCACTCACCCTGAGCTGGGCTAGAGGTGGGGGGCTCAGCTCACTCTTTCCTGGGCCCCAGTTCCTAGCCCACTGAAAAACAAGCCAAAAAAGTGCCCAAGATGGGCTGTTCCCCCTCCCCCTCGGTGTGTGCGTGTGTGTGTGTGTTTGGGTGTGGGGGGAGAGCCTCCAGCACAGCTGTGGAGATGACCAGCCTAAGCCGCCATCCCCACCTCCCACCCCCATGTCTCAGGAGTCTGCCCCTTCGACGTCTCATCTCCCCTCTGCGCCTCCACATTTGGTCTCAAGGCTCCAACCACCACTTCAAAGGCAAATGCCCATCCTTGTCCAGCCCTGACCCATCTTGGAACTCTATGAGCATCACTCAGTTAGCCACAAGTGACCCTGCCTTCGGCAAACCTCTCCTCAGACATTGTAAGTGTTCTCACACAAAGGAGTGCTCAGGCTTTCCCTACTGGGCTCCAAAGAACAGAATGAGGGGCAACAGATAGAAGCTGAAAAGAATTAACTTTTGGCTCAATGTAAGGCGGGAATGAACAAGGAGAGCTGCCCAAAGAATGGGCTGCTTTGGAAGGTAGTGAGTTGATTGTGACTGAAGGTATCCAAGTGCAGGTCTCATAATGCTTCATAGAGGGAATTATTGTTCCAGTCTGGGTTGGACCGGATGGTTCCTTTCAATGCCAAGACTTTATGACTCTGTGCTCTCCTTTTACGGAGAGGGGCCAAAGTAGGATGGTCATTGGCCCGGTGGAATATAAACTCCATGAGAGCTGGGGCTGTTTAGTTTTTGGATTTCTCTCCCCAGCACCTGGCACATAGTAGGTGCTTAATAAATGCCTGTTGAATTGAGATCAGTGACCTATTTGCTTTGGCATTTCCTCCGTGACCCAGAGGAAGATGTGGATGACCTGTGGATGATCCATTGTCAGATGACACAATGCCGGGAGACTCAGTCAGGATCCAAAAACTCTCCCCTAAGACAGATCATTAGGCAAAATCTGAGATAAAATTGAGTAGGTGTCAATGTAAGGCTCAATGCTTAGCTTCAAAAAGATATGCTGCACTTATGTGATTCAGGTGAAAAAGACCAGTTATTCCGGACCAACCCCAACTCCCCATCCGTAAGGGTTTCCTTCTTGCCACTGATTATGCTTCCATGCAGGCTAGGCGTCCCTTAGCTTCTCCCTAAACTCTCTCTTCTCATGCAGAAACTATCAGGGGCTACCAGTTTTTTGCCCCTTCCAGAGCTAAGTCATCACAACTCCTTAAATGCTGCTATTGATCCATGGGGATTGACCGGCACATGATACAAGGGCCACAGCTTCTCTGGTCTTCTCCCAGAATTGTCATCTGCCTCGGCCTGGCCCTAGAGCCATCTATTCATGCCCCTAAATGTGGAATCAGTTCATTTCCTCGTCTATAAAATGGACATAATACTTGCGCTCCTCCCCCTTGGCAAATGCCCAGCTGTCCTGCATTCCACGTGCTTTTTGAACCCTGTTCTCATTCCTTCATTCAATGACGCATTCATACTATAACACAAGCACACCCAAGGACTAAACCTTGCCGTCAGGGACAAACCAGTCACACACATCGGGAGACCGACCACCCGGATGGCTCCCTTTCAGCCCAGGGTGATGATTGTGGACGGGGACAGGAAGGTTGCAGTTAGTTATCTGCCTTCTCTAGGGAGTCTCAACCTTCATCCCTGGAAGCCTTCCTGGACTGCATGGTGCACTGAGTCGGCAGTGTGACATCGAAGCCAAAAACTAATGTGACCTTAGGCTGCCTTAATGGAAGCATCGGGGCCTTAATGAAGGAAGGGACTGGCTTGTGGTCCACTCTCTGGGTCATGTTCCATTGGAATATTGGGCTCGTTCTTGAACACCGCATTTTATGAATGAATAAATCAATCAGTGGACAAATGAATGAATGAATAAAGAGCCATTTATTAAGCACTTACTAGGTGCAAAGCTAAGGCTGGGAGTACAAATAGAAATGCCAGAGTCCCTGCTCTCAAGGAGCTTCCATTCTGATGGGAGAGCATTGGCAAATTAGAAAATCACAGAAAATCAACAAACCCACCAGCAAGTATTTGTGATGTGCCAAGCACCGTGCTAAATTCTGGGGTTATAACCTTTGCTCAAGAAGCTTACATTCCAGTAAGGGAGGGTGCCATGCCGATTCTGGAGAAAAGAACCACCATACTGTGGAAAGCGCCCTGAATTTGGAATCAGAGGGCATGGGTTCGAGTTCTAACTAGGACACTCACTGCGTGATGCTAGCTAGCAAAGTCTCATCCCCTCTGGGCTTCTGTTTGCTCTTTAGTCTAGTTTTCTCTAAAATCACTTTCTAGCTTTAAGTCTCTGACAGAGGAAGTTACTGTCTTGAAGTCTTTGAAGGACTGTTTTGTAGAACAAGATTAAACTTGTTCTATTTAGCCCCCAAGGGCAGAACTGGTAGAAATGGCGCAGAAATTATGTGCCTTTTGTCTCTGTATCCCCAGCACCTAGCACAGAGCCTGGCACACTGTCGGCACTTAATAAATGCTTGTTAATTGATTGAGAGTCAGTCTTTAGCTCAGTATAAGGAAAACTGTCTTAACCACGAGAGTGATTCAAAAGTGCGATGTGATGTCTCAGGAGAGCATGAGTTTCTTGTCCCTGAAAGTCTTGGGCAGAGTCTGGCAGGTAAATTCTTCTAAAAAGAATTCTTCCTCCATTACAGGTTGAACCAAGGGGTCCTGAATTTCACAACTTGGTATATACATCTGTGAGATGGATCCTCCATGGCTGAGGTTAGGAACCAGAAACCATGTCAAATGAGGGTAGGGAACTAGATGAAGACACCAAAAATTGTCCAGCCTGAAGAAGAGCGGATTTGGGAGAGAGGGAAAGAGGAGAGACGTGATAGCTTTCTTCAAGTAACCATCATCTGTCAAGAAATCTTCAAAGTGAGGGCTCAGTCTGAAGATGGGGTGAAGGTTCAAGTTTAGGTTAAGGGTTAGGACTCAAACCAGGGCTAGGATGAGGGGTCACTCTAAGCTAGGGTTAGAACTCAACCTGGGGCTGGGCTGGGGACTCAGTCTAAAGCTGGAGTTAGGGCTCCCTGTATATTCCCAGGAAGGAACAATTCTGAGGCCAGGATGAGGACTTATTTTGCATCCAAGGTTAGGGCTCAGGCTGAAGCTAGAATTAGGATTCAGTTTGAGGCCAGGCTTAAAGCTCTGTTCATATTCAGGGACTCGGCTCAGTCTGGAGCTCTGTCTGGAGACTGTATAAAGAATTAGCTTAAGTTCGAAGTCAAGGCGGGATGGCTGTGGCTCAGTCCTACCTCATTGTCGTGCAAAGTAAGCAGGTCCTATAGCAGTGAAGCCCATCCTCCGGGTCTCATTTGCTCTGTCCGTACTAACTGGTCACCATCGGCTTCACGAGCCCATTCATTTCTTCCCTTGCTGAGCCCCTGGGAGGTAACCTGAAGCCTGGAAGACACCTTTCCGCAGAGACCATCCATCCTTGGGGAGATGAGGTGGATGATAGTGGGACGAGGAGAATTTATTTCTCGTAGCATGAGGGAAAAATATTTCATGCCTGGGCAATTTTCACAGCTGCCTGGCAGTGAGACAAAGCTGGACCAAAACTAGTGTATATCTACATGTTGACCACTAGGTGGCACTGAAGGTACTCCTGCTTTCGACTCCCTAGGTCAGCTCAGTGGCCAACCTTCCCCCAGGTCCCTGAGCATCCTTCAGAGCTCAGGCCTCCCCTGAACTGGTGGCCCTAACTTTTCCTTCTGTGTCTAAATACCATCCCGACCAGAGACACAGCTAGGAAAAGCTTCCATTTGTCCCTGAAAACACAATGGCAAACCCAAATGCCACATGGAGGCTGTTCAAAGGGGGAAAGGAAGGGAATAAGCATTTATTAAGCACCTACTGTGTGCCAGACAATGTTGAGTACTTTACAAATATAACCTCATTTGATTCTCACAACCACCCTGGGAGGCAAGGTTATTACTCCCATTTTACAGTCAAGGAAACTGAGGCAGACAGCAGTAAAGTGACTGGCCCAGGATCACACAGCTAGGAAGTGTCGGAGGCTGGATTTGAACTCAGGTCTTCCTGACTCCAAGTCCAGTGCTCTCTCCACAGGGTTTATTTGTTTCTTCCTTATTACAAAAACAAAAATGAAATCAGAGAATAATCATCCTTATTATCTCTCTCACTCCTAATGTTCTTTAGTGTTTAAAGAGCCCTTTTCCCCACAACCACCTTGTGAGATAGCATAGACCTTGGAGTCAAATGTGCATTTTGGGTAATTTGGAGTAAGTCATTTAAACCTTTTAGGCTTCGGTTTCTTCATCTGTCAGATGAGGGTGTTATGGTCTTTCAAGCCTTATCCAGCTCTAAATCTAAGATCCTAAATAAGGCCTCCCCCGGATGAATAAAAACTGGAAGGAGAAGCCCAGTGACTAGCTTCCTTCCCCTGAACACAGGGCTTGTTACTCCGCCTCCCTCCCAGAGCGTCCTTTCCGCAGAGGGATGGACCATCCTAGGATGTTGGTCAGTAAGGCAGACACAACGGTGGACTTCAGCAAACAGGGTTTGTGCCTCTTGACCTCCCCAAAGACCATTCAGTGGAAAAAACAGACGGTGTTAAGATTTGGTCATGGGCTAGCCGGGGCCTCCCCTCCTTCAGCCCAACCATTTCTCCTGACCTTTTGCAAACGGAATTGTAATCAAATGACCACCACCATTGCCCCTACACAGGAGGCGACCATGGCTCCCCCACCATTTACCACCCATAAGGCCTCCCAAGATCCCTTTCTTGACCTCCACTCCATAAACACGCGTGCATGTATGTATACACACACCTAGGCACGTATGTATGAGTTATAACATCTACATCAGGTTCAGCATCATAGCTAATACAGATGCTCTATGCACGCACATATAAAATCATACATAACGTACAATCTAATTGTGCATTGCCGCTCTACATGCTGGTGTCTATGCACCTGTACTTATACATATGAATGTGCACGCGTGTACACACGCGTGTGTGTGTGTGCATAGCCGTGTTTGTGTGTCCACACATCGATCTAGCTGCAGGTGTCTATACAGTCATGAGAGCTAACGTTTATATAACCCTTACTCTGTGCTGCGCACCGTGCTAAGCGCTCTCTACCATCATCGTGTCCCTGGAGGGAGGGGCTGTTATGATCCCCATTATACAGATAGTGAGGCAAACAGAGGTCCGGTGACTCGCCCAGGGTCACACAGGCAGTGAGTGTCTGAGGTCACATTTGAACTCAGGTCCTCCACAGACAACATGTGCACAGAATAAATACAAGTTAGACAACATACACAACAATTACAGAAGAAATGCAAGGAAAATTGTCAAAGGAGGATGCTAACAGCATTATAATCATCATTTTACAAATGAGGTGGGAATTAAGTGACTTACCCAAGGTCACACAACTGGGAAGTCATAGGACTGAAACTCGAATCCTGGTCTTTGGACCCCGAGTAAATTCTATTCGATTTAACAAGCATTTATTAAGCACCTACTGTATACAATTTACTGTGATGGACACTGGGATGCAGATGCATTGCTTTATGGGCAATAAAACACGCTAAGTAAGTTCTGTTTATACAAAGCACTTGAGCCTGGGGGTATCAGGAATGGCTTCCTGTAGGATGTGTCCTTGAGGGCAGTTTCTGGAGGGACTGGTGAGAGAGCAGGACCCTCTCCGTGGTGTGGTAATGACTCTCAAACAGGAGACTCGCTTCCCAAAGAAAGCTGCCCCCTGTTCATGATCCACCAGGCAGGACCAGTGATCCATCTCCCTTGGTCTTCCAGTTTGAAATCCGGCAGCTGAGGGCCCACCTGGCCCAGCAGGACCTGGACCTGGCCGCCGAACGAGAGGCGGCCTTGCAGGCCCCTCATGTCCTCAACCCACAGGGCAGTGCCAGGTACAAGGTGGTGGACACGGGAGACTCGGACGATGACGAGACCACGGAGAACATCACAGAGTTGCGGCCCCCTCACGGTGAGTTCCTCCCGATCCGCTGGCCCGGGAGCCCTGGGAAGCTGATGGAGACCTGCCCGCACAGCGTCACCCGGCAGATAGCCTTAACCCTTCGCCCTAACCCCCACGGTCCTATGTGCAGACTATTTCCCAGCATTCCTATCAGGGGACGCCACTCTCCCATTTCTGCATGGGGACTTTGCTGTCAGAGCCTCCTCCTCCCTCCTCCTTGGGGAGCTCGAGAATGACACGGTAATTATAATGATGCTTGAAAGACACAGCATGTAGACAGCTGGCGTCAGAGCCACAAAGACACAAGCCTTTGTGATATTTCATGGTGTAAGGAGACGTAGACAGACAGCGTCATGGGCTCAGACTTCTCTCAGTCATTCAAAAGCCACGTGTCCTTACACAGACGTGGCGTCACAGGACATAGGACTTCATACAGACACAGCATCACGGGACATGTGTCCTCATGCAGACAGATTTCCAGAATTGGAAGGGCCAATCAGTAAGCATTTTTTTATTTTTAGTAAGCATTTATTAGGCACCTACTGTATATCAGGCACTGTGCTGAGTACTGGGTATACAAAGAAAAGCAAAAACACAGTCCCTGCCTCAAGGAGTCCACAGTCTAATGGGGAAATGATATATAAATACGAGAAATATACGGAGTAGATCGAAGGTCATCCTACAGCAAACCTCCAGCTGCTGGGGGGCTCGGGAAAAGCTTCCTCCCAAAGGTGGGATTGGAACAGAGACTTAAAGGAAGCCGGGGAAACAAAAGGGGGGGGTGGGTGTAGAAGAGTGTTCCAATACAGGGAACAGCCAGTGAAAAAGCATGGAGTCCGAAGACAGAGCGTCACATGTAAGGACAGCGAGGAAGCCAATGTCACTGGATCAGTGAGCGGGGGCACAGGGCTGCGGTGTAAGGCAGCTGCAGAGGGAAGAAGGGGCCAGTTTGTGAAGGGCTTTAAATACCAAACAGAGGGTTTTCTATTTGCTCTTTAGAGGTAATAGGGAGCCACAGGGTTTACTGAGGAGCTGGCAACATGCTCAGTCCTATGCTCTAGTGGCTACATGGAGGACCTCTCTCAATTCTGGGGCCATTCCTCTTTTACTGATTCCCTATTCATCCAGTAGACGGCTGATCTGAGCCTATTTCTTTGCTCATTGCCTCCCCCATTAGACGGTGAGTTCCTGGAAGGCAGGCACTGTCTCTTGTCTCTTTTTGTATCACCAGTGCCTAAAAGCACATAGCGAGGGATTACTTACTAAATGTTTGTTGACTGACCATTGACCGGAGGATGGATTGGAGTGGGGAGAAGCTCAAGGGTGGGAGACCAATTAGAAGGTGAGTATGGTGAGGGGAGGAATAGTGAGAATTAGCGATGAATCGGACGGGGGGAGGTGAAAGCGAGAGTTGAGAGGGAGGCTGAGGTTGCCAGCCTGGGGTTCTGGGAGGTGATGGTCCAAGAAGTCCGTGACAGTAGGATGGAATTCTGTAGGAACGTAGAAATAGCCCTTTGTCTCCATAAAGATGCCATCCATATACTCTGGTAAGCAGACCTGAATCCCTCCGTCTTCCCCCTTCCCTACAAAGCACCTCTAAATCTAATGCTCCTCCTGGCCCTGCTTCTCCCCTCTGTGGCTGGCCTACGTGCCATGGCCCAGCTCCAGCTGCCAAGCGAGCCACCCATCTTGCATTTCCTCATCCCCCAAACGTGCAGAAGGCAGATGTTTCCAGTTTTGAATTTATCTGTCAACTCTTTCACAACCAAGGGCCAGAGTCATTGAGAGCACACACAAAATACATGACTGGAGGAAGCATGCACAGGGGCTCTTAAAGACCCATGTCACGCTTTTGCTTTTCCCCAGTCTTCGGTCCATTGGGGGATTGAAGCAAGTCTTCCCCCACCCCGGGCATCCACTGGGGAGTCATGCATACTATTTGGTTGGTGCGCCTTCTCCTTTGGCACCTGGGAGGTGCCCGTGGAGAGAGAGCCCCACAAGACTTGGAATATTCACCTGGCAGTCAGGCTCTCCAGGCTGCTCTCGTCTAGAAGGAATGAAGGAGGCCCTGGCTGGTAATGCCAACCTCCAAGCCAACTGTGCTTTAAAAAGACCCCTTGACATGTGACATGAGCGTGTGAGCAAGGAGAAACCTGAGGCAAGACCCTAAGGAGTCCAGGAATCACCAGAAATATAACAGTACCACAGAGAGTCACAGCTGGGAGGGACCTTAGAACATCCAACATAGATGCCTAGAACCTAGAACGTGAAAGTTGGGAAATGACCTAGAACTTAGAACCTAGGACGTCAGAACTGGAGGGAATGTCAGAGCTACAAGGAACCTCTGAACATAGACAGACTATCAGAGACTGGCTGGACAAGAATAGAGAATGTTCAGAGCTCAGCAGGACCATAGAAGGGAGAGGAGGAAGGGAATAAGCATTTATAAAACACCTACTGTGTGCCAAGCACTGTGCTAAGCTCTTTTACCAACATCATCTCATTTGATCCTCACAACAACCCTAGGATATGGGTGCTATTATTATCCCAATTTTACAGTTGAGGAAACTGAGGCAAATAGGGTGAAGGGACTTGCCCAGGGTCACACAACTAGGAAGTGTCCAAGGCCAGATTTGAATTCTAGGCCTAACTTCCTTTCTGTTGTGCCACCCAGCTGCCTACAACACAGAACATGGTATGCTGTAGCTGAAAGAGACCTTAGGACATAGAATATCGGAGCTATTGGGCGCCCTATAACTAAGAACATAGAATATTAAAGCTGAAAGGAACCTTAGAATCTAGAATATTAGAATAGAAAGGAACCTTAGATGATAGAGCCAGACTATCAGAGATGGAGAACTAGGGGGGGACCTCAGAGCAGGAAACATAGAATGTCCTGACTTGGAGGGATCGTAGAGTATAGAATGGCAGAGCTGGGAGAGACCTTGGAATATACACAACATAAGATATCAGAGCTGGAAGGAGTCTTAGAAGATAAAGCCTAGAATGCCAGAACAAAAAAAAGATCTTAGAACATTAAACACAATGTCATAGCTTGGAGAGACATGAGCACATAGATGTAAGAAGGGGAGGAATCTTAGAATACAAAATGTCAACGCTAGAAGTGACCTTTGAGGTCACCTAATTCCACTCCCTCATTTTACAGATGGGTAAGCAGAGGCCCAGAAAGTTAATAATGGAGTCAGGAGGAGAGCCCGAGCCTCCTGACTCCCAGCACTGACTCCCATGCTACCCACGGCTGACTGCCTCTGCTCAGCTCAAAGGCTACTTCAAAGCTCTTTGAGATTTTGATTTTCTGTGCCGTTTCCAAATCACCATTAACTGTAGCGAACGAGGAAACTTGGTTTTGTGGGGAAGAGATAGTGAGGGGCTGGAGGTTGGATGGTAGTGGGTAGAATTTTTGTTTCCAAAGAAAGGTGAAGATTTTGATGGAGTCCATGGCAGCAGACATCTGTAGTAGGGTTGTGAGCCATGGTGATGGGCGGACATGTAACTAGCCCAGAGTCACCAGGTGCCCACATGAAGATATCAAGGTACGAAGACCACTTCCAGAGGAGGCCCCTCACCCTTTCCTCCCTATTATTTCTGTCTTGTCCCACCATTGCGCCCAGGCACCAGCATCCAACTGGAGTGGACTACCCGGACTAAAGAACCACCCCCAGGATCATTACTGGGATCAGTGGTGATGTGTACTCGCCTCAGGCTTTCCCACAGTTTCTGTGTCCATCCCCCACGCCCAGAACCCCAAAATTTGCCCAAAATGCTAGAATTTCCATTTCAGCTCTGGAGATAAGCCAAGGAGCAGGACACAACAGGGCAGTATGGTAGAGCCAGGAGACCTGGGTTCAAGACCTGGCCCTCCAACCAACTAGCTGCATGACCTTGGACAGCTTTCTGGCCTTCCATTTCCTCTGCTATGAAAATGAGAATTAAATGAGATACTTTAGTAATGTAGAGTTCTTACATGCCTCATAGCCCTATGTAAGTGTAAGCCAGGAGGAGCTTGGACCTGACAGTCAGTCCCTTCCAGCTCTGAAGTCCTCTCTCCTGAGGTCAGTCCAGTTGGAACCATGCTATGGTTCAAGCCAGCCACTGCTAGCTCAGCTCCTGCTGCTGTGCCTGATAGAGGATATGATGAGGCCGGGAAGCCTCTTTGTCATCTCGGGATGGTGAAGGCATAGCAGCCTCTCAGCATCCAAAGGGAGTGGAAGTGTCAGGCCCTGAACAGAAACTCTCCGGGCCATTGCCAAGCCTTCCCTGCAGAGAGAAGGGAAGCTCCCCCCACCCCCAGCTGCCGCCTGGGTCCCAAGCCGACAAACGCTGGCTGGTTTCTGTTCAGACTTGCTCCAGCCCAACTCCTTTAAATCATCTTTAAAACCCAGGGCTGCAAAGTCCCAGGCTTCGGGGACTGCCAAGTTCACAGTGCCCCTGTGTAGGCATTAATACTTCCCTCCCAAATTTATTAGTCTTGAAGCTCACCCATAATGAATGAATTACAGTCCCCAGCGGGCGTAGCCACGTCAGCCCGTATATCATCTCAGCCCAGGAGTCCCACTCCACCACACTGACGCTTCAGAGTTGCCAGAGTTACTCTGATGGGGGCCTTGTCCACCCGTCTCCCCTGCCACCACTCAGGCTCCCTGGGCTGCTAGTGATTTTGTTACCTCCTAGAGAGGAAAGGAAGGGTCCAGGTGAGGTACCAAAGGTCAGGGGATGAAAAGGAAGGCTTCCCCACAGTCACTAGCCCCTCTGCCAGGGCTGTGAAGCAGAGGATCAGACGGGATGGCAGAGAGCATGCAAACTAAGGGCTTCTTTCATTTTACAAAGGAAGAAACAGGCCCAGAGAGAAAAAACGATTCTGCCAAGAGGTTTTACAGCTAGAAACATAAGATCCCTGTGGGCAGAGACTGTCTCTCTTTTGTATTTGTATGCCCAGTACTTAGTGCAGTGTCTGGTGTATAGAAGGCATTTAATAAATGCGTTTTCATTCACTAAGTCAGTCAGTCAAATGCAAGAAGCAGGGAAGTGGGAAGCATGCTGAATTAGAAGTCAGAGAACATGGGTTCAAATCTTGATTCAGCCATGAACTTTTGGGCTTGAGACTGAACTCCTCTGAGCCTTCAATTTTCTGGTCTATAAATGAAAGGATTGGGTAAAATGAGCTGTAAGAACCCTTCCAGGTCTAAATCTGGTGATCCTAAGTAGCCAAGCTAGAATTTGAACCCAGCTCTTCAGACTCCAAATCCCATGCTCTTTACACCACAGTAGGCTACCTCTTGCTTAGAAATCCAATGACTCTGTATCCCTTTGAATCCTTTGGGCATTTTTTAAATTTTTTTATTTTTTTGCTGCTGAGCTGGGAGTCAGCATCCCTGGGTTTCCTCCCAGGTCTGCCACTGACTCATGCCACCTGCCCTCACCTGCCTCCCCTCCCTGATGCCGCAACCATGGGCAAGTCAGGCTGCCTTCCCCAGAGGGCAAAGCCTCAGTAATGAAGGCTGTCAGATCTCCACTTGACTGGGGCTTTGGGAGGATTAGTGAGGTCTTGGTTGCAAAGAGCTCTGGGTGCTGAGAAAGGAAAGTATCGAGAAGGTACAAAGGAACAGAGCCTCGGGCCTTCTCTGCAGCCATCCTGCCCAGGGCCAAAAGCCCCATTGGCCTGGAGGCTTAGGATTTCACTTTCCAAGCTGGTTACAAGGCAATAAGCATTTATTAAGCTCTCACTGTATGCCAGGGGCTGTGCTAAATGCTAGAGATACAAATACAAACAAAAAGAAACAATCCTTGCCCTCAAGGAGTTTACATGAAAGGGAGTTGGAGAAGGGGTGGGAAGAAATAAGAGGTCCTTCCATATGCATGGTAGCATTGTAGGCAGAAGCACTGCCAGAGGTGGAATAATGAATACAGACCTGGGCCCCTCCCCAAAATGGAGACCCCAAAAGAAACTCGCCAGTGGGGACAACCACTGCCTTTGGCTGCCTTGATATCTGTGTGAACCTGAGTGAGTCCATTTACCTCTGAGCCTCAGTTTCCACATCTAACAAACGAGGAGTAATTGAACTCAATGATGTCTAAGGTCTCTCACATCTCTCATTCCCAGCATGGTCAGGGAGGGAAGATCTGCCTTTTCTCAGAAGACCTAAGTTCAAACCTTAGCCCTGACTGTGTTTCCTATAATCGAGGGAATTGGATTAGATAATGTCAAAGATTCCTTCAAACTCTAAATCCTGGGATTCCATGACCCACAATTCCACATTGGGCATCTCTGTGGCATAGAGAAGAGAGCGCTGAACTTGGAATCAGGAAAACCTGAGTTCAAATCCTGCCTTAGACACTAGCTGTGTGACCTTGGAAGAGTCACTTAAACACTATTTGCCTTCGTTTCCCCACCTGTAAAATTGGGTTAACGATACTGTACCTTCCTCCCAAGGTTGTGAAGGTGACATGCAATCATTTAGGTAACAGCACGTTGTAATCCTCAAAGTGCTCTGTTATTATCATGATCAAAGCACATCCATTGAAAGGCTAGTTTGTATAGCGTGAAGAGTGCTGGTCATTGGGCTTGGGCTCTGGAGGCTGGCCTCAGACACTCATCTGCTGGGTGACCTTAGCCAAGTCTCAGAGCCTCTGTTTGAAGCTCTGTAAGAGGGGGATAATAGTGCCCACACTCCTTAACTATCAGTGGAATTGTGAGGGCTTAAAGCAGTACAAAAATATAAGCTCTTATTACCCATAAAATGAGGCAATGGGAGTGAACCAGCTGTTCTCCACCCTTGGGTGAGCCGAGGTTTGAAGGAAACTCTGAATTTTAAGAGGCAGAGGGGAGAAGGGAGTGCATTCCAGGCATGGGAAGAGCCTATGCGACATCGCGAATGCGGTGGAGCAACAGCAAGAAAGCCAATGTTTCTGGATTGTACCAATATGGAGGGGCAAAAAGGAGTAAGTCTGGAAAAATGGGAAGTAGCCAGTTTGGCTGGAAAGGGGGGTGGTCAGTTGGAACCAAGTTGTGAAGGACTTCAAATGCCAAACAGAAGAGAGTCAAGGCTTAGGGGGTCCCTCCTCATCCAAAAGGGGATGAAAAAGAACTTAAACTCCCAAGAAATGACTCTCCAAGAGTGAATGTTCAGTCCCCATGATAAGCCCTCAAGTCACAGTGCATCCTCTGCTGCCTATTCACTGAGCTTCCCTGTGAGTAGACCGAGCTTTGAGCTAATTCCCAGCCACCATCACCAGGTGATTCCAGGGCAGCCCATTCTTTGGGGCACAGTCCTTTTTAAAATAATCCCAGGGCACGTTTTCCCTTCTACTCAGGCAAGTTGGCCTGACCCTGCCAGAGACTCTTATAAGGAGAATAGTTCCTTTGTCTGGAAAAACCCAACTGAACAACAGAGAGGAGCTACTGAAGCTGGGAAGGACAGAGCAGAAATAAAAACAGTAAAGCTGGAGGCGCACAAGGATGCTTGGAACCACTTACAGCCCCTTCCTCCCTTTCCAAACACCGTCGTAAAAAATGTGCACAAATGCTATTCCAGGCTGGCCTGTTAGCAGCTGCAACACTAGAACCATTGAGATGCTCACAGCCCAACCTTGACGGAAGTTGGGACGGGGGAAGGCAAGCAAGAAGAGGAATCGATGTGCTCTGACTGGGCTGGCATTTATGGAAGCACCAAATTTACTGTTTTTTCCTTGGCCCAGAGATCAAAATTACGTGATGAGCTCACCGGAGGGAAGGGGTTTTTCTCTAAAAGGCTTTTTGTTCCTAAATTGGGGCAGCCTTCTCTTCCGTGCCCACATCCCACAGAGGGACCAGCAAGGAAGGTTAGGGACCAGGCTTTGAGGGCACTAGCCCCTTGGCCAGAATATAAGCCATTTGGCCATTTCGACTTCCGGGAGACTAGCCCAAATGAGTTTTCCAGTTTCCTACACGTCCCTCCTTTCCCCAGATGATCACATTTGAGGAGGCACATGGATCTATAATTTCATCATGGCAGAGTCCAATGAGCTAACAGTATTGTATTCCGAAGAATTCAAAATGGGCGTCTTGCAGAGGGCAGAGGTACACGGCAGGTGTGAGCAGACTGCAACGTAGAACCAATGAGAAACAACAAAGGTGAACTGAAGTCAAGAACAACAAAGGAATGTAACATTCACACAAGAGATGGTCTGGTGATTTGGCAAGATGGAAGAATGGCCAGTGGACAGTTCAAATGCTCTGCTGGGATACTTGTGATATCAAGAGAAATTAAGGAAGGCCACTCCAAGTGGACCCCCAACCCCACCCTTAACCCATTCGTGATAAACTTGCAGGAGGTCATAGACAGGAATCATACAAAATGGCCAGGGATAAATGGGGGGAACTCTGTACCACTGGAGGGAATGTCCCCCTCAGTGAGATCACAGATCCATTGGAATATTTACATAGTGAGAGAACTCCCCTTGTGGAAACTCCTTCCACCAATGGAGGTCAGCAACTTATCTCTATAATTGAGAGTTACCTGGGATGCTAAAGTCTTTGAGTGGCTCACCCATGGTCAGACAGCAAGTATACGGCAGTGGTATGACTTGACCTCTTACAGACTCCAAGGCCAGCCCTCTGACCACTACATAGACGACCTCAAAACATAATATTGACAACAAATCTCTTATTTGTAGAACATTTTGTTAAGTCCTGGGAAAGATAAAAAGGTCAGCTAAAATGTGGCTCTGTCCTCATGGAGCTTATAGTCTAGTAAGAGCATAAAACACCAACACACATAACTAGAATCGAGGAGTTTGACCAGATCCTTGAGAAGACGATGAGAAGACTGTTCACCATTTCGTACTAACAGAGACTGAAGGCATTTGGCCTGTTAAGGCCAGATTGGAGAAGACTGAGGGTTGATAGGATGAGGAAGAGAAACTAGATTCTTTCCGCTTAGCCTCAGAGGCAGAACTACTTCGGATGGGTGGAACTGGCAGATGGATTTTGACTTAATTAAGAGGAATATTTCTAAAATTTAAGAGCTGTCCTAAAGGGGAATAGGCTGCCTCCGGAGGTGGTGAGCTCACTGTCACCGGAGGTCTTCAAGCAAAGGTTGGATTAACACTCCTCGAGGATGTGACAAAATGATTCCTTTTCAGGTACAAGCCTATCTACCTCCTTTCCAGCTTTAATGTGCTGATGTGATTTTTAGAATGTATAATATTGTGGTGAGTGTATTAGAACTTTGCAAAAGTAAGATGTGAGAATTCAGTACAAATTAATTTCAGGGAAGGTTTCATAGAGGGAGAGGTATTTGAATTGGCTTTTCACAGCTAGGTAGGAAATCAGCAAGTCAAAATGGTTTGGGTAAACATTCCGGGTACAGGGAATCTGGGATCTGATCTTTAACCCTCAAGGCCTTTAGTCTGGGGCTCCTTAGCTCAGCAGGTTAAGGAACGAGGACTGTGGGTTAGGTTCGGTCCCGGCATCATTTGTTGTTGTTCAGCCGTTTTTCTATCATGTCCCACCCTTCGTGACCCCATCTGGGGTTTTCTTGTTAAAGATGTTGGGGTGGTTTGCCATTTCCTTCTCCAGCTCGTTTTACAGATGAGGAAACTGAGGGAAATAGGGTGAAGTGACAGGCCCAGGGTCACCCAGCTAGGAAGTGTCTGAGGCCAGATTTGAACTCACTCAAAGTAATTATCCTGTAGCCTAAATGCAAGGGGGCTCCATCTACCAGGCAAGCATTTTGTCTTCTATCATAGCAACTCATGACTTATAAACTCATACATATAACTCATTAACTTAAGTTGTAGAAAAGTTACCATCTGTACCTGTGGAAACAGCATCTACACCTCCCCAATCACTAACTCAGGCTCAGGTTGGGAGCTGAGAGAATGTCAGGGCAAAGCAAAGACTTCTTCACTCTATGTTCCTTTCATCAGACCTGTCCCTAGCAATGTTGGCACCAGGGGCAAACGCCTCAAATCAGAGAAGTTTTGCAAGGGGAGAGGAGCTTCCCATGTTATGTTATTACTAATGGTATGTTATTAGTAACATCTGTTGTTTCTACATTGCCAAAGGACTACAAGGGCTCTCTGTATGAGGCAACATGGGCCAACATCCCCACCACTTCACCCTGGTTACACCTGTGCTCGCTCCCCTGTAATGATGCCTTTCCTGAACTAGGAATGGATCCCCATTCCCATTTGCCAGAGAATGCTGAGACCTGAGGGGGATGCCTCTAGCTGACTTGCTCCAGACCACACATGTGAGCTGCCCAAGCTGTACTGAAGGGATCTGTACCATCCACCCTCCTGTCCGCCCCTGTGCTGCTGGCATCGCTTGGATTTCCTCTCCCTAATCCCAAGGGGGACCAGCTACACCTCCCTTCCCAATGTGCCCAGGCAGATAACCCCAGCCACGATGGGGAGAGGGCATTTAGAGCACGAATTGTGGATGGGCGCAAAGAAGTGTGTTTTGCCATCAGCTCCAGGCAAGAGTATTGTTGTGCTGGTCCAGGAGTACGCCCCGAGGCTACTCACCAGGCCTCCTCCTTTAAATTCAGACATTAGCGACAGACACACCTCTGACTGGAGGCATTTAAGGATCAACAAAGGCCAGAAAAGCTTTTTAAGAACCAATGGGATGAGGAAAACAGGCGTGTTGCCTGGGAGGGCTGGGGCCTTTGCTGCTTGGTGGTTTGGGTCTTGTCATGTGGGGAGAGCACTCCTTGGAAACATCTGTTCCTTTTACCTGCAAACCGCCGTGGGCCTCTAGAGTCAGGCCCTGGGCTGTGGGGGGGGGGGGGGGGGGGGAGGTCCTCCCGCTCCTGGGGATGAGCTCAGCCTTTCCAAAGCCTCCCCTCCCCCAGAGCACTTAGAGAGAGGAGGCTTTTAGAGCTTCAGCTAGATACCAGCCTGGGCAGAGGCTCCCTCTCAGAGGGGCTGACCACGTGCCCAGGCTTTCAGCCGGTCCACAAACTCCATGCCGCTGCCCCCACCCTCACTCCCCCTTCAAGGCCAAGGCCGCCATCCCCAGCCCATGCTACAAAGCCTTCTGAAGGGTTGAGGAGGAGCAGGCCCAGAGAAGGGGGTCGGGACCCTTTCCATTCAACTCCAAGAATTCAGCTCCTGGCTGGGCCATTACTTTACCACGAGTCACCCCTCTCAAGGAGCTGCTTTTCCCTTACCTGTAAAATGTGGGCAGGATACATAATCACTGACAGCACTGAAGTTCGTTTGCTTTCCAAGTCAGGGGTTGTTAACCCACTTGTTCCTTTAGGAATCTGGAAAAACTACAGATAATGCCTTTAAATGCCCAGAAGGGGGAAAAAAAAGGATTACAGAGAAAAACATTTTCAATGAAATGCAGCTATTTAAAATAAAATAAAGAAATGCATTTATTTTAAAAAAAAGTTTCTTTAACTTCGTAGGTCCTCGGTTAAGCAACCCCGCAGTCTTTGCTGAATGTCCCCCATGTCCTTCCCTGTCCTGGAAGTTGTGGGACAGACCAGTGGTGGAGCAAATAAAGTCCCTGCTCTTGGGCTGGGTAGTGGGATTAGAGAGGCAAGGTTCCCACCCTAGGCAGTGAGAGCGCAAGGAGACAAAGGCACAGTAAGTCACTGGATTGAATATGGCTGTGGATTGCACGGCATACTCCAGGGAGGCAGGAAGTGGAGAGAGCCGTGGGCTGGAGTTACCCAGGAAACTTTTTTGGCGGAGATGGGTCTAGAGCTAGAGGATGAGAGAAGAGGGGTATCGTCAGGGCTGTTCTGGAGCCAGCTAGTACTGATTTAGCCGGTTGTTAAATGTTCAAGGTGGCCATTTACAGCTCAGAAATCAAAAATGCTATAAATCAAGGCTCAATTTATTGGTTTGTTGATTATCTAGCCTTATGAAAGTGATGGAGAAAATGTTATTGCAGATTACATTTTAGAGTGTATCCTGCTACCGTTTTTTTTTTCCCTTCAGAGAGCCGGTTGTTAAATATTAATCAGCATACCGCTTCGTGTCAGGGTCTCATGATGCTGAGTGGGAAGGTCTCACATATGAGAGCTGACTCAGGCAAACATGAGAAAATCAAGAAGGGCACAAAAGGTAGATGGAGATATAGCTATAGGGATAGGGATATATGTGTGTATGTACGTGTTATGTGTGTATAGGAATATGTTGGGCTGTACAATGAGTCTTGGACCAGGCTAACTGCCTTTGAATGTCCTGTTTCTCCATGGCAGATGTTTTCATAGGTCTGGAAGAGCTCTTAATTCAGTGCCTTTATTATAGAGATAAGGAAGTGTATACTTATTTTATTTAATATATATACATATGTTATTTAGTCCTTTTCATTCATGTCTGACTCTTTATGACCCCATTTGGGGTTTTCTTGGCAAAAATACTGAAGTGATTGGCCATTTCCTTCTCCAGTTCATCTTACAGATGAGGAAACTGAGGCAAACAGGGTGAAGTGACCTGCCCAGGGTTGCACAGCTATCCGAAGACAGATTTGAACTCAGGTCTTCCTGACTCCAGGCTCAATGTTCTACCCACTGTGCCACCTTGCTGCCCATATATACATATACAGATGCATATGTTTTATATTTACTCATTGTTATGGGTGTTGTTTTCTCCAATATCATGTAAGCCTATTGAGGGCAGGGGCCAGTTTCATTTTTGTCTTTGTATCTCCAGCATCTAGCACATAGTAGGCCCTTAATAAATGCTTGTCAAATAAATAAATGAACGAATGCCCAGCATCCTGCGGATGCTCCATAAATATCAGGAAAGTTCAGCAGTCTCCCTCTCTGTCTCCCCCTCCCAGAAGCCACGGAGAAGGATAACATGAAAAGCTACATCAGCCAGTATCACAATGAGCCTAGCAGCGGTAAGTCTCCTTTTCTGAGCTCTGACCATCCAAAGATGCCCGAACATGTGGCTGCCATGAGGCGGGTGTCATTCTGTAGAGATCATTTCCAGCATTTCCATCCTTCTCCCCTTCTGTGCTGCCCAGAAGAATTGCCCCTAATCTGTTTTGAGAGGAAAGGCTCCACCTCCTCTACCTGGTGGTAGTGGACTTCGGTAGAAAACAAAAGTACCCAAGAGAAAAGAAGCAGCCCCTGGAGGGTCTGACCTCTGGAATGCTGTAGACACATGTTTCTCCATGGAAGACATTTTCATAGATCAAAGGGATTTGGATGTGGAAGATATTGTAGGGGCCATCTAATTCAGGGTGGGGAATCTGTGGCCTTCTAGGTCCTTGGGTGCGGCCTTTGGATCGAGTCTAAGTTTTACAGAACAAATCCTTGTATTAAGGGGTTTTGTTCTGTGAAGTCTAGATTCAAAGGGCTGCACTCAAGGACCTAGAGGGCCACGTGTGGCCAGGAGGCCTCAGGTTCCCCATCCCTGGTCTAATTCAATGCCTTTATTTTGGAGATGAGTAAATCATCATCCAAATAGGTCACCTAACTTGCCAAAGGTCACACAGAGTGTAAATGGCAGATCCAGGATTTTGAATTTGGCTTCAATCTTATGCTCCTCAAATTCTTATTGCAATCTCTCTTAAAGGATAACCTGTTATTTTTTTCCCTCCTGAACATCTAATTCATTCTTTAAAAAATCTGATCCATGAATACAGTCTCTGTGTGACTCATATATGAATTCCTAACTCTCCTGAGAGTCCCATGATAGGAATACAAACACAGCCCTTGAGTCTATGTGAAAACAAGCCCAGGAGTGATGGTGAGAACACAACCTCATAGTGAATACTACCTGAGGAGAAGGAAGAAGAGATCACTCCTGGCCAGAATGGGGAAGCTCCAGACCAGGAGCCAACACTAACCTTGACCTTACTAACCTTGACCTCTAGCCCTCAGAGTGACTTTATTCTGGATCCTGTTCCTGCAGCCCAGGACCATCTAGTCACACCTTTGTGGGTTGGTTATTTCAGCCAGCACAGAGCCTCTAGAGATAGAATGATTGGTAGAGCAAGTAAAGAGTTAGGAACAATGGTTAATCTGACTTTTAAAGGACAAATAGGTAACAGATAATAATACTCTGGAGGTAACCTTGAATAGCATGTCATCTCTGAGTAATAGTCACCAACAGGCAACCAAACCTCTCTTCCTCCCTCATGCTCTATCTCTCTCCTTTCCTCTCTGTCTTTCTTCATCTTGCTTTTCTCACTTTCTCCATTCCCACTTTCCTTGAACTCCCGACAATTTTTTAGAATATAGAACTGAAATTTTTAAAAAATATGTATTGTGCTTTTGGAATAAAGCTTTATTTCCTCAATTTTGTTCTCAATTTTAAAGGCAGGTGAGTTGAAGATCTGTTTCTATAGGAATTAAGCAGAAGATAGATAGACAGACAGATGGATAGATGGATAGATAGATAGATAGATAGATAGATAGATAGATAGATAGAGAGATAGGTAGATAGATAGATGGATAGATAGAGAAAGAGAGAGAGAGATAGGCAGGCAGATAGGCAGATAGACAGACGGGTAGACAGACAGAAAGATAGATAGGCAGGCAGGCAGACAGACAGATAGACAGACAGACAGACAGAGACAGACAGAAAGAAAGATAGATAGGCAGATAGGCAGACAGACAGACAGATAGATAGACAGACAGTAGACAGAAAGACAGGCAGATAGATAGATAGATAGATTTCTTTTTTATATTAACATGCTGCCCTTAGTTGCTTTTTTCTCATGGTTGGGGATCCCGGATAGAAAGAAGATACCTGACCCCAGAAGTAGTTAAGCCAACATCTCCTGTTGACTCAAGTACTTGGGAAAGCAAGGTTGCCTAATTGATGAAGTCACATCTCTATGACCCCAACAGCTGGCAATGATCAGACACATTCAGCTGAACAGGGATTTCTCTGTCCTGGGCTCTGAGCACCTAATTTTCAGTCCAGACTCTCTGAACTCCAAGGGCTCTCTGAGGCTCTCTAGTTAAGCCCATACCCAACCAAGAATACTCTATGACATTTGGGAAGATTGGAAACCAAATCCCCACTTGAAGATCCCCGCTAATATGGAGTTCCCTGCCACCCAAGGCCACCCATACCACTTTGGATCAGCTCTTATTGTCAGGAATTCTTTTCTTCCAGCCCAAATCTGCCTCTCTTATTCATTCTTTGAAGTTCTGGTACCTGGAAACAGGCAGAACAGTCCTGCTTGTCCATGACAGCCCTTCAAATCCTTAAAGACGGCTACTCTGTGTGTGTGTGTGTGTGTGTGTGTGTGTGTGTGTGTGTGTGTGTCCCCTACCCAACTATTCCAAAAGCCTTCTCTTCAGACGGGGCAGTACTAACACCTTCAACTGACCCCTCCATGTCAGGATTTCTTAGCCTTGTCACCTTCCTCTAGACATGCTCCCATTTTGTCAATGTCTTTTCTGAAAGATGGTGCCCAAGACTGAACTCTCTACTCCACGAGGTCTGACCAGAGCAAAGAAAGGTGATCAGTGTTAACGAGGTCAAAAGAAAGTTGGATTTGGAGCCAGAAGTCCAGTCCAAAATGTCTAATGGACAGCTGCTGACATGAAACAGTAGCTCAGGAGAGAGAATGAGAATGGAAATATATCATCTGAATCAATAAACCCCCAGGAGCTGACAAGGTCACCAAATGGAAGAAGGGAGAGAGAGAAAGAGAGACAGACACAGAGACAGAGAAAGACAGAGAGACAGAGACAGGGACAGAGACAGAGACAGAGAGAAAGACACAGGGACAGAGACAGAAAAAGAGAGACAGAGACAAGGACAGAGAGAAGAGACACACAGAGAGAGACAGCAAGACAGAGAGACAGAGAGAGAGAGAAAGACAGTCAGAGAGAGACAGAGAGACAGAGACAGAGAAGAGACACACAGAGAGAGAAGACAGAGAGACAGAGACAGGGACAGAGAGACAGAGAGAAAGACAGACAGACATAGAGACAGAGAAAGACAGAGAGACAGAGACAGGGACAGAGAAAAGAGACAGAGAGACAGATAGCAAGACAGAGAGAGAGAGACAGAGAGACAGATAGAGACAGGGACAGAGAGACAGAAAGACAGACAGACAGACAGAGAGCACCCAGGGCTGAACCTTGACATCTGACACCCTTTCTTAGGAATGATGAGCCAGTGTGGGAGACTGACAAAGGAACAGTCAGACAGGTAGAAAGAGAACCAGGAGAGCACCAGCCCTAGAGTCAGGAGGACCTCAGTTCAAATCTGTCCTCAGACACTTACTAGCTGTGTAACCTTGGGCAAGTCATTTAACTTTGGTTGACTCCCCCTGCCATTCCCCCCAAAAGAAAGAGAACCAGGAGAGAGCAGTGTTATGAAAACTCAGAGAAAGGAGCCATTCCAGGAGGAGAGGGCAGTCAGCCTTGGCAAGGGCTGCATAGCGGTCAAAGTGAATGAGAACTGAGAAAAGGCCATTAGATTTGGCCCTGAGGGGATCTTTGCTAACTTTGGAGAGAGTAGTTTCAGTGGAAAGATGAGGTGGAAGCCTCAAAAGCCTCCAGAGAGAGGGGAGGAAATTAAAGCAGCCGATAACTTTCTCAAGTAGTTTAGCCAAGAAGGGAAGGAGAGAGAGAAGATAATACCTTGAGGGGATCATGGGATCTAGTCAGGGTTTTTAAAGGCTAGAGGATGTGGGTGTGTTTACAGGCATTAGTAGACCAGGGAACGTTGAAGATTAGATTGCATCACTAAAAGTCCCTGGCCATCACAAATGCTCCATGGCCTGGATCATTCTTCGACCCCCATGCCCATTGCCCTTTCCCCAAACAGAACCAGAAAGAGATCAGAAAATGTCCAATTTAGGTAATCAGCCTAAACCTAATTAACAGCCTCTCTGCTCTTCTTTGCTGGGCCATGTGACATGAGGTGGGGAGCAGCTGTGCATTCTGGGGTTCCCCTCCTTGCCCCCCAGCCCAGCCAGACCAGGCCGACGTTTACCACCTCCACACTCCCCTCCCCCATCATTCACACCAAACTGACTCACATCTACATGACTGCTCCTTCCCACCCTCCTACCACTCTCAAACCACACTCAGACTCATAAACTTCCAAGCACTCAACACAAATGCTAACTCTCCATTAAGACTCACCCCTCTCTCCTCCACACCCAGACCTCTGTTCCACTCTCTGCTGTGACTCTTTGATGATGCCTAGCCTAGGCTAGGGGAATAAGCAGACAGCCATTCCCATGGTCTCAGGCACATGCACACAGCTTCTCTTCTCTGCCTCC
Organism: Trichosurus vulpecula; assembly: GCF_011100635.1. Taxonomy (NCBI): domain Eukaryota; kingdom Metazoa; phylum Chordata; class Mammalia; order Diprotodontia; family Phalangeridae; genus Trichosurus; species Trichosurus vulpecula. Next base: position 36,043,080 of record NC_050580.1, on the reverse strand, counting down.
CAACTTTTGACATGTAATGAGCTTAAAGTCCATTAAGAACCACTCCAAAAATATATTCTTTTCACAGAAACTGTTGTATCTTGGTCAGTCAGTCAACAAGCATTTATTAAGCACTTACACTATGCCAGGCATTTGTGTTAGGCACTGGGGATGTAATCTCAAAAGGCAATAACCCAATTCCTTTGCTCAAGGACTCACATTCTAATGGAGGAGAAAACACACAGATATCTGTACGTACAAGAAATACACAGTGTAAATGGAAGGGAGGTGAAGAGGGCAGGTCCTAGCAGTAAGGTGGGCAGAGGTAAGATGTAGGGAATCAAGAGAGGCTTCTTAAAGACAGTGAGATTTGAGCTGAGTCTTGAAGGTGGTCAGGGAAGCCAGGAGGCAAAGGTGAGGAGGAGGGAGAGTATTCAGCCAGGCCAGTCACAGAGAGATGGGATATCATGAGTGAATAACAGAGAGAAGACCAGTGTCCATGTATCCCAAAGTACATGGTGGGGAGGGAAGAATAAGAAGACTGGGAAGGTAGGAAGGGGCTAGGGGATGAAAGGCTTTAAAAGCCCAACAGAAGGTTTTAGATTTGATCCTGGAGGTGATAGGGAGCCACTGGAGTTTATTGAGTAGGGGCTTGGGGAGGTACATTGTCAGACCCTCTTAATTCCAACTTTTCTCATTTGCCTACAGACAGTGGGGTTCCTGAGCCGGCCATCTGTGTTATCACCACAGCCGCCATTGACATCCACCATCCTGACACCTCTTCTGACCGATTCACAGTGGACATGCCCCTGAAACTGGGTAGCAATGGCACGTGTCCCAGCATCACATCCGGGAGCATGTCCTGCTCTGTGGGCAGCTCAGTCACATGGGCCCAGAGTGACAGTAGTCAGACCTTGGGTTCCTCAACAGACTTCAGCACGACCCGGGATGAGTCATCAGAGCTCTGCCCTTTGGAACAAGTGGGGAACTTCCCCCCAGTGAAGCCCTCCCAGCCCCAAGTCAACAGCACTGTGGTCCAGGAACTACTGTCCTCCTTCTCAGAGGATTCCTGCTTAGCACAAAAAGGTTTGGACCTAGTAAATCTCAGAAGGCCTAGCCCAGCCAGTTCGGCCCTGACCAGCCCAGAGGTGGAACACAGGGTGAAGATGTATAATGAGAAGAATCAAGAAGGCTTCACCGTCTTTCAGATCAAGCCAGTCATCCATGTTCAGCCAAACCCCACCATGTTTGAAGATAAGTACAAGTCTTTGGAATCCAAAGATCAGAAGTTGAACCAGATCCCAGAGTCCTGACATGCTTTAAAATGGGGTTAGGGGAGGCAGGTGTGGGTAGTGGGGAGGGATTGGAGAAAAAAGGGAGGGGGGAGGATGGGAGACAATCATCTCACAGCTTTATGGGGACTATCACCAGCCAGAAGCAGGGCCTTGCTCCTCGTGTGGTCTGAGAACAAGCCCACTCTTCCTCCAGACACATGAGTCCTGAGAGCTGGCACAAATCCATTCTGCTCTGATTTCCGAAGGTCCATCCGCTAGCCCTTTGGCCAAGCCACTGCACTCTACAGTGACTTCCCAAGATGTTCAGGCTCTTCAGACTTCATTCTGAGCCTGGGAGTCAGGAAGGGGGGACTTTGGGGGGATGGGGCATGGCGAGGTGACAGTGGTTGTTTTTTTAAAAGTCATTTTTACAAAGACTGTTGGCCCTTATGCCAGGGTCCGGCTTTAGCCCGGGAGAGGACAGCTGAGGGCCAAATTCTCTTTCTCTGACTTCTTACATTTTCTTTGTACACAACAGCTCTAAACCCCTTTGTACCAATATTGTGGCTGCTTTTTATTTATTTTATTTCTGTGTATTTTTGACCCCAAAAGCCCTTTTCAGAGAATCTTCTGGAAGGTGAAGATGGGAAGAAATGGTGTCTGAGGCTTTCTCTGTTTCATTTGGCTTCCAATCTCATATTTCATATTTCTCATATTTCAATCTCATATGTCACATCTCTCATATTTCAGTCTCATATTTTTATCATCAGGATCGTTGAATATTCATAAAACAAATCTAATTTTTGTCTTGGGACAACTCAGTAAAGTCCAAGAGCATGGGAATGGGCAAGGGGCTTTAATTATATTAATTTTTTAAACCTAGCTAAATTTACAAAGATATGGGGGCAGGGTGCAGGAGAGAAGGGGGAAAGGTCTTCCAGCCTTGAGGCCCAGGCCAGGCTTACAGAAGTGGCCAGACTTTTATCACTAAGTTTCAGATACTGACAGGCTGTTCACTAGGGGGAGGTGATGGGAACTCTGGGCAGTCCTTCAGCATTGGAGAAATCATTGTAATTAGCACAGGTAATTTTAAAATAGTGTACCTGTGTCTGAACTCAAGGTGAGTTCCCCCACATTACCTTACTACCTAGGCTGCAGCAACCTGTCCAGTGCCACTGGTCGGAGATTTTCAGGTACAAAATTATCTATTTAAGGCTCTATGTGGTGAGGTTACTCTTTCCCACAGTGAAGTCCTTCAGGCAGTGATACTCAAGTAGGTCACACTGGGGTATCCAACTGGCGCACCCAGAGTTCCCAGTCTTATCAGCCGAAAAACCTGGTCTCCTGACCCTCTCTCCCCTCTGAAGGAAGATGATTGGCCAGATCATCTGTAGTAACTTCAAAAGGGCCAGAATTTTATTTATTAATGTGGGTGCTCCCTCCCCTCACTCAACCAACAAACATTAAGCCCTCAAAGTGAGACAGAGCCAGCCTTCCAGATTCATACAGTCTAGGCAGGGGAAAACAACATGGATAGGTATATGATCAGTCAATCAGCATTAAACACCTGCTATGTGCCAGCTAAGCTCAGTGCTAAGCTCTGGGAATTCAAAGAAAGGCAAAAACCCTGTCTCTGCCTTCAAGGAGATCACAGTCTGACAGGGGAGACCTGTAAACAACTGCATACAAACAAGACATATTTTTGTTGTTTGGTCATTTTTCAGTTGTGTCTGATAGAGAGGATAAACTGTGGATGGTCTCAGAAGAAAGACACTATAACTGAGGAGGACCAGGAAAGGCTTTTTGCAGGAAGGGAGTTGTAGCAGAGACCCGAAGAAAGCCAGGAGGCAGAGATGAGGAGGGCAAGTATTCCAGGCACAAGGGACAGCCAGGGAGAAAGGCTTGGTTGGGTATGCATAATCGATAAGAGGTAATCTTGCAGGGTGAGACACTGACTGTTGGTGAGTGGGAAATGCCTCCTGTAGCAGGTGATGTTCGTCCTGAGCCTGGAAGGTTTCTAAGACAAAAAGGCGAGGACAGAGCACCTCCCAAGCATGGAGGACGGCCTGGGCAAAGATGTGGAGATGGAGGAACAATAGAAAGGTGAGTCTGGCTGGACCGCAGCACTCATGAAGGGGAGTGATGTATAACTGAGGCCAGGCCACGGAAGACCTTCCCTGACAAATGGAGCGCCTCCAGGAGTGATGGCCTGACAGTTGCCTTCCCCAGCGGTCTGATGAACCCTACCCCACAGACCAGGCTTGGACAGGCCCATGGTACATCACCAGCCCATGGCCGGCAGAGCTTCCAAGAACCACGAGTCACTCCCTCTGGGATGAGGCACCCCTCAATTGGCGTGATCAGATAACACATCACTGACACCAGCCAATGACCATGTTACACAATAATTTGAATGATCACATTTGTAAATGTAGCAACACTTTGGACTTACTTTCCTACCTTGCGTAGCCAAGAAAGGCCACCACATCTCAGCCTTGGGGCTCCAGGGGTACTCTTGAGAGGCAATGGGAGGGGTTCTTTCAATGCTATTGGCTGAAGCCCCTATTCTGGTGTGTCCTCCCCAACGGCAATCACCAGTTAGAGTTAGTATCTTCCCTATATCATTGATAGTACTGTTATAGGTGTCTCAGTATCATTTGGCCAATTAACATAAATTAGAGATATTTACTGAAAAGATATAACCAGAAGCAAAGTACAAAACACTCCACGACCATCACAAAACACAAAAGCACAAAACATGCCCCCCAAATCAGGAGGCTCCTCTCTATATTTTGGCCCCCAGGGGACAAGGCTCAGAGGAGCAGCTACAAATCATTTGCCCCATCAAGTTTACATCTGAATGTGCCATAGTCTGTCAATAGACGAAGTTATTCTCTAGCTTGCAGAACATGGTACTGGCCGCCTTCAATCCACCCCTTAGGGCTATGCCCATCTCTGTTCTTCTGTTATAGACTCCCATTCTTGGACCTTTTGAGATCTGACAAGGTTCTGTACAAAGTAAAGAAGACACAAAGAGGGGTTGGCCCCTTCCCAGACACAGCTTTGCCCAGGGGTCACCAGCTGGTTTGATGGGGTAGAAAGGGCACCCTTCCCCTCCCCCCTGCCTTTTGTGGCCAAGCAGGAAAAAAAAAGGGACTTTTCATATATTCTCCCAGCTCTGGCTCAGCAGCCAAACCAAAAGGTCTTTCCTTTACCACACAGTAGGTAAACAGACAGGCAGAGGATTCCTGTGCAAGCTTAGAAGTTACAGGCTCACATCCAGTTTCTTCTGAATGGGCAACTGCACCAGGCAGGACTCAGTGCACACGAGCCTAAGAATGGGGTTCTTCGGCCACGCTCTCCATTGCATAAAAATCAATCAACAAGCAGTTATTACATGCCTACTGATATCCACACTTAGGAGGCAGTGTGGCTTAGTGGGCAGAGTATTGGGCTCAGTCAATGAACATTTATTAAGCACCTACTATGTGCTAGACACTGCACCAAGAAGTTCAGAGCCAATTTCTGTGTTCAGAGCCAAGAAGACCTAGATTCAAATCCTGCCTCTGATGCTAACTCTGTGACCCTGAACAAGTCATGAAATCTCAGTTGCCTCATCTGTAAGATGAGGATAATAGTTCTATAGTACTTGCCTCCTGGCATAGTTGTTGGGATCCACACAAATGTCAGTTGTTATTATTAGGAAAAAGAGGACTTGGAATGAGAAGATCTGGATTCAAATCCTGGTTCTGACACTCACCATCTGTGTGACTTTGGATAAGTCTTTTAACATCTCTTGGCCTTAGCTTCCCCTAAAATTTGGCTTGAGAGAGCTCTTCCAACTGGAAAATCCTGTGATCCCATAGCAAGCTTTAAGAATTACAAAGCACTTTCTTCCCAACATCTTTGTGAGGTGGGTAAGACATTTTAAAAGGCAGCGCATGGGGCAGGAGGGGCGACCCAGGGCTTGGGACTGGAAGGACAGGGAGTGGCAGCTTTGTAGCAATATGAATCAACAGTGTGATGTCACAGCCATAAAACATAATGGGCTTGGAGGCTACATTAGCCATTAACGTGAATGCCCAGAAGTAACAGGAGATGATGGGCCCTCTGTGTTCTGCCCTGGTCTGACCACACCTGGAGTGGCGCGTTCTGCATTCTAAGCAGGACATTGACAAGCTTGAAACTGATGAGCCACATGGCCTAGTAGGTGCCATGCCTGATGTAAGAGTCACAGGGACACTTACTGTCTGCGTGATCCTTAACCTCTTTGTTCCCCCTGCCCTCCCCAAGACCGTGAGCTGCAGAACGGTTCCTGGTGCTGATTGGTGGAAGGAGCTCCCTTTGCCAATTAGATCACAGGCTTAGACCAACATCAGTATCCTAGAAGGGGCCTAGAGGAAGAGAAACAGAAGGATGAGGGTCCGGATGGAGGAAATGGGGATTTCGGTGTAGAGCACGGAAGACTGGGTTGGAAAGAGGAGGAGGAGGAGGAGGAAGAGACTGTAACAGCTGTCTCAGGTGTTTGCCCTGTTATCAAGTAGAGGATGGATTCGCTGTGTTTTTCATGAGTCTAGAGGGTGGAATTATGGGTAGTGGTTGGAACTTGGGGCAAGGCAGATTGTGGCTGTAGAAGAAAACACCACAACAATGAGAACTCTAATAAAAGGAGAATGGGCTGCCCCAGCAGCTAAGTGAGTTACTCCTCACTGAAGAGAATATGGATGTCCGCTAGGGTCATAGGATCGTGAATCTAGATCTGAAAAGGGACTCAGTGATAGTCTAGTCCAATCTCCCTTCCCCCATTTTACAGATGAAGAAACTGAGGCCCAGAGAAGTTAAGGGTCTTCGTTAAGGCTACATAGATAATAAATCGCCAAAGTAGGATTAGAACTCAAGCCCTCAGATTCCAGAACTCAAAGTTCTCATTTAGGGAGAGGTCAGACTAGATGGCCTCTATGCTGAATTAAAATTCTGGGAACATTCTATTGAATTCTGCTCAGAAAAATGCAGGAATTTTGGGAACCTGGCCTGAGAGTCTCCCTGACATCTGGGTTGCCAAAGTCACGGAGGTTTCACAGTCTTATCTCTGTCATTTCCTGACTTCGGGTTAGTCTCTGTACCTCTCTCTGTGTCTTTCTCATGGAAGGCCATGAGCAATTCCCACTGGGAGAAGTAATGCTTTCCTGGAGACTGCAGCAGTCTCTGAAATTCAATGGCATGAGTTCAGATCCTGCCTCTGTTGATGATGGTGTGACCTTGAGCAAGCTACATCTGCCTACTTCAGTTTCCTCTTCTGTAAAATAAGGGAGATGGACTAGGTGGCCTTTTGGTGGAGCATCTTCTAGTTCTTGGGCTATGATCTTAAAGAGATCTTCAATGTTATTTTATTAACTGCTTCGTATGGCTTTTTAAGATTTGCAGAGTACCCTGCCTAGCTTATCACATTTTAACCTCACAACTACCAAGTAAGATGGGTCCCAGAAATGACAGATGAATAAATGGAGGCTCAAATACTCAAATGATTTCCCTGTGGTTATATGGCCAGTAAGTGTCAAAGGCAGGATTGAACTGAAGTCTCTTCCTGATTCCCAGCTCAGGGCTCTATAATAAGTCCCATTCCATGTTGCTGTTGCTTTCATGTGGGGACACGTTCAGTATCATCTCTGGAAACTGTCAAATGAGTAGGTAAAGGCACTAAAGAGGGACTGAGGCCTTCATTAGGCAATGACAGATCAATAAAGGAATGTAAAGCATTCAAAGGTGGGGTGGGGAGGGTGCTTTTAGTATGGCCCCTGCAATGCCTCTCCCCTCCTCTCTGGTCCCACCACCCCTTTGAGAATCTGATACAGAATCTCATTTCACCACCCTGGATGATTGCAATGGTCTCCCAACAGTTTTTCCCATCACCCCTCTCTTCCTCCCCCAAACCATCCTTCTCACTCCGCCAGACTAATTTTCCTGATGCATAGGTCTACCCGGCCATGTCCTTCTTCTGCTCAAACACCTTCAATGGCTCTGTCACCTATCAAGTCAAGTTCAGATTGGCATTCAAGGCCCTCTGTAATCTGCTACCACCTTACCTTTCAAGCCCTATTTCACAAAATTCTTATTCCCATTTGCCACACTCCATTCGAATTGGGTTATTCTCTGTTTTCCATGCTCATGCTGTGCTCTTTTGCCCACAGCAATAAGGAAATCTGGGTTCAAGTCTCAGGATACTTCCTAACACTGACTGCTGACAAACCATTTTCCCTCCTCTGAGACTCAGTTTCCCTATCTGTCAAATTTAGATAATAATCTTGCCATTATCTGCCTTACTATGTAAATCTTGAAGTGCCAGACAATGTCAGCATTAGCTGACATTTCTCACGGTGGATTTTGCTCACATTTTACCTATACCTGCACTGTTCCTTCTTCCCTTTTCATCTGTTGAATTCACACTCATCCTTAAAACCCAACTCCAATGCTACCTCCTCCAGGCGATCTTCTTTTCTAAACTTAGCACCTTCCCCCTTGTTCTACACATAGGAGTTATGTGGGATCATAGAGTTAGAGCTGGAAGGGACCTAAAGAGGTCATCAAGTCCAACCCCTTCTTTTTATGAATAAGAAAGGCAAAGCTGTGGCACAGGGATGTTAAGGTCACATAGGTAAAGAAAATAGCAGAGCTGGGATTTCAACCCCCTGTCCTAAGATTCCAAACCTAGTACTTTTTCTGCTATGCTATGCTAATTCTAATAAATGTGCAGACCTTGTGTCACACATGAAAGATGATGGTATATTTGGTGGTCCTTCTTACTCCTCTGGTTCATCACATCTGCCCAGAAAATTTGGGAATTTGAGTATCTAATAACATGCCCCTCCTACCCACTACAACTTCCACCTCAAGGGTAGAATCACCAGTTCCCCCTTACAAGCACAGGTGGCTCCTAAGGCTCAACATATGGACAGGTTTATTTGGAGTTTAATCAAAGATCAGAGAAAATACCCAGTAGTAAACTCAACCACCTCCTGTACTTCCTCAGGTAGGATTCCAGCAGGGAGTTGTTTCCCTACATAAGTTTTCCCCTGTTTAGCTCTACTAGCTGGTTGTATAGCATTGCTTCTCCACTAGCTCACACCTCTAGCAGTTTACTGTTCCACCTCTCCTCTCCTGCAATTCTTTTCAGCTTCCAGCAGATGGCTCCAGTACTATTTACAACCTTTTGTCCCATGAGTTAGCCTGCCAGCAGTCTTCCTGCAGTTCTCTTCAACTCCCAGTAGATGGCGGCTGTTCCCTTTCTTGGGGGATCAGTTTGTTTTCTGTCTCCAAAACCCTCTGGCTAAATTGTATCACAGCTCAAAAACACAGTTCCAAGGGATTCTATTTCTAGAGATTTCTCCTGCAGTCTCAAGTCTTATATGCAAGACATCTCCCAGGAACTCCAGGAGAAATCTTCCTGTGCATCCAACAAGAGGCTTTCTTTCTCCAATTCCATTTTGGCTTATGACTTTGGCTTACCTGACTTATCACAGTTGATATGTTTTCCCTACCAGCAACCAAGTGGGTACTCCCCCCACCCCCACCCCCACTCCCAGAGCTAGAGGCTCAGGTAATTACCTCTCTTTCAGAGACAAGCACCTGAGGGCACCAGGGACTGCCCTGGGGTGGATTATTCAAGCAAGGCAAGTCTGCTTCCCAAAATAAATAAGGAGGCATCCATATACTTTCCTTGTCTACTGCACATGGAGAAGGGAAAGATTTGCTACAAATGTTTGTAAAATATCCTGACTCAATCTCCAGTGAAATTTTAGGGTAATTGTAAGAATCAAATAACACGATGGCCTTATTTGCTGAAAATTCTCCTTTTTGAAAAAATGTGGTAAGATCTGTTTCATGGGTTGTTACTATCACTGTCAGTTAAGGGTCAACCTACTGAAGATGATTTTCTCCATACGTAGCTGGTTTGGTCCTCAAATAGCAGACACAGTTTGTCTCTAGGCCCACACTCAAGTCTTTCTATCTTGTTAGAACTGTCAGGACCTACATTCCCCTGGCATCATTCCTGAGAATTCAAAGTCAGACTGGACAAGCATTGTTCCAGTAACCATGAAATGTAAAAAGACCCAGAACAAATCTTACTGTGCCCTGGGATGCTCCATGGAGAAATGGGGAAGTATGAAAAAAGAACTTGTACAGCAGGGAGAATATTTGTATCAACGCAGATTCACTAAAACACAATGGAAAGAACCTTGGCTTAGGAATCTGAGGACCTGAGTTCAAATCCTACCTCACAGGAAGCTATAAGGATGTTGTTAGTACATGTATCTTAGACAGATCCTGTGAATGGACAATAACCTGGATCTAGAACTGAACTGGAGGAAGAAAACCAGCTGTATTACATGAAGGAAATAGGACCAGGCTTTTAAGGATCTCAGGCTGCTCCATGGAATGACGATCCATCAGTATTCTCCTGGTGACGCCATATGGCTAGTCTGTGGAGCAGAATGATGTGCAGAATCAAAAGTGCTTAGGAAGAAATTATGAATACCAAGTGGTCTTGGCCAGGCTTCACTCAGCTTACAGTTCCCTGATGTTTTAGGTTCAATATCAGAACAAAATGAGACACACATAAGTCATTCAACAGATTTAAAAAAGGAGATGTAGTTGGCCATGGCAGGGGAAGGATATCCAAACAAGGACACCAAGGGCTGATTTAGCTGAGTGAAGTTCTCCCGCTTCCGAGTTACCCATCCATCATGGTCAGTAAGCTAGGCTGAAGCGCTTGTACTTGTTTTAAATCAGATAAGCCAGAACCGATATCAACCACCCAAGCCTTTAGACTCCTGAACCAATCAATTTCCAGGGTGACCTCAATACTTTTTAAGGAAAAATCAGCTCAATCTGCATGAGGGGAAGAGAGTTAGAATGTTGTTCCAACCAGCTTAGAAAAAAAAAGGACAGGGAAGGAGAAGATATCTGTAGCGATAGAAACACAATGGCCACTGTGAGGCCAACAAAAAGCTTATTAAAAGGAAGCCAGACTGAGTAATTGTAATGACCAACCTTGGTGCAGGAGAACAGATAATGAAAGAGAAGTGGGGGGCTACAAATGCAGAATGCCATGTACATTGTCAGACATGACCACTTTTGGGGGCTGGTTTTGCTTACCTGTTTTTCCTTGTTACACAAGGGAGGATTTAAACCATGGGAGCAGGGAGGAGACAGACAGAAGGAAGGTGCTATGTCCAGAAAGCAGACACCATCAGTAAAACTTGTTAAAGAAAAATTACCTAATGAAAATGCCTAGAACATTTCAAAGATTCACCGCAGGCATAAATGGGGGCAGTATATTCATTTAGTAAGTATTTGCATTGGCTCTGATGTGCTGGGCACTCCAATACTGCCAAGGATGACTTGCACCCAAATGGTAGGAGAGACATCAGGACGCAGGAAGGGGAGCACTGAGGAAGATGAGACAGCCTTCACTGAGGCAGGCTGAGCCTCAGACAGGAGATTGCAGCTTGTCCCCCAGCCTGGCTGCACCTACAGTTTTTCCAGTCTGGTAGGATCTGGCACCGATGAAGCTGAGCTCACACTGGCCTGAAGGACTCAGAGTTCTGACAGGTCATAGAAAGCAACTTGGAATCATAGCCCCAAAGTCACCAAGCCTTAGACCCTTTAATCCAGTGATACCCCAACAAGGTACCAACCTCAAAAGATCAAAGGCAGAGGAAAAGGACCCATCTGCACAATCTTTACAGCAGCTCTTTCTATGCTAGTAAAGGACTGAGAACACCTGGAGGTGGCAGTGCAAATCGTGGTCAGTGAAAGGAGCAGGATATTACAACACCATAAGAAATGACCAACGTGAAGGGTTCAGAGAAACTTGGGAAGACTTGTCTGCACGGATGCGGTGAAATCCCTGAAACTAACCAGGTGGACAGTTTGCACATTCACCACCTACACTGAGTGTCTCAGAAGTTCTTAGTAGTTTGGAACTGCACTAAGACTTTTGGGATACCATTTGTACATACATGCACACACATATTTGTGTGTACACTTATACGCATGCCCATATGTGATATAAATATACACACATACATTTATGTATATACAAATATACATGTACAAATTCCCATGTACACATATACTTTTGTGTTACATACAAATATATTTAGTATAAATGGATACACACATATATGTGTGTATACAAATATATGGAGCTGTAGTATACAAACATGTATGTAAATATATACACATTTACATATACATATTTATCTAGGTGGTAAAGGACTGCTCTGTTTTTGCCATTTCCCCCCCACCCCAGTACCTCTCTTTCCTTCTCTCTATTAACTTCTAAAATGCTTTCCTGGTGGCCCTTAAAAAAAAAACTTTCCACCTCTCCCCAATCCTTCCCCCAAGAAGAAGCCCTCTTGCTTTGTTCTTTGTATTTCTGAGTGTTTGTTATAAAATTAAATTCATAATTTAAAATAATTCTTTTCAAAGGCATACCAAGTTCCCCCCAGATAATTGTACTCTCTCATCAGAGGATTAAGAAATACTGCTTTTTAAAAAAAAACAAAACTAGTTTTACCAACTCTTCAGCATGCCTGATGTCATTTTTTTTCTTCAAATAAACTATATTACTTTTGAAAACCTAAAGTTAAAGACTGCCATCAAGGAGGCATGTGACCAGAAGAGGAGGTAGGCAAGGTCCAGGACACAAGATAAAGGGGTCACCCACAGAGGGATAGCCCACATTTTGTCCTACTATCTACAAAATATTCAAAGACACCAAGACAAGTCTCTGATTCATTAGGAGGCTCCTCTTTGGATGGCTTATGGCAAGATAGGAAGACTCACGTAGAATCAGAGGGCAGAGATGGGCTGTGATCCCACCAGAGGAGAAAGCCCACAGAGACGAGATCATGGACCCACCAGATGTTTCTGAAGTTATAAACGGCATAATTCTCATGATCAAGATGGGAAGAGCCAGGAGAGGTGAATCAGGACACGGAGGTGCCTTGCTCCATTCTGGACTAAATGAGCTGAAGGGTCCTTCCAGCTCTAAATCTCATGATCCTTTTTTCTTGGCCTAAGTGATGGCTTCTTCACCTGTAATTCCTTCACTGAAAGCATGCAAAGCCTCCCAGCCTCCTCATCCACTGTGCAAAGTGGAAAAGGGGACAAATGTTCTTTCACCAGGTTTAGCCAGCCCTGCTTCTGGAGGCAAATGGAGGGGGCCCCACGTGTCTCCCTTGGCCGGCATAGGGGCCTGGCTGGGTGCTTAGTCTGAGCCTTGACAGCTTCCTGCTTTGGGAAGAGAGGAGAGAAGGCTCCAGAGCTCTAACTGGGGTCTGCAGGCTCTCTGGCTGTGCCCACCCTGCTCAGGGGCTGGCTCCCATGCTTGGGTAGGGAGAATGCTTCAGGTGGGGATGCCCAGACAGTCAGGCAGGGCTGGGCAGGGCAGGGCAGTCAGTCAACAAACATCCATTAAGAGCTTAGCACGTGGGGCTAGGGAAGGGCTGCTGGGGCAGCTTGCTTGGGGAGACAAGCTTTCCATTTCTGGAGTCATCCTCCGATCCATCCTGGAAAGGGTGTGGCAGCATACTCGCCCATGGCGCCACTCACCAGCCCTCTAATTTTCCAGGTCACAATAGGGTTTCCCTTCCCAGGTCACCATGTCCCTTTTTGTACTGTGTCCCTCCTGGAATGGAAGGACTCTCTCCATGACCCTTCTGTGTCACAAAAGGTTTCCATTCTCCCCCATTGTATGAGTCTAGGAATTAGGGCTGCAAAGTGCTTCAAAGATCATCCAGTCCTTCATATAACAGATGAGGATGCTGAGGCTGGGAGGGGGGAACAGCTGCTTGCCCAACGTCACACAGAAAGTAGAGTTGGGATTTGAATCCAAGTCTGGTGATTTCAAATTCCACGGTCCTCCACAGCCTCCTCCCCATGCTGAACAGCTTTAGACTTTTAAGGAGAATTCAGTTTGGTCTGATCCCATGTAGTACAATGAACGCACAAGTCAGATCAAGTCAATAAGCACTTATTAAGCACTTGTTGTGTGCCAAGCACTGGGGATACACAGAGAATAGCAAGACAGGCTGGGGCATCTGAGAGGACTTCCTAGAAGCCATGGCCCCTAAATGGGGCTTTGAAGGATGAGGAGGAATTCAGCCAAGGGATGGAGAGAGGCAGAAGGGAATGGGGGCTGAGTGTTCCAGAGATAGCCTGTGCCAAGGCACCAAGGTGGGAAGGCACAGGGCGGGTTTGGGTTTGCATAATGGAGCCGGGGAAAGGTGAATATGTCATGTTGTTTACCTGGAGCAGAGCAAGACCTTCAAGGATTATTAGTTCAGTTCAGATTCACCTCCTTTGGGAAAGCTGGGGACTCCAGCCTGACCCATGCCCCAGAACCCCCAAATTCTAAGTCGACACTGGGTTCCATCTGGAAGGGCTTTCCCCCCAAACCTATCCTTGGTTCATCTGCCCTCACCCAGAGTCTCCCTGGGAGCCTCAGATCCTGGCCTAATTCTGCTTTTGGCTTCTCTGAAGGAGCTGTCAGCTTCCACCCATGCATGCATGCACCCAGCTAACCCCGGATTTCAGACACACTGCAAATAGAAACAGAGAACAGAGTGTGGCCACTGGATTCTGCAATCATGCTTGTCTAGGTCAGATCCCCTTTCTCCACCTAGGCATAAAATCTATGGAGGCCCAAGTCCCGTCGTATTTCACAGACATTAAATGCTCAATATAACCCTAATGAAGTTAGCTTCTTAGGCTCCAATATTGAAAAAAGTTTGATATTGGCGTCTGGTGCATATTTAATTTAATTACCCAAAGAAAATGATGGAATGTCAGCTGCTGAAATTTATAGCCAGCTGCCAAAGAGATCGCTTTGGCGGGATTTTATGCAAAAATGCCGTCAGCGGTGTGGGGGAGCAAACTGTCTATTTATTCTGAAACAAGGAAATTAAATTGACGACCCCACCAATCAATCAGAACGTGAAAAGCCAGAATGAACAGCTTCAAAATTCTCCAATGACTCCGATTTATAGGCCACCTTTCACCAAAGGTCCCAGAGCCTTCCTAACATCAATTAAGCCTCTTAACTAGGTTGGGATTGTCTCCTCCACCTGCCAAATGAGGGAGCACAGGAGGCCCTGAGGGGAGGTGGGGGGAAGGGCGGCTCGCTTCATGCCACAAAGGAGTTCAATCGCCCTAGGCCTCAGTTTCTGCCTCTGTAAAATGAGGTCTTTTGATTAAATAATTTCTAATTTTGCTCACAATGGGGCAAGTCTAGGAATGGAATCCATTCTTGATTCTGAGCTTTGGGTGGGCTGGGGGGCAGCGGGAAGAGACAGACTTGTTTTTATTAATGTTAGCACGCATGTGGCAATCCATTGGGTCAAGGCTGCATATGAAACAACTGAGACCAGAATGGGATAGATGCACTAAGGCAATCGGGAGGAAGGACGACGGGACAGCAGATGACAATAAGCATAAAGACCAAGTTGAGTGTGAGAGCATGGGAGAGAGGAGGATAGGAGGCTGAGACCAGGGCGGTTTTCAAAAACCTAGTGCCTGAAAGAGGCATAAGGCCAAGAGAAAACCAGATGAAAGTGTGTGGCTGAAGTGAAACGGAGGTCATTGGAGCTGAAAAACTGGAGGAAGAGATCTGAGTCTTGAGTTCCTGAGGATGGTGGCTGGGGATGGGGTAGAGCCAAGGGAGCCAAGCGCTAAAGCCATAGAAAAAGTTGACCTGGAAGCCAATAAATGACATAAACCAAAGTGGGGAGGGCAGATTAGGTGGACCTCAAACGGAGAGAGGTCATGGAAGGATAATAATATAGGGAGGAAAGGTCTAGCAGCAGCTGAGTCCTGTGAGTCAGTGAAGGGGTCAGCCACCAGTGGACAGCTGGGAGGAATTTGGTATCTTCCGAAGAAGGCTGAGATGATGGTTGAAAAATCCGAGGAGGTGGCATTTTGTGGACAAGGAAGAGGTGGTTTTCGAGGGCCCAGTACAAAGGGTTAGATCATGAGTGAACTGGGTCAGGGTGGCCTGGAAAGAATGGAGATGTAAGGGGTTACAGGGATCAGCAGGAGGGTGTGGTCATGCAGTTTGCACCTTGGATGGTGGGACGGGGTGACCAGGACTGGGAAGGTGGGTTAACATGGCACCTACACTTGGCAGCACTTAATCAACAGAGGATTTGCTGAGTTAATCTGCCCTAATGTTCAAGATGGAGTTTGTTTTGATGTGGACGTCCACACATACAGCTCCTCCTCCAGGCACAGTTCCATCCTTGATGGAGAGCATGGCTTCCATAGGACCTCCAGCCTCCATAGCATTTTTCCTCCAGAAGTGCATCCGCCCCTCCCCAGCTCCCTCATGCTGCCCCTCAATCCAGTGAGGCCTTTCCTCTACCCACAGCCCCACAAGGGGATTAGCTGCATCTCTAACTGGAAACACATAAAAGCTTCCCAGCTAACATAGCCCTGCCTGCCTCAGTTAACCATGTCCTTCTCCATTACATTTCACGCCCATTCTCCCAGCCCTCTAGTTTTTGTACACCTCCTGATTCTCTGTGCCTTGACACTGGAACTCTTAATAGCTCACATCCCATGGCACTTTCGGGTTTATAAAGCACATTTGTCGTAACAAACCTGGTGGGTAGGCATTGTCTCCAGCTCACAGACGAGCAAAGTTATCACTCACCCCGATCTTCCAGTCCTGAGGGATACAGGATTCAAATGCAAGGCCCCCTTGCCTGTCCAGCCTCCTGCCCGCTCTTCCAGGCCCCCCACTCCATCCTCTGGCATTTGGACCCTCCTGCTTCTCATCTGTCAAGCCCTCCCCGCTCACCCTGACCTTCACTTTGGATGGATGGATGCTCTGACGTCCATCTTCCAACCTTGACTCCAGATATCTGCCTGCTCCCTTTATGACCCAATTCGTTTCTCCCACAAATGACTCCTCATTTTGCAAGCCCTTGCCCCAGGATAGATGAGAGTTTTGTTATTAGGCACCTATTGTGAGCAAGGCACTGTCCTATGCGCTGGGAACACAAAAGCGAAATCAAAACAGTCTCTGCTCTCAAAGAGCTTTACAATCTACCAGGGGATTACAACATTTATGCAAATACATTTAGGAGGCACTCAATGGGGGGGCTTCACAGAAGAGACGGCCCTTGAAGGAAGGGCATTTCAAGAGGTAGAGACGTAGAGGGAGGACGTCACAGGCATGAGGGACGGCTGATGCCATCGTGGGGTCGGGAGATAGAATTTTGTATTCGAGGCAAAGCTAGTACTCCCATTTGGCAGAAACACAGACTGCGAAAGCAGCACGGAATCAGGCTGGAAAGGTAGTCAGAACGAGACTGCAGAGGGTCTCAAATAATGTTAATGACAATTAGCATTTATAGAACATTCTGAGGCCTTGCAAAGAGCATCCCATTTGTTACTTCACTTGGCTCTCGTAACCACCTTGGAAAGTAAGTGTTGTTACCCCAGCCTAGAGGGAAACCTGAGGTGACTCACGTGGCTAGTATCTGAGGCTGGCCCCCAACACAGGGTGGTTCGGGATTTATCCTCTAGGTAAAGGGGAGCCACGGAAGGTTTCTGAACAACAGCGGCATGGTTAGACCTCTGCAGCAGGCGCGCCATGTTGGCAGCTACGGGCGACTCATCCATCGGACAAGGAGAAGCCAGCCGGGACCAACAACGAAGTTACAGCAATGGCGGGAATGAGGCAAATGGCCTAACCCTGTGCAATGGTGACCAAGGAGGTGACAGGGAGGTTCCAAAGGGTCAGCGGTGCTCGGTAAGTGGTAGGACCAAGGTGGTCAGGAAGGGACCAGAATGTTTAGAGCCGCAGAGGCCACTGAATCCAAGCCCCAGCATTTAACAGATGAGGTCACTGAGGCAGACAGAGGGTCAGTGGCTCAGCCAGGGTCACCCGGCCAGCGTCCAAAGCAAGGCTTGAATTCAGCCTTCCGTCCACTGCACCATTTACCTGACTCCTAACTTAAAGCTAGGGGGAAGAGTCAGTGCAACCCCATCATCGTACAGAACTTTAGAGAAGCATTTGCAGGATGGTAGGGTGAGCAGAGAGGCTCCTGACTGATTTTCTCATTCAAAGAGATGAGGGGGAGGAAGCCTTAGGAGCTTTGAGGCAATTGGGGAGAACATGAATTCGTCTAGCCCTGGTCCTCAGGATGGGGGGGGGGGGGTGTTCGGCAAGGCAGGAGCGCAGGGGTGGGATGCCCAAAGGTGGAGTGAGGCTTGATTGGGTGTAAACAGTGGCAACCCTCAAGGGCTGATGGAGGATGTATGCTAATAGAGGACAGGTGAGACCAGGACAAAGGTGAAGGCCTAGGAGAACAGGGAGGGATGAACAGGATTGGAGGAAATGAGGAGGAGAGCCAGAGAGGCTTGGAGAGCAAAGGACCCATCCATGGAGTGATGGTTTGAGCTCACACAGGCCTACCCTTGGAGGGAACTGAGGGGGAACTGGGGTCTGGGGGCTTGAGGGCCATAAATGTCATGTGGCCTGGCTGCCGAAATAACTGGAACAAAGGGCTCATTTTTCATGAGCTCGCTCCCCACTGGAGTTACAAAATAGATCTTCAGGGTGTTCTTTGAACAGCTTTTTAAACATTTATGATGCACCAAAAAGTCCAGCACAGCACAAGCAGCCCACGCTGGCTCCAGATGCTCCCTCCCCTGAGCAGACACAGAAGGATCTAAGCCGATGAGACACGAACGCAAGAGGCAAAGTCAACCAGCTTGACTTGGTCCGTTCAGGGTTAACCTGGGCCAGCTTAGTGGTGGAGCTTCCATGCTTTCTCCCTCAGGAGATGCCTGTGAGCAGAGCCCCTCAGGAAGGGACCCAGCGCAGTGTCATCAAGAGCACCTTGTTCTGCCACACACCTGCTGACTCAGACCAGTTCTGGGCCTCGGTTTCCCCACCTGTAGACTGGGAACAATAAAACCCACACCATGTGCGTCCTAAGGGCTGGGGGTCAAATTACAGAATGTAGGTCAAGTGTTTTGTGACAGAAAAGTGTTACCCAGACATGAGCACCTGGTCCTGGCACTTAACAGCTAAGGACCACTCTGAGCCTGTTTCCTCACCAATCCATCCTAGGTGCCTGAAGGCAGCTGCGAGGGAAGCGTCTGATACACTCATGTGCTGCCTTGTCCTGGCCCAGAAGTGACCCCAGTTTTAAAGCTCTGATGCCAGGGGAGCACAGTTCTTGGCAGGCACTCAAAGGAGCCCAGTGATGGGCAGTCTGCCTGCCGTCCATGGATCAGAGAGATTCATCAGAGGGTCAGAGGTAGGGTGGTTAATTTCACAATAACTCATGAAAACTCTTGACTAAGGCTGAGAGGCCGCAATCTTTATCACTGGAAGGTATGTGCACAGTTGAGGAACGTCATCTTTCAAGGCTTCAGTGTGGCACAGAGATGACCTCAGGGTCCTGAAGGCTATCCTGGGGTGTGCGTGAGTGCGTGTACAAGTGTGTGTGTGTGTTTGTGCGCGCACGCATGTGCATGCAAGCACCCTTGTGGGGAAGGGAGGGGGTGTACATCCAGCTCAAAGCATTAAGCAAAGTCATAAATAACCTTCCCCACCCATCTCCCCAAACTCTTAGGTTTGACTTCTCAAAAGCCAAAGCATGAAATGTGTCTCAGTGCCAGGCTTAAGGTTGTCAGTACTTTATTATTGGTTTTATTAGAGAATTAGAAAACATTCAAAAATGATGATGTCTGGAACCAAGAATTAACTTAAAAAGGAAAATGTGAATCTTCCCATAAAAGACATTCTGGCCCTTTTAGGATTTAAAAAAAAATTGTCTGAAATCAGCCTTCCAAGCTTTCCCCGGCATCTGTGATTCTGGGTGATTGTCTGTCTCAAACCATGACCTACGGCAGCTTTGTCATTTCTTCTTCAGTATCTCGGTCATCTCAGGAACTACCTGCAAATGAAAACCAAACAGGAAACTCAGACACTGAAGGAATCGTGCGGGCGGTGCACCCAGCACAGGGAATACTGCTGCCCTCACTGTGCCCAGCAAGGGATGTGCTCTGTTAGACAAAGGAATGGTTTTTCCACTGACAGACCCCGCAAGATAAATTCATGTTCCCTCTACCAGGAAGCCCCTACTTCCTGCTCACGCTACCCAGGACTCAAGGCAGAGCCTTCCATGATCCTTCCAGGCAGCACTGAGCACCCCACTTCTCAGAAGTAAAAATGATTCAATGCTGCAAACACTTGTTATTAAGCACCTGCTACATACAAAGCCCTCACTCACGGAGCTCAGTCTAGGAAAGAAGATAAACCATCAACACAGATCACTATATTCCAAACAACTACAATCAATGCAAAAGAAAGTACAGCATGAGGTCTAGCACTATCCTGACAGAGGGATGAGGGAAGGCTTCTGGGAGGAGGTGCCTTCTGAGCAGGGCAGCTGAAGGGAGAGAGAGGGGCTGGTGAGAAGAAAGGAAAGCCTGGGGTACCCTGCTTGGCTGAGGCCTTGAGCAGATAAGAGGGGAAGCCCAGGAGGAAAGGGCTGGAAAGATACCATTACATGGCATGTTACATCCATGGCCTCCCTGGAGCCTCAGCACCCCCTGGAAGTAGTGCCAGGATTCAGAATTAATAGAGGAGAATGCCTGGCTCAGGGCCACGCTAGGCTAGAATGCAGCAGGCCCAGGTGGCCAGGGAGCAGAGACAAACAAAGGGCCCCAGAGAGGGCCTGCATGGATGGGTTCACCTTCTACCATGCTCTTCCGGCTACCCCAAACTGCCAACCACTGAGCATTCAAGGCAAAAGACATGCATGGAGGTCGTGAGGCCATCCTGGCTGTCCATCCAGCCACGTATCCCCAGGGAGCAGGGAACTTCTCCCATCCTCCTGACACGGCGGAGAGGGTTACGGTGACAGGAGCTGCTCAATGAACACTCCTCACAGAAGGGCAGTGACTGGCAGTGATCACTCTGTGCAGGTGGGCATTGAGTAAGAAATCAGCTGCAACTGTAAACATTTTAAAGGGCTCCAAAGAGCACTGGGGCTGGCATCGCCTCCCGAGACCACTCCTTGGATGCATCAGGCCTCTCCTGCACACCCTGAAGTAACAAACTTGAAAGGAAGAATTCAATTCCAGGGCATCTTCTACAATGGAAACTCCTGGAACTAACTCCAGAGACTCAAAAATAAGTTCACAACAACCGACACCAACACTAGAATTTCTAAGAGTCTTCTATAACTTTGGGAACAAAAGTAATTCCAGATTATCCTGTGACCTCAGTCAGCACTTTGATTTCATTATTAATTTCTCATACTCTGCTTTGGGTACAGAAGGTGGAGCTGAGAGGGCCAGAGTCCAGTCCTCAGGAAGCTGCAGCCCAGAGGGGACACGTCTTGTCCAAGGTCACACAATCCAGCAAGTGGCAGAGCCTGAACTTGAAACCATACCTTCCAAGTGTCAAGCCCCAAGTTCATTCTAGCAGGCTGCCAAAGCCCAATGGTTTAAAAGAGATTTTTCCAACCCCTGCACCCTGTCCATGTACCAGCCCCTGGTCTGCTGTGGAGCCCTGCTGCCTGCCACCTGAGAGGCCTGTGTTTGGGTGCTCTGCAGGAGCACTGGCACAAGAAAGAGCCCGTGGGCCAGCAGGTCAACAGTGGATGCCTGTGATGTGCAATACGCCTGAAAACCTAGCCTGGTGGCTCCGGCAAACTATCAGTTACCCTGTCTTTCTGAAGGCTGTGGGTTGCCCCAGCTCACAAAGATCCCAGCTGAACTCACCACTGATGAAGATGCTTCTCAATTATTTAACAGAGCTACATTTCCATTAGGTGGAAATAATGTGTTCGTACAAAATTTATTAAGGAAATTGTCGACATGTTGTTTGTTCCGAATGTCGCTTTGTCTCCAGCCTGGGCCGGCAGGCGCTCACTCAGGGATGGCACTAAGTGCTGGCACACCTTCTCTGCCCACTCCTTGGGGCACAGACTATGAGCTCATTCATGCCACCCACACAGGCTACATGTGGGTCAATCTGCAGGTGGCAATGCCCAAGGCTGGCATAAAATTCATGATGAAGCCTCCTCTTCTACAAAAAAAAAAAACAACCTTTTTTTTTTTTTTACGCAGAAGCTATTTTTTTTTCTCTGCCTGTCCTTGCTGTCCATTCACAAGAGCTGTTCTCTCCATTTGGGAAAAAGAAAATGATACTTAAATTCATAATAAAAAAGGGCATTTAAAAAAAAAAACAAAGAAAAGCCGCTGCCTCTCTGGGTGCTAAGGGCCGCTCTGCACATCTGAAAGGGGCTAATGGATGGGTCCCTCTGCCTCTGTTAGCCCGTTTCCACATCTGAAAACTGGAATGCTACGTGTCATCCTCTCTCACGGGGTTGGTGTGAGGAAAGCACTTGGCAAATGTCGCTGTGCTAGAGAAACGACAGCTCATATGATCTATCGATACTGTTGCCATTTAAACGATCTCTGTAGAGGTCATGGGGGAGGTGGTCTTGACAACCAAGCAGGACGGTCAACGAGCCTTTTATGAAGCGCCAGGGGACTGGGGTTGGGGGTGGACAGAGGGGGTAAAAAAGCCCACAAGCCTAGCAAGATTTAAGTTGCTGACAGGATTCTCACTGGAGAGGTTTCATGCACTTGGCACATTTTTACTGAGTCCTGAGGACAGATTCAGTCTTAGCCTGCCAGGCATCAGACGGACTGGAGGCCCGAAGCCTCAGTTCCCCATCTACAAAATAAGAGAGCGAGACAATGAAGTTCCAAACCATAGGATCCTTTAAAAAAAAATACGAGATGGGGTTGCTCCTGTCCTCCAAGAGCTCACTAGAGCAAGTAGGGCCCTAGAGGTTCTTTTAAATAGAACCAAGCCCGCTTTAGTTGTGGAAAGCTGCTCAAGAGCCCTGGAGCCCGAGGTGGGGCCCCAAGAGTCAGGGCACACTTCCTGCAGGGCTGTCTGGAGGACGGAGGACATCCATCCGGCCAATGGGCAAGTGCAGAGGGATGAAGCGCAGAGAGTCCCTCGCAGTGCTCCTGTACTTTTCCCACAGTAATCAGTGTTCACTAGGAAGAGAATGATGATTTCCCATGGGGAACTCCTACTGGGGGAGTGGAGGAACTCTCCCCTGGACTAGATCAAACCAGTAGTCAATGACTCAGCAGACAAGAGGCCCAAAGAAGTGACTGACTTATGAGTCATCCATCTAGTCTGTGCCAGAGTACATTTGAACCCAGGTCTCACTAGCTCTTGGGGGCCAACATGCTACCCACTGTGCAACCCTGTCTCTTGACTTCCAGCACGTGAAGGACTGTCACATGGAAAATGGACTGGGCTTGTTTTGCTATGCCCCAGAAGACAGAGGGAGGAAGTGGCAAAGAGTTGGACTCAGAGAAAATTTCCTAAAAGTGGGCTATGCCCTTGTGGAACAGGCTGCCCTTCCTGGAGGTCTCTGAGCCAAGGCTAGATGCCCCTTTGTCAGGGTGGGTGCAGACGGGATCTGTCGGAGGCCAAGCAATGTAACTTTCATTGCTCCTACATGACAACAGATCTTGTCTAGTGTTGGCCAGACATGCCCAATCACCTGCCCTCACATCCTGATCTCTAGGTCTCTCTAGGAGACCTAGGTTACTCCGGGAATTTGCAGAAACAGATAAGGCAGGACCACCGAGGCCCTCACAATGCCACTACAGGAAAGTGTCTATCTCAGTCATCTTGCTGGTCCTTACCCTGCCAGCCCACATACTACAGAGAGAAGGCAGCAATGAATGTTTAACTTAATCTCATTTTTCAACGAATGACTCAAAATATCTCCTAATCCTCCACTCCCACAACTCCAGTTTACAAAGAAAAAAAAAAAGCCTGCCTTGCAAATAAGTATGAAAAACTCATAGGGTCCCACACTTTTTAAACAGCCTTCCTTTCCCACTAGGACATGACCAGGAACCAAAGAAAAGAGAACATTTTTCTCAACTAATAGAGCAAAACCAAAAAGCTCTGGGCCAATTCGCAGACAGTGAATCCCAACGCTAGACTAACTGAACTGCCTATTTTTTGGCAACATTTAGTTTTAAGCTAAATATGGCTGCCTTGGGTGATTTCCTAGGAAAATGTTGCAGTGTTTTTAACAACCCCAAAGCTTCTCCCTGAAACAAAGGCCCATCTTTTTAACTATCTTCTTCCACTGACACTGAAGGGTGAGTGATGGAAGGCAGCCATCCCATCTGGCCACAAGAGGTGGAAGCAGGGCAGAAATGGCATCCTTGGAGGTGGGCTGGCCAAGGGGCGCAAGAGGCCAGGTGATGCAGAGGCCACAGAGACCATGTGAGATTGAAGAATTGGAACTAAAGCAATGCTTAAACATCTACAAGGGGGGCACGTGCCAGTCCAGTGGGCAGTCCCCTTGTACAGGATGGATGGGGAGGGAGCTGCACAGAATGAAAAGGCACTCTCTGCCCAGAGGCCTGCATTCCCTGAACCATATTCCAGGAAGGATGCTTCCACTACAGCGGGTCTGTAGCAAGGCCACCAAGACAGAGAAGGAGGTCACTGTGGGACCTCAAAAAGGCCACTCCCCTTCCAGGGCTTTGGTTTTTTCATCTGTACAATGACTGATCTCTGAAGTACTCAGTTTCACATCACACACTGGCCTCAAAATACAGGAATGGGACAAGGGAAATATGAGGAGACTGGAGCTCTGCTGCTAGCTGGTGGGGCGCTCAGGATGATTCTGCTCTCTCTGGTCCGCCCCCAACATGGTCTGAATCAGATGACCTCTACGGCTGTATCTAGCTGCGATATTCTATAATCTTCTTGCAGAAATTTAGTAAAAAGAAGCTGGTATTTGCGTGCTATCCCAATGCTTAACTTACCATCCTTCTTCCAGGGAAAAATGAGAACATTCCAGAAAAAGCAATTCAGTTTCTCTTGAAAACTTCCTTGAGGTCCTGACAGCCTCAAAGTCCTGACCATGGATATGACCCTCTTCACAGCATGCTCATATGAAAGCTGACTCTCCCTCAAGTCACACTCACCTTAAATAAATCTGCAACGATTCCCACGTCTGCCACCTGGAAAATTGGGGCCTCTGGATCCTTGTTAATAGCCACGATCGTCTGTAAAACAAGAGAAGACAAATCCAGGTTTACCTCTTTATCCGTGAGGGCTGGGAAGGGGCAGCAGAGTAAAGTGCTCATGCCCTCTCATCCTGCGTGATTCTCACCACTGCACTCAGGATCTGTATGTGAAAGGCAGCACGGAGCAGTGGAGAGGGAGCTGGACTTCAGAGGGAGGAAGCCTTGGGTTCAAATCCCATCTCCCACACTTAACAGTTTGACCATGGGCAGATCTCTCCAGCTCCAGCAGAATCACGGAGATGACACCTCCCAAAGGTCTTGTGAAATGGGATCCATCCCTATTCCTACCTTTGGGATTCTCTAGCAGCTTGGTGAAAGAACGTGGGCAAAGTCTGCACTAGCTGGATCGGTCCTAAGAAGGGGAGAAGCCCTGGCCATCTGCTTCCCAAGGGCCCCTGGAGCCTCTTCCCACCTCAGGGGTACCCTGAAACATCTGAGGTCTCTGACACACTCCCAGCTTCTACACAACTGGGACTTGTCCCCTTCCAGGCACCTCTGTTCTTGGTGACATCTCCTTTGCCCCCTTTTCTGGACAAGTCATCACTCGGGACCCCTGCAACCTGCCTCCCTGCACCCACCACACGGCATCATTCTCTACTTTAGCTGCTTTTGCAGTTTTCTCTTTTCACAATTATCTCATCCTTAAAATATCCAATAACTAAGAATCTGGTGGCTCACAGGTAGTAATAAAATTTTTTTAGAATAAAACTATTATTCTTTGCCCCTCCACAACTGGCCCTAGTCATAGCTCTCACAATAAACGAGAGTTTTATCTGAAATAGAGCACACACTTTTGAAAGACTGTCTGCTCTGCTACACTTGCTAAGTGTCCTGGGCAGGACATGTCCCCCTCAGTCAATCCCCCAAACACATCATACCACCTATCGTTTGTTATCGAACAGCATCTGCCCGTGAGTGGACACAGACTTCATTCAATAGTAAAACAATCAGGGCGGGGGGGGGGGGCATCTCCTCCCCACCCCTACACTCACAGATATAATTACATAGCCCATCCTTTGCAAGAATAACAAAATGTAAACACTGTCTTCTAGGGAGGATTTCCCTAGAGCTTCACAGAATGAGGTGGCCTGGCCACCCACACCAGTGACATCACAGAGCCACAGATGCATCTGGGTGTCACATGTACTAGGTCTCCGGCAGAAAAGAATATTCCTCCATTAAATGATATACAATAATAAGTAAAGGCTCCTCCTCCTCTCTTCAAAGACTTACGTTTTAGTTGTGCAAATTCAAATAGAAGATGATTTGAGGATAAGAGACAAACATGAACAAGACAATTCCTAAGATGACAGATCTTTCTTTGGTTTCCCTTTTGCAATTCCAGGATTAAAATCTGGGTCACAACCACACATGGAAGGCAGAGTTGAGTGTCCGAGGGGGCAGCACATTTTTGATTCAGCAAAGGGGAAGGACCTGGTGCAGCCCCAAGAGGGGAGCTGCAGGGCCGCTGAGCCCCACAGCATGCTGGGAGAATCAGGGTCTTGGGGGTGGCTCCTCCACAAAAAGAACCCAAGAGAAGAGCAATGTGCCCACACTGTAGGGACCACTGAGCCATCAACATAAAGAATGTAAGCCAATCAGAAGCCACATCACAGAAATGGAACTGCCTAGATTGTCCCTTCACCTGGGAGAGAGGAGGGGTAACAGTGGGCTCCCTTTGGCTGACCACTCACAGGAATAGGTCTGCACTGCCCCTCTGCCCATATGTACCACATCAGAAACACTTCTTGGGATCTCTAAGCCTTGTTAGTACCTCCTTCCTTCCCAAGCTCATCCTCTTTCTTCTCTCAGATCTGGTAATCATGGGCACTCTATTTGGATTCTAAGTTTGCACAGAAAAGACTAGAAGCCAATTGGAGCCAACCATCCTAGCATGCTATTTTTAGCAGAAGGGACCTCTGAGGTTATCTAGCCCAGCCTGCACCAGATCTCCTAGAGGAACCCACTCAATACCCTGTCTAAGGGGTCAAACATGCAGCCTGGCCCCAGGGAAGCCTGTCATACCTACCTCTATGCAGCTTCCAACCAAGCGGCTCATTCTGCCCTCTACCATCAAGCAAGTGACAGTGCTTCCAGTGCTTACGAGGAAGGCACCCTGGCCTAGAATGTTCACTTAGAGTCAGAGGAGACCTCAAGTAAAACCTGACCCACCATAACTCATTTTGTGAGCATGGATAGATCGAACTTCACAAGGCCCCAGTTTTTACATTTGTAAAATGGAAATAGCTCCAGTATTACCTCAGGGAAGACTGGAGGGTGAAGGTAAGAAGCAGAGAGAGGGGAGAGAAAAGAAAAGGAAACTCATGATGGAGGAGGGGAGAGGGGCTGCTGCAGAGGTGATGCAGGGAGGAGCCATCTGCCCACAGTGGAGCTGCAGGGGAAAGGTACAGGGTGGCCAGCCCAGGGGATCGATCCAAGGAGGGCCGGGGGTCTGAGGGCTGGACTGGCTCATTACAGGGAAGGACAGGCAGCAGGTGAGAACCCTCAGGGACCACAGTGAGATTAAGGGTGGGATGAAGGAGGCCAACGGAGCCCAATGCAGGCAGTGAAACCTGCATGAAGAAGCTGAGAGGCGAGTCCTGGAGAAGGGCCCGAGGGGCATCGAAGAGCCTCCCTCCTCCTCTGGCTCAGGACGCAAGCTCTGCCTCAGCTGAGATGGAAGGTGCACGTACGCCAAACAACTAGGATGACGCCATCCAGCAGCCCAGGACTCTCTTTCTCTCCCCAGACTTGGTCCTCAGATAGGAAATCTGGACAGCATCTTCCTCTCATTCCCCACTGCACTAATTCTATCTCCCATGACTTCTTGTCTCTAGCCACAACCTCTGGCTGGGTCTCCCTGCCTCTTCTCTCTCCATTCCAGGCCACCCCCACCTCCCACCAAAGGTAAGAGCAGATTCTGTCACTGCCATCCCTAAGAGTGGCTCCCTATCACCTTCAGGACCCAAAAGAAACCCCTCTGTGGAGCTTGTAGAGACCTTCACAACCTGGCCCCATCTCCCCTTTCTGGCTCCCTGGACATCAGCCACTCTCCTGCCTTCAGTGATGCAGCCAAACTGACCTGAAGGGCCTGCCTTCCTCAGCCCCCTGAAGCAGCACTCCTCATAAAGCCTTCCTGCTGCACGTGCCCTTTGCCCTCCCCCAACCCCTCAGGCGTGGAGCCTTTTCTACTCCATCAACACTTCGATGTGTGCTCTCTGTCGCCCTCCTGGATAAGCAGCGATTATTTCATTTTTTGGATCTGTATTTCCAGTGCCACCAGCCATCCTTGGCACACGGTAGATCTTCATAAATGTTTACTGATTGATTGGTGTTGTCTTGACAAGAAGAGGTCTGGAGGCTTGGAGGCAAGATCCTGGAGGGGAGAGGCCTGTGGTGGGAGGTTCGGACCCTGAGGAGTTCTGATCCAGCACTACCCAGACCCTCCTTGTACCAGGTCAATAGGGATGGAAGTGCACTATCTAAGCCAGCAACAGGAGGATGGTGTGACCTCACCTCGGGGAGCCTTGAACTTGAAGCCCATTAAAATGTCTAGATCCTTCCAACTCCTAGGCCAAGCCTATGTGTGCAGCTCATTCCTTGAGCTGAAATTAAGGCTGCCAGTGGCCCTTGATCCCACTGGCTTCTCACTGGATGGACTGTGCAATTCCTCACTCCTGCCAGGCAGAGCTATTGGAATCTCACGCTCTCGTGCCTCCCTGATGCGTAGTAGTTACAAATCAATAAATTGGCTGTCTCTTGTACCTGCCAGCAGTTCTGGGTTCGATGGGTCAATGGAGAAAATGAGCCATATTTCACTGAGAGGATGAAAATTATTTAACGTGAGGGGAGACAAATCAAGGCCCATGTGAATTAGCTATCCCAGCACCGACGGCAAGAATACCGACAGGACTGGAGGCAGCTGGAGGCACAGTGGACAGAGCTCCGGGCCTGGCGTCAGGAAGACTTGAGTTCAAATCGGCCTCAGACACTCACTAGCTGTGTGACCCTGGACGAGTCCTCCGCCTGACTGTTTCCTCAGCTATACGGTGGAGATAGTGACAGCGTCGATCTCACAGAGCTGTTGTGGGGATCAAATGAGATAATGTGTAAAGCGCTTAGCACAGCACCAAGCACACAACGGGCCCTCTATAAACGTGGAGACCGAGGTCAAGGGCACCCTACACTGCGTCACCACTGAGCCGCTCAGAGCTAAGTCCTGAACCAGGCCTCCTCATACTCCCCTGACACCACGCTGGGCTCAAGTCTTTGACATGCAATACTTCTACTGTCGACACCATCCCTGAAGGTGGGCAGGGATTGGCACCAGGATCTGCCAGGTAGGAGAAGGCTCTTAGAAATCCCCAAATAAATCTTGAGAATAATATTTCACATTTTCCCCCTTTAATTCAACAGTTACACATTCCCTCGTGGCATCCATTTTTGTGGCTCAGTCTAGAAACCTGCCTGACTGGTCCGTGGGCTGATCCGTTTAGTGGTTTAAAAAGGGTCCTAGATGCACTTCTACAAGGCAGACGTTAAACATTTTAAAGTTTGATGATATTTTCTATCAAGCTTTCATGGGAGTAGATAAATGCACAAGTGTCAGGCATCACTGACTCTATGAAAGACTGAGTTCATAATTCAAATTATACCTTGTTATGCATGAATTAACATGTCACATTCTGAAGCATATGGCTTCCCTGGACTCAAGAGCCGACCAGGCCTCCACTAGCCCAAACACAATCGAAGCAGCAAATTAAAAACAAGTTTTTCCTCTCCAATCCCTTTTGGAGTTTACCTCAGAATTAGGTGTCACTTGATAATCAAGCTGACCATGACCTACAGGTTGCGCTCAAAATGGGCCTTTGTGGGTAGGTCTAAAGTAGTAAGAAGGAAGAGTCTGACTTGGGAGTCAGAAAGACCTTTTGCTAGCCACACACCCCTTACCATTGAGTCGCACCACCTACATCTTAAAATGAGGGTAATAATACCTCCCAAGACTACCTCACATCCCAGGGTTGTTGTAAATCTTAAGAATGCACAGAGAGTGCCATGCAAACTTTAAACAGCTGTGTACAAACCAGCTGTGATCATCAAAAGGCTGTGTTCACTCCTGAAGGTAGGCGCTCCTCTCTGCCCAGCCCAGAGATCATCACAATGGGCTCAAACCCCCTTCCACCATGCAGAAGGCACGAAGTAGGGTCCTAAAGTCACCGGGTGTTGCAGCTTCATTTTACAGTCATGGTCACATGGCAAGCTGACAGCCAATGAGGCCCCAAGCCTCCTGACTCCTGGTCAAGTCCAGGGCTCTCTCTACTGCTCCACGTTACATCTCAAGGTAACGAGCCTCAGACAGTAACTATTTAAGCAAGCCACAGAGGCATACACCATTAAAGACCCATTTCCCCTCCTGGCGATGGGCAGCAGCAGCGACACCCTGTGAGTTACCTTGCTGTCTTTCATTCCTGCTAAATGCTGGATGGCTCCAGATATCCCCACTGCGATATACAGTTCCTGTAACCAAAATGGTGACATCATTAATAGACGTTGACATGACGAGACCTCACCGTTAGCATCACACTTTGTGTGATACATCAAAAGATGTGCATTGCTGCCAGCGCAGTCAGGCTGTCCACAAGGATTGTTAGGCACCTACTATGTGCCGGGCACCATGCTACATGCTGTGGACACAAAAAGAGGCAAAAGAACAGTTTCTGCCCTCAAAGAGTTTGCAACCTAATGGAGAAACACCATGCGAGCAAATATGTGCAAACGAGCTATTTATAGGAAGGCATTCAGAGGGAAAAGGGCTGCAGAAGGCTTTCCTGCAGGTGGGATTTTAGAGGGACTTGAAGGAAGCCAGGAAGCCAGAGAGAATGGACAGAGCCAAGACATGGGATGACTTGTCTGTGCAACAGCCTGGATCAAAGAGTACCTGCTGCACAGGATGGTGTAAGAAGACTGAAAGGGCAGGAAGGGGCCAGGGTACGAAGGGCTTTGAGTGCCAGAGCATTCTGTGCTTGTTCCTGGAGACGACAGTGAGCCACTGGAGTTTACTGAGTAGGAGGGTGACAAGATAGGCCTGTGCTTTAGGAAAATCCCTCTGGTGGCTGAATGGAGGACAGACTGGAGTGAGGAGAAACCTGAGGCAGGCAGACCGCTGCCTCGCCCTACCTCATCCCACCCCAGCAGTTACTACAGCAGTCCAGGTGTGAGGTAATGAGAGCCAGGTGGTGTCTTCCATGGCTCAATAACTGGTTTTCAGGAAATGTTGGGAACCAAATAACCCTGTCACCTGTTCTCCAAACTCTCACACCAACAGGACCTTATGGCACTGGTGTTCACCCTGCTTGAGTCCCCCCGCGAACCATGAGAGGCACTGGAGGACTTCAGCGGGGTAAGGGTGACCACAGCTAGATGTTAAAATCATGTGTTACAACATGTTCCTTGGACAGAAAAAGACTGGGAAAACACTTCTTATATCAATGCCTTCCTCCCTCTGAGACTTTCCCCAGGAGTTCTAGCTCAGGGACTTACAGCCTATGTATCTGTGCTCCTCACTGAGACAAACAGCAGACTGTGACATCAGGAAGAACAGTCCTCAAAGCCAGGAAGACCTGGGTCCAAGTCTGGACTCTGATGAACACAGCTATGTGACTGTGCAAAGCTCCCGATGCTCTCAGAGACTAGCCAAGACTAGAAACGGCAGAGAAAGCCCCAACCTCCACTGATGGAAGATGTCTCCTTCGCCGGGAGTTCCCTATACCAGAGAAATCACAGGCCCGGGCTCAAATCCTCTCCCTATCCTTCCCTGGGCATTCAGTAAACAGTGCCTTGTATTATGAGTACATTTTCCATGCGTCCTGCCTGCTCTGTGTCCTCAGCACAAGGGCTTCTACAAATGTGTTACTAACGATAAGAAGGGGAAAAGTCAAGGCTGCCTGATGTCAAGGCTGATCCTTATTCTCTGTCTGAATTTTAAAAGCTGCTATATATAAAGACTAAAATAAAATGTAGTTTCACAGAAAACAAATTATTTCTTTTAATAAGTACTTAGATGAGAGAACTGTTTTTTCCCTTATGCCACATTTAAACTCCAAAGTTACAACCACATTTCAACAAGCTTTGACTTGGGTGTGGAGAGAAGAAGGTGCACTGAACACACGACCAAACCGTTTTAACTGACAAATAATTAAATTCTGTCACAGCAGACAGAGACATCTCTGCCTCAGAGGCGGCTCCAAAGTACATGGTTCTATTAGAAGTTAGAGACTGAGAGATTTCCATTCCCATGACAAACAGGTGAGCGGCCCTCTCCCAGCAACTGGCTTTGCACTTTGCCCATGACCTAATTAACAACTGTTTACTGAGACAGAAAGAGAGGCGAGAGAGGAGTCTGAAACCATGAAGCCTGAAAGATGGATGTGCTAGTGTTCCTTTTTCACAGCATCTCGTTATCTGGGGATTTGAGGGAAACCTCTCCTGTTCTATGGGCCTCCATTCTCATTCCTGAAGTGAGAGTCTAGAAGATGTCTCCTGATGATTCCTTCCAGCTCTGACATTTGGTAATTCTCTCCAATGCATTGTGGGCACCTCACTGGGTTTGATCTTTGGAAAGTCAATGATTCTAGGGAGCTCATGGTCTCCCCTACCCAAGCTCACCACTTTGTTACCAAAGGAAACGCACAATCCTGAAAAGAACGAATTATCTATGTTAGGTAATCACGCTAAGATCAATACAGCTGCTGCTGCCTGAAGGGATAGGAAGCCACCCTCAACAGAGAGACAGAGGCAGCATGCTGGGGGATGGGAAATGCCCTGGAGAAAATGGGAGAAGGTAGGCCAGGTCCTGTTCTTCAGGTGCACTCTTGAATATGTCAGTGCGTGACTTATAAGCCAAACCAAGGTGGATACATTGTGAACCACCAATTTGGACGGAGAGACCTCGAGTGCCCAAATGAGGGACAGAAGCATGCCTCGGCTTTCTTTGAAAATATACCCGTGTCATACTAACATATAATTGGTGGGACTGTCAATTAGGCCAACCATTCAGAAAAAATATCAAATCATGCTAAAAAAATGGTTTAAATGTCTACCTTCTATGACTCCTATATCTATCTCACTGTCACACATTGTACTCCCAAGGAGAGAGAAGACAAAGTTCTCATTTTCACCAAATAGCCACAGCAGCATTTTTTTATAGTAGCAAAGAACTAGAAACATTTGGCTAAAGGGGGCCTGGGTTCAAATCCAAATACCACTGGAGCAAGTTGATCTCTTTGGGCCTCAGTCTCCTCCTAAAATTGGGTGACCCAGAGGGACCTTCCCATTCTGGATCTACTAGAGTCTGACCTGTATTCTTAAATTGGAGCAACTGGGGTGTGTGTCAGCAACACCTCTGAAAGGAAGCTTCCCTGTTCCCCTCAATCATTAGCTCTCTCCCTGCCCTAACCAGCCAACTCATCTTTATTTTGTGGTTATTCTGCAAAGTGTCTACACTTGAGCCGGGGGTGGAGGGTGGGCTATTTTTGGTCATTCATCTCCAAGATCAATTATCAAAATTCTCTTGTTACAAACACACTTGACACGGAAATTCAGGTTATCAAGGGCAATTTATTATTACTGAGGAATCTAAAGGAATTGGTAAACATTCCTGGACCGGAGCAGACGCTGCCCTTCTTTAGGAAGGGGGAGTGCAAAAAACAGGAGTGAGACCAACTTTATTCTGTTAGACTGACACAGACTAATACACTCAGTACCTCCCTTCAGAGAACAGATTGGTCCCTACACGCCCCCCACGTACAACTCCTTGGTATGTCCCCACCCCCAGCAACATACATCCCATGTTCAAAAATGGCAGAAAACTCCTCCCTGTGAGTATGTAAGGTAATATTCAATTAGCCAATTAAGCACGCATGGTAGCCATCTCACTCAGTTTTCTCTTCAACCTTGACCATTATCTGGCCAGTTTAGACCAGTTTTCCCAACATCCTGAATCTGTGGTTTATTCTGATTGGCTGGGGACCCTCATCCTGGTTAATGTTTACTCCTTCTTTGTGCAGGTTGACACTTAATTATTCTGTGGAACTTAATTAACTCTTCTGGGGAAACCTAACTTTCCCTTTTACTAGTCTTTCACACTCTGGCCAGGGAGATGTTCCCAGCTCTGCCTCTTCCTACCTTTCCTGCCCACTCTCTCCCAGAGGTCCTTCTCACTGCCTGTCCCTCCCATCTCACCACGCTCCCCATCACCTCCAGCTTCAAGACTCAGCTAATCTCTCACCTTGTGCACTAGTGGGGCCTGGCCTCAGAGACCATGTCCCATTTACACTGTAGATATCTCATGTGTCCATAGTTGTCTGCATGTTGTCTCCCCCCTCCCCCCTTAGAGTGTGAACACCGTGAGGGCAGGAGCTTTTTTGTATCTCTAGTGCTTAACCAGACAGCTGGCTAACTGTCTCGGTATGTGTGCCAGGGCCTACCACTGTACAAGGAGGACAGTAAAAGTCCGGGGGTGGGGACGAATAGGTTACTCAGTCAATAAACATCTGCTAATGGGGGCTGTGAGCAGCACAAGCTACAGAGGGTCCTATGATGCTACAAGGATAGCCACAGACTGTGCTTTGGTCAAATCCTGATGATGCATTTTCTCTGGGATTCACAGCAATTATTAGAAACCATCTAGTAAGGTGTAGACAGAGAGTGGGTGATCTGCCTCAGGGAAGGCAGACCTCACAGAGTCAAGTCACCAAGCATTTATTAAGCACCGCCAGGCAGTGTGCTTGCTCTCCTGGACCTCAGTCTAATGGGGAGACAATATGCAGATAACTAGGTAAATACAAGACATGTGCAAACTAGAGAGGAGGTCATCTGAGAGGGGATCTGGGATGGGCCTGAGATGGGATTTCAGCTGAGTCTTAAGTCAGGGAAACTAAGGCGGAGATGAGAGGCAAGGACACGCCAGGTTTGAGGTGCATACACAGGCATGAAGATGGGAGGCATGTCGCTCACGTGTACAGGTACACACATGTGGAGTCTCACCAACTACTGTCAGAGTTCGTCTTTAAAAACAATTAAAAAAAAAAAACTGAAGCATGGCCTAAGAGAATCATTGTCATACATTTTTTACCCTCAAATTCAACATACCTTAAAAGTGTCTCTATACATTTTCTGCTAGCCAGAAATACTAATTCACTCTGACAGCAAACACCATAGAGGGAAAAATGGAAATTCTGGACAACATAAACAAATCAAGGTTAGGCGCTACACAAGGATCTGAGCCCTTTGCTTAAACAGGTCTGAAAGACTCAAAGAGCCAATTTCTAGTTTACTGTTTGAAAATAAGATAGTGCACACAAATGTTTAAGTCCCCCCCCAAAAGTGCTGAAACAGCAGATTCTGGGCTTTGTACTGAACCCCCACAGGCTTTCAAGGGAAAGGAAGAGAGTGGTCGGGTCTTTCAAACACATACGGGCAATTAGCTACCAAGCCAGGGATGATTTGCTTATGGTTCAAAAAGCATTTTTGTTATTCAATAATAATAATTAGCATTTACACAGCACTCCAAATGCTAATTTATGGAGCACTTTAGACATAGCTTCACAAACCTAACCAGACAATCCCTGCCCTGAGGAGCTTACATCCTAAATCAGTCAGACACAAAGTAAGACCATTTGGAGAAAATGAGAGACAATGCTGGAGTAGAGAACGGCAATTAAGGCTTCAAAAGGAGGTGGGATTAAAGGAAACCATCAGGAGGAAGAGGGGATCTGGGGGGTCTTAGTGGGGATAAACAAGAGGAGGGAAGGGTGTGGGGGAGGGGAGGAGGAGGACCAGAGCAGGGTAAGAAGGGCTTCCAGTCCCTCCTCGGCCTGGTCCACACTTGGGGAATCACGCAGGATCATCAGCTGACAGGAGAGTCTAGATTCTCTTTCCACAAGAGAGTTGTCAAAAGGACTAGAAAAATGCAGTCCCAGGGATCAGATTTCTTCTCTTAGAACCTATTGAGCAGGCACAGGGAGTGGGGCAAAGGCAAAGGCGAGTCTAGCCAGTATCTTTGCCTTCTCTTAAGAGTGAAGGTCCCAACCTGACTTCTCCTGTTCTTGCCCTGTAGACGATGATGTGCTTTTAGTAGCGTTTCTCTGGTTTTATTGCCGTTAGCATCCTCAGCAAAGAGAAAAGTCAACGGGACTTGGAAGGACTCTCAGCTAGTCTTCCGCAAACCAAACTCACCTGAAGAATGGGAGTGGGAGGGGACCCAAATGGAAAGCTGGGCTTTGGAAGCTTTCTTTGGGGAGGAACCAGAGAGTCACTCCTCCTGGGCTTCCTCTTAATCCTTAACAAAGGAAACCTGGAAGCTGCAACCCCATCAAGTCCTCTCACGTTCCAAGAATTTGAGGAGAGCAGCTTGGGAGAGACCCTGGCCACCCCCATCCTGGACGTGTTGTTTTTAGCCTAATGTGTTTGTCTTAGATCCAAGATACTCCGGTCACAGGCGCCACAGAGAGAGGCTTATTGTAAGCACACCCTGGTTAATTGTGACAGCACGGTCTGACAGCGGATCTAGAGATAGACTGATGTGAGTCCTGTGTGTCCAAAGCTTTTTGATAGTTGGCTCAAAAGAAGATCAATTATAGATTGTTTTAAGCTCAGTGGGGCAGGGAACCGAAAAGGAAAATCAGCAACATAAGTTTAGCAAGTCAGCTGAAGGCGCAGCCTAAGGGGAGAGATGGCCAGCAGATTCGCTATCTCTGGGAAGGCAAGCGGAGAGAAACAAAACAAATTACTGATCTTCCTGAGAGGCGCAGAAGGGCAAAAAGAATTCCCCTTTCAAACAAAATTCTCAAAAGACTGTGTCCCTTTTTTCCTCTCCCAAAAACATACGAAACTTGAAAAGAAGGCAAACAAGCCAATGACATCTTTTCCTTCTAATCCCTGTCCTCTCCTGAATCATTAGTGTCCTATTAGTCAAAAAGCAGAGCTCATCCTTACCAACTGGTCCAAGGTGAAGAGCAGACCTTGGGAGAAATGAATTTTAGACTGCCTGGAAGAGCACAGTGTGCCCACAAAGCCAGGTGGCTTCACATTCTGGCTCTGACCATCGCCCCATCTCTGCCTCCTGGGCTGTCCTGAAATTCCACCTTCCAGGAAGCCTCCTCTCCCTGGCCCTCCTCAAGGCCAGTGCCTTCACTCTGTGGAGTATTTCCTATTTACCCTGGATAAAGTTTGTACATAATTTTCTCCTCCATTAGACTCTGAGATCCTTGAGAGCAGGGACTGTCTTTGGCCTTTCTATGTCTAGCATTCAGCAAAGTGCCTGGCACACAGTAGGAGTTTAATAAATATTTGACTGACTGACTACTGACAAGTACTTCACCTCTCCTAAGTTTCATTTTGACAGAGCTCTAAATGAAGGTGACAATCCTTGCCACAGAAAAGGGGAGTTATTACTATTACTTCTTAAAAGTCATGTGGTAAAATGCTTGCTTTATAAAACTTCTGAAAAGAGGAACATGCAGGTAATCACAGGATTATTCTCTTTGCTGCTAGTCTGAAATGTACTGATGAATTTCTTTATAAATGAAAGTTTCTAAACATATATTCCTCCTTTCAGGACAAAGAATTAATGCCATGTAGGTTGTGATGCCATTACAGAGGTAACCATGGAAATAAGAAACATGAATGTGAAAGTAGCCTAAATTTACTGTACAAATTCAGTGCAGCAGTCATTTCTGGACTCAGAACCACATTCGGTCTGTAGCAACTCTAGGCCAGCTCACCGCACTGTCCTGCTTTTCAGTCTAAGAAAGTCATTAAAACTGAAGCAGTCAATGCACAAACCAAAGGTCGAATACTGCTATTGCATATGACAGTACCAAGGTGCTTTCCTCCAAACCCAGGTAGGGAAGTTGTGAAAGCATGATTACTAATGGCCACTTGACACAGGAAGCCATGGAGATGGAGAGAGGTGAAGGAGCTCGTCTAGTCACCTAGCACGGGCCTTCTGACTTCAAGCCCAATGTTCTTTCTACAGGATCACGCCCCTACTACTTGGCAGAAACAACTCACAAAGTAAGAATGATCACGGTTCAGGATCCTGGGCCACAGGCTCAGAAATAATGGGCAGAAGAGTATTACAGCCAGTACAGGATTTTAGCAGAACTTAAAATGAGTTCTCCTACTATTTTACAAAGAGGAATAAAATGGCACGACCTCAAACAGTAATTGTTACTGCTGAAACATGATATGTGTACCCAGGACAAATGCCAGGTTAGGAGCTAAATGCTGTAATTTATCACAACAAATAAATGAATGAGTCTCTCTGTGAAACAGATTAACCCAACTATATTTTCTAATTACTGCAAGCCTTCCATACCTTAATATTGTGAAAATATTTCATCTTACTGCTCAGGCCATACTAGTTTTCCTATTGGCCAAATGTGGCTTCTTTCAGGTTTCTTCTTTTGTGGAAGGAGCCCCAGTAACACAGAGTAACTCTCTGTAACTGCGTTCTCCTGTCCTCAAGCAGGATTCGGGTGACGGTGGGCATGGAAAGCAGAGGAGCTTTGGAATCACAGGACCAGAGTTTACATCCCAACTCTATCACTTACTATTCTGATCTTCAGTCAGCACCTTATCTCTCTGGACTCAGTTTCTTCCTAAGGTCCCTTCCAGCTCTCAATCTTGGAAACAATGACCTTTTCTAGGCCAGTCTAGAGAACCCTGGAGGATCAAAAGACTGGCCCATGTATGATTAATCAGGTGCCAAGACAATACAAAGAACATCCAAAGGAGATCATAAGAACCAGCATGAGGGGCTCCACACTGAGGCAAGGTGGTATGCCATGGTTACAACCCTAGTCAGAGCGAGACAATAGAAAAAGCACCAGAACTACAGCGAGACAGTCAGATCAAAATCAAAGTAGCCTCTGCCACCCACTACTTTAGGCAAATCATCTCTACTCTCTAGGCCTTAACCATTTTTTTTTCTATAAAAGGAGACTGGACTAGATTGAGAGTCTGGAAAGCCAAAGCCAGGAAGGTGCCTGTATCTGTACAGCCTACAAGATATGAATGGTTTTTGCACTTTAAAATATAACAAAACTTTATTTAAACAAGTAAAAAAATCCTTCTTAGCTGGCTGACCTCTGGACTACATGATCTCTAAATTGAGCTTTAAACTCTATGATCCTAATTGTTACAAGTGACCTTGGGCAAGTGGCTCAACTCATACGGGTGAGTTCTCATCCAGTTTCCATCTAGAAAGTGAAGGAGGGACTGAGCTAGTTCCCTTGCAGCCAGACCCCAGATCCTAGGACATTCCCTCTGTCTCCCAGGGCTGGCAGCATGTCTTACAGACAGCAACAAGGAGCTGCTTATAACAGTGCCAGTCAGTCTGCACACTGCTCTGGAACCCCCTCAAAGCCTGCCCACTCTTGTTCTAAGACAAAACAGAAAAGGCAAAAACCAGAAGATAGAGACTTGCACACAGGGCAAACTTAGTTAAGCTGAAATTGAGGTGAAATGAGGCCAGACAAGATGGATCTAAGGAACAAACCCAGGCATGCAACAGGGTCAGAACCAAAAGACACATAATGAGCCCGCTTAAATTAGGAACATGGATGCAACGTTAAGGATCAGAGTAAAAGGACATGAAGTCAACTAAACAAAAAATCCAAAGTCCATATCACAAGAGAGAATGTGGATGAAGTTGAGTAATGGGAGTGGGAAGCCCAAGTCAAAAGAGACAGGCAAATTAAAAGAGTTTAAAAAGGGGTATAGTGTAGCTGAAAGAGTACTAGGTTTAGAATCAGGAGAACGAGGTCTGAATCATGGGCTCCGAGACTTCCTACCCATCTGACCTTGAGCCTCCATCGGTGAAAACAGTCGTGATAATATCTGCTCTGCTTGCCTCACAGGGCTGGTGGATGGCCCCACTGGATCTCACTGAGACCAGTGTCATCCAGCAGGCGCAGTCTGAACACCATCCTAGAAACAGTACAGAGAACCTAAGGCTAATGTCTGATCTTCTCTGCAACCAATGGCAATTAATACTCTAGCTCTTAATAGCTGAGGCTGCATTGATGGAAGCACAGTGTCCAGAAAATCCTACTGTACTCAGCTCTGGTTGGCACCACATTTTACAAGCTGGAGCATGTCTGGAGGATGTCAACCACTATGAAAAGGGGACTCAACAAAAATGCCCTAGGATGACTGCGGGAAAGCAGCGAGATGTTTAGTCTGCAGAAAAGAAGACTCTGGGGAGACATGATGGCCAGTGTCAAGGACGTAAGAGCTGATCTCATAGGACAGGGCCTAAACTTGACCTGCTTGGCCCCCAGAACAGAAGAGCAATAGAAGATGCAAAGAGACACGTTTAAGTTTGATATCAAGAAAAGCATTCTAACAGGGAGAGCTGCCCCCAAATAGGATGAGTTGCCTCCAGAGGCAGTTTCTTAGAAGTGAAAGGCTTCCCGTGGAGGCTGGATGACCACTGATTGCTCAAGGAGGAGGAATTTTGTAGTGGGGATTCCTCTTTGGGCAAGAGATGAAATAAATGACCACAGAGGGGCCTTTTCCAACTTGGAGATGCTGGGACTTCATTCCATCACATTCAACTTTGTTAACAATCCTTAAAGCAAGATACTGTTAAGATTACGTGAAAAAACTCCATTTTTCTGGAACCATTTTTCTTTCCCAGGTCTATTGGAAATGTTTCATTGCATCAACATGTGTATACTCTGGGCTCCTCATTATGAAGATAGTATAAGGTCACACCCTGCAGATTTACTGCTGTGTTTACTCCCGGCACGTCAGTGAGGAATGCCACTAATGTAGGCTTCCCAAGCCTCACCTCCGTGAGAGATCCGCCATCAGGGACTGAGTGCTTGTACTCGAGCCTCTATCCCCAGGAATGACTTTTAAAGGGTCGCCTGTTGTTTTGTAAAAGGTAGATGCATTCTACTAAAACAAAACAAACAAACAAAAAAAAAACAACTGCCTGGAACTACCTGGCCAAAGCCCTGGCTTTCAAGGAAGGCAGTCTGTGACTTCCAACAAGAGTGCAAGGAGGAAGACTGATAATGAAAGGAGCCATCACTGGTTAGCCACCAACCTCTACAGCTTACTCCACCCAAATGGGTGCATGACACCAACTGCTGCTCAGACTGAGTCACTTCCATCACCAACAACCCAGGGCACCAAGGACTAGTCTTGGCTAATTCTATATGATACTAAAGATACTCCTCTGTAGAGAACCCTTCCTGTCTTCCTCTGGAAGTCCAGGAACAAATACTCTATGCCATTCGATTTGTGCCTGGGAACCCCAACTCATGGTCCTTTCCCCCCAAGATCAAATGACCTTACCTGTCTTGGACACCAAGCACCACCATCACCTGGCCCTTCCTATGTGACAAGCTGCCATCGCTCTTCAATCATTTTTCAATTGTGTCCAACTTCATGAATCATGTGGGGGTTTTCTTGGCAAAGATACTGGGGTGGTTTGCCATCTCCTTCTCCAGCTCATTTTACAGATGAGGAACTGAAGCAAACAAGTCTAAGTGACTTGCTCAGGGTCACATTGCTAGTAAGTGTCTGAGGCCACATTTGAACTCA
The DNA here is from genome assembly GCF_011100635.1 of Trichosurus vulpecula. Lineage (NCBI taxonomy): Eukaryota > Metazoa > Chordata > Mammalia > Diprotodontia > Phalangeridae > Trichosurus > Trichosurus vulpecula. The sequence continues at coordinate 36,002,038 of NC_050580.1, read as the reverse complement.
AGATGAGTCTTCCTGCCTCTAGGCCCAGCACTCCATGCACTATGCCACTCAGAAAGCTCTCAAAAGACTGAATCACTTCTCCTTCTCTTCCAACCCTGAATGAGTCGTCGTCCCTCCCCATCCCCCAAATAGTACTATTTAAATCTACAAACATACAAAAACCAGGTACAAGAACATCCTTCTCCTGCTCCTGCTGCTTCTCCTGCTGCTGCTGCTACTACCATTACTACTACTACTACTACTACTATCTCAAATTTACACATTTACACAGGTTTAAGGTTTGCAAAGAACTATGTGACAACAACCCTGTAGGTATGTTAATCTCCTCCAGGGCTTGGCCAGTGGCCCTTACCCAGTATCTGCTCTCCTCCAACCCTCTAGTCACACCTTCTTCTTCTGATGCTAATTTTGTATTAGCCCATAGTTCCAGCCCCTTCCTATGAAAAGAATAAACGAAAGCCAGTCCATCCCTGACACGCTCTCCCCACCCAAGATTCATCAACAGTCCTTAAGTTCAAAGTCTTTAACCTGCCCATGTCTTTAAATTAAAACTGTATACTTTCTATTATCACTGGTTATGCTATTCCTCCACCAAAATTGTAAGACAAATGCCATTTCCATCAAAGGCTCAGAGTGGAAGAATGTAATGGCCCATTTCTTTTCATCAAAGATTGAATTATGTTCCTCCTTAACAAAGAGACAGATTAAACCAGAGCCTTTGGATAAATCCGTCTATGTACTCATTATTCAGCTCTCCTGCTAAATGGGATTTACAGGTAGGCATGAAAACCACTACATGGAACAAATAGAGATACCTGCTCACAGGAGATGGCAAACAAGCCTGTGTGATTTTGAACAAGTCTCTTCCTCTGGGTATACCTCAGTTTCTCCACACGTCTAGCTCATAATAAATATTTGTTGAATTCCATTTGTTGACTGCAGAATCAGCAAGCTGAACTAGACTTCTATAGTCTCTTCCAGTTATAAACCTGAAGGTCCTATAGGACAAGGTGGGAGGGAGGCTTTTGTTTTGCTTCACTTTTGTTTTTGTTGCAGGGAAGCAGGCAAAAGAGAAATGGCCAACTGAAACCATAAAATCTTGGCAGTAATTAGATAAGGATTTTTATTGTTTTAAAATGTAAAGACCTTACTAGGTGGGTCTCTGAGAAGAAGCTACCTAGACCTCATTTTTAACCTGTCCAGTATTCTCAGTTCTCCTTGGTGTTAGATGTTCAAAGATTTCAAAGAACTTTTGAAACATTCACTTTATCCTTGCCAATTTTTGTACACAAGCAACAAAACGAAAACAACGAGTTTTATTACAACTAATTTAGGGATAGACTGTCACCTACCATAGGCAAACTTCTTGTCATCCTCTGCACTGGATGGCTCAGTTGCTCCAGCACAAGGATTAAGATTAAACATACTTCTTGTCCCCTCCAATATCTTACAGTTGTTTCCTGACTGCTTGGGGGTTGCAAGTATGTGGAGATGATGAAAGACCACTCCACTCCTCAGTCTGGGGGCAGCAAAGCTGGGTTTCTAGTCCCAGCTCTGATATCAACTCCAGACAATCCACATCTTCTCTCTGAGCCCCAGGAGTCTCCTATATACAGCAACAACATCCCCATCTCATAGGGCTGTGACGCCAAAGGGACTCTGTAAACATAAAAGAACTATAAAAATGGGAGCTACCATTCATAATACCAAGATAGTAAACCAAAGGAAGAACAGGCAGATTTTAGCTGAACAACCTGAGAGTATTCGACTGCAAATCTCAGTTTTGTAGGGCTATTTACATTCTGAAATCTATTTATAAAGAAAGCATTTTTCAAATAACACACAACTTTAGTTAGTCCTTAAACTCTTTTCTGCATTTATCTACTTATTTAACTACTTATTTCAGTTTGGCTCATAGATTTTTCCACTTAGGAAAAAATGGTTTTTTAGATATCTTTTAAATGAAACTACAAGGGGAAAAAGGTATCTATAGAAATGCAAGTGTCTTATTAAAATGAATATTTATAAAACTGCTTTAGAGAGATTAGTTTAGAGATTAACTGCCCTGCAGGAAAATGAGTACCGTTCAGACTCTTCCAAGGCCTTACTTACATTTTAAGAAGGTCAGATAAAGTTTCAAAGCAAGAGACCTGGATGAACCGTGACTGACAGAGAAAGTTCCCATTTCTACAGCACTTTGGGATTTAACAGAGTACCTAGGAAAGCTACAAGTGGCTTCTGAAATCTATCCAAACCCTCATTTTACAGAGGATGCCACTTACAATCAGAGGAGAGTCACCCAGTCAAACAGCAGGAAAGCCAAGGCCCGAACCCAGGTTACCTACCTCCCAGATAAGTGTGCCCCCCTCTACCCCTTGCTGTTTCCCTTCCCCCAAACTCTGCAGAATGCACGCATTTCTGTCCAATAGCCTCTACATATTTAATCTAAAATTAATAGATAAATAAACCTCAGCCCAAAGGAGGCCCTGAGAGCCAAAAAGCCACCTGAGCCCTGAGGTTCAGCCCGAGCTCTTCAGAGTCTCCTTAAAAGCCCACTGAAACTGCTTAAGTTTAGGGTCAGACTGATCCTATCAGAGAATCTAACACTTGTAAGACATTCTCCCCCTCACTCTCAAACTAACTTGACTTTATTCTACTTAAGGCCAAATTCTGACAGTCTTCAAAGCAGTCCAGTCACCAGACAAAGGGGCAGACTCTCCCCAAAACCATTTTTCAGATTCCTTTTTCAAACCAGGGCCAATAGGCAGTTAAATGAAGTTCCTAAGATGTTCCCTACACCTTGGTATTGTTCTTGGTCCTGGGCTGAATGTTTCCAATTACACATACTAGGCTACCAATTATTCATTGACTAGACACTGGATCTTCTGAGAGTCTCAAGTTACTTAATAATATGCCTATGACAGATGCCTATTTAATACACCTGAAGCCATGCATGAGACAATAAATTATAGCTGCAAAAAAAAGAAGCCCCTCACAAAAAAGCTAGACATGGGCGGGGGGCGGGGAGGAGTTTGGGGCATTCTGTGTCCTTCACAAGTAACAAAGGGTTATCTATTATCTCAATTATTATTATCCCAATATGTTGTCTACTAATGATTTTCTATGCCAACTTTTAAATTGCATTGATAATCTACATGACATATCAATTTATCATCATATTAATGGCATGCTTTTAAACAGCTAGAATATTTATGTAGAAAGAGTTCAATAAGACTTCTTTCTCAGTGGCTAAAAATTCTAACTTTATGTAGTAAAATGTCAGTGAAAGAATCTTGTTCTTATTGAACAGGTCCTCTGAAATCAACTTTTAGTGAAAATTACCCCAAGAAAAACTGGCCAGCAATAGGCCCACTCTGGGAAAACTGCTTTAAAATTCTAATTCACTCAGTCAACAGCTGAACAGGACACATATGCCTAGGCAGCAGTATACACACTCCAGAGTTTTTACGTCCTTCTGATCCTTCTGAGCTCTAGGTTTCCCTGTGTGAGCTTTGATCATCCAGGCCATGTAATTACCCTCAAGAAGCATGCTCAGGGTGTCTGCCAGAGTGCAGGTCCATACAGCATTTCTCTTTGCTCCCTTGGGAAAGGGAACATCAATTGCTTTCAGCTAAATGCACTCACATATGAATATTTTAGTACAATTTAATGCTTCTGTACCAACCCCAGAGGAACAGAGCATCAATTTGTGAACACAGTTCTCCTGGAGTTAAAAGCCAAACTGGATAATGCAGTATGAAAGGGGTTGTCAATCTTCAGCTTTTTAGCAAGTCAGAAAAAGGTGGTCTGTAAATTCAGTCCCAGCTGCATACAAACAGCTTCACAAACTTTGCTCCTGTGGACACTTTTCAACCCAAGTGGATTTTCAAGAGATACCAGGAAAACAAATTTCCCTCGTTTGGTTGATTTCCCCAGTGCTGCTCCTCCATCTGGTCAACCAACTGCCATGTGGTTGCCTCTTCTCACAGTTACAGATGCACCTGCTGCTCTGTTACTAAAACACCCTCAATGTCAGGCAAGGTAACACAATACCCCACATGAATGGGCAGTAGGTGTGAGAATCCATTTTGCCAGGGGTTGATTACAAGACCTCCAATGAAGTCTTCCTCTAGCGCCTCATCATGGAAAGAGCACAATTCAGGAACATCCACGGTGATGCCAAAGGAGCACACACTCCAACAAGTACTGCCACCCAAGGGCCCAGCCAAGTTCAGAGAGGTTCATCAACAGAGGGCTGGGGAGGGGCGGGGAGTGAGGCCTGCAAATGATAAGTGTCTGGGGCTACTGCAATTCATTAAACTGTGTATGAAGGCAGAAAGAGATTGCAATCAGCACCCAAACTTAGGAAAGAAAGCCCAATAGTCTTGATATGGGCATGAATGTTTGGGAAATTAGAACAGGGAGGCAAGTTAACTAGCACCCAGAGAAAGGGAAAAATAAGGCAATGTAGATAAACACAGTCTGAAGAACCAGGCCAATGATAGCAGCAATTAGCTGCTAGTTTTGATGAGTCTAAAGTTAACAAGATTTGTGTATTGAGCAGGGGATAGGGCTAAAAGAATATAAGAAAACAGCCTAAGTATTTAAAAGACTTTAACAATGATTACTAAGTAGTAGGGAAGCTATAAAAACAAATAAGATAACTGAAAATGAGAATTAATAAAAAGCAGAACTAGAAGGAATACGCCAGAATAGTTCCCTTTCTGACGATTATAAAATTTTTAAATGGAGTAAAGGTATTTTAGTAATTTTATTTGACACCTTTAGTAGTTTTTCATCCATTCTTACTTGAAAAATCAATTCAAACTGGATTAGTCATGTGATTAGAAACATTTGGATAGAGGGGAACAAAAGAATAAATTACAGGTTAGAAGACAATGGGAAGCACCCCAGGAAGATGTCAGACAACTAGGTTATTATGCTCAGTTTTATTTAAGATCTTTATTAAGTGAAGGGATAAATACCAAATGAAATGGAGAACCTATGAACACCAAACCAACAAAGATCCAGATGTCCCAAGCTCACCTTATCTTTTTATCTGTCCCCTAAACTTGCCCCCCCTTCTGACCACGATTGCTGTCACTCATTTTTCCAAGATCCCGTATTCAAAACTTCGGTGTCTAAAACCCAAATGTTCTCTTTACTACATCCCACCTCCTTGTGACCTAAAAGGGTCTGTCTCCCTCACCACCATTTCCTGTAGACTCTGGCTATAGAAGGACATTGCTTTCATCCACCTCTTCCTTTCTTCTCCCATTTCCATCATCCTAAAGGCAACATGACGGAACTGAGACCCAGCTTTACCACTTAAAATCTGGAGAACCCTAAGCAAGCCACCTCTCCTACCAGAGCATCACTTTCCTCGTCTGAAAAATGGGGATAACATGTGCACTGTGCATTTCACAGGCTTACTGTGAGAAAAGCACTCTGTAACCCTCACAACGCTGTAGAAATTTGAGTTGGGTTGTTGCAGACAAGCCAACTTTGCCACCCATGATTCGTGCAAATATGCTCCTAAGAGGATTTCAAGCTGAGAGACAGTGAGAGGGGGGGGGGGGGAGGGGGGGAGGGGGAAAGAGGGGGGGGGGAGGGGGGGAGGGAGAGGGGGAGAGAGAGAGACGCTCAAAACTCTTTAATGGCCCCCCACTGCCTGTCCAATAAAGTTTAGATGTCTTGGTCTGGCATTCAAGGCCTTCTACAATTTGGCATAACTTCTACTGCTCTCTGGGCATGCCCTGTGCTCTCCTCCATGATTTGCTCATGTTATTTCCTGAAGTCCAACTCACTTTTTGCACCAAGACTCCTTCAATTCATCTTTTCCTCCCCATATCCCATGCTGATCACAGCCTCTCTATTCCATACTCAGGATATGATTCAATGAGATGCTGTGGTCAAAAGTTGTCCCCTGATGACCCTTTGCTGGTGCCCCTCTCTGGACTTAGACTAGTTCTTGGACAAGAGGAACACTGGCAACCTTCCAATACCCTAGAATCTCACAAAGTACTTGACTCAGTACCTTTCTAATGTACCTAGTTAACATTAATACTATGAATCTAAGACCTATCTTACCCACTTTTAAAACTAATTATACTACCATACTAAAATTTATCTCTAGTAATTCAATAATATTGTTGTGTTTACACCTACAATCACAGAATGTTAGACTTTATTTTAGAAATGAGGGAACTGGGGCTCAGGGAGGTACAGGAACTTCCCTAAGGTCATACATAAAATCCTGAACCCAGATCTCCATGATTCCTAATTCAGTGGGGGAAGGGGGCGGGCAGTAGGGGGGGGAGGGGAGGGACCTGTCTCCCTTTACACTAAAATTGTTAATTGAAGATCACAACTTAGAAAGGGAAAAGGGGAGATGGGAAGTGATCAGCTAGCACGGTAGAGAACCTTTAAGATAGTCTCTGCATCATGGCTCACAATACAGCATGACCAAAAAAGATAGAGAGGTTCAGAGGAGGTAATGTAGATAATTCTGATTATATAAAATTAAAATTTATTACACAAATGAAACCAATGCAGCTAAAGTTAAAAAAAAAACAAACAGGAAACTGGTGTGTGTATGTGGGGGGGAATCTTTGCAACAAGTTTCTCTGATAAAAGTTTTATTTCTAAGACATAGGGAACGGAATCAAATTTACAAGAATAAGAGTCACTCTCCAATTTATAAATGGTCAAAGGATATGAATGGACAGTTTTCAGAGGAAGAAATCCAAGTTATTAATAGCCATGTGCAAAAAATTCTCTACATCACTAATAATTAAAAAATGCAAATTAAAACAGCACTGAGGTACCATCTCACACCCATCAGATCGGTGAAGATGACAAAAAAAGGAAAACGACAAATCCCGGAGGGGATGTGGGAAATTGGGTACACTAAATGCTCTGTTGGTGGAGCTGTAAACTAACCTAAACATTCAGGAAAGCAATTTGGGATAAGGTCCAAAAAGCTAATGATCTGTGCATACCCTTTGGCCAAGTGACACCACTACTAAGTCTATACACCAAATAGACAAAGAAAGAGGAAAAGGACCCATATGTACAAAAATATTTATTGTAGCTCTTTTTGTGCTGATAAAGAAATGAAAACCGAGGAGATGTACACTAACTGGGAAATGGCTGAAACAAGTTATGGTAAATCAATACTACTGCTCTATAAGAAATGATAAAGGGGACAGTTTCAGAAAAAACCTGGAAAGACTTGTATGAAACTCATACTTCGTGAGGTGAGCAGAACCAAGAGAATAATTCATACAATAACATCACTGTAAAGATAATCAACTCTGAAAGACTTAGTAACTCTGATCAACACAAAGATCCATCACAATTCCAAAGGACTAATGATAAAGCATGCTAGCCATCTCCAGATAGAGAACAGATGGACTCAAGAGTACAGACTGAAGTATATTTCCTTCTCTTCCTTTTATTCTTTTTTGGACATGGCTAATATGGGAATTTGTTTTGTTCTGTTTAACTTGCCTTCTCAATAGGTGGGAGAGAAGAAGTGAGAAAGATTTTAATTGAAAATAAAATTGTATCTAAAAAATAAACTGGTGAAAAGTGAAATGAATAGAACCAGGAGAAAAATGTATACATGAAGAAAAACACCATCAAGTCAAACAACTGTGGAAGTTGTAAGAACTATATGTGCATCTATGATTCCAGATGATGAAACATGCTATAGACATTTCCTGATTTAGAGGTGACAGATTTAGGATGTAGAATGAGACACATATATTTTTGTATTCAGCCAAAGAAGGAATTTATTTTGCTTGACTGTACATATTTTATGAGGAATTTGTTTTTCTTTCTTTTTTCCAATGGTGTAGGAAGTAGGAGGGAAAGAAAATAGATTTCTGTTCATTTTTTTAATGAGGAATGTTGTGGATAGTTTCAGATGAGGTTGCTGTATCACTAGTTTTGCTTAACTTATTTTGTAATAAGAGCTATCTCAAGGGGTAAAAGTAATATGGAAGTTTTTCTAATGTAAAAACAAAATATGTCAATAAAAAAATTAAAAACAAGAAAAAACAATACTATAAGAATGGGCTCCTGGCTGAAAGAAGCAGCGTCACTTATGAAAATGGAAAGAATATGTTTGACAAAATCGAATGGCCTAATCAAGGGGGCTTTAAGATGAAAATGGAGAGAGACAGGAAAAATAGGTTCAGATAGCACAACAGATCAGGAAAGAAGGATGTGCCTTCTCTTCTTGTTCAAACAGCAAAGCAGTTTAGAAGCACGACTTATGGCCTCAGAGACCAACTTAGCAGTGTAGACAGCGTATGGGTAATAAAGTGAACTGGAAATCTTAATATAAGGTGCCATTAACCACAGGACCTTATTTATGATCATCATATCATAAACTCAGAGCTAGAAAGGAGCAGTCCAACCCTCTCATTGTAGAGATGAAGAAACAAAAGCCAAGTGTTCAGATCAATGAAGGTCAATAGTTCTACTGGAACTTTTTATCGGGGAGGCACCACTGGAACTGTTCTGTTCTGTTCTGGCCATTATGCTTTAGGAGGCGCTGGAAATCAGCTCAGAGGGTAGTGAAAGGAGACCTGGATTTAGAGCTGGGTTCAAATCCAAGTTCTTCCAATTGGCTGTGTGATTCTAAGTAGGTCAACTGAGTTCTCTGGGCCTCAGTTTCCTAGAGAAAACTAAAGAAAAAAGATGTATGTATGTATGGGTGAGGAGGGTAAACTATAGATAACTCTACAAATATCTGAAGAGCTGGAAAACGGAAGACGGATTAGTTTCCAAGAGAAGAAAAGATGCTGGGATTAGGAAGTATATAAGGAGATAAATATCTGAAGGGCTCTCCCTTGGGAAGGGGACCAGATGTAGAGCGATGTATAAAAGCTACAGGGATGCTGATTTAGCTTAACGTGAGGAAGAACTTCTCAAAAACAGAGCTGTCCTTAAACGTACTGGACTCTCTCACAAAGTCGTAAGCTCCTTGTCACTGGATACCTTCAAGCAGATGTTGAATGACCATGTGACAGAGATGCTGTAAGACATTAGACTACATAAACTCTAAGACTCTTCCAGATTTTAGGTCCCAGGATAAGTATTAAAATGTAAGTTTTCAAAGGTTTTAGTATTTTTAACTATTTGAGCAATTCCACCTCACTTAAAATCAGAGATTCAATTCTGAATTCAATTCTGAAATACCACCTCAGACTCATCAAATTGGGAAAAAATTAGAAGGACAAAACTCAAAGTTGGTGGGTTTGTAAAGAAACAGACATACTCATCCACTGGTGTGAGAACTGCAAATGTATATAAAGTCTTTTTGAAGAGTAATCTGCAATATACAGGAAAAAAATCCATAATGGATATTGGGTAGTAATTCCACTGCTGGAAATATACAAAGAAAGCATTTTGAAAAATTAAAAAATTAGCTGTATATAGATTTTCATAGGAAGATTACATGATTTACACACACAGACACAGACACACACACACACACACAACCGCAAAACACTAGAAGCAACCTAAATGCACAATAGTAATTTTTGTCCAACAAAATAAGGTGCAATATGACAATACAATGAAATACAACAGGTATAAAGCATACCAAAAAAATCAGGAAAGATCTACATGAAATCACACAAGTGAAAAAAACAGAATCGAAAGAATGGAACATATTCACTATAACCATAAGAGTCAAAGTGAACAAGAGTGAAGGGAATCCTAATGAATACACAGAGCAGTAATTCTTAACTTTCTTTGTGTCACAGACCCCTCTGGCAGTCTAGAGAAACCTATGGACCCCTTCTGGGAAAAGTTTTTAAGAGGTATTAAATATACAGGATTATAAAAGAAACCAATGATATTCAAATACAATTGCTAAAATATTTTTTAAAAAACAAGTTGATAGACATTACATTAAGAACTCCTGACTAAGAGGGACTGAAAAACTGCTGTAATCTTTTATGCATTAAAATTGATTAACCTAAATGTAAATCGTTACTCTAAGCAAATTTGAGTTGGTTGTATTGAAAAGTTAGTCTTTTACTAAAACATTAAAATCTTTGAGCATTTAAAATATTTCATAAGTCTGTAAAATTATGACATAGAACCTCTCCTAAAACCTCCCTGAGGCCACAGAATCTCGAAGGTGAGGCCAAAAGGAGCACTAACTTTTGATGGGTGTCACCAAGCAAGTACAGGTCTGGTGATTGCCCAACCCAAGCACAAGGGCCTTCAGCTCCTCTTCTACCAAGTGAAGCAGTCTCTAAAGTCCCCTCCAGCTCCAAACCTATTATCCTGGGGCCCTGCTAAGTCCAGAGAGGTTCATCAACCCAACAGATGAGAATTTGGACTGTGAAAACTCAAGAAACACATGAGGGCTGTGAAATACCCAAGTGACAACAGTGCCCACACAGACAAGATCACACATCTTTCAAAGTTATGAAGTATGGGGAAAAAAACCACATCTGCATTTGTAACAGTATGGAAATAAAGCTGAATTTAGGACATTTGCTTCTAATAAGACATGAGGAGAAAACATCACCCACGATTCCTCCCATTTTTCTCCATCCAGATTAAACAACCCAATCTCAACTTTTAAAAATGAAGTTTTGAACTGCTAACACAGGACTTTCACGTACATTTAATCTCGGTCCTTTGAATTTAGTTTCTACATCTACTGAGGAAACGAGGTCACCTCAGGCTATTTTCATAATTAGTCTTTTTCCAACACAATTTGGTTTGGGGCACTTTCCATTTGATTTCCACATCACCCCTCACCCCCACAGCTCTCCATCGCCTCCAGGATAAAACACAAAATCCCTTATTTGGTGTGAGAAGCACTTCACAACCTGCCCCTTCCTACCTTTCCAGGCCTCTTACCCCTTACTTCCCACCACACACTCTTCCATCCAGATCCAGTGATACTGACCTCCTGGCTGTTCCACAAACAAGACACTCCATCTCTTGGCTCTGGCATTCTCTCTGGCTGTTTCCCATGCCCTCCACTCTGACTACTGATCTCCCTGGCTTGCTGTAAGTCCCAACTGAAATCCCACCTTCTACAGGAAGCCTTTCCCAAACTCTTTTCATTTTAGTGCCTCCCCTCTGTTAATTATTTCCATTTATCCTGTGAACAGTTTGTATAGATTTGTTTGCTTGTTGCCTCCCTCTCCCCATCACAATTAGATTATGAGCTCCTAAGGGTAGGTGACCATCTTTCGTCTCTTTTTGTACCCCCAGACCTTAGCACAGTGCCTGGCACATAGTGGGCACTGAAATGTTTATTGACTAATACCAAAATTGTTCAGTGATTGCTGCCTAGTCTCTTCTCCCACCAACCCCTTCCAGGCAGAAGTCTATTCTATTCATGTCACTTTACCTATCCAGCATAGTCTGCTCTACATTCCAGCCATGCTCATGTGCCTTTACCCGTGCCATGCCCTCCTCATCTCTGACTCAGAAACCAGAGGGGCTCCCCCTCTGCCAAGCTTCCCTGGATCCTCCCAGATGTTGGTGCTCTCTCCCCTTACACAGATCTCCAGCAGAATATAAGCCCCATAAAGGGAGGGACTATTCTAGGCCTCTGTACCCCTGGGGCTAGCAGTGTTTGGCACAGAGTAGGCAGTTAACATTTGTGAAGGTGATCTCCTTGCCTGAATCCCTTGCTCTCAACAGGGCACATCCGACGCAAAACAGATACAAAGTGCGCACCTCAGGGCCATGTGCTTTCCCTGACACAGACCTCTTTGCAAAGACTCTCCTCTCCTCCATTCCAGCCTTCATCCTCATCACCCTCCTCCCCCTCCCACCACAGCCAGGGACTCTACCCTGGATGCTCTGACAGGTGGGCTTGCCCACAAACAGGCCTCCTCATCCCTTTCCATTACTTCAAATGATGTCCCAGAACAAGTACCCCCCTTCTCCCTCTAACTCCATTCACCTCTTATCTTCCATCACATGATGCGAGCTCCCAGAGGGCACGACTGTCTCATTTACATGTATTTGTATCCCCGGCACTGAGCAGAGGACCTGGCACCGAGGAAGCACTAAACACATCTCCAACCATCTATTCACCGCTTTACTCCCCCAGCTCCGCAGGGCAGTGTGTAGGAGCTAATGGGGCCAAAACCACACTGGCATCCGTTGGCCAATCTCTTCACCTCTACCTCAGGATGAGGCACAGAGTGAAGAAAGGGGGTGTGGGTGTGTGTGTGTGTGAGAGAGAGAGAGAGAGAGAGACGCACATTCTTCACAGCATATGATTAATACCATCTCCACATACTAGCTTTACCTCCGCAATGAGCACCCATCCCATGTTAGACTCACAAGGGCCCTTCAGAATCTCCCAGTCTAACCTTCTCATTCTGCAGATGGGGAACCTTTGTTGTTGTTCACTTGGTTTTCCAGTCATGTTCAACTCTGTGACTCCGTTTGGGGTTTTCTTGGCAGAGATACTGGATTGCTTTGCCATTTCCTTCTCCAGTTCATTTTACAGATGAGAAAACTGAGGCAAACGGGGTTAAGTGGCTTGCCCAAGGTCACACAGCTTCTAAGTGTCTGAGGATAGATCTGGACTCAGGAGGAGGTGTCTTCCTGACTCCAGGCACAATGGTACCACCTCCCTGCCCCCTGGGGAACGCTAAGCTCAGCTAAGTCATGTGCCCGGTTCTGAAACTTGAATCCAGTCAAGAAACGTGACTTTCTTTAGCCAATGCATACAACTAGATTCTTTGCAAAGCTGCACAACATGTTTTATTGCAGTACTCACTGGTGCTACGATTTTCCCCGTCTGTCCAACTTGTAGGTCATTGGGTACAAAGCCAGCATCAACAGCAGCACGGGAAGCACCAACTGTGGAAGGAAAAAAAACATGCTGTTTTTTTCAAATTCTGGTGCTCAGTCCCATCATTAATGAGGACTGAAAGGACTGGCCCATGTTTGGAAACTCCCTTTTAAACATCTAACTTTTAAAAGAATTTCACTCCACTGACAGACACCAGGATACTAAGCATTAAGGCATTTAAGGAACAGATCATTAGGAAACCCCTATGCTTTATGCCCAAAGGTTTTAGGCTTTATATGGGAGAGAGAAATCATGCTTAAATGGCTCTACTTGCTTTACCAAAAAGGAATTTGTAATAGGCACACTCTCCCTTCTGAGACACAGCTCCTGGGTGTTCTCACACAAGGCCCTTCTTGCCCCTTTTGGGATCCCTACCTCCAGCCAAATGAAACCATTTTGTGAAAAGGCTCTGGACTCCACTCCTATCCCCAGCCCTCATGTTTAATAATACAACTCTCTCCACCTGAAATGCCCTCTTCCCTCTCCTACAAAAACTTTACCTACAGTTCAAGGAACAGTAGAAATTAACTCCACAGACATCAGTTTACCTGCCACTGTGGGCACTGAAGGAGACACAGCATTTAGACACTCATCCTGCCCTCACGGGATGGATATCACATGGCAAGTGCATCAGAGAAGGCTGCCAGAAGCCTCCCTCTCCAGCCAGGCCCTTTAGGTGTTTCTCATACTCTGTTCTCTGCTACTATTTGGATCGATGCCTCACTCTCCCCAGTTGACAACAGACTCCTCAAAGGCAAGGACTGTGCCTTATTTGTCTGTGTCCCCCTACAACTTCGAGCACAGGGCTGTGCCGAGCAAGCCTTCAATAAATGTTTAATAAACTCAATGGAGAGAGTACAAAAATAGCATATTAATTTTGAATTCTGACCTCTTCGCACACCTATTTGCATCACTCCCCTGCTTAAGAAACTAGAGAAAAAACAAAAAATTTTGTAATCAAAATTAAGATGTTAAGCTGTTTTAAAATGACATGTTCTGATTCTATCAAGGCCAGGGACACCACAGAGCCTCTTCACTGAGATCTGCAGCCACTTAAAAGAAGCAGGTCTTGGGGGCAGCTAGATGGTACAGTAGATAGAGTACTGGCCCTGGAGTCAGTAAGACCTGAGTTTACAAATCCAGCCTCAGACACTTATTAGCTGTGTGACCCTAAGCAAGTCACACAATTGCCCAATTGCCCCCCCCACCCAAAAAAGAAGCAGGCCTAGACACCCACACAAGAACAACCAAGTGGATGAAGACTGCATATGGCCCAAATTATGACTTGCAGCTAGATGCTTACTGCATGAACCCAATACTACATCTAATTGGGACAGGTACCATAGAGCAGTGGGGTCAAACTCAAACAGAATTGAATCCCTGTAGGCTGCAAATTGACCTAAAAATACATATTACATTTTCTCTGCTTTATTGTATTTTTATTTATTTTATTAACTATTTCTCCACTACATTTTAATCAGGTTTGGGTACACATAGGAGTTTGACAGGCCACCTGTGGCCTGCAGCTTTGCTGTAGATGGATAGATGGTATTTAAGATGGGAAAAGAATTTCTGTTAAAAATGTAAAGCAAAGCTGGACAAAAAACAACAACCCACAGCTGGGCCTCAAACTGAATAGGAGAGCAGAGGGGATCTGGGGAGCTGAACAATCCCTTTGATGCTCCCCACTTACTCTTCAACACTCTCTGTGATGCTCTATGGCTATGACTTATGGTAACCCAAGGGAGAATCCCACAGTGAGTGTAAGCAGGCTATAGTATGTGGTCAACAGTGCTGGGAAAGGTCATTAAGACAGCAAAGGCATACCTAACCAGAAAAGCTGGTGGGCTGGTCCTGTGGCACAAGTTAGGAAGGGCAGCTGGACAGCCCACATTCTGCACTACTATCCACAGACTATTAGAAGACCTAGAAAAAGGCATCAGGAGCCTGGAGAGAGGCTCCATGAAGGACTAATTTAGGGAAGAACATGAACGAGAATCAGACAGGATGAGAAGGCAGAGATGGACCATGCTGGTTAGGGCAGAGGCCAGGCAGGGATCTAAGCACCCAAATAATACAATACCCCTTTTCAAGTTAACCACCACCTTTGTTAAAAGGTGTTATCTGACATTAAAAAAAAAGTGAGTCAGTAAAAAAGATCTGATTTTTAACTTACAGGATTTTTTCCTCAGACTTCCAACATACTTTTAACAGCAGCTCTCTCCCCATCTTCTTAAAAACACATCGATTTACATGAGAAACTTAAATCAGGACACTAGCAAGAGATAAGCTATTGATTCTAGAGCTTGAAGTGGTCAGTGAAGTTTTACCAAAATTAAAGAAACTAAGAAAAGTACTTTGCAAGTATAAAATTATCACATAAAGGCTGCAAAGAGGAAGCTCTTTCCTCCCCACTCAATACTGCACTCTTCAAGAGGGAAATAAGTGGATGATGACTTCAGAGAAAAGAGCTAAAAACCACAGAAAAGCCAAACAACTCTATAGACAGGACAATAAATATAAGGGTAACTGACACTTTATGGTTACAAAGCACTTGACAAACACTGGGTCTCACTTATTCATAGGATCATCGACTGAACCTATCTAATCCAACCTATTTGTTTTACATTTGAGCAAAGTCAGGTAGAGAAAGTTTAAGTGACTCACACGGGGAGAGAGGACTAGAACTGGGCCTCACAGCTGAGCCTTGAAAAAGGAGGTGTGGCGACGCACTGGGTAAATTGACCAGATTTCCATCTCCTTCCCTGTAAAATGACAAGGCTGGAGCAGTGGAATCTGCTTGGCCTTGGAATAGGCCAATCCTGTCACTAATTCTATGACGTGTGACACCAATGCCAGGGTGATTTTCACCATGAATATGTTAGAACTTGTTAGTCTCAATATAGAGAAAGGAAACCATCCCTCAAAAGGAAATGTTTCTCCAACCAAACAAAAGCACTTTACCTGCAGCATGTAGTTGATCTGCCAAGTCATACAACAGCTTAAAGTTCTCCCCACTCTTCAAACCACGTCCTTGTAAAAGAACAAAGCAGAATATAAGCCCAGTATACAAGCCTGTCTTAAACATTTCTCAATGAAGCAAACCGTTGTGCCAAGTTTACTATCTGATAAAGAGCCATGCATGGCACTTTAGGATCCCGAATTCTGGCTTCCCAATGTTCCTGATCATCTGCTATTGAACATTACCCTACCCAGGATGGCTTAGTCTTGTTTTTTCCCTGATGGACACACGTAATTTTTGGGTTGAATGGGCACCAATCTAGCAGAACACGGCCACCCACAGTCACAGGGATCCTCGGCTTTTTTACACATGACACTGGGTTTTCACAATAGTGAGTGTGACCTGCCTGCCAAGGGCCTCATCAGAACAGTATGGGCAGTTTGGGTGTGTAACATTTGTGAAAGGATGAGGAAGAACAAGACAGGCAACACAAATGACTCACGATGTGGAAGATATGAAGAAAGATTAAGAGGTAGGATGTTTTTTCTGGTCTAAGACAATGTTACAAGGAGTCTGACAAATGCCTTTCCATATACAAAGGCCCTCCCTGGTCAGTTGCATCTGTCAACCTCTACTGAGAAGCAAAAAAGAAAAAAAAGGAGGAGGAAATGGACTTAACATGCAGCAAGAGTTTCCATAAAGAAAGACCCAAAAGGGAAGAAAAACTTGAAGAGCGTAACGGATACAGATTGGAGATAATTTCAAAAGAGGACAGACGCCCCCTCTCTTAGATGGGATGGCCGTGCCTAGAGGCGGAGAGCGAGACAAAATGACCACATGAGGTCTCTTCCTACCACTACGGGCTTGGAAAGAAAACCCAACTTTCTTCTGCGACAAAAAAATGGAAATCTGTCAGTAAGACAAATACATCAAGTAAAGCTCCAGAAATGGAAGTTGTACCATGTTCCTCCTCATGAAGATTTGCAACAAATGGCACAAATTACATGTTAAATTAGTAACTTATCGCACTCATCTATGCCTCAATTTCTTCATCAGTAAAACAGGGTTCCCATCTATCACCCAGTTGCCTCAGTAGTTCTTAATAAGAAACACAGAATAAATTCAGAGGACAGCATATTGCTCTAAACACCGATTCCAAATAATCTTCTACTTACCACCGGACACCACCACTTTTGCACTGGTCAGCTCTGGCCGATCGCTTTTTGACAATTTCTGCTCAAGCCATTCCGACAGCCCCACCGGCGAGGTACTGGGTGCTGCCCACATCGATACGAACAACAAGTTACTTATTTGTGGATCTTTGTATGTGTATAAATGTCTCTAACAATCTTAGCATACGCCACCCTGCCATCATTGGTGGAATCCTCGATAATAGGAAAAACAATACCGCTTCTACTGAAACATTATGAAAGGGTGAATGGCATCCTGTCGCGGTTTCACAACTTCAGTGTGGAGTGGAGTCTAGTTACAGTGCATTGGCCATAGTTCTGCTCAGTGATACTGTTCAGTATGATCTTACCAGGGAGAGGCCTATGTGACTTTAATAAGGGAAACGGCTATATTCTGACGCAGCTAAAGATTAATGGGTCCTCAATAAGATTTTTGTTGAGTTTCAGATCACATTGTTCTAGCATAATGAATGTCCTAGCATGATGGAAATGATTAATAAATGGAGAGAGAAAGGCAACCTGATATCAATACAAAAGACTAGCCTTCGGGGCATTTCCTTCTCCCACTCCCTCTATCCACTCAAACTTGGATCTCATCCCACCTCCCCCAGGCCAAAACTATCTTGGGTAGTAGATAAGTAATGCTTATTATTCATACATATAACATTTATCTCAAAAAGGCCACTTGGATAAGCCTTCCAATGCATGAAGGAAGTGCCTGTAAGGATTGAATGGGAGGCCACCTCTGATCCCAATACACTCTTTCATTTGTGTCTGCCCTGGCTGAAGCCCATCAAGTGAAAACCCAATACCCACCATTCTCTGTACTGGCACTCCCCCCACTCGTGGCCGCTGCCTCAAACGCGGTCCCTCGAACGGAGAACACCTTGACTTTCTCCTCACACTTCACAGTACATATGGCATTCCCTAAAACAAGCAGAATTCACAGCTACAAATAAATGTTCTTAAAGGTAATGGTACAAGGGAATGTCAAATACTACTGGTAAGGCTCAGAAATTGTGTCTCGGGGACAAAACAGGAAAATATTCAGGGTGGGCTTTTTGCCAAAAGGATTACAAAGAGAGCTGGCTTTCTAAATGAATAGAGATCTTATAACCTACAACTTAATAACAAACTACGACAAATTTACAATGACCACACCACTACATTTGTGCTAAAAGAAGAAACATATCACATGATCATGGACACAAGGTGACATCTAAGAAATACTCAGGTGCTCCCTTTGGAAAGTACTCGAGAGACTTCCTATGGATTAGCTATGGCACATTAAGAAGGAACTAACCTGTAACTACGGTTTCCCCTGAGCATTACTGAAGATGAAACGTCTAAGTTTTGAGAACTGACCATTTGTAAAGAAACACATAATTTTAATCAGAAAGAACAAAGAGGTCAAAGCTTTCCCTGCACCACAAGAGACCAGACTATACTGAGGGACAGGTCAGTCAACACTGAGAATACTGAAACGAATTTCTTAATGGAAATGGGAGCTAGAGAAGCATGGATGACAAGGAGACTATGCCGTACTGGCCCAAATGGCATCTCCAAACCCTGTGCTCAGTTCTTCCCACCTGAAAGGGAGGTGGCCCAGATGAAGGGCAGAAGACGCGGCCATTGCTACGCTCCCCCAACAGGCTTTCCCTAGAATGAAGAGCTCAGTTATGCAGACTTGGGGACAGAGCTCTTGGGCTGCTAACAGCAGTAGTGGCTGCACTTTAGAATAAATGAAAAGCAGGCACAGGACAGGGTCCCCCCTCGCCCAAAAGGCTTATAACTTAAACAGGGAAGGGAAGAGAAAGGTCGTCTGCTCTTCCGCCACAAGGTCGGTGTCTTGGCAGGCAGGGGACACCTCTTCACAGCATGGAGATGGCCCTTGGCTCTCCAAAGCTACAACAGGGAGCCAAACTCTGGATGATGCTACTGAGCTAAAAGGCCAGGAAGGGTGTAAACCCTGGGACAGAATGTATCGACTGAGACCCAGACATGGAGAGGTTCATCATCTGAATCACCTGAGAGCTGGCCAGTGGGCAACGTATTTCAGAGCAGGGAAAGGGGGAATGACTCATCTAATAATTAAGCTCTCTGTTAAGATGGGGGGGGGGGGATACAGAAGAAGTACACAAAAGAAATTACAGATCAGGTGCAGAATTAAAATGGAAAGACTAGGAACTTAAACGTTTTCACAACAAGAGTAATAAGTAAACACATGACCATGTGTGATCCAGGCTTCAGCTGCTACTAAAATACAAAAAGGACTGAAATAAGGCTTCTAAAAGCAAAACCACAATATTATAATTCTCAGAGTTAAGAGAAAAACCTATTTTTTAAAAAATTTAAGTCACATTTCTGAATCAGAGAACTCTTTGCTGGGATTCTGAGTTTCTCTGCATTGTGCAGCTAACACCCAAACATGAGCAATTCAATCCATACACACCACCAGGAACCAACAGAAAAAGCAGCACCTGACTCTGTCTGCATATAGGGCACAGCCTCTTTCCAGGGAGAAGTCACTGAGACTTTACCATGAGCTGGTCCTTGCATGGCAAACATACAGTAAACATCCCCAGCTCTGTCCTTGAAGTCTCTCCAGCTAGGAGAACCCACCGCTGCTTATATTCCTGGGGCAGAGCCTTCAAGAGCCTGGACTCAGGCTGTGACTTTCCAATGCCCCAGCTCACTTTTTGCCTTTTGCAGATTCAGAAAGTATAATAATTCCCCAAAGAAACCTGCACAGTGGCCCACTTGAAAATATTCCTGTATTTGTTTTTTTATACACTTTTTAAGGTTAATTTCTGCTTTTGAAATTTAAAGAGAATTAAGATGTTGACCAAATACCTTTTCCTGAATGCTCACCTGCATAAATAGTTCTCACAAACGTATCTGGTGACTTGATTTCAATGATGTCAGAAATCGGGGCAACATCAAGTTTGGCTGCTACTCTGGGCAAAAGGTTCTAAAGATAAAACAAGATTCACAGATGGCTATTACTGACATAAAAATGACTTTTAAAAAGCATTCAGTTTGAGTTTTTACTATGTTTTGGTTTCATGCTCTTGTTGGACATTTGAGATCCTTAGAGCAACCCTACTCAAGGGGCTTCTGTGGTCAAACAAGTACTGGCCATTACTGAAACATTATGAATTTTATGGGTCTCAGTAAGCAAACCCTTTAATTCAATATATTGAATTATGATGTATGAAACATGCTTTGGTAGTCCAAAAATGCATCAAAATGCCTATTGTTCACCAAATGGACAGTTATAGATTGCTAAACTAAGGGAAGAAAGGTTTGAAAAACAAATTTCAGAGACTAGTTAAATTCTCAAATAGTGAAAGTTACTATTTGGGTGCATATGAACATAAAGTTGTTTGATGGCTTATTAGTTCAAAATTAATTTAAAACTCTCTTTTACCACCAGGTAAGGATGCAAAGAGCTGCCTCAAGATCTTTCTTTAAAGTTCTTGAATGTTTCTGACAATAAATTAAAGAATTATACAGAGATAAAAGGTAATACACAGTAGGGATTCTGATGTGACTTTCAATTTATCTGCAGGAGGCAACAACACTTTAAAGACAATCACATATAAATTATGCTGTGCCACTAGCTAGCTTTGTAACCTTGCTCAAGGCACTTAAACTCGGTGGGCCTCAGTTTCCTCATCTATAAAAAGGATGATACCACCTATTTGGCCTGCTTCACAGAGCTGTTGTAAAACTAAAATGAGACCCGCTGTGTAAAAGCACTTAGCATTCTATGAATCATTAGACAAAGTATGATTACTCAGAAAACAAGCCACCTTATGTGAGGTTGGTTGTTTGCTACATACAACTACAGTTTCTGTTCCTAGAGGGCCAGGGTCTCCACCTTAGGGCTAAACAGACCCTGCCTCCCTACAAGCTCTACCTTCTTCAGGAAGAGCTTCTCTGACTAACCTCGACCTATGACTGATTAGACCTGTGCTCTGCATCCTTTTCTTATTTTTTAATTAATTTGTTTTTAGCATTCAACATTCACTTTTATAAGATTCTGAGTTCTAGATATTTCCTCCTCTCTCCATTCCTCCCTCCCTAAGATGGCCTGCAATCTGATAAAGGCTATAAATGTACAATCATATTAAACATGTTTCCACATTTAGTCATGCTGTGAAAGAGGTATCAGAACAAAAAGGGAAAAACCACAAGAAAAAAAAAGGAGAAAATCATCTGCTTCTATCTGCATTCAGACTTCATAGTTCTTTCTCTGGATGTGGAAAGCATTTGCCATCATGAGCCTTTTGGAATTGTCTCAGACTGTTGCACTGCTCAGAAGAGCTAAGTCTATCAAAGTTGGTCATCACACGATGTGGCTGTTGCTGTGTACAATGGTCTCCTGATTCTGCTCCCCTCGCTCAGCATCAGTTCACATAAGTCTTTCCAGCTTTTTTGGCCATTCCTCAATTGCTGGGTATCCTCTCAATTTCAAATTTTTGTCCACCATAAAAGGAGCTTCTGCATCCCTTTCACATAAATAAACTATTTCTACTACTTAACTTTTCACCCATTTGAATGCTGCATTTTAATTCCATTTTAACATTCATACACACACACACACACACACACACACACACACATATACCATATACATATACATATACATACACACACACACACACACACACACACACATATACACACATATACATATACATATACATATATTATATAACCTAAACTAGGCTCTGAGGTCTTGATGGCAGGGACTGTTTGCCTTTCTTACGTAGATTAGACCTACAACTTCATCACAAGTGAAAAGCTCCATCTGAGGGAACATAGGCTGAGCTCATTTCCCATCCTGTCAAAACAGCAGTGGTTCTCAGTGCTTCCTTTCCCCTCCTCCTTTACCTCACCCTTATCTTTTCTTGTTCTTTCCCCCTCCTCCTTTCTCTCTCCCAATCCTCTTCTTAGTCTAACAAAGTCTCTTCATATCGAACGTGCCAGCTGCTACAAAGCAGACTCTCTTTGGGTACTAAGTGGCAACCAAACAGGAGCTATGACCCGAGGCTGCATTAAAAGAGTATCTAGGACTACAGAGGGCCAAGCCTACTGCCCTCAGCCTTCCCTCCTTATTATGAGGAGCCCTGAATTCAGATCTGGCTGCCACACTCATAAAGGAAAGAGCTGAGTTGGAGGAGGGCAGTCAGGACAGCAAGGAGCCTCCAGTGAAGCCGTAAGAGGAGAAATGAAAGGAAGTCAGAGGATATTTAGCCTAGGATAAGCTCGGGGACTTAAGGCCAAGTGTGTAGATGAGGACTGACTTGTTCCCATTGGTCCCTGATGACAAAAGCAGGAACCATGGGTAGAAGCTGACAAGTGGCCGTTGAGGCTTCACAGACAGATGATGTTCAACAAAAGAAGATGAAAAGCAGAAGGAACGGCCTTGAGAGGTCAGGACCTCCTCCTCACTGTAAATCTTCAGGCAAAGGGAATTTGTGTTCAGGTCCAGATTAGACCAGGTGGCCTTAGTGCCCTAGAAGCTCTCAAGCCTGGGATGTCTGTGTGTATGTGTGCACGTGCATGCCAGTGTGCATACACGCAGACACATCTTTTCAGAAAGGAGTCTTTTCCTTCCCAAGTAATGCCTGCCTCACTACCCCTGACAGTGGCACAAGGAGGACAGAGGACCTGGATGGGAATTCTGCCCTTGATCCTCACTATTTGGGTAACCTGCCAAAGCAAGTATAAGAAAAATAGTGTGTAAGAGGAGTAGAAAGGACAGAGCAATCGGTGCACAAGCTTTCAGATCCGAGCCTTAGGATCAGGCAGGGCACAGCCTACAGTCAGTGAGAGACCCTTTGTCCTCCAAGGAAGTAACCTAGAGAAAAGCCCAGCATTCCTGTGAAGTAGTTAATGGAAGTAATATTATCCCATTTCACAGATGAAGAAACAGGCTCAGGGACACTACTCATGTTTATAAAGCCACCTAACTGTAGAGCTGGGAATCAAACCCAAGTTTCCTAAGCCCCAATCTGGTGTGCGGCCCGCTACACTACACGGCATCTCTACGTCAGCCTAGCTAACAATTTCTAAAGACAGTCTTTATGTAATGAAACAAAGGAAAACAATTAGCAAAATTATGCAGGAATATGTAAGTTAGTAGCTCTAGTTAGCTGCCTTAGCACTACACTGTTTAAGGTAGATTGTGTTGCTTTTTACCTACAAACTGACTATAAATTATTTACAAACATTAAAATCACATAAAACAGGAAAGGTGCTCAAAGCGATGACTAAGCTCTTCCCTCTAATTAAACTCTCCAATTTGTCCAGTCTCTATCATCTCCTGTTTGGACATAGCTGTCTCCATGTTGTCTCCCCCACTGGCCTGTGAAATCCTGGAGGTCAGGGCCTGTCTTCAGCCTTCCTTTTCAGCCCCAGAACTTAGCATAGTGCCTGACCCATAGTACGTACTTAATAAATACTTACTGATTGACAACATAATTCACACAGGCAAAAAAATAAGCTCCTCTGCTGTGAGCTTATTCACCACAAGGCTTCTAAAGAAGAGAAACTAGCAGTGAGAAGTCCTCCATTTTTATCTCCCTACTAACGCACCCACAAGGAAGCCCCTGGTAGACGAAGCCCTAGCTTCAGATGACAGCATGAAGTTGTAGGTTTGGGAATTAGAGGTACAGGGTTCGAGTTCCTACTGTATCATTTAGGAGCCATGTGGCCGCTTGGAGACCCATCCAAGTGTAAATTGTCATCTGTGAAGTGGGAATGATAATACCTGCACTGCCGACTTTCCAAGATTGTGGGATGGATAAAAAAGGTAACATACAGGAAAGCATTTTGGAAAATGTCAAGTGTGTTATGAACAGAAGGTACAAATATCCACCAAATGGCAACTGCCTTCAATCACTACTGACTAGGGTAAAATATGAACATGACACTTGGAGGTGAAAGTGGCATATCCCATTGCCAATAATCAGAATCTTCTGGTCAGCCTAAATTCAAATAGGATCACCTTTAGCAGATTTTAACAAAAACAGTAACTTCCAAGGTTCAGCCTAGAAAGAGCTTTTCTTAGCAGACTTTAAAAGTCTGCAATGGGATTTTGAACAGGACACTGAGAATAGCTGAAGGAAACAATTCTTTGGCATGGTTATTGTAAGATGTCTGACAATATGGCTTGGTCACATAAAACAAAGCTTGGTTTAAGTGTCTGGCTGAATCAAATGCACATAATGGGGTTTAAACCTTCCAAGTAGCTATAGCAAAATCTCCATTTCCCATCTTCCCCTCACCTTCCCAAAGGCAGATGCTCCAGCACAGATGTGTGTGTAATTGAACTGCTTCTGAGTTGCCAAAATCAGTGATGTCAGTTCCTCTGAGAACAAAACATAAGTGACAAACTTCAGTACACTCATATTCATTCATACATCCCATTATAATTTAGATTTTCTGTTTCCCACTGAAAAGCAGCCTACAACAGGCTTGCTGGTCCACAGGGAAACCTCACCTGGAAGGAGTCCTTTGAACACGTCATTCTGAGCTACTAGGACCTTGCCTACACCAGCCACTTTGCACAGATCTTGGGCTAGCTGTGATTAAAAAAACAAAACAAAACAAAGAAATTCTCCATTTGCTTTAATAATTCATCCTGAAGTCAGAATCAACAATTATGCCAATAGGGGCACTACTACAAATACCAACACAGGAAGATAAAACCTTGAGAGGCATCTTTGAGCAATCTCTTGGATGAATACAATACCTTGTAGTACGTAGAACAAGGGCTTCCAACTTGTTGCCAATATGGCCTTGGGAAAATCACGTTAGCTCTTTGAGCCTCCTGTTCTTCATCTGCCATACTATTAGCATGTCCTGCCTCACAAGGTGGCTCTAGGACAAGCCCGAAGTAAATGCAGAGCTCTTCTTAGAAGAATGAACGCTTCAAGTAAAACGCATTTCTTTGTATCAGTTAAAATCACTTCACATTTGGTTTTAGAGACTAGAGAATAATTTCGGAAATGACCTTACTTTTTCAAAGAATAATATTTATTAACAAGTCAGTTAAATAGTTCTCTAAATAGCTGATTGTAAATTGTGTGCTTTACTATTGGGCCTCATGGAAAGAAATATTTAAGACTTAATCTCTTAAACGTTTGGTATTTTAGAAAGAAAACAGTATCTGTAGCTGGAGGGTGTAGGCCTGAGGTCCAACTCTGCCACCAGAAGTCACCTTAGGACTTTTCTAAGTCACTTACCCTCTCAATGCCTGATTTTCCTCATCTGTGAAATAAAAGGCTTGGACTGAATGATCTCCCAAGAGTCCTCCCAGCTCTAAGTCTATGATCCTACCCAGGTTTAAATAATTAGGAGACAATACAGCTGCCAGATAAAGCCAGTAATTCTATCTCCCCAAGCTGACAAAGCGGAAAATGTAGCTCATTATGGGATTGTCTATCACCGCTTATATTAACTATGTCTGTAAGAATCGAGTCAGCGGAGTCATGGAAAGGGCCCAACACGAGGAGGCCAAGCTCCAGCAGCTGCACTAGATTTCAGCCACTTGATGTGAAATCCTGGGCAAGACATCAATTCAACCAACCTTTATTAGTGCTACCACAAGCTCAAATAGTGCTCATTAAGCACCCACTATATAAGTACCATGTGGTGGTTTCCTTAGCCTTCAAAGAAGGGTTTCACGCTCACTAAAGCTCTTTTCATACGTCACAGTCTAGAAGTTCATAAACTCACAGATTTAGGGATAGAAAGGACCTGACAGGTCAATTTGTCCCATTTCCCATTTTACTGATGAGGAAACTAAGACCTAGTGAGTTTAAGTGATTTGCCCACAGTCACACAGGTAGCAAGTGGCAGAGCCAGGATTCAAACCCAGCTCCTCACTCCACAATCTATGCCCTTTCCATTGTCACTTTCTGCTTCTAAGACAAATCACAAGTCTAGTGTCCAGTAAAAACAATGCATATACATCAGGCAGCAGTCCTTCCTCTGAAGGACTTCCAATTCCACCAATACATGGCCACAAGTCTTGAAGGAATGTTTAAGACACACTTTACAAGAACATGGATTCAGTTCAGTGTGGGTTGAGCCATACCTGGTTTCCTCTCCCGTTTTTTTAACCTTCCAAAGAATAACATGACCTCTCTATACTCTGTGCTCACAGCTCTCAGCTGCTTATTCCGCTTTGCCCAGAGAATAGTGTTCAAGTCACCAAGTGCAAACCACCAGAGTGGGTGGCAGCCAGCAGTGAATGAGACTCATTCATGAGACTGTCTCATGCTCTGACACAGACCTGGAAGGCCACCTAAATGAGGCTCCAGTGGGCAAGCCTTCCAGAGGAGTCATTACAGCACATTTAAATGAATTAAACTGGAGATGACTATTCCTTGATAGCTCCAGCAAAAGAAGCACTCAAATCAATGGAATTTCTCTCTTTCTACTGATTAAAACTAACAAACACAGTTCTCTGTACAAAGAGACTGTTATGAGAAATACAAACCAATCAGCAAACACTTACCCACCAACCCTACAGGACATGACTCTAATTCTTCACCTAGAAAACCTGACAAACAGTAATGAGTACAACAAATCCATTCCACCTTCCTTTCAACGAGAGCATCCCCTGGTCTCTTCCTCATTTACACCAGCATCAACAGTGTTGGCACCGGCCATTTCGTCACGATCACTCTTGCCGGCCCTCCCTCCCCAGCACATGTTCTCCTTCTGAACGAAGAAGCCACTTACTCCGGCTGACTTTAAAGATTTCTCACCTTGTCACATTTGGTTCCAGCAACTAAACAGGACACTTCTCCACCAAGCTTCGTGGCTGCAGTAATGGCGTTTAACGTAATGGGTGCCAGAGTATCATTCGTATGCTCAGCTATTACTAGGGTACTCTGAAATCGTAGCAAGGGGGCCTAAAGTGAGAGAAGAATGGAAAAATAAGATGAGGGTACCTTAATGACTACCCCACTAAATACCAGCCCCTGAAGGAAATTTTTCCCCATATGCAACATACAAAAATTTATCATTACGCATTTATGTAGAAGTTGTGTATGTAGTATGTGCGTATGTGTATGTAGAGTGTGTGTAGGTATATGTATATAGATTGTGTGTACGTATGCATGTGCAGTACATATGTAGGGTGCATTATGTACAGTGTGTACATGTACGTATAATGTATGTATGTATGTATAAGGAGTGTGTATATTAGAGACAGTATGTACATGTGTGCATTAGTGTGTTTGGGGTACATGTATGCATGCACGTGTGCAGAAGGTATATCTGTTGAGCACATATGTGTTATGAATGCGGGGTATACACAGTGTATACTGGTGTGCCTGTGTGTACAATGCACATGTGTATGTGCATGCGTGCCTCTGTACGCTGCGGTTTTTAAACAGTAAAGCACTGTATAAGTTAAGTCATTACCTCTAGGCCAGCCTTGAGTGTAACACACACTTATGAAGTGTCTCTCATGCAGACCCAGATTACACTATTGACCAAGCTAAGCACTAATGACATAGGGCAGGGAAGTCCAGAACATTTTCCTATCTTGGATCCCTTTGCTAGTTGGTCTGGCGAAGCCTATGGATCCCTTTTTAGAATAATACCGTTCCTAGCATCCACAGCAAGCCTCAAATCATTCCAAGCTCTATGACCGGGGTCAAGTCACATTTCTCTGTGCCTATTCTCAGCTGTAAAGAGAGAGGAGGCTTCAAGGAAACTTCCACTTCTATATCCTATGAAACTGGAACCCTAGGAAAAGCAGACTGTTTAACTCTCCATTTTTATCTTTATTACCATTCTATCACCAAAACCTCTACATATCTGGTTTAAAATGCCATGATAGGGGACAGAGCCAAGATGGTGGCTGGAAAGCAGGGACTTGCATGAGCTCCCCCCAGGTCCCTCCAAAAACCTATAAAAAATGGCTCTGAACAAATTCTAGAATTGCAGAACCCACAAAATAGCAGAGGGAAGCAGGGCTCCAGGACAACCTGGATGGTTGCTAGGTGAGGTCTATCATGCACAGAGTTGGGAGGAAGGGGAGGGGAGTGGATACCCAGCGTGGGAGGCAGGACCAACCAGACCAAGAGCCCGCCAGAACAGGCCCTAGTGCCCTGAATCAGTGAGCTGTGGCAGTTACCAGACTTCTCAACCCACGAACACCAAAGACAACAGAGAAGGTTAGTGGGAAAAGCTGAGGGGGACAGAGTGACCACCCCAGGGCGGCAGAGGTGGTACAGCTATGGAACTACAGCTGCAGTTGCTTCCGGCCCCAGGCCCACCTGGTGGGAGGAATTAAATGGCAGATCAGAGCAGGAGTGCAGAGCCTGCTTAAGATCGGAGTCAGGTCCAAGCTGGTGATTCTCGGGGGAGGAGGAGTACTGGTGTGGCAGAGCTGGTTGTATAGAAATAGCTCTGAAAACAACAGTGCATCCCCTCAAGCTTGGAACAAAGTACTCTTTACTCTACAAGCAGTCATACCCTGACGAAAAACTCAAGGGTCAAGCAAGTTGGCTGGGAACATGTCCAGGCAGCGAAAACGTACTCAGATTCAGTCTCAGACTTTGGAATCTTTCTTTGGTGACAAAGAAGACCAAAACATACAGACAGAAGAAGTCAACAAAGTCAAAGAGCCTACATCAAAAGCCTCCAAGAAAAACAGGAACTGGTCTCAGGCCATGGAAGAGCTCAAAAAGGATTTGGAAAAGCAAGTTAGAGAAGTAGAGGAAAAATTGGGAAGAGAAATGAGAGTGATGCAACAAAATCATGACAAACAAGTCAATGACTTGCTAAAGGAGACCCCCTCCAAAAAAAATACCGAAGAAAACAACACCTTAAAAAATAGACTAACTCAAATGGCAAAAGAGCTCCAAAAAGCCAATGAGGAGAAGGATGCCCTGAAAGGCAGAATTAGCCAAATGGAAAAGAAGGTCCAAAAGACCACTGAAGAAAATACTACCTTAAAAATTAGACTGGAGCAAGTGGAAGCTAGTGACTTTATGAGAAATCAAGATATTATAAAACAGAACCAAAGGAATAAAAAAGTGGAAGACAATGTGAAATATCTCATTGGAAAAACCACAGACCTGGAAAATAGATCCAGGAGAGATAATTTAAAAATTATTGGACTACCTGAAAGCCATGATCAAAAAAAGAGCTAGATATCATCTTTCAAGAAATTATCAAGGAGAACTGCCCTGATATTCTAGAGCCACAGGGTAAAATGGAAATTGAAAGAATCCACAGATCGCCTCTTCAAAAAGATCCCAAAAAGAAAACTCCTAGGAATATTGTCACCAAATTCCAGAGCTCCCAGATCAAGGAGAAAATACTGCAAGCAGCCAGAAAGAAACAATTTGAGTATTGTGGAAACACAATCAGGGCAACACAAGATCTAGCAGCTTCTACATTAAGGGATCAAAGAGCTTGGAATACGATATTCTGCAGTTCAATGGAGCTAGGATTAAAACCAAGAATCACCTACCCAGCAAAACTGAGTATCATGCTCCAACGCAAAATATGGACTTCCAATAAAATAGAGGACTTTCAAGCTTTCTCAATGAAAAGACCAGAGCTGAATAGAAAATTAGACTTTCAAACATAAGAATCAAGAGAAGCATGAAAAGGTAAACAAGAAAGAGAAATCACAAGGGACTACTAAAGTTGAACTGTTTTGTTTACACTCCTACATGGAAAGATCATGTGTATGATTCATGAGACCTCAGTATTAGGGTGGCTGAAGGGAATATGCATATATATGTATATGTATTATATATATACGTGTATGTGTATGTATGTATATATGTATGTGTGTATATATAGACAGAGGGCACAGGGTGAGTTGAATATGAAGGGATGATATCTAAAAAAAATAAAATAAAATTAAGGGATGAGAGAGGAATATATTGAGAGAGCGAGATAGGGAGAGACAGAATGGGGTAAATTATCTCGCATAAAAGTGGCAAGAAAAAGCAGTTCTGTAGGAAGGGAAGAGGGGGCAGGTGAGGGGGAATGAGTGAATCTTGCTCTCATCAGATTTGACTTTAGGAGGAAATACCATACATACTCAATTGGGTATCTTACCCCACAGGAAAGGTGGAGGAAGAAGATAAAAAGTTGGGGGTGATAGAAGGGAGGGCAGATGGGGGAGGAGGTAATCAAAAACAAACTTTCGAAAAGGGACAGGGTCAAGGGAGAAAATTCAATAAAGGGGATAGGTTAGGAAGAAGCAAAATATAGTCAGTCTTTCACAACATGAGTATTGTGGAAGGGTTTTACATAATGATACACATGTGGCCCATGTTGAATTGCTAGCCTTCTTAGGGAGGGTGGGTAGGGAGGGAAGAGGGGAGAGAATTTGGAACTCAAAGTTTTAAAAACAGATGTTCAAAAACAAAAAAAAAGTTTTTGCATGCAACTAGGAAATAAGATACACAGGCAATGGGACATAGAAATTTATCTTGCCCTACAAGAGAAGAAGGGAAAAGGGGATGGGACGGAAGTGGGGTGACAGAAGGGAGGGCTGAGTGGGGAACGGGGCAACCAGAATATACGCCATCTTGGAGTGGGTGGGAGGATAGAAATGGGGAAAAAATTCGTAATTCAAACTCTTGTGAAAATCAAGGCTGAAAACTAAACATTAAATAAATAAATAAAATAAAAATATGAAATAAATCATATGAGAGTGTAAAAAAAAAGAAAGAAAACAGAGACTTGCTTAATCTCTTCCCCAAACTCCACCAAACACATGTAAAAAATGACTCTAAACAAATTCTAGAACGCATGAAATAACAGAGAGGATCAATCTCCAGCCCAAGTCAACCTGGATGGTCACAGGGAAGGGTCTATCACACCGTGCTGGAGCAGAGCAGAGCCCAGCCTGGGGTGGGCCTGAAGAGACAAGGCCGGGGGTGACCAGGCAAAGCAGGCCTCAGGGCCCTGAATCACTGAGCTGTGGCAGTTACGAGACTTCTCAGCCCATGAATGCCAAAGACAGTGGAGCAGGTCAGTGGGAAAACTGCTGGATCTGGGTGAGAGAAGTGCATGGTGGCAGCAGCAAGAAGCTCCGGTGGCTGCTTCCAGAGCTCCAGTGTAAGCTGCTTCTGGAACCCCTGGCCCACACGGTGGGAAGAATCAAGCAGCGGATCAGAGCAGGAGTGCAGGGATTGCTTTGCTGGCGCTGAAGCAAGGTTCTCTTGCTTTGCCCTTCTTGGACCTGGGTCGTGGTCCTGGTTGGCAGTTCTTGGGGGAGGAGGAGCGGCGGTGTGGCAGAGCTCTGTGGTAAGGGAGTCCTGCTGGTAGTTACAGGGCAGAAAGGAGTGCTTGCACTCACACACCAAAGCAAAGGCCAGGAGAGGAGCACCATACCACCTCAGAATAGAAGGAGCCCTGAAAATAGCAGCGCAGTAACCCTGAAACTTGGGACAAAGCACCTTTCACTCTGAAAGCAGTCATACCCTGACCAAAAGCTCAAAAGTCAAGTAACTGGCTAGGAAGATGAGCAAACAGCATAAAAGGACTCAGACTCACACTATAGAATCTTTTTTTGGTGACAAAGAAAATAAAAACATACACCCAGGAGAAATCAACAAAGTCAAAGAGCTACATCGAAAGCCTCCAAACAAAATATGAATTGGGCTTAGGCCATGGAAGAGCTCAAAAAGGATTTGGAAAAGCAAGTAAGAGAAGTAGAGGAAAAATTGGGAAGAGAAATGAGAGTGATGCAACAAAATCATGACAAACAAGTCAATGACTTGCTAAAGGAGGCCCAAAAAAATACTAAAGAAAATAATACTTAAAAAATAGACTAACCCAAATGGCAAAAGAGCTCCAAAAAGCCAATGAGGAAAAGAATGCCTTTAAAGGTAGAATTAGCGAAATGGAAAAGGAGGTCCAAAAGACCACTAAAGAAAATACTACCTTAAAAATTAGACTGGAGCAAGTGGAAGCTAGTGACTTTATCAGAAACCAAGATATTATAAAACAGAACCAAAGGAATGAAAAGATGGGAGACAATGTGAAATATCTCATAGGAAAAACCACTGACCTGGAAAATAGATCTAAATACCAAAATTCATCTGGAATTACAAGAGGTCCAGAATATCCAGGGAATTAATGAAAAGACATGCTACGGAAGGTGGCTTAGCCATACTAGATATTAAACTGTACTATAAAGCAGCAGTCATCAAAACTACTTGGTACTGGCTAAGAAACGGAGTGGTGGATCAGTGGAATAGGATAGGTACACAAGACACAGCAGTCAATGACTATAGCAATCTACTCTTTGATAAACCCAAAGAATCCAGCTTCTTAGCTAAGAATTTACTATTTCACAAAAACTGCTGGGAAAATTGGAAAATGGTAAGGCAGAAACTGGGCATAGACCAGTGTCTTATACCGTATACCAAAATAATTTCAAAATGGGTTCATGATTTAGGAATAAAGGCTGATACTATAAGCAATTTGGGAGAGCAAGGAATAGTTTACCTATCAGATTTATGGGAAAGGAAAGAATTCATGACACAACAAGAGATAGAGAGCATTACAAAATGCAAAACAGATAATTTTAATTATGTTAAATTGAAAAGATTTGTATAAAAAAAGCCAATGCAACGAAGATTAGGAGGGAAGCATAAAATTGGGAGAAAATCTTTACAACCAATGTCTCTAATAAAGGCCTCATCTCTAAAATACACAGGGAACTGAGCCAAATTTATAGGAATACAAATCATTCCCCAATAGAGAAATGGTCAAAGGATATGAGCAGGCAGTTTTCAGAGGAAGAAATTAAAGATATCTAAATCACTACTGATTACAGAAATGCAAATCGAAACAACTCTCAGGTACCACATCTCTCCTGTCAGATTGGCTAACATGACAAAACAGGAAAATGATAAATGTTGGAGAAGATGTAGGAAAATTGGAACACTGTTACATTATTGGTGGAGTTGTGAACTGATCCAGCCATTCTGGAGAGCAATTTGGTACTATGCCCAAAGGGCTATAAAAATGTTCATACCCTTTGACCCAACAATACCACTTTTGGGTATCCCAAAGATCGCACAAGTGGGAAAGGGACCCACACGCACAAAAATATTTATGGCGGCTCTTTTTGTGGTAGCAAAGAATTGGAAATCAAGGAGATGCCCATCAATTGGGGAATGGCTAAACAAGTCATGGTATATGGAGTAATGGAATACTATTGTGCTATAAGAAATGGGGACAATATGGACTTCATAATAACCTGGAAAGACCTATATGATATGATGTTGAGTGAGCGAAGCAGAACCAGGAGAACATTGTACACAACCAGAGATATATTGGTTCTGTGATGACTAATCTTGATAGACTTGGCTCCTCTCAGCAATACAAGGTGCAAAGACAGCTACAAAGGACTCATAATGGAGAGAGCTGGCTACATCCAGAGAAAGAACTATGGAGTCCAAGTGCAGAAACTATTTGCTCTCTTTTTTTCCCCCTCTTTTTTTTCGGTTTTGTTTCTTCTTTCTCATGATTCATTCCATTGGTCACAACTCTTCTTTACAACTTGACTATTGTGTAAATAAGTTTAATGCAAAGGTATATGTACATGATATAGCAGATACCAAGCTTTCTGGGGGGGAAGGGGGGAAAATAGGGAAGGGAAGAAAATCTGGAACTCAAAAACATGCAGAACTAAGTGTTGTAAACTAAAAATAAAAAATCTTAATTTAAAAAAAGTTCACGCGTTATTTTATAACTGTTTTTCCATTAATTTCTTCCTAATTGTGAGAATAGTGGACATGCTTTACCATTATAGTCTATATGGATGGGACGTAGCAGCTAAAGAGAGAATGGTCCAAATGCTGTAATATTTCCATTCTGCCACTCACAGAGCTATTTTAAAAAGTCTATTCAGAGAATCCAAGGGACTGGTTTTGGGTCTGTTTCATGAAATGAATCACACTCAATAAAATCAATAACAACTGTAGAACCTCACTGATCTTGACCATCTCTCTCCAAAGAGCTGACCTGGACAGTCTGTTCTAATGCAAAGGACAGCACTGAGTGTCCAATACGAAAATCCCTGAAACCAGGAATGAAGTTGCTGACAGTACTGCATAAGCAGGTGTCTAAATATTCCAAACAGCAGTCTTAGTCAAGGATGAATTTCTGTGCATTACTAATAACAAAGAGAGAAAACTGGTAATTCCTAAACGTCTTCTCTGTCATTTTATTCTCGTTGGGATTTGTATCCATTATCTTTTCTATTCTTTTGAAATTTTTATGGGGATTCATTGTAAACAGCTCACAGGTAGCAGTGGAGAAAACAACCAAAGAGCTATGCTACCAGAAAAGGAGAGGAGCAGCCCACCTAGTAAGAAGGAGCCAGAGCAGACAGACAGCCCCAGAGCTGCACCGGCACTCCTCTATGCTGAGAGAGAAAGAGACAAGGGTAGGCCTCAGGCAGAACATTTATGAGAAAACACTTCTAAGAGTTGCAAAGAATGAAAAGACATGGAGGACTTGTGATAGGAACTCACTGAAGAAGTCCCCATAACAAGGAAAGTATCCACCAGTACCAAACTCCCGAAACTGCTGAAACATTTTTTAAAAATTCACCTAAACCATCTTTTCAGACATTTATTTGTGTGAATGCACGCAAGGAAATATAGTCTGGAACAAGATTTCGAGTAAAGCCCTGGAAGCACCAACTGATGCTGAGTGAGAGAGACATTCCTGCACCTTGTGCTGCAATATCCTCTGCTCATATGGCCATGATGATCACATAGGATTTCCCAGAAAGTAAACAGTGATTGAAATGGTCTAAGTGAATGACCAAGCAGTGATGGGCCGATGTGCTTGTAAGTTTAAGTAGCAGCAAGGAATACATTTGCCAACATGTAAGAAGTTTGATACAATACAAAATGGGGGGTGTAGCCACAAATCCCAATTTACCATTTTGAAGATTTGAGTAAGGCACTGTGATCATGAATACAATTACATGGCATTATTGATATTGATCAGAACAGTACGGAATCTTGTAAAGCACTTGACATTCTATATATATATATATATAAAAGCCCCCGAGGTATGATTTAAAGATCAGTTCATCTGAATTGCCAGTAACAAACTATTTATTACTGATACATCAGACACTAGGCTTTTGATTATGTTTCATGCATAATTTGCCATAAAAGTTATGAGATTTTAGTCACCCTGTAAAGGATAAATCCATGATTTGGTGGCAACGGGTCCATTTTTGCCATAATATATTATCTTGTCATTGGATAAACTGGGTCTCACTCCTGAATAATTTGCAATTTTTAGAATTTTCAAAGAGACTTGAATACTGTTTAAGGGGCTGACACAAAAAACTAGCATGATTGTAAAAAAATATATACTTCTATCACTCCAAGTGTGACTACCTAATGGTTTTCCAACAAGTATGCCTTGTTGGTGTCTCTCCCTACATGCTAACATCATGTAAGACCCCCAATTGTGGCCAATGAAACATTAAAGAGAACTTTCCAAAGATCGACTGAGTACTGACATTAAGTATAAAACCAGGAGACAGAAATTCTCCTAAAGGGTTTACCAGTGTTATAGAAGAGGTTTCACATTAAGTCCAATCAAATAATTTCACATTAACAGCCATACTGTCCGAAGGCTGTGGAAAACACTGGACTAGCAGTATCAAGCCAAGGAACTTACGCTAAGTTCCTTCAGTAAAAACCATAGCAGTTCAAAAGAACATGGTCTCATCAGGCATATCAGAAATCAATACAGAGTGTGTCTTCTGCCAAGAAAACGAGTGTGTGGAGGACAAGAGAATCTGAGAGACAAGAGAATCTATACAAAAAGAAGTTGGAATTGGACACTTACCCCTAACTTAAAAATACAGGCAACCAGAATACATTCCTATACTTAAAAACTTTCTTGTAAATTTGTATCATGAAAATAGTGTAAAAGGTACCAAATCTAATCAAAGGATCCACAGTATGAGG
The DNA here is from genome assembly GCF_011100635.1 of Trichosurus vulpecula. Lineage (NCBI taxonomy): Eukaryota > Metazoa > Chordata > Mammalia > Diprotodontia > Phalangeridae > Trichosurus > Trichosurus vulpecula. Next base: position 35,966,017 of record NC_050580.1, on the reverse strand, counting down.
TGAGGCCTACTTCAGGGATTAGTTTCATTGTAAACTGTTCTTCGCTACTTGGGGATTTTTTTGTTTTTGTTTTTTTGTCCTTTCACTGTTGGAATATCAGAACCCTCCAGAAAAACTCAACACTGACCCATTGGAAAAAAATCTTTATTTCCAGTCATCTTCTTTCATAGCCTATTGCACTGCATCTAAAAATGGGTGTGGCTTGGAGGCTTTCCCCTCAGCTCCCCCAAATGATAAAGGTCTACTCTCATATCTCTGCATTTTTCATTTGCTGTATTATTGCTAACATGTGGCAAAGCACCTTGCACTCATCAGGTGCTTCATAAATATTCAAGTTATTCTAGAATAATCACGCTTTTCTTTGTTTATTCCAATTTCCAGAGCTGAGGTTAGAACTACCATTTCTAAGTGCAAAGTTCCAACAAATAGGAAAACTGAGGCCTAGGAAAATTAAATATGTCCAAGATCCCATAGCAAGTTAGTGACAGAATTAAGAATTAGATTCCCAGTCAGAAGTCCAACATCTTTTGTCATACCAGTTTCTTCCATGCTATCTCAAACAAATAATCCTTTAGGCAATTCATTTTGTCGTTACATATTCACAGCTCCTTTGCCAATAACTCATTTGGCTTGTTTTTAGCTGAATTCTACAAAGAGCAACGCATCAGCAGATCCTGAATGGCAAACATGATGACAACTACAGAAAAGCAAGACCAAAATAAGAAAGCTCCAAACAGATGTGGAAGGAAATGAGAGACTTCTTGGGAGACCGCTTAGTTAAACCTACTCTGACAAAGCAGGCTCCATGATGCTTAGGGGTCGTGGCTATTTTATTCCTATACATTGCACTAGGCAGTATACCGGACAGAGTGCTAGATCTGGAGTCAGGACAGTCTGAGTCACACATTTACTAGCTGTGTGCCCCTGGGCACCTGACAGTCCCTTGGCTTTGCGCAGCCTGTTTACTCACCTATGAAATGGGCATTATACTAATGGCACCTACTTCCCATGGCTGTTGTGGGGATCAAGTGAGATAACACAAATGATGCAACAGACTTAGTAAACCTTTAACACACTGTTAGCTATTGTCATTTTTTTCAGTTGATGATTAATTTGAGAGGCAGCACGAGATAACGGATGGATCACCAGACTGGAGAGTCAGAAAGATGTGAATTCAAATCACATTCTGACACTCACTACCTATGAGACTGAGCAAATCAATTTAACCTGTCTTAATAATAACAGCTAGCATCTACATAGTGCTTACTATGTGCCAAGGCACTGTGCTAAGCAAGTTACAATTATTATTTCATTTGATCCTTACGACCCTAGGAGGTAGGTGCTATCATTATCTGCATTTTACAGCTAAGGAAACTGAGGCAGATGTTAGGTGACTTGCTCAGGGTCCCACAGGTAGAAGTGTCTGACGCCCAATTTGAACTTAGATCTTTCTGACTCGAGGCCTCTATCCACTGTGCCGCCAGCTGCCTGTTTCTCCATCTGTAAATTAAGGGTACTGGCTCAGCGATCCCAAAAAACCCTTCAAGCTCTATGATCTACGATACTGTGATTTTTGTCTTATGATCCATGCCTGTAATTTCACTGGTAAAAGGATATTCCGATAAAGAAACTTCCCTCAAAGCTGACTGGAAACTGCTCTGTAACTTAGTCATATAGAGCTGTTTGGGACAATAAGCAATTAAATACATCACCAAGGATTACACAGCCAATATGTGTCAAAGTAGGGTATTGAACTCAGGTCTTCCTGACTCCAAAGTTGGCTCTCTAACCACTATATATGTTAACAATGAATCATGTTAAGTTCATTATTTTTAAAATGTTAGAATCATAATTTAGTCTTTTAAAAAAAATTTCAGTTTCAAATTCTCTCCTTCCCTTCAGCCCCTCCCCTACCCATTGAGAAGGCAAGATATATTGTACCCATTACATACACAAAATCATACAAAACATAATTCCACATTATCTATGTTGTGGATGGCGAAAAAAGCAAGAAAAAGAAATAATGTGGAAAGAATTTGCTTTAATCTGACCTCAGAGTTCATCAGTTCTCTCTGGAGGATGACAGCATTTTTCATCATTACTGCTCTGGAACTGTCTTGGATTATTGTATTGATCAGAGTAGCCCAGTCTTTCACAGATGATCACCGTCACCATACTGCTATTACTGTGTACAACGTTGTCCTGGTTCTGCTCACTTCGCTTTGCACCATTTCATCTGAGTCTTCCCAGATTTTTCTGAAACCACCTTCTTCATCATTTCTTAAAGCACAACGGCACTCCTTCACAATCATACACCAACCACTTGTTCAGCCATTCCCCAACTGATGGGCAACCCTGAAGTTTCCAATTCTTTGCCATCATAAAAAGAGCTACTACAAATACCTTTACCCATTTGGGGCCTTTCCCTTTGAGCTCTGTGGGATACAGACCTAGTAGTAGTGCTGTTTGATCACAGAGCATACAGTTTTGTAGCCCTCTGGGCCCAGCTCCAAATTGCTCTCCTGAATGGTTAGATCAGTTCATTCCTCTACCAACAATGCGCTAGTGTCCCTATTTTTCTACCTCGTCTCCAGCGTTTATCATTTTCCTTTCTATCATGTTAGCCAATCTGATGAATAAAAAGTGGTACCTTGGAATTGTTTTAATTTATATTTCTCTAATTACTAGTAACTTAGAGAATTTTCCCATATGATAGTTTTGATGTCTTCTGAAAACTGCCTGTTTCTATCCTTTGACCATTTATCAATTGCGGAATGACTCATCTTTATATATTTGGCTCAGTTCCCCATACATTTTAGGAATGAGGCCTTTATTTGAGGAACTTGGTGTAAAATCTTCCCCCTAGTTTCTGGCTTTCCATCTAATTCGGCTGCATTGGTTTTGTTCGTGTAAAAGGCTTTTAATTTCATGTAGTTAAAATTATCCATTTTACTCCGCAAGACCCTCTCTATCTTGTTTGGTCATGAACTCTTCCCCTCTCCATAGGTCTCACATACATTTTTCCATGTTCTCCTAACCTGTTACCCTTTATGCCTAAATCATGAACCAATTTTGATCTTAACATATGGTGTGAGATATTGATCTATGCCTTGTTTCTGCAAGACTGCTTTCCAGCTTTCCCAGCAGTTTTTGCCAAGTAGTGAGTTCTTGCCTCAACAGCTAGAACATTTGGATTTATCAAATACTAATTTGCTGTGGTCACTTACTATTATATATTAGGTACCTAATTTATTCCATTGATCCACCGCTCCATTTCTTAGCCGGTACCAGATTGTTTTGATGATTACCCTTTTGAAATAGTTTGAAATCTGGTACTGTTAAGCTACCTTCCTTCACTTTTTTTTCATTGATCTCCTTAATATTCTTGACTTCTTCCAGATGAATTTTATAATTTTTTTCTAGCTCTGTAACATAATTCTTTCATAGTCTGGTATGGAACTGAATAATTAATTTAGATAGTATTGTCATTTTTATTATACTGGCTCAGCCTACCCATGAGCAATTAATATTTCTCCAATTCTTTAGATCTGTCTGTGTGAAAAGTATGTTTAAAGCATATTTATATAGTTGGTGTATGTCTTGGCAGGCAGACTCTCAAGTATTTTTACTTTCTGACTCCAGTTATTTCAGATGGACTCTCTATCTCTTCCTGCTGGATTTTGTTAATATATATAAATGCTGATGATTTATATGGGTTTATTTTATATCCTGCAACTTTGCTAAAGTTAATTTGTTTCTCCTAGTTTTTTAGTTGATTCTCTAGGGTTCTCTAAGTATACTATCACAGATCTGTGTCATTCTATTGATTAGTTGTGTCCAACTCTGTGACCCCATTTGGGATTTTCTTGGCAAAGATACTGGAGTGGTTTGCCATTTCCTTCTCCAACTGATTTTACAAATCAGGAAACTGAGGTAAACAGGGTTAAGTGACTTGCCCAGGGTCACACAGCTAGTGTGTTCAAGGTCACATTTGAACTCAGGTCCTGCTGACTCAAGGGCCAACACTCTAATATATATTATCTGCAAAAAGTAAACCGTTTCCTCACCACCTTTTCTTATTCCTTCAATCTTTTTTGTCTTATTGCTGTCATTAGCATTTCTAGTATAATACTGAATGATGATGATGAGCCTCCTTATTTCACTCTTGATCTTATCTGAAAGGCTTATAATTTGTCCCCATTAAAGACAATGCTTACACTCAGTTTTAGACAGATAATATTTAAGAAGTTTCATATACGAAAGGGTGTTGTATTTTGTCAAAAGCTTTCTGCATCTATTGATATAATCATTATATGATTTTGTGAGATTTATTACTGATTGTGATCAATTATGCTGATAGTTTTTCTAATACTGAACTAGCCTTGCATTCCAGGTATAAATCCAACCTGGTTAGAGTACAATTTTTGGGATATATTGTAATCTCCTTTCTAGTATTTTAAGTTTTTGCATCAATTTCAATAGGGAAATAGGCCCTAAAGTGTTCTTTCCCTGTTTTTGGCATAAAAACCATATTCGTATCATAGAAAAAAATTGGTAAGTCTCCTCTACCTATTTTTTCAATAGTTTATATGGTATTGGGGTTTTTCTTTAAATGTTCAGCACAAGCTGATTATAAATCCATCAGGTTCTAAAGAATTTTTCTTAGGGAGCTCATTTATGGTTTGACTTCTTTTTCTAAAACAGGGTTATTTAAATATTTTATTTCCTCTTCTGATAATCTAGGTAGTTCATGTTTTTGTAAATATCCATTTCATTTAGACTGTCAGTTTCACTGACATATAATTAGGCAAATTACCTCCCAAAAAACTGCCTAAATTTCATCTTCGTTGGCGGTGCATTCACCCTTTTCATTTTTGACATGTAATTTGGTGGGGTTTTTTAACTGAATTAACTAACAGTTTATTTTTTTCCAAAACACCAGCTCCTAATTTTATCAGTTAATGGTTTTTTGTTTTGTTTTTTACTTTCAGTTTTATTCATCTCTGCATTGATTTTCATGATTTCTATTCTGGTGTTTAATTGGGGGGGGGGTGTTCTTTTTCTAGTTTATTTAATAGCATGTCCAATTGATTTGCTCTCTTTTATTGATGTAAGCATTTAAAGATATAACATTTCCCCTAAGTACTCCTTTGGTTGCATCTCACAAAATTTTATATTTTGTCTCATTGCTGTCATTATTTTAATGAAATAGTTTCTATGATTTGTTATTTGACCCACTCATTCTTTTTTTCTACCTTGCAACATTTAAAAAAAAATTAACAGCTTTAGAATAATTCTAAATATAATTATCCCCCCAAAAAAGACCAAAAGGTACAATGTAAAGCACCTTCTCATTAAATACAAATTTTCTTTTCATGATACATTGCATCAATGTTTTGCATTGATCTTGATGCAAAAAGAATTTTATATTGGATCCTGGAACACAGAAATTGTATACAATAAAACAGGATGACTAATACCAATTAGCTAAACTCCAACAGAGGGACTTTTTTCCCCTTAACAAAACTGACCATTTTCTATGTTTATTAAAGTCAACATTCAAGAATTTCAACTTAGTTGTAACAAATGCAAATTTGTATTTTTAAAAAGAAAGCTTTAGGTCGAATAATGTTTTGAAAACATTAAGACAAAAAGCTTGAGAAACCAAAACTAACCCTGTTGCTCAATGAACTTACTGTCAATGTCTAATAAGGGACTTCAAAATAAAATTATCACCTATATTGGTTTTGTAGAATCCTTTCCAAGACTAATGCAATAGAAAAATAAAAATAATTTTTACTTTCTTTCAAACTTTTCCACAAAAGATTATGGCAGTGAACTTGTATTCAGGTTTTGGTTATTTTTTTTTTAAATCATCTCAACCTGGACCACCTCAGTTTAATACTCATTATTCTTGGATTGACTATAAGCATTGTGTCTATGAAAATGATTTGAAATGGGTCCCTGGTCTCTATTAGAAGCATAAAAGCCCTAAGAACAATTTTAATTTACTTTTAGATTTTTTGGGTGACTTTCTATAATTCATCAGTATAAAACAAAAGTTATATTGATCCAGCCTGACTTCTTTGGTAAATGCATACAAATGGCATTAATAGCTTTCTATCACTAGCTTTTTAAGAGCTAAAAGAAAAAACCCAGATGGGGCAGGAGATGGGGGGAGAATAACCTGAGGAGATGGGGAGGAAAAAAAATATTTTATAGGAAAATAGTCTTAATGTGATCTAAACTCCCTACCCATTTTACTTGTAATGACACAGCACATCAAAAAAGTCAGGTTTAGAAATGATAAGACCTGTAGATAAAACGTCCCTCTGTGTTTTGGCATTATACTACTCTGTACACAACTATATAAGGCTCCTTCAAACATGTTCTTGGCACAACAGATCCCCAAAAATCCAAATAAAATTACCATTTCTCTCTGTAAGTGTATGGACATCCCTCTATTAATATGAAGTTGGTCATAAGTATAAAACAAGTTTACAACTCACTCCCTATTTAGTATCTTCCCTTTTTTTCTATTTGACAAGTTCAAGTTTACAAAGCTGATCTTTTAAGGGGTCACTTCAGTGTTTTTTTCCAGTGTGTTTTATGATGCAAAATTTAACATCTCAGATGGGGGAGCTCAGTACTTTAAGGATGTTAACTTTACTGCTGAGATTTCTAACAAAATAGATTCAATTTATGCCAACTGTTTTAAACTATGATTTGAACACCCGGCCATGGGTGCAGGTCTCAGACCTGTTGTGAGTTTAGACGATACCTATGAACCCTAGATAAGAAGCTTCACGTCTCATCACCTAGCCCTTCTTCTTCAAGAAATCTTCAATTTCTTGAACTATTTTCCCATTTCATTTCCTTCATCTGATAAAAACTTAAAAACTGAGATTTTTACAGTCAATATTCTCCCCTAAGGTCATTACAGGTAATGATGCAAACATGAATTTACAACCTTTAAACACACTGAGACTAATGCCAAAAGTCAAATTTCTTGCTAGCTAAAAATAGTCACTACAGGCTTATTATTATAAAAAAGTAAAAGGGTTTACTGGGAAATTTGCCTTCTGTTTATGGTCCCATTGGCAAAAAAAAAAAAAAAAACAAAAACAAAAAACCAACCTTGACTGAGGAGGAAAATACTAAGTTTCAGGTACACACATGCAAACAATGAAATTCTGAATTTCTTGACGGAATTTTTTGTACCCCTGATAATGAAATTCATTCCATGTCAAATGCCAATCAGAAACGGACTGATACAGGCTCATGTCTCTTTCAAGAGATTTACAATGTACATGCCTAAGCAATCTGAACAGTTAATAAGATATCAAATATCGCTAATACACAAAAAAATTAACTTCCACAGGTCCGTTGCACTACATAAAGAGCCACAGAATGCTACCCCTTTATCATCCAAGTAAGTCTACGTAGAATTTTCTGTCAAATCAAAAAGGACTCCTTTAAGAATAGATCAAGATTTCCCTGGAGTTATCTTGGAGAATAACTTCATACATTATAAAAAAAAAATACTATTCCTAAGTAAAAGCAGTGAGAGTTATTTAGATTTCTGAATATTGAAACAAAGTTCCATTGAATTTCTAGGGCAGTTTCTTCTGTCAACTCAACTTTTCTTTTTTTTTTAATTTATTTTTATTTTTAGTTTACAACAGATGGTTCTACATAATTTTGAGTTCCAGATTTTCTACCCTCCCTCCCCAAGACGGCATGGAATCTCATATAACTACCACCAATGACTTCGCATTGAATTAATTTATACACTAGTCAAGTTGCGGAGAAGAGTTACGACCAATGGAATGAATAATGAGAAAGAAGAAACAGAACCAAAAAAAAACAAAAAACAAAAAAACAAAACAATCCAAAAACAAAAACAAAAGAGAAGAGAAAAAGGCGAGCATGAAGTGTGCCTCAATCTGCATTCAAACTTCATAGTTCTTTCTCTGGATGTAGATAGCATTCTCCATCGTGAGTCCTTTGGAGTTGTGCCTGCACCTTGTGTTGCTGAGAAGAGCGAAGTCTGTCAGGTCAACTCAACTTTTCAAACAAGTAGTTGTCAATGTCCCTTTGACAGGAGATATATCCCAGAGTCACAAAACAGCTTCCTTTGTTCTCAATGAAAGCAATTCTTTGTTCCTTCGGGATTCCAAAACGCTCAGCCATCCCAGTGTTTTCCAATACTGTTTATTATGTCAAATTGTGAGGAAATTTCTTTAGGAATCTTCTCTTTGGAGTGATCCCTTTGTAAGAAATGGGAGGAGGAGTTTTGTTTCCACAGAACTAAAGGTGTGCTTCCCTGCCCTCCCCCACCCCAGCTTTAGCAGAAACCAGGCCTCAAGGTCAGTCAGGTGAGAGGTCAGAGGCTTGTTCGCTTGTGTGTGCTTTTTGAGAAGACAGTCTGGGGAATTAGAGAGGCCAAACCCACTTGAACCAGTTCAAGCTTATCTAGGGTCTAGTCTTGGTCAAGAATCCAGGCCTACTGGTTTGCATAATTTGCATATGTTAAAGAGGGAAAGTAGGGGAAGTAAAAGAATGTAGTTTAATCCTAAACTAAGACAAGGAAAATCTAATTAACTTCACTTTTGCTTCTGTATCCTTATTATCCTACCTATGTAAACTGTATAACCTAGGAAAACTATGTAAAAAATAAAGATTGTTAACTAACCATAACTATAGCAGGAGTGGAGGGAATGGTTAGCTGTGCTCCTGCAGCTGTATCACAGTGAGTGTTCCAGTAAGCACTACACCCACTCTCTCTAGGAGTGTAATAAAATGCCTTCCTCTACGAGTCCTGTGGTCTGTATAGCCTTTCCTAGGGATTATCACAGGGTTCTTCCTCAGGACTTTGGCCCTGCCTAGGAAGTCCAGTGATCCCCAAAACCACATTTCTCACACGTTTATAAGTTAATCAGTGTCCCTGAGCTACTGAAGGATGATGAAGTGCTCCAGGATTATTGCTGGATACAATCAAAATTTCTATATTTGTGATAGGTCACCATTAACAAGTTCTCTTTGCCATTGGTTTGTCTAAGGGTTGTCTCGGGTGCACCTGGGCCTGAACCTTGAGGCCTCTAATAAAAGGAAAGCTTGCAGTGTGTGTCTTTTTGCTGATTTTAGTCCCACTCCTTGCAAAACTGATTGGAACATTCTTTCTGCTTTAACTGGTTAGGCCTACTGAACACTGGGACTGGTTTCCTCTGCGTTTCATTTTGCCCCTTAAGATCTATCTTCTTTTTAACATTAGATAATATTACTATATATTCTTCTCACTTAAAGGTGGTTAATAGGGCTGATTCCTTTATGAACCCCACTGGCTTCCTGAGCTATTAGGTCAGTGATAACTGCATAAAAATGTCTTTTTCCAGGGCCCATTCTTTGTCTAGGACTCAAACAAGTTTCTTTTTTACCAAAACCAGTCTGCCGTTATAGTCCCCAATAGGTTTCTCTCATCCTGAATTGCGAGGCACCAATAGATTTAAGTTTTCTATTCGATTTTAGAAAATTCTGCTTTCTTCCTTTTTATTCAACTTGACATCCAGAGACATACCAATCTAAGCAAGGTTTTCATGGCTGTTGGTCTTTCAGCTGCCAAACCAATGCCAACCCCATGCATCACTCGGAAGTACCTTCACTGCTACCTGCCACTAGGTCTTGACTTGACCATCATCCACTGACTAAAAGAAGTAAAGCAGAAAAGGGCAGTAATCCACTCACTCGCTAGTATTAAATTATTTAGTTTGCAATTAATTTTTAAGCTATTTCCAAGACTCTTTATTGAATGTAATTTTTATAGCACTATGGTTCAAAAAGTATGCATTTACTATTATACTATTTCCTCCTATGATTCAATTAACTTTTCCTTCAGGAATTTAGATGCTATTCCATTTGATGCATATACGTTCAATACTGATATTACTTGACTATCTGTGGTACCTTTTAACAAAATGTAGTTTCTTGGATCTCTTAATTTTGCTTTTGCTTTGTCTAAGATCATGATTGCTACCCCTGCCTTCTTTCCTTCAGCTTAAGCACAATAGATTCTGCTTCAGCTCCTTACTTTAAACTCAGCATGTCTGTTTCAAGTATATCTCTTATAAACATATTGTTGAATTGTGGTTTCTAATCCATTCTGCTACCCAATTCCATTTTATGGGTGAATTCACTTCAATCACATTCACAGTTAAAACAGCTAAATATTTATCTCCCTTCAACCTATTCACTTCCATTTGCATTCCCCACTCCCCCCCCACCCCCACCCCTTCCTTAAAAATCTGTTTAATTTTTAATCACTGCCTCCCTCAATCTACCCCACCTCTTACCATCTTCCCCTCCTATTTCCCTGTTGGCTAAGATAAATTTTAATGTGTGTGTACGTACATTTTTCCCTCTTAAAACCAATTCAGATGTGAGATTCAAGAACTGCCCACTCTCCCTGCCATATGCCCCTCCCTTATCAAAACTCTTCCTTATGTGCCCTTTAGGTGAGATGATTTTTTCCCTCTTCTCTGTTCTTCCGGTGCATCCCTCTTTCTCACCCTTCCATTATTTGAGATGCTCCAACATGCTCACATCTGTACCCTTTAACTAGACTTCTTCTAGCTGCCCTAATGATAAAGTTCTTAGGAGTTATATGTATCATCTTCCCATACAGGAATGTAAGCAGTTTAACCTTATTTAGTCTCTTATAATTTCTCCTTTCATGTTTGCTTTTTATGCTTTTCTTGAACCTTGTGCTTGAATGTCAAATATCCTATCCAGCTCAGGTCTTTCATCAGGAATGCTCTAAAGTCTACTATTAAATATCCATTTTTCCCATATAGGATTATACCACCTTTCTAGATTCCTGGTTGTACCTAACCCTAACTCCTTTATTTGCCAGAATATCATTCCAAGCCCTCTACTCCTTTATCATGGTGGCTGCTAAATCTTACATGATCCTGACGGGTTCATACGATTTAATTGTGTCTTTGTGGCTGTTTACAGTATTTTCTCCTTGAAAAGGAGAAGCTCTGGAATTTGGCCATAATATTCCTGGGAGTTTTCATTTTGGGGTTTCTTTCAAGAGATGATAGGTTGATTTATTCAATTTCTACTTTGCCCTCTTATTCTATGATAACTGGCCAGTTTTCATTTAAATGGTGGAAGTTTATGACTTTATTATACACTTTTTTGCCTCTTTGTCTGAAGGTCTGTATTTGTTGAAAGGCATTAAGTTTATAATCAAACATTTTTATCCAAAAAAACCCGTTATTTTTAAAATGTTATTAGCCTCTTAGAATGACAAAGCTGAGAGGAGCCATAAAGATAATAATGCCCAATATCATTCTTTTAAGATGAAAATATTCTCTCATCAGCAAATGGAAGAGCATGACTAGAACGCAGGTCTATTTCCCAACCCAGTGCTCTTTCTACTACATTAAGCTGTGTTCTTTGGTTTTGTTTCTTCCAATTACATACCAGCCTCATACACTTACAAAAATCAGGCAGCTTTACTGGATTTTGAGCCACTTGAAGGCAAGGACCCAAACTCAATCACTTTTGGGAGGCAGCCTGGTATAGCAAGTAAAGTGCTAGACTCAGAGTCAGAGACCTGGGTTCAAATTCCACCTAAGGCACTTACAAGTTTTGTGACTCCAGGCAAGTCTCTCAACAGCCTCAGTTACTTTTATCTGTAAAACGAGAACATCGAGTATCTATGCCACTTACTTTTCACAGTCTGTTGTAAGGATCAAAAAAAGATCACATAAAGTGTTTTGCAAACTTTAAAGTACTAAATAAATGTCAATTATTATCACTGTGGTTTACTAAATGCCTCTCATTTATCATCCATTTATTGAAGTATACAAAAACATCTTTTTAAATGTTTGCCATGTAAAATGAGTGAACAAGTTTCCATGAGCCATGGGGAACACACCAATCTTCTAAGTATTTAACAGATGATTGAGGAAATTTTGTTCTTGAGGAATCCGAGAATCCCAATACATTAGAGATGGAAGGGCCCCTAAGAACCTCAAGTATCAGAGCTGACAGGGCCTTTCAAATATAGAATGCCCTAGTGATCAGTCATTTCCACTTCCATCTCTTACACCTGTCCCAGCCACCAATCTGGTATGGGCCTTCACTGCCTCTAGCCTGCACTACTGGCTCCCTGACTCAAGGCTCTCCCCTCCAATCCATCGTCCACACAGCTAGAGCCACCAGGGCAGATTTTCCTTCAGCCCAAGTTTGACCAAATTCCTTGAGAGCAACTAGTGCAACTCCTACATTTTACAGAAAAGAACATTGTCACTTGCATATAGTCCCACTATTAGCAAGTTGTAGAACTAGAATGACCTCTAAAAATCACCTCCCATTTATGCCATATTTATCTGTACATAGTTTTATGCATTGCTGTCTCCCCACATTAGGCTATACGCTCCTTGAGAACAGAGACTTTTTTAGGTTTCTTTGCATCCCTAGCATTTAGCATAGTGCCTGGCACATAGCAAGCATTTAATGTTTGCTGACTTGGACTAAAATCAGAAGACCTCAGCTCTGTCCCTAATTAATTGACTTTGGGAAAGTCACGTAACCACTTGGTCTCAATTTCCTTCTCTATGAAATCAAAGGATTGGGCTCAATGGTTTCTAAGGTCACTTCCAACTCCACAGCATTGTGAAACAAGAAATACACAGAAGTAACCACATGGCAAAGTCAGACAAGGGAAAGAGACATGTCTCTAAGCAAGGGAAATGATGTGGGAAATGCTCAATTAAAAAAATTTTATTTTTAGTTTCCTATGGGGTGGTTTTTTCCCACTTAGTATTTTTTTTCCAATTCCATGTAAAGATAGTTTTCAATATTCATTTTTATAAGATTCTGAGGTCCATATTTTTCTCCCTCCCTTCCCCAAGACAGCAAGCAATCTGATACAGGTTATACATGTGCAATCATGTTAAACATCTTTCCACATTAGTCACGTTGTCAAAGAAGAATCAGAAAAAGGGAAAAACCACGAGAAAGAAAAAAACGAAAAAAGTGACAATGATATGTTTTGATCTGCATTCAGATGTCATAGTTCTCTCTCTGGATGTGGATAGCATTTTCCATCTTGAGTCTTCTGGAATTGTCCTGGATCACTGTATTGCTGAGAAGTCTATCATAGTTGATCAGGATGCTCAATTTCAAAGAGAACAATGACTACATATTTTGTCTCTCAGATTTCCAGAAATGACCAAAAAACTCCCCAGCAACTTTAGCTATAAATGGAACTTTGAGAGTCATGTAAGTGGCCACTGACTTTCCTTTTGGTCTCTTCAAATATCCTAGCTCCCATCATCTACAGCAGTAAGAAAACCTTCCAAGCCTTTTCTCAGTTGCTAATTTTGGAAGCTATACTTTGGGGGTCTGGCAAAGTTGCTAGATGAAAATGCACTTCTATCCTCTTTAAGGAAGTCCGAAAGGACCAAAGAGAGACACAAAGGAAAAGATAGACACACTGTCTCCTTTGTCTTTGCCCTTAACTTCAAGAGAAAAAAAGTCATCTGTAGGCATGCTAGTCACTTTCTTTCCCCTTAAGTTCTACCCAAAATGATTTTTAAGTGTCATTTTTTTCCTATTTTAATAACCTAACAAAATTTTCATTACAATAAGGCAACTGAATGCGGCATGAGGAACTAGAAAGGACTAGTCCAAACTCTGCTTAGCACTAACTAGCAATGGGACCTCTGGGCCTTCTATTTCTCATCCATAAAATGAAAGGGGCTGAAATAACTGTCGCTAAAGTTCTATAATTCATTCTACTGCATTTAAATTAAATAACTTAATCTTTTACCTTTTTAGCAATAAAATATGGCAGCTTTTCACTGTGATAAGAAATACAGATGAAAGTCTGCGTGACATTGATTCCAACATTATAAACATGCTCAATTTACTTCATTTCGAAAACAGCAAAGTCCCTAAATAGACACCTTGGCAGCCAGCATCATTTTACCAAATGCCCCTCATACAATCAATTTCCCCCTAGAAACCTCCCCCCTCCCAATTGGCTCTAATTCCCCTTTCCAAAGACATTAAAACAAAACTTGTGGATTACAGAGTTCAATGCTATCCCTCAATGCCTAGCTGCTGGCTCCAACCAATCTTCAGTTTTCTCCACAGTACTCCCACAGCTTCTGACAAAATGCCCCTTAATGTAAACCTCTGTCCTAGAGGAAGACTCTGACGACCCTGAGACCATGCTTCACGCCCTCAGCAGACACCATTCCTTGCTATCTTCCCTTCAGATCCAAAAGTTTCACATTCAGATTAGTGACACTGCAAAAGGAACAGTCAGCAAGCCCAGCCTCTTTGCTGTTTCCTTCAGTTTTGTTCTCTGGTTCTTCACTGGAGAGATAATTAACAGAACTCAAAGGTGCTCAGTGCCACATGCTGAGCCACAATGAGAACTCCACCTCTTTTGCCATCTTCTGAGCAATCTGCACATTTACTTCTTCCACTCCCCAGACTCTCTGGGTGGAAAAGGACCTTCAAGGTCATGCAGTTCAGTTTATAACTGAGGCAGAATCCCTTCTATAACCTCCGACAAGTTTGCCAATAAAGACCTAAATAAAGATCTGCAATGAGAGCCCCTTCACTGTTAGGAAGGTTTCTCTGCAACTTCCTGATTGCTCCTAGTTCTACAGTCCTGGGCCAAGCCAAGGGAACAAGCTTGACGCTGGTTCCACAAGTCACTCTTCAAATAACAGAGATAGCAATGAAGTCACTCCAAGTACTCTCTTCTCCAGGTTAAATATCCCCAGTTCCTTCAACTGACCCTAGTAGGACAATCACCATATCCAGGTCCCTTACTATCAGGGACACACTCCAACTTGTCAACGCTCCTCCTAAAAGAATATCCAATTAAGAATTCTAATAAGAACACTCTGATCAGAGCGAACACTAAAGATAAACTTTGAAACCAGTTTCTAATCTTAATCTTTCTGGAAAACAAAGTCAACTAAAGTTTCCCTGAAACCATTTAAAGGATAGGGGTTTGAGCTCAACTGTCCTCAGGCATTTCCTCAATCGTCAGAGTGTTATCGATGTTTTTCCAGAAAACCTTCACCAAAGAATGGCAAGGAGAGTATCTTGGGGATACCAAGGTCCAGCTTGGGTTAACTCTCACTATTTCTAAGTAGGACATTTCCCTCCCCATGTCTTTTACACACTTACAGACTGCTCGTAGTCAACATTCTGCAGCCTGCTCGTACCTACCATGCATCTTCCGATTGTCCTTAGGGAGAGACAGGATTTTTTTTTTTTTACTATAAGATGGTGGGGATGGGGGAATAGGTCCTGACTTCTCACCTGTTTTGTTTTCCCACTTTGGCAGAGTTATTCCTTTCCTCATACATTTGTAATTCAAATTTATTTCATCATGCACCAGCCCTGGATGACTAGAGGGGGACTCATTCTCCTTGTGTGACTTCCAAATTTAAAAATAAACCAAGGGCAAATTCCTCTGGAACCTTACCAAAGCCCATTTGAATTTTCCATCTTTAGATACTTGTCACCAAGTCAGTCTTTATGAGGATTACTTACAACACTCACTCAGACAATATGGAAAGAGCAGGAGACTTTGAACCTCAGGTCAAGTCCTGGCTTTACCACCAATTCCCAGCATAGGATTAAGCAATGAACATTTATTAAACACCTATCACATGCCAGGCACTACACTAGGCACTGGGGGATACAAAAGAGAGGCAAAAGACAGTCCCTGCAGTCATGGAGTTTACAATTTAGTGGAGATAATAAGCAAACAAATATACACAAAGCAAACCATAAATAGGAAGTAATTAAAAGAGGGAGGTGTTAGAATAAGGGGTAGGGGAAGGCTTCCAGTAAAGACAGGATTTTAGTCGGGACTTAAAGCCAAGGAGGTTGGTAGTTGGAGAGGAGAGGTGGAATGGCCAGAAAAATGCCCAGACTGAGAGGCAGACTGTCTAATCCATGAAAAAGCCAGGAGACCAGTGTCACTGGTTAGAAGTGTATGTGTTGGAGGGGGAAGCTAGGTGGCTCATTGGATAGATCGTAGACCCTGGAGTCAGGACCTTAGTGCGAATCCGGCCTCAGACGCTTGACACTTACTAGTTGTGTGACCCTGGGTGAGTCATTTAACCCCAACTGCCAGAAAGAAAGAGAGAGAGAAAAAGAAAGAAAGGTGTTAGGAAGTAAGGTATAAGGAGACTGGAAAGGTAGGAGGGAGCCTAGAGTACGAAGGGTTCTGAATGCCACACAGGGCATTTTGTATTTTCTCCTGGAGGTGATAGGGAGCCACTGCCATTTACTGAGGAGAGTAAGTGACAAAGCTGAAAAATCACTTTAGTGGCTCAACGGGAGAATGGACTAGAGTGAGAAGACACTTGCCTCAGGCCGTCGCCCCAACAGCTATTGCAATAATCCAGGTGTGAGGTGATGAGGGCCTGCCCCAAGGCGAGGACAGTGTCAGAGAAGAATGCATTTGAAAGATGTTGCAAGGGTGAAATTGGCAGGCTTTGGCAACAGCTTGGATGTGGGCGGCTCAGGGGAGAGACAGTGAGGAGTCCAGGATAACTCCTATGTTGTGAGCCTGAGAGACTCAGAGGATGGTGGTTCCCTCAACAGTAACAGGGAAGGTAGGAAAGAGGGAGGTTTAGGAGGAAAGATAATGGGTTCCATTTTGGACAGGTTGAGTTTAAGATGTCTGAAAGGCAGAGACTAGAGGTTAGAAGAGAAGTTAGAGCAGGATAGTTGGATTTGAGAGTCATTCAGTACAAAGATGATAATGAGATCACCAAGGGAAGTAGTACTATGGAAGAAGAGGGCATAGGACAGAATCCTGACAGACACCTATGGTTACTAAGCATGATCTGGAGGAGGAGCTAACAAGGAGGCAGAGGAGCAATCAGGTAGGCAGGAGAACCAGGACAGAGGGATGCCCCAAAAACCTAGGAAAGAAGAGGGTATGAAGGAAAAGAGAGGGATCACCCGTGCCAAGAGTTGTAGAGAGAGCAAGGAGAATGAAGACCAAGAAAAGGACACTGGATTTAGCAGCTAAGAGATCCCTGGTAACACTGGAGGGGACTGTCTGGTTGGAATGACAAGAGCTGGAAGCCAGATTTTAAGGGGATCTTCTAACATAGAAAGTAAAAGGCCAGAACTAAAGGATCCTTTCACTCACACATCACAGCAGACATGACAAAAAATTTACCCTCCTCCACACCAAGATTTCTGGATACTTTGAACTCACTTTTCTTGGATGTTTCCTGAAACTAGACCTCTCAGGGGTCTCATATGGACCCTCAGAAGAAAAAAAACACTTCTATAAGGATAAGTGACTGAGTGAAGGGACAAGGGCTTGGAGGGTTTTTTAGTGTTGCTTTGGGGTCTTGCTGAGTAAGCAAAAAGCCCTCTGCCCCCAGTCAGCTATAATACATGTGATACCTACTGCACTGCTGAGACTGTTCTTGAAGTCAAAAGACTTGGATTCAAAATCTAACTCGGACACTTACTAATTTATGACATTAGGCAAGTGACTGACTTAATTTCTTTGAGTCCCGATTTTCTCAGCTGTAGAACAAATGGGTTCAACTCAGGACTTCTAGGCTTTTTCGCTCTGGACCTACAGTGTAAGAAGGGCTAGGTGACTGAGGTCCTTTCCAGCTCTAAATCCGTGATGTGTCTGAATTTCCTTACAGACGTAAAATGGGGGTGACATCCCTTTCCTCCATGTCCTTTCTCACCAGGGTATTAGAAAAACCATAAACGTCTATGTCAACGAGGAGTTAATGTAAAGATTACAGGGAGACTCCCTTGTATTAAGAAAGGAAAAGACCTTCAAAGGGCTGAGGAAGAGCTGAAAGGCTCATAGAGACATGGTGGAAGAAGATCTGGCAGACAAGAGCAGCCGACCTGTTCTTTTCCTCTTAACCTCAAGAGAAGATGGAAACCACTCTGTGCCTGGAGCGGCCCGGTATAGCAGAAAGGGCCCTGAAAAGGGATTTGAGCCGCAGGTCAAACTCCAACCCTTGCACGCCGTGTGACCGGATCACCCATCCTCCGTGAGTCTCCGTTTTCCCACGTGGAAAATGGGTACAAGGCCTGCAGTACTTAACCTGACAAGGGTCCAGGGTGCTCCTTAACCCTAACCCCCCCCCTCCCCTCGGTTCTGGTCAAACCTGCTCTTCCGCCGCCCTCCGACGCGTCTTCTCCCAGACACCATCTGAGGCTTTGCAGATTAAAAGGTCACGTGCCACGACCTAAGCGGGCATTTCCCAACCCGCAAAGCTGCCCCCCGCAAGACCCGCGGGGGCCCCTCACCCACCCCGCCCGGCCGGAATCCGTAAGCCTCTCTGCTCCAAATCCACGGCAGACACGCGAGTTCCCCCGCGGGCCCCTCTCGCTCGGGGGCATTTCTAGACACAAGAACTGCAGGTTCCACAGCCCTGGCGGAGGACGGTAGAGATGATGTCACGCAAGGAGTCCCCGGGCCGTCGGGGCGGGGGGTCCCGGATAGGGCCTGGGGGTTGGAGCACGCACAGAGGGAACTTTGGGGAAGAGCCCGCCCCCACGTCGTCATTCTGCGAGTGTGCAAACTAGGTCCGGGGAAGGGCTAGGGTTACTGGGGAGGCGGAGGCGGGGTCAAAGTTCAGGGTCGGACCCCCGCAGAGCCTCTAACTGGGGCAGCGAAGCCCGTGAGATAGAAACCGGTGGCCGGCCTCCCACTTCCCAGGGCCGGGTTCGAGTCCAGGCTCTGCGAACTCCCCCGCCCCTCTCCGAGACGCAGGGGCCTGGATCCCCCTCCCCGGGGGGTCTCGGGACGCACCGGGCTGAGCACACAGCAGGCGCCTCATCGGGGCCCTCACGTTGGGGGGGTCCCCCGCTCTCAGGCTGGGTCGGGGGCGCCAGCGTCAGGCCCTGGTCCGACCCCTGCCCCTGCCCCGGCCGCCCTCACCGTGGCCCGCCTCAGGCGCGCGGGAGCCGCCGCCGCCGCCCGGAGCATGGCCGTTCTTCGCCGCCGCCTCCGCCGCTGCTGCCGCTCCTCCTCCTCCTGAGCCTGCTCCGGCTCCTTCCCTGCCCCGGCCCGGCCTCCCCGGCTCCGGCCCCACACACCTCAGCCCCTCTCGGGCTCGCGTGCCGGCCCAGCTCTCGAGAGACTCGGCGCTAGCCCCCGAGAGGAGGCCGCGAACGAGAATTCGGCCTCCCGAGCAGCCCATTGGCTGCCGCGCAGCCAATCGCGAGCCACGGAAGCGGAGGCGGGGCCCGAGAAAGTGGGAGGAGCTCGGAAGTAGGGCAAAGGCCACGGCGGCGCCGACGGAGGGGCACCGCAGACCAGTGTGGGCGCTGTGACCTTGGGCGGGCCGCGCCTGCTCCGTCGGCCCCGCGGCGCGCGCGGGCTCGGGCCCAGGAAGCGGAAGAGGTGGGAGCGTGCGGCTTTGGTCTCGTTGGCCTGCTGTGAGTAGGGTGGGCTCCGCCCCGCCCCTCCCCTGCGCGTCCTTGGCGCGCCCTCGGAAAGGACCGCCCCGGCCGGACCCTGGGCCGGATGCGACGCCCCGGGCTTTCTTACTAGCTGTTCGCTAGGAGGGACCAGCCCGAGCCCGGTAGGCGCTTAAGCAGTGCGGGTTCCCCTCTCCCGTGCATTGTGTGGATATGCCGCTGGTTTCCTTCTTAATCTTTATCGATAACTTGACCTTACTTCACCTTCTTTTCCCAATATACTCTCTCCCGTCAGAAGCATCTAGTTTATTTAGCAAAGAATAAAAAACTACGTTAATTCTGAAGGCTACATACGCCCTGGAAAAACGTAAAATAATAAGATTTCCATAAAAAATTTTAAAAACAAAAGCCGTTCAAAACTAACCAGCAAATCGACAATCTGACCACACGTGAACCGTTCCACATCCGCAGCCTCCCACCTCTTCGAAGACCCAGCCAGGCACTGTCCTAAACGGTGGCACGTTACTCCTACACATCCTTAAGCCATTGCCGTCACCGAGCCTTCTATTTCACGTTGGCGTTCTCTCCAGTTCCATCGTTTTAGGTTTTTTTTTTTTTTTAGTATTTCGTTTTTGTTTAGTATTGTTTTCCTTGTTCTTCTAATTGTTTTACTTCGCTCTCAAGTTCTTACAGACTTTCTTTGCCTCTTGGTCTAGTAATATTCCATTAGCTAGTCATTCACCAGTAGATATGGGCATCTACTTTTCCCTCCCTTCCTTGGCTTCTACAAAAAAAAAAAAAAAAAGACTTCCCTGAGGTATGTATGTAGCAGTGAGGTCTCTGACTTGAAGGATCTGATCATTGTAATAGTCACTTTCTTAGCATAATTATAAATTGCATTCCAAAGTGGTTGGATCACTTAGAGCATATCTTGTTATTTTTTTTAATTACATTGGGCTTTCAGTAAATGTAGGTTCGAGACCCAAATTGACTTTTCTTAGAAGATTCAACATGTTCAAAATATAACTCGTTATCTTCCCCCTCCCCCCAAAACCCTCTCTTTCCTCTTCCCTATTACTGTCAAGGAAACACCATGTCTCCTGTTCCCCAGGCTCACAACCTAGGTGTTATCCTCAGCTCAGACTCTCACTCACCCTATATCCAAGCAATTCCTGCCATTTCTATTTTCGAAACATCTCTACTATAAATCTCTACTGTCCTGCACATGCAATTGTTCATTCTTCGTTATCAGAGAGGACCAATGATATCACTGGTGATGTCTTGATTCGTGCATAAATTGTATTTAAGTGAAATTGCCAGCCTCACTCTCTCTTCCAGAGTCATCCGCGTCCAGGGGCAGGACCAAAGTCAGGATGACCTTGGCATCTTTGGTGTCTGACCAAGCTCTAAGCTCTCCACGGTCTGCTTTGGCTGCCTGTTCATTAGAACGAATCGTTCTCATCTGCTCATTCCACTGGGGAAGTCTCCGGCGTGTTTGGGTAGACACCCCCCTAACTTACCATTGGGTTGGAGGCCTATCAGTTACCCTCAGCCTGGTTTAGCCCATCTGCTGAAATGGTTCTATTAGGGTGTGACCATTGCATGCTACAGCTTCGTGGAGGCCACGGGTGAGAGAACTGGGTGAATCAGATAGCCCCAAAGGTGGATGAGCAGTCCTGAAGAGGACTCAGCAGCCCTCACACCAGAGATGCTAGTCCCCCTGAACACCCCATACACCCCTCCACATACTCTAGGATCCAGGGATACAGGCCTTCTTACACTCAAATCTGAACCTTTTCTCTGCCTGTACCCAATGCCTGGAATGCTCTCCCTCCTTATCGCCACTTCTTAGACTCCCTGGCTTCCTTTAAGACTGAGTTCAAACCCTACCTTCTACAAGAAGCCCCTCAGGTCTCCCACCCACCCCTCTTCTGATGGTGCCCACCCTCTGCAATTACCTCCCATTTGTCTTGTATGCAGATCACTGGTTGCAAGTTGTCTCCCCCAAGACTGGGAGCTCCCTGAGACCAGGCACTGGTTTTGCCTTTCTTTGTATCCCCAGCACTTGGCAGTACCTGGCACATAGTAAGGTGCAATAGATAAATGCTTGTTGATTCAACTTGATTTAACCCAGCTTAGCCTTGGGGACTTGAAGTCAAGGAAAGCCTGGGTTCAAACTAGGTCACTGAGACTAGCTGAGTGACCGTGGGCATTATATCCCCCACTCTAGAGCCTCAGACAAATTGCTTAAGGCTTATGGGTTGGTTCAAACTAGGGTCTCCCGAAAGGGAGAAGAAAAAGGTATTCCATGTGCCATATGGATGAGGTATGGGACAGGTATTTATTTCTTACCCATAAAAGAAATGCTAAGCACAAAATAAACACATTAACAGAAAGACTTAAAAACTATTGTTATATTCTGACAAGAAGGTGAGACTTAAAACCATTTAAATATGAGGCAGTTTTCAGGATTGTTCATTAGGCATTTACTCGGTCCTGCACTGCTTTCCTCAAAGTTCATGTCTTTGGAAGCCAGGCCAGAGATTGGGCTCACCCCCTGCCTAGTGGTCCTTTTCTCCAAAAGTACCAGAGTAGTTGCTGGAACTCATTGCCTGTTGGGATTCAGCTCTGATCAAGAGACCCAGGACCTCCTGACCTTTGGGATTCACCAGCTAGCCTACCAGCCTGGACAGGTTCATCTTGGGACTGATGTCCATTCACCTGAGACTGGAACACACACATAAGAAGTAGCCCCAAACTCAGGCTCAGACTTGCCTAGGTTAGTGCTGGCTTTAGCTGCCATGTAGTTGAAGTTTGCTATGTATTCCAGAGTGGGGAAAAAAGACCACTTTCTCCCCACCCCCAACCTCTCCAGTCAGATATCCCAGACACAGGAAAAGAAGAGAGCACCGAAGGCAGAGTCACCCCCTTTTAAAGATCTGGCTCTTATGGCTCAGCAGCCAATGAGGAGATTGCTTAGTCATTCTCAAAGGGCCCATGTGGTCAGTCAGAAGCAGGTAGGGCAACTCAGTGCATGATCCCAGAGCTGGCCCTATCAGCTCATTTTCAATTCAAGCCCCATTATACTCCTATTTAATTTTTCAGAGGCTAGCATTCTATGACTCAAATCCATCCAACAACACTCATAGATTATTGGCATTTAAAAAGTCGTTAAGGGAACTTTGCAATTTCCAAAGGCAATCTAACCCACTTTCTTTCTCTAGTTTAATTCTGGGCCTGTCTCTAAACGTTGTACACAGCAGGAGCTTAATCGATGCTTATGGAATTGGAAGTGCATCCTTGACTGAGAGAAATCCTCCCTTGTCATTTGATCTTATAAGAGAGGTGTTAGTGAAAGAAATACTGGACTTGGAGGCAAAAGACCTTCGAGTCAAGCTCTCTCATACAAGAGGACTAAACTCTGTTCTCCAAGACCTCTTCCAGCTCTAAATTTGCAATATTGTGATACCCGAACGTTTCAATAGATGCTGTTCTTTCCACCTGCCCTCTGATCTCAGAGTAGAGGTCCTTGTCCTTGCTGAAGCTTACCTCCACCTTTGCCCTCAGTCTGATACTCTCCTCTCAGTTTCCTCATTGACCTTGCTCCATCATGAAAAGCCTCTCCATGTAGCATTTGTCAGCATCCTTGATTCTCTTCTCTCAGAGTATGACATGTTTACTTGTTTTCTAGCTGGAAATTAAGAACAGCAAACATGCTACCTTTTCCTTCCCCTTCCGAAGCAATCGTCCTACATCTCTCCTTCCCTTCAGCAGCAATCTCTTAGAGCTGCATTCACAGCCTCCGCTGTCTATCTCACCACCCAGACACCCTTACAATGTGCCAGGCACTGTGCTAAGTGCTGGGGATACAAAGAATACAGAAAGCTTTGCAGTCTGGCTTCTCTCCCCACCACTCTACTCAAACGGCTCCGAGTGTTAAATACAGTGGACTCTTCTTTAAATCCATGCTCCTTTGACCTCTCTATACTGTTGGACAGTGTGAATGACTCTTGTCTTCCCTTAGATTCTGTGACAATTTTCCCACTCTTCTGCAGACAGACTCACTAACAACTCCTTCTCTGTCTCCTAACTCACGCACTTCCCATGCCTTCTAGGTTGATGCTCCCCAAAAGTCTGTTGTCTCCTCTTGAAAGAATCTCATCCATTTTTATTGATATTGAAGACACCTCATGGGGCCAACTGGCCAACACCCTCATTTTACAGGTAGGGAAATTGAGGGTCAGGCAGACTAAGTGATTTGCCCAAAGTCAGATGGAGAATAAAGAATCAGAAGCAAGATGTGAAGTGGGGTCCTCGAACTCTGGACCCAGGACTCTTTCTCCTGCTCAACTGTAGTGACCCCCAATTTGCCTCAAGGATAAAATACAAATTCCTTTCTTCTACACATAAAGTCCTTCACCACCTGGCCCTTTCCAGACTTACTGTATAGAACTGCTCCACACTGTGATCCAACCAAACTGACTTTGCCGTTCTTTACATTGATTGTTGAAGGCTTGCAGGAAAACACTGTACAGACATTATCTCCTTCTAAGACTCATAATGGGTTGTATTAGCAGCCTCATTTTATGGATAAGAACACTGAGGCTCACCAAGGTTGAATTCATGACTAGCCCATGATCACACAGGTAGGAACCAAAATAAGACACCTCTCCTGAATCAAGGAGAATCCGCTCTTATCACACTTCCTCTAAGTGGATGTCTCAGCTAATTACCCTGTGGCTCTAATTCCACCCACACCCCACTTCCTACCTCTCCCATGCCCCACCTCCACCACCAATCCACCAGTTCCCCTTCCTTACCAAGGATCTTTGCTTTCAGATGGTTTGTTGAAGATTTATTATGCTAACCAAGAGCTCACACTAGTGTTGTCCAGAAAGAGTTTCTGAAACCTTGAAGCATTAATTAGATGTGAATTATAATTAGGAATATTTAGGCAGAACCAAGAGAATGTTGTACATAGTAACAGCAATGTTGTTCAAAGAACGACTGTGAAAAACCAAGTTATTCTGAGTATTATAAATAGTCAAATTAACCACAAAGGACCTATGAAGGAAGATGCTATCTACCTCCAGAGAAAGAACTGATAAATAGAAGTATATATAGGAGGGTTTTACATATATAGACATATGGGGCAGCTAGATGGCACAGGGAGTAGAGCACCGGCCCTGGAGTCAGGAGGACCTGAGGCAAATCCGGCCTCAGACGCTTGACACACTAGCTGTGTGACCTTGGGCAAGTCATTTAACCCCAATTACCCTGCCTCCTCCCCAAAAATATCAAAAAACATATATAGACATATATGTAAAACTATACTGTATACATAATATACACATACGTGTGTGTGTGAATGTATGTATCTGTGTCAAATGGTGGCCTTTTCTAGTGTGGGACAGGAGACAGTTCAGAATTTAAAATGTAACAAAAAAAAAAAAAGAAAAATTTTTAAAAGAAAGAATACATTTTGGTACAGTGCAAGACCAATTAAAGTTTTAGTTTGATAAACTTGTATTAAAGGAATTCCTCTAAATCAAAAGGTTAATTTGGTAGCCCAGATCATTTACCGTTGATTAATACGGGATCATTGGAAAATGTGCTAATCATACTTTTGAAGAAATGAAAAATAAATCATGTGTTAGTAATAGAAAAGGAATGTTTAAATAGCTCTAAACTCCACCCCCAATTAATGTAGTCACAAGAGTACCAGACTGCTTACTAAATCAATCAATCCAAGGTGTGATTGGACCCCTAGAAGCCTGAGTTGAAGTATCACAACCTAAGTGGGAGTTGGAGAAGTAGCCCAGAAAGGATATTCATAGCACCTTGCCAGGAGCTGGGGAAGATAAACACTTTGGATAAGACCAACCCTGTCTTCATGGGGTTTACTGTCTAGTAGAGAGCTTTGAGGCACACATTTAATTACATAATAATATATGTAAATTTATCAGAGGAGTGAAAACAAATCACTATTCGAGGGTCAAAGTAAATGTTGCTATCAACAGGTGGGATTATGGAATGTGTCCAAGAGCAGTCATCATTTTAGTTGAGTTTAGAACAGATGATCTTTGACCCTAGAGAAGAGGTGAGGAAGCACATCTGTTTCCTTTCACTGGAGGGCTATGGATATGGAATCAGACATCATCGATTTGTCCGTTGGTTTTGCAGAAATGCTTCTTTTAAAAATCTGTTATGAGGAAAGGCTTGATGGGTGGGTGGGTGAGGAATCTATTGAAGAGAGGCACAGATGGGGGGCAAATTCTAGGAGACAAAGAGTAGCCTAGTTTGCTTGGATCACAGAGTGTATGGAGCAAGGCTGGAAAAGAAAAGCTTAACAACAAGTCTTAAATATCAGGCCTAGGGATTGGAACTTTTTGAGCATTAGGAAAATTTCTTGAACAAAGTGATGGGAGCTGTGATACAGGGGAAAGAGAGCAGCTAAGGGTTCCAGTCCCTGTCCCCAGAATAGAGGGACCCCTCTGTGAAACAAGGAGAGAGGAGCCCAGCCTCCCTGAGACCAAAATTGCCACACAAGCACCTAATTAAATAAGTTTGGCCTCTCACCTGAAAGGTGAGGGGGTGACTTCTAGGTAACCCCATAGCTTTCATCCCTATGGGGAGAGTCCCACCTGCTCAGGGAACCCTGTGAGCAGCCAGGTTTTTCCTCTGAGAAGGGAGGCTTGAATGCTTTTTCTTTTCTTTAATTGTTTTGGTTGAGGAAGGACTTCTGCCAGCACCAAAGCAGGTGGTAAATGATCATAACTTCATAAAATGATGTTTGTTTGCTTTTTTAATGGTATCACCATGTATTTGGAAGTACAGAAGAATGTTAATTCCCGAATGTGATGAAGAACTATGCAATGCAGACTTTTCCTGAAATGTGTACACACTGGGGAAAATATTCAAAAAGGTTGATGCCACTAAGTCACTAAAGAACCATTCAGGACTTGGGACTATTGACTGCCAAACACACTCCAGTGGATTTACTGAGGACGTAGAGTATTAAAACTAGGGCCTAGTGTAAGGATGGGATGCTGAGTTGGTCAGTCAGTTAGTCCACCCTATTTAAAGTGAAGTCATGTGCTGTTATACCCTAATGTCTTAGCCTGGTGAGAACAGATCCCAACTGAATCAGATCAATCAAAGGTGTTTTAGCTAGGTGTAACAGGAAATCAGTTCTTACTATTCAAAGGACTATTTAGCCACACCGCAGAGAGCTGGTATAAAAGGAGAGGCCTAGACTGGAATTGGAATTCAAGCATCTGGCAGTGGGGAGGAGAGGGAACCATCTCCAGAAAGAAGGAATCACTTAATGGGTAGAAGAGTGCCTCAGACTCAGTCTTCTCACCCTCCCTAGGCCAGAGAATGGTCTCATGACCTTCGAAGTTGGACCAGCTTGCTGTCTTGAGCCAAAGGAGGTGACGACTCAAGACCTAGCCAGGATCTCACCTATGCCTTCTAAACTCCAGTATGATATGTTCTTTCTGACCTGGCTGGGCGCTGCCTCCCCACTGTGGAACCACTACTGAGATCTCACTCTTCCGGGTTGAGTGCTGTGGTAATTCATTGGCTCAATGAGGAAGGGACTTCACCAAGACCTGGACCCCATGTTTTGTTGTTTTTTTTTTTATGAGATCATAGACTTTAGATCTGGAAGAGACCTTAGATACTATCTAGACCAATAAACTCCCTCATTTCTCACAAAAAGGAAAACTGAAGCCCAGATTAGTTTAAATGACTTGTGCAGAGTCTCACAGGTGACAGCTGAAGGATGATAGTGATGGTGGTGGTGATGACAAGCATCACCTCCTACATGCACAAGTGGCCTCATTCCCTTCAGTTTTCCTTGAGATTGTTAACCCCTTAACGTTGCTTTCCTTAGTAAAGCAGATCAAAAGAACCTGGGCTTTTGCAGCATCCTGTGAGCTGGTTGTTGTTGGTTTTACACCCCCACAGCAGCGGCTAGCCGGATTGTTGAAACACCCATTCCCACCAGAGACTGAGGCATTTAATCCTGAGGCTAGAAGCAAGAATGAGGATGAAACTCATAAGATGAAATTCAACAGGGATAAATGGTCATTCTTATAATTTGATACAAAAAGTCGTGTTCGCAACGTCAAAATGAAGGAGACACGTTTAAAAAGCAGTTGTTCAGCGAACCACAAGGTCTGAGGTGGATTGTGGCCACCATGAAAGCTAATGGGATCGTGGGGTACATTAAGAGAGGTACAGCTTCCAGCAGCGGGGTGATGTTGGTGCCACTGTCCTATGCCCTTGCCAGACCTCCTCTAGAGTACTGTGTTCAGTTCTAGGTACCATGATTTAAGAAGGACTTTGATAAGCTGGAAAGGAAAACAGGACAGTGAATGGCCTTGAGTCCATGACATATGAGGATTGGTTAATGGAACTGTGGAAGAGCTGACTCATGGGTATTGGTGGGGTGGCAGGACCTGGACCCCAATTTGAAGGGCTAATATATGGAAGAGAGTAAGAGTTATAGTTGTTGGAATTGTCCCAGAGCAGGGAACCAAAATTAATTTTGTGAAACTGTTGCAAAACTGCCAATTTAGGCTTGATGTCAGGAGAAAGTTCAACCAGAGTCATCTCAAAATGACTCCCATCTTGAAGGTCTTTAAGCTTGTCAGATATGGCCCACTGGAGATTTTGATTGTGTGTGTGAGTTGGACTAAATTACCTCAAATTCTTCCATGTTGTGGTATGGCCTGTAAACTACCCATTCCTGGCATGGAAGGAAAATGAGTCTTCTATACCCAAACCATCAGGAAAATCAACTATTTGACAAAAATCATCCTTAGCTTAAAAAATCATTGTTTTACATAATTTGGGCTTTTAAAAAAAAAACGAAACTATGTCTATTGATTGTACCGATTGTCTCCTTGGTTAAACAATTCCCTGCTAGGGAATGTTCTTCAAGTGTTTTGTGTACCTGAAGAGGCAATAAATTGGGAGCTCCTATGGACACAGATACACACACACAGATGCACACCCAGAAAGGAGTCAAACTAACTTCAGGGGACCAGCATCTTGATTCCCAGTAGAATAAGCCTTTTGCCCTAGGGGTGAGTATTTTTGGAATCTGTAATTTATAACTGGGTAGGGATTAGCTCAGCCAGGCCCGCATGTGCTGATATATCACCCAGGCTTCTCCTGGTCATCTGGGCAAAGGGTCACGGGCATAAAATATGACAGTGCCCGCTATGTTGGGGTCAATAAGCCTACACCTCCCCGGTCTCTGCAAATAGAGATCATTCTGGTGAATTGATTGAGAATGAATTACGATCACAAGGAAGGACAATTAATTAGGAGAGAAGCCAAATCTATTGTTGGCTGGGATTATTTCCTTAGAATTCCATGACCCAGTTTCCTTTAGGGTAGGAGGAGGAGGGGAAAGGGAATTACTTTTTTTTTTTAAGCATTTGGTATAGTCTGGAGTAGAACTAGGGGTTAATATAATGAAATTATCCTGATGAAAATAAAATGAAGAGTGGTCATTCCATTTTCTTAATTATACACACAAACAGACACATGCACAGATGGGGAGGAAAAGAATGGGACTTTTGTCTTGGGAGGAAAAAGTGTTTCTTACCCAAAGCAATGAAACTACAAGACTTGTCTTAGCTGATATTGATCAAAGAGCCAGAGTGATGGAAAATCCTCCTATCCAGGGGGAAGATTATGGCTTAGGTTAGAAAAGTGACCTTCTTCAACTAAACTGTTACATAATCTCTGGGGAGGTGACTGTGTAAGAAGGATAGATGTTTAAAATAAAGGGCTTCAGTGTAAGAGGATTCCCAGGCTAATAAGCAAAGGGTGATTATAATGATGATAACAATATTAACAGATGTGTTCGTACCAAATAGTCATAAATGCTAAGCTACATGGAACAAAAAACTGTAGAATACGGAGACTCTACCTCCTGCCTGAGAGGTGATAGACTTAAAATGCAACATGAGACCTACGTTTGGGGCGTGGCCAAGGAGGGAATTTGTTTTGCTGGACTATGCATATTGGTTAAGAGGGTTTTCTTTTTTTATTGTTCAGTTGGAGGGACAGTTAATAAGTGCCTGTGAAGATAATTAACTGATTGATTTTTAAAATAGAGAGGCCTAGTAGAAAAAACTTAAATTACAAGGGAACAGAATGAGGTACATGTCATTCCCTAGTCCTGTCTGCCCTCAGAGCTGTACCAAGAATAAAAATGAGCTTATAGACCAATATTCAACTAAAAAAAAAACAATTATTTTCTCCATCTTTGGAATAGTCCCCAGAACATTAAATATAAAAGAATAATAATGATGATGATAGGATGGCCACTTGTGCTAGGACTGTTTCTCTCTGAACGCCATAAAAAAGATGAGAATTCATCGTTAATCATGATTAATGATAAGGAGAAAAA
Organism: Trichosurus vulpecula; assembly: GCF_011100635.1. NCBI lineage: Eukaryota > Metazoa > Chordata > Mammalia > Diprotodontia > Phalangeridae > Trichosurus > Trichosurus vulpecula. Next base: position 35,936,121 of record NC_050580.1, on the reverse strand, counting down.
GAGAATAGAGCAGGAACTTGTCCCAGCCTGCTTCTATCTGGGCTCTAACCCACTTCTTCCTCTCACCAGACTACCCCAGCCTCACCCGGAGACCTGGGGCTCTGCTAGGTAAGTGTTCAACTTTATCTTGGGCAGAACCTGGCCACCATACCAATTCCTGGCCAAATCATGTCACCCATGCACACTCTTGGCACAGTGCCCCATCTCTTTCCAACTCAAGCTTCCCTCTACGTGCTTCTTCTATCAGAATATGAGCTCCTTTGATGGAGAGAGCTATCTACATCCAGAGAAAAAACTATGGAGTCTGAATGCAGATTGAGGCACACTGTATGCTCTCCTTTTTTTTTTCTGTTTCGGTTTTGGTTTTGTTTCTTCTTTCTCGTGATTCATTCCATTGGTCATAATTCTTCTTTACAACTTGACTATTATATAAATAAGTTTAATGTGAAGTTATATGTAGAAGATATAGCGGATTCCATGCCATCTTGGGGAGGGAGGGGGGAGGGGGGGAAGAAAACCTGGAACTCAAAATCATGCGGAACGGAGTGTTATAAACTAAAAAATAAACAATCTCAATTAAAAAAAGAATATGAGCTCCTTGAGGGCAAACACTGTCTAATAATAAGACCTGGGTTCTAATCCTACCTCTGACACACACAGGCTGGGCCAGTCATTTAAACATTTACTCTAAGACTATATGTGGTGAGTTCATGGGGTGGTCACTCCTGCTGTAGCACCTCACACTTTTCATTTGGTTCTTCTCTGAGTTGTCTCACTCCAGTTTGCCTTCACATTTATACACCTAGGTTCCCAAAGAAGGTCTGCTATCACACTCAAATTTTCTCAGGGCTCCAAAGATAACCATGTTGTGTGTATATGTGTGGGGGGGGGGGCAGGGAGAAATATGCTTCTGTGCCCCCTGTCAATTCCAAGTCCTCATCAATGCATTTCCATTTATACAAATCAGCTACTCCTAATGATGACACTTTGAGGCCTTAAATATAATTTACTTAGCAGTAAGTCAAAATAAATAATACCACAGGCATTTACATATTAAAGCAATTGTATGAATACTATGGTACAATCCACCATGTAAACCTGAGTCCCCCTCTCATATCAATGCACTCAGTATCTGTGGACAAGGGTGGGCAAACCAGAAACCTGCCAAGGAGGCACGTGAGTTAGGAAATCCCATGTGCTCAGTAATTTACAACTCTGAAACTATCCCAGAGAGTATCTTAATGAACATTGCTTCTGTGTTGGATAGATGCTCCCACAGTGAAGCAGAGTTGATCCACACTGTGCATGACTAAACACCTATAGGCAACATGTCTCAGCCAAATTAGTTGATCTTTGGTTTGACTTCTCTGATTTATCTACTTGCATAGTTTGCAAGTAGTTTTCCTCTGCGCGCTGAACTTACTGCTTAGCAGCAACTCCAGTGTGCATCACCCCAGCTACATACTTATACGATGCTTCTGAAATCTGTCCTTTCAACTCTTTGTCCTCTTACAGCAACTCCAGTATACATCACACCAGCTTCATACTTATATGATGCTTCTGAACTGATACAATTCTGAAATCTGTCCTTTCAGCTCTTTGTCCTCTTACCTTCCTGGACTCTGACTCTGAGTCCTAGAAGCAAATATTCTCACTTTAGCCTATTGTTAAATTCTCATCTTCTATCTATAATCAGATAAATTATATTGCTACAGTCATTGTATATGTTGTTTTCCTGGTTCTGCTTACTTTTCTCTGTATCATTTTATACAAATTGTCAAATGTTTCTCTGAATGTTTGGTGTTCCTTTTTTTGTAATTAATATTTTATTAAAATCATATGCCACAAATTATTTAGCCACTACTTGACAAATGGGCACCTCGTTTGTCTCCAGTTTTTTGCTCTCGTGAAGATTGACACAACGAGTGATGCAGAGTCATGGAATCCTAGGACGATAGGCCTAGAGCTGGAAAGGACCTCAGAGGCAATCTGCTTCAATGCTCTCATTTTACAGCTAAGCAGAGACCCAGGGGAGGTTAAGGGACTTCCCTTAAGGTCACATAGGCAGTGTCAGAAGTGGTATTTGAACCCAGATCCTCTGACTATAAAGCAGTGCTCTTTCCACTGTAGAGGGAGCTATAATGCTTCTTTACAGCACTAATTTACTACAAAATAGCCAGTTCTTGACTTTATTTTTTGTTCTGTAGACCTGTGTTCTAATGTAGCCTTTGTCCCTAATGTCCTTGACTGGTCTTTATTTTGCAATGATACATCACTTTTCTAAATATAGAGAATGAAACTGGGTCTGGGTCTACGGGATCTTTGCCAGTTGGACTCTTCCTGCCTGTATCTAAAAATACCTTTGCATAGTTCAAACCCCCCACTCTTTGATTCATTTAAACCCCAGCTCCTCCATATCTGCTTTCAGAAAGGATCCCTTTTTTCTCTTGCCTTGCCATTTCTAAGTTGGAAAATCCAAGCTGTGAAACCACGAACATTTCCGGATAATTTAAACAGCTTCCCTCAGTGTATTTTTAATAATCCTTGCCTTTATTATTACCAGATGGTGAAATCCAAAAGGACTGCAGAGGAACAGGCTCAAGAAAGTATTAATTTTAAAATGATAGTGTAATGGGGGACATTGAACACTAGCATAATGCAACTCCTGCAGGGGGAGGAGAAGCCTTTGTGGGATGTGTAGATATTCTGTAACTTGTTCGGTTTTGATAACCACATGGTTAGAAGTCTTTTTTGATTGGCTGCATAGCCAATGGGGGTGTATTCAGAAAAGCCAGAGACAGGCTCAGCCTAGGTTCTTCAGCCATTTTCTCTGGCTTCCTGCTGGAACTCCCCCAATCATAGTAAGAGACAATGCTGTAAGGAGAAAGGCCTTGTGGGCTTCTCCCCTCTGAGCGCACATATCCCTGTGAAATGGGCCCCAGGCCTTGGCCAACATGTTAGGTCTTTTTCTATTCTAAGGGAAGGGATTGGAGCCTACAACTCTGTGAGTTTCACAATGTCAAGAAGGCTCCCCAGGGACCTGGGTCCTTGTCCTTTCTGAGGCTTGGCGGCCAGCTCAGAATTGGTGCCTGAAGAAGCATGGAGTGATCTTTAGGACCTGGTCCACAGTAGATGACACAAGGACTTATCTAGCAGTCAGGCCACATTAATACATGAACTTGTTGGGACCAGTTTTATATAGATAGGAACTGGTCTGAGGAACTGGGCACTCTCCCCAGAGACCAAGGTAGAATAGGGCTGAGTGTGTTCTCTAGGCCTTGGGGGGAAATGTCTATACATTTATTCTTGCTATTTCTTCAAAATAAATACATCTTTATAAAAAGCTAATTGATATTAAGTGACTCAATGGAACTGAGGTGCTACTTACCAGCATCCAACAGTGGGAGAACATAGTTAATGGGGGCTCTAGATGATAGCATTGGAGAAAAACACTCACAGACCCTAGAATCCTGGTCTGTGTCTAGCCCTCACCTCTCTCCTGACTTCCAGTTCCAGTCTCGTCTCTCAGACTGGATTCCCACAGAAATGTTAAACTCAATGTCTCTAGAACAAAGCTCATTATCTTTCCTCCTAAACTTTCCCCACTTTCTAAATTCCCTATTACGGTGGAAGGCACCACCATCCCCCCAGTCACCCAGGCTCTCAACCCAGGAACCATCCTTAACTCCAGGGGAGTGACTTTATCAGAGGAGAGAAGAGATGTTACAAAAGTTAAATCAACAAGACTTGGCATCAGATTCAATACAGCGGTGTGGAGCAGGGCAGGAGAAAGAAAGGAGTTAAGATAAGTGCAGCCTGACCGGCTCTTGATGAAACCCGGCTGGATCTCTGTATTGGTTACCTCTACCCCTTCTAAATATTCGCTAACCACTTTTAAAATTACCTATTCCAGAATTTTCCCAGGAATTGAAGCCAAGCTCACTGGCCTATAATTTGCAGGCTCTATTCTCATCCTTTTTTTTTTTTAAATCAGGACAACATTACCCTTATCCAGTTTTATTTTCTGTGCTCTTCCACATATCAATGATATTGGCTCAGCAATCACAGCTGCCAGGTCTTATAGGACCTGAGCCTATAGTTCTTCCTACATCTTCTGGGCCAGGTGTGCTTTGAGTTCATCAAGGCCCACTAAGTGCTCACCTCCTATCACCTTACTTATCTCAGGCATCCACTTCCCATTAACCACCTTCATTGTCCAGGGCAGAGAAAACAGGAACAAACTAAGAACTGAACAGTTCTGCCTTTAATCATCTACCCTGAGCAAAGGTCTTATACCTTCTGTCATTCTCCTTTTTCTCAATGTAGCAAAACATTGTTCTTGACATTGAAACTGTGGTGGAGAGGGAGGTGGAAGGGAAGAGGGGAAGGGGAAGGGGGAAGAAAAAGAAGAGGCAAGGGAGGTGGAGAACAGGGAAGGAAGGGCAGGGGAGGAGGGAGAGGGAAAGGGAAGGGTAGAGAGCAAGAGCTCTAGCAGACGATGGCCCATCACTATAATATGTGGCCTCTGTGCCAATTCATGATGTTTCCCAAACTCCTCATCTAGTTCCTCCTTCTGTCCAGGTGGTCTGTAGTATACTCTGATGACCAACTGTCTTCTGTTTCTCCCTCCATTGACTTTCAATCCCTTAGACTATCTTTTCTATTTGTATCCCCGGCATTTGGCACAGTGCTTCACACATAATAAGCACTTGAGAAATGCTTTATCCATTTGATCATTTATTTACTCCAATGTTCTCCATCATTCTTCTTCATTCCCTGGTGCCTAGATTTCTTTACCTGGATAGAATGTTGGGCCTGGAGTCAAGAAAATTCATCTCCCTGAGTTCAGATCTCACCTTAGACATTTACTAACTGTGTGACCCTGGGCAAGTCACCTGACCCTGTTTGCCTCGGTTTCCTCATCTGTAAAATGAGCTGAAGAAGGAAGTGGCAAACTACTCCAGTATCTCTGCCAAGAAAACCCCACATAAGGTCATGAAGAATTGATAACAATACAATTGATTTTTCCCTATCCTGTTTCTTTTGAAACCCAGATTTTGAAATCCATGAGTTTCATCCCACAAGTCTCCATGATGCCTAGGAAGTTAACTTTGCCCTCTTGCCTTAACCTTTTTTTTTTTAAACTACTACTACCTACTCTTGCTTGTTGCCTAATCTTTAGGGATTTGTGCATACACATTTGAGGCCAGGGACGTACTACTGGATACTTTCTTGGATTTTGTCTTCTATTGGTTTGTGAGTATCTCAACTGTTATTCTTATGCTATGGCTAATGTCTATGGCATCTAGTTTGATGGAGAGGCAGCAGAGAGCTGTAGAGTTGGAGGACAATAGCATCTCTGCAGAGCAGATGCAATAGACTGAACGTGTGTGTGTGTGCGTGCGTGTGTGTGTATACACTGAATCAGCCATGAGTGCACCCTAACTCCATGGGCTCCTATATGTTTGATCTCCACACGTGTGCCCTGGCCACACACCATCTCTTCATGTGTGCCCTCCAACACCAGTGATGTGATAATGTGTGGGAGAGTATAGCCTAAAATATATGTGTGTATGTATATATATATGTGTGTGTATATACACACACACAAATATGTGTATATACACACACACATGCATATACATATATATGTACATTCAAACACACACACACACTATATATATACATGACTACCCATCTATATCCCATATGTACTTTATTTGCTTTATTATTTGGTTAAATGTGTTTTTCTTTGAACCAATGTCCCCTTTCGTTCCCTGCCATTGTTCTATTGTTGTCATTCAGTCATGTCTAATTCTTACTGTCCATGTGGTTTTCTTGGCAGGGATACCAGACTGGTTTGTTGTTTCCTTCTCCAGTGGACTGAGGCAAACAAAGGTTAAATGACTTGCCCAGGTTAACACAGGTGGTAAGTGTCTCCAGATTTGAACTCAAGTCTTCCTGACTTCCAACCCAGAGCTCTATCCACTGAGCCACTGGCTAGTAAAAATACTCCATCAGTGGGGGCTCATGGGCTGTGGTTTTGGGCGGGCACAGATCCACGGAATGCCTTGGAACTGGGGCATCTTTTCCGGTGGCCTGTGTGTGAGGAGGCACCTCAGGAGCTCTTCACAGTAGCTCTGTGGGGGTAGACAGAACAAGGATCATTATCCCTGTTTTGCAGATGAGCAGACAGGTTCAAAGAATAGAAATTATTTGTTCAGTCACACACAAATAGTAATTTAATGGGGGAGCCCCCTCCCAGATGACAGACAGATTTAGAGAAGGAAAGATCTTTAGAGCTCACCTAGCCCAGCTTTCTTATTTTACAGATGAGAAAACTGAGGCCAAGAAGGGTCTGGTGACTTGCCCAAGACTCCCTCCCATTAAGGCCAATGAACCAGACACAGTCTTGAGATTCCACGTCCTTTCCCCCAGGCTGCCAGTGAGTCCGCCATATTGTTTGTGGGCCTGGTTGGCAGTAATGCTGTGAGCTGACTTCATGCTACTCTGTCTTTCTCCCTGTTGGGCCAAACAAGCGAAGCCCAACTCGACGGAACTTCTGAAATGAGGATGTTATTTTCTTCAGATCTGCGTGTTGAAATATTCATACATCAGGCTCTTAGTGGAGACATGTATGATTCATGGGACTGATGGAAAATGAAATTGCTGCCATTATCCACTTGGCCTTGAATCGCTCTGTGATCTCCAGAAGACTCAAGTGGAGCTAAAAATAATGGCAAATAGTGAAAGCTTATTCTGGCCTTCATCAAACAAGTCCCTGTTTCCAGTATGCCTCTGGCCTGTCCCTGCAGGCTTGCTGCATATCTTGGAGGTGGTCAGGGACTAACACCTCACATTTGCTGCATTCCTGTTCCTTAGACAGGTACATGGTGTATGTTGCCTTACTGGGCTGGGAGGAGGGCCTGGGTTTGAAGCGGACTTCTGCTGCTCAATTCCTGTAACCTTGGACAAGTCACTTCATAGAATCAGAGAGACTCAGGGTCACCTAATCCAACCCATCCCTGAAACACAGTAATAATAGCTAGCATTTATGTAGCAATTGAAGGTTGGCAGAGTGTTTTACAAATATTATCTGATGTGAATGTCACAATAACCTGGGAGGGAGGTGCTACTGTTATTATCATCCCCACTTTACAGGGGGGAGACTGAGGCACAATGGTTAAAGTGACTTGCCCAAGGACACACAGCCAGGAAGTGTATGAGGCTGAATTTGAACTTGGGTCTTTTTGACTCCATGCCCAGCACTCTCGATCCACAACGGGTCACCCAGCCTTTGCTTGAAGACTTCAAGTTAGGGAGAACCTATTCCTTCCCAAGGCAGTCCATTTCATCCTTGGGTGGCTTTAATTGGTAGCATGTTTTCCCTTTCATCAAGCCTAAATCTGCCTTGATATAAGGGGTGAACATCACTACATTTAATATCTCTGAGCCACAGTTTCCTTATCTAGAAAATGAAGGACTAGAACTCTATATAATCATAATGAGGTGATGATGTGTACCCTGCCCCATCACTGGGGATGTGGGGAGCTGTGGGTGTGGAATGGTGTAGACACTATCAGATGTGTTGGTCAGTTCTGCTGAAATATTTCACTTTGTCATCAGGGGAGATTCACTGAGAGTGGGGGAGAAGAAGAGGGGGGAGGAGGAAACAGAAGTAAATCCAGAAATTATTGTAATGTAAGAACAAGAGCACCAATAAAAGATTTAAAACATAATAAAAATAAAATGAAAGATTAGACTCAATGGTCATTGAGGTCTTTTCTGGCTCTGTCAGAAAACCAGGTCTGTCCTGTGACTCAGCAATCTCACCAAGAGACTATAGCCTAAGGAAGTTGTTAAAGGGAAAAAAGTACATCAATATAAAAATACCCATAATGGCTTTACTTATAACAGTAGAAACCTGTAAACAGCCTCTATGTCCAGGGACTGAGGACTGGCTGGATCAATTGTGGTATGGGGGTAGCATGGGAGACTCATGTCATCAGAAATGGCAGCTAGGAAGAACATGCAGAGGAATGGAAAGAAAGACCATGAAAAACAGCAGTATAAGAAGGGCACACACAGTGACTTCAACCAACTACCCAAAAAAATCAGTCAAGAAAACAAAACCTGATAAGCTCTCAAATGGAGTCGGAAGGAGCCTGAACAATTAAATTGTTACTTTGATTAACTTATGAAAACTCATGATGTTGTTGTTCTCCTCCCCCTCCCCTTTGTCATTCAGTTGTATCCAACTCTTTGTGACCCCATGGACCATAGTACTCCAGGCACTCCACTATTTCCCAAAATCTGTCTAAGGTCATGTTCATGGCTTCCATCTCATCCTCTGCTGTCACCTTCTCCTTTTGCCTTCAGTCTTTCCCAACATCAGAGTCTTTTTCCAATGAGTCTCATCTTCTCATTATTGGCCAAAGTATTTAAAGCTTCAGTATTTGTCCTTCCAGTGAATAGACTGAATTAATTTCTTTAAGTATTGACTGATTTGATCTCCTTACTGTCCAAGGGATTCTCAAAAGTCTTCTCCAGCACCACGATTTGAAAATATCAGTTCTGTGGTGCTCAGCTTTCCTTATAGTCCGACTCTCACAGCCGTACATTGCTACTGGAAAAGCCATACTTTTTTGGTATACTCTTCAGATTTGCCATAGCTTTTCTTCCAAGAAGCAAGTGCCTTAATTTCATGGCAGCAGTCACCATCTGCAATGATCTTTGAGCCCAAGAATATAAAGTCTGACACTGCTTCAATTTCTTCTCCTTCTATTTGCCAGGAAGTGATAGGGCCAGATGCCATGATCTTAGGTTTTTTTAATATCAAGCTTCAAGACAGCTTTTACACTCTCCCCTTTCCCTTATCAAGAAGCTTTATAATTCTTCTTCACTTTCTGCAACCAGACTGGTGTTGTCTGGTGATTGTTGATATTTCTCCTGGCAACCTTAATTCTGGCTTATGCCATCCAGCCTGGCATTTCACATGATATACTCTGCATATAAGTTAAATAAGTAAGACAACAATATACAGCCTTGTTGTACTCCCTTTCCAATCTTAAACCAATCTGTTGTTGCAGGTTTGGTATTAACTGTTGCTTCTTGGCCTATATGTAGATTCCTCAGGAGACAGGTCTAGTATTCCCATCTCTTTGAGGACTTGCCACATTTGGTTGTGATCCACACAGTCAGAGGCTTTAATGTAGTCAATGAAGCAGAAGTAGAAGTTTTTCTGAATTCTCTTGCTTTCTCCATAAGTCAGCCAATGTTGGCAATTTGGTCTCTAGTTCCTCTGCCTCTTTGAAAAAAAATGAGACTGCTCTTCTGGTAATTGTCAATTTACATATTGCTGAAGCCTAGCTTATAAAATCTTGAGCATAACCTTGCTGGTGTGTGAGATGAATGCAGTTGTTTGGTAATTTGAACATTCTTTGGTATTGCACTTCTTTAGGATTGGGATGTAAATTGATCTTTTCCAATCCATTGCCAAAGGAGTTGAAAAGACAAGCTAAGGCTGGATGAGGCCCAGGGTCTGGTTCACAAAAAAGCTGAATTAGTCCCTGAGGCTATGGGCTAAAAGAGCTGAGACCTATTCCTTGAAGGCAAGAGGCCTCATAGCTGCTGAAGTTTAATAGCAAACCAGCAGATGGCAGCTGAATACAGCATTGCTGAAAATCAACAGATGGTTGTCCCATGGATAAATCAGTAAAAGGTAGGGGGCTAAGGCAAAAGTGGTTTCAGCTGGAATGCAGCTCTAAAAAGTGTGAGTTTCTCTGGTTATGCACATTTCCTCCACATGTACCCTCTCATGTGTGTGATCAGTGGCCATGCATATTTGCTCTCACAATGATAATGCCAGGATGTATGGGGAAGGTATGCAAGAGTACACTCTTCTGCGTGTATATGTGTGTGTGTGTGTGTTGCAGGTGGGGATGGAGAGATCTTATATGTTACTTATCCTGCTGCTTCATTAGTGAAATCCATTTAGCTTTGAAATAATGTGTCCTCTGGCTGGGTATATACTTCAGTAGTGGCTCATGAGCTGTGGTTTTGAAAAGAGTCTTCAAAGTGTGACTTAAACCTAAGGGAAATTTCAGGGAGCTTATATTAACAGAAGTCAGACTACACACACACACACACACACACACACACACACACACACACACACACAAATCATTGATTTGGGTATTCTAGCCTATGATGAAGGTCACAACCCCTCCATTCCTGCCCATCCTATGCAACGTAACATTTCAATATGGAGGTAGGAGCTCATTCAATGATCTAGGGACCTTCCCTGGCTTTGCAAGAAAACCTATGGAACATTTGGGCTTGTCTACATGTTGTCCTTCATTTTGGACATATTACTTAACTAGTTCATCTTCTTTTTCTGTGTTCCCCTGATAATATTTTTTGCTTTAGCTCTGTATAGCTCTTATTTGTTATATGTAAGCGTACTTACACCCACCATGAGCCTCTCTATTGTCCTGTGTGGTATTTATTTTTTATTCTTTGGGGCTGTACTGACTTAGAGCCACACACCACCAGTAAAATATTGGTATTAACAAGATGAGACTTTGTTTTGGGGAGAAGCATGGGGCCATTAAATGAGCTTTGAATTTTCCTGAAGGCAGTTAAGTCTCTTTATCAAATGAAATATTTGTAAAGCACTTATCATGGTGTCTAGAACATAGTAAACATTTAATAAATGCTTCCCACTCTTTTTCCTATTTGACTCTGGATCTAACTCTGTCCATTTGTACTATCTCAGATATGACACGTTGTAGAACTCAAAGATTAGTATATATAAATACACACACATTATATATATAGATAGATATGTAGGTATATATATGTTATATATTATATATGTGTGAATGTGTGAGTTCTAGAACTACATGTCATAATCTGGACAACAAACAGTTTTCATCCACTTCTTTTCTAATGTGTAAATGATTAGGCCAAACTTTTTTGAGGGGTTACAGATCTTTTTTTCTTTCAGGAAAATCTGCAATATTGGGGTGGTGGGGGTGCTAGATACAGCCAACATGGATGTCACTTACAAACAGGAGCATATGGAAGACCTTCTTATTCATAGAGAATCCCTATATAAAGATGTGTGCTGGAGCCAGTTCTAACCAGCTTTCAAGCAGATTGTTAATTTTTTAGTGAGTATTTACGCCTCAAAATCAGCAGTCTTTATAAATTGGAGCTTGATTTATTGTTTTGTTGATTATCTGGAATTAAGGAAGTCTTCATAATGCAGATTAAACTTAAAAGTGTGTGGGCATAGACTTTTTTTCCCCATTGTTAAACTTTTATTAGCTTGGCCCTGTATTACTCTATAAACCTTGCTGGAGCTCAGCAGGAGGGCAGTAGATGACTCAGGGGATAAAGTTATCACCAGATTGGAAGCCTGGTAACTATGGGATAATAATTAATAATAATAATAGTGACTGGCATTTCTATAGCATTTTAAGGTTTGTAAAGTGATTTACTTCCATTACGTCATTTGTTGTGCTTTGCTTCCCAACACTGCTGCCTGTATAATGTATATTTATATTCACTGTAGCAGCAAGGCAGCATGACATAGGGGATAAGAGCTGATCTTGGAGTTAGCAAGTCCGGGATTCTAGTTCTACCTCTGGCTGTATAACCCTGAGCCAGTCACTTTACCTGTCAATGCCCCAGGTCATTCTCTAAGACTGTACATTTCAGAATACCTGTTGATCCACCCTGTTAGAGGCAGAGGGAGTTTATTCATGAGTAGTCCCTTATATGGGTGAAAACACAAATCCAGACAAATGTTCCGCACTTGCGTTAGGTTCTTTAGAAGCCCTGTCATGTCGTTCAAGCACGGGTTTTCACTCATTCTACACCAATTTATTGAGCACTTACTATGGGCAGTGTATTGTGCTAATTCGTGTAGGATCTACGGGAAAGAACACAACACAAACCCCTCCCTCCAGTAAATGACAAGGATTTGCTCAATGCCCTTCAGTTCTTTCCACTAGGAAGGAATAGAAGTTTCCTTTGGGAGTTACTGAAGAATACTATTAAGTCTAGCCCCATTGAATCCAGCCAAGCCTATTCCCTAATAGACTCCCTCTCTCTCATTCTCTCTCTCTCTTTCTCTCTCTCTCTCTGTCTCTCTCTCTCTCTCTCTCTCTCATTCTCTCTCTCTCATTCTCTCTCTCTCTTTTTCTTTCTCACTCTCATAAATATGTATGTATATGCACACGCACACACACACACACACACACACCCCTCTTCTCCAGGACATCTTCTTTGACCACTCCAGCCCAGACTACTTTCCAGTTCCTGATAAAACTGGAGCATGATAGTGTTTGAAGGGCACCCACATAGAAGAAAGACTAGCTATGCTTCTGCTCATCGACACACTCCCTAAAATGCCCCCTCCTCTCTTTTTGTCTGAATTTGACTGATCCGTCAAGGCCTGCCTCCTCCCCCAAACTAGAGGCAATTGGGTTACACCACCGATAGCGTGTTGTACCTTAGGTCAGGGAGACCCAAGTTCAAATCCAGCCTCAGAAAATTCCTACCTGTGTGATCCTGAGCAAGTCACTTAACCTCCATCTCCCTCAGTTTCCTCATCTGTAAAATGGGGATGATCATGACGTCTCACTCCCGGGAGTTTTTACAGTGATAAAATGAGCTAATATTTGTAAAGTGCTGTGCATCCCTTAAAGCACTGTACAGATGCTAGCGTCTAGTCCGATTCCCTCATCTCTCATAGGAAATCGAGCCCTGGAAGAGGAAATGGTTTCCATAGTGACCCAGCCAAGGCCAGAATCTAGGTCTTCGGAGTTGTTAGCACTATAGTCTTTATATTTTAAAATTGGTGGTGGGGGTGGGTGTGGGTGTGGGGGTTAAACTCTGGAAAATGAACATTTCAATGTGAATTTAAAAGTCTTTATTGAGCCCTTTTTCTGTGGGGAGCGCGGGGTGCTCAGCCCTGGGGATAATAATACAAGTGAGCCGACTGCTTCCCTCAGGGAGCTTAGAGTCTAAGGAAAGGCAGGGAATCAAAGAAAAGAAACTAGACTGGAAAGAAGAGTAAGGCACCGAGGGGACAGAGGATGTGCTAGGCTGGGAGGCGGCCTGGGCTCCGGGGGCCTGGACTAAACACTCACCTGTCAAAGCCCGGGGCTCCAGGGGCCAGACTTTGGGTGGAAGAAGGGCCAGAGGCCCACGGCCTGAATGGCCAGAAAGTGGATGTCTGTAAAACCAGGACCTCTCCTTACACACTCTGGGGTTTTTCCTTCTTTTTATTCTGAACTCAAACACCAAATAAAATAAGCTGTGAATCCCTATTCAATATAGCTTGGATCATTTCAACATATTATTTTCAAATCTGCCTGGCTCGTCTGTGATCCTTTCTGGCCTTCCTTGTATTTTCATTTTTTAAATGCTTCGATGACCCTCCTTTTTAAACTGTTTTTCCTTTTTTTTTTGGGGGGGGAGGTGTTATTCTATCCCTCTCTCAATATGCACAGTCAAGCAACACTGGGGGTTTTTTTCAGAATGTTCATTAAATTGAATAAGATGGTAACCAAACTGCCCTGCTCGTCCTTGTTCACTTCTGAACTTCCCCACCCTCTTTTGTAGCTCCTAAATGTCTCTGGATAAGAAACTGGCCACTGAGAGTCCAGCCCTTAGGAACCCATGTAACCTGTTGGCCTGATGCAGTCTCCCATATTGAGTCTGGAGCACACACAGGTGTTCCACGAGGACTTCCTGATCTGCTGACTCCATGATTGTTTATTGTTGCTGCTCAGTTGTGTCCAGCTCTTCCTGACCCCCATTTGAGTTTTCTTGGCAGAGGGGCTGGAGGGGTTTGCCATTTCCTTCTCCTGCTCATTTTACAAATGAAGAACTGAGGCAAATAGGCTTAAGTGATTTGCCCAGGGTCACACAGCTAGTACATTTCTGAGGTTACATTTGAACTCAGGTCTTTCTGACTTGAGGCTGTCCCTTACTCCATGATGAGGGAGGGCTTTTTTGTTGGCGTCTGAGTGAGAACTGAGCTTCTATACAGAAGACACTAACCACTCCACTGTGTTTTTTTCTCGCATGGATGTTTTTAAGGGAAGAGGCAATCACTACCGTAAGCCTCTGGGTGGGGAGAGCCCCTCTCTCTGCCCCAGTCCATGTAGAGCTATAAGCACATGGCCTTTCTGTTGCTCCTGACCCTGTTGCTCCTTCTTACATTAGGAGAAGGAGAGTTAGAAGATGATGAGCCTGCAAACCGTTAAGCTTTGAGGAGTTGGGAGAGAGATCCACGAGAGGTCCAGCGCCGAGTCCGTGCCAGAATTTGTGGGCAGCCACGCCTGGCGAAGGGGCAAGCCTCAACTGATCTGCTTGACCAAGGCTTGCAGTGGCTCCTGGGCAGCCGAGAGGGACTGTCCCTTGGCTATGGCCCATCCACCAAGTGAATGGGGTGGGGACAAATGCTTGGCTGCAGCTGTTCTCAGTCAAGCCCATTCTTCCAGGAACTGGGTTGTACAAGGAAGAAAGTGCCCTCCACTCAGCCGAGATAGTTTGTGCTTCTGCTCACTTCCTGTCCTTTCATAAATGTCCTTTTGTAAAAGCTAATTGATTTTAATCAGTAAAAATATAGTGAATACCGGCTAATCACTGGCAACTGATGTTGAGAACACGCTGGAACAGGGCTTGGACTGATGAGGATGATAATAATTAACCATTTATATAACAATATATTTATGTATAATGTATATTATAAAATGCAATATATTTATATAATAATAATAATAACAACAACAACAACAAATCGGCATTTCTACGACACCTCCTATGAGCCAGGCTGTGGTAAGCACTTTACAGATACTGTCTTGTTTAATCCTCACATTAACCCATTTTACCAGAGGAAATTGAGGCAGCAGAAGTCAGGCGACTTGCTCAGGGTCACACAGCTAGTAAATGTCTGAGGCCGGATTTAAACTCAGTTCTTTCTGAGTGCAGGGTCCTGGAAGAACCCTGAAGGGGAGATGTAGCCTTGCTTGGGGGGATGCAACTTGTCCCTAAGAGTGAGAGTTTCGATAAGGACCTCCCCAGAACTTTTAAAGGCTCAGCGTCACCATCTTGATTAAATATTTACTCTGCCACAGGCACAGTGCTAAATACTAGTGAAAACAAACTGAAGAAAGGAAGACCTGCCCCAAAGGAGCTTACTTTTTGGGTGGAGGAACGCCCGGGGAGTGACCTGGGGGCAATATAAATTGCTGTTCAGGAGGACAATCGATAGTTCCACCCCCTTATCTAGGTGTGGGGTAACTAGGCATTTGGTCAAAGAAGCCTCCACACAAGAGCCACAAGAAGTACTTCTTTTTCCCAGAGTCCTGATGACTGTAGGGGAAGCCTGTATCCTGTGACCCAACCATTAATAACTTATTACTCAATTCATTACTCAAGCAGGTCAAAATCCACTTCATCACAGAGATGTGGCGAAAATCTAGCGCAAGCCGCCTTTGGTTATCTCCAATCCAATTAGCCATTTGGAGCAGACAAAACCCTAACTGGATCCATCGGGAGCCTGATTAATACCCCATCTATAATCACATTAATCACAATCTGTCCATAAGTCACCCATCTGATAATCCCATTGGACAGGAGGAGGCATCCTGCGTCCAATTAACTCATTAATTATCTCTCCTCAGTATTTTCCAGCAACTCTGAACACCAGGAGATGTTTTCTCAGGAAAGAAAAATGGTGGCCACGTTGATTGAGAGCATGTCGCCTGGATATCTGTAACTAGCACCAAACTTTAGGCTTTCACACAGAGATGGAATCCAAACCAATGCACAGAATCATAATATCTCCCATCAGTATCGTATTTCAAGGTTTACAAAATGCTTTCCTCACAACTTTAGAAGAGGCGAGTAGTGGAAGATATAATTGTTCCCACTTTACAGACGAAGAAACTGTGATTCACCCATGGTTGTAAGCATCTGAGGCAGGATTCGGAATCGGGAAATTGGATTCCAGGTTAGCATGGCACACAGGAATGAGTACTATAACTTGGAAGTGGACTGGAAGACCTGGGTTCAGGATCGCCACTAATGGAGGCTACTAAATCATACATACATAAAATTGCTGAGGCTACATATTGACTCATAAAACCACATATTAACATTATCCATGTTCTATTGCATTTTAATTTATTTTGTTAAATATTTTTCAATTACATTTTAATCTGATTGGGCAACCCTTGAGCATGTTGCAGGAAGTGTGCAGCCACGGGGCCCATTTTTGGCACTTCAGGACTAGAGCAGTAAAAACTACAGATGATGTCGTCATCCCTGACCAAATGACCGAAGAGTCACAGAAGCTCTGCAACTGTAGTTAACCCTAAAAAAAAAAAAAAAGCAGAGAGCTCATGTGGGTTATCAAAACCACAGTTAACTCTTAAAAATAAAATAAAACCAAAGAGTTAACAATGGTTATAAGCAAAAAGCTTTCTTCATTCTGTTGGAGGAGGGAAACTAGATATACATGTGCTGGGGCCACCTCTACTAGGAGACTCCCTTTAGTGGGAACAAATCTCAGTGCTTGCACCAGTGGCTCTGCAGTGAGCTGTAGCCCTGATAGTGAAGGGGAGCAGCAATTGTGAGATAAGTTTAGTTCATAGCAGGACTTCATGACCAGAACATGGGTACTACAGGTGCTTGTCTGAGCTCAGAGAACACCTGGTGCTGGTTTGAAACAATTCTGGGATTTTGCTGGGGCTGAGATCATCCAGAGGGTGAATGTAAAGGATTGTTGTTATGTCAAGTTCGAGGGACAGCTTGCTTGTTGGGTCTTAGCTCTGGAAAACAGGGTGTCTCCTAATAGTAAAAAGAGAGGGGTGGTCTTGGCATGGGGATCCTGACAATGTTTTCAGGCTCTCACAGTTGAATGTGTCAGAAGTAGGATTTGAATCCAGTTCTTCCTGACTCCTGAGACCGGCTCTCTATCCGTTACAGGCCAACTTAAAACAAAAGATGCTTAAACAAGCAAGAGAATCCTAGACGTAGTTGGAAGGACCCCAGAGACCATCAAGTCCACCTAGTTAATTTTACAGATGAGGAACTCCATCAAGGCTCTTTGTTTTCTTCAAGGTCCCACAAGGAGTCACAGAGGTGAGGTTCAAACCCAGCTCCCCAAACTTCCTATGTCTTTCCATTGTATTCCTCCATCTCCCCTAGGAAAAGATGCCCCCTTGCACACATAGGCCACACTCTCCCGAAGGTCCCCAGCCACCATTCAAAGAATGTGCATAACTGGAGAGTACACAGTCATTGAGAGACACACTGGAAACTTGCATGGCCAGAGCACATACATGCCCAGAGCCACTCTCCCCATGCACTCATCCCCATCGGGGGATGTTGTCCCTGGCCTCTCTGATCTTTGAGGGTTGGACTCCACGTGCTGTCCTTGCTGGGTCTCTGTCTCTGATGGGTAGCTCATGGTCACTGACGGGCAGCTCTGCTGCTCATGGTCAGGAAGCTCACCTCTCCGACCTGTCCTTTCTACTAGAAACCCTCGTGTACTCAGGGCAGACCTGCAGTTCTGCGCCTTCTGGGTGTGAGTCACTTTACCTAGTGTAGCCAGAAGGCCTCCAAGCTAAGATTGTCGTTTCTTTTCACCGCTTATGTCTAGTGCTAATTGGAAGTCGATTGTCCCAGACAGGGAGAGGATTAAGGATTAGAAAAGTCCTCAGAACTGCCATTTAAACCCAGCTGGGGAGCCCATATCCCCAAAAGCTATCAGGAAGGCTCCACCAAGGACTTCCTCCGGGTGGAGGCTGAGGCTTTGGGGTCCACTTCCACACTTGGTAGATCCTGGATCAGCTCACAAAAGAACTAAAGCCTGGGGGGAACCTCTCACTGCCCTCCACCCTTCCAGCCCACAAACCTGCCTGACGTCATTATGTCAATCTGCCCCCAGGCTTGGGAGGCGCTTGGTCTAAATGGGGTGATATGACTAGAAAGGGGCTTCACAAACCTCAGAGTGCTCATGTTATTACAGAGAAGCAGCAGGGAGTAAGGAAGCAGAGTAAGGAAGTTCTGAGTTCAAATTCTACCGTAGGAGATGTTGGCTGTGTTATCCGGAGCAAA
Source organism: Trichosurus vulpecula (assembly GCF_011100635.1). Taxonomy (NCBI): domain Eukaryota; kingdom Metazoa; phylum Chordata; class Mammalia; order Diprotodontia; family Phalangeridae; genus Trichosurus; species Trichosurus vulpecula. Next base: position 35,917,977 of record NC_050580.1, on the reverse strand, counting down.
TGAGCTCAGTACCCCAGGCTACACATTGCAGGGCAGATGCCAACCTGATGAGAGAGCAGGATATTTCCCTACACCAATAAAAGCATAAGTCCACTGCCTCCCCATTACAGACTCAGAATATCTGAGCTGGAAAAGATTTTAGGGAGAAGTCTGTGCAGCTCTGGGTTTTAAGTCAGAGGATAGGAGTTCAAAACCTGCTCTGCCTCTTACTACCTGGGTGACCTTGGACAAGCCACTTAAATTCAATGGGCCTCGGTTTCCTTATCTGTAAAATGAGGGGATTGGCCTTTCCTGTGTCTAGACCCATGAGCCTCTGTGTGACCTTCAGCAAGTCACTTTAAATTCCTCAGGCCTCAGTTTCTGTAAAGTGAAGGTGGGGGTAGACTAGAGAGCTTCTGAGGTTCCTTCCAGACCTAGATCTGTTCAATCTTCATCTGACCCATATCTGAGCAGGAGTCCCTTTGACACTGTTCCTACTGAGTGGTCCTTCAGCTTCCACCCGAATGACAGACAGACACAGAAAGGGAGAGAGAGACAGGGAAGGGAAGGAAGAAGAAAGGAAGGGGAGAGACAGAAAAGAAAGAGGAAAGGAAAGGAAAGAAGGAAGGAAAGCAGGGAGAGACAAACAGGCAGAGAGAGATGGAGAAAAAGAGAAGAAAGGAAGGTGGAGAGGGAGAGGGGCAGAGAGAGACAAAGAAGAGAGAGAGAGGAGAGAAGAGAGATGGAGAGAGAGAAAAGGAAAGACAGAAGGAAGGGCGGGACAGAAAGGCAGAGAGAGGAGAAAGAGAGAAGAAAGGAAGGCGGAGAGGGAGAGGGGCAGAGAGAGACAAAGAAGAGAGAGAGAGGAGAGAAGAGAGATGGAGAGAGAGAAAAGGAAAGACAGAAGGAAGGGCGGGACAGAAAGGCAGAGAGAGAGAAAGAGAGAAGAAAGGAAGGCGGAGAGGGAGAGGGGCAGAGAGAGACAAAGAAGAGAGAGAGAGGAGAGAAGAGAGATGGAGAGAGAGAAAAGGAAAGACTGAAGGAAGGGCGGGACAGAAAGGCAGAGAGAGGAGAAAGAGAGAGAAAAGGAAGGAAAGAAAGAAGGAATGAGGGAGAGAAGAGGAGAAGAGAAGAAGCTGTCCAAACTTTAACGTTAATGCAACAATAGACTGGAAAGATAAATCTTTCCTCTGATTCTCTAATGCATGACAAATTGTTTTAATTTTATAACTCACTTAATCCAGGGTTGGCTCTGAAAGAAATCACTATTGACTGCCTTTTGCAGCCTGCTGTGAAAGTCACATTTATAATTTGACAGATTCTGCAAATATTATGACAAAACCCAAGCCTGGGTCTTGGGCAAGGCTGGGAGGAGCCTATGGCAGGATTAGCTAACTCTGCTGGGAAAATAAGCTGAGTGAGATGAATCATGAAGTCCTGAATTGGATTCCAACAGCAGCTGAATGTGCATATGAGTGGAGAGGTTTGGCTAGAGAGAAATTAAACAAAAACACATCTGTAAGTAGGAACTCCAATTTCTGAGGCAGAAATGCCATTTAAAGGGTTTGGTCCTTTGTTCATTGGAAATGGTGGAAAGTGCCCTGAACCAGGAATCCATCACCTGGATTAGCACAGCCCTGTTACCTCCTAGCCACCTTGGACAAGTCCTTTAACCAGGGACAGTATATGGGGACCCCTGTGTAGGGCGGGAGGTTGGACTCTTCCAGTTCAATAATTGGGATCATAGACCTAGGGCCAGAAGGGTCCTCAGAGGCCATCTAGCCCAACCTTTTTATTTTAAGGATAAAGAAACAGGCCCATAAAGAGTTAAGCAATTTGCCCAAGACACCACATGGGTAACAAAGCGGAGCATGGGATTGAATCCCAGGGCCTCAAACTCCACATATCCCCTCCTTTCTACTACACCATGCTGACCAGCCAGGATTCTTGTCAGCATCCATTTCTTCATCTGCAGAATGGGAATATTAGTCCCTGTCCTGCCTACCACACAGGGTCGTGCTGAGGATCCAGAAATCCTATAATTCTGATCAGTCTTGTGGTCTACGGGGGAAGCCGAGCACTTTCAGAAGGTGCAGGTCTAGAACACTCTGCCTGGTGGTCTTCCATTATGAGAGCATGAGAACATGGCTGACCTGCCAGGCCAGGGCTCTTATGTATACAGAGGCCTCTGGGCCAGCCTTTTCTTTTCGTCTGTCCTCCTGGCCATCGTCTGAGTCATAGAATGACTTGGCATAGGACACACAACAAACATATATTTTAGCAAATGTGTATTTACTTATTCAGTTTCCCCAAAAGGAAACCACAGGTTGTGAGATGACAAGGATGAGAAAGGGGAAGACGGACAGACAGGCAGACAGTGATTTGAGAAAGAAAGGGAATTATTTGCAAAAGATAGAAATTGATGAGAGAGGGAGGAGAAGTAGAAGGAAAATGAAAAAGAGGAGGAAAGAAAGAGAGGGGAGAGAGTGGTTTGAGAGAGAAATGGAATTATCTCAGAAAGTGGAAGGAATGGGGATTCAGGAGAGACAGGAAGAGAAAATTATTTGAGGAGGAACTACTTACATGTATGAAAAGAGGAAGAAAGAGAGAAGAGAAAGAAAAGAGGAAGAAGAAAGGGGAAGAGACAGAGTTAGAGGAAAGAGAAAGGGATTATCTGAAAGAGAAATTGAGAGGGAGAAAAGGAAGGAGAGTAATTTGAAAGAGAATGGGTGTTGTTCAGTTACATCCGACTCCTCGTGACCCCATCTGGGTTTTTCTTGGCAAAGGTACTGGAGTGGTTTGCCATTTTCTCCTCCAGCTCATTTTACAGATGAGGAAACTGAGGTGAATGGGGTTTAAGTGACGTGTCCAGGGCCACACAGCTAGGAAGTTCTGAGGTTGGATTTAAACTCAAAAAGAAGAGTCTTCCTGGCTTCAAGTCTGGCACTGTATCCACCATGCCACCTAGCTGCCCACCTAGCTGAGAGAAAGGGTATTATTTGATGAAGAAAAAGGAAGGCGTGTAAGGACAGGGAGAGAATTATTTGAAAAAATACTATTTATGAATGAGAGAGGAGAAAAGAGACAGAGAGAGATAGGAGAGAGAGAGAGAGGCAGAGAGAGAGAGAGACAGAGACAGAGAGAGGAAGAGACAGAGAGAGAAGGGGGAGGAGAAAAGAGACAGAGAGAAGAATTTGAGTTTTGAGGTTCACAGAGAAAAGGTCCCCCCATATAAGGTTGCTCCTGCCTGCCTGCTGGCCTCAGGGTGAGCCTGTTTCCAAATGGGCCAGTCCTACACTGCCAGGATGTTGCAGCGGGTGGGATCTCAGAGGCCACCAAGCACCTCCTTTCAGTTTATGCTGAGGCAGTGACTGGCCCCAAATCACACAGAGGTCAGTGGCCTCGATGAAGTCTGCTGGTGCCTGGATCTCCCCTTTCCACTGCTCACCACCCCCCCCCCAAGGAGAATCATGGTTCACATACAAGAGAAGCCTCTCCTAGAGCTGCCAACTGGAGGGGTTCTGCCTGACCTGGTGAGATGCTATTGTGGAACCCCAGGGTGATAATGAGTCATGTGTTGCTTTTGGCTTTTATTTTTTCCCCAACAAAACTTTGATTTTGGAAGCCCTTGCCTCACCGATTTTAAGAGAGGCCCACCAGCCGTGCAATTACTCCCTAATCAAGCCCCTGTCTCTGGGCTACAAAACCAGCAAACTGGTTTGGGTGGCCCTTTCTAGCCCTAACTCCTGTGTTCCACAGTCAGGGCTGGGGGGTGGGAGGGCAAACAGAGACCTAGAACACAGTTTCCAAGTCATAGACTGGGCCTCAGAGGGCATCCTTTCTCTGTCACAGCCTCTGTGACCTCGGGAAGCTACATTTTCTCTCTGTGCCTTAGCTTCCTCCTTTGTAAAATGAGGGAGTTGAACTAGCTGAGTTCTAGTTCTAGATCTGGTGCCAAGGATTCAGGAGGCCTGGGGGCATGAGAGGAGAAATCAGACCCAGTTCTTATCATCAAGGAGATGTCAATCAAGACACAGAGAAATTAAAAACCACAAGGAAAAAGGATGCAGCCAGTGCTTGACAAACTCCAGGAGTCCGACCCGTTGGCTCATGGAACATTAGGGCTCTGAGATCATCTGGTTGGACCCTCTCCTTTTACTTATGGGGAGACAGACAGACAGATGGACAGATGGACAGACGGACAGATGGAGAGGGTAGGGCTGCGATGTGACGTTACCTGCATTCGTGCTAAGTACAAGCAGCACTGCAATGAAACCCATTAGAAAACACCAGGGAGATATTGCAGCCTGAGCCCTGGGCTTGACTGAGTGAGGAAAGCCAGCAGGGCTTTAGGGAGGGGCCTCGGGACCCACTGTAGCTTTGCACAATTCCTAACCTGGCATCCACAAGGAGGTCCCAAGATAGATTTCAGGGGTTCAGTGAGGGATGGGGGAAATTTATTATATATACCCTTGTTTCCACTAAAATTGGTTCCCTTTATAATCCTATGGATTTAAAAACATGATTCTGATAAAAGGGTCCATAGGTTTGATCAGACTGCCGGAGGGATCCAGGACATCCTAAAAGCTAAGAGCAGAAAACATCAGAGCTGGAAAGAGAGTTAGAACATAGAACAGGGACCATTAGAACTGGAAGGGCCCTTGGAGAAAAGAACACTGAATATCAAAGCTGGAAAACGTCTGAGCTGGGAGGGACCGTAGAGCACAGAACACAGAATGTCCAAGCTGGGAAGGGCCTTAGAGATCACCTAGTTCTATACCTTCAATTTACAGAGCGGGGAAACTAAGACTTCAGTAAAGCTAATGGAGTGTGACTTCATTTATCTTGATTCTCTGTATTTAGAGCCAAAGCTCAGAATAGTAACAGTAACTAACGTTTGTACATGGCTTTAAGGTTTGCCAAGCTCTTCACTTAGGTTTTCTCCTTTGATCCCCACAACAACTCTAGGAAGTAAGCTCCCCAATTGACAAATGTGGTTAAGTGACTTGTGCTCAGGGTCACACAGCTAGTAAGCGTCTGAGTTTGTGATGAATTTGAACTCAAATCTTCCAGCCACTCTGTCCACCGCATCCCACCTGGGTCTATGCCTCATCTTTACATACACCTCCAGTTGGTTACTCCTCCCTCCTGCTCCCCAACCCTTGCTTTCCCAGGCCATGACCTCAGTTTTGACCCTCTTTTCTTCTTTTCAAATTCTTGACCCTGCTGTTAACCAGTTGAACTGAAATACTGTGCTCTGCCCTTAAGATTTCTACCCCCTTGTCCCAAGGCTCATCCCTTTCCAAATCCCAACCCTGGATTATTCCCACCATCTGCCTGCTCTGCTCCTGATCTCGTGCTGCTAACCCAGCTGGAAGAAGTCACACAACTGTGCTGGCCGGGTCCCCTACAAATCTGTCATGGAGTCTCCACCCGTCCATCCCAGACTGGTCCAAGCAGCCTCCCTGAGCTTCTCTCTTTAGAATTTCCCACAGCAACTCTTGGGAGCCTTCCTCTTCTTTCCTCTGGCTTTCCATACCACTCCCTTCCCCCTCGCTCTTAGCAGAGGATCTTGCCTCATGATTCATGGAAAAAAATGATGCTATTTGAGAAGAGCTCCCTCTCCTCCCCAACTCAATGCTACAAATCAGCATAGAATCTTCCAGTAACCTCTCTCCTCCTTTGTTCCAGGCTCCGAGGAGAGGGTGGCTCTTCTTGCAGATGCCCACTCTTCCACTTCTACCTTTGATTCCACCCCTCCTCCCAGGCCTTGCTCCTTTTATCATCCTTTCTTCTCCCTATTTCTTTTTTTTTTAAATTACTTTCATTCTGAACTTAGCAAACATCAAATAAAATGGAAATTTCCATATACAGAAGAGGAAAAAAGAGAATTATACATAGAACTATAGCTCTCATATATGGCTTGCTCTTCATTTAAAATATATAATAAAATTCAATCTGTAGCATTTAAAGCTTTCCTGATTGTCTGTGATTCTTCCTGGCCTATTGCCTTCTGCTCTCTTTCTTTGTATTTTTAAAATAAGAGCCTGCAATGTTTCTCTTTTTTTTTAATTTCTTGCTTCCCTATCCCTATCCCCTCCCGCCTCCTTTGCCTCCTACCCGTCCCCTCTTGGAAAGAAAAATGTGGTGAACTACATTAAATGCTACAAAGAGGTCAAGAAGGATGAAACTTATCATCAGCCGCCTTGCCTCCTACCCATCCCCTCTTGGAAAGAAAAAGAAAAACAAAGTCTTCATAGCAAATATTCAGTCCAGGAAAACAAATTCCCACATTTGCCAAGCCCAAAAAACCTGCCCGCAGAGTCCATCCCGCCTCTGTCCAGAGAGGGCAGTGTGCTGCTTCCTCATCAGCCCCTGGAGTTGTGGTTGGGCTCATCACAGTTCTCAAGTCTTTCAAAGTTGTTTTTCTTTATGATGTTGGTAATGTATATATTATATTTCTGGTTCTTCTCGACAACGATTCATACAAGTCTTCCCAAATTTTTCTGAAACCATCTCTTTCATTGTTTCTTATGGTGCAATGATATTTATATGAATATATTCTCACATAATGAATCTGTTACTAATATCTGTCACAAGCTATGCCATAATTAGTTTTGCCATTCCTCAATTGGTGGGCGTGTCTCCCTAAATTTCTACCTCTCCTAATCCCTAAAGCTCTTTCCCACCCTTACTAAACCTTTACTTGTTGCTACCACCCCCTCAAGCTACCTTCCCATATCTCTACTCCCTTTCATAGTCAAACCTCCAGAAAAATGTCTCTAGGCTCCAGGGGTGTCTCTGTTTTTCCACCTCCCACTCACTTCTTAATCCCTTGCAAATAGGCTTTGGGTCCCACAGCTGGATTGAAATGGCGTTCTCCAAGGTCCCCAATGAATTCTTTTGCTGAATCCAACGGGATGATTGTGTCATCCTTCTTGACCTCTTTGTAGCATTTAACACTTGCTCCTTGCATATGCTCTATCCTACCTGGGTTTTCAGTGATGATGCTCTGTCCTGGTTCTCCTATCTTCTCTTTTGGAATGGAACCTTTGCAGACATATCACTAACTGTGAGGGTAGCCCCAGATTTCTGTTCAATACCCTCTCCTTTTCTCTCTTCATATTTTTTTGATTATCTCATCAGCTCCCATAGCTTCATTTACCCTCTGTAGATGACTCTTAAAACAACATACCTAAGCTTTAACCTCTCTCCTGGTCTACAGTTTAACTGCCTGCTGAACTGTTAACCACCTGCACGTCCCACAGGTCTTTCAAAAGTCAACTCATTTTCCTTCTCTCTCTTCCTTATCATCATCACTTGGCTATTTCTAACTAGGCAGCTGCCATCTCTCTGGTTTTCAGTCTGGGCACCATCTCCAATTCCTTCCTGGGCCTCCGCCCCATATCCAGTTGCTGGAATCTGGTTGATTCTGCCTCTGCAGCTTCTTTGGCATCCATCCCTCTCTCTACTCATCTCACCACCCTAGTTCTGGCCCTTGTTGTCTCTTGCCAGGATCCTCACTGGACTCCCTACCTGCCTCCAGCCTCTCCCCTGCCCAATCCATCTTTCATGCACAGTTGCCAGACTGATATTAATAAAGTTCAGGTCTGATTATATCACTCCTCCATTCAAGAGCCTATGGGGAGCATACCCTCAAAGTGTTATAGCAAAAATATTTTTCAATGTGGGGATTCCCTGCCAGGATCCACCGTAACCGAAGGAGAGACTTTGAGAGCAACGTACTCAAGGAAATGTTGGCGTTGGCAGGTATCAGAAAGTCTAGAACCGTCCTCATCATCCACGAGGGGCTCCACAGCCAGATGTTTTAACTGAACACTGTTGAACATCTTGGGAACTTGGGAACCCAAATAAAAAAGCTCGACAGACTCCATATCCATCTTTTCTAGGACATGGATACAATTGCGCCAAGAATACTGCTATGGGCCCTACACAAATTGGTCTGGGTTTGCTTTCCATCTATCAGCTAACTTTTGAGCCTCTTCAATTGCATCAGAACTGTTTCCATATTGAATCATGATAACACATCACTCTGTGCCTCACTTTCCTAATTTGTAAAATCAACAGATCGATAAATACTTATTTAAAAAAAAAAAACCCATAACTTTGGTTTCTGTCACAGCTTTCCAGGCTGAAGCTTTGGCTAGTTTAGGCTTCTCCCAACTCTCTCCCACCTAAGTATGAGTAATGAATTGTATCACCTCCTTCAGCCCAGGGACCAAAACACACATGAACAGGTAAGTATGGCTCATCTCCAAGCATGAGTGAGCATAGTCAATCAATGAGCACTTATTAGGCACCTACTATGTGCTAGTGATACACATAGAAGAGTCAAACCACTCCCTCTTCTACACGAGCTCACTTTCTAATGGTGGAGGCAGCACGATAAGAAAGGTTCCAGCTATGAGTCAGATGGGACAGACCTGTGCTTCTTAGGGCACAGCAGCAGGATAGATGGCAATGTTTGTTTTTAATGTCATTTCCACTGATAAAATCCATCATCATATCAGTTTCTGATGATGAACCCACACCAAGGACTTTGGTGACAAGAACTTTCCTTTCTGGTCCGACAGTGCCTGTGGCTGTAGCCTCTACTAAAAAGAGCAGGCATCAGGCTGCATCTCCCTGAGGACTGTCCCAGGATGATGGCTGGAGGTTATCCATTGCTATGGGTTCAGAGTACTGGGCTGCCTCCATCACAGTCTGAGGGGAGATGGTACCTCCTCTTCATCATGGCTATGGAGGCTGGGCTGGAAGGAGGTCTCGTGGTTTGTGAGTAGCACTGCTATTCCCAAAGCCCTTAGGTTCAGGGTCATCAACTGTGACTTGCCCAGAATTGCGTAGCCAGGAAGAACATGAGCCTGGATTTGGACCTAGGTCTTCTGGCTTCCCATCCAAAGCTGTTTCTACAACAAAAGTGTTTTCCATTCAAAGAGGGCAGCGGAAGAACCTCATTCAAGGTTTGGCTTGGTTTAGGGTCCAGACTCTAGGAGGCTGCAGACCAAAGGCATGTGGGCTTTCCTTCCATGGCCCAGATCCATGTTCACGCTCCTTGTTCGTCCACACATTAGAATGTCAGCTGGGGAAACGATGGACTGCGTTATCTCCTGTGTCTTGAAATCTCTTAAGCACTTTTAGATAATGGAAAGCTCAGGTTATTAACAATAATATAAGTCCTGCCATTGGGGATCAAATAACAGATAACTCTGCTCAGGGCCTAGGAGCCTTTAGAGAAACCATTCACTCAATCTTTATTGCAACTTGGGCTTTGAAAAATGCCCTATTTCAGTCTCTTGTCATCTCTGGGAAAAATGCTGCCCTCCCCATGCAGAGGGGGAGGATTTCTTCTGCCCTAGCAAGTTTTCCACCCAAGGAGCAGCAGGGGGCAAATCCAATGATGGACTTAGCTCTAAGGGGAGTGTTCTCTGGAGTTGGATGGAGTTCCTGCTGGTTCTTTGGTCACTCATGAGAATCAGGGCAGGGCTGCCAGGGGCCCCGGGAGACACAGCCGAACTAGCTGTATACCTCTGCCTGCAGACAGAGGGATGTGGGGGAATGGACCTAGAATGAGGGAATAGAAAGGAAGGAGGGAAGGATGAGACTGAGGGAGAAAAGAGAGGAAGAGATGGAGGGAAGAAGGGAAGGTAGGAAGGAAAGGGGAAAAAAGAAGGAAGGGAGGGAAGGGAAGGAAGAAAGGAAAGAGAAGAAAGAAAATGAAGAAGGAGGGAGGGAGAGATTGGAGTATGAGAGAGGGAGGAACAGAGAGAACTTGTAAGAGCCATAGGCTGGCACTCAGAAGAACTAGGGCGGGGATGGGGAATCTGCAGCCTAGAGCCCATATGTGGCCCTCTAGGTCCTCGAGTATGGCCTTTTGACTGAGTCCAGGTTTTATAGAACAAATCCTTTTATTAAGGGGATCTGTTCTGTGAAGTTTGGATTTAGTCAAAGGGCCTCACTTGAGGACCTAGAGGTGGCCTTGAGGCTACAGGTTCCCCACCCCCGAGCTAGGCCCTAATTCTAGCCACCCTACTAACCTTTTTGTACAATCAGCTTGAACAATCCCCTCCCTTCTTTGAGGCCTCATTTCTTTCTGTCCACTGAGGCCAGAGTAGAGATCTCTCAAGTCTTTCCCAGCTCTAATGGCCCATGATTTTATTATTATTTTCAGTCAGTCTAACAAGCATCTGTTAAGAACCTGATATACACCCAGCCCTCTGCACTAGGGAAACAAAGAGGAAAAAAAGATCGTCCTGTTTTCGAAGAATTGACATTCTATTGGAAGGCTGGAGAGCACTTAGAAGCAGCATGTATACACAGAAGTAAACACGGACTACCTGCAAAGTAAATTCAGAGTGATTTCAGGGGTCAGGGAGGGCTAACAACGAAGGTAAGGTCAGGAGGTGGCCCTTGAACTGGGCTTTGAATAGAGCTAAGTGATTCTAAGAGGCAGAGGTGAGGAGGAAGAGCATTCCAAGCATGAGGGACAGCCTAGGCAAAGGCCTAGGAGCTAGAGATGGAATGTCATATATATGGGGGAATAGCAATTATTAGGATTCTGAAAGGAAAGGAAGAGAAAATCTGATTTCTGACCTCCTTTCCTACCTCTCAGCCCTTCTCGCCTTCTTCAGAAGGTTCGATGTCTCTCTGGTCTCCCTCCCTTCTGTTTTTCCATAGTTGAGCTGGTAAGCAGTCATTGGTACTTTTTTTTCTTCTTTTAAAAATTAATTATTTATATTGATTGATTTCAAATGCAAGTTTTTAAAAATTCTTTATTTATTTTATTCTTTTAAAAATTCTTTCTTCAATTTTCTTTTTTTCAATTCCAATCATTGATATTTTGTGTGTAACATACTTTGGTGTAACCCAGAATCTAGGACAAAACAACACGAAAACTCTGATCAGTTCAGTGACTTTAGAAGACTGAAAGGCAGTTTTCAGATGAAGAAATTAAAGCTATCTATAGTCCTATGATGCTCTAAATCGCTATTGATTAGAGAAATGCAAATTAAAACAACTCTGAGGTACCACCTCATGACTATCAGATTGGTTAGTATGACAGAAAAGGAAAATGATAAATACTGTAGAAGATGTAGGAAAATTGAAACATTAATGCATTGCTGGTGGAGTTGTGAACTGATCCAACCATTCTGGAGAGCAATTTGGAACTATGCCCAAAAGGCTATAAAACTGTGCCTACTCTTTGATCCAGCAATACCGCTTCTAGGTCTATATTCCAAAGAGATCATGAAAAAAAGAGAAGGATAACATGTTCAAAAATATTTATAGCAGTTCTTTTTGTGATGGCAAAAAATTTGAAATTGAGGGGATGCCCATCAATTGGGAAATGGCTGAACAAGTTGTGATATCTGAATGTAATGGAATACTATTCTGCTATAAGAAAGGATGAGCAGGCAGATTTCAGAAAAACCTGGAAAGACTTACATGAACTGATGCTGAGTGAAGTGAGCAGAACCAGGAGGACATTGTACACAGTAATAGCCACATTATGCAATGACTCACTTTGATAGACTTAGCTCTTCTCAGCAGTGCAATAATCCAAGACCATTCCATAAGACTCATGATGGAAAATGCCATCCACGTCCTGAAAAAGAGCTATGCAGTCTGAATGCAGATCGAAGCAGACCATTTTCACTTTTTTTGTTTTTTCTTTCTCATGGATTTTCCCTTTTGTTCTGATTCTCCTTTCACAACATGACTAATGTGGAAATGTGTTTAATGTATAACATAATGTATAACATAGGTTATACATGTAACCTATATCAGATTGCATGCTGTCTTGGAGAGGGGGAGGGAAGGGAGAGAAGGAGAAAAAATTTGGATTATACAAGTGAATGTTGAAAATTATCTTTACGTGTAATTAGAAAAAATAAAATACTATTAAGTGTGTTTGTGGGGGGGAAAGGCTGAAACCTCGAGTTTAGAAACATACCTCCTTTCTCTTGCCAAAGAGGTGGGGAACTAGTGATACAGGATGGGGCATATGTTGTCAGATACGGGAAATGTGTGACTTGTTTTACTTCACTGCACCCCTTTGTTACAAGAGAAGACTCTATGGTGAGGATGTTATTGGGAAGTAACAGTAATAATATAAGGAAAGTGGGAGGAATATTTCGATGCAGTTTTTAAGAAAGGCTAAGTCTGGCTCTGAAGGATGGGGCACCTAAGAGGCTGATAATTCTGTTTAATTCTTCTCAAAGCTGGTAGGATGGGTTTGTGGTGGACAGACCAGAACAGAGTCTTAGGGAAGGAACTTAAAGAACATCTAGTTAACCCCTTGTAACCAGAATGGCCTTTGTTTTCTTTGAATGACTCAGCTTACCTCATTGAGCCTCTGGATGCTGTGGCTTGCTCTTCCGGGGCAGGAAGCCCAGAGAGCATGTCAGGAAGCAGAAAACTTCCTGTGTGATGAGTCATGGGGCTGGCTGAGGGGAGGTGTTAACGTCTACGCTAGGGGGAGAGGCCAAGTCAAGAACCAATCGGCCCTGGTCATTCAGGCGGTGCTTGATGATGTCAAAAAGCTCTCTCTTTCCTCTTCCGGTTGGTGTGGGAGCAAGCGGGGAGCGTGACTCTGGGCCAGCCCTTGCTCTCGGGCCGAGCCCAGATGTTGGTAACTATGAATTGTATTGGGTCTGTCTGTTGATATTTGTAATTTGTCTGTATTTTGGTTTTGAGGTTCGGGGTGCTGGTTTGTTTTTCCCCCGAACTAAATGATTGTTTTGAACCTCAGGGTGCTGGTTTTTTTCCCCTGAAGTAAGTCAATGAATCTGTATTTGGTCTGTCTCTTGATGCTTGTCTGTATGCTCCCCTGAACTAACTGAATGCTAACTGAATGCTGGCGTTTTCCCCTGAACAAAATGAATGTTGTCTGTATGCTAAGTGAATGCTGGATTAAAGTAAGCTGGTCAACCCCTTCACCGTGCTTTCCTTGTTTAAGCAGATAAAAAGAACCTGTGCTTTTCCAGCATCCCGGCAGCGTCCTGGGTGCATCTTACGCCCCCACAGAAGCTGCTAGCTGGGTTGTTAAAACACCCCTTAACTTTACAGAAGGAGAAACTGAGGTCCAAAGTAGAGAAAGGACTTGCCCAAGGTCATATATTGAGTTGGTGGCATATATAGGACTAGGTTTCATAGCCCTTTCCTCTCCCTTCCACTGTGTCTAATGTTGACTGAGACCCAAATAACAATTTTTTATTAATAATAATGATGATGGTGTCAAAACAACTCTCAGGTACCACATCTCTCCTGTCAGATTGGCTAACTTGACAAAACAGGAAAATAATAAATTCTGGAGAAGATGTGGGAAAATTGGAACATTGTTACATTGTTAGTGGAGTTGTGAACTGATCCAGCTCTTCTGGAGAGCAATTTGGAACCATGCTATAAAAATGTATATATCTTTTGACCCAGGAATATCACTTCTAGGGCTGTATCCCAAAGAGATCACACAAGTGGGAAAGGGGCCCATATGTACAAAAATATTTACAGCAGGTCTTTTTGTGGTGGCAAAGAACTGGAAATCAAGAGGATGCCCATCCTTTGCGGAATGGCTAAACAAATCGTGGTATATGAATGTAATGGAATACCATTGTGCTATAAGAAATGGGGAGCAGATGGACTTCATAAGAACCTGGAGAGACTTATATGATCTAATGATGAATGAAGGGAGCAGAACCAGGAGAACACTGCACTGTCCAACCTTAGGTTATCTTAGGGCTGCATTAAAATAAAATAATTATTCAAGGGCTGCACCCAGAATAAAAAATACAGTGCTAATAGAAAGTGGAGGAATGCGCGATGTCAATACAACAGGCGGGAAGCGCGAAAGCAAAACAAAACAACAGAACGACAACACAACAGTATAAAGGTAGGTGCATACTGACTAGTCTGCATCATACAGACAGAACACATGCCACAGATGGATTGAAAATTCCATGCGATGTGTTCTGTCCGTAATACTGCTTGAAAACACCAAAGAAAATTAACGTCAATGAGATTATTTATTAGCGATGGAATTTAAAAATCTAGTACGCATTCCATGCAAATTATTTATTCTTTTGCTCATGAAAATTAAAACCCACAGGCGGGCCGCATAAAATCGCACTGCACTGCAGCCCACGAGCCCTATTTTAGACAACCACAGACACATGGCTTCTGTGATGACTAACTTTGATAGACTTGGCTCTTCTCAGCAATGCAAAGTTCAAAGACAGCTCCAAAAGACTCATGATGGAAACAGCTATCTACATCCAGAGAAAGAATTAGGAGTATGAAGGCAGATTGAAGAAAACTATTTGCTCTCTCTTTTTAAAAAAAAATTTATTTTACGTTATTTTATTTTAGGTCTTGTTTCATCTTTCTCATGGTTCATTTCATTGGTTATAATTCTTCTTTACAACTTGATTATTGGGAAAATAAGTTTAATGTGAAGGTATATGTAGAACCTATATGTAGATTACATGTGGTCTTAGGGGGATGGAGGGGGGAAGAGAGGAAGGGGAAGAAAATTCAGAACTCAAAAACTTGTGGAACTGAGTGTTGTAAGCTAAAAAAAATAAATTTTAAAAAGAAAAAATGATAATTCATATTTCTGTAATCCTTTAAAAGTTTTTTTTTAACATAGCATTTCTTTGCTTAAATCTTGAGGTATTATAAATAACTCTTGAAAGCATTACTGTTCCTGGTTTGTGAATGAGAAAGCTGAGCACCAGAATGTTTAAAGTCTTACCCTTGACCACACAGATAGGAAGTTAGCAAAGTGACTCGTGTTTGGGTTCATCTAGCCTAATCTATAATGTGCAAGTATGACTTGGGATCTGGAGACAAACTCTAGGTGCCCTCTTGGAACCTAAGCCCAGGACTCAGGGTTACTGGTTTCTGGGGCTGAGGGGTTTCCTGGGGAGGGAGGGATGAATAAACAGACTCCCCCTTCCCAAGGACCTAAGCCCGCCATCTGGGTGGAGCCTCCCTCTCTCTTTCAGCTCTGGTCTCTGTCCATGCTCCATCCTCTGGTCTTTTTTTTTAATCAGATCTGTCCACTCCCTTTTACTGGCTATGTCCAAGGGTGTGGCTCAGATATATAATAGTCATGACTCAGTCATGATTTTAATTTGATTTAATATGATTTTCCATGGGCCAGAAAGCATTCAGTGGAAAGGTAAAGGGTACTCTTCCTACCCTAACAAGGAGAGATCCTTATTTTGGCATTTAAAGCCATCCCAGTCATCAGACTCCAACCTACCATCCCAAGCTGTTGTACAACACTTCCTTTCATGCACTTGCCAGCCAAATCTGCCTATTGAGTGTTCCCCAAACTCACGTTTCACCTTCTTTGCCTGGAATGCTCTCACTTCTCACCTCTATCTCTTAGAATCTGTAGGTTCCTCACGATTCTGCTCACATACTGCTGCCTATAGAAAATCTTTCCTGATTTCCATAGGTCAGTAGTTCCATTTAAATCCCTTGGGGATGTGGGACATGGTCCAAGGGATTCACACTAAAAAATCTTTAATGGAGCCTTAAGTAGTAAATAATTGTAAAGAATAATATATCAAATTACTCTGGAGATTCACGACACACTGTTGTTGTTAGGGGTTTGAAGAACAAAAAAAAGGGAACCATTGCTAAGTGCTTTCTTCTTCCTCAGCTTATCCATTGTGTACTTATGTGTTCATATTCTGAGTTCCTTCAGTAGAATATTAATCTGTATTGGGTTTGGCTCACATCTAGGTTTTCTTTAATGTAGTTAACAGATCCCATATAAGCACTCAAGGTAGCAATGTGGGGAAGAGGGCCCTTATTTCACTCCACTGAAAATACAGAAGATTTGAAGGACTCACAAGAGTGAGTCCTTTATAACCAGATAAAGAGATGCATATAGAGCTCAATAAGAATCACAGAATTTAAGAGTTGGAAGGGCTGTCATAGCCAAAAGGCCAGACCACGGACAAAAGGAATCCTCACTATAATATGCCCAGATGATCATCTGCTTCTACCTTGAAGAGCTCCAAGGAGGGAGAATCTACCACTTCTTGAGTCAGAGCATTCCACTCTCGGACAGCTCCCAAATCAACACAAAGTCCTTCCTGACTCCAAACCTCTCTGCAGCTTCCCCCAATTCTTGGTTCTGGACTCTGTGGGCAAACAGAACAGATCCAGTTCTTCTCCCACAATATAGTCCCTCAGATACTTGAACCTAACTATTGTGTTCACTCTGTCTTCTCTTCTGCAGGATAAATATCCCCTGTTATTCATCTGATTCTCATACAACACAGACTCAAGGTCCTTCACCATCTTTTTGGCCTGCCTGTGGATCCTCTTACTTAATCTCTCTGGGCCCTAGTCTCTTGAACTGCAAAATGAGAGATTAGAATAGGTAACTTCTAAGGTCTTTTCCAGTTCCAGATATATAATTCTACAATGATCATTAGAGACAAGAAATAGATACTGAATCTGTGTTTTTATTAATATTGGGAACTCCCAGGTCAGGAAATTACCTCTACCAATACAAATTGGCACCTTCTCTATGATTTATAGTCTTAAAGAATTCCCAGAGTATTGAATTCTTAACTGACTTGCCCAGGGTCACACAGTCAATATATGTCTGAGATGGGATTTGAGCCCATGTCTCCTTGGCTTCAAAGATTTCTTCTCTATTCACTACACAGTACTACACTGCCTTTCTGTGATGATCAGTGACTTTCTTCCACTGACTGAACTTGGGGTTGCTACCACAGCAAGCCTTTGCCATTTTGGTGGATTCATAGCCCTCCAACATGGTCCTACATAGTCCCTCCCAGATTCATGGTTTCATCTGTGGTTTGGAATCCCCCAAGAAGGCAAACATACATTGGGGCTGCTGAATGAGCAATCTCTCTGTGATGGGACCATCACTGTCCAAAAGATCCACTGGCTTTGGTCTTTAAGTAGAGAACTAGATGGGAAATTCTCTTCTTTCTCCAAGGATCACACTGCATTGGGAAATCCTCTTGGGTCTCTAAAAGGTCCAGTCCCAGAACTTTTAAATTTTGAAATTTTTAAACTTGAAGTTGACTAGAGAGCACCCCTCCCCACTCTCCCAAGGCTGAGGCTACCCAGGGAATCTCTTCTTTGACTTAGAGGCTAAATTCCAGAATCACACTGCTGAAGGAATTCATATTTTCCGCTTCCCCACATAGGAGTTTTGAGTCGGCTCTGAATTCTCCTTCTGTCCAAATGGACATGTACATCGGTGTCACTTTCTGATTCTGCAGAAAATCAAACAGTGCTTGGATCATTGTCATTTCTGGGACAGGACTTTAAGGTTTAGAAAGAACTTTACTCACCACGACCAAGAGATAAGTGGTCTAAGAATGTCTACTTTATCGATGAGAAAGCAGACTGAAGATGTAGTGACATGCACACATAAGTGCCACAGAGGGTTTGGTGATGAGATGTAAGCTATTGAAGAGCAAGGATCATTTCATTTTTCTCTTTGTATTCCCAGCTTCTAGCATGGCCAGGGAGTCAGGAATGCAACTGACTTCAACTATTGGGCTATCTCATAAGAAAGAGTCTCAGGCAAGCAGTTTCTGGGAAGACTTCCTAGCTGAGCTGGAGGTAGCCAGAAGAGGCCAGCCAAGTCCTTTCTCTCAGTGTGGGCAGCCCCACCCTAGGAATTACAGCATCTTTCCGCTGCCCCTCACTCCCCTCCTTGTGAGCAATTTCAGCCTTCCCCCCTCACCCCCTCCCTCCCTAAGAGGCTTGGGGAAGCAGGGTCTTCTCCTCCACTTCAAGACCATGGCACTCTAAAACCTCAGCTACCAACTCTGTAAAAGGAAGGGGCTAGGCTAGCTCTGGGGTACTTAGCCTAAGGTGTTTTTTAAAAGATATTTTGATAACAACATGAATGGTTTCCTTTGTAATTGTATGTATTTTATTTTATGCATTTAAATACATTCTGAAAAGGAGTATCTTTCCCAGACTGTCACCAAGGGGTCCATTAGACAAAAAAGGTTAGGAACCTTTGGACTAGAGGATTTCTCAGATCCCTTTCTTCTCCAATAGCTCATAGGTTAGTGTGAATCTAGGTGTAAGGAGACCTGGGCTCTCTTCCTGGCTCTTTTTTTTTAAATAAGTTTAAAAATTTTTTTATTCTAAATTTATTTTTAAAAATCGTATAATGGGCCTTTGTATATCCATAGGACAAAAAAGGATGATTATACATGAAACTACAGATCTGTTACATACAGCTTGCTTTTCTTTTTGAAAATAGACCAACCTGTAACTTCCAAAGCTTCCCTGCTTGTCTGTGCCTTTTCTGGTCTTCCTTCAGTTGTCTGTATTAAAAAAAAAAAAGCCTCAGTCCTCTTTTCTTCTTTCCCTCCCTCCCTTTCTCTTTCTTTCTTCCTTTTTCTTTTTCTTCCTTCCTTCCTTTCTCTTTTCTTTCTCTTTCTTTCTTTCTTTCTTTCTTTCTTTCTTTCTTTCTTTCTTTCTTTCTTTCTTTCTTTCTTTCTTTCTTTCTTTCTTTCTTCCTTTCTCCCCTCTCTTTCCCACATCTTTTGAAAAAAGAAAAGAAAAACATCCCTGTAATAAATACGCAGAGTGAAGCAAAACAAATTCCTGTGCTGGCTATATCCAAAAACGCCCATCTCATTCCACACTCCGAGCCCACCGTCCGGCTTAGCCAGCAGGCCAGGCAACATGTTTCCCCTTCAGTCCCCCTGTCCAATTCTTCCTGCTTCTTTCACCTATTCTCCATTCCACCTTGGGCAAATCGTTCCTCCATTCTGGGCCTCCACGTCTTAGGACGGGTCTAGTCCACCCGCTTCCTTTTACAGATGAGTAAACTGAGGCCCAGTGAGGTGAAGGGACTTGGCTAAGTAGAGGAAGCTTGGACCCTGGGCCCCACAGGCTGCCCTGCCCTCGCTGCTGACCTCGGGCCTTCTCGGAGTCCTTGATTCCAGCCCCGGAGCCGGAGCCCTAGGCTGCGCTGCGCCGGCGAGCTCCAGAGCAGCCCCTGCGCGGGGCCCTGAATTATTGATGGTCCTTCGGGTGACATCCTCTCCTTTGCTCTCCTCTCCAGAGGAGGAAAAGAAGGAGGGTGGGGGGCGGGGCTCAGCACTGCCTGTAGTCTAGTCCAAGCTTTCTCCCCATCCTGGTCCCCCTGGTCCAGGGAGGCCTCGGGACACCCCCGGCAGTAGCTCGCTCACCCCACCCCCACCCCGCTGCGAAGTTCTTTCCCCTCCCCCAGCCCCTGCCCCCACCCAGCCAGCTTCGTTTGTTTATTTTTGGCTGGAGGGGGGAGGGAAGGGAAAAGCCGGGGCCGGAGCGGTGGTGTCTAGACCCTAGCCAAGGGCAGGGGTGGGGATGAGGGAGACTGCGGGAGGAAAAAGAATAACTTTCATTTCCAGTGGAAAGGGCAATGAGGAGGCCGGATGCCTGGGTTCGAATCCTGAGCCTCCGCTGCTACAGTTCCATTCATTCAACAAGCATTTATTAAGCGCGGACTCTGGCAGGCACTGAGCCAGGCACTAGGGATGCGGAGATAGAAACGAAACTGTCCCTGTCCTCAAGGAGCTTGCGGTCTACCAGGGGAAAAACCACATGTCTGCAGGTAAGCAATTACAAATGACATAGAAAATAAGGAAAAAGTCACTGGAGTCCTAGCTCAAATCCCGCTGGCTAGAACCGGGGAAATCTTCCCTTATCCCCTTAAATGCCAGCGCCTTCCTTCGGTTAATTACCTCCGTTGGATTGTCTCTTATATTATACATACTTGTTTGTATATGTCTCCTCCATTCGAATGGAAGCTTTTCAAGGGCGAGGACTATTTTTTTTCTTTGTATTCCCAGCGCTTAGTACAGTGCCTGACATATAGTAGGCGCTTAATAAATGTTGACTCGCAGGAAAGGCCTCTTGTAGTAAGTGGCAATTAATTGAGCCTTGTCTCCAGATCCAGTTCTTTCCAGCATCTCTTAGCCTCGTTTCCTTAACCTTGTGTGTGTGTGCATGTGTGTCCTGGATCCCTTTGACAGTCTAGGGAAACCAATAGACCCCTTGTCAGAATCATATTTACACATGCATAAAATGAAATACAGAGGGAATGCAAATATTGTTTATAAATGCATAAAATAAAAAGACACCAATTATTGTGAAATAGTTATAAATTAAAAAAAAAGTTCACAGACCTCAGGTTAAGAAGCTAGGAGATGATCTCTGAGCTCCACATCTGGGTTCCTAAGGTTCACAAATAATAATAAAATGCTGTTTACATCCATTATTAGTTCATTTGATCTCGACAGTTCTGCAAGGTAGGACGTACTACAGGACAGGGCTCACTCACTTCACAGATGAGAAAGCTGACCCTTAGCAAGATGAAGGGAATTTTGAGTCCATTACACAGCTGCTGCCTCCCGTCTCTTAAATCCAGGGCCCTGTGGAGCCCTAGAGTTGGAATCAGAAAGCCTTGGGTTCCAATCCCGAGGCACATACTTCCTAGCTGTGGGATATGTCGTTTAGTTTTTCAGAGCCTTGGTTTCTGAATCTCTACAATTGAGATAATTTGACCTACATCTTAGGATTGTTATCAAGGTCAAATAAGATAATATATGTAATGTGCTTTGCACATCAGGAGATCCTACGTAAATTAGTTGTTGTTATTAATATCGTTATTACAGTTACTGTTACTCTGTGTCAGTAGGGTAATTTTAGGAACAGTAGAGTTAGTTAAAGACAGGTGAGGCACCGGGAGCAAGGGGCAGAAGCTCGGAAGCAGTCAGGGAGGTAGGGGAGGTGGGGCAGAGAACTGGGAGATCTCATGACTCCGGAGTCACAGCTTGGATCCATCTTATCTCTGTTTCTCTCAGACTTTTCCTCCGGAATAATAGGGCGTGGGGGAAAGTTTTTCTCCAGCGCTCCAATCTGGGTTGTGTTCTCCAGCATCAGCGATGCCTTGGAAGGCTCTTCTGAAAAAGGTTCGAAATGAAATTAGCCTGAAGGCTCTAGAACACCCGGGTTGTGTAGAGGGGAAGGAGGCTGGGTGAGAATGAGAGGAGAGGAGGGAGGAAGGGAGGGGGGAGGGCACAGACACAGAGAGAGACAGAAACAGAGATACACAGAGAAACCTGTACAGAGAGACAGAGAGACAGACAGAGGCACGCATACACATAGAGGGGAGGGCAGCTAAATGAGAATGCTCAGAAACGTTTCACATCGCCATCAGTCAAGACACAGAGACAGACAGAAACAGAGAGACACGGAGAAACCTGCACAGAGAGAGACAGAGACAGACAGACACACACACACATACACATAGGGAGGCAGACAGACAGAGAGGACAAAGGTAAAAAGAGAAGAGAAAAGGAAAAGAAAGATTCAATCTATTTGTCTTTTTGACGAGTAGCTGTGCTTAGGGTCTAAAGCAGGAGCCCAACAACCTTTTAAAATGAAAACCACTTTAATTCAAAAAATAAAAACAAAAGCGGGTATCACTTCAGCTCAGAAATGTTGTATCCTTTTCCCTTTTCCCTCTCCGAAGCCCCCATTGTACATCCCTACCCAGAAAAATGAATGAAGGAAAAGGCATTTATCCTTTTTTATTTCTATGTTTGCTATCCGGCCTCAGACACGCAGTAGCTGTATGACCCTGGCCGAGTCATAACCGCCGTTTGCCTAATCCACTGGAAAAGAAAATGTCCAACTACTCCAGTATCTTTGCCACTGGGTCAAGAGAAGTCCGACACAACTGTATGCCTGAACTACAATGCGCAGAATAGTTGGTCAATAAACATGTATTAAGTTTCTACTCTACGCCAGGAAGTGTGCTAAGTTCTAAATATACAAATACAAAAGCAAGGATGGCCCTTTTCCCCGAGGACCTTTATATCCTGTGGAGCTCTTTGGTCCAGCAAAAATAGGGTGATGAGAGGAGTCCGAGGGGAGTAGATTGACACACCCCATCCAGGAACAATGACAGAGTCGATCACCGTTTCAGGGAATCAACTCCCCTAAGTTAATACATTTGTCTCATTAATCCCCTTATCACTGGTTTACGAACAATAAGGAATTGCTTCTAAAAAGTAATTTGCTCTAAAAGCGGAAACCATCTCTAAACGACTTTCCCATCCTTCCCAGCAGGAACGGCCATATTTTGCTAATATGTAATAAATGTATCATATTTTGATTGAGTCTATTTCAGCCTTAAAAAACAAAAAAACAAAGAAAGAAACTTTGGAAAGCCAAGATCAGGGTCCACCCTAACCTTTCCTCCCCAGCCCCAGCGAGAGAACAGCTCTCTCTCTCTCTGGCTGTCCAATGTCAGCACCTATATCCACATCGGGCAGATGTTGGGAGGGGGAAGGGAAGCTAAATGAGAATGCTCAGAAACGTTTTATGTCACCATTAGCCAAGTTCACCTCTACAGCTTGCAGCCCCGGGAGGAAGGCGCAGAGAGAAGCGGTAAGTGGGTTGGTAATTTTCGAAGTCCCATCAAAACAAAGCCAGCCACCTCGTGTGTGTGTGTGTGTGTGTGTGTGTGTGTGTGTGTGTGTGTGTGTGTTCTCCCTCCCCCCCTTTAAAAGGCTGGGCGAACAATCCCAAGTAGTAAGTGAGGCGCTGGTCTGCATTCCAGCTGTCTTAGGGTCAGATTCATCTGAATGAGACATAGGACAGCGGAGGGGAGGAGCAGCCGCCCGGGGCCAGGAAAGCTTCGGCACCACGGGAGCCGCGAGGGAGAGAGCAGCCCAGTCGCGGGGCCCTGCTAAATACTGACGGACCTTCTCTGAAGACTGGACCACGGGGGCCGGAGAGAATTCTTGTAGATTACGGGGAGGGGGGGGTGTCTGTGTTCCATTGTTCGCTCTGGCCAATCAAGTCTCCCCCATTTCCCCTCGGCCAATCTCCCTTGTGCGCCCCCCTACCCCTCCCGTCCGGTCCCACATCACCTCTTCTCCCATCTCCCCGCCTCCCCCCAAATCTCTAAACCCTGCGTGACGTCACAGGCCCCGCCCCCAGGCTCTGAGCCCGGGGGGCTGGGAGCGTGCTGATGTCATGCGGCGTGCGGGGCTAGTGCAGAATTCCTCTCCCACCCAAGTCCTCCAGGCTGGAGGAGTTAGTTAGCAAAGAGCCGAGACTGGACGAACCCGACCATCCTTCCGTCTGCATCATAACACTTTGCGCATGGTGGATATTATTTTTAATTATCCTTTTCTGGGTGCTATGGGGGATCATTCCAAGAGTAAGTCTTTTTATGTGTGTGTGTGTGAGCACGCGTGCCTGCCTGCGCGTGTTGTGTGTGTATGTGTGCATGATTTTAAAAAATATTTTCCCGATATATATGCTTAGCAGCTTCTACAAGTGGCTTCTCTTTGACAAGGCAGTTGGGGAGACCAATATTCCAACCAATGCACCAGCCCCTCTCCAGGTCCCAGGATTGTTCCTCCCCGTGGAGCATATTGTTAATATTTGAGGATTGGAGAATATTCACTTTGGCCTGGGGCTATGCCGCCTGGTCGGGGCAGCCTGAGGGTCGCAGGGAGGAGCGGACTTCTCTTTCCTCGCCTTTAGCTTTTCGTGCTTTCCAAAGGAAGAATGTCGCCTTCTAACCGTGAATTGTGCCAGTCCGCCGGCGGGGGCGAGTCCTTTGTATTTGTGGCTATTAGGTGTCTGGTAGTGCCCGAGTCCCGGAGCCCGAGGTGCACTCAGCCGAGCTGCCCGGGGCGGCCGGGGCTGGGGAGCCCGGAGCTCGGCAAGGCTTAAATGAGCTCTTCGTGGCGGCTTTTCGCATCTTAGTTAGCACTGAGCTCTTTCGATTAAAAATAACAATAAAGAAAAATCCAAGGGATCCTAAACGGAACAATGGGGGGGGGGGAAGGAAAGCCTTCGCAAATTTGGAGGGTTGTATTTTTTTTTCAAATGACGGAACCTTTAGGAATAGAGTGTCCTTTTCCTGATAGTGATGATGAGTGGTCGTGATTTTCTTGAAAGAAAGGGGGAGGAGAGAGAGAGAGAGCGCGAGCGCAATAAATGCATAAATAAAAGTTCTTTGTAAATACGTTCGGAAAGCCAGCAGCTGATGGTCGGTTCCTGAATCTGCCCCCTCTGCTCGTTCTCCATCGTAGAGAAGCCCGGGATTGCCATGTGTGTCGGCTGTGGGAGTCAGATCCATGACCAGTACATCCTCAAGGTCTCTCCGGACCTCGAGTGGCACGCAGCCTGCCTCAAGTGCGCTGAATGCAGCCAGTACTTGGACGAAACCTGCACGTGTTTTGTGAGAAATGGCAAGACGTACTGTAAAAGGGACTATATCAGGTGATGCGCGTCGCTGTTTATGCGTGCAAAGAAAAGCCCCAACCTGGAACGTGACCTTGGCTGCCTCCCCCTATCCCCGGCTCCGTTTCTCCAGCGCTCCTTTCAAAGCTGCCCACCTGGACGGGCTTTCCCCGCTTTGAGCCCCGCACCCCTCCACCTGGGCCTTTCCTAGTGTTGGCTCCTGGGGCTGCTCGGAAACTTTACTCCCTCCTTGTCACTATATGGTCCCCTCTCCCGTTTGTTCGCTGGAGCGGGGATCCTCTCCAGGAACGCTGAGTTCTTGTCGTTTGTAAACGACATAGCTCCCCATGGTGTCATCCAACATATTCTGCCAAGCTTTTGCCCTGTACTTGTTCAGTAGTGACCTAGAAATAGTGGCCCTGGAACCAGCCAGAGTGAGAGAGACAGAGATAAAAAGAGAGAGAGAGACAGAGACAAAAAGAGAGAAAGAGAAAGCCCTAGGTTTGTCAAAACGCGTCTTTATGCGTGCATGAATGTATGTGCATATTTGTAAGAAGATATTAGTGTGACTAGAAAGTGAATATGTAGGAGCATTTGTATGCATGTCTGTGCTTTAATATATGGATATGGGTGTATAATAATTAGTGGTACTACATGCATATATGTGCGTGAATATGTGTGTAAGTGTTGATATTTCTTCGTGTGTACGTAATTGCACATGAGTGTGTGTGTGTGTGTGTGTGTGTGTGTGTGTGTGTGTGTGTGAATTAAGGAGATAGCCCGAGACAGAATGGTGAATAGATTAAATTCGGGGAGGCCCGGGATTTGAGTCTTCCCTTAGCCAGTGGGGATGTTGCTGTTCTAGCTTGCTCTCAGAAGTCACATCGGGCCTGCGGGAGGGCAAAGCCTATGCTGGAGCCAGGGAGCAGACAGGAATCCTTTGGGCATTACTCGCAGGCAGTTAAAGTCACAGACTTTGCAAACTCCCCCTCCTACCACTCTCACCCCCATTTTCCTCCGCAGGTTGTTCGGCATCAAGTGTGCCAAATGCAAGGTGGGTTTCAGCAGCAGCGACCTGGTGATGAGAGCCCGGGAGAATGTCTACCACATCGAGTGCTTCCGCTGCTCGGTCTGCAGTCGCCAGCTGCTGCCGGGGGATGAGTTCTCCCTAAGGGATCACGAGCTTCTGTGCCGGGCAGATCACAGCCTCCTGCTGGACAGGGCCTCGGCGGAGAGTCCTCGGAGCCCAGGACACCTACCAAGCAGCAGGGGCCTACATCTGTCAGGTAAGGGCTATGGAAAATCCCTAACCTGGTCTGGGGGAGTTTGGAGATAATGCCTATGGGCAGCGTGGGGTGTGTGTGTGTGTGTGTGTGTGTGTGTGTGTGTGTGTGTGTGAGAGAGAGAGAGAGAGAGAGAGAGAGAGAGAGAGAGAAAGGCCCTGAGTAATTTAATACCTGCAGCCTCACACTGGGGCCTCTGGTAGACAGACACACCAGTGTGCATATGGGCTGGAGAATCCTCTCTAGGGAAAGCACCTCCATGTAGAGGCCGCCTTCACTGACAGGTTTCAGTGTTTTGGTAATTCAGGGGCACTCTGAAAGTCGGGGGTACAGGCAGGTTCGCTGTATTTGAAGTGAGCCCATTTGACTGCTAACTGAACCAAGCTTAGCTGGCTGTAGTGTTGGGGAGCTCGTCACTCGACCCCATTCAATCTTAAGGCAGCTGTTTTAGACCCTGTGTTTGTGACATAAATAGGAGTACTGACTAAGATGCCCAGTGGATAAACGTGTGTGTTGAAGGTACAGAATGAGCAGAGTGCCCCTGCACCAAGTATTTGAATACATATGGAGAGTATACAGTATCTGGAGCCCATGGTACCAGTGTTTTTTCCCTGGGTAGAGTTATAGAAGGTAATTAAGATGAGTTAGTGAATACTCAGGGCCTGAGGGTCTCTAGCTGGCATTCAGTGACTCAGATCCTATTTTAAAGCCCCTCAAAGAGGCTCTCCCTACTTACCCTTTGGTCCTAAGCTCCTCAGATGGGCTGTTTCAAGACTTCTATTCTCAGCCCTGGTATAACTTAAGGAACTGAGGCCCTGTCTCAAGAAGGCTAAGGAGTCTGGGGGTCTCAGGAGGCGGGGGTTGGGCTGTGAGCCTGAGAAGCTTGGTCTAGAGGAGGCCCAGGAGAGGGGAGAGCCCTGGAGAAGGGAGGAGGAATCTTAGGTGAGGAACCGCTTGGAAGAGAAAGAACCAGGCTTGGAACCAGGAGCAAGGGAGGCCTAAGGAGGTTGGGAGAAGGAGGAGGACCCCGTGGGAGGAAGGGAAAGAGCCCTAGGGAATGCGCCTGCTACAAAGGAGTCACTTTGAGCCATCCCAGAAAACTGAGACACCCCCTTCCCTGCCATCAGAGGCCTGGAAGGCATTGCATTATAGTAAGACCAGCATCTGGGCTGCCTGAATGACCGGCTCGAGAGAGAGGAGAGGAAAGGCATGCCAGCTCCTTACCCCAGTTGTCGTCTGACTGGGGGGGGGGGGGGGAAGAGGCCTTGGGACCTCTGTCTTCCTCTTCCCACCCCCGCACCCCCCCATCTAGCCTTCTTTCGAGCCAGAAGGAGAAGCCTGGGCCCTTCAGAATCCCCAGCGCTGCTCCGGCCTTTCATATTTCAATGATTCCTCCAAGCGCCTTTGATGCTTTACTGGGAGGAAGAGGGGAACTGGAGGAGGAGGCCAGAAAGATCACAAGGCTATGTCCGCGGTGTTGAGAGCGGCACTGAGCCGCTGGTAGTTGGAGACTTTACTCCTTGGCTTTTGCTGCGAGAGCTGTTAAGGGCCTGCGGCTGCCTGGCAGAGTTGTCCGTAGCCTGCAGAGCATTTTCCTGGGACGCCAGCGAAAGCGTGGACTCCGGAAGAGGAAGAACCTTGGGGGCTGCGGCTGAGGGAGGGGGCGTATGGCTGAGTTCATTCTAACGGCCTAAGGCGGAGGGGTGTGTGTGTGGGGGGGGGGGGTCCAGAGAGGGACGGGGATGCGTGCGTGGAGGTTCCCTTCTAAGTTTGGAGTCTTTATTGTCTCTTTTAAAAATCACTCGATGGGCTGGTGGCAATTCAGGGAAGAGGAGAAGGGATAGTGAGAAATAGAATAAATGCGAATTCAAGTAGTCAGTCAACAAACATTATTTAAGCAGTACTGTGTGCTAGGCTAGGCTAAGCTCGGTCCCGGGAAACCCCAAATGAAACAAGCCCCTGACCTCCATTCAGCGAAAAGCCAAGCAGAAGAACGTGTAGAAATTGTTTTAGAAAAGGAAATTGCAATAAAGTTAAACGAAATAGCTGGAATCCGAAAGGCATCTGCCCTCCTGCCCCCGCGCCGCGATCAGAGGGGGCTCCCGCAGGTGACAGATGCGCCGGGGGCGGTGGACGGGGCTCGGCGCTGACGCTTTCTCCCGGTCTCTGCCCCGTCCCTCGTCCCCCAGCAGAAGCGGGCTCCGGCCGGCAGCCTTCGCTCCGACCCCACGTGCACAAGCAGACGGAGAAGACGACCCGGGTGCGGACGGTCCTCAACGAAAAGCAGCTGCACACGTTGCGGACCTGCTACGCCGCCAACCCGCGGCCCGACGCGCTCATGAAGGAGCAGCTGGTGGAGATGACCGGGCTCAGCCCGCGGGTCATCCGCGTCTGGTTCCAAAACAAGCGCTGCAAAGACAAGAAGAAATCCATCCTCATGAAGCAGCTGCAGCAGCAGCAGCACAGCGACAAGACGGTGGGTGAGGCTTCCCTGCCGGCGCGTGGGGGGAGGGCGTGGGCGCACACACAGACGTGCAGGCTGACCGTATGGACACTCGTATATGAACCCGCATAGATGAACCCATAGGACTGGTGTTACTGTGTAGCTCCGGGAAAGGAGGCGCTTTGAAGAGCAAGGGGAATGTTTTAATTTTCCCGGTGCTTTCGGCAGTAGTTTGAAGCTGGCACCTGGGGGTGTGTGTGTGTGTGTGTGTGTGTGTGTGTGTGGCACTGGGACCGGGCTGGCTGAAGCCTAGGGGCTCTCTGCCTGGCCTAGGAGCCTGGCTGGCTACGGCTGGGAGGCCTCTTTCTTCCTTAATCTCGGGGTTTGCCTCCGCGGAACTCGGTTGGAAGTTTTGCTGCCTGGGTGCCTGATGCACCTCGAGACGGCAGCGGCTCCAAGGCCAAGGGATGGCTCTTCTTGAGGAAGAGGTTGGGGGCTGCCCGAGGTGGCCAAGGGGCTGGCGGGCTAGGGAAGCTTGAGGTTTCTAGCACTGGGGGAAGGAGACGTGGCCAGTCTGGCGTCGCCCTTTAGCCCACTCCAGCCCCAGGTTGGGACTTAGGGGATATTAGCCACTTTGAGTGCCCCAGGTATGGGCACGTGGAGCTTTCCTCTGTATTTCCCTGGGCGGTTCTGAGTGCCTGGGGAAGGGGCCCAGCCTTCAAGTATGGAGTAAGTGAGAGGGGTTGGTGGGGAAGTTGCTTCGGTCTGGGGTCCCTCACACGTCTTCCCTGGGTGCTGATCTCCTCAGAGTCTGCAGGGTCTGACTGGGACGCCTCTGGTGGCTGGCAGCCCCATCCGCCATGAGAGCGCGGTGCAGGGCAGTGCGGTGGAGGTGCAGACTTATCAACCACCCTGGAAAGCACTCAGCGAATTTGCCCTACAAAGTGACCTAGACCAGCCAGCCTTCCAGCAACTGGTGAGGACCCCCCACCCCACCCGCAACTTTAGCTTCTCTTCTGACCTCCCAACCTCTCCCCTCTTCCCCCATAGCTCCACCAGGACTCTCCCTAGACATTAGCCCATCACAGGATGTGGGTACAGGCTAATGGGGCAAAGAGATGTGGGCCCAACACCGAATCCTAGTGTCCTAGTCTCTTAGTCCCAGTGGCACTCAAGCTGGACTGGAAAGGGGGTGGCCAGCCCCTCCTCCCCCAGAGAAGGGCAAGGGGAACTCTGGGAAGCAGGTGAGGGGGTGGGGGTCTAGAGTAGCCCTCCTTACCTCAGAGGTCAGCTCCAGCTACTAAATGGGTACTTAGCTTGGGATTGAAAGGCCGTTTTCGGGCACAGGGCCCAACCTCCCTCTGCTGAGGGCGCTGACCCAGAGGGATTAGCCTAGACTGGGAGAGGGGACTCAGACTGGGCAGGGACCCTGCCTCCCAAGTCCCTATTCTTGCTGGCAGCCCAGCAGCGGAGAGGATTCCATTTATCATAAAAGTTATTTTATTGCAGACCCACGTGGCAGAGTAAGCAGGGGGCCAGGAGGAGGCATGGCCAGGACTTATGCTTCCCACCCTGCTCCTCCCTCACTCCTTCCCTCTTGCCTTCCACCCCAGGTGTCCTTCTCTGAGTCAGGCTCCCTGGGGAATTCCTCGGGCAGCGACGTGACCTCCTTATCCTCCCAGTTACCAGACACTCCGAACAGCATGGTGCCCAGCCCGGTGGAGACGTGAGGAGCCTGGGGCCTGTGGGCCCCTCTTCCCGAGGATCTCGCATGCTCCCTGCATGAGACTCACCCATTCGCAGGCCATTCCAGCTCTCTGAAAACCCTCTCTCCTTTTTAATTATAATTGTTATTTAAAGGAAAGAGAGAGAGAGACGAAAGAGAGATACTGTCTTGACTGCCAAAAGCACCAGGATGTGACCTTCCTTCTTCGGACTGGAGAACCCCTTCTCTGCTGGGTTTATTTTTGCAAAACCAAAATTGAGGATTTACTAGTATTAGGCCTCACCCCTCCCCTTTCCACCCCCAATATACCATGTAATCCGGCTTTCTGCCTCCCCTCATCCAAACTCACCTGGTGGCTTATAAAAAGAAAGAAAATCAATTCCCACCCAGAAGCTGGGGACAGCCGACCTCGCCTTTTCTCCCTATGGCCTGCTCGGGGCTTTGGGGTCAGCTTTGCTCCAACTGGCCGCTCTCTTTTTGGTTTGGTGGTTGTTTTTTTAAATGCTTTTGTTGGTTAGGGATGGGGGGAGGGTAAAGGAAGAAAAGGAAAGCAAGGAATACCCAAAGCCCCAAATCGCATGATTGCTGGAAAACCAAAACGAAACCGAACCAAACCCCAAATATATGGAGAAAGAGACTTTTCTTGCAAATGTTTTAATTTATCAGTGGACGGAGGACAGAGTGTGTGAGCCTTTGCCGAACAAACAAACAAACGTAAGTTATTGCTATTTATTGAGAAGAGCAAGTTCACAGTGGGACTAATATTTTGATCTTAATAATAAAAAGCAAAACCCCACACCCTCTGGGCTTGCCCCGTGTGTGTCTTGTTGGCTCAGCCTGAGGGTGGGGCCCCGCAGCCCTCGGGGGCCGGTGGAGGGATGGACCATGACGATCTTGAGTTAATTTTTCGGAAAAGGAAACAGAAGTACAAATTGTGCCAGCATGGCGTAAAGCGGTCGAGCGCCACGGCCAGCCGCCTGGCATTGGGGCCTTCCCGGGCGACCCTTCTGGGTTTGCGTCGGGGGAAGGGAAGGCTCGCCCCTCCCACCCTCCGCTTTACAGCCTCTCCTCACCTCTTCCGGAGGTCACACCTGGCCTCCACTTCCAAAACCGTCTCGCCCCCTCCTCTGAGGCCTCACCTTGCTCACCTCCTGCTCTTCCTGGGTCACACTCCAGCCGGTTTCTCACCGCCTCCTCCCTCCTCCCTCTCAAGCCAGGCCTAGAGACTCGTGCCTGGAGACCTTAGTCAGGTTCAGGGGCAGCTCCAGGCCCGGACTCTGGCCTCTGCAATCAGCCTGGCCTGCCAACTGTAGCCTCGGCCGCCATGCTCCCCGGGCCTGGGTTTTCCACCAACCCCACGAGAATATACGGTGGGGGAGGGACAGCAGCGGGATTCCTTCACTGATCACCGAGGCGCTCTTAGGGGCTGCGGCTGCTGGCCTCAAACAGGCAGGGCTGTGGCCGTCCGCCTGTCCGTCCGACCGTCGGTTGCTCCGATTCCAGCCGCGGCTGCCCCCCGCCCTCGGCCCTCTGCATTCATTAAGTTCTGTCTAGACAGAGGCGAGGCCGGCGGCCCCTTATCGGCCCCTGGCATCACCTGCAAGCGAGACCCCCGGGAGTCCCGCGCCCCCCACGAGCACTGAGCCGTAGCCGCCCGCCGAGGCTCGACTTGCTTTTCTGCCCCAGCACGGGAGCCGCGGACCGCGAGTGCCTGGGGTTGCCGGGTCTGGCTCAGCCGGTGTGACATTTCAAACCCGCGGCTTGGGTTCTCAGGGGTGGCCGGCGCGGAGTGCGGGGAGCCGGGGGCGGGGGCGGCGGGGGGGTTGGTGGGCTTGAAGCTCCGGCGGTCCCGGCCCGGCTCGGGCTTAGCTCAGGTTCTCCCAGACACTAGGGTTTTAACCCTTTGGGGCCGATGCATCCGTGCCCCGGACAGCGGTGAGGGCAGGGTGCGCCTGGCGGAGGGGATGCTGGGCAACGCCGGGGGTGAGGGGCAGCAGCCCCTGCCTGTCTGGGGCGCAGGAGGCTGTCCGGGGGCTACGGCGCAAATCTTTTTTCTTTTTCCTCTCTTCCCCTTCTCTTTCCCTTTTTCTCTTATTTTCATTTTTTTCTCTGGTGCAGAGATCTCTGCACATAGTAAACACACAATTGCTTTTTCGTTAAATCTTTCGTTTTCTTTTTCATTCTTTGTTTTTCTTTTCATTCATTGTCCGCCCCCCCCCCCTTTTTTTTTAAAATATGAAAGCTTGTTGGAGACCGTTGAAAGAAAAGATGAGGTGGAAAAGGAGCTCTGAGTCTATTTTTTTTTAACTTCCTGAAAGTCAAGGTGACGCTAGTGAAAGAATTAAAGCGAACATTCTCCCTTCTTTCGGATTTAGGAAATGGTGCTGCACACTCAGAGATAAGGAAAAAGATATGCAGGGTTAATGAGGACCAGCTTTACCTCCTGAACTGCCCAGATGAGGTTTTAATAAACAGGGCTGGGTTCTTTGAGGCATCTTTTCCTTAACTGAGACCATTCCCTTCTCAGAAATACAGACCATCTCTTCTTACCCCTTGGGCTGGACCACTGGATAGAGGGGCTAAAGTTCAGGGGACTCAAATTTTCGTTTTGGGGCCTTTCGTACTACGGGCAACCAAAGCTCCCTCAGTGATTTTTTTTCTTTCTTTCTATATCAAAGTTTGGAAAAGGAGCATAATAGATGCCGATTCTCAGACATTTCGATTTGCATTGCAGTATTTCTGTTCTGTGAATAGAAGCATCTCTATGCACATGTCGATTTCTGCCTTATCACCTTAAAATTGAATCGCGCTTTTCTATTCCGACACATACACGGACGAGTCTAAGTTTTGGAAATCAGGAAGTAACCTGGCCAAAGTCAGTAACTCTGTCTTAGCATTATAGTAGCTGTACCACGGCAGTTAACGTCACATTCTCGTCTCTTTGCAATTGGTGTTTCTGTGCAGGCAAGAGAAAGCTTCTCTTTCAGTGTGGGTTGCCAGGGAAAGCGTTTGACTCTGATAAGATCTTTTTACAACAGTCCCTAGTGGGGTGTCAGATCTATGGTTAGGGAGTTGCAGCAAGAAGCAATATCAATTTTACTGGTTCTCAGATCATCTTGAGACATTTTCTGGAATACAGGAGGGATTTCCCCGTAAATTAAATTACCTGTGCAATTACAGGGAGAGGATTTTATGCTTACCCATTCCCACAGTAAAAACTCAAGCTAATAAAGAAGGTCATAGGGTAGAAGGAAGGGAGTTAGTTATTTAGACAGAGACTTTAATGTTAGATTGAGTGAGGTTAAAAACAAAATCTAGGCAGCTTCTTCTCATCTTTGTGGGAGAGGGATTTTTCGGGGAAAAAAAGTTTGTAGGAATGACCACATGAAGTTTGCAATTTTGGAGAAATAACAGCAAAAGAAAAACTCCCTTTCTGGAAAGAGCCAAGCAGCTTCAAAGACCCGTAGAAAATCAGCCTGCCTGTTGGTGCGTAAAGGAGAAAGCGAAGGCCAGGGAGGCGGTCAGTCAGCAAGCATTTTTGGAGTCGTCTCTATGAACCAGGCACTGTGGGCTGAGTGATGGGGATACAGACCAGCAAACGTTGTCTTGCTCAGGGAGGCAGTCCGGTTCTGGGAATCGCTGAGATACTTCCATTACTACACGGAAGAAAGCCTGGGTAAATGAATTGCTTCACATGTAGTCATTTTAGCTTGCCTGCAAGGGTTCTGCCAGCATACAGGAGATGTTAGGGATAAATGAATGCATATTGGCAGAGAGGTGTCAGGTTGATAAGCTGAAAAGGGGTAAATTGGAAATCAGAGTTTACCAAGGAAAAGGATTTCGGGTTGATTTTTTTTTAAAGTAAACACTTTAAGGGTAGTCTATATCTATCTATCCATCTATCACATATCATACATATCTCTGTCTATCCATTACACATCTATCTCCCTCCCTCCACCCACCTATCTACCTACCTATCAATGTATCCATTCATCTGTCTATATATCCATCCAACCATCCATCTCTTCTGTCCCTTCTTTCTATCTATCTATCTATCTATCTATCTATCTATTTTTCATCTTCTTTCTATGTTTCTGTCTCTATCCCAAGCCCAAGCTGGTGAGGTGAAATAAGACTGCAGGGGAGATTGAGACCCTGGGGCAACGGTGACTTTTCACGAAAATCTAGGTTAATGGGGACAAATGAAAAGTAACAAGTCAAGGAACCAAAAGAAAAAGAAGGAACGCTAGCTAAGGTCGAGGAACAGATGGGGAGTTGGAAAGCTTTGCTAAGAATAACTTAAAGCCGGGTTAGACCGCAGGACCAGGACAATAGAGCGGATACCCCTCCCCAAAAGAACGAAAGCTCCCGGAGGGCAGGGCCTACTTCTGGTACTTGTCTTGATAGCTTTAGCGCCTCGGAACAGCGCAAGGCTTGCAGTCGGCACTTTAAAATACTGGTGGAATTGACCCAGAGCATAAGGGACAGTGACTCAAAGAAGAAAGGGAGGCGTAGTCGCTGTATCCACACCCAGCTAAACTGTTCGTTGCTCTTTCTTCCGCCAGAAGCTATAAGACCTGAGTGAAGATTACCTGGAAGGGGAGGTGGTGGTAGTGAAGGGATATGCTGGATAAAGAGAGACAGACGTACGAGATGCCCTAGTGAGATGAGAAGTTGGGGGGAGGGGGAGAGACAGAGACAGAGACGGACAGAGAGAGGCAGAGAGAGGAGCGAGAGACAGAGAGACAGAAACACCAGGAAGAGTGGGAATAAGGGTGGGGGGGGGGGCGGGGCGCACAGCGCTCTATTGCTAGATTAATGGAACCCAAGGGCTTCAACTAGGGGAAAGAAGTCTTGGAGGAAGTGACAGGGACGAGGTCGGCAGGCAGACAGGTTTTATGGGCGAGGGCAGAGGAGTGAGAGAGGTGATGACAGGCTGGGCCAGCCGAGGGGCAGACTCCCACAGAAGGGAGGGTGGCCGGCCCTGCCGAAAGAGGTTCGCAGCTGTCTTTGGGGCAGGCCCGCTGGGCACCCCCCACCTCATCTCATTGAGGCAGGTAGGGGATCAGGGCCCCGGGACTCCCAGGTGCCGGCCCAACGGCAGCGGGGGCAGATTTGGGCAGGAAAGGAGACAGAGCAAAGGCTATCTCTTGGCCACGGATGACCACCTCGCCTCGCCTTGAAGCTCGCTTTCTCTGCCCAGGGAGAATCCTACACTGCCCGCAGTCTGCGGACTGTGGCCAGGCCCAGGTAGAAATGGATCTTTCCCTAGGCAAGACCTAACCGAAGACCCTTGGAGGTCAGCGTGCCCTGGACATGTCCGGCCTTCGCTCCAGTGCTGACCCCCAGAACGTGCCGGACCAAAGGATGGGGGGGGGGCATGACGCCGGGGCTACAGTTCTGGGAAGTGGGGACCGGGCCTCGCCAGACCTCTCCCACGGAGCCTGGAGTTCCAGCCTGGGGGGGCGCAGAGGGTTGCAGGGGGAACCAGCGGAGCCCCGATGTGAGGGAGACCCCCGAGCCTGGGGTCTAGATTGAAACAAGATGTGGCTGCCAGCTCGGCGCTCACCTGGTCCCCGGCCCCCGGGAATGTTTCGGAGTCGTAAAAGCGGAGCGCGCGCCGCGCCGGGGAGTCTAAATCACATCTGCCGGGGTCGGAGAGGGGCGGCCCGCGGAAGGGAGAGAGGGACCGAGGCAGGCAGGAAGGTGGGCTAGCCCTGCACCCCCCAAGGGCGGACCCGCGTGCCCTCGGCACCCTCCCCACGGAGCAGAGTCCTCGGGAGCAGCGCACGTCAGTGGCAGTGGCCAGGAGCCCCCCTTCAACACCGCGGACCCTGACGGCGAGGAGGAGAGAGGGGACTGTTCCGTGGTCATTTCATTAAATGTTTCATTGCAAATCCTGGTCTGGTTTCTGGGAGGTTAATCACAGCCGTCTTAATTATTTATGGCTTTTTGGCAAAACCCCGACCAGATAAGAAATATATTCGATTGTGAAACGTCTTGCAGGAAATCTTATAAATATTTGATTGTGCCTTTCCCTCCGAAGGGTCCCTCCTCTCTTTTCGAAGGCGCAGGACAGGGTTCGGGAAATCCTCCGAGCGCTTCGGGCCAGCGCTGCGCTCGCCCTGGATGGCAGTTAGTCTAGTGAGCCCCTCCCGGGCCCCGGGATTGCCGGCACCTGCCTCGGGGCTCACGACTTCCGTGGCCGGCCCATCCGTCGGTCCGCAGCCGCCCTACCTTCTCCCAGACCCAGGGCGGTAATAGCCGAGAGGTGAGAATCCCCAGGTGGGAAACGAGCACACTCAGGCCAGCGAGGGGACCCCGAGATCTCCCCGTGCGCCCAGAGGTGACGGGTTTGTGCGCGAAGAGCGGAGGCGCCCGCTTGGACATCCAGGTCCAAGGCTGTTAAAAGCTCGGACTTGGTCTGCTCAACACACCGTCTTCGGGTTTTGTTTACTCAGGAATGGGGCTACCCCTCCCCCAATCGGTGCCCGTCCCCGCCGAAGGCCCAGAGAAAGGAGAGGGGTCGCAGTGCTACTGAGCAGTAGCCCTGGCCCCTCTTCCCTCAACTGCTTTTTTCTTTTTTAAACAGAGTAAGGTAGTAGGAGAGCTGGGAGGGCCCTTCAACCCATCCATTATCTATATGAGGAGGCAGAGAGGGAGAATAGGCTTGAAAACAAACCTAGGTCAGAATCGAAGATGATTGTTGTAGAACTGGACGACCCTGGCACTCCAGCTTCTCAGACGAACTGGAGCCCGGGACATTTGTGCTCAGTCCTGTGGCCTAAAGCCTGTAACAAAATGCATCCCAGGGGCTTTACGGGAGTCCCCTCCCCGGATCATCGAGAGCATGTGACCTACGGCCACCCCCACACCCAGTAATCCCAAGGCAGGAAGCATTTAAAAATGCTTTCACTCAACTTTTAAATCAACCAACCAACCAACAAGGATTTATTAATTAAAAAAGAGCCAGCTTGGTGAGTCTCAACGCTGTTGGGATCAAGTACCTGACCCTCTTCTCTGTCCTGCCCTGTTCCCTCCATCCCACTTTCTTTTCCCATAAGGAAGTCTGAATTTCTGACCAGAATCCCCAAATTCAAATGTTGCTGCTAATTATTGTGGAAAAAAAATTCATGTTTATAGTGTGCCAAATGGTTTCCAAACTTCAGATTCGAAGCCAATGAGATGGCTATCTGAAATAGGAGTATAGCTCTTCCTATGGAAAAAGCAAGCATCCCCACCGCATCTCCCTCCCAAGGCCTCTGCATGCAGCCAGAGAGGGGCTGGGCTGCAGGGAAATTGTAGTGAAAACTGCTTTTAGCACGAAGGTCACTTTTTTTGGGCCAAACCTGTCATTTCCTCTTTACTTACAAACAGGTCAAATTTAAAATAGAAGGACCCTAAAGGGTGTTTCCTTTGTTGGGAAGGTGCTGGGTTAAAAATGTCTTCTGCGTTTCTTTTTTCATTTTTAAAAAACAGCCATGACTGTGACTCCCTTTTGTATTATCATACATCAATTCCCACTTGTTTTGATGAAGGTTAGTGTGTATCGCCTTCTTCCATGAGCTGATCTGGGGCTCACAGTGAAGAAAGATGAACATGAAACTCTGGACAGGAGCAATGCCATGAAACCCTGGCCCCCCTCCTCTCCCACTTCACATTCAGACAGAAAAAAGATTCAAGAAAGTTCGAGAAGCAATAGGAAGCTAGTTCTAACCCTTCAAGCCTTGTTTTCCAGAACAAGGATGAACATGCTGTGGGATCAGTGTGGGAAGCCTTTAAAAATGGGCTAGCAACTGAATGCTAAACATGGCCTTCGCTGGAGTAAACTTTTAAAACATTTTGTAGTTATCAGAGGTTTGACTCTGAATATAGACACTTAATAAATGTTTAATGATTGACAGAATAATTGAACATTCCTTGAAACAATAGTGGGGGACAGATAATGCCTTAGTCAACTACTATTTTTGCTTTGGATGTTAAGTTCAGCCTCCCGATGTTTAAAAAGCTTCTGGCCAAGAAGACACGGGCTGACTGATGTGGAGAAACCATCTTTTCAGTTGGTTTCAAACAGTCACTACAAATATCTCACTCCATTAGAAATGCAGAAGTGTCACAAATATCCTTATTCTGAACCTCAAAAAGGAACATTCAAAAAGCAGCTTTAAACTTCAATTTTCTGAAGAGATTTCCAGAATGTTTTACAATCTTTGTTTCAAATTTGCATTGCTAGAGCGATGAGAAATGAGACCACTGATTATTCAGAAGCCTTGATGCTGAAATGCAAAAAGTCACACTGCAAAACAGAATAAGTTATTTTATTACAAGATATATAGAACAGAACGGATCTTCTCATTTTTAAGCCTAATTTCACCAATATTGCAAAGCAAGAAGTTTACTACCACAGGGCTCCCAAACCCCATCATGTTATACATAAATGAAACAAACCCAACCTGCAAAATTAGAAACCAGAACATTAAAGTATCTACAATAATTATAAATAGTGCAAAGTATGTATCATATCTACAATGCAGGTGAATATCAAAATTTTTTTTTGTGTGAAATTAGAATGTTTGTTTTTAACAATGAATGTATCAGAATGTATTCAAATAAGAACCAACCAAAACAAACTTATTTTTTCTCTTTTTTCAAGAAAAACTGTCGGGCTTCTTCCCAGGCCTGCTCTGGAAATCTGTTACATAGCTCAAGGTAGTCTTGGGAAGTGAAAAATTTTTCTGTGAAAGAGAGAAGAGCATAACATTAAATTATAGTTTTGAGTGTGAGAAGAAATTAACTTATTCCAATTTTCAAGATGTTGGAAATACAGATGGTCAAGTTTAAGAGAAATAACAATAAATTGGATAAGTTGTTTAAAGAAAGGACAAAATTGGTCAAGATATCTCCAGTGTACTCAGAGAATATTAATTAGGAAGCATTTTTAAAATGACTGCTTCTAATTGTGTAGTTAAAAAAAGGAATGAGGACAAAATCACTAATGTTTACTTTGCCCCATCCCAAAGTGCCAGAAAAAGATATGTTTACATTTTTTTTATTTTTATTTTTTGATATGTTTACATTTTAATACAAAATTGTACACTTATTTTCTTTTAGGCAAAAACCAAACCACATTTCATTTTCAGGAGCTATGAAACCTAATTTTAAGGTCAAGATTTTCCTTTCTGTATGTGTAACTTGGGATTTTTTCCTTACTTCCTTATTCAGTTTCTATGTAATGACAGACAAATGAGAGATACTCCTTTACAAATTGTGGCTGCAAAGTGCCCTATCAGAGTGATGAGAGCTGAAGAGCAAAACCACACGTACTCAGTTCTTTAAAGGAGTCTGTCTTCTCCACGTGTGGCACTGCTCAGGACATCAAGCTTGAATGCTTTCATGGAGCGTTAGGCAAAGTCAGTGGATGAAAGAGAGATGCCCAGGAAATAAACTGCCAGCTATACTACGATCCTTCTCAAACATGAGGAGTCCCTAAGAGTCACAACAGACATCGAGTCTGGAACTCTTGGAGGGGGGCTGTTGTGTATCAGGCCAGCAGTAATCTGGTACATGTTTAAAACCTCTTTCACTACAAAAGATGGTACTGTCTCTAGAAGTGTCAGGATCTCACTAAGTGGCCCACAAAGTGTGCCAAGGAAGGTGCTGAGGATATCTTCCAGATAAGGCAAAAGGTGCCAGTATTTATTTCACGAGAAAAGAAGAAAAGGGAGGGTTGCAAGGTTTTTCTCATTAATGCAGAATTTGCTGTATGACTGAAATAAAAACCAACAATATCTCCAAGTATTTCCACATGGAGGGAATAGGGGTTTGGGGGCCTCCTGGATAGTGAGAGCTTGCATTGGTTCAGGGGCTCGGTGGTGAGAAAGTGGGCAGAATGGGCAAATGTTGCCCCAGCCTGGGCCATGGGTGCTGGGCATGGGGCCCCATTGTGTGTTTACTTCTTCACTCACCTGGGTCCACAGAACCTAGTTTTCTAAAATGACAAATGTAACCACTTCACTCGCTGTTGTTTTTTCTCGTTGAAACTTTTCACCACCTGCTTATTCCAAATGACTTTTTGTTTTCTTTGCACAAGAATCCAACACACACCAAGCACAGGCTTCAAGGTTAGGGCCCCAGAGGGGAACACAGCTAGGAGATGGAATTTTCAGTGTTTCAAAGAATAAAAAACAAATGGAGAATTGGGAAATTCTAAATCAAGTTTTCCTAACTAGGATATTCTACAACTACTACAAAACAAGGTGACACCAAGAAGCTAGTGAAGCAATGCCTTGGCTTTAAAAATTACAATCTAGGTAGATCATTACAAAAATACAATTTCAAATGACACTAACATTCAGCTCTGATCAGAGGAAAATGTCCCAGCAGGAGAGCAACAGAAAAGGGCTTGTAAATCTTTCAGCCTCTGAACTCTGCTAATTTGATGGCTTTTTCTGCATGTAAAACAAATATTTTCAATAAAAAAGTTCAAGGGCTTAAATTCACCATTGGGGCAATTCCCCTCATCCCCCAGCTAAGAGAGATTACATCACAGCACCAGACACTGAAGGAAAATGAAACTCTCCTTCCTTGCATCTTTCACTGGGGAAATTTAAACAAAATGTTCATTATCTTGAATATCTATTTTTTTCCACTTAACACCTTCTAAAACTTTTAATTATTTAATGTTTAGTTTTCAAAATTGATTTCCACAAGATTTTGAGTTACAAACTTTCTCCCCATTTCTACCCTCCCCCCCCAATCCAAGATGGCATATAGATTGCCCCTTTCCCCAGTCTGCCCTCCCTTCTGTCACCCCACTTCCTCCCCGACCTTACTTTCCCCTTACTTTCTTGTAGGGCAAAATAGATTCCTATAACCCACTGCCTGTATATCTTATTTCCCAGTTGCATGTAAAAACAACTTTTTTTTTGAACATTTGTTTTTAGAACTTGGAGTTGAATATCTGTTTTTATCTAATGTTTTCTTAAGTAACACTTGTTGACAACAGAAAGAGGAGCTAATTAATTAGCATTTTGGAAGCTCTTCAGAAAGGTTTTTGTAGAAATCAGATTATTCTGATTCTCTTCTGTCATGTAGTGACTGGTTTCTCTTTGTCATAGCCAGGAAAAGGCCATGTGTGAGTTTCTTTCAGACTTCTCAGTAAGGCCACACAGGGATTCCTGCTTAAGGGTAAAATCCACAATTACTTTTTTCCTTGAAATATATTTGACACTTGAAACTCAGGTCCTTGATGCTAAAATAATGGGAAATTATAAATGATGGAGGATGGGGAATAAACATGCAGATTAGTTATCAGACTCATAAATGATGTCTTAGTTTCCAAGAGACATACATACCCCTTGTTTGAGGATACAAGTCTTCAGTTTGACCTGGAATTGGTTCAAAGTCCTGGGCAGACAAAAGAAAACTGTATGGTGAGTATAAAAACAGTAAGTTTTAATGAAATAAATTGAAAATCTTCATGAAGCAACCAGTCTGCAACCCCTTTTGCCTGATGAGCCTGGAATCAAATACAGAATCTGAGGAAATTTATAAATGGAACCTGGGCCTGGATTATTACAGAGGAAGACTAAACAATAATGACATTTAGAACCTTCTACTCTATGTAACCGCTTTCATAATAACAATCTCCATCAAATGCTACCATGTCACACGATAGTCAGAAATCACCGTCTCCCATGGCAGCTAGCATCGGGACACGCCTAAAACTTTATTTTGTACAAAGCTACCCCTTTCCACATTCTTTTGCTAGGTCTTGCAGCTTGTAGCCTAATAGACTGTTCTGCTGGCTTAGCAGTGAGCAGTTTTGCTTGGGTTTGGAAAAACCTCCAACTGTCCTGCAAAATTCTTCCATAATTCAGTGACCAAAAATGTTAAATATCTGTTTTAATGAAACAGTATTTTTAATGGTAAACCTGAACACTGATACACGATGAAATTAACAGGACAGAATCCTTAATAGTTTATTCTACAGATGAACGTGGTGGTCAAGCCAAGCCAGGAAAGTAACTTATCCCATTCCCTCCTCCTCCTCCTTTCCCGTCTTCATCATAGGCTTCAGGAGCTGGAAGCAGGCTTAGAAGGAGTTCAGCCCCTACATTTGACAAAGTCAGCATGTAAGGCACCCGGAAATTCTCAGTAACCACACTAGCGTCATAAAGAAGTTTTTCTGTTTGGGAAAAATTAATTTCTTTATAACCCATACATTTTTAGGGATGACTAGATATAAAGGATCCTTCCTGTTTCAGTATGTGTAATATCAAATGAAAATGTGTATTTGAGAATCTGGTGTATATGGATTTGCTTTTATTTCTCGTTTGATATCACATTGATTTTGGTCAAGAAATGGATGTATTTTCTCAAGACATCTAAAACTTAATCACAAAATTTGGTTTGGCTCAGCTGCATATTCTGGGATTTTAAAAAAATGATCATAAAAGTTTTAAAATTCTGCTATAGATCTTTATTTTTTACATTAAATTTTTCAAAATTTACTTTATGAATGACACAAAATATTGAAATTTATATGATAGTTAGAGTTTCTTATTAACACCTTATTAGAAAACCACTCCTGAAAAGCCAGTGGGTTCCAAAGTGTTTGACTTTTTCAACTATTTTGGAAAATGAAGTCAAGAATTATAAACAGAGTAGCTGGGCTGAAAGATTTTTTAAAGCGATTGACCTTTAACTTTGTTTATTCCCTCACCACTGAATTGTAGATTGTTAAAAAAATGTCTTTCACAAAGAAAGTGTCATAAATCATTTTTAAAAGTCCCTCTTTTAAAAAGGCATTTACTAATCAGCCAACTACTAACAAACAAGTCTCAGAACTCATTTGTATTAGCCAGAGTAAGCTAAAAAATAAAGCAACAAAAAAGGAAATGTGTCCTTTTTTGTTTCAATACTACAAACAAGAAGAGGTCTGGAAAGCAGTTGCCACATTTGTTCCTGAGCAAATAGTGGCATTTAATCTTACAGTGGAAAATGTGAACCAAGCTGAAAGATTAATTTTTTTAAAAGTTTTTTCTTTTACCCTGATGGAAAAACAATCACTGGATTAGGCAGCAAACACTAGCTAAGAGCCAAGTTGACTTTCTGTGTCCACTTAGCCATGTGGCTTGGATGATGAAAAAGCTGCTTACGCCATATTACCTACATTCATGGTAGGAAGAGGACACTTGTCCAAGTTTGGGATTTTTTTAACCCTAACACAAGAGATTCAGAGTCACCCCAAAAAGCCTCTGAGAAATGGACTTCACATTTTTGGGGCTGTTTTGGCAGCTTAAAGTCAACCACAGAGGTCTAGTTCTTTTTGACTTTTTGTTTAAACCGCACTCTCCACAGCCTGATAAAATATAAACTACAGCCCTAATGCAACAAGGAAAATGAAAAAAAATCAGATGATCTTTAAAAACAGTAATGATCAGCTGCCCGAGTTGAGCAGCCTGGTCTTTTTGCTAACTTAAGTGAAATCCACCCCAAAAGTTCCCCCCGGCTGCCCAGATAGATGCTCTGCCAAGCTAGCGATCGGTTAGGCTGGCACAGTAAAAAGTTCTCTTCAAGCATAAAAATGATGTTCTTTTTAGAGGGCTGCTGGGGTACAGACAATAAACAGTCCTCAAAGGCTTCCTTCTGTTTTGTTACTGAATCAGGTACACAGAAAGTCAGTGACCTAGACCCACATGGAATAATGGCCTAAATGGAAGTTCCTTTTGGAATGTCTGTACCTGAATGAACGTAGCAAGCAAGACACAACTCATCTCCTGCTCCAGAATGATCTTGTTCTGAGGGTTATTGTAACAAGCAGCGATTAGTGAAGGGAAGAGCACCTTGATGAGACGAGGATCACTAAAATACTGGAAAGGCAGCTGGCAAAGCTTCTGCAGCACCGTGGGGTGACGGCCGGACTGCACGATGACCTGAGGACAAGGAGAGGAACATGAGCACACCTGGTCTGGCTTCCCAGATTACAGCCTCAAAGCTGGCTAGTGAAGGTGCTCCTGAGAGTGCTGAGCACGACCAGACCAATGAAAACGCCCCATTCCTTTCCCTGAGAGGGGGGAAAGGCCGACTTCCAGGGTTCAGGCAAGCGCTTGCTTGCTCGCTTGCATGCACGAGCTCCCCGGCCGTGCCAGGGCTAGAGGGGCAATGCGAGAGAGAGCCAGAGGCTTCCTGCAGAATGATCCAGGATAAACATTTACCCAGACAAGGCCACTGGGCCTCCCTCCCACCTCCTAGCCCGCCTGCTCTTCTCTTACAACCTCTGGGATACAGAGAACACAACAACTACTAGACATTTCATTCAGGGGCTGAAAAGAAAAGCTGATTGTGAGTTCCTCAGCCACAGTTTCTGCAAGTAGAGACCGGGAAAGATCCTCCCTCCGTTTTCCTTATCTCAGTTTTTATCACTGCCATCGAGTCTAAAAGGAGAACTGTTTAGATAAATGGGACTGTTGTCTTGAAGTAGGCTAGGTTTACAGCTGTGTACATCTTAAGACATGGAGCAATTAATGGGCTTGCTGGGGAACCCTCTTAATTTACTCACCGTCCCACAAAGTCTCCATGATAAACTAAGACATGTCAAAATCAGATCTGTTTCAAGTAACCTTGATTAGACAATTAGAATATGAAAGGGTTGGGTGACCCACAGTTGGCTTCTCAGTAGAGAAGGAAGCTTCTCGAAGGTTAGGGACACTGTAAAACCTAAGGTCATGACTGTAAATTGTACTTGGAAAAACACAATTTTACAGGTACACACCCAGACAGGACTGCATTCAAATGAAAACCAGAAGGAGAGCATGAAGCAGTGGAGGCTGGAGGAACATAAATTACCGGGATTTACAAGTTTTTAAAGTACTTTTAACAATACACTAAGAACACACTCTCCGTTGATAATGCAGTTTGGTTTAAGAACAAGATCAACAAAGTAATAGTTCACATTTTTTAGTTCAATAGCCAAAATGACATCAAAAACCCTTCAGAGGATGTTGATACGGACTTGCTAATACCCACAAATCCGAGAGGAATTTTAAAGACTCTTACTCTGTGACAGTCCAGCTCATAGCCAGGTAGGACCATTTCTGATGGTTAACTGATAAAAATGTGATTTTGTTATTGATTTTAATAAAGCATTTATTTAAGTCTATAGTTTAATTATTAGCTATACAAAATGTGCCCCAGCCAAATAGACACTATTTGGGATTTGAAATGAAAAAATGTTTAAAAGTCTTTCTTCTCCCG
Organism: Trichosurus vulpecula; assembly: GCF_011100635.1. Taxonomy (NCBI): domain Eukaryota; kingdom Metazoa; phylum Chordata; class Mammalia; order Diprotodontia; family Phalangeridae; genus Trichosurus; species Trichosurus vulpecula. The sequence goes on along the minus strand of NC_050580.1, from coordinate 35,873,000 downwards.
CTATGGGAAATAATTAAGATCCAATTTTCCATTTGCAACTTCAACATTTATTGAGCACCTACTATGTGCAAGGCCCTGGACTGGATAACGGCTGACATGAAGGTATATGAGTATATAGAGGTAGAGATACAGATATTGATAGAAAACTGGATCATGTCAGCTGATCCTAACAACAACCCTTCTTTATTAATATATATTTTCTGAAGGCTCATTAATTGCAAAGTTCTAATTCAGGGTGACCTAGCTAGCATGGACACATTTTAAGTGGTGAGCCTAAACTGCAGAAGTCACAATGCTAGGAGGTGATTTTGAACTTTACTAAACTTGTATTGTTTTTTAAATTTCATTTTTTAAATTTATTTTTCCCAATTAGATATAAAAACAATTTTTAACATTTGTTTAAAATTTTTAAATTCCAAATACTCTCCCCTCTTCTTGAGAAGGCAAGCAATTTGATATTGATTGTACATGTGCAGTCATACAAAACATTTCCCATGTTACTAAAGAAAAGACAGAACAAAAAAACTTCAAACCAAACCAAAACAAACAAAAATAACATTAAAAACAAGTATGCTTCAATCTGCCTTCAGACTTGTTCAGTTCTTTTTCTGGAGGTGGACAGCATTTTCCATCAGGAGTCTAACACAATTGTCTTGGAATTGTCTTGAATATTGCTGAGAATAGCACAGTTGATCATTGTATAATAAATACTGCTGTCATGGTGTGCAATGTTCTCTTCACTTTGCATCAGTTCATACAAGTCTTCCCAGGCTTTTCTGAAACTATCCATCTCATCATTTCTTATAGCACAATAGTATTCCATCATAATCACATAACATAATTTTGAACTTGTATTCTTAGGAATGCAGACATAGGATTAATTGGCAAACCTAAGGATACCATGGATTTTTTACTCAGATGAAATGGACATTTGTTAAATCAAGTGAATAGACTCTGGTTCTGTTCACATCTCAAGACTCACTGCAAGGCCACTGCCCGGGAGTGCGGGGCGTTCACTCGCTTTAAGTCTTGTGAACAGCACATAAGAGAGTAATTTAATCTTGTCTATTTGATTCCTAAGAGAGTGAGCAGGTCTAACTATATGATCACACTACAACTTGTAATATGTGATAGGCAAAAAGTCAGCTAAGTGGTAGTCATGCCTTCCTCCCGAGGCTGGGAGGTTCTGACTGGCTCCAGGAAGGGTTTTGTCAGCTTCAACGGAGAAGCCCCCAGGATGCCAAGGGGCCTGGAGAACAGCCAGCTTGCCAGGTGGAAGCTGCCTGCTTTGACTCCTCTGGGTGACAGACAGTACGGCACAGAAGACTTCATTTGTAATACACTGAGTGCAGAGGGCTGACTGTGTGGATTTGGGCTATCCTGAAGCGTCACTTGGAATAATGTGGCAGAGCTGCAGACTGGCAGGAATGATTAGAAATGATGACGATAATTCATATTTCTACAAAGCTTTAAAGCTGAAAAATATTTCCTTCAAAACAAGCTTGTGAGGTAGATGGTACGAAGATTACTCTTCCCATTTTACGAAGAAGGAAACAAAGGCAGAGAAGGTTGAATGTCGGATTTCCTGCCTGTCCCTCTTTCCACAAGGCCCTGCTGCTTCTCCTATTAGCAGGCCAAAGCTGGCAGTGATCTCTTCCCTTTGAAGGTGGGAAGGGAAAGGATTAGGGATGGCTGGGAAAGTAGATTTAACAGTGCTGAATCAAAAGCCTTATTCAGCTGCCTGGGGCCTTGGCCATTGTCTTAAGGGAACAGCCATCCCTGGACAATTTATCGGATACATACATTTATTTCTGGGAAATAAAAGGGAAGAATAATTATTTCCTTGTTTAGCTCAGGCTTTCTGTAGTTAGCAGACATCCATACTGGGTCTCAAGGAGTTTCCTATCTATAGAGTCATTCTCTTTCATAGATATTTTGGTTAACACACGGACTTTGTTTATTTGAAATTTTGATGAAATCTAAACAATTAAAAGTTTGTAGCTTGGAGCTAGTCTCTCCCACTCTCTCCATCTGTGCCCAGCCTCCATCCTTGGCAAGCTGATCTTCTGATAATTCTTTGAATCCCTCCTATGGACCCTAAGTCTATGACTGCATTTCTTATAATTTAAAAGGAATTCCAGCAAGCCAGCTTTTTCAGGGACAGCTCAAGCTGAATCCATGGGATGGAAACAGAAGCATTTCTTTAAGGGGTAGAGAATGGCTTGGGTAATGTTAATAATGACTAGACATGTGACCTTTAAAATACAATTTCCACTTTTGGATCCTGAAGTATGAAAAGTACAAAAGGAAGACAAGACCAGAGATGTGGAGCTATAAGGGACCTTGGAGATTATTGAGTGTAATCTCCCTAATTTTATAATTGGGGTAACTGAGGCCCAGAGAGAAGTGACTTGTCCAAGGTCACAAAGGAAGCAGCCCAATCAGATTTGGAACTCAGGTCCATCCTCCCACTGAGGATGTTTGGGCACATAATCGTCAGGAGCTGGTAGGTTCCTATGATAAACTAGCCAAGGCGTGATCAATGCAGCCTTTAGAAGGGTCAAACTCTCACTAGCAAAGCAGACGGCAAAATTCCTGAGGGCACCAAACCACGTTAAAATGTAACTGGGAAATGTCTGACAAAAATCAATTAAAATACATTAAAACTGAGATAATGTAAATCTGTGGTTTTCTAAGTCTCCCAGATCTGTTTCTATTTGAGTTTGATATCAAAGCTGTACCAGCTGATGGAAGGATGGCTAGTTACCCAGGTAAATGTCACCAAAAACACCATCACCATTAAATACAGCGAGTACCTGACTGAAGGAAGCAGTGTCTACTAAGGGACAATCGAAGGCAGGAATCGGGAGAGGTCCCCCAGCTAGGTTCATTCTGGTTCTCTTTACCAGTTTTTTCCATCTTCTTGAGGAAGGACCTTCCTTCTGTCCCGGGGCTCTGTTCCTGACTCTCCAGAATCCTTTCTCCTTCATGCCTTCCTTCCAGCTCACTCTTCCCCCTTTTTTTTTCTGGCTTGTATTTTCATTCCCAGCACTTAGCACACAGTAAGTACTTAATAAATGTTGCCTCATTTGTTGACTTCTTTACTATAGCGAGCTACCTCACCTTCCACCACTGCCCTCTCCACCACAAGTTCCAAACACTGCCACAGTTAGAAGAGGTTCAGTACCAAGGGTCAGCCTAGATGCTCTGAAGCAAGCCAAGGCTCTCACCACTGCCCTCGGGCTAGAGGCCTCCCTCTGAAAAATGGGACAAAGTGTAGTTACCAACAATACAGTAAGTCTTTTTGTCCAGTATCTTCCGGGAAACCTCAGTACCCACATGTATCCATATAAGAACGTGGAACTGCAAATACGATCTAATGATTGACATGCAGTGGGACAGCTCATTGTAGGGCCCTTAGCTTGAGAGCAGCGGTGGTAGCCTGCCTGCTCCAAGATCAAGGCTAAGCTGGCTCTGCTGCTCCTTTGGGTGACCCTGGCCACCTTCTGGCCCTCAGATTTCTTGTGCGTAAAAGAGGGAATAAAATTTTAGGAAATAAAGTCAAGATACAAGGTGGAGAGCTTAGAAATCCTTAAAAAGGGGCGAAGAAAAGTCTTCAAGAGGGAAGACCTTAAAGCTAGATGACGAGGGGATTCTAACTCGACAAAGGGATTTGTGCTTTCTTGCCCTGTACTCCCCTTTCAAACTCTGTTTTTATCCTCCTGCTGCATTGGTCAATGGATGACAGTCCTTAATTTGGGAACACAAGTATCTCTGGGTTGAACCAAGGAATGTCAGAGCTAGAAAAGAATTTAGAAATTATCTTGTCCAATCTCTTCTTTGACAGGATGATGCTGAGGTTCGAGAGGGGCAGTGTCCTAGTGAAGGTGACACAGCACAGCTATTCCCAGCACTCAGGGCCTCCCTTACGGGAGCCACAAGAATCTTGTTCAGCTAATGCAGCCCCACCTGCCCCCACCCCCATCCTTCTCCTGTCTTTGCTTAGGCCTGGGAGATGCCCCTGGTATAAAGGTGGTGGTGTCACCATGTACTTAATGACCAGGGAGCCACACAAACCTGCAGAAAACAGACCTGAGATAAATAACCCCTTGATGCAACAACAGGCTTTGGGAGCACAGCCAATAAGCTGTAACCATGTCACAGAACTGCTGCCAGCCATTCTTGGCTCTGTAAGCACAGAAAGAAAGTGTGCAAACAACCTGGGGTGGGGGGGGCGGGTGATGAGAAAGGAAATGCATTTTGACAGCTCTAAAGAGACAATCCCCAGGTCACAGCTGTCCAAGAAGTACAGGTAAAGTGGTTTCAGAACAAATAGAGGCTCAGAGGAGGGGAGTGATAGGCATGCCCCCTCCACCCCCAATAGGGGCCACAAGGATTTGCTGCCATTCCGATGGTGTTGGTTCTAACATCAGTAAGAGACTTGTGTAGCCGGTAAGTTCTGGCCTCTACATTAACCCTCAAAATTCTGGGGTATGCACAGTGGGTAGCAAATGTAGCCCCTCCTGGCTGTGTTCCCGGTATTGTTTAAGGGGCCAGTGACTAGTGCTTCCAGTTTCATTTAACTATTTAATAGAAGGTCAGCTTTTACAAAGGGATATTTACTTCAGAGATGTAGCCAGATCAAATATAGAAACGTTGGCCCTCCCTCTCAGCAACGCAGGGGCATGCTCTTCCCTATGCCACCTCAGTCTCTGGGAGTGCAGGCTCAGCATTAGTCCCACCAAATTCATATCCAGATGGAGCAGGCCCGCCAGATGACTCTTCATCACAGTTCTCACTGGTCTAGGGTCCCAAAGGGAACTCCCAAAAGCCAATCCTTGCTCCTCAGGGCATCAATGCTGTGTTGGTTGTGAAACATGGATGATGGAATGACAGGGTGCCAAGGGTCCCCCTTAACCTCTGGAACTCACAGGGTCATAGGCTCTAACTTCCTTCACTGGTTGCCAAACTCCATCAAGAGAATTAAGAAAGTAGCCATGGCCCACAGAGCTATTTGAGCCTCTTTGACATGTGGTGAGCAGACCAGAACCAGAAATTAAATGAGTTATAGGAAGAAATAGGCAGTAAAACTAGAATAGTAGAAGGCCTCAAATTTACCCTCCTCAGACCTAGATAAATCTAGCCAAGATATAGACAAGAAGAAAGTTAAGGATATGAACAGAATTTTAGAAAAGTTAGATATGATAGACTTCTGAAGAATAATGAATGCCAATGGAAAGGAACATACCTATTTTCAACTGTGCATAGCACCTTCAAAAAAACCTGATCATATATTAGGGCATAAAAACCTCAAAGAAATGCAGAAAAACTAAATGTACTTTTCCTGACCACAATGCAATAAAAATTACATTCAATAAAGGGCTTTTGAAGCACAGATTAACAATTAATTGGAAACCAAATCACCTAGTCCTAAAAAAATGAGTAGGTCAAAGAACAAATCATAGAAACAATAAACAATTTCTTTGAAGGAAATAATAACAATAAGACAAGATACCAAAATCTGTGGGATGCAGCCAAAGCAGTCCTTAGTATTTGTGTTTGTAAATGCATGCATCAGTAAAAGCAGGAGAGAACAGCTCAACAACTTGGACATGCAACTCTAAAAACTAGAACCACCCCCCCCCCCCCCGACTGAACAGGAAAATAGAAATCCTGAATATCAATGCAGAGATAGACAAATGAAAGTAAAAAACAAAACACTGAACTGATAAATAAAAAAGAAACAAATAAACCCAACGGCAACAACAAAATAGGCTTTCCATGGGCATCCTAACAGTCTCATCACATCATAGCAGTGTCACCATGAGTGACTGCAGTATCTGAAGCAGGAGCTGAGGGCAGACTAGAGACACTGAGGAAACACAGTTTCAGGACTCCATAAGGAGGCCAGCTGAAAACCGTACCCTACCTGAACTGTTGGCTAATCTGATTTTTTTCTTTAAAGTAACCAAATTATCAAAAATGAAATTAGCAATAAAAAATGAATAAAATGAATTCATAATCAATGAAGAGGAAATAAAAGAAATTATTAGGAATTCTTTTTCCCAAATATAAGCCAATAGAATCTACAATCTAAATGAAGTGGATGAATAGTTAACAAAAATACAAACTATCCAGATTAACAGAACAGGAGATAGAAAACTTAAATAACCTTATCTTAGAAAAAGAAATTGAACAAGCCATCAGTGAGCTCTCTTTGATGTTTGTGTAGTGCTTTAACATTTTCAAAGTGCTTTTACATCCATTTCTGGGAGTGTAGCACAGCCTCTGGAGCTACTATCTCAAAACCCTATTGTGACTGACAGGTTGGGTAGTCAGAGGGCGGCAGGCTGCATCTTCCTGAAGGATTGTGGCTGTCTTTCTAACGTTATTGTTCACCAGTCCCTACCAGTGTGACCTTCCCATTGATTACCAGGTGATATCAATTAGCCAGCTGGACTTAATTAGCTTTTAGAAATGAGTATTTACTGCAGTGGTATAATAAGAACATTAGCTATTGGTATAAAATATCCCCTCAAACCAGACACTCTTCCACTGAGTCTAGGGGAAAGTGGGTTTAATTTTTGGAAAGGACATACGGCCAAGGTGTAACACACAGTTCCTGGTTTCTGGGGGCACTTTTCTACCCTTTGTGGGGTAGAAGGCTGGAAAAGTACTTGCCTTCCAAACTGTCAGGTAGGGCACGGCTTTCAGCTGGCCTCCTTGTGGAGTCCTGAAACTGCATTTCCTCAGTGTCTCTAGTCTGCCCTTGGCTCCTGCTGTAGATCCCACAGTCACTCGTGGTGATGCTGCTACGATGCCCATGTCTAAAATCTTCAAACCTGTCACAGTTCATAGGGTCGTCCTCTGGTTGGGGGGTGGGGGAGAAGACAGAGATCCTCTCCTTGTCAGGGTTTGCTCTCTATCCGAGGTGAGAGGGCATGGCTGTCTCCTTGGCCAGTCTCAATACATTTCCTGGGTAGCGTCACTCATTTCATCCAGTGACTTTCAATCCTTCCAAACTGAAAGGCCCTTGACTGATTAATTGATTCATACAAGGTGTTTTCATGTAATAAAGACATCCAGGCTAGGGCATCTTCTAGTCACTTAAAGTGACTGAACCAGTCTCTCCCTTACATAAGTAACCCTCACCACAGCTCTGTAATGTATGTCGGCCAAGATTATTTCTGGAGTGTAGAGAGGGCATCCAAAATAGGAGTCAGGAAGTAACAGATGGAGCATTAGAACCCAAGACCTTCTGATTTCTAGGAAGGTTCCAGCACATTAGGCCACCTCAGCAAAGTGGCAATTCTCTCATGGTGAAATGTTTGGATTTGATATGTCAGGTTAATTATAACTTTGTGGAAAGACAAAAACTTTTGTAATTAATTTTATCAGTAGCCCAGAGTTACGTTACCAAATCCAACCTGTGCTATCTCTTCCCTTGCAATCTTTGGCTCCTGGCACTTTCTTCTTTTCATCAGAATGCTTTGCTACTTGGCCTCTTCTGCTCTAAGTTCCTCTTTTGTTCCTTCACGATACGCTGTCTCTCATTCCCAAGGATTTTACTTCTAAATGAAGGATGCTCCAAATACCTCTCAAACCCACCTGACTGTAAGATGCAGATGTATTAGTCTCTAAGCTTTTTGATTGTACACCTCATCAGTAAAAAATTTTGAGACACAACCAACACATACATATTTATTTATAAACTCTATACATATACCATTATACAAAATGAATTATACATTATAAAATGGATGCGAAAAAAGAACTTGTGAAAAGATGAGACAAAAAGTAAACAGTGTTTTACAAATATTCTTTAAAATGTACTTACCAACACAAGGTAGAAACTTTGTGTTCTTACTACGTCAACTTTATTATTATTATTTGTGAGCAGAATGCAATGGAATGTGCTTCATCATTCAAACAAATCTTGGTTGGAAACTCTGGGACACCTTGTGATTTGAAGGCCTGGGGCTAAGTCAGGTTTATTTTTATTGCTGGTTTTGATGGCTGTCCTAGCTGACAACAAGACCTCCCACAGACACACAGATTCACATAGAAGAGGTGCCCTGACAAAATCATGAGGTTCATTTTTCAGTACCATCTACCAATTATACAAAGGTTTTTGTTTATATTTGGCTAATACCTTTCATTTTCCTTCTCTGTCAATTAGTTGTTTCTACAAACTAATCATAATGTGTTACATTTTTACATTTTAAACAAATGGTTTCTAAATTTATTTAAATTGACATGTTAAATATTAATAAAGTTTAGCTTTTTCTTAAAGATAAAAAATATAAACTGAAGTTCTAATATATTCTTCTCACATTCTAGGGGATTGTCTTGTGTTCCCACTTTGGAGTAGGTGATCTCCAAGATCCTATGAAATCCACCAATTCTGTGCTTTATTATATACTATTCCTTGGAGGGTTAATTTTTAGATTTTAATGAAACTAAAAGAGGGATTTTCAGGGCAAATATCATCTTAATATGTAAACACAAACTCCCCATTAAAATCCCACCCAAACAAAAGTTCATTTTGTAAAAAATATTTTTGATGTCCTTTTATTTTTCTTTTGTTAAAAAGTCAGTATAGATTCTGTTTCTGATTCTGTTATCAATAATTCATTTTAAGTGGGTCACATAAAGGAGAAGAGGATAACTTTGTATTCTGAAATTCTTTTTTAAATGTTCATTTAAAAAGATTAAATTGGGGCTTTAGGAAGAACTCTGTTTAGAGTACGCAGGACTCAAATAATATCAATATTACTGTAATGATATTACTGTCATTAAAATAATTTAATATTTTAAAAGTTTCTGTTCATTTACATTTTGTATACCTTGAGAAGGTGGTGTACATATATCTTAGGGGTTGGTGATAGTAAGCTTCTAAAATATGTGGTAGAATTTCTGGGTAACTAAATAGCAAATTCACAGTTCAGGAAAGCAGGGCTTAGAAAGAAGTGACTCACCCCCAGGCACAGAACTCAGGCCTGTCAGTACTGGGACCCAAACCTGTGCCTTTGGACTCCAAGCCCAACGTACTTTTCATGAACAGGATGCTAACTTCCCCAGACTTTCAGACCTTGTCTGGGGCACATATCAAGTGAAAGAATGGTTGCAACTAAGTGATTCCTAAGGCTCCATCACTTACGGTTCTGGAGTTCTTGTGAATAATACAAAGACACTCTCTGTTTGCCAGATTTATTACAAACAACAAATGTAAACACAACATAAAAAGCTCCACAGATTTTCTTCTAAAGAATGGAAAAGGCCGTCAGACAGAATGTGCCTTCTAGAACTCTTCAAAGGTGGTAGCATATTTTCTAAGAGGAGCCCCGCTTTTAGCGCTGGCCGGCTAGCTCCCTGGAAAGACCATCTATGTTATTCACAGCATCAAGTACACATGTCCTAACTGTACTCTGCACCGGCTTCCATGAGCAGCACGGAGAGTCTTCAAGCTGACGTGTTCCCAACTCCTAAACTCTTGTGTGGGGGCATAGAACAACAGGACTAAAACATGCTGAGCATCATCTGCCTTGTCTTCTGGCCTCTACTTAAATGCCCAGCTACCCCTGGACACATCCCATGTCGTTCTTATGGGGTCCCCTGCATAATTCTATGACTATTCTATTAAATCATAAAAATATAATAGTAGCCAAATCTTTTTGTAGTTCCAGTTTATTGCTTTCTCTAGCAAAATAAATGGTTTCTCAGATTTCTCTTGCTTTCATCTCTCTGCATTAAGTATAGAAGGATGAGGTTCCAATTAGGGTCCATTAAATGTTCAGACTGATTCATGAGTCATTTTAAAGTTTCTTTTCCTAACTATGTATACACATGTGTCTGTCTGTCTGTCTGCAGCACACTGTTGTTAGCAGTGACCCCTAGAGAGAGGACTTCTGGTTGGTCTCTCTCCGACTCTACCAGTTGACAGTTGTGGGAGGCGGGGTTCTTTAAGCACCATCATCTGTTTGTCACCTGCTAGGTATAACCAGCTAAAAGAACAGTCGACACATGTGGGTTCCCTCTTTGGGAAAGGAGGGGTGGGTAATGGAAAGCTGGCAGCTAGCAGTATCCCAGGCAACAAATCCCTACCAGCTTTGGAGGAACTGGAGAATGTTAAAGGCTTTCGAGATGTCCCTGCATTAGTCTTCCTTTTACAATGTGGAAGCATCTTATTACTTTTGTGGATGGCTCTGTCTAAAAATGGCAATAACAGGGCCCTTTCTAAGGAATTTTGGGTGGTTTTTCCTGGGAATTCATAGTGCTTGGTCTCTTACCCTTTGTGGTCTCACAAAAAGTCCAGAGAAGGGATAGTCTCCTAGTTTCTCGTGGCTCATAGAGTTCAAATGGCTAACAAATCTCATCTGAGAGGGTTCACATAAGTGTGTATCCTGATTCTTGGCTTTGCCAGACCCCAAGACACTAACATTCTTTGGCTGACACAATCACAACTTCAATCAAAGCAAAATTAGGAAGCTCTTTCTATAACCGGATTCCAAGACAAGTCAAGAATCACAAAACCAGAGAAACAGGTTTGAAAGCAACTGATCTCCTTCTCTTACATTTTCAGCCCCAGATTCAGTTAAGGAACTTTGCCAAACCCAGTAAAATGTTTTAAAGCTCCTATATTCAATGTGGTGATACTCTCTTCTGCGACAGCACTTGTAGAAGGAGCTGCTTGTAATGACTCACAGTAGCACTCTGGATTATTCAGTTCAATCCAACCAACATTTACAAGGTGCCTAATCACCTCAGTGAGACAGGAAGTGCAAGTGTTAGTAGACCTATTTTATAGATTTGACTTCAAGGGCAATGCCATTTCCTGTATTCCACACTGCCACACGTCTCCTGCCCTCGAAGCACTTACAATTTAACAAGGAGTGATTGTTTCAGCATGGCTACAATTCTGGCTCTATTGTCAGCCTCTTTCTAGTTCTTTCCACAGGACTGCTGGTCAGCCTTAAAATGCACCCTGGCTACTTTCATTTTATTAGTCTGTTAAGTCCCAGGTCTTACTGAGACAGTCTCCACCAAATTGTCTCGGGAGGAAGATCGGAATCATCCAATGCCAGAGCAGGAACAGACTCTAGGCGTCGAATGCGGCACCTGGGGCTCAGAAAGTGGCAGGGACTTGCCAGGGGTCACCCAGGATAAACCAAGCCTAGCCTCAGACTGGCAGGTTCAGCACTCATTCTACCACAATCAGGTCTCCTTGTGACTGAGGTTGGTTTTTTATTTTTAAATAGAAACTTCCTGTCTTGGCAGAGGTGTTTTCTATGTGATTACAGGTTGGATCCTAACAGCCCATCCCCAAGCGATTGATCTTAGAGACTCTTCTTATTTTAGCCCCAGGCAGGGTCCAGGACTGTTTAGATTCACTAATGGTTTCTGGTTAAACTTTGACTCAAGATTCCTCCTGTCTTCATTTAGTTGATGTCCATCTGACACCAGGATCACAGACTTTCAAGGGAGCAAACAGTCTGCTGCTGAAAATGTAATCCGCTGTTCCCAAATTTCCTGTCCTTCAGGCCTCTGCTTAAGAGGTCTGGGTTTGTGTGTCCTGAAAAACCTGCTACTTGCTTGTGAGCAGCAGCTCCATGGCAGGAGGTGATAAATCAACCGGGTGTAAGTTTTTAGCTCTGTCCTAGTAACTATCCCAGCCTTTCAGTGTTTCTGTTGTGGACCGCTGATTAGGGGATGTGAAGCTGTCTACAAGCCGGCCTCTGTCTCACTCTGAGTATATTAATTATGGACAAACAGCAGTATGCAGTGGAAAACCACTCACATGTGGGAATCAGAAGACCTGGGTTCAAGTCCCAGCTTCATGCTATACTTACTATGTGCCATTTGTAAATTGGGAAGACATTCCCTGTTCTGCTTGCCTTCTAGGACTGTTGTGAAGGTCAGTGGTGATAGGCATAATATACTACAGAAAGGTCAATGCAGACTTAGTGAGTTTGGGATTTCAGATGAGTTGTCTGCCATTTTGAAATTTTTTTCTATTTGTTTTTAAAATAGTATTTTATTTTTCCCTCCAATTACATATCAGGAAAATTTTTAGCATTCATTTTTACAAGATTTTGAGTTCCAAATTTTTCTCCCTCACTCCCACCCCTTCCCTCTTCCAAAAATGGTAGGCAATTTGACGTAGGGTATACATGTGCTATCATGTAAAACATATTTCCACAGTTGTGAAAGAAGAAACAGATCAAAAGGAAAAAAAACCCCACCAAAAAGGAGTAAGGTCAAAAAAATATGATTCAATCTGCATTCAGAGTCCATCAGTGCTTTGCTGGATGTGGAAGCATTTTCCTTCGTGAGTCCTTTGTACTTGTCTTGGATCATTGTGTTGCTGAGAAGAGCTGATTCCTTCAATAGGTGATCGCCATGAAAGACTGCTGATACTGTGTGCAATGTTTTCCTGGTTCTGCTCATTTCATCTTGCATCAGTTTGTACAAGTCTTTCCAAGATTTTCTAAAATCTGCCTGTTCATCATTTCTTATTGCACAACAGTATTCCATTATATTGATATACCACAGCTTGTTCAGCTATTCCCCAACTGATGGGCATCCCCTCACATATATATATATATACATATATATATACATATATATATACATATATATATATACACATACATAAATATTTTTGCATATGTAAGTTCTTTTCCCTTTTTTGTGATATCTTTGGGATACAGACATAGTACTGGTATTGCTGGGTCAAAAGGGTATGCACAGTTTGGTGGCCCTTTGGGCACAGTTCCAAATTGCTCTCCAGAATGGTTGGATCAGTTCACAACTCCACCACCAGTGCATTAGTATCCTAATTTTCCAACACCCTCTCCAACATTTACCATTTTCCTTTTTTTTTGTCACATTAGCCAATCTGATAGCCATGAGGTGGTACCTCAGAATTGTTTTAATTTGCATTTTTTTTTAACCAAAAGTGATTTAGAGTATTTCTTCACATGCCTATGGATAGCTTTGATCTCTTCATCTGAAAACTGCCTGTTCATATCCTTTGACCATTTATCAATTGGCTTGTATTCTTATAAATTTGACCCAATTCTCTATATATTTGAGAAATGACGCCTTTATCAGAGACACTTGATATAAAGGTTGTTTCCCAGCTTTCTGCTTTCCTTCTAATCTTAGTTGCATTGTTTTTGTTTGTATGAAAAATGTTTAATTTAATGTAATCAAAATTATCTATTTTTCATTTTATAATGTTTTCTATCTCGTTTGGTCATGAATTCTTCCCTTCCTCATAGATCAGACAAGTAGGCCATTCCTTGTTGTTCTAATTTGCTTATGGTGTCACCCTTTGTATTTAAATCATGTACCCATTTTGACCTTATGTCTATACCTAGTTTGTGTCCTACTGTTCTCCAGTTTTCCCAGGAGTTTTTGTCAAATAGTGAGTTCTTATCCCAAAGGCTGGGATCTTTTGGTTTATCAAACACTAGGTTACTATGGTCATTGACTACTGTGTCTTGTGTACCTACCTAATCTATCCCACTTATCTACCATTCTATTTCTTAGCCAGTACCAGATAGTTGTGATGGTTACTGCTTTATAATATAGTTTGAGATCTGGTATTGCTAGGCTACCTTCCTTTGTATTTTTTTCCCCATTAATTCCCTTGATATTGACTTTTTGTTCTTCCAGATGAATTTTGTTGTTCTTTTTTCTAGCTCTATCACCTAAGGACTGCTTTGGCTGCATCTCATAAATTTTGGTATGTTTTCTCATTGTTGTCATTCTCTTTAATGAAATTATTGATTGTTTCTATGATTTGTTCTTTGACCCACTTACTCTTCAGGACTAGACTATTTGGTTTCCGATTTTTTATCTATCTTTCCCATGCCTTTTGTTGAATGCAATTTTTATTGCATTACGATCTGAAAAGAATAATTTAATATTTCTGCCTCTCTACATTTGATTTTGTGATTTTTATGCCCTAATGCATGGTCAATTTTGTGTAGGTGCTGCTGAGATAAAGGTATATTCCTTTCTGTTCCCATTCAGTTTTCTCCAAAGTTCTGTCACATCTAACTTTTCTAATATCCTATTCACCTCCTTAGTTTCTTTCTTGTTTATTTTTTGGTTGGATTTATCAAGTTCTGAGAGTGGACAGTTGAGGTCAGCCACTAGCATAGTTTTACTGTCTACTCCTTCCTGCAACTTACTTAACGTCTCCTTCAATAATTTGGATGCTATAACACTTGGTGCATATATGTTTAATATTGACATTGTTTCACTGTCCATGGTACTTTTTAGCAAGATTGTAGTTCATTTCCTTATTTCTCTTAATTAGGTCTATTTTTGCTTTTATTTTGTTGGAGATTGGGATTGGGGGGTGGGGCGGAGCCAGCATGGCAGCTGGAAAGCAGGGACTTGCTAAAGCTCTCCCCCAAATCCCTCCAAACACCGGTAAAAAATGGCTCTGAACAAATTCTAGAGCTGCAGAACCCACAGGGAAACAGGTCTCCAGCCCAGGAGAGCCTGGATGGTTGCCAGGAAGGGTCTATCACACAGTGCTAAGAGTAGAGGGCAGCCCAGCGTAGTCTGGGCCGGGACAGATCAGACCCTGAGTCAGCCAGCTGGAATAGGCCTTGGGGCCATGAAACAGTGAGCTGTGGCAGTGACCAGACTTCTCAACCCACAAACACCAAACAGCAGGTTAGGGGGAAACTGCAGGATAGAGTCCAGAGCAGTTCGGCTACCAGCTCTGGGGGTGGAGAAAGTGGTACAGTGTTGGCGGTAGCAGCAGCAGGAAATACCTGAGGCTGCTTTCAGAGCACGAGGGTCAGCTGCTTCTTGAGTCCCTGGCTCACAAGGTGGGAAGAATCTAGCAATGGATCAGAGTGGGAGTACAAGGAGCACTTTGTGGGCACAAAGGCAGATTCTCTTGCTGTGCCCTGCTTGGATCTGTATTGTGGTCCTGCTTGGCAGTTCTTGGGGGAGGAGGAGCGCTGCTGTGACAGAGCCTGCAGTGATGGTGGAGTAGAAGTAACTCTGAAAACTGCAGTGCTTGGACCCTAAAGCTTGGGAGAAAGTACTTTGTACTCTACAAGCAGTCATATCCTGACAAAAAGCTCAAGGGTCAAGTAGTTGGCTGGGAACATCAACAGGAAGCGAAAAAGGACGCAGACTCAAACTCAAACTCTAGATTCCTTTTTTGGTGACAAAGAAGACCAAAACATACAGCCAGAAGTCAACAAAGTCAAAGAGCCTACATCAAAAGCTTCCAAGAAAAATATGAATTGGACTTAGGGCATGGAAGAGCTCAAAAGAATTTGGAAAAGCAAGTTAGAGAAGTAGAGGAAAAATTGGGAAGAGAAATGAGGGTGATGCAATAAAGCCATGAAAAACAAGTCAATGACTGGCTAAAGGAGACCCAAAAAAAATACTGAAGAAAATAACACATTAAAGAATAGACTAACCCAAATGGCAAATGAGCTCCAAAAAGCCAATGAGGAGAAGAATGTCTTGAAAGGCAGAATTAGCCAAATGGAAAAGGAGGTCCAAAAGACCACTGAAGAAAATACCACCTTAAAAATTAGATTGGAGGAAGTGGAAGCCAGTGACTTTATGAGAAACCAAGATATTATAAAACAGAACCAAAGAAATGAAAAAATGGAAGACAATGTGAAATATCTCATTGGAAAAACCACTGACCTGGAGAATAGATCCAGGAGAGATAATTTAAAAATTATTGGACTACCTGAAAACCTGAAAAAAAGAGCCTAGATATCATCTTTCAAGAAATTATCAAGGAAAACTGCCCTGATATTCTAGAGCCAGAGGGTAAAATGGAAATTGAAAGAATCCACCAATCGCCTCTTGAGAAAGATCCCAAAAAGAAAAGTCCTAGGAATACTGTTGTCAAATTCCAGAGTTTCCAGGTCAAGGAAAAAATACTACAAGCAGCCAGAAAGAAACAATTTGAATATTGTGGAAACACAATCAGAATAATACAAGATCTAGCAGCTTCTACAATAAGGGATGTAAGGGCTTGATATTCCGGAGGTCAATGGAGATCAGGATTACTACCCCTGCTTTTTTTTTTTTTAACTTCAGCAGAAGCACAATATATTCTGCTCCAGTTCCTTGCCTTTACTCTGTGCCTCTCACTTCAAATGTGTTTCTTGTAAACAACATAGGGTAGGATTCTGATTTTTTATGTACTCTGCTACATGCTTCCGCTTTATGGGAGAGTTCATCTCATTTACAGTCATGATTAGTGTGTATTTCCCTCCACCCTATTTTTCTTCCTGTTTGTCTTCTCTCTCTTTTCATCCTTTCCCTCCTCACCAAGGTTTGGCTTCTATCTACTACCTCCCCAATCTGCCTTTCCTTCTGTCAGACCCACTTTCCCTCCTTACTTAGACTCTTCCCCTCCTACCTCCCTGTCCCGTAAGATTTCTATATTCAAATGATTGTGCATGTTTTTTAAGCCAATACTGAAAGTTCAAGTGATGCTCACCACCCAACCCTCCCATCTTCCCCTCCACTATAATAGGTCTTTCATGCTTCTTCATGTCAAATGATTTATTCCATTCTACCTCTCCCTTCTTTCGTACCCAGTGTACTCCTCTTTCTAATCCCTTAATTATTTTTTATGTCATTCCTTCAAATTCATCTTGTACCTGTATCCTTTGTCTATGTATATTCCTTTTAGTTGTGCTATTAGTAATATAATTTTTAAGAATTACAAGTATTATCTTCCCATGTAAGGATTTAAACAGTTTATATTTCTCCTGGATCTTGATATTGGAGATCAAATTTTTGGTTTAATTCTGGTCTTCTCCTTATAAAAGTTTGAAATCCTTCTATTTCACTTAATGGTCATTCTCTACGCCCCACCCCACCCCCCTTGATGTATTATGTTTAATTTCACTGGGTAAGTGATTCTTGGTTGTAGTCCTAGCTCCTTTTGCTCTTCAGAATATCACGGTCCATGACCTCCAATCTTTTAATGTTGTAGCTGCTAAGTTCTGTGTAATCCTGATAATGACTCCCCCATATCTCAATTGTTTCTTTCTGGCCACTTGCAGTATTTTTTTCCTTGACCTGGTAATTCTATAATTTGGCTATAATGTTCCTTCAAGTTTTTATTTTGGGATCTCTTTCCTGAGGTGATCAATGGATTTTTTCAATACCTATTTTACCCTCTGGTTCTAGGACATCAGGGTAGTTTTCCTTGATAATTTCTTGAAAGATGCTGTCCAGGTCCTCCTTTTGATTATGGCTTTCAGGGAGTCCAGTGATTCTGACATTGTCTCTCTTTGATCTATTTTCCAGGACAGTTATTTTTCCCATGAGGTATTTTACACTTTCTTCTATTTTTTTTCATTCTTTTGAACTTGTTTGAGTGATTCTTGATGTCTCATAGAGCCATTAGCTTCCACTTTCCCAATTCTAACTTTTAAGGAGTTGTTTTCCTCAATTAGCTTTTTTCTCTTCTATGTGGCTCATGGTATTTTTTAAGGAGTTGTTTTCTTCCGTGGATTTTTGTATCTCCTTTTCCTTCTGGCCAATTGTACTTTTTAAGCAGTTGCTTTCTCTTTCCAAGCTCCTTTATCATAATTCTCTTGCATCACTCTCATTTCTTTCCCCAACTTTTCTTCTGCCTCTCTTATATGATTTTTAAGCTCCTTTTTGAGCTCTTCCATGTGTTTTCTGGGCTCAGTGGAGACACCTTTCCATTTTTCCTTTGGGGTTTTGCCCCTATGTGTTCTGACATCGTTGTCCCCTTCTGGGTTTGTGTCTTGATCTTCCCTGTCACCATAACAACTCTCTCTGATCAGATTCTTTCTTTTTTGCTCATCTTTTTTTTTCCTTTCTTTTAAATTTGAGCTTTGCTCCTAGTACGGAAGGGGCATTGTCTCAGGCTTCTTGTGTCAGGGGCTGTAGGCTCTGGTTGTTTACCTGGTGCTGCACTGATGCTGTCCTGAGGCTCATGGGTACTCTCGTATCTGGTGCTATGCTGAGGGAGTGAGATGGGGGGGGGGGGCTGGCGCTGCTAGAAGCCGTAGCGGTCTGGCAGCTTTTCTGGTACTGAGCTGGGGTCCTAGTGCTGGTGTCTGGTGTGTGCTGAGGCTGATTTCTGTGTTTCCCTAGGGCTACACTGAAGCATGTGAAGGTTCCCAGAGCAGGAATCTGCCTGTTCCCCTGGCTATGCTGAGGCACCTGGGGGGCCCTGGTGTTGGCATTTGTCTGATCTGCCTCACTGGGACTCAGAATCTACTGCTGGTTTGCTGGGACACTTCCTGTCTTGGCCTGAGCTCCCCTTTCACATGAGTGAGACAGACCTTTCCGGCCAATCTTCAAAGTTTCTTGGGCTCAGAGACTGTTTCACTCTGTCTTTTTGCTGGTTCTGCTGTTCCAGGGTTTGTTATTAGGGTGTTATTTTATGGCTGTTTGGAGGTGAATATGGGAGAGCTATGGCAATTCACTTCTTGCTCCGCCATCTAGGATCCTGGACGTCTGTTCTGGTATTTTGAATGAGAAGGTGACTGAGGGATAACTCTCAACACAGACAGATCCTTTTTTCTTCCTTTTCCTTGCTGGTAAGTGCTTTGTAAACATTAGAGTATTATAGAAATATGGATTATTGTTAACTAAGCACCTGTTTTGAGTGAAGGAATTGGAGATACAGAGGTTGGTAAAAACGGGCCCCTTCCCCATGAAATTTGACTTAAACTTGACTTGGACTTGACTTGGATATTTCAGCTTGTTGAATTTCTCAGTAAGCCCTTGGTGGCTCAGTGTCTATTAAGGAATGAGTCCAAACCACTGATTCTCTATGATAATTACCACTCTTATTCAGCCAAGGATGATGTGAATACTTTAGCCATTTCCTTAGTGATTCTAAGGCTCAGAGCATTAGAATTCATTGGTAGGATTCTCTGATTCTTGTGGGGTGGGCTGGTGGTGGATCTGAATGCTAATTACTAAAGAGAAGCCAACTCACCCAGTCAGGGGGAGAGAAAACAGAATGTCAGGCCAGGTCAAGTGAGCATGACCTCAACTTAAGAGTGGGACAGGAGTCAGAAGAAATGTGTAGCAGTGATACAAAGCTGGAGCTCAATGGGACATTATAGAATCTCAGAAACTTAGAGCCAGAAAAGACTTCAACAAGGACAGTCAAATCCAACTTAAACCTGACTGAGGACATAGGAGACATCAGGAAAATAGCTGTCTCTCTCTCAAGCAACTTCTCCTCTCGGGGGCCATGCTCGCTGTATGTTCTGCAGAGTGACCAAGGTCAAAAAGTGTCCTCTCTGTGAACCGCAAATGAGTCCAAAAAAATGAAGGCAAATCTCTGAGCCTGGCAGAACTCTCATCTCCGCAGAGCACTGCACTGTGGGCACTGAACCAAGGCTGCTCTCTGGCCTTTGGTGTCTTGGCTGACCGCCCCCACAGGTCACTGCTGGACACTTCTTTCCCCTTCTGCTATTCCTTCCAGGCAGCTCCAATCCTAGGTGAGTTGGTTTCCTTCAGGATGGTTGACAAGTAACCTCATAAATACTTCTAAACACTTCTACAGGTTTGTGGAACAGAAAATCCAGTCCCTTGTGAGAAGCTATGGCTCACTCTAAACTACTCTGCTGTGAAACTTGCTGAGAAAGGAGGTAGAAACAATGAAAGGTTCATTTTGCCTAATGAGAACTTGGTGACTTCCAGCACAAATAGCTTTTCTTTAGACTGGCTGTCAGAGTTCTTCACCCTGAAACTAGCTAGGTCACTCACAGGATGTGTTAAGGCAAACAAATCCACAAAGATTGTTTTTAATTAGAGAAGTTCTACTTGGTAGAAAAATCACATTTTTCTTCATTGTGCTAATACTGAGTATAATTTAGTTTCCAAATGGTCACACCTTTAGGTTCCTCATTGGATGAAATGTATTTTTGTTTTATGAACAAAACAGTATCTGTCACACAAACAAAGAAAACATAGAAAGCTGGATACTTGCATGACAACTTAAGAAGCCACTGCCAACTCATCCTTTGACAAATAAAGTGAAAGCCAGACCTTGAAGCCTGTTCCCTTACAAGCAGGTTTGGTTTCAGACCTCCTCTACTTTGGGGTTCCATCTCAGAATTGGTGCTGAAGTTTACAAAATGGGTGTGACCCTGGGCAGCTTGCTTTTGAGGAGTAGAATAGGATGAAGTACAACTGTTTGAGCAGGTATTAAGCATCCTCTGAATGGTCAGAAAGCTGAAGTGTGTTTCTGGAAAAACTTTTGTCTCCAAACACAGCGTACATCTTTTAGCACCAACAGATGTTTGCAAGGTTGGAAATCAATGACTTTTTTTTCCCTTTAAGGGAATAGTCTGAGTCAAAGTTTCCTTGGAGCATTTTTAGAATCACAGAATCACAGACTGTCAGAGTTGGATGGGTCCTTGGAGCACATCGAAGCCAAACTCATTGTACACCCTTTGCTAGTCTATTGCAATATACTCCCAGTAGGTTTCTCCACTTCAAGCCTCTTCCCACTCCAATCCAGAGCTGTCAAACTAAAACACACGTCTGACCACATTACCTCTCTCACTTCATTACACTTCTAGGATCAAACAGAGGCTCCCAGGTTTGTCAGTTAAAGAGCTTCATAACTTGATGCTCTCCTATTTTGTAGTATTCTAGGGTACAGCTGATGGGGTACAGGCTCTGGAAACCCCCTTGAATCCTCTTGGAATCTTCCCACTTGATCTGGCACTCATTACCTACCTCTGATTCTCTGTTATCCTTAACCTAGCCCAGGTCTTCATAGAAGGTTACCTCAGGATTGCCTCTGGCTACTTCCCACCCTTGATCCTATTTAAACCTCATTCTCTGGGCCTACTGGCCACTCCCATTAAGATCCTCCCTAGATCACTCCTCCAATCATGCCAGACTACTTGGCCAACCTTAGATCCCTCCCACAGTCTTTCTGTATATAAGATCCATCTTGTTTTCATCAAAGTGCTCAGATTCAATGTGGCCCACTTACATTAGTGATACAAATGTTCAGATACCTTAAGAGTCTGGCCAATATGGCGGATCTTTAATAATAAACCTTGTTTTTCTTTGGCTGAAGGAAAGCTTGGGTCAAATTCACTCGCGTAGGACCCACGTGTTGCTATTTCAGGGTCCCAGCACACCTAAAGCTCAACACAGACAAACTGGTTTTCTTGCTGCTTACATTCAATGCTCCCTCTCCCAGGGACCTTGAGCTGTTTCCTCTGGCTCTCCCTTATCCCTGGAACTGTCCCCTTCCTCACCTTTGTACCTTGGCTTCTCTGGCTTCCTTCAAGAGCCAGCTCAGATTCTACTTCCTGCCTGAGGTCTTTTCTGGCTCCCCCAGTGGTTTATGTCTTGCCCTCCAAGATGACCTTAAATCTACTTTGTACAAATTTTGTATATGACTATATACGTTCAGGTGGTCTCTCTCATGAGAATGGAAGCTCCTTGAAGGCAGGGACCACTTCACTTTTGCTTTGTATAGTGTCTGATACAAAATATGTACTTAATAAATGACTGACCTAATGGATAAATGGAGAAACTGAGGCCCAGAGAAGGAAAGGACTTTCCTCAAACAACATGGTTATTTTGGGAGAGCAAAGAACAGAATGCAGGACTGCTGGTCATACTACTTCCTTTTTCACTGTAATTAATTTGAATAATCCTTTGCTTCTTTAGTAATTTTTGTCTTTTAAATCTTGGGTTCATAGCCCTCTCTCACTTAAATCCAATTCATTTGCAAGTCATGGGATCACCTTCCTGATATCATGGTCCTCTTCAAGGAGGAAGGACAAACAAGAATCTTAACTCACAGACAGTGACTAAAGGATATAAAAATTCATTACAAAGAAAACAATTCCAGAAGATCCCGAGTGGAATGGAGGATCCAAGTACTTCAGCCTTCTCTGCTGAGGGGCTAGGCTAAGGAGCCCCCTGGCTGTTTCTCCCGAAGGACTTTCCAATTCCGGTTCCCACACCTATTCACTGGCTGCTCTGTGCCTTGGAAGTGCTCTTTCCTTCCCTCTCGAAATTCTTGGCTCCTCTCAAAACTCAGCTCATTCAGCAAGACTTCCGTGGAGCTCATCTTGCCTCGCCTCGGTGCCAGGGCCTTCCAGGAGGTGTTTAAGAATACTTGTTGATTAAGATTAGCCTTCTTTCAACAAACAAGCAGTGAATGTACCTGAATTAATTAACTTAGTAAGAACAGTTCATATTTCTATTGCACTTTGAGGTTTACAACAGCCCAGTGAGGCAGGCAGTACAAATATTCCCATTTCATAGATAAGCAAAGTAAGGCTCTGAGACATAACTAGTTAGCAGTGGAGTCAGGTCCTGAATTCAGATTTCCTGATTCCAAGCCCATATCTTTTAAGGCAAGAGGCTTCAGCACACACTAGTTCTGTAAGGGGTAGATGAATAAATATCCAATGGTGAGGTCTTTTATAAAAAGAAACTGATTTAGAGAACAGTAGCTCCTGCAGGGTGTACAAAGGCTTCTCCCACAATAACCTTCACTAACTGAAATGAATATGCAAAGTCCCTTATTCCCAATATGGAAATGTGCAGACAGGCAAATCATCTGTCATTCCCTTAATTTAATTATCAGACCACATTCAATTATCTAATATAAAATGCAAATGAAGTGAATGGCTGACAGCATATCCTAATTACGTTCATTATAATAATTAAATAGGACAGAATTTAGAAACAGAAATGAAAGAACCATAAAACATATGGAGATTTTAAATTAAAACAACAATATTTTAATTAGAAACTGTAATACTATAGTAAACAGATGATTGACTTAATCAAAGATACGGACATTAATTTTATTACACAGGTTTCTCTATGGTGGCCATCCTTAGTGCCAGGGGACCCGTTCCCTTCAGTTAATAGGCTAAATGGTGACAGATACAAAGGATCAATTTAATGGACAAGCCTTGATGCAAAGTAACTGCAGAGTAAAACTACCTTCCTTTATAGCCCCATATCCTAATCCCCAGCTTTATAAAAATAAAAGCGCAAGCTGTCTATGCAGTTGGGTCTGAAAGGGGGCTGAATAATGGGGCAAGAAGCACTAAAAAAATTAAATATCCCTCTTCCCCCTCTAGAATAGCTTTGATTTCTTGATGGTTTGGAAATCTGCTTTCAGTTCAACAAAACCAAACATTCATTGGAGAGTATGAGTTTCAGGCTGGGAGTCAGAAGAACTGGATTCCATTCTTGTCTCGGACATCTAATTCATTGTGACCCTAGAAGCATGTTCTAGGCCTCGATTCCCTCATCTGAACAATGGAATTATTGATTTTGACTTTGCTTACTTAATAGGATTGCTGCCAGGATCACTATTTGAAGTGAGAAGGTGAGAATTCAAACCCTAGCCCCATCCCTTCCAGTATGGATGGCCTTGGGCAAGCTGCGTCTTACTAGCTCTCACTTTCCTCATCTATAAAGTGAGAGGGTTGTTGGCCTGTATGTTTTCTAAGACTGCTTTCAATTCCATCCCTCTATTCCTGACTGCGACCCAGGTCTCTATCTTAGGTCCTCTTTTTTCTCTCTTTCCTTGCCCTTTGTCCTTCCCTCTCAGTGACCACTAGCACATAAGAGGTCAATGATCACCTCTAGGCAAATGGCTCCAGATCTGGATGTATCCAGCATTCACCTGTCTCCCCAGCTTTGGTCCCCTATTACCAACATTTCCACCTAGCTGTTCCATAGGCATCTTAAATTCAGCATGTCCCAAACAGAACTCATCTGTGCCTATAAACATACCCCTCTTCCTCATATCCCTGTTGGACCTAGGTTTCAATACTGAATCTTGATTCCTATTCTCAGTATGACCACAGGCCAGGTCCTTCTGTCTCCCTGGGCATCAGCTCCTTCCTCTAAAACAAGCAGGTTGGACCTGATGACTTCGACAGTCCCCTCCAGCTCTAAGTCTGTCGTGCTCCTATGATCCCATCTCTGTTGGGGCTCCACCATTCTTCTAGTACCCTGATCCACAACCTTGGTGGGGGAGACTTGGCTTTTCCCTCTCCCTCACCCCCTTATCCAATCAATTCCCAAGTCATGGACCTGCTAACTCTCTAGTCTCTTTTCCATCTGTCTCTCCCTCCAGCCTCTGAATCCACCTTCCTTTTCATCCTCTTCCCACTATGCTCTCTCTTTTGCAGTGCTGGCAGCTGCCCCTCTTCCAAGTCTCGTTTCTTTTTTTCCCCTCTCTAGTGGCTAATTTGCTGTCAGTGGAAACCTAGGAAAAACTAAGGAGGCACCAGTCAAATTTTAATTTATATCTGCTTCAGAATCAGAAGGCTTTAGGTAGGGTAGATCTGGCTTCTCTTATGGGAACAAGTATAGTAGGACTTGGGGTAGCTGTTTCTTTACTGCTCAGAGGCCTCAAAAACAACGTGGATCGATTTTGGTGTCCCTGACCTGTTCTGAATGAATGAGGTTATTGAATGTCTGAGTTCTGGATAATGGGGGGCAGGGGAAGGGAGGGGGCAGCATTCTTCCTGAGGGTTATTATCTCCTGCTGCCAGATTTAGTCTTGCATCCTTTTTCAAGGAGTTCAGTATCTGGTTCACAGTCTTTCTCTCCAGCCTAACCTTATACTAGGAAACTTCAACACATACCCTGATGTTCCCTCAGACACAATGGCTTCTCAGAACCTCAAAATCCTCACTGCTCACAACCCATGGCTTCGTGCCACCTCGGCCACATACATACGGTCATGACTTCAAGTTAACCATTACCCATAAGTGCTCCACATCCATGATCAAGAATTCTGAAATGCTTTTGTCCAACAATAACCTCTTATTCCATCTCTCCCAATGTATCATTCCTCCTAAACCTATTCTTCTTTTAAATTTTATTTTTTATTCGGAACTTAAACTTCAAAAACCAAGAGAATTTCATATACTCATCAGAACACAAAGAGAAGATTGTATATCAAACCATGAATCTTCATTTAGATACTGTTTGCTGTTAAAAGACCTATAAAATAATTATGTCCTCCTACTTTAAAAACTGTCCTATGTGCCTCTGCGTCCCCCTGTTCCCTTCTGTGCATTTAATAAAGTTTCATTGGCCTTTTTTTTTTTGGCATCACTGTTGCTACCTCTTGGGGCAGTTAGGTGGCACAGTGGGTAGAGTGCCAGGGAGTTCAAACTTGGCCTCAGACACTCACTAGCTGGGTGACCCTGGGCAAGTCATTTAACCCTGTTTGCCTTAGTTTCCATGTCTGTTAAATGAGATGGAGAAGGAAATGCTCAACCACTCCACTATCTTTGCTGAGAAAACCCCAGATGGGGGTGACAAAGAGTTGGACGTGACTGAAACCACTGAACACATTGCTACCTCACCTACCCCCAATTAAGAACTGAGAGAAAGAAAAAAAAAACCTTGCAACAAATAAACAAAGTCAGTCAGGAAAAACAAGTCCAACCAGTGGCCACGTCCAAAAGTGTCCGACTCTTTCTGTACTGTGATTTCATCGCCTCTGTTAGGAGACGGACAACATAGTTTAGGACACGTTCTCTGGAGACATGGTTGGTCATGGCGCTGATCAAAGATCTTAAGGCTGTCCCAGCTAGTTTTCTTCACAATGCTGTTATTCTCCTGGTTCCTCTTACTGCCCTCTGCATCAGGTCACATTACTTGGGATTCTCTGAACTGGCCTCTTTAGAATTTTCTATGTTATAATCACACTCCATGTTTGTTTAGCGATTCCCCAAATGATCCTCCCCATCCCTACCCTAGGTGCTAGTTCTTTCTTCTTCTCCTCCCAACTTTAACCCCTTCTTCAGGATCAGGAATTTTTGCTTTTGACCATTCCCTCACTGATTTTATCCTCCTTAATTTTTAAAGTCAGAGGATTCTCATCCCAGCTCCCACTTTCACAGGTGAGTCTATGGTCTTAGAGTAAGGCTACATCTCCCTCTCAGTTCTCTAAATGTCATCCCTAAGAAGTCAGGGACGATTCTCTAATACTACTGGTTCAAGCCCCACACTGGTGTACTTCCTCCCAACAGTATCGCTGGAGAATCACTTTAGTTGGCTAAATAGCTTTTGGAAAGGAGTTTCCTAAAAGTGATGAGAGTCAGAACAACTGCTATCAAATGCCCTCCCAAAAGTCTGTGTCATCCTCTCCCACAAGTACATATAGCTTCCAGGGGAAAGTGGGCTCAAGCTTGAAGAACCCATGGGGCTGAGGGCTAATTCACAGTTCCTGATTGTTGGGAGCCTTTTTCTCTCATTCGTGGGGTGCTCAAGATCCCCTTAAGTTCCATGCATCTCAGTGCAGTCTGTCCTTGGCTCCCAATGCAGATACGCTATCAGGTATTGCTGTTCTGGGAGTACAATCCTGGGGCACTGTCTTCCAGATCTCTCAAAGCTTGCAAGGTCCTCTGAGGGCCAGAGGAAGGGGAGGGGAGAACATCCATGCTGAGGCCAAAGCTGAGCCCTTCCTCTTCCTTCCCTCTCTCCTACGTGGTTTATTTGAATAGTCATGCTTGCTCTAATTTGTGAAATTCTTCAATTCCAGCTAACTGGATGGTTTTATGTAGAACCCAGAGGAAATGGCAAACTCCTCAAACAAAGGGAACTGATCTCCTGTCTGGTGTCACCTCACTTCATGAAGTGGATTTCAAAGACTTTTCATGCTTAGTCTAAGGTCTATGATTGATGGGGCAAATTATCATATTCTTTAACTAGAGTAGAGTGAGACTAAATTGAATAAATATCAATCCATCCTACTCTTTCATTCCCCTTTGCAGAAATGTATTCCTTTTACCCTCTTCTATTTCCCCTCTTAAGAACAGAACCAATCCATCCTCTTCTTCACTCCATTGCCACCCTGCCTCCCAGGACCTCTATTTTTCTCATCTAACTCCCTTGGTATTTTCTTGGAAGATGTTAAGGTTCTATAGTGACACTTGTTTCTTCTCTCCCTATTAGAATGTTAGCACTCTATGTTATCACAGAGTGCCTTCTAATATCTCAAAAGAAAATTTACCCTTTTATACTGCTCTGGACTCTTGGGTTTACATTGCAAATTTCTTACTCAGCTACGGCCTTTGTATCAGAAAGTTTTTTATTCTATCAAAAGTTATTTTTACCTCTGTAGAATTATGCTCAGCTTTTCAGGGGAAGTGATTTTTGGTCATAAACTTCTTTCTTTTGCCTCCTGACATATCATATACTAAGATCTCTGTCTTAGAAGAAATTGCCAGGTCTTATATGACCCTAACTGGAGTTCCATGGAACAATTTCTTCCGAGGGGTTTGTCATACTTTTTATCCTTTCACATGGGAGTTCAGGATCTTGCTTATGACATTCTTTGAAATTTTCTTTTATAGTTTCCTTCATGAGTTGATTGGTGAATTATTTCTTCTTCACTTTGTTTTTTGGTTCTAGACCGGGCAGTTTTCACTAATGGTTTATCATATAGCATCCAGAATTTAAAATTAACATGGTTTTTAGGAGTCCAATGATTCTTTAATTATTTCATCTTGACCTATTTCCAAGGTTGGTTGTTTTTGATATCAAAGAGCTTATGTTTTTGTCTTCTTTTTCAATCTTCTGATTTTGGTCTAGTATTTCTTTCTTTCTGATGGAGTCACTGATTTGTTTGATCTGTTCTAGTTGTCAGAGTCTGTTATTTGGGTGAGATTTACCATTCTGTCTTATTCTCCATTTCTTTCCTCTAGAGCTTTAATTTCATGTTTTCTTGCTGCAATTCATTTCCTATCAGCTACAAAGCTTTTGGACTTCTCTGGAACTCTCAAGCAGGCCCTCATCCTTCTCAGCTTATTTTTGTGTGTTGTCTTCCCCCATTATACTGTAAGTTCCTTGAGGGCAGGGATTTTATAAGTAGGCACTGAATAAATGTTTATTAGTTGATTATCTAATAGGTACCACATGTATATATGTAGTCCTTGTGAAAGATTCATTTTTGCCTTTGAGTAACTTTTTGCAATTATTATGGAGTCAATCGTGCCTTTCTTTGGGAGATCTTTAGAGTCACAATCTTTCTTTATCAGTGTTTTCTTTGATTTAGTCCTTTCTCCAGCTTTCTCAAGTTCCTGACCTTGTGACATGGCCAGGATCCAGCCTCCTGCTCTTCTCTTTGCATGAAGAAGTCATGTAATAGGTGGGACAGCTGGCCCTGCCTGACGTCCCCCTGGGCTTTCCAGCTTCCTGTGTGGACTTCTCCCTCCTGGGGTCCAGAGCCTTGGATCACGAGGGCCTTTGATGGCATCTCAAGACAGAGTGCTAGGGCTGAAGCCTGGAGTGTCTCATTTGAGTGCTTTCACACTGCACTGGTAGCTGCTTGCTCCCTGGGTCTTCTGACATTTGTGCTCTAATCTAGGGCTTCCTGACTTTCCTGGGTCTTCCTAAGGAGAATCCTACATATATTCTTACTACCTCTGACACAAAGGCTATGCCTGTCTGCTCAAGCTGGGAGGTTGTGGGCTTGTTTGTTTGTGCTGGTGTGGGCTCCTGGCTGACTTTCTGTGCATTTTTTTTAGAGGGTGAAGGCAGGGCAATTGGGGTTAAGGGACTTGCCCAAGGTCACACAGCTAGTAAGTGTGTCAAGTGTCTGAGGCTGGATTTGAACATAGGCCCTCCTGACTCCAGGGCTGGTGCTCTACTCACTGCGCCACCTAGCTTTCCTGCTTTTTGTGCATTTCTAAGGTGAAAGGAGTCACTTGTTGCAATTTCTTATATGTTTGTTTCAGGTTTTTGCTGGACTAGGTCTGCCTGCCCTTCAGGTATGCATACTGGCCAGAAGTTCTCTAGACCTGCTCTTTGTAGATCACCACTTTGGAGCCAGAAAGGGCCTGTATGACACTCTCATTCTGCAGATGCACAAAAGCAGGAGACGTGCCCAAGACTACAAAGGTGAGTAGTAGCAGACCTAGGGTTTGAAGCTGGTCCTGTAGTCCACTCCAAGTCTCTACCCCTTTGTAATCTTCTAGGCTGCTCGGCTCTGTCTGCACTTTGCTCCCTTCCCAATCTCTCTGATAGGTAACCAGCTCAACGTCACACTGTCCTCTATTCTCAGATCCATTGTTCCCTTGACCCATTTGCAGTGAAAGCTGGGCCCCAGACCTGGATTACTCCCCCCATTTGTCCCCTTGCTCCTGTTCACATGCTGCTCAGAGGTGCTGTAAGTCATACAATAGTAGTGAGTTCTCTACAAATGTATATTATCTGATCTCAGTTGGGCCCTCTCTGCAGCAAGGCAATATTTTAAACGTCTCCTCAACTGATGGCGTATCCCACTTATTCATAGATACTGCCTCCCCCATCACACAACCCTCTCACCAAGGTCTCCCTTTTTCTTTCTTCCTCTCTCTCAGTCTCTGCCTTTCTCCTCTCTGTGGCACCTGGTCCCACCCCCTCCCCCCATTTTCTCCAGAAGCACCTCTACAGTCACTTCTCTCTCTTTTCCCTATCAACGGTCTCATTTCCTCTTACAGTTGCTGTTCAGTTGTTTCAGTCATATCCAATCCTCCATGATCTCCTTTTGCAGTTTTCTTGGCCAAGAGGTCCATTCTGCTGCTTTCAAAAATGCATATTTCCCTCATCCTGAAAAACTTTCACATGATCCTACCAGTCCCTAATGATATCACCTACAGCTCCTTTTCTAGCCAATTCCTTGAAAAGAATGTTCAGTCTCACTGTATTCACCTCCCCTGCTCTCCCTCACTCTTCCACCTTTCACTATCTGGCTTCATACCTCATTGCTCCCCTGAAACTGTTACTCCCTCTGAAGTGACTAAGTATCACGGTTCTGACCTAGGTACTGCACTAGACGGTGCTGCCCATCCTCTCCTCCTTCTGTGCTTCTCTCACTGCTGCCTGGCAAATGGGAGCCTAGACCACAAAAACTTTCTTCTTTGGGCCATTGTAGTTGCAAGGCTCATGGTAACTGTCGGATGAAAAACTTGTTACCGCTGATGACGACAAACAACGAGAACCCATGACAACACAGAAGGGGAGGCAGGAAGACCTGGCAGCGTCATCGAGGGCAAGCCGCAAGGCAACTGTCTAAAGACCATGTACGTTGTGGACGAGATGGTGATCAGCAGGGGTTGGTGGGAGGGAGCTTCTATCCCAGTAAAACAGAACAACAATGATATGTTCTGTTACTTTTATTTAACTACAAAAAAGCAGTTATTTGATCCACCTGCCCAATAATCCACAGAGCATTAAATATGAAAAATAATACAGTGATTTGTCCCAGGCCCAGTTTTTAGCTGAACTCAATAAAAAAAAGATGAAAAGAATGAGGTTCTGAATGATAATAATAACTGAAACCCCAAAGGAGAAGGATTTGGAAATTCATAGTTATCTATAGACATATTTGGGAAATATTTAGGATTCTGTTGCAGACTGCCACAAAAAAGCAAGTACCACAATAAAGCCAGTCACATGACATTTCTGGTTTCCTGGTGCTTACAAAAGTTATGTTTACACTATATTGTAGTCTACGTAGTATGCAACAGTATTATGTCTAAAAACACAATGTACATACCTTAATTAAAAATACTTTATTGATAAAAAATGATAAGCACCATGTGAGCCTTCGGATAATCATAATCTTTTTGCTGGTGGAGGTCTTGCCTTGGTGTGGACGCCTGCTGACTGATCAGGGTGGGGGTTGCTGAAGGCTGGGAGGGCTGTGGCAATTTCTTAAAATAAGACAACAACCAAGTTTGTCCATTGATTGACTCTTCCTTTCACTTGAACACTTAGAGGCCACTGCAGGGTTATTAAATGGCCTAATTTCAATATTGTTGTGCTTCAGGGAATAGGGAGGCCTGAGAAGGAGCGGCGTGAGAGATGGGGAAAGGCCAGCTGGTGGTGGAGTCACCACACACATGGCCTTCATCAATTAAGCCTGTGGTCTGGCACCCCAAAACAACGACAACAGTAACATCAAAGATCACTGATCACCATAACAGATGTGAACAGATATAATAACGGACAAGTTTGAAATATTGCAAGAATTACTACAATGCAACAGTGACACAATGTAGGCGCATGCTGTTGGAAAAATAATGCCAATAGACTTGTTTGATGCAGGGTTGCCACAAACCTTCAATTTGCAAGAAGTGCAATAAAACAAAGCGCAACAAAATGAAGTATGCCTGTATGACGTGGTCACAAGAAGAGTAACACAATGAAAATATGAGTTTTTGAATCACACGAAAAACAGAAAGACTGTGCACTGCTGATAGAACGAATGAGAGAAGAGTTAGGTTAAAGGAGGTAATGTAGATTCTGTTTTCTCTGCAAATCTAGATAAGATCCTTAAACGGTGGTTTGAATGCTTCCCAGTGGCATGCAAATTACCAGGAAAGCACTTTACCAGTTTCTTCTAAGATCAAGACTGATCTCACTTGTCTTAATAGGAGATATCAAATGTCTGCTAACCAAAATGAGAACACCAGTGAGCCCTACAAACATAGACTAATCACGTGTGGGTGGACTTTATACAATACATTCATAGATTCTATCACTAAAAATAACTCTAAAAACATCTACGAGACAATAATACATGGGCTGAGGAGCAAAAAGTCTCAGTGATGAAAAGAGCACTTGTTATTGATTTGGTAATTAGTGAACAAGTTGCCTAAAAGTGCTGTGACATTTATAGTGCCTTTATTGATTATCACAATATATATGGCCTAGTTCCACATTCACGGCTGTGAGAACGTCAGAATATTTGATGTCTACATAGAAAACACTTCTCTATTAAAAACATGTCACCAACACGACAATATCAAGGCTAATTAATATAAAACATGGCCTCTTTTAGGGAGACAGTTTAAGTCTCTTCTGATTTGGCCCTAGTCTTAAACAGAGCATAATTGTACCTGAGCAGCTCCCTAATCCTTCCACTGCCCTTGTCTCCTCTCTGGGTTTGCTATTCCCTGCTGGCTCTCCTCCTATTTGTGAGAGAACTCCTTCATCCAGGTCATGTTCACTAACTGTGAGTGTCCCACCAGCTGGTGTCCTGGACCATGGGCTCTTCCTCCTCTAGCTGCCTCCCATGGATCAATAGCTGTCTCCATGCAGATAATTCCCAGATCTTTCTATGCAGCTCTAATCTCTCTCCTGGGTTCCAATCCTGCATCACCACTGCCTTGTGGACATCTCAAAGATAGCCCATGGACCCTTCAAATTCACTATGTTTCAAATATAGCTCATTCTTTTTCCCCTCAAACCCTCCTTTCTTTCTCACTGCCCTTTGTCTATCAAGGGCACCAACATTCTTCCAGTCACCAAGGCTCAGAGCCTCAGTATGTTCTTCACTCCTGCCCCACGCTGACCGCACATAGCTAATCTGCTGTCTAGTCTTCATTTTTAACTTTATTTTTCATATTTTATATATTTATATATATATATATACACATATATTTTTTATATTTTAACTTCATTTTTAACTCTTCTATGCATCTCCTTCTCTTGATTCACCTCTGGGCTCTGTGGCTGGTCTTCCCCACCCCAAGTCTCCCCATTCCAAGTCATTCTCCATTCAGCTACGGAATGCAGACCAGATCGTGTCACCCCTAGTCAATACACTCCCATGGTTCCTTATTACCTCCAAGACCAAACAGAAAATTCTTCCTTTGGCATTTAAAGCCTTTCCCACCTTCTCCTATACTCTATGACTCAGCTACCCTAGCCCTACACATCACCCTATCTCTGGGCTCTAAGCCTTTGCCCAAGCTCTGTCCTCTCCAGAACATTCTCCCTCCTCACCTCTGGCTCCCAGCTTCTCACCTCTGAAAGGGGCCTTCCACAGTCCCTCCCACTGCCAGCACTTCTTCCCTGAGATTATCTTCCATTTTCATTAAGTGTACATACATACATACGTTGTCTATGTATATAACTATTTGCATGTTGTCTCCTATGTGAGAATGCGAACTTCTTGAGGCCAGGGACCGCATTTCTTGATGTTCTCAGTACGTAGCCTAGGGCCTGGCACAAAGGAAGTGCTTAATAAATGTTTGTTGACTGACTGGCTGATGTATATGGATGACATCAAGCTATGTGTGTCCACTGAAAAACACATTAAATGGCTTTTCCATCTTGTGGAATCTTTCCTCAACAATAAGCCTGAAAGCACTCTAGAAACATGAGTTATGACCAGGTCCACTTCAGCCACATCAGGTGAAAAAGGAATGTGGTGTCCCTAGGAAGTGTGGACTGGCCCATGGTTTGCCAGCATAAGACCTAGGAGAATAAGTATTCAGTCTATACCATGATGGATGGCTTCATCAGGGCCAGTTCTGCTTTTTCTCGCTCTACTCGAACTCTCATCATCACCCAAGAACATCCCAGGATGGCAAGGAAGAAACCTTCAAGATCACTTAGCTCAATTCTCTCACTTTACAGACAAGGAAACAGGGCACACAAAGACAGGCTGCCCTCAGGGAGTGAGTGGTGAGGCTGAGGTGATCTCACAATATGGGCAAAGATTCATCCGGTCCCAGTCTCTTACCTGGTTGTCTGGATGGTTTACGGTAAAGTAGCCCACACAGATGATGACTTCGTGGAGCAGGACTTCACAGGAGTGGTGGGCACAGTGCCACAATAGAGAGCTGAGAATGTGCCGGAATGCCAGGGACAGCCCTTCTGCTCCTACAATAGACTGACAGAGGGCAAAAGGGATCATTTATTATCTGCGTGGTGGCCCCTCCCACCTGGAGGAGCAGAGGAGTTGAATTAAAATAAGTAATGCCATTTTAAAATGACTTATCATTACTCTTTCAAGGGAATCTCAAATACCAAACCTTGAAGCAAACCCAATCAGTAATATAAAATGTCACCTTTCCAGCAAAATCTGTGACCTAAAGCAGTCTGGTGTGTGATTCAACTTATTGCTTCTCCTAGTAATCACAGATGTAGTGAAAAGACACATAATTATTTGAAAATTGGAAAAAGAGAGAAGCCCATGTGGGCTCCTATCAGAACTTAGCTGACACACTGCATCATGCGCACAGTCATTAGGCATATGGACCCTGTGTTGGACATACTGAGAGCTCCAGGCCTTTTTGGTCAAACTATGGAGGAGAAAACCCTCATTTCTGCACATAGGAAAAATCCTTTTCTTATTAGCTACCTGTGTGTTGCAAACAAAAAAAAGATGAAGAATAATTAATAGCTTTTCAAATACTTCGTGTCAGGGATGCTGTACACAGCTTCTGGTTCAGCTATGGGCTAGAATAGATGGCCTTGAGAGGCCAATCCTGCTCTAAGACTTGGATATAAACAGTATCAACAGCAGGAGGTTTCCAAGATATGGGGAGGGGGGAAGGATAGTTGGGACCTTGAAGGCTTTCTGGTAGGCTTTCTTCTTTTTTTCTTTCATCTTTTAATCTTAACTTTATTTTTTTTATTTAGTATTTTATTTATCCCCAGTTACATGTAAAAACAATTTTTAACATTCGTTTTTAAAACACTGACTTTCTGGTATACTTTCTAAACTTGGCAAGTTAATGGGATGATCGAGCAGAATCCAACTGTACCTGTGGCCTCTATTTAGTAAACATGTCAAACAGACAGAGTGACCCAGGGTCAAAGGGGAAAAGTAAAGCCCAAGAACTAAGCTTAACTATCTAGAAAATGAAACGAGATGATAGTTTGAGTCTCTGGGAAAGTAGTCCATCTAGAACGTTTCTTGACTTTTGGTTTTTGTTCAGTGTGTACCAGAGTAAACCTGTCATGGCGTACGAGAGGTAGAAAGCATCCCTCCCAGTACAATTCAGTCTGGGGTGCAAAATATAGCCATTTTAGCAAGGATTTCTGAAATGTAATGAATACAAATTTCTGCAGGAAATGCTTGGCTAAGTAAATCTTCAGCATCAAGGTCACAGCCCTGAGAAGGAATAACACTTTCCAGGCCCTAAAGCAACTTCAGGGGCATTTTGCTACTTTACATCAATCTGTGAAATTTCTTCAGGCTTGTCCATACTTGGTTACATCCACCTGTAGTGTAACCTCATGCTCTCTGCTGAACCTTCAGGGATAAGAACAGATCAAGGGCCACGGCAGTTTGAACAGAAAAATTAAACCCATTTTTCAGGTAAACTATTTCCTCTTTAGTCTTTGGAAGCAGCACTGGATTGGGATTCAGAAGATATGGAGTCTTTCTGTCTCCCCATCTCGAATGTGTCTTGTGTAACCCCCTCATGTTCTGAAGAGACACTTAGAGATGGTTCCACAGTGTTTGCTGTAAGGACTTCCACCCTCTCCTAACCCTGCTGCCTGAACTGTTACAGGATCCTAACACTTAAGAGTTTGAAGAGACCCTAGAAACCATCAGTTCCAATCTCCTCCTCCTCTTGAGAAAGAGAAGGCCAGAGAATGGAAGGGGCTTGCTCAGGCCCACCACCAAGTCATTGGGCTCTTTCCATTCTACTCAATCCCTTTTCTCCTGCTGCTCTGACCAGGCCACCTGCCTCTCCAGGGTCCTACAGGTGCCTTTCTTTTGCTGGGTCTTCTTGCCTTTGCCATCAGCAGCGTGTTCCAGACTACTTCTACTTGTTTCTTCCTCTCTCTCTCTAGACAATGGCTTAACTTTTTTTGTATCATGGACTCCTTCGGCAGTAGTCTGCTAAAGCCAATGGACCCCTTCAAAGAATGATGTTTTTAAGTGCAAAAAACACATAGGATCACAAAAGAAATTAATTACATTGAAATATGGTTTTCAAACTATTTAAAAAGTTAAGTTCCCAGGCCATGGATTAAGAACACTCATAGACTATCAGCATCCAAGGGTGGGGAACCTGAAGACTTGAGGCCACCCGTGGCCCTCTAGGTCCTTGGGTGCGGCCCTCTGACTAAATCCAAACTTCACAGAACAAATCTCCTTAATAAAAGGACTCGTTCCGTAAAAGATGAAGTCAGTCAAAGGGCCGCACTTGAGGACCTGGAGGGGCATATGCGGCCTTGAGGCCGAAGGTTCCCCACCCCTGGTATGTAACTTGCCCAGGTAACTTGCCCAACTCAGCATTCTTAACAAGATCTACCCAACAAGGTGGCATATGGAAGAGCACGGCAGCCAGAGCACTGGGCTAGGCATCAGGAAGGCTCAACAAACCAGTGTGCTATCACAATAATATTTGTTTATCATCTGATGACTACAGGAGGGCAGAAAACACCTTCTCTTCAACTCTTTCTGGCCTTTATTTAAGTAGCTTATGAAGTGGGCGCCTCTTTTGTGATGCAGTCCTTGATCTTTCCTCACTTACCACTCCCTAAAATGCAGTTACTCTTTTCAATCTCCCAAAGTAATTACTTTCTATTTAATTTGAAGATGTATTTAATGTTTAGTCAGTCTGTCCCTATCAGTGCTCCTTGAGGGCAGGGTTCTTTATCTTGCTTGATGCCATGTCAGGGACCACAAGCCAAACATGACATGTTTTTAATATGTCAACAGTGATGTGATATGGGTTGTGCGGCACTTCCTGCAGATGCTGAGGGCTGAATGCATTCAATAGTGTAACAGCCAGGATGCAGATGTGGTACTGGCCGAGAGCCGGGGAAGATGATGGTAATGGGCTGCCTCTCTGTGATCTCCAATTTTGGGGGTGCTGGCTTATTACAGGACAAAGAAGTGGTGCATGTTGCAAAGGCACACTGACTGCCCAAGGAACAGGAAGAAGCTGAAGGGAAAGGAACTTATGGATGCACTGGGCTGGGGAGGCTCTGGGCAGGAAAGAGAATTTAGGACACTATAGAACAGGGACAATAAGGAAGGAAAGAGTGGCCATGAGAAATACAATGGGGGAAAGCATAAAGCCAGGGAATTGCTGAGTTCAAAGAAGCCTGATGGGGGCAGGACAGTGAGGGGTCTCCAAGTGCACAAGGCAAAACCAAAAGTGAGACAGTGACCTCCCTCAGGAAGCTTAACTTCCACAGAGGAGACACAATATAGCCAGGTAAACATGTACTGGATAATGTGGAAGGGAGAGGGCTATGCTAACAGAAAGGCCAGGGAGCTGGAATCTTGGGTGGAAGAGAGGTGGGGTTGCATCTCAAGCATGGCAGAGAGCCTGTGGAAAGGCTGTACAAGGCAGGAAATGGGAGGCCAGTTTGTCTGGCAGAGAGAGTGTGAAGGGGAGTGATGTGGAATAAGGCTGAAGAGAGGCTGGAGCCAGACCGGGAAGGGCTTTCAAGGCTAAATTTGTAGGATCATAGGACACCCAATCCAAACCCTTTATTTTACAGGTGGGGTAACTGAGGCAGAGAAGGTGGCTTGCTCAGGTCTAAGGCGGGATTTGGATTCAGGTCTTCCTTCTTTCATCCCACAGCCAATACGGTGTCACTAAAGCTTCTTGAAGAGATGTATGACACAGCTGGCTCTATGCTTTGGGAAGATTCTTTTGCCAGTTTTGTGGAGGAGGGATTGGAGAAGCAAAGCATCTAGTAAGGAGGCTACAGGAGATTCGAGAAGTGCCTGGGGTAGAGGAATGGCCTCCCTTGTGAGTGGAGAAAAGGAGGTAAACGCAAGGAGGGAACAGCACAAGAGAAGAGTCAAGAACAGTGGGATGTTGGAGCCCAGGCAGCTGGAAGGATGAGAAACAGAGAAGTTAGGAAGAGCAGTGGAGTCAGAGGGATGTCAGTGGAGTCTCATTCAGAGTTTGAGACATCTATAGGACACGCAGTTAGAGATCTGCACTAGGCAGCTGGAGATGTGAGGATGGAGATCTGCAGATGTTAGGGCTGGCTATATGGATCTGGTAATTATCTGTATGGAAATAATCACCGAACCCATGAGAGTTGATAAGACTACTGAGAGAGAGTTGGGGGGGGGAGGGAGGGAGGGAGGGGTGAAAGAGAGGGGGTGGAGAGAGAGAGACAGAGAGACAAAGAGACAGAGAGAGAGACACAGGGGGGAGAGAGAAGAGAGGAGGGAGGGAGGGAGGAGCTGGGGGCCAGAGAAAGAGCCTTACTGTTTTCAGTTGGGGGCTTGACAATTGATAATGAGGTTGAGGATGGTGGTACTGTACAAAAGACTGAGAAATAATCTGACGGGTAGAAGGAAAACTAGGACAAAGCAACATCACAAAAATCCTGAGAGAAGAATGTCAAGAGATGCAGAGAGTTGAAGAAGGACAAAGACTAATAAAACGCCACTGACAGATCGTTTTTAATCTTGAGGAGAACAGATTCAGTTGTATGATGAAGTTGAAAGTGAGACTGGAATGGGTGGAGGAGAGTAGAGAACACGGAAGTGATGCATCCGGATCTGGCAGGAAAGGCCGATAACCTGAGGGGACAGTATAAAAAACTAACAAGTCGAGCTACTGAAAGTAGAAAGGGCTGCCTTGGGAGGTAGTGGGCTTCTCATCACTTGTCCGAGAGTTTGTACAAATTCTGGCTTTTGGGTCCCGCAAAGTCTGAGACTCTGTAAGTAAAAACGTGATGGGCATTCGGTCATTAGGCAGACTATAGCAGTGTAGGGAAAGGAAAGGAGTCCCAATCTTGGAGTAAGGAGAGATCTGGATTCAAATTCTATCTTTCAGTCTTACTAGCTGAAGGACCCTGGACAAGCCAATTAACCTCTCTGTTCCTCAGTTTCTTCATCTGTAAAATGAGATAGCCTCTACCTCCCAGGGTTGTTGTGAGAGTCAAGTGAGAACGCACCATGGAAATACTAAATAAGCATCAGTCAATTAAAACTCAATTCAGTGAACCTCAACAAGCATTTGGAAACGGGGTCAAATAAGAATAAAATAATAAAAATGCTAATAAGTGTGAAAAATTGGGGACAATGTGGTCTGCAGAATCTATTCCACAGGCTCCCATGAGATTGTCTATGAAGAGTATGCAAATACTAAGATGCTCCACAAATGTCTCTTCTTTTTCAATAAGGGAGTAAATATATTCTGATGAAATAAAAAAAAAAAACCACCCTCAGCCAGCAACATCTCTTTAGACACTAGGGGTCAGAACAGATTATCTCTGAGGTCCTTTCTTGTTCTAATTCTCAAGATCCTATGACGCTGCTGATTCAAGTCAATATAAAAGCAGAAAGACCATCACGGTGCCTTAAACACTTTAAAACGTTGTCTTAAGTTTTCTAAGATAGCTCCACAAAGGTGAAAAACACCGTATCTAAAGGACATGACTTGGTCTCACATATTTTCTTTCACATTTAGAACAACAGGAACCTATCAATAAGTTAATTGCAAGTTTGTCATCAACTACCTTTTAGAAATCTAGTGTTTCTTACAAATGAGGGCAACTTTAGTTTTAGCATTCATGTCTTTCCACCTTTTCCCCTCTCAGCAAAGCAATTCCTCCAAACTAATTCCTCATCACTTGGCAAATATCTTCATTTTGAATGAATCCATTTGCTAGGAAATTAACTGAATGTGAGAGTACATTTCTTGGGACTTGGTTTGCTCCAAAAGGCCAGTGTTTTTGAAAATTAAAATTCCTATGTGAGATAGGCTGTTTTTGCATTGCTGACTTTGGAATTCTGGTGTAAGACATTTTTTTCTTTGGTTATGGAAATAAAATTTATAGGGATTTGAACTTTTGACTATAAATATCCTTTAGAATGAATAAAAAGTTAAATATTCCTTAAAAAACCTTATCAAAACCATTTATCCAGTTTTTGTGTTCTGTTTACATAAAAAACCACTATTTCCTCTATATTTAATATGAGATATGGAATTGCTTACTGTCTCAGGAAGGGGGAAAGTGAGGGAAGGAAGAGAAAATTTGGAACTCAAAAAAAACCCCAAATGTTCAAAATTATCTTTGCATGTAATTGGGGAAAAATATTATTAAAAAATTGATACAAAGACAACTCTCTGATGTGAAGAAGCTTGACGGAAGGACTTACTCCATTTCTTGTTGGCTACACAGTTAACTCTGCATGCGGTGGTCTAGAAACAAACTTCCGTCAGTCCAGAATCAACAGATTAACTTCTATCAGTGGTGAGCACAAACAGATATTGAGGTTTGTTACCTGAAAAGCTGGCAGATCAAGGACTGCAAAGCTGTTGAAGAAACGTAAACTCTGAAGGGCGACTTGGATAGTGCTCTGGGCATAGCTGTCTTTGGGGCTGGTGGTGGTGGGGTCTGAGATGGTGCCATGGAAGAGAATACAGTAGAGCATGTGTAAGACTCCAACTAGATCTGTGGCCTGAAGAGCTGCTGCTAATCCTGTGGGGTCCTGACGTATTTTATCAAATATGTCCCACGACCTGGACAAAGAAACATTAAACTCTTTAAATAGAAATCAACTGTAGGATGTTAACATTTTATTAGGTCAAATGGAACAAAATAAGCAGACCGTTAAAAGCAAACCATCTGAATTGTATAATACGGTAACAAGAAACCACAAGGGAGAAATCCGGCACTTCCACCAAACGTATTTATGTATGCTTCTTATTGATACGTTCCATTCTCGTACCTTGGAGAAGTCTTCTATGCTCAGAGAAGGCAACAAGCACCCTGGAGTCAAAATGCCCGAGTGTCACTAGGGCAGATTCCAGAAGACCTGTGTTGGAATCTTGGTTCTGCTACCAACGAGACCTCAGGGAGTCATTCTTTTTTCTCTGGGCCTCAGAAATCTCAAAGTTGAGGGTATCAATACAGAAAGCCTATGAAGTTCTTTCCAGCTGTAAGTCCTATAATCTTACGAATGCCATTTTGCAGAACTTCTCTTTCTCTAACTATGCTGGGTGAGCACTCCAATCTAAGTGCTGCGTATGCACACAATAGTTCTGCACTTTTCTAAACACGCACATTTATGCCCTCTGGGAAGGAGGCAACCAGAGGTCCTAAATAAATCAAAGCATGAGTTTGGTTCATCATCCACATAGCCCTCATGAGAAGGAGTTATAAAAGTAGAGTGAGTGGCAGCAGGAAAGGCTGAGGGAGGGGCAATTATCCAAGCTATGCATTGGATTACTTCTGTAAAAAGCATTATTAGGATCAACTTATCACAGGTGAACAGATTCAGGGTTAGAGGCTTTCAAGTTGAACAAGAAGAGTGTTGGTATTTGTAGCTCTGTATGTCAGCAAATCAAGCCAATAAATGATAAAGGAAACATCAGGTCATACTTACACAGCTTTCAAGGTTTACAAGTACTTTACATACATTATCTCATTTCATTTTCATAGCAACCTTTATTAAGTAGGTACTTTAGCATGATTTTCCACATTGTAAAGAAACCGAGTGACCTAAAGATCAGTATCGGAGGCTGGAAAGGGACTCTGAGTTCATTTGGCTGTGGAAAGGATGTAGGTCCAGATTTTAGCTCTTAGACTTAAATGACTGGACCTCTTGGGACTGGTTTTCTCCCCTAAAATATGAAATATTTGGACTCAATGATCTTTGAGATGTATTCGAGCTCTAAATCCTAAGAACTTATGCAGTGGCACACAGGATTTAAACCCCTGGTTTTTGACGGCATATCTAGTCTTCTTTCCTTTACATCACAGTTTTGTCTCAAAGTATTTTTGAGGAAATGTCATTTACAAAATCCCAGCTGCTCTAGATGCATGTGGGCCTCTGTTCATGCTGGCAGACTGATCTCACTGATCTCAGTCCACAGTGAAGACTGAGGTGAATTGTTCTGGCTTCACACCTTCCCTTCTGCTTCCTAGGCCCTCTAACACTGACCCGACCTCCCCGTTATCCTTTTGATTTGGCCACATGAATCAACTATGCCACCCACTAATGACTCAGAACCATCCCAATGTTTCCGAATCTTGAGGAACTGAACCATTGGCATTACGCCTGGCATCTGTCTTTGGGAATCCACTTTAGAGAATGACCGCTTACAGTAAGTAGAAAGCTGACTTCAAACTTCTCCACAGAATCCTACTGGAATGGATCTCAGAAGTCCTCTCTTTAGACACAGACCCAAACAGAACCCCTCTCTCCAACAAGCTCAATCGATGGTCGTCCAGGCTGGAGAAGGAAAGCTCACTTCCTCCCCTTAACTCTACTGTTGGGCAAACCACCACCACTAACCAACTATCCTCCAAACTTAGCTTATAGTGTATTGTTTTTATAGAAGCAGCTGTTATCTTTAGAAAAAAAATAATGCTCCTAAACACTGCTCTCCAATATACCCCATGCAGAACACTCCCTTGTAACAACGTAGCAGAGCCAGGCAAAATAAATTGACCTGTTGGCCGTGTCCGACAGCACTGGTGGTTCCTTATTTCTCTACTGAGGGCATAATTAGGCTTCATCAGTCCTTGGGAGTCAAGGTGGGTCAAAGCATTGATATGAACTCTTATGTTTTTCAGTGTTGATTTCCTTGATGTTACTGAGGTCACTGCGGACATAGTGTTCCCTCTCTCTTTCTCTCTGAACATGTGATTTCATTGGTGCAGGAAATTTCCATGAGGAAACTCCCTCTACCAATGTAGATCAACATCTGCTCTGTTGTCTGGGGCACTGAGGGGTCAAGTGACTTCTCTAGGGTCACAAAGCCAGGATGTCTAAGAGGAAGATCTTGAACTCAGGCCTTCTTGATTCTGAATCATTCCTCCAACTCCTCCATAAACCATGGTATCTTTTGTTCTCTTGGTTTTTGCTTATGGATGCTCTTCATCAGTTCAAGTCTTCCCAATTTTCTCTGAATTCCTAATATCTGCTTGATCTCCCTGAATGCTAGTTGTTCACTTCCAATTTATCCTGTATATATTTTGTTTCTATACTGTTGTCTGCATTTTGTCTTCCCTAGACTGGGAGCTCCTTGAGATCAAGGACTTCTCTTTTGCCTTTCTTTGTCTCCCTAGTACTTAGCACTGTACCTGGCATTTAGCAGAGTTAATGGCAGCAGGAAAGTGGATGGACTGATGGTCATTTCTTATGGTGCAACAGTGTTCCATTACATCGATATGCCACAAATTGTTCAGCTGTACCCCAGTCAATAGGTACCCACTGTTTCCAGTCGCTGTTGGTTTTTTTTAAAGACAAAAAGTACAGCTATGAATATTTTGCTATTTACTAGATCTTTCTCAATATCTTTAACTTTCTTGGGGAATATGTCCAGTAATGAATAATTTTTAGTAACTTTTCTAGGGCAGTTGCAAATTCTCCCCCCCTAGCCCCCTGCCCCAAAAGGCAGTTGGATCAATTTATAGCTCCATCAACATTCTATTAGTGTGACAATTTTCCTATAGATCAGGGCTGTCTAAAATACAGGCAGCCCACAGTGCGATTTATGTGGACAGCCTAAAGCATAGAAATTTACATAAATGCTACCACAGAGCTCTCACTAAAATGGCAAATCAAAATATATTGTCTATTGTTTCAACAAAAACCTCAGGTTGGACAGCCCTGCTATAGATCTTTCCCCATGGTTAAGTTGTCCACTGAGTACTTAGGGCCACGTGCACAGGGTACTTGTTTACTCAATAGCTGGGTGCTCAAGCATTTGAGACCTCTAACTTACTTTCCTACAGGCCACTGATAATCTGCCAGATGGCAATGATTTTCCCTACCAAGCAGGGTCACATCAGAACCAGTGACCCAGAGGTGAGAGAGAAAGAGTCTAATGCTGTGCTAACAAGGAGACTTTTTTGCTGAGGTGACAAAGAAACCGAATTTTGTACAAAAAATGAAAAACTTTTAGAAACAGTAGGGCTTCTTCTCTTGTATGAAGGTTTTTGTGCTGGTAATGAAGGCTTTTACTCTGTTAGAGCTTTGTATATTTTTAACATGGTAGCTTGAAATTTTCAGAGTGAAATACTGTTTTATACTTTGATTAGATGGATTTCACCTGGCTTCTCATTTTTCTGGGAAACAAATGGCAAGATACGGAGGTAATTCAAAGTTCAAGCTCACGACACCAGAATGGAGAAGAGATAAAAAAAATGGGTTAGTTATTTTACAAAGCAGGAAGGAATCAATCATGTAGTGTTCGGCTCCCTAAGATTCCGGGCCACAGCTCTCTATCTTGTGTGGCTG
The DNA here is from genome assembly GCF_011100635.1 of Trichosurus vulpecula. Taxonomy (NCBI): domain Eukaryota; kingdom Metazoa; phylum Chordata; class Mammalia; order Diprotodontia; family Phalangeridae; genus Trichosurus; species Trichosurus vulpecula. Next base: position 35,829,013 of record NC_050580.1, on the reverse strand, counting down.
TTCCTGGAAAACATATTCAGAATGCTCATCAAACCGAACTGAGCCTCATTGGTCAGGGTAATTTACGACATCAAACAAAAAAGGCTTCCATTAAGAAGACAGGGATTCTTCTTTTAACCTATCTTCTCATTTCAGCTTAGAATCTGCAAATTTATTTTGAAGTCTACCCTTTTTTGGCCAAGGAAACATGTAAGCTGTTCTGCTGTACCCACCTCACAAAAACTCCAACAAAAAAATACGTAGTGAGTGCATCCTGCCTCATCTTCTGACACAGCATGACTGTGAGGGATCCTGTTAGAGAAGACAGCTATAATTTTGTTTCTTATGGGTTGCTATCCATGACGGTTATGTTTTTAATTATTTAGTCTCGAAGAGATCAATTGAATTAGTGAAAACCAAACCAACCACTACCTCTTCCTCCCCACCTTCCCATCAAACCCCTAGCCCATAACCCAGAAGGAGTGCACCACTCATGCACCACTACACAAAAACAAAGAGAAGTATAACTGTGAAACTCTGAAAGACTCTTCAAAACAAGCTATTCTGTGCTGTGGACGGAAAATGGATTTTGAGTTTGGCTCCTCTTCTCTGTTTGATCAAGCTGCAAGAGGCTGCTATGGGTATTTTAATCCTATGTATATGTCACCGTCACCAATGATTGCTTTGAAGAGGCAGCTAGAGGCTCAGTGGATGGAGCTCTGGGCTTGGAGTCAGGAAGACCCAAGTTCAAACCCAGCCTTATACACTTCCTATCATGTGACCCTGGGCAAGTCCCTTAACCTCTAATTGCCTGACAAAATAGATCTACTGGATCCAGTATCTTTGCCAAGAAAATCCCAATGGGGGGGTCAATGAAGGATCAGACACAACTGAAACGACTGAACAACAAGAAAATATGGATGGCCTCAGGAGGCCTCTTGTCATCTCCCAGGTATTAGCACACACCCTCTCAAAACTACTTGGTATGCATGTTATAGTCTCCCTCCTCACCGTTAGAGTGTAAGCTGTCTGAGGTCAGATTGGTTTTTGTTTTGTTTTGTCTTTGTAACCTCCCAGCAACGTACCTTGCATGTACCAGTCATTTAATACATTTCTGTTGAATTTAATTAAATACTATTAATATGACTTTCCCGACTAAAGTCCTGTGGAGGTGACTTGAGTTGTCCAAGTTCTGGCAGGTCCCATCCAATACTAGCCTAGTGATGGAGTGGGGAACACTTGTCTGAGGATCAGTCTAGTTCCGCTTGGAGCATCTCTTTACCATATTGGCCAGGGGGTGATTAATTTTTTGGCCACAGTAACTCTCTAAGACCATATACTAAGTCATAGAGGGGTTGATGTTGGCAGAGACGGTGCCCACATATCAAGGAAATTACAGATCCTTGAATTATTGAAGTAATATAATTTAATTATAGTTTTCGTAGACACATGATTTAGAACCAGAAGGGACTTTAGCAGTCATTTAGTTCAACATCCTCATTTTATAGAGGACGAAAGTGAGGATTTGTGAGGTCAAATCCTTCCCCAAGGCAGCACAGGTAGATGAAGCAGGTGCTCTCCATACCACCCCAACGATGCCTGAGACCAGCCCAGACAGGTGGAGGGCATGTCACTAGCAGGCTGCCCTTTTGGCTGATGAATTCTTTGAGCAGGGCATTCCACAAAACAGGGCTGAAACTTCCCAGGTGTTTATCAATATTTCATAGGTTTGTGATTATCCCATCTAATTAGAAGCTTCAAACTGTACCATAAAATGTAGTATCTTCTCTGGTATCCACCTGAAGACAAAGTAAACATTTCTGTTCAGAAAAATTTAGGATGACTCTCATTGAGGTGAATTAACATCAACATCAACAGATTTGACATAGGCTTTTGGCATCCCTTCTAGAATTCTGATTTAATACTTTTGAGGGGTATCACTTAAAAGACTCATATATTAACTTAGCTGGAACTGTCCCTGGAGGTTAACTTGATCTCCTCATGATTTAATGGATACAACTTTGGATCTAGAGTCAGGGGAGACCTGGATTTGGATCTCACCTTTGACCCCCATTAGGTATGTGACAGTGGGAAAACTTCTTAAATTCTCTGTGCCTCAGATCATCTGATAAATCAAGGTAATAAGAATTCTAGTACCTACCCGACATGGTGGTTGTGAAGATCAGATGACAGAATGTAGGCAAAGGATTTTCTAAATATCAGTGATTATCACTATCATGGCCCAAAGTCACATAGTAAAAGTTAGAGGCAGGGTCAGAGATGGCACCTTGGCCTTCTGACCCCTTGTCCAGGACTATTCCAGAGCACCATTTCACGTGCAAGGTGATTTGCAGGTCAGTTTTGTTAATAGGTATGGGAACCATGGTGTAGCCATAATGGCTTTTGTTTTCTTTGAATGGCTCAGCTTGCCTCATTGAGCCTCTGGACACTGTGGCTTGCTCTTCCGGGGCAGGAGGCCCGGGGAGCATGCCGGGAGGCAGACGGCTTCCTGTGTGGGGAGTCATGGGGCTGGCTGAGGGGAGGTGTTAGCTCCAGAACCTGGTCTACCCTAGGGGGAGGAGCCAACTCAGGAACCAATCGGCCCTGGTCATTTGGGCGGAGCTTGATGATGTCAGAAACCCTATAAGAGGGGAGAGGACAGCTTGAAGATTCTTCCTCTCTTTCCTTTTCCGGTTGGAGCCAGAGGCAGTTACAACGACCGTTACAGAGGCAGTTACGACCGTTACATCGTCAGTTTCAGTTGCAGCTTCAGTTTCAGAAACAGACACAGCTGAGGCAGGAGCTGCCAGCAGCAGAGCTGATCTACGGGAGGAAGCTGAACAAAGACTTCAGTCCAGTGGGTAATCTTATTACCATCAAGGGGGAAACATGATTTTGCTTTACGCAATCATGTTTCTCTGTAGCCTCCTGGTTACTCTTTCAAGGCGTACCTATTGGGCCTGGAAGATTATGACCAACATATCAAAATGGGGCTTCTGGTTCATGGGTTGGTTACTGTGGAGCCTAAATAAATGTTTTGATTCTTCTGCCTTCTACTTTGAGAGTTTCTTATATCCGGCGGTTCCGAACCTTTCAGACATGTTTATGATCTTCTTTGAGATTATAAACTCGGCCCTCCTGATACATTTGGCGTCACGAACAGGATCGCTAGGTATAAGATCTCTATTTAGAAGCAGAACAATTCCAGAGGAAGAGATAAATATCCCAGGATGGGAGGATCCATTTTATTCCTCCCTAGCAAAAGAATTGGCTAAAAAAGCTGGACCCTGTGAAAACTGGGAACCAAGGCTACGGAGAGGAGATCCTAGGGATTTAGAAAAGTGTTTACGAGAAGTTGGGATTCAGTCAGGGGCATCACTATCTAGGCAAAGCTGGATAGTGTTATCAGCCTACCGGCTAGTATACGAAAGATTGAGATTAAGTGAAAGACATGGGGGCACTCCTACCCCACAGGAAGAAGGGAAATCTCAGATAGCAGAAGACCAAACTGACTCAAATGAGAACTTTTCTATTAATGTGGCTAAGAGCAACAGGAGACCAAAAAAGCCCAGAGTGCATTTCAACCCAGCCCAGAAAGAGCCGGCTGAGGCACAAAACACTACTGGGGTTCAGGATGTGCCTCACACAGAGAATAGGAGATGGTTAAATGATCAGACAAGGGCTCGACCCATACAAAGGAGGAAGACAGAAACCCGAGGTGAAGATTCAGTTACAAGGGAAATTCAGGAAGATTTCTCACCGCAAGAGGTCACAGATATTTTGAGTAGATTCAGCCAAAGAATAGGAGAACCATTGATATCTTGGATGGTAAGACTCAGTGATCAAGGGGCCGGTGGAATATCAGTAGATGGGACAGACTGCATGAGATTCATAGGTATCAGCCATGATCCTCTAGTTCAACAAGCTTTTAGGGAACATCATCAGCAAGGAGATGGTGATAGCAAGACTACTCTGTTGGCGTTAGCCGCTGTGGGATGCAATAAGAGATATGATACTGATTCTATGTGGCCCACTGAGCACAGACCCTGGTATTCACTTAGAGATTGTATCATGAGACTAAAGGAGGAGGTAATGAAGACTGCCATTATGATAGGAACTGCAGACAAATATTACAATGATCCAATGGGACTGTCTCATAGGAATTTAATAATTAGGACAGCTCCCCCTGCTTATAAACAACTAATTTTGAATTTATTGCTTGGAGAAGTAGGGAGCCGTCTTACAACAGTGATAAATAAGATTTTACAGTTATATGACTTAGGTGACTGGGGAAGGGATAGATCTCCTCGAGAGAGAAGAGTGAATAACCAGCAAACTTGGCGCCAAAGGAGAGTAACAAGGAAAGAAATGTTTACTACTTTATTGAGAGCAGGGGTAGGTTTTGAAATGATAGATGGAATTCCAACCAATGAATTATACAGAATGTATAGAGGACTTGATAACACGAGAGATAGGGAAATCAGAACTGCTCCTGCAAATGCTACAGATGTTGAACCTTCAAACCCAAGTGAATCATATGAAAGGGAATACTAGGGAATAGGCCGAGCCCCAGTCCAAATTAAGGAAATACACAGGCTGGATTGTAGACCTCACATTAACTTGACCATATATTGGAAAAATGGGTCAAGTACGGTAACTGAGGCATTAATAGATACTGGGGCCGAGGCCACCCTTATTTATGGAAATCCAGACAAGTTCAGCCATGGAACTCCTATTACCATCACAGGACTAGGAGGGACTGAAATATCAGCCAGACAAGTTAAATTGATGATGAAAATTGGACAGTTGCCCAAGAAAGAATATAGTGTGGTTATTGTGCCTATTCCTGAATACATCATTGGAATAGACATTTTGAAGGGTATGACCTTAAATTTACCTGAAGGGAAATACCAATTTGCTGTGAGGAAAATAGGCATTAATGCAGTCTTAGTGGGGAAAATCAAGATGGATCCAATCACTTTGCCCGAACCTTCTGAAGTAATTACTTTGAGGCAATATCGTGTGCCAGGTGGGCAAGATGAAATTGCCAACACTATAAGAGAATGTGTTGAGGCAGGAGTGTTAGTCCCTACAACTACTCAATGGAACAACCCTGTCTGGCCAGTCCGAAAGTCAGATGGAACATGGAGGATGACAGTAGATTATAGACAGCTGAACAAAGTGACTCCTCCCTTGTATGCTGCTGTCCCAGACACAGTTACTTTAATAGAGAGAATACAAAAACGTGAAGGGACTTGGTATGCAGTTATTGATTTGGCCAATGCCTTCTTTACAATCCCAATAGACCCCAAGCAATGGAATCAGTTTGCTTTTACTTGGCAAGGCCGACAGTATACATTTACACGCCTGCCGCAAGGATATATTCATAGCCCAACTATTTGCCACAGGATTGTAGCTGAACATTTGGATGAATTAAAGTTACCTGGTGTACAGCTTACACATTACATAGATGACATCATGATACAAGGAAAGAATATAAAGGAGGTGGAGGAGAGTTTAGTATTATTAATTGACCATATGAAAAGCAAAGGATGGGAAATCAACCCCGCAAAGGTTCAAGGGCCAGCTCAAACTGTAAAATTCTTGGGGATACAGTGGAATAGAGGACTGCGAGAAATTCTCCCACAAGCTCGACAAAAAATCCAGGATTTTCCCACCCCTACCAATAAGAAAGAGGCCCAAAAGTTCATAGGGCTGTTTGGTTATTGGAGACACCACATCCCACATTTGGGACAGATTTTAAAACCCTTGTATAAAGTCACCAGAAAGAAATATGAATTTGACTGGGGACTTGAACAAAGTAGAGCTTTTGAGGAAGCAAAGGCTGCTATTCAATTAGCTCTAGACTTATGGCCTATGCAAAATGGGCCAGTGGAGTTACAAGTGACTGTACAAGATGACTATGCAAATTGGAGTCTGTGGCAAAAACAACAAAGCCGAAGTGTACCTTTAGGCTTTTGGTCAAGGAAACTACCCTCATCTGGAGTGCAATATACACCTTTTGAGAAGCAGCTGTTAGCTGCATATTGGGCTTTAGTAGAAACTGAGCAACTAACTCTGGGTCATGAAGTGGTATTAAGGCCTGGAATTCCAATTATGACTTGGGTAATGAGTACCCCAGCTTCTCACAGAATTGGACATGCACAAGAGGCAAGCATAATCAAATGGAAGTGGTATATTCAGAATAGGTCCAGAGCAGGCAAAAATGGAGTTTCTGCTCTACATGAATCTGTGGCGAACATTGATACTGAGAGCAATGAAAAGCCCCTTGAATCTAAGCAACAGATGGTACCATCCTTAGTGAAATGGAATAATGGATATGACGGACTAAATGAAGAACAGAAGAAACATGCTTGGTTTACTGATGGGACAGCAAAATATTTAGGACAGAAGAGACATTGGAAAGCAGTAGCCTATAACCCCTGTACAAGGAGAACTCTGGAAAGTTCTGGGATAGGTGGAAGTAGCCAATATGCTGAACTGATGGCAGTGCATCAGGCCATCAGAGCAGAGAAAGGAGGACAGTGTCATATATTTACTGACTCGTGGGCGGTAGCTAATGGATTAGCTACGTGGATGCCTATATGGAAGAATCAGAATTGGGAGATTCATGGCAAACAAGTTTGGGGTAAAGAGTTATGGGAAAATATATGGGACATGTCTTTGGTTACAGATCTGTCAGTTTTTCATGTTGATGCTCATGCAACCCTGACCACACCAGAACGTGAGTACAATGCACATGTGGATCGACTAGCAAAGATTGCTACTGAATGTATTGTCCCTACTCCGACTCCAACTGATGACCCAGCCTTAGCAAGATGGGTCCACCAGACTGCTGGCCATTTAGGGGTCCAGGCCACCCATCGATGGGCACAGGATCGAGGTATCAGTATTTCTCATGCGTTGTTAAAACAAATAACAGAGGAGTGTTGTATATGCCAATTAGAAAAAGAACGAACTCTTCCTAGGATAGTTACTGGAGAAATAGCAAGGGGAAAAGTTCCAGCCCAAATTTGGCAGATAGATTATATTGGCCCACTACCCCAGGATAAAGGATGTAAATATGTATGTACGTGTGTTGACACCTATTCAGGTGTACTAGTGGCTTGTCCTTATAAAGACGCAACTCAGAAAAACACCTGTAAAACTTTAGATATTGTAAGTTTATATTATGGAACCCCAATGCAGATTCAAAGTGACAATGGGTCACATTTCAAGGGCAAAGAAGTGAAAAGATATTGTGTGTTGAATAATATAGAATGGATATATCATATTCCATATTACCCACAAGCATCTGGGCTAATTGAAAGAATGAATGGATTGTTGAAAGAACAGCTGAGAAAATTAAGCTCAAATAATTCATATCGACATTGGAAGGATAATTTGTCTATTGCCTTACGTAATTTGAATAATAGACCCTTAGGGGGGAGTACACCTCTAGCCAGAATGATGACCCCAAATCTGCAGATCAGAGAACAGCAAACATGTGAGATTCAAAACATTGAATTTTGGACTGTGAGGGAAGATGTCCCACTACCAAGTCCAGGAACACCTGGTTCAGCAGGATATGATTTACATTGTATAGAGAATTTTAGGTTAAATAGGAAAGAGATAAGAAAAACCCCTACTGGAGTATGTATGAGAATCCCCAAGAATCATCTTGGATGGATATTACCTAAACCAGGATTAGCGGCTCAAGGAATACATGTATTGGCTGGAGTGATAGATTCTAATTATCAAAAAGAAATTGTTGTGACACTCCAGAATATGGGTAAAAAACCTGTACAATTTTGTAGAAATGATAGGATGGTTCAAGTCATTATTATCCCCTGTGAAAAAATACCCTTTGTGAAAACTGACCCTCCTCCCAAAATAACTACTAGAGGGGCAAAAGGGTCTTGCTCCATTGATAGAATAAAGTCAGGAGCTAAGGTATGGGTAAAACGGAAGCCAGATGATATTCCAAAGGCTGCAGAAGTTATAGCCCATGGGAAGGACAACACTGTAACAGTTGTTTATTCAGGGGAAAATAATTACCAAATCGTACCCCTGAACCATATATTTTACCGTGAATAGGTTATAATAATAGATTCACAGACTATTCTTTTTGTCCTTTGTTTTGGCTAACCTTGTTGCTAGTTTTGTTTCCTTCAGGCTTAAGCACCCTGCACTTTCCGGTGACTGCCTAAGCATGTAGCATTCTTGGAATTCCTGCCAGCTCCTTAAAGAAATGACCTCTGGAATGGGACTTTTTGGGGGCAGGGCCATCTCTACATCCAATTTCAGCATGAAGAAGCTATGGAAAATGAGACCTTCACCCCTCACCCCAAGATTTTGAGCCCCAATCGTTCAAGGGGGGTGGAAATGATGATAGTGTTCTGTTTACTTATTTTGTGTTATCCTTGCTGTGTTGTTTTATTGTTATGATATTATTGATCCTATGTAATGGATACAAGGATTTAGGGGTGGACATTTGAATTATTAATAATTATTTTGGGGATGATTGATTGAAGAGATTATCTTGCTGGGACCTAGGGGTGGATCGCATTTGAATCGTTAAACCAATGTTTAGGAATGTCACCAAATGATATGTTTTGCTTTATAATGAATGATATGTTTTAGTTTCCTTTGTAATTGAATCACAATGTATGTTCTAGGATACATGGCTGATTAGATTATGTATCCTATAACAAGGGGTGGAAATGGACTCGATCCAATGGGGTTTCCCCGCACAGGTTCGAATCCTGTTCGTGACGCCAAATGTATCAGGAGGGCCGAGTTTATAATCTCAAAGAAGATCATAAACATGTCTGAAAGGTTCGGAACCGCCGGATATAAGAAACTCTCAAAGTAGAAGGCAGAAGAATCAAAACATTTATTTAGGCTCCACAGTAACCAACCCATGAACCAGAAGCCCCATTTTGATATGTTGGTCATAATCTTCCAGGCCCAATAGGTACGCCTTGAAAGAGTAACCAGGAGGCTACAGAGAAACATGATTGCGTAAAGCAAAATCATGTTTCCCCCTTGATGGTAATAAGATTACCCACTGGACTGAAGTCTTTGTTCAGCTTCCTCCCGTAGATCAGCTCTGCTGCTGGCAGCTCCTGCCTCAGCTGTGTCTGTTTCTGAAACTGAAGCTGCAACTGAAACTGACGATGTAACGGTCGTAACTGCCTCTGTAACGGTCGTTGTAACTGCCTCTGGCTCCAACCGGAAAAGGAAAGAGAGGAAGAATCTTCAAGCTGTCCTCTCCCCTCTTATAGGGTTTCTGACATCATCAAGCTCCGCCCAAATGACCAGGGCCGATTGGTTCCTGAGTTGGCTCCTCCCCCTAGGGTAGACCAGGTTCTGGAGCTAACACCTCCCCTCAGCCAGCCCCATGACTCCCCACACAGGAAGCCGTCTGCCTCCCGGCATGCTCCCCGGGCCTCCTGCCCCGGAAGAGCAAGCCACAGTGTCCAGAGGCTCAATGAGGCAAGCTGAGCCATTCAAAGAAAACAAAAGCCATTATGGCTACACATGGTTTCTGCCAAATGTGTATTAATTTTTGGAGCTGTAAAGCAAAGAAACGTTTAGGGAGGAATGTTCTTCCATTCCTCCGAGGAGCGCTCTTCTCTTCTAAGGAGCTCCCATAAAATGATACTTTGATCCTTCAATGAAGTCAGGATCTCATGGGTGGGCACTCTCTCTAACCTTGCCCACTGTTGTTGTGTTTGTCCCTTGTTCTCGAAGAGGACCATGACATCAGGGCCATGATGACTTGCAGTTGACTTTGAGTGAGGGAGGGCTGTGCAAGGTTATCAGCCTCACTTTCTCCTCCACAGCCATCTGGGTCCAGTGGCCTAATATTCACCAGGAAGAATGGAGATGGCCCAGGATGCACTGGGAGACCCTGGCCCTTTCAGGCTAAGGTCTTTTCAGGTTCTCACTTTGAGTGAGGTAATGCCCATTCAGTGAATAGGCCTCTTTAAGAAGTTAATCAAGGGATGGCCTCTTTAATTAAAACTCAAAAAAAAAAAATCAAACTGGGAAGGAAGACCCTCAGCCTTCCTGGCCAAAAGAGAAACTATTATTATTTAGTATTTACATTCACTCTGTGCTAGGAGGGCAGGGACCTACTGTCCAATCTATGAGCTCCAGGGTGAGCCAGGTCCCTATGTTGATATAGTACCTGGCTAACCAGGGACTGATCATGTAGCAAGATATGAAATAATAACACAGTACACTTGTCTTGCATTTTGACCTGACAAGAATCTTATGAAGAAAGTCCTCTGATGGACTCATGACCCACCAGAGCAGACTCAGAGCCGTCTTAGCTTGAACAATTTTCGTCCACATTTTTTCTGTAAATTCTCCACGGAGGTCTCACCCAACAAGCTAGAGGGTGTCCTCATTTTCTTTAGTATTTTGCAGACATAACTCAAGTTGTCTGTTAGCCCTCACTCTCACCTTTCGTGATCATTTGTCCTGGATGAGAACTTTGAGACTGGCTAGGGAAGGAGGCCCACGTAAATGGGAGGGACTTGCTCAAGATTTAGCTGGTGGTGGAAGGAGAATTCAGGGGGTATCTAACTACCAGCAACTGTGTCCTTTCTGCCACTGCCTTCCAAACAGCATGAGACCTCAAAGATCTAATTTGGTGCCTCTATCCAATCCTAGAGATAACTGAACAGTGCTATACCAATTACCTATAGTCTATAAAGTTACCTAGAACCATTTTGGAGAGACCCTTCAACCAGCTTTTCAGATGTGACTCAACAGAAACAAAAGGAGGAACATTGTATTTATTTACTTATAGGTACCATCTGACCCATTATACCCACTTCTGCTAGCTGTTGTCAAGCGGCACTCAGCATCTTCCATTACAGCCACAAAAGTTAGAGGCTCAGGCCCCCGGCGGAGACTTGAGTAGAGATTAATGTGTCTGAGTTTATTGTACAGGTTCCAAAGGGGGCCTGTGTTTGTTTAACACTGACTGCCTTTAATAACCAACTACAACTTGGAAGACTCGTCTAACGGCCCCTTCCCACAAAGCAAACTTTCAGTGGGCTCTTAAAACCTTTTAATGAATTCTATCTCAGGATTCCCATTCCTATCCTTATCAGAGCATCAAGCAGGATGGCAAAAGGTTTACTGCAAGAAAATTAAGAAATCAGATCTTTTCCTTAATAATGGGCTTGTACCTCACATGAGTATTCTAGAATACTGTCCCACTGATTAAAAATCCTTCCAGTATGCTCCCCCACCAACATCCCAGGACTGAAGTCTGTCTTACTGCTATTCACAGAGCTGTAAGAAACTAAACTCTCCATTTATGATTTTCTTATTGCTCCATCATAGCATGGAGATGGCTGTGGGTTTTCAGAGGCTGAGTCAGGGGAAGGCACGCTCTGGCAGGTCCTATAAAGTTGAAGAGCTGTGAGTACGGGCCCAGCAATATACGATGGTGTTGAACTATTGTTAGGAGAGTGATCTGGCTCAAAGAGGCTTCTCATCAGAAGACTGGTCAACAAAGGAGGACTTTTTTTTGGCTATGGCAACTTGGTTAAGCCATTTAAGCATCCAGGGACTCAGATCTTTGTCTACAACTATGACTTTTGGGACTCTATAACCAATGTACTTTGTACATATTTTGTTTTTACTTCTCTGCATTTATGTTGTTCCCTCCAAGTAATATATAAGCTCCTTGAGGGCAGGTGCTGTCTCATCTTTGTCTTTGTAGTTCCAATGCCTGGCACGTTCTCAGTGATTAATAAAAGATATATGAATGGAAAAGGAAGAAAAGTCTTTACCTGAGGTCAACATTATAACCTTATTTCTTAAACAAAAAAAAAATCCAAAAATAAAACCTTCCACCCCCAATCATGATGGCTTGGGGAGGGGAAGAGAAAGCACACTAAAAGCTTTTACAACAATCTATTTCTAAGACTTGAAATAATCTCTTTGAAAAAAGTAAACTGATTATAATACAAAAACAAAACGGTGGAGGTAATTCAAAATGCACACATTATTGTTTCATGAAAAGTGTATTTATTTTGCTACAAAACCAACCAGGAAAAAAGGATCCATTTGCTGTTTAGTTTCTAGAAAACTCATGTGAACCTGAAGAAACTTTGGGAAATGTTTACTTTTGATTTTGTCTTGTAATACTGATAATTTGTAGCCTAGGCCCCCTGGCTTCTGTTGGGCTTAACTGTCAGTTATAATCACTTTAAGCCTAAATGTTTATAATAAAAATGTAAAAGGCTGTATTTGTATCAGTCAAGGGATATAGTTTTCTGTGTTAAAAAAGAGGATAGGAGACATGGAAAAATCAAAGATTAAACTTTTGTACATGTTGTTCTGGGTCATGCCATTCGATCCAGTAAAACAGAAAACCTTTTCAATTTAAGATGATTTCAAAGTGTTTTTGTTTGGTCTTCAATAAGGGAGATCCTAGTGGCATATGCTGTTATGTTTATTAACAGCCAGATTCAATTTGGAAAACTATAATTTGCTACCAAGACCTCTGTTATGCTGGGAAATCACCTATTGATTTACATGGAAATAGAAAACAGTTTCTCTGTGCAAGGACTACTAGAAAACTGTCCTACAACTGCAAGCATTTAGTTCTCCCCTGGCCTGAGCGGTTGGACAGCCAGCTGTTTCTGACAATGGGCTGTGATGTCGGGGATCAGGATACAGGTTGGCTGCTGACTTTCTGGATTCTTCTCGCACAGAAACTCCTGGAGTTGGAAGAGGGCTTCGATCCGGTCCAATCACTTCACTTTACAGATGAGGAAACTGAGGCTCAGAATAATGTTTGAATTCTTAATCATCATCATTTCCCGAACAGGTCAGGGCATCATAGAGAACTTTCTAGGGGTTCTGTGGGCAAATCAAGGGCAGCGGAAGCAGACAAAAGTGGAGAGACAGGTACAAGCTGAGTATCTATAGACAGCAGCTTGTATAGGAATGCAGAATCACCAGGGACACTTGATAGGGAATTCCCTGGACCTAGTAGGTGAGTAGGTATAGACAATTGGCTGAGGAGGGGACCTGTGCCTAGGGGAGCATTCCATGGTTAGGAGAAGAAGCAGGCCCTAGGCCAGGGGTGGGGAACCTGCCGCCTCAAGGCCACGTGGATGGGAATTCTCTTGTGTTAGGTATAATTATTGGTGCTTTGCCCTTTGTAAAGCACTTCCTTTGCTGGTTCTGCTCTGTGCCCTAGCAGAGGACACCCTATTCTCGAGAATGGAATAAAATTTATTTCTGCTCCTTATTATAAATTTAATTGGTGAGGGTCTTTCATCCCACACAACAATCTTAGGGTCATTCCTTTGTGTTCCCCACATAAGATAGGCCATATCCTGATCTCATGCCTCTGTGGGCCCTCCATGCCTGAAATGAACCCCGCTTCTTCCCTCCATCTCAAGGAGTCTTTCTCTTCCTAGAAGACGGAAGTGAATTTTCTGCATGAAGCTTTTCCTGATCTCCTAGCTATCAGTGCCCTATCTCCCAAACTAACTTGTATTTAACTACTTGGGATATAGTAGCGTTGAGTTATTTTATAGTTATTCTCTACAGATTCAGATGTGTACTTCTTGTCTCTGCTCCTCCCCCGCCCCTACTTCATCCCCAAGAAACATGGGGCTGTGAACTCCCTTCTCATAGGGATTGTTCCGTTGATTGTGTTTGTATCCCCAGGGCCTAGCACAGTGCTTGGCACATAGCAGGCATTCAATAAACACTTGCTGACTAACTGATCCTCACTGTTGTCTGTCCTTGGATACCCTTCACTCCTTATCCTACCAGTGCTAATGCCCTCACAGCCCTTAACCCGGGTCACTTTCACCTTCTTCCTAGAGAAATCATGACACTGGACTATCCATTACTAATTCATGCTATATAATTCCAATTAGATTATTGCTGCATGGCAATCACACTCTGCCATGCTCCCACAAGTGGCTGCTTCAAATCTTCTCTCTTAAGCCTTGAATGACCTTCCCATTCTAGCCCCTTCTTCCATAGTGGATGATGACTTCATCTCCTATTTTACTGAGGAAATTGGAGCTATTGGTCATGCACTCCCTCCATCATCCTTATTCCATTCCTGAAACCCCTCCACATCTTTCTTCTCCTTCCCTCTTCTCCGGTCTCTGAAGGATAGAGAGCCTTTCTCTTTGCCAAGTCTTCTTGTGCTCTTGGTCCTAGCCCAGGTCACCCTGTCTTATCACTTGTTTTCCCTCCCTCTCATCTTCAGTCTCTCCCTATATACTGGCATCTTCTAAGTGCCTACAAACATATTCAGTTTTTAACCTATACTTGAATAATGTTCCTGTAACCTTGCTACCCTCTCAAACTCCCAACTAACATCTCTTCTCTCTCCCGCTGCCACACTCCTAAAAAGAGTTGTCCACATTTGCTGCCTTCACTTCATCATGACCCACTCAATCTCATGCAACTTGGTTTGTGACTTCAACACTCTCCTGAAGTTGCTCTCTCCAAGACCACTGCTGACTGCTCCACAGCTAAATCCCATTACTTCTAGTCTTCCTCAACCACTCTGCAGCTTTCTACTACTGACCAACTCTTCCTACTCAATGCTCTCTCTTTCCTATGATTTTGTGACACTGTTCTCTTCAGGTTCTTCCTAAGTTTATTTGACTGTAAATGGTTCATCTTTCTTGCCTGATAATTCTCCATTGGTGCCTTCATTTATAAAGTAATGCGGTCAAATTGAATGAACACCTAAGTTCCATTCTGGTTCTAAATCTATATCCTGCCTCCTTCAAATTCTCAATGCTTTGTTCCTTATCCCTTCCATGTAGCACAATAATATCTCTCTCTCTCTCTTTCTCTCTCCTATTTCAAAACCTGCTTGATGAACATCTCCAAATGGATATCCTGTTGACATGTCAAACTCAGAAGTCCTCAGTCCTCCTTGACTTTCTTCCATTCCCTCTTCTACCTATATCGATATCGATGACTGCTCAAGTCTCATCAATTCTCCCTCCCCAGTCTATCTTGCAATCTCCCCTTTCTCCCTAATGATATCCATCATCCTGACTCATGCCTCCATCACCTCTTACCTAGATGACTGTAATAGCCTCCAAACTGGTTTCCTGACTCTATTCCCCTCTCTCTCTGATCCATCCTCACCACAACTGCTAAAGTAATCTTCTAAGGCACAGTTTGGGTCATGTTGCTGCTCCTCACCCCAAGCCCCCCAATCCTTCAATGTCACTCCTAGGGTAAGAGAGCTCCTATAACTGGAACTTTTCTGCCTTTACAATCTGATTCCTGCATACTCTGGATTCCATCCAAACTGGGTGTCTCTCTCACCTCTGACTCCACCTCCCATCTCCTGCCTCTATACCCTTGCACAAGCTCTCACAGAATGCAAATATGAAGCTCCTCCTTATTGCCACATTCAGGACATAGATCTTTCTTCAAGGCTTAGCTCAGGTACTGTTTCCCCTGGGGGTGGCCCCCCACCCCCAGGCCTAGAAGCATCCCATGAGCCCCACACTGACCTCACTCTCTTCTTTTTCAAATTACCTTGTAATCAGTCAGTCAATGAGTATTTATTATGTGCCAGGCACTGGCTGCTGGCTATACGAAGAAAAGTAAAAGAAAATCCTAACTCCCAAGGAACTAACAGTTTAATGGGAGAAACAACAAGCAAATCCAACTATATACAAACAAGCTATATAGGATAAAGTGTAAATAATCAACCAAGGAAAGGTACTAGCATAAAAGGAGACTGGGAAATGCTTCTTAGAGAAAGTGGGGTGTTAGCGGGGACTTGAAGGAAGCTGAGTAAACTAGGGGGTGGAGATGAGGAGGGAGAGGACCCATGCATAGGGAATAGTCAGTGAAAACACCTAGAGTCAGGGGATGAGGTTTGAGCAACAGCAAAGAGTTCAATGGATCACAGAATATATAGGAGAGGGGGTCTTTGAATGCCAAATAGAGGATTTTATATTTGAACCACCAGAGTTTACTGAGGAGAGGGGTGCTATGATCAGACCTGTGCTTTAGGAAGATCAATCTGGCAGATGTGCAGAAGACAGACCAGTTCATCATGAGACTTGTGGCAGGGGGTAAGACAGCAGTTAGGAGGTGATAAGGGCCAGCATTAGGGGGATGGCAGTGTCAGAGGAAAGAAGGGGAGTCTGAGAGAAATGTTATGAAGGTAAATTGGACAGGCTCTAGCAACAGACTGTATATTGGGGGGGTGAGAGTAAAGAGTTGAGGACAACTGGGAGGGTAGTGTTACTCTCTAATAGGGAAGGAAGCTTGAAGGGGTGGGTTTGGAGAAAAGACAATGAGTTCTGTTTGGGATATAGTGAGTTTAAGATGTCTACTGGACATCCAGTTTGAGATGTCTGAAAGGCAGTTGGAGATGTGAGATTCAAGGTCAGCAGAGAGACTGGGGCAGGAAAGGTAAACTGGAGAATTGTCAGCACAGAGATGATAATTAAATCCCTGGGAGCTGATGAGATCACCAAGTGAAGTAAAGAAGGAAAAGATAGGAGGACTTAGGGCAGAGCCTGGTGGGACCACAGGTCCTTTGTTCTTGAGGGGGACCATGACATCAGGAAGGTGATGCCATGATGTGTAAGTGAACTGGATTTAAGTGAGACAGGGTTGTACAAAGTCACCAGCCTCACTTTCTCCTTTGGAGCCATCTAGGTCCAGTGATAAGATATAGATCAAGATGACTGGAGATGGTCCTGGATGCAGTGGGAGATCTTGGTCTTTTTAAGTTAAGGTCTTTCCCAGATCTCAGTTTGACTAAGGCAAAGCTTATTCAGTGATTAAGACTTAATAAGAAATGAGGCAAAAAATGGCCTCTTTAAAAAAAATCTGGGAGGTTTCTGGGCAAAACAGAAACTTGCTATTTACATTGTCTCTGAGCCATCAGGACCCAAACAGTGACCAAGTGAGGCTTGGGCTGGGACCTATTGTTGGCCAATCAATAAGAGCCAGAGTAATTTGGGTTTAAGGCATGATCATGAAGAAAGAAATCTAGCAGGTAAACCCCAAGATATCTTGCCAGGTTTCAGTGATCAGAATTTACATTCTTTTGGGCAGAGCACCTGCAGATACCTACTATGTACCAGGCATGGTGCCAGGCACTGGGGATACTCTATGTGGACAGAGGGAGAAGAGGGAGCAAGCAAGGAAGGAAGGAAGGAAGGAAACCCACAGGTAGTAGGTATGACCTCGAAGAAGATCCAGCAGGGGAGACTGAAAAGAAGCAATCAGACAGGCAGGAGGAAAATCAGGAGCAAACGATGCCCCAAAAACCTTAGCAGAAAAGAGTATCGAGGAAAGAGTGATCAACAATATCCAAGGGTGTAGAGAGATCAAGAAGAAGGAGGATTGGCAACTTTGGAGAGTGAAATGAGGAGGCTGGAAGCCAGACTACAGAGTTAAGCATGAGAGAAAAGGAAGTGAGGCACTTGTAGATAGCATCTTCCAAGTGGTTATGAAGTGGAATCAGTAAAGGAGAGAAGAGCTATGGGCTGTTTATAAGTGAAACTTGCTAAAAATAATTGGAAAGCGATTAGAACTATACCCAAGTACAAAGCAAAACCTCATTAAGTTGGACTCTACTAATTTAGAATTTGTGAGACAATTTGGACTGAGACTGAAATAAAGTTTACCTCTGTTTGGCAAACCTTTTCTTCAAAAAAGGTCAAATTGGGGAGGAGTTCAGATGTGAGGATAATGCAGATTAACTGTATGACTGGGTTGGGAGGAAGGCAGAGCATGAGGCTCTTCTTTGGAAGACAAGGTGTGCTTGCTGCAGGGGTGGGGGCCTCATGTGAAGATGGGCCCCCATGCTGGGCTTGCCCTGTGGAGCAGGCTATGTGAATGGCCCATGGGAAAATAGCATGAACAAGATTCCAGGAAGAAAAATTGAAAATATTTAAGAATATAAACAATTTTCAAGTACCGTCAAATTACTTTAGAAGTCTATGCTAGTTACAGATCATACTTGTCCACTCATCACAGAAGGACCTTGTCTGACTGGGAGCACGATCAAGTAGAGAAAACTCTGGTCTTAGGCTTGAGGGACATGGTCTAAGTCCAACAGCAGCGTATGCTGGAGACAGGACTTGAACCTGAGTCTTCCTGACCTGAGAATGGCCTCTGTCAATGGGAGTCAGAGTCAGCTGGTCTGAATCGGTAAGACCATCTGTCCCAGAATATTTTTTGTCATTAGTATAAACTAGATTGTGTTCTCTTTGAGGCCAGGACTGCTGCTGACTGCTCCTCCTTTCTATTTCCTCCCCCAGAAAGCTTCAGCACAGCATCCTGCACATAGCAGGTTGTCAGTGAATAATGGACTGAATTGTTGCAAGGTTTGCACTCTCAAGATTTACTCGTCATGATAGTGGTAAAGCATTCATATGGCAAGACAGACAATTCTCCATACTGGTTCCAATAGAAAAGTATGGACAATTAATAAAAGTAAAGCACAAGAAAAATAGAATTTTTAAAAGATTTCCTGTTACTAAACAATGAGTCTTTTTATTATATTTGTGTGCGCGTGTATGTGTATATACACGTATACACACATACACACACTTGGAAGTTGAAGCGGGGGGACCCTAAAGATGCAAAACCTGTTAAAGGGGAAGCTGGGAAGCCATGATGCATCAAAATCCACTACTAAGGAGCTGGCGGGGAGCCTTACTAAGAAGAAGGTGGCTAATGCTGCCCCATTTCAGGAGGACGTCCATTCTATGAATGACCAAAGGAACTCAAGACTAAAGGGCTCAAATGATGATGATAAGTTATATTTGGTAGTTGTAACCCTCTGACAGGCTGTGAAAGTCTATGTTTAACCACAAATTATGATTATACACTGTACATTACATACATCCTACAGACCTTGGGAATAAGCAAGATAAAATTTTGGCTTTTCTTTTGTTCTCATTATTGATATACTCTTTTTTTTTTGAGGGTCTCTACCCAATAAAAATTACTGTGTTGAAAGAGAATATATACATATATATTATACACATATGTGTATGTCAAAATGTTATCATTTGTTTGAGAATGGTTCCCATGGTAAAATTTGGATATGAAAAATCCTAATATGAAAATCCATTCTTTTGTTAGAGGAAGTGAATTTCAGTTTTATTTAAAGAAATGTGAATCTTTTGTTTGAAAAAAAAACTCAATGCAAAAAAATTCTCAAGAAATTTATTAAAAAGCAAAGTACTTTTCTCACTGTGTGTGTGGGTGGAGATTAATGGTACTAATTCTGTCTATCCAAAAGGTCTTTTAGAAAAGCTAAGTAAATTAGAAGATTAAAGGGACAATGATAAAAAGCCTGGTACCAGTGGCAGGACTTTTAAAATTAACACTATAAAAGCTAGAGCCACCACAATGCAGCGTATTTACAAATGTCGTGTGCTGTCAATTATTACACTTCATTACCCTCCCATTCTCCATGCCTGCAGTGATATTTAGTAATTCTTAGGCAGTTCTCTTGCTGAAAGTTTTTTGTTCTCTTTCTGGCAGCCACTGGAAGTACTTGTAGGACAAGGAGTACTCAAACAAATTTTACTCCTGCCTGATTGATTTTATTGCCAAAACAGGCATTATCTTAATTACTACAATATAGAAGAAAATAAAACTGCCAGCCTTCTTTGGCAAACAGTTTATTGCTAATTATTCTATGTAACAAAGTGTTCAAATAGTCAAAGCAGCATACACCAATGAAATAATCATTTCTAAGAAGAAACTAGAAACAGATCTATCTCTATAGGGTTATCCACATACTATTCTGCCTTTGGATGCAAAAGGCCAACTCATGCTTGAAAATTTAAAGATCAGACAGGAAGAAAAGAAAGGAAGTGGAGAATCTATTAAGAGTTCATAACAGTGGGTGGTATGAGTTTACATTGAAAGCTCTCATCTACTCTCTCAGATAAGCAGCTTATACTGCTGTCAAGTTGGAGTTTTCTTGGTAAATTAAATTAGGAAATCACCTGGACCATTTCTCCTGCTTCAATTTATTATTTTCTGATAACAGATGTTGAAAATTCTGATCAACTGAAGACTAGGAAAGACATTATAAATAAAGTCTAATGAGTTGATAAATGAAACAAAAATTTAAAAAAAGACTAAAATTTATAAACTATTAAATAATTAGATATTTCAAAAGGAGAAGAATATCACATTACTAAGATACAATAAAACAGTCCAATTTCAGAAGAAAAACTGAGTGAGACAAACATGAAATAAAAAGGAAAAAGAAAACCTCACTGGGTACAGAGAGGTTTACAAATGAGATTTATAAAACATTTAAAGAATAAATAATCCAAAGTTTTATTTAAGATTCTCAAGAACAGGAAGAAGGCACCTCATCAAACTACATCTATGAAATAAACATGGTCCTGATCCCTAAGTCAAGGAGCGATAAAACACAAAGAGTATTCTGGACCAATAACACTAATGTATTTACTTGAATATTCAAATTACTGATGTATATTAATGCAAAAAATTAGATAAAATGTTACTAAAGAAGCTACAGCAATATAGTGCCAAATTTTCATGATGATCAAGTTGGAACTATACCAGAAATGAAAGCATGGGCCAACATTAGGAAAATAATAGCATAATTATGCTAATAACAAAAATCAAATGATTATATAAATAGATGCAGAAAAACCAAGAGCTAACATTATTTGTAACAGTGAAGCCTTGGAAGCTTCCCCGAAAAGATCTAGGGTGGAGCAAGCATTTCTACTGTCTCCATTATTAATTGACACAATCATACAAATGCTGGTCACAGTGATAAGACAAAGCACTGGAGACAATGTACAGAGGTAAGCAGGAGGCCGATGATATGACAGTTTGCTTAGAAAACCCTAGAAAAAGTGGCCCAGGAATCACCAGGAGGAGGAAGTCATTCATTATTTAAAGCTCTATTGCTCCCCTAAGTTGAGCGGGAAGGGTCCCCCCTCCCCCCTGCACACACACCTGAAAAGAAGCAGAAGCTGTTTTCCATTTACGAAGATGAAGTCTCTCCCAGCAAGAGGAAACCTATCAGTCCTGAAGACCAGTGCTTAGATTCTGAATGATGCTCAGTGAACATCCATTTGTTCACCAAGTGAGTGAATTTTTTAATTCCTCCTTGTAAAAGGAGGATAATAATGCTTACGTGCCTAGCTCCTTATGTTGCTGTGACAGCTACAGACATGTTTGAGATGTGGCCCTTGCTCCCAAGGAGCTTACAGCCCATTACAGTGTGATATCAACTACTTCTTTGTAGTGGGATGGAATGAAATGTAAGATCCCAGAACTGCGTAACAACCATGTATTAAGATAAACAAGTGTAACTATAATGTTTTTACTTAATATCAGGGGAAACCTAACTGTGCAACTGCCTATCCATGCAATTAGTATCTCTGTGTTTTATAATTTAGCTGTTCTACAGGGCTGTGTATTTTCCCAAACCACAAAGACCCTGGCATGGGCCCAGGGCTCAGACACTATGCCACAGTAGGAGGTTCTGACATTTGCTCCTGGATGTCAGAAGGGCATTGGCTAAGACTTTTAGTATGTTCAGATACTGGGAAGTAGGATCTATTCTAGACAGAAATTTCCCTGATCTAAATCCCTTTAAGTAAATGGAATGGTTTATCTATGTCAAAGGAACTAAGAATTTATTCTATCCAAAACATCATTTAATCCTAGTAGAATATGACATTTCCTTTGGATATATAACAATTGCTGACCTTTATCTACCTAGTGTTTCAAGTCTGTAGAGTACTTTACACAGATTATCTAGTTTGTTCCTAGCAACAACCCTCTGAGGTAAGTACCAGAAGTTATTGTCCACATTTTACAGATGTATTTTTCAGATTTCAAAAAGAGAACATGAACTAAGTGATCTTGTGAAAATGTTTCCCTTTCCTTCTCTGGCCTTCAGTGTCTTCATGTGTAAAATGAGAGGCTTAAATTAAATTTGCTGCTCTGACATTCTGTAGTTTAGGATTCTCCACGAAGGGCTGGTTAGAGTTTATTTTCTCCTGGGCTCGTTCTCCACCTTTCCTGAAATGCCAAGGGCTGATTCAAGGAATGAGTTTTCTGAAAACTTTTTTGTACATACATTCGGTTACCTACATTCCCCTCTCAGCCCTGTTGCTGATGTCCCACTTCAGACACTATTTTGTTTCGGAGCTCTCAGTGCTTGGGGCCTCCTGGCCCTGCAGCATCCCTCTGCAGGGTCCACCTCACAAGGGGGAATTTTTCCTAGGGTCAGTGTTCCTCTCTTACCCAGACTTCAAGAACATCACCATCCAGTTGGGACCTTTCCCATAACCCCCTTCAAGTCCTCTTTGTGTGCTGTCATCTCCTAGTAGAATGCAAATTCCTTGAGGGCAGGGCCTGTCTTTATCTACAGCGCTTCCTTCCCTTCTCCCACCTACACAGACAAAAAAGAAGACTAAATCTGGCTCCTGAACAGAATACTTAATAAATATCTCTCAAAAAAACCCCAAAAAACCACAGCCTGCCTGTTAGTGGGCACAAATGACACTGGTGAAGGTAAAGGCTTGGTTCCTCAGAATACAGTCTCAATAACTGGTGCCTTTGGATCAGCCATTTTAGTGATGACGGTAAAGGAGAAACCAGCCTGGGAGCAATCCTAGTTTGACACTTGTTAGCTCGATGACATGAGTAAGTCCTTTACCCTCTCCAAGTCTAAATGTCCTCCTCTGTAAAAGGGAATAACAATGGAGCCTTCATAGATTTCTGAAAGGGCCAAATGAGTTGACTTGGTGCAGACTCTGCCAGCCTGTAAGCGCCAAATAACTAACAGCTATCATCACCACCAGAAGCAACAACTTCTCTTGGAAGAGGCTGAGGACAATCAAGTGCCTTATATGTCCACTAAGAATCACAATTCATTTATTTTTATATCAAAACCTGAACCTCAGAATCCATATTTTAATAGAAAATAATTATTTTAGAAAACTCTAGGCACCATGGTGACCTGGTACCTGGAATTTGTAGAGCCCCAGATAGGGTCAGCTAAGTTCTAGTATGTTAGCATTTGACTGCACCAACGAGAAAAACCAGCTATGGGCAGGACATGTGGCCAGACTAAACAACAAAGTGAGATGCGTCTTAGACCGGAATGCCAAGTAGGGACAGGGAAAGGTTAAGTATGAAAGAGGATAAGATGGGTGTCTGTGATAAGAACATTCCTAGGAAATACCCCCATTACAGAAGCAGTGAGTATATGGAATTGGCGCACACAGAAGGAGCCAGCGCTGGCGGCAGGATTGCAAAGTCCACAATTTTTGTCAGTTTAAAATGAGAGACAAACAAAAGACAAAAAAATGTGCTAATGAAAGACAAGACAAAGAATTTTTAAAAATGAGCTAAGTGAAATTATATGTGTGTGTGTGTGTGTGTGTAATTTATGACATTTTATATATAATAAAAACCAGTCCCCAAAGGCATGCATGCCAAGCCACTAGACCCGCTCATCCCTAAGTGCACTTACTTGTTGTTGACAGCGAAACACAGCTTGCACATCCCGTGTAAGACAGCTGTAGCATTCTGCAGAAACGAGGCAACTTTTGGATTCTCATCGACTGGGCCTTGTACGGAAAGGAAGCAGCCACAAAGCTTGTCAATGAGCCCAATGTTGACTACGTAGCTACAAGCAGAGGGGAAAATTGTATGTTACCAAATGATCCCAAGTTTGTTTCCCAGCCATGTCTGCATCCTCAGGGTCAATCTACACCAAAGGCAGGTTTCACATTCACAAATACATAAACATAAGAGGTTGAAGTAAAACAGATCAAATTACAATTTCCTTAAGTCTGGGCCTTCCAAAGTCCCAGGAGTTTCTGTTAAGAAATGGCTTGTTCCTTTGCCTCTCCGGAAACCACTTCTCAATAATGTGATGGACAGAAACACTGTATCAGCTGAAATGACATGTTATAATCTTCACCTCTATATACATACATATATGTTAAAAAGAAGTGTGTAAGAAGTCACAGTTTTCAGAGGACAGTAGTAATTCAGTAGATGAAACTCTTACTGAGACAATCTCCTAATGCTGATTTCAGTTTCTCATTGTTTTATTACATTACTATTAAGATGATAACCAGTGCAAGAATATAATTGTTTTTTATGGTATGAAAAATGCTAATCATCAAGCCTACAATTGTCACTTAAGAAGTCACTTTCATCTTCTCATTCCACTAGACAGTTCTCCAGGGCTGTTTAAAAGTCTGAACTGACAGTAACAGCTCTTTTATTAGATTAAAGAAAGCAGTAAGAATGGAAAATGATGCTTTAAGATCAGACAAAAGACTTAACAGATAAATCATTCTCTGCTCTGAGAACTCCAGTATTGATTCATGGCCACCGTATTTGAATTTTTAATCTGTATGAAAACTGGAGATCATATTGAAGAGCTTCCTATCTTTGGAGATGGATAAGAGGGTGGGGAGGTAAAACTGGCATCTTGTTTTGTACCCACAAGAGCTTTTGGATCCTACTCCCTATTTCTAAGAACCACCATCCAAACAAAAGTCCTCACTATTGTCCGACCACTGCCACGGCCTTTGAACCCATCCTCCTGGCTGTCCACACTTGTCTCCCGGAAGCAGGGATTGTGTCCTGTTGTGCCTTGGCTTAGAACCCACCCTTGGAGAGCTGCCTACCAAGGAGAGTTCAGACCCTTCAGGAATTTCAATTCAATTGAACTCAATACATATTTGTTAAGTGCCAATGATGTGTGAGACACTGTGCTGGAGAATGAAAGTGGCATTGAATCATGGTGAATGGAAGTTCTGGGAGGGCACAGACCCTGGTGTGTTTTCTCTTTGTATTTCCACTACCAGCACAGTTCATGACAATATGAGGGGCTTTGGAGAATCCTATCCCTCTCCATGTACTGCACCCTTCAGCGGTGGTCCGGCAGGACCGCAGAGTGAGGAGGGCCTGGGTTGGGGTCACGGGACTGACCCAGACAGACTGGTGACTCGTCCAGCCCTTTCTGAGGCTCATCTGGGGGTTGATGCTCTTTAGCTTCTCCTAGAAGTCTAGATCCTATGGCTTCTAGGTCACCTCACATTGTGTGTCTCTATGTCTAATTTCATCTGTGCTCTTGTCTAATCATCCCAGTTGTTTTTGATGAATGGGGCCAGGATTCTGGCAGTGTTTTTGTGAAATCCTGAGTTGGGTGGAGGAGTTTGAAACATGCTCTTTTTTTTTTTTTAAATCTGATGCATTTTTAGGGCTTTATTGGTGGGATCTGGGTTCCTCTAGGTTCTAAGATGCCATTATACCTTCAGGACCTCCCAGGACCCCATGCTTTGTTTTAAAATGTACAATAAATTCAATGCATTACATTCAAAGCTGTCCTGCTCTATGAGTCCCCCTTTGGGTTTCCTTCTGTTCTTTTATGTATGTGTTTTAACAACTATTTTTTTCTTTTTTAGAAGGGAGGAGGAACAACTCTATTCCTTGTCCCCTCTTTCCTCCCCCCTCCCCGCCCCCGCCCCGCCCAAACCTTTGTAACAAATATGCATAGTAAAATAAAACATTTCTTAGGGCCCAAGCCCTTGATGTGGCCTCCCCAGTACCTAAGGCATAAAAAGGCCAACTGGCAAGATGTTTAGTGCCTCTCAGTTGATGGGGCAGCTAGGTGGCACAGTGGACAGAGCACTGGGCTTAGAATCAGGAAGACTCATCTTGATGAGTTCAAATCTGGCCTCAGTCACTTACTAGCTGGGTGACCCTGGGTAAGTCACTTAACCCTGTTTGCCTCAGTTTCCTTATCTGTAAAATGAGCTGGAGAAGGAAACGGTAAAGTACTCTAGTATCTTTGCCAAGAAAACCCCAAATGGGGTCAAGAAGAGTCAGACATGACTTAACAACAACAGACTTCATGAATGTCCTAGGATTCATAGAAGTGGCAGCTTGGTACATGGAACAGAATGCCAGCCTTGGAAGGGGACTCAGAATCAGGAGGACCTGATTCAAAACCTGCTCAGACACCTGCAGACTGAGTGATGTTGGCTGGGTCCCTTGATCTCCACCTCAGTTTCCTCATTTATAAAATGGGGATAAATAATTGCACCTTTCTCCCAGGGTTGTCATGAAGATTAGAGATATCATTTGTAAAGCCTTTGCAAACCTTGAAGTGTTATAGAAACACCAGCCATTAATCTGTTAAATAGTGGGGTTGGACTCAGTGGCCTATTGGGGGGGGGGTCCCCTGGAGCTCTGAATCTCTGATTTCCTCTCACCAAACACACCCCTCATAGGGAGATGAGGGGCTGCTCTGGCATCCATTTGAACCAGTGTGGTATGCTGTCTGTGCTATCTTAAGTAAACTTTTTTTGTTGTTAAAAACAAACAAACAAAACCCAAATTCCTATGGTAGCTGTGCCTGACAATAAATGTCTCTTTCTGCAGTTTGAGGCCATCCCTTCTCTGCCAGGAGGCTGGCAGAATGTGTGGTTGGTTAATGCACTGATCAGCATTCTTAAGCCTTTAAAGCCAGGCTAGTGAAGAGTTTAGCTGAGAAGGGGGAGCAGAGATATGGAAGGAAAGTGTGACTAGGTGAGGGTTTTTTAAGGAGGAGACATGGGTATGTTTGTAAACAGCAGAGAAGGAACCAACAGATAGGAAAGACTGAAGATCAGTGAGAGAGTGAGGATGAAATTTGGGGTAAATGTCTGGAGAAGACAGGATTGCACAGGATCAGGTCTGGAATAGCCGTTGTGCTAAGTGGGACAGCAGGTCAGTTCGGGAGACCTAAGAGGTTTGCCTCGCTTTGCTGGGGGCCCAGCTGAGATTATGTAACATGAAGCTGCAATGGACCCAGCTCTGCTCAGCAGCAAGTGAGCAGGAGTGAAGGCAGAGGGCGGTGGGAGTAATCTAAAGCGGGGGTCTGGTGACATCAAAAGCAAGGCAAGGGATAGGAGAGGAGAAGAGAGTGTAGGGTTGACTTGATTCACCAGAGAAAGAAGGGGACTGGAGCTAGAGCAGTGCTGAGAGTCTAGAAAAGAGCCAGGGGATGGCAGGGCTGGAGGTCACAGTGTAGATGAAAAAGAGGGCTGGGATTGTAAGATGTAGGGAGCGAGGGGATAATGAAAGGTCAGGATTAAATGAAGGAATTTCAGAGTGTGGGAACATGGAAGTGGAACACAAGATCAAGGGCATCACTTGGGCTTGCAGGATAATGATAGGCAAATGTGGCAGCTGTTCAATGCTGAGGACTATTTCATGGGGCCTCTTGGAGAGGGAAGAAATGACCGGAAAATAGTTACTGACTTTTTTGAAGTATATCACAGAAGCTGCATTCTCCTTGGACAGTCACCACAGATACATATGATGAATCAGTTTAATTTTCCTGTTACTTTCACTGTTCAAAACATGAAATCGTTCAAGGCCATGGACTGACTGAGAAAACAAGGAAGAAAACGGAAGAGAGAATCTGCTTAACACAAACAAGCCTTTATCCATCAGTAAAAGAAGCACCTAAGTCTGTATCCCAAAGAGATCATACAAATGGGAAAAGGACCCATATGCACAAAAATATTTATAGCACCTCTTCTTGTGGTGGCAAAGAATTGGAAATTGAGGGGATGCCCATCAGCTGGGGAATGGCTGAACACGTTGTGGCATATGATTGCGATGGAATACTACTGTGCTATAAGAAATAACGAGCAGGCAGACTTCAGGAAAACCTGTAAAGACTTATATGAACTGATGCTGAGTAAAGTGAGCAGAACCAGGAGAACATTACACACAGTAGCAGCCACAGTGTGTGATGGCTGACTTTGATAGACTTATCTATCCTTAGCAATGCAAGGATCCAAGACAACTCAAAAAGGACTCACGACGGAAAATGCTGTCCACATCCAGAAAAAGGACTATGGATCTGAATGCAGATTGAAGCATATTATTTGCTCTCTCTCTTTTTCCCCCCTTTTTTTGTTTGTTTCTTCTTTCTCATGGTTTCTCCCATTGGTTCTAATTCTTCTTTACAACATGACTAATGTGAAAATAGGTTCAATATGAATGTATATGTAGAGGCTATATCAAATTACACGCTGTCTTGGGGTAGGTGGAGGGGAGAAATAGAGAGAAAATTTGGAACTCAAAATCTTATGAAAGTAAATGGTGAAAACTAAAAATAAATAAATTTTAAAAAAGAAGCACCTAAATATTTTTTAAAGTCATAATCCAATACTGCTTCTGGTCTAGTGGGTATTCAAAGGTGCCTAAACCTGCTTCCTGAGCATACGTCCAGTATCATATCAGGCAGGCAGAGCTCCTAATTTAAGCTTTTGGTACCAATAGATCCTAGACTGGGAGGCAAGGTGATGTAGTGGGAAAGGGAATCATTTACTCAGGGGAACTGAGACTCCCCAGGGCTCTTCCTTTCCTGGCAGTGATTCCATCTTGTCTGTAAAATAGTCACAATGAGGTCTGTACTATCCACCTCACAGGGTTGATAGACTTGTGAAGCTCTCTAGAAGCCTGAGGTATTATTACCACAATACAACTGTGACCAAGGGACATAACTTACACAGCAAGAGGAAGGGACTTCGGTGTTGCCCCTTCTTTCAGAGATGGTTTCCTCCTTTGCCATATTCTGTAAGAATCAGATACTCACACAACTGTTCTGTTTGAGAACAACTAGAAATCCGCTGTTCAGTGCTGACCAACAATTGCCAATCTGGTTCAAAGCAGCATCCTTTTGTTAATACTGAGCGTCCCAGAGATCTGATATTATTTTAGAAATAGAAAGAACTCTGATTTTCTAATTTAACCCTTTCATTTTACAGTGAAGAAAACAGAAGCTCAGTAGGGGAAATGACTTTAACCAAAATCAAAAAGGGAGTTAGTAGGGGAACAGGACCTAGACCTTAAATCTCCTGTTCGTTGTTTTTTTTTCTTTTTTTTTTCACTATGTTGCTAGGGATTGCTATGACATAAAATCATTTCTTTTAAAATCTCAATTAAAAATGCATCTTGATTGTCTAGGCAGCCTTTTAAAAAATCTCTCTCTCTTTTCAATCTGATTTTCCCTGCTATTTACAAAGACAAAACATTACCATGTTAAGGTATTGACACTAATCCTTAAGATAAAGATTGTTTATTCTCTAATGGGTCAGGTTAAGTTTTTTTGTGTTTCCCTCTTCCTGAATGTGTATGTGTTTTATTCATCAAAACTATTCATTAAGGCCTAATTTCATATTGGGATTATAGGACATACAAAGAAGTAAAAGGTGCAATCTTTGCCCTCAAGATTTATAGGTTTGCAAGGGCAAGGGGCTATGATCTGCATAAACATGAAAAGCTAATGCTACACAGCTGGATATCACTAGATGCTAAATAGGCTGTACACCCAATAATGGAATGCAAAGGAGGGAAAAATCTCTTTCCTGGGAGGGTAAGGAGCTTGCCTTAGACACAACAAGTAAATAGGCAGGGAAGTATAAAAAGCCAGAGAAGTCCTTATTCAAGCTTGTAAGTTCCTAGAATAAATTTCACCTAGTTTGTTTCTTCTACAGCATTCTATATACATAATTTCATTGCACCACTTCCTGCATTTTATATTTGAAATAACATGTTGATATGTGTGTATCAGTGTCATTTTAGGTTCACAGGAATCGAGTTACCTCACTAAATCTAGATAAAACTAACTGCTTGGACCTAGGTGGCCATCTATATCATCTCTCATCTATAGCCAATGATCTGAAGGTTCTCAAAGCTCAGGTTAAAGTATGGTAATACAAGGCTCCCTAGCTTTGATTTTTAAAGAAGGTTTAAGTCAGGGGGAGCTGGCAGCACACTCCTTCTACACAGCAACCTTAGAGGCATTCAGCTTAAGGCCTCACGGATCAAAGGGACAACATGGGTTTCATAATAAGGAGATGAGGAGGAGCAGACACTCTGGAATACAGTAACTTAAATGGCAGAAAATGTTTCTGATGACATTTTCAAAGGATGGCTTTCAGCAGGCCACCCCCATATCGATGCACAGGCTGCTGTGCCTTATTTCCAGGACATGCCCTATTTGGGCTCCTCATTCCCTGGTTACCAGCAGGCCTGATTTCCAGAGTTGGACAGGCTCTAGGACATGGAGGTTAATTCTCTCACTTTGAAGACTGGAGGTTAAGGGATGCCTAAAGTGACCAAGACAGCAAGTGGCAGAGCTGAGATTTTCAACTCAGGTCCATGATTCCCAAAACAGTTCTCTTTTCCAAAGCATTGTGGTTTAACTGGTGGGATAGCTGTATTTCTATAAGAAAAAATGAGATTCAGCTTCAATATTATTTTATCATTTTCTTGAATGAATCTGAAGAAAAATTAATGACTATTTGATTGATAAGCCAAGCTGAAGTTGATAAGGTGGTAGTAGTTAACTTTTCATTATTCTGGAGCTTGCCAAACTGTCAGACTCCCTGGGCTGGCCCACCATAATCCCACACTGCTTAACTGTTCTCTAGAAGCAACACACAATCCAGTCCAACAAGTGTTAATGAGGGCCTATTACATGGAGAAGACATTTGATAGGATCTGAGGGTACAAGGATAAGTAAATCTAGGTGCCTGTCTTCCATACACTTCCAGTCTAAGAAGGGCGCTAAGACACAGGTACCAGTAACACACAGCGAGTGCTATCAGGGATTCAAGGAAAACCTCTGAACTTAGAGGATGAAGAAGACTTCCTGGAAGGAGAGGTGGCTTGAAGGATTGAAAAAAATTTTTTAAAAAAGTAATTTATTATGAATTGGTTTTAAAATATGTAAGAGATTACATATACATGTATCTGAATATTTAAAAATTCAAATTAATGATTCACCTCTTTTTAAAAGATTTTTAAAAGTATTTTAAGATTTAAAAAAAAATTAAATTTATTTTGCTAGCCCTGCTTCTCCCCTCCAAAAAAAAAAATCCTTCCCTTTGGAAAAAAAAAGGAGGGGGAACGGGAGAGGGCGGGCAAAGCTTGTAAATAAGCATTCAGGCGAAATTAATCGATACATTGCCCATGTCTGAAAATGTATGTGTCATTCTACACCTTAAGACTATAACCTCTCCGTTAAGAGGTAGGGAAATGTTTCATTTTGGGTCCTCAGGAGTTGTAGTTCATCGCTGATGAAATTTCTTGTCTTTCAGTTATTTTTTTTCTTTGCAATACTGTTGTCATTGCATAAATTGTTCTTCTAGTTCTGTTCACTCTGTATCAGTTCATCCAAGTCTTGCCTTTGTCAACTGTCCCATGGCATTTGTAGACCACTCCCCAATGGATGGAGACCTCCTCAGTTTCTGCTTCTCTGGGACAACAAAACCTGCTGCTAAAATGGTTCGGCATATGTGGGTCTTTTCCCTCTGTCTTTTATCTGTTTGAAGTATCGACCTAACAGTGGTATGGCTAGATCAAAAGGTATGCAGGTTAGTGATGCTTCAGACACAGTTTCAAACTGCTTTCCAGAAAGGTCAAACTAATCTCTAGTTCCATCAATGGTAAATTGTGGGCCCATCTTCCCAAAGCCCCTCCAACATTGCCACTTTCTAGGTATCGTCTCTTTCAATCTGATGGGCATGAGGTGAAATCTCAGAATTGTTATAATTTGCATATCTCTAATTTGGAATACTTTGTCAAATGGTTGGTCATAGCTAGATTTTTCCTCTTGAGAACTGCCTATTCATATCCTCTGATAATTTATCTACATAGGAATGGCTCTTATTCACACAGTGTGTGTGAGTGCGCGTGTGTGTGTGCGCGTGCGTGTGTGTATGAATAAATGCCTTATGTATCTTGGATATGAGATTTTTGTCAGAGAAATCTGCTGCAAATATTTTTTTCAAGTTAACTATTTCCCTTCTCAATCAATTAACATTTATTCATTCCTACTATGTGAGACTGCATAAAGTGTTGGGAATACAAAAAGAGGCAAAAGACAGTCTTTGCCCTCAAGGAGCTTACAATCTCATGGGGGAGACAATATTCAGACAAATATATACGAAGTAGGCTATACACAGGATAAATAGCAAATAATTAGAGGCAGAAGGCACTAGGGGTTGGGGAAGGCTTCCAGCAAAGGATGGGATTTTAGTTAGGACTTAAAGGAAGTGGGGATGTCAGTTGGCCATGCGGAGGAGGCAGAGTGTTCCAGGCCTGGGGGATGGCCAGAGAAAATGCAGCTGAGGAGGGAAGGAGAGCATGTCTGGAGTTGAGAGAAAGAATGTCTTGTTCGTGGAACAGCCAGAAGGCCAGTGTCACTGACTAAAGAGTGCATAGTAAGGTGGAAGAAGCCTGGACCACATTATGGAGGGCTTTGAATGCCAAACAGGAGGCAATAGGGAGCCACTGGAGTTTATTGAGTAATGGTAAGGTGGTGTTTGGGTCTGGTGCTAGACTCAGCTGCTAGCAGCCATCTGGGAAGCCCTGCAGATCCATAGTGACAGAGCTGCAGGCTCCCCTTTGGTCTGGGATTCCTACCCTACTGCAGACTTCAAACTCGGCAGAACCAAACCCCTGCTCTGCTCCTGTGTCCAAGCTATGCAGCTGCTGCTGCTACCAGCAGGCTCTCTCCTCAGTCTGTCCTGGAAGTCGTAGTGACTGAGGAGCTGCCAGCTCGCATCTGCTCCTGTACTCTGCACCTTTCGGGTCTCTCTGAGCTGGACCTGGGATGCTTTCTTGGGTCCCTTTCAGGAAGCCTCTTGCTGCACCAGAGTGCTCAGTCCTCAGAGTCAACAGACCTCTCTGTTTGTATCCTTACATTGATCTAGGCTGGAAAAATGACCCACTCTGATATTTTTCCTAGATTTCCCTTTCAGGATTTGGTTTAGTACATTTTTTAGATCTGTTTGGAGGAATTTTGGGGGGTGGGAAGTTCTCTGTACATTTTTCTCTTGCTGTGAACCTGTGTGACCAGAAGGATGACAGTAACCTGGAAAGAAATAAGGTGCAGAAGGGGGAAGGATTTTGGGGAAGAGAACGAATCTGCTTTAGACACATTGAGTTTGAGATGCTTATGGGATATCTGGGCAGCCTATCCCATCCAGGGCTCATTGCTGGCTGCCTTCCTTCTCAGATCTTCCCTGTTCTGTTTTGGGGTGCAGCTGCTGTCTCAGAGTCCCTTCTTTATCTCCCCTGCCTTCCCCCTTTATTCTCCTAGCCTTGGGGAGACATCTTTAGTTAGGTCAAACAGCTTTCCTTTAAACATGCCAAATGAAGACCTACTACTTTCAGCATCAAATGGCTGGCTAGTCTTGTTCTGTGGAGCTCCAAAGGCCTTTTTAACGGAATGGAACCATGTAAAATGTTGAGAGCTTTGCTCAAAATGTACAATGGCTGCTTAAACAAATTTACCAAGGCCCTCTTAGAATCTAGCCTTAATCCACCTGCACTAACTGATAGAGGACTTTACAAAGCACTTTCTGACAGCCCTATGAGTTAGAAAGTGCAAACAAGTATATTATTCCCATTTTACTTGTGAGTAAACTGATGGGTCTGAGACAGGACTCTAACCTAGGTTCTTCTAACTCCAAGTCCAGTGGTTTCCCCACTACACTATTCTGCCTTTCTCTTCTTATGTCCTGCCACTCTCTACAGGAACGCCACACTCTAGCCAAACTGGACTGCACACCATTCCCTGGATGTGTCTTGCACATTCCCATCTTTGGGCTTTGCTCCAATCTTCTTTCTACTGGGGACGTACACCATCTTGTTCTGTTGAAATTTCTCCAATCTTCAAGGCTTGGTTCAGCTCAAATGCCATGTCCTCAGTGTAGAAGATTCCCTTTTACTCAGTTTGGAATTAATCATTCTCTCTTTTGTATTTCTAGAGCAGTTAGTTTGTATTTAACAAGTTCTTCCTTATATGACATTTTTTTTTTTTGAGGAACTATCTCAGTCCTCCTCTAGACTCTGAGCACCTTGAGGTCAGAGATTTTGACTTTTTCATCTCTGTGTCTTCCAAAGTGTCTAACACAGGATCTGGCACATCATCAGTAAATGTTCAACTGAATTACAATGCATGACACTTTCTATGCACATGCAGCCAGTTGGGTAAATATGTGGGAAATAAATTTAATGAGATGAAGCTCCTGAGGGAGAGACCACGGGGGAAAAGGTCACAAAGAGGTAAATGGCAGTACAATAAGATAGATGGTTAGAGATCTAAAGGTTATAGGCACCATAACAGGGGAAAGGGATCAGTGTGAATAACTTAAGTGAAAAAGGTCACTGGTGGTAAGGAATCTACTGAATGAAACAAGTAAGCCTAAGAAAGCCCTGCAAAATCAGGGGAAATGAACAATACAGCAACAAATGTAGAAGAGAGGTCCTGAGTCCAACTGATGCTGGGCTCATGAAAGAAAACATGTTTGATGCATGCCAAGGGTCAGAGGTTGATACAGAAGGCAAAATGGTGAAAGGAGGAGAGAGAAGATAATTGATTATCACTAGAGCTAAACCTTGCTGGAAAATTAAATGTATTCTGCGGTCAGTGTTCACAAGAGAAGGGGAACAGGGAAATATTTCCCTTTGAAAGAGTGATGTCAGAGGAAGCTAAAGGTTGCTCCTAACAGGTGACCCAAAGAGCATCCTGTCACATCTAGCCACAAACCAGGGCCAAATATTCTCTGCTGAAAAAGATGGGCCGTGTCAGCAGTTTTATTTGAAAAGACAAGTGTTTCTTAGGATGGGTAAAGGACACAAAACTTATATAAAAACAGTTAGAGAGCTAAGATATCTTAAATTGTAGCATGATCTGATTTTGTTGGTGTAAAAAGCTTCCTGGTGAGGAAACTGCCTGGAAGGATGCAGATCAGCTGTGACTGCCTATCTTAGAGTGGTCTGAGTCACTAAAGTGTGAAGTGACTTCCCAGGGTCACAGAGCCAGGGTGTGGCTGAGGCAGAACTTGAACCCAGAGCTTCCTAACTCAGATGTCAGCTTTCTATTCATTACACTCAGATCAGCATTTGCTTCTGTTCAGAGCAACATTTATTATTGTTGTTGCTGTTAAAAATAATCATAGCTAGCATTTACATGGTATTTGCAACGTGCCAGGAGCCAGGCTGAGTGCTTTACAGTTAGTGTCTTGTTGGATCCTCACAACATAGTTGCTATAATTATCCCCATGTCACAGAGGAGGAACCTGAGGTTGTATATCTGTTACTAAACAGGAACGTGGGCAAATGGATGAGCAACCATTTCTGCTGAGCTAGTCCTTTTATATTATGCTTGTTCTGGGTTTTTCAGAAACAGTGATTATATAAAGAAGTCTCATAGCTTACCTGATGAGATCCTGAACTCGGCTGTTAAAAGCATCAGCTGGCGAGGGCTTGTTTTTCATTTCCTGTGCTGATATTTTGGGTGCAGTAAGGCGGCTGTTTCCATCTGGCATACTGGAGATCAAGCAGCCAAATACCACCGCACTAATTCTGAGAAGTCCAGTTGTTAAACCTTCAAATACTTGTTTATTTGCATTTCTTCCCAAAATAGCATTATTTTCATCTGGAACATAAACCTAAAGAAATATGATAAATGCATTTTAATAAAAATTTTTAAAGGAATTTAAATGATTTGACAATATAATCATAAATCTTTAGGAAATTTTATATATTGAAACCTAAAATGGATGAAATAGTAAATGAGCTCTTAATATATAATAATAATGAAAGCTATTTGAACAGAACCAATTTAAACATCACAATGTGCCATTAATTTATGGTTCTGAATTATGTTAGGAGAACCTATATTCCTCTATCAGAATGAATTTTGAAATTCACACTTACTATGCAAAGACAAACAAAATATGATTAGTGACTTTAACACCCTCCTAACATATAGTGAATCTCAACCCTAAAACTGAAGAGTTTTGAGTTTTCCTTGACTCTCTCCTAGATCACTGACCAAAAGCAGAAAAAGACAATTATGTAAATGGTATTTCTGGCTGCCCTATAGATTTTGGGATCAGATTTGGTGACTACCCTTCTAGTCACTCCACTGTGCTTGGTAGGTCTTCCTCATCCCTGTCCAACTGGTGGATCCCAACCAATTTTAAAGACCAATTCAAATGCCACCTCTTCCGGGAAGTCTTTCCTGATATCCTCAACGAGTCATGACTTTTTTCTCCATAGGCCTCAGAGGGTCCTTGGTATTTCTCTTAGTCACTTATCATTTTGTATGAAAGTTATTTGTGTGCAGTGAGGAAGCCACAGTGGGCTGGGCTGGTTTCCCCTGAGACAGGCCCTTGGGAACAGCCAGTTCTCCCCCTCCTTCCAAAAGCAGCATGGAGGGAATGGAAAGACCAATGGAGTAGGAGTGTGCATGTCTCTTCAAAGCCATTGGGGATGTGCCGGAGGAGAGGCTCAGGACCCACCTGCCAGAGGACGATCACAGAGAACAGGGGAGATTCCCTAAGACCCAACTGTGAGTAGAGACCAGACATGGCTTCGTGTGGACCCTCCAATGAGAAAGCATTCATTCCCCTCTAGGTCTCAGAGCAGACCCTTTGTGTGAAGGGCAGGGCTGGCTGGTGGTCTTCGAGGCTGGAACCCTAGCAGCTGTTCCCTGTAGGCCAGCTGCTGAAGAGAGGGAAGAGGGGAGCTCCCTCAGCTAGAGAAGTGCTACCCTGCAGGGTGCTGGCCATCCCTGGTGAGGGGGAAGAGGGATGTGCTATGGTGGGGTGTCACTGGTAGGAAACAAGGTGATAAGCAGAGTGCTATTGGTGAAAGGGCAATGAGGTGCAGGGCAGTCTCCTAGGTGAGCACTGATCTCCAGATTCCGTATTTCTGCTTTTTGGGGGCCCTCCTTGGGGCAGTTCTGTAAGCCATGGACACCTTCCAGGCCTATGAGGAAGGAGTGACCATTGGGGAAGTTCCTGACTCCTCTGGGTGTTGCTTAATTTGTAGAAAAATTGTTCTGAACTCAACTCTCTCAGGGAGGGGTGCTCTCTACTGCGTCCTAATGGCTCCTTGGAATACCTGACCTTTACAATTCTGGAGCAGGGCTACAGTCTGAGCCACTGACCTGCAAACATGCATTTTTAAATTCAATACTGCCTACTTTCTATTCCTGACCCCACTCACCCTCTGGGTGTCACCTTGGGGCCAAGCT
The DNA here is from genome assembly GCF_011100635.1 of Trichosurus vulpecula. Taxonomy (NCBI): domain Eukaryota; kingdom Metazoa; phylum Chordata; class Mammalia; order Diprotodontia; family Phalangeridae; genus Trichosurus; species Trichosurus vulpecula. The sequence goes on along the minus strand of NC_050580.1, from coordinate 35,791,887 downwards.
CATACATGCTCTCAAGCAAAGGAGGCAGTGTTGCTTTTTTTTTGTTTTTGTTTTTTTAAAAACTGCCTTGACAAGTTCTGAATTCACCAGGACATGATGGTGCAGCAGAAACAATACTGGAACTAGAGTCAGAGGACCAGGGTTCAAATCTCAACTTGGAAAAGTAACTGTGGGACCTTCCAGGAGTCACACACTTTCTTTGGGCCAGGTGAGGGAGTTGGTCCAGAGGACCTCAGCCTCCTGCTCTAACCCAGCAATCCCCTGTCCCCACCACCAGGGCAGCCTCCTTGCTCACAAAGCCTTAAGAACACCAGCTCTGTCAGAAAACCTTTTCAGTCTTCTAGCATCAAGGACAAAGTGAAAGTGCTAATTTCTTTAGGATAATCAAGGGACAGAACCTCAGACTTCTCAGGGGAAGTGAATCAGGTTTGTTAATTCCCAGCTGATGGGAGAAGGGTCCTTCAAAAAGGAATACATTGGTAAAAGAAGCCAGAGGCGGCTCACCTTGGAAATGTGCAGGATGAAGAGGAGGGAATGCCATGAAGGGAGGAAGTGACATAAACAAACAAACAGTAATGAAGGCATGGTCATGGCAGCAGAAGGAGCCAAGGAGCTAAAACCAGTGGACACTGTTTATGTAGAAGTGGCTGATACTGTCTCAGCTGATGACAAGAATTCTGGTTTAGCCAACAGTTGCTACAACGATCGCAGAAAACATGGCTGCGCTGGTGAGTCTCAACGAGTGATTTTAGCAGATTAAAAATGGAAAGTCCTAGGGCTAGGCTGCTTTAAGAGAGGGTGGGTTTTTCAAAGCACACAACTACTGTGGGGCAGTGGACTGGGAGGCTACATCGAGGAGTTCCAGAAAATTAATCCAAATGCCCCACCAAGAAATTAGAAAAGTCCTTTCAAAAAATTTCACCTTGTGAATGATGATGAATTAGATATGGCTACCATGTGTTCAAAAGGAACCATGTATCAGCTACAGTGTAATTACAGTTAAATCCACAAAGACAGGACCACTGCCTTAAGGCAGAATTTGTTAATGCCCAGGGCTCCCAATCAATGCCCCTATTCCCAAAGCACTTTGCATGCTCAGTGTAGTGACTGGATAGGCCAACTCAAGGTTCAGCTGTAGGGCTCTTGAATGTACAGTCTGAAGCCACCTGAGCCTAGAAGGGGCAGCAGATATTAACTCTTCCCAGTCACACAAAGGAAAGGGACAGTGACTGCAAGACATAAAGTATGGGAGGAGAGTTGGGCATGGTGAGAAATGGAGACAGCACAGAAGATGTGCCAGTATTTAGAGGAAAAGGAAGATTGGGCCTGATAGAAAGGGGCCTATCAATGGGGTCCTCGACTTGTCCCAAGAGTTCACAGAGAAGAGACCTGGGCCTGGCCAACTCCCATAACCTTCGACACAAGAAACCAAGGCCATGTAGCAATCTAGCAGAGGGGAGGGGCGGTCTGTGCAGCAGAGAGACCAAAGAAGGAGCGAAAACAAAACAAAAAGAGAAAACTAAAAAGTCTGAATAAAAACGGACATCACAAGCAGACAAATCAATAGAGGATCATAAAAATATGAAGAAGAATGAATAAAACCTCAAAGAGATACCACGATATGAAGGAAAATGAAACAATACATCCAGTGAGAGATAGAATACAGCAACAAACAACCAGGCTAATTCTGCCAAGGCACGATGAGGACATCATGGATCCCACCGTCCCTGGCGCCTCCAGCACCTTGTCAAGGTGCTCATCTCTTTGGCACATCTTCAATCCTTCTTTCCCAACTTCCTACACTCTCAGGTCTCTCCGACATAAAAGAGCTTTCCCTCAATGTTTCTTAGTGCATTCAGCTATCATTTCATCTCGATTCTCCCCTTCAAAGCTTCCCTTCCGGGAAAAGCTATCTACAATTGATGGCTGTGTTTCCTCATGACCACTCTGTTACAAATGACTTTCTCCCCAACTTTTCTATTACAATCACTCTCTAATGACCATTGCTACTACTGCAAGAACACTCTCCTCCTTAGGCTTCAGAGACATCACACTTGGGTTCCCATCCTGACTCAGACTATTCTCTCATCTACTCATCCTCCAATGTTTGTATTTGGCCTTTTTCTTCTTCTGTCTTCTCCATCTGGTAATAACCTCCCTCCTTGGATGTCACTTAGTAATTTGTTTTTACAACTTCTAATCCCACAGTATTGTGTATTATAACTGTGTCTCCCTTATTCCCTACTGGAACATAAGCTCAGAGTCATCTAGAATCTTCTCATCTCCCACTTCTCCCCCAGAGCTTCACACACAGTGGTTACTGAATAATGTTTGCTAAATTAAGCAAAGTCCTTTTACCTCTCCAGGCCTCCGTTTCTTCTGAAAGAGGAGGAAGGTGGACTAGAATCAATAAGATTTCTTTTACCTCTAACATTTTATGCTTTGTAAGTACGTGTAATTCTTGATCCAGTGAAATTCTAGCATTCCGCCACATACTAACGTCATCACTCATCTCTAGAAAGCACAATCCGAATTTCTCTAGAAGTGAATTCACTGCGTTCTTGGAGGACCACTGACTTCTGGTTACATGTGAGGAGACTCTGTGGTGACCCATCCAACAATGTGCACTGCTGGCCATGCTTACATGGATGACTCTCAATCTCACTTCAATGACCAGAAGCACATGTTGATCCTGCCTTGTCAGCTATACCATAAAGACTAAAATACTCTATGCTTGAACATAAATATGCCCAGAAGAGTAAAAACCAAAGCACAAAAGGGCAAATGTAAAGTGCATAGGGGCTTGGGATGCGGTGTTTGAATTCTGTTGCAAATGGAATAGGTCACCTTGGGCAACCTTGGTCTTGGGAGCATGAAAGGTAGTGGGTGGTAGGGGAGAGGATACTGAGTGAGCATAGGTCAGGGCCTAGAGATTAGCCTTTTTTGCTGTTAGTTCACTGTCTTTTTTTTTTTTTAACCTTGTTTGGGTTCTTGGTGGAAATGACTAAAACTGCTTTATATCTAGTGCAAAACTCCTATTTTAGAGAGGTCTCAGAGGTCAAGAGGATCAGAGAAATGGTGACATGACCTAGCCATTTGGAGCTTAAATTCTAATGGGGGAAGAAAACACATAAAGGGACCTGGAAAGTGGAGGGGGGGGGAGGAAGAGGAAAAGAATGGTACCCACATGGGGCAGGGGTAAGAAAATAGAAAAGTCTAGAGTCTAAAATGAGCCAGGAGTGACGTGAGTGTGGCTGGGGACCCTCCTGAAATGATGGTCTTGGCTACAAAGTCACCAGTTACAGGAGAGGGGTGGATGTGCTGGAGCTAGCTCACATCAGCTTGCAAGAGAGCTTAGTGTTAAATTTTCAGTGTGAGCGTTTACACTTAGAAATCAGGCCATAACTTAGGGCTTGATTCACTGTTTTGTTGATTGTCTAGACTTAAGAAAGTGACAGGGAAAATGTTAACAATGTAGATTAAACCTAAAATGTGTCTTTACCCCCCCCACCCTCCCACCCCTCACCAAGCTGGTTATTAAACATTTACCAGTGTATCTGAAGGTCTAAGGGTGGGAGACTCTACTTTACTGGAGTGACTCCAGTTGGAGGCAATGAGCCAAAGAGAGAAAATGGCCCTTTTACAGTCAGTGTCCAGGACTAGCTATCATTTACAGAAGCCCAGAGACTTGGAAAATCATAGCTCGCTAGAGTGAGCACCAGCACGTCCATGGATTCAGTGGCTTCTGAGTAGATTCCTAGTCTCTCTACTGCAGTGTGTTGACCGTCCCCCCCCCTCCCCGCCCCTAGAGAACCTTAGCATTCAGAATTCACAAACAGTTAATGGGATGAGTAGAAAAAGGAGTGAGGAGATGTCAATGCCCCAGAGTGGGCAGCTGCTAAACACTTATAACCAAAAGGAACCTTCAGACACAGCCTACTTGTGGGCTGACCACCGACAAAGGGCTTAAGTCAGACTGTCAAATCAGTCTCAGGAAGTGAATTTGGTCAGAAATTATTTATGTGATAAGTACACACAGTATTTCAAAATGGTGCGGGGTTGGGTGGGGGGATGGGACATTGGATCTGGAGCCAGAGGACCCACTTCTGAATGACAATCCCGTTACTGAGCATCCATGAGATCTGGGACCAGTATTTTCTCTCTCAGGGCTCAGTCACCTTCTCTACAATAGAAGAGTACATTGGATGAATAAGGTCCCTTTTCAGCACTAAATATTGTGATCCTACATCTGAGAACTAAGGGCTTAAGTGATCCAAAATGTGGACCCCATAATAACTGAGATTCTGGTGTATTCATTTTCATTTCTCCAATTAACAGCTGCTATCTACAAAACCAATTATTGTGCCTTTTTAATCTTTAATTTTGAGGAAAAGAAAGCTTGGCATGGTAGAGACCCAGCCTTGAAGTTAGGAAAATTTGGATTGAAATCCCTTCTTTGACATATACTAGCTACGTCCATGAGTGACTTACTTAACTTCTCAATGTCCCCTCATGCAGCTGTCTATCTTTGGTCCCACACTGTGCCAGACCCTCTGTCCTCAAGCTCTCTCTCAAATGTAATGCACCTCCTGCCACTTTCTAGAGTCAATCAATCAGCACTGCTGGCTTCCCACAAGATGCTGGTCAGATATCACATCCTGCAGAAAGTCCTTCCTAATTATGAGCACTCTTGACCTCTTGGAAGTTACTTTGTACCTCCCATGCAGTTTTTCATTTATAAAATGAGGTTTGGGACAGATAATCCCTGAGGTCCCATGACACCAAAAAGTCACAATATAAGATGAGGGAGAAGTCACTTCCAGCTGGGAGTGCAGACTTCACAGAGGGATCCCTCCAACCGTGTGAAAACTTTAAACTGTCGCATGATAATAAAGAGATTTTAAGGTAGTTCTCTTATTCCATTCAGTAAATGTTGATTAACTAAGAAACCATGAAACTCATTCAGGAAGTATCTATCAAGCACCTGACTGATATGTAAAGCTTTGTGCCAGGCACTGAGGGATTTCTAAAAATAAGGAAGACCCCACTCCAGTCCTTGGCCTTCATTCAGAGCTCAGCCCCTCTAGCTTTATGCCCAATTCTAAGAAGCTTGGTTCCTGGATCTGACCACCTAATATGCCCACGATACATAAGAAGCAGGGACTTGGGAGAGGGAAAGGCAGTTCATGGGCAGCGCTAGCTTGAGACAGAAAAGGATCACAAGACACAGTCCCGAAGCTGGAGCAGCATTGGTCTATTCTAGCTACAATACAGGGCAACAAGTTCCAAACTCATCTTCTGCTTTACCCTGAGTTATGTGGACAGTGAAGGTCTGGTGGGAAGGAAAACTGCCATCCAGGTGCCTCCCAAACATCTCCCTTCTCAAGGGAGTAAAAATATTTAAGGTGGTACCATAAGTCTGGATGTCTGTGTGGGTATCTGAGATGGAAGTGGGATGTCAGAGGGTTGCCTGTCTCATAATTATATGTGTGTTTCCCTTCCTGGGAGAATCCAAGCTCTCAGGCAGTATCATAAGGCTGGAGGTCAGGTGGGGCTCTTCTTTAGAGAGGGGAGAAAATCACATCCATTATTTTTGGGCTGCTGTTCATCTTTTATGTGTTTTCTGTGGAGTGACATAAAGGTCATCCTATAACCAACGTTGGGCACTTGAACAGGAGCTGTGGACCCTTTTGCCTCTGTTATTGGACACCGAGACATAAGTTATATTCAAGCTATATTTTGAGATTGCCTCCCTAGAGGCAACTCTAGGTGGTAGAAATGTGAACTAAATATAGAATGATTTCTTAGGCAGGCCCCAAGATCAAACTTGGTCTGTGTAAGCCCAGAGCATGGGATGTTGGGCTATAGAAGGTTAAAGTTTTCTCTAATCATGCCCTGTTACTTGTGAAAGTGAATTTATACTATCAGCAAAAAGAATCTTTGTTTCTTTTAAACAGCTGGAATGTAAAAAATATATGAAATCATTAGTATTTTTGTTGGTGGAAGGTGGAGAAATAAGGATATACACTTGTCTATCTGAAATGACTTTAATATTTTAATTAACTTTGCACCTGGGCTTGAGACTATACATGTCAAGTTTCTGCCTGGAGTGAATTTTGACAAATTTTACATTCATGGGGAAAAAAAAAAAAAACTACAAGTTTTTCCTGGGAGCATTGGAGTAGCTTCTGTTCTAGTGGCCTGAACCATAAGTCATCCATGGAAGTTATGGAAGGAACATTTTTCTTGAAGACAAGCACTGGTTTTAGGTTTCTACCTTCAGGTTAAGGGACTGGAAATGCCTGCAGAAGCTCCAAGCCAAAGAACTGTTTCTTGCAGACTAGGTAGAGTTGGGCAGGTGTGGTAGGAGTGACATCAGCCCTGACCTCCAGAGACCACCCACTTTCAGGGAGAGGGTTGGTTCCAGGTTCATTGGAGGAGTGCACACACTGAGCCAATGGTTTTTCCTACAGACTTTGACTAAGCTGCCCATTTTCTAGAAAGACTCTGTCTAGGCAAGCCCAGAAGCTCTGTTAATTCCGAGTGGAACAAACACTAGTGAACGACTTTAATGAGCAGATATAAGAACACAAGGTTTGCGTTTCACCTATTAAATGTTCCCTGAGGGCAAGCTGCTTAGGAGACACTTTTACTTATGCAAAGAACAGTAACATCAGAATAGAAAAAGAAATACAGTAATTTCTTCATGCTTGTAATAGAACTGTGAACAAACCTCTGTAACACAATGGCCTTTGCTGTGAGGTTTTTTAAACAATCAAAATATCAGTGCCAAGGGCCTGAAAGGCCTTAAAGTCTCACTTACATATAACATAGCCTCATGTGATTTCATAAAGCTTTACTCAGAGATTCATTACAGAAGGAAACATTACAGTTACCAAGATACAAATCTGGAGCGAAAAGCTGGACAGAAGGACAAAGAGAATCTGTGAGTGGCTGCAACCCTGAAAGGAGCCAATGTTTGAAGGGGACAGACAGGCATAAAGGTCTCTCAGGGTGTCAGGAGGAAAAAAGAAGCCTTTTAGCTCCTCGTCTTCCATCTGTATTAATTCCCTACATCTCTTGGGTATCAGAGATGCAAACTTTTTTTCCCATCAACATTTTCCCTACTTAAACTAGCTGCATTGATTCTGTTTGTGACAAAGCCTTTTCCATCTTATATAAGTAAAACTGCCTATCTCATGTTTTGTAAGTGCTTTTAACCCTTGTTTGGTCAAGAATTTTCCCAGTAGAAACTTGAAAGGTTTATGACCTTGTTTTTTTCTTGTGGTGTTACCTTTCTAGAGGAGCGTCAAGGCTAATCACAGACCGCTAAATAAAATTCAACTCCCTCACACACAGGCAGACAAGACCCTCTACGATTTATGACCACCATCACTTCTTCCATTTCATCTCATGTTATATTCCCTTCCTCATCACTCTGTCCTGACACACCCACATTTTCTTTTGCTTACTCTATTCCCTATGCCTAGAATGTTTGCCTTTTTCCCCTGTCCCATCTGGATTCTTACGATTCTTACCTATTTCTTTAAAGTCCAACCCAAATGTTACCTCTCCCATGTAGCCTTACTTCATCTCTGTTGTTGGTAATGATCTTTCCCACCTTGGTCTTCATAGAGCATTTTGTCTTGTACCTTTCTGGTGTACTTAATATGCATTAATTATGGGCATAAACGTTTTACTCCTTTACTAGACTACAAGATACATGAGGACATTTAGGTACCCCCGTGGTTCTGCCCTGGGCCCTCTTCTGTTTCTCCTCTATACTGCTTCATTTGGTGATCTCATAAGCTCCAATGGAATTAGTGACCATCTTTATACTGATGATTCTCAAATCTACTATCCTGCCCCATCTTCTCTGCTGACATCCAATCTTGCATCTCCAACTGCTTTTCAGACATGTCAAACTGGATGTCTGGTGGATATCTTAAACTCAACATGTCCAAAATGGAACTCGTTTTCTTTCCCACTAAACCCTCCTCCCCTCCTACCTTCCTACTTACTGTCAAGGGCATCCCCATCCTCCCAGTCCCTCAGGCTCACAACCTAGGAGTCATCCTGGGTCTCCTCACCATCTCTTACCCTCCATATCCAAGCTGTTGCCAAGACCCGTCGTTTGCCTCTGTACCGTCTCTTGACTATGCCCCCTTCTCTCCTCCATCATCTTCTATCTACCAGCACTCTGGCCCACATTCTCAGTACCTGGCACTTGGACTTGCCGCTGCAACAGCTGCTGGGGGTCTGTCTGCCCCAAGTCTCTCCCCACTCCGGTCCCTCCTCCTTTCAGTCACTGAAGTGCTTTTCTTAAAGCACAGGCCCAACCACTTAACACATTGCAACCCCCCTCTCCTTCTGCCCCTACCCAATAAACTCCAATGGCTTTCTCTTGCCTCCAGGAACAATGACAAAATGTTTTGTTTGGCATTCAGAGCTCTTTATCCCCTGGCCCCCTCCACCTTACACCTTACTTCCCAACATGTACTCTTCAATCCAGGGACACTGGTCTCTTGGCTGTCCCATCACCAAGATGCTCCATCTCTTGGCTCAGGGCATTTTCTCTGGCTGTCTCCTATGCCTGGAATGCTCTCCATCCTCAAATCTACCTACACCTTCCCTGGCTCCCTCCCATATTTTACTGGAAGCCTTCCCCAACCCCAGTGCCCTCCCTTCATTAATTATTTCCTATTTATCCTGTATAGTTTGCTTTGTATATATTTGTTTGCATGCAGTCGCCCCCATGGGCAGCTAGGTGGTGCAGTGGATAAAGTGTTGAGCCCAGAGTCAGGAAGACTCATCTTCCTGAATTCAAATTTGGCCTCAGACACTTATTAGCTGTGTGACTCTGGGCAAGTCACTTAACCCTGTTTGCCTCAGTTTCCTCATCTGTAAAGGGCAAACCACTCCAGTATCTCTGCCAAAAAAACCTCAAATGGGGTCACAAAGAGTCAGACAAGACTGAAACAACCAAACAACCACCACCACAAAGTCTTCCCTGTTAGATCGTAAGCTCCTTGAGGACAGATACTGTCTTTTACCTCCTCAGCACTGGGTACAGTGCCTGAGACACAGCAGGAACTTAATAAATATTTCTTGATTTATTGAGAGCAGAATTGTGTCTTATCTTTTTATGACCCTCCCCAATGCCTAGGAGGGCGCTTAACAAATGGGCTAGATTAAACACAGTAGGTGCTTAACAAATATTTGCTGAATTTATTATGTACAAACTATATAATTAGAAACCTCAAAACTTTCAGAACCCTCAAAAGGAGGCAATTGTATAGTAATCTTAAAGTAAGAAATAATCTGCAATGTTTTATAGAACCAAAAATTATCAGATTTCTAATTACTTTAGAGATTATCTAGTCCTCTGTCATTTTAAAAATGATTCCTATTTCTGATAGCTCTAGAGGGCAGCACCAGGGTCAACAGGTCAAAAGTAACAGGGAGGGTGGTTTCAGCTCAAAATAAGGAAAAAGTGGTATAACTATCCTAAAATAAAATAGTTTGCTTTGGAAATCTTGAGTTCCATGTTATGGGTGGTAATGCAGAAGATGTTGTGGGACCACTTGTCAGGGACACTGTGGACAGGATATAGAGTTTGTTCAGGGCATGGAGTTCATCAGTAGTGTCAAACTTAAACAAAAATGGATCCAAGGGCCACATACTGATTTAGAAACCACAAAGTGGCATTACCTATGTTGTACTGTATTTTCATTCGTTTTGTTAAACATTTCGCAATTACAGGTGCATTTGGGAGTTTTGGCTGCATGTGTCAGGTAGGCCAGGAATCTGAAACCTCAGGACTAGATGACCTGAAGTCTTCTTTAATTCTGTCATTCTCTAACACTAGGAAAATGAAGAGATTAGACGGACTGATCTTTAAGATTATTACAAGTATATGATTTAAAAAACGTGTGTTGGTAATGATGGTGATGTTATTTGGCAACCACAACTCTCTCAGATTAGAACTGGGGAGAAGTAAAATGGTCTGTGAGTGAGCATGTCAGACACCACCAAGGCTCTGGAATTAATCACGGAGAGCAGCCTCGGGCGAAGCCTCAGGTTCAAATCTCTCCTCAGATACTGACTCAATTTGTGACCCCATTAAGTCATTTAATCTCGTAGAACCTTATCTTTTTCACTTGTAAAACAGGCAACAAAACCTCAAAGGGCTGTTTGGATGCTCAACAAAGGGAATACAAAGGGAAAATAATTACTGGACAAACAACAGTGTCCGTTTGGTTTCACTGGCCAGACAGCCATGATTATGCCTGTGGGTCTCTACTAACACTAGGCAGACTCTGACTATTGGCCCTTGAGAAAAGGCTGATTGGGCCATTTCTCCTTTGGTTAATTTTCTACCAGGTAAGCGCTGATTTCTGTGAAGCACACATATGCGTGGTCAGGACTCTTTCTGAGTGTGGTTTTAATTCTGTGGCTTTAGAGAAGGGCTGTTACTCCAAGCAAAGATGCAAGAGTCATGGCTGCCACATTTCAAAGACTGTCAGAGACTCAGAAGCAGTCAGGCACCTCAAAGATCCCCACAACAAAACTAGATCAGCCAAGAACTGACAGTCATCATCAAACAGACAAATCCTCAGAAGACAGCAAAGACACACAGAGGGACCTGGCACTAGGACGGGTTGTGATGATTGCTTCACAGGATGGCAGAGGTTTCCTGAGGTTTGAAAAACATTGAGAAGACCAATACACCGACAGCTGCTGAAAAAAAGCCATGTGTAATGGGAACAATAATAGAAACCATGGAATACTTAGAAAAAGATTAGAAAATGGCAATTTTTACTGAGGAAATTCACTTTTTCATTCCCTGCTATGACAAAACCACTGTCAGAAGTCCAGGTGCACCTGTAAAATCTGGGCATCTTCATCAGACTGTAAAACAAATGTTTGGGGGATTTTTAACTTCCAGAAGGCCTATAAGTTTTGTTCTCATTCTCCAGGAATGATAGTGGTATATTTTGGTACAGTAAGAAGCAGAATATTCCCAGGATTCCAGAAATTCCCACATGGAGATAGAGAATTGTGACTTCACTTTTCTCCATACAACACAACATGAAATGTTAGGAAATTCATCCAAGAGATGGAGATAAATATGTCTCAATTGCCTGGGAACTCATCTGACTTAAACTTCACAGATAATCTATGGGTAGTCATCAAGGGTAGATTTGGAAAACTAGACCATAGGTACTGCTTGATACCCAGTCTGATGTGTGGTTTCATGGTGAAGAATTAAAGGGGATGTGTCAAAATCTTATGAAGTCACAGTCTTGTGAATGCCAAGTCATTTAAAATAGGGAGAGGACATACTGAATATTAAAAAGTTTTTTGAAGAAGTAAAAAGCTGTAAAGTTATCATCATTCAATAAATAATTATATTACTTTGTCCTAGATAAACACACTCTACTGCATATCAAGTGCTTTACGAAACTTCAGAGCCTCATCTGTGAATAGACTGGACTTTTGGTCTCATTGGCATAGGAAAATCTTGATAAGTAAACTTTCTTAGATTTGAGTGTTTCCTGTCCTCCTCCAAACAGACAGGCCCTCCACATTATGGTATAAATTTCAGCAATCACATGACTAGAGCACAGAAAGAATAAAAAGAATTGACATTTTAGTTGGCATTATCACTCTTTATTTTATGAGAAATACGGTAATGGATTTTGTCAGAGATGAAGCTACGCTATAAAACTGATTTTTTCATATGACCAAACTTCATTCCTTTAAGCACAAAAACATTTAAAAAGAACTATTTTCACTGTAAGCCCTGTAAAGCATGTTATGGTACAAGGTGGAGGAGCTGTGGGCCAGGTCACTAATGTACTATTGGGATAGCTATGAAGTACTCCAAAACCATTCTGGTGGATAATTTATAATTATGCAAGAAGAATCACTAAACTGTTCATATTCTTAGATTTAGTCTAAATCCCATTCCTAGGACTCTATCTCAAGGAGGTCAATGATCATAAAGCCTCACATATAACAAAATATTCATAGTAGTATTTTTCGAGATAGCCAAACAAACAAAAACGTAGGTGCCCATAAATTAGGGAATGGCTTAACAAATTGTACGTGAACGTCATGGGACATGACTGTTGCAAAAGAAATGATGACTACGAAGATTACAGAGAAACAGAAGAAGATTCACATAAACTAATACTGAGTGAAGAGGTTAGAATCGACAGGACAATACACACAATGATTTTTCTAACTAACAAAAATAACACTAGGCTTTGGCAGTTGGACTTTGCTCAAATTTTTCATTGTTACAAGTGAGGATCCGATGAAAGAGCGGTAACCGAGAATGATTCTGATGTTAAAAAAGGCATAACGGTTATGCATTTCCTGCCTTCTTAAACAAAGGATAGCAGCCAAATTTCTGCCTTTTCTTGATGACACAGAGTGAAAATCAATAAACAAGAAGTGAGGAATTATATAGTGAGTAGGTACACTGGGCATTATATCTGTGCCCCAGCTAAAGAGCTGTAGGTCCTGTGCCTCTATCCTGTCTTGCCCCGAAGATTTCTTAAGGTAGGTCTACCCACTAAGTTCTAGCTGATAAAAAAGCTGGAAGGGTGAGGTTGAGATGACATAAAACAGAGCTGGCAGACATTCAACGAGAGAAGGAATCTCCTCCTGTACCCTCGTTTGCCCTTTATTTATTCCAGAGGCCTAGCCTAGCCAATGGGGAACCATGCCAGTCTGAAAGCAGGTTTGGAGGGCCCAGCCACCATCACGGTAGGACAGAATCATCCCCCCAGTTCCTGAATTCCCTCACTCTCTGGACACTGACCTTTCAACAGGCTGTGAGTAGAAAAACAGAGGATGCTTATTAGCTCCTGGTGGAAGCAGCTAAGGCTCCTGCACATGAACCATGTCTGGGAACTCCCTAGCTTGAGGCATTAAAGGTGGCCTAGGAGGCGGCTCTGGAGAAGCCCACAAGTAAAGAGCTACACAGTATAGGCAAGCCACACCTGTGCATTCACTCCATTATGCCAGGAGTACAAATTTAGGGTCTGAAACCCCTTTTCACCTCCAAACTGAGAGCTGCTATGAGTCAATGGTTAAATGTGGGGCTATTTTGTCTAGGAGTTCACCATAATATGTTCCACTCATTTATAGCAAACATTTGCTCACAATGCAATAAAAATCAGCTTATTGTTATCTGGAGACAAAATCCATTGCAAAAGCAGAGAGAGCAAAAAAGTAGGTGTAGAGAGAACATGACAATCTAGTGGCTAAGTGAGGCCAACTTGCCAAGCAGGAATGGGGCGGTGGAGAGGGGGTAAACTCATCAGTGTCTGCCCAGGCAGATCACACCTTGAGCCAATTGATGAGCCAGAAAAGACTTGGGCTGCTTGTGATGATATTCAGTTTAGGGCAGTTGTGGTCCTCCCTTGCACTTGGCTGGCTGCTGTCCTGGCATCGAGCTGCATCCCCAACTTCTTCCTCTCCACCCTCTTGCTTGGCTTCCACTTCTCATCACCCTTTAGTCCCTCTTCCCAACTGGGAAAAGCTACACTTTCCAGCTGCCCCCTTCGTTTTCGAAGAGGACCAGTGACATCACAGGGTGATGTCTTGACTTGTGTGAGAACTGGATTTAAATGAGGCAGTTACAAAGTCATCAGCCTCACTCTCTCCCTTCCTGAGTCATCAAAGTCCACTGGCAGGACAAAAGTCAGGATGACTGGTGATGGCCCAGGTGCAGTGGATGACTCTGTCATCTTGCTCTAAGCTCTCCACAGTGCCTGCTTCAGCTGCCTTCATGGCCACTGGAACAAACTGTTCTTATCTGCCCATTTCATTGGGGAAGTCTTCACATGCTTGGGAGAGACACCCCCTAACTCACTAACAGATCTGAGGCCTGTCAGTTACCCACAACCTGGGTTAGCCTATCTGCTGAGACAGCTTTACTGCTGCAGCTTCTTGGAGTCACAGGTGAGAGTGATGGATGAAAGGTGGACACCAAAGGTGGATGAGCAGCCCCCAAAAGGGCTTGGCCCTTTTTTAAAAAAGTAATTTATTTGGATTTTTCACATCCTTTAATGAATTGTAAATATATTAACAGGAAAGATTCCCCCCTCCCCTCTCCAAAGACTGTACAATTTCTGCCCCCTTACTCATAAGGGAATAGAAGTTGGCTGAAATACAGCATGAAGAAAGGAGGGCAGAGTTTTTGACATTGTTGGGGAGGGAATCAAGAGATTAACTACATAAATCCATATAGACCATGTTCCTAGATTTAGGAGATAAACAATGCCACCCAGGAATGGGATGAGGGAGAGGCTAATGTCTGCCATCTCACTTAATCACAGACCTTGGTGCTCCCCACAAGTGTTTTCTGATGCAGAGCAGAGCCATGACTACCTGAGTTGGCAGGGGAATCAGTACTTGGACTCTCATCAAGGAATAGGGACAGGTACTGGGGAAGCACGACCTCAGGATGATTAAATAGGAATCATAGAATTTCAAAGCTCAGAGAGAAGGCGTCCAGTCAAACCTCTATCAGAGCAGGAATCTCTTCTACAATGTCTAAATCTAGCCTCCTCACAGTCAATTCTGGTCCTCAAGAAGCTTACATTCCACAGAGCCGCCCATTTTCTGTCCACTCTCTGAGCCTGTCTTCTTTTATTTTTTTCTTCCCCCAGTATTTTCAAGAGCCTCTGGAAATTTTCCTTTGCTTTATTTGAAAGTATATGTTTAAAAAAATACCAGACACTTCCTTCTCAGGTTATTTTTCATCAAGATGTACAAAAGTGAGAAGTGAAGAGATTACAACTTGGTAACATTCAAGGGTCCAGTCAGTGATACAGAGACAGTCCACGTATCACATGCTACTACTGACCTTCACCTTCCTTTGTCCCTTATAAGATCCATCCACATGTTTTTAGGAAGATGGCTTGATGGATGCTTTGTAGCGACAGTGGTTTACTAAACTACAGCACAAAAATAAACAGCACACTCAGCTATCCCTGCCAAAAACTAAAGGATCCTTCAGTGCATAAACAAAATAAGCGTTATGACAGTCATTTGGGAAGAACAACAACCGCCACAACAAAAACCCCAAACGCTGACCAAATTACAACAATGTCTGGGTCACCATGTCATGCTTTCACCCGTCCTGAGTGGCTGGCTGCTGCTGTAGAAGCCCACTGGGGGTCTCCTGGTGACACCACACAGTTGCGAGCCATGCAATAACGTGTCCTCAGAACAGGAACATGATAATAGGTTGAACATATTAAAAATGGCAATAAAAGGGTGTGAAGGAGAAGCAGGTGTGCACCTACAGCAAGGGCCCTGAGCAGTGATGAGGCAGCTCAAGTGCTGCACCCACACCTAGGAAACAGACGAATCAAAGCAAAGTCTCCAGGGCATCGGTTGGACCCAGTCCCAGATGAGAAGTGCCCAGGATGAGTGACCATCAGACCCCTCCCTGGCAGAGGGCGTGCTCAAGTCCGTGAGATCACGGACCCACTGAAGGACAGAATAAGATGGACTCAACAAGCTTTGCTCATCCGGAGACAAGGGAGAGCCCCTCCGCTGCCAAGGGGACGAGCCCGTACTGAGGTGGAGGCAAGTGGATGCTTTTCATTTCCCACTGTCGAAGGTATACCAACTTAATGAGGCCATATAAAAGTTTTCTGGGTGCAAACTCTTGGTGTAGGCCTAACGTATCTTATAGCACTAAGATTACTGACATTTCCCTAAGTATAAATGCAATAAGAACCAAGGCAGATTACCCTCTTTTTAAAAAAACTCCTGAATGAGAATGGTTTTCAAGTTCAATGACCTTTCTCCTTTCAACACCAAGGCCATACTCCATATTGCCTACCATACTTTACATTTTCTTGGTGGTATCTTACATTCAGATTAGTGTGGCTGTCGTGAAAATCTAAGCATCAGCAGGGTACGGATCATTTTATGTATGTTAACTATACAGTCCATTAAAAGTCTTGCAGCTCCAATTCCCTCTCCCCTTGCCAGCTCAGCAATTCTATGGATAGAGCCGCAGACATGGAGTTGGAAAGATCTGAGTTCAAGCCTGGCCTCAGACTTGTCCTAGCTACGTGACCATGGGCACATTTCTGGACCTGATTGCCTGAGTTTCCTCCACTGGAAAATGGGGTAATAATAGCACCTCCCTTGCAGGATTATTTTGAGGACCAAAGGAGCGCCTAGGAGGTGTTATATAAATGCTTATTCCCTTCCCACCCCAGTCCCTTTCCCAATTTCTCCACATCTAAGAAGACCCTCAATACTTCTTTTCTATCCATTCTTCTTATTTATGTTTTCTTCCTATGTGGTATTTATTCTTTTAACATATTTGTTATCTTTCTCCCCCATTAAAACCATTAAGCCACTCAAGGGCATGTAAGAAATGGGAGGAGGAGTTTTGTTTCCACAGAACTAAAGGTGTACTTCCCCCCTCCCCAACCCCAGCTTTAGCAGAAACCAGGCCTCAAGGTCAGTCAGGTGAGAGGTTAGAAGCTTGCATGTATAAGGCAGTCAGGGGAATTAGGCCAAACCGCTTGAACCAGTTCAAGCTTATCTAGGGTCTGGTCTTGGTCAAGAATCCAGGCCTACTGATTTGCATAATTTGCATATGTTGAAGAGGGAAAGTAGGGGAAGTAAAAGAATGTAGTTTAATCCTAAACTAAGGCAAGGAAAATCTAATTAACTTCACTTTTGCTTCTGTATCCTTATTATCCTACCTATATAAACTGTATAACCTAGGAAAACTATGTAAAAAATAAAGATTGTTAACTAACCATGACTCTAGCAGGAGCGGAGGGAATGGTTACCCCTGCTCCTGCAGCTGTATCAGTGTGAGTGTTCCAGTGAGCACTACACCTGCTTTCTCCAGGAGCTAACCAAATGCCTTCCTCTGCCCACTCTGGTCCTTCTTTGAGCGAGAATGGGCAAATCACATGGATCTTCCTAAGGTCCAGGGAAGGGAAGCAACGAGCAGTGAAAGCTCCTATCGGGCCTTACTCCCAGATCTTGCCTTGGGGTGTCCTGTGATTCCCCACTTGGGACTTCTGGCTCTGTCTTGGGAGCCTTGTGATCTTACTGCCGTTCTAAGGGTCTGATCCCTAGGAGGCCCTGGGATCCCTACAGATTAAAGGGGGGGGGGGGGCTACCACTTGGTCTTCCTCTGGGAGTCCTGTGGTCTGCACAGCCTTCCTTAGGGATTATCACAGGGTTCTTCCTCAGGACTTTGGCCCTGCCTAGGAAGTCCAGTGATCCCCCAAACCGTGTTTTCTCACAAGTTGGGGAAGTCCAGTGATCCCCAAAATCGCATTTCTCACAGGCAGAAAATGTCTTAGAAATGACCCTGCCTTCCACATCTGGAATAACAGATGCTATAGACACTCAACCTTAGAACCTCTTCATTCAAGGTCCTACACAGGGAAGGGGTTCAATCAAGGCTATTTGAAGGTGGCCATGGAAACAGCCTGGGACAGTGGAACAAGAACTGAACTAGGCATCTGAAGACAAGGCCAGGGACTAGTCCAGAGGCCTTAGATGAGTCATCCAAATTTTCCTGAAGTGCAAAATGGTGACAATAGTAACTGCTCTCTTTGCATGATGGGGTTGCTATTTAGTGCTTGTCAAACATGCTTTAATATTTACATATTTCAAGAATCTAGGGTGGAGACTCTAATCGCTGACTTTGGGAGCAACCTTCTTCCATGTGTTCCTGTTTGGTGGCTAAACGTTCAACACCTGGTAGTAAACTCTCTGAATTTAACTAGCCTGGACCTCAAGTGACAGAATCTAGTCCCCAGGACTAGATTCAAAGCATTTTTGTCTTCATAGCTTGTATTATCACAGCTTGTATTACACAGTGATAGTTTCAAGAACTCAAGAGTCAGCTCTCTGATGCAATGAGGACCTGGAGGGAGGACTTTTGTTTGTGAAAGGCAAACATAATGTTGTCATTATTTTTAGTCAATTTTAAGCTCCAGATTAAAGAATTTGTTTTGCTTTTTTTTCCCCTGCAAATCTTTTAAATGTGTATTGTCTTACATTGTCTAAAGATACTTTATTTTCTACTATGAATATTTTCCTCTCAAAGTAGTAATCTTCCTTCTAATGAGAAAATTAATTTTGGAAACAAGAGGGCTATTAAAACTCTATCTGGGCTTGAAACAAAAGTTCTGATTCCAAGGTCCAATTTTTTTCAAGTGTTTCCACTGAAGACATTCTCAATGTTAAGAGTCTGAGATCAAGAAATCTAATTCAATTTCCTTATTTTACAAGTGAGAAAATAGAGAGCCAGAGACGGGAAAGGAAGTGACAAAATCATGCAGGTAGGAAGCATCAGAACCAATATTTATAAGCAGATCTAACTAAAGCCACTGCTCCTTCAGCTTCCCACTCTGCTTCTAGGCAAGCAAGGCTGAGATCAATCACCTCTTGCTCTCATACTTGCTATTTTACGTAAAGGATGGCAGCACTGGAGTCGGGCAGGACCTGAGAGACAAGCACCTCGACTTGAGGAGACAGATTTGTTTTATTTGCATTTAATTAAAATGCTAGTCATCATTTTCCCACACAAAACAGGCACACATACGACTGCAGCATATCCTGTTTCTATCTGTCATTTCTCCTGTTTAGATTCCCTGTAATATGCATATGTTGGTGAAAGACCAACTCTGGGCCAAATCAATCCAATTCAAATTAAATAAGTATTTATTAAACACCTACTAGATGAGGCAAAGGGAAGAGAACTAGTTTTCAGAGACACTCAAGACCACTCTTCAATATTTTGGTGAGTAGCATGGCTATGCCATTCATCTTTATTTAGTAAACATCTACTGTGCAGGAGGAAGAGTTGGGCGCTAATGAAAGAGAGAGAAGATAGGGGCCACTGTCATATAGATAAAGACATCTCAGACACAAAGACAATAAACAAAAAGTACAAGAGTGATGTCAGTCAGCCCTCCCAGGCTATATAAATAGCGCTAGGGCTCAGAGGAGAGACTGGAGGAGGCAGCACTGGAGTGGAGCCTTCAACTGAGAAGCTAAACAAGAAAAGCACTTGATCTGGAGTCTGGAAAACTGGGCTCAAATCTTGGCCCTGATACTCATGAGCTGTGTGACCTTGTGAAAATCACTTTCTTTACTTCTCCAGGCTTGTTTCCTCATTGCTAATAAAGGAATATTACAGATGAGGAAATGGAGGCCAACAAAGATAAAGTGACTTGCTCAGGGTCACAGATGGCAGGCAGAATTTGAACTCAGGTCTTGAGCAGCTCACAGTTGCCTTCATGAGATAGGGAGGAAGAGAAATGACCTTTGGCATTAGATTAGATGTTATCACTTGTAAAGAATGAAGAATATCTGCTCTACAGTAATTAGCCCGGGGAGCCCGGGGAACAGTTCATTCAGCACAAAGAAAACAATACCAAGACTAGACAAGCTTAGCAGAATGGATTAGAATGACAGTCTGTTCCTGGAATACTCTCCAAAGGACTCACAGAAAAATAGGTCACTTTCTTTTGTAACAGATGCAGAAGCATTTACCTTTTCTTCATGTAAATTATTTAAAGCCTGTATTTTACTTTTCAATGACCAAAATGCTTGGCTCAGGAAAACACATATATGCAATTTAAAGTGGGAACTTTACACAAAATATCTCAAGGTGAGCAGGCTACTATGAATTAAAAATGAGTTTTCAAACAAAGTATTTACTGACACTGAAGTGAAATGAAACATTGAGATAAATGATAAAGTTCTGGATTAAATACCTCCCTAGTTTAACTACCTTACAGAATTATATATGTGCAGAAATTAAAACCACCAAGATGAATGAATGAGCCATGAACCTCAAGTGACCCACAGCATAGGAGCCAGGGGTTCAGTCCTCCCACCTCAGCCTGGGGTGTGGGACCGTGGACAAAGTCACCTCCCTTCTGCTGTCCCGTTTCCTCATCGGTAAAATAATGGGTGGGACTAGGCCTCTAAACGCCCTTCCATTTAAACTGCCTTGAATTGTTCTTTTGTCATTGCAAGGCCCATGCATTTCATCTAATAATAGTAATACTAGCTAGCATTTGTGCAGCTAGTATCGAGCCTGGGGGCTCCCCCAACAGACTCAGCATTTCTACCTAAGAGAGATGACTGGGCCCCAGCTTCTTTAGCCTCCCCTGTGCACTGAGCTGTTAATGTGTCTTGAATGAATAAATGAAACCTTGTCCTGCACTTCACCTCTGATGTTTCCCTGGTTAGAATACGCCTTAAAGACCCATCAGAAAATTGCTGGAATAACTTTTTATCTGTAGACTTCAGGCACCGCAGTCAATACAAACACCGCTAGCAGGATGTTTTTCCTTCAGCGCTCTACTTGGAGAAAGGCTAGCTGAAGGTGTTCTACTTGTCACTGCCCTTCGTGCTGATTCATCACTTGCAAATCGTGAGAGCAAAAACAAATGAGCACAGAAGTCACATCACAACAATGAAGCTCTCATTTCCCAACATTACCTTGTTTTGTGCTTCCGACGAGCCTGGGAGGTGGTTCTGAGACTGAAAAGGGTAGGAAGGACTTCTTCATCCAGCTAGGACAGCACTGATCCCAACTTGGGGCTTCCTGACTGCAGAGGCCAGCACCTGGCTACTTCAAGAACCACGCAATGTCCAGAACCAGAGGAGACCTTCCACACTATCTGGTTCATCCCTTTTACTTTACGGAGAAGAGAAATGATTTGTTCCAAGAGAATGAGACTCTATCATTCACTCAAGGTCATGTGACTAGTAACAAGTGAAAGCGAGTCTTGAACCCAGGTCTCCAGACCCCTGGTCCAGAGCTCTCTGTGCCACCCCATGCTATCTCTGGTCAATTGGTTTTTTTCCATGTGAAGAAAACATGATGACTAGATAGTCTTCATGCTGCTGCAGACATAGAGGAGGGTGATGGGGCAGGCACCTGGATGTCTTACAAATGACGCTGAATTCTTCTGATCACTCTTTCTGATGCTGCTGGTTTGTGTCTTTCATCCTTTTTTTTTTTAATCCTTATTAAAGAAGCAGGGTCAAGTGTCTATGTTCAACCTTTCAGTTACATTTATAGTAAAAAATAGGTGTGTACACATTCATCAGAATCTAAGAAAGATGCATAAGGCCCTCAGAGCAGAAACTGGCCTAGAAGCCCTCTCTTCCTACGTCATAAATGCATACACTGCCTTTGGCTGCAGAAATAACTAAAAAGGGAAAAGTGAAAAGAAACGCGAAGACACAAGACAGTGGCATACAGCAAAGGAGAGAAGAACACAGACAGGGTCTTCTCAGTTCAGACTTGGGAAAATGCACAAAAGAAGCTGAATCAAAGCTGGGGGAAACCACCTCATGCCTGCTGCAAGTTCTTTTTGTTGCTAACAACCTAGAACACAGCAAACAAATGGCCACATTATTATGGAGGTGGCAGTGTTGATTTACTCATGAGGGAAGAGAAAGTAGCCCCCCATCTTCAGAACCCTTTCATGTGACTGGGGTACAGAGGTGGCCTGCTGCAGTTCATCTATTTTTCAGTTATGTCCTACTCTCTGTGACCCCGTTTGGAATTTTCTTGTCAAAGATACTGGAGTGGTTTGTCATTTCCTTCTCCAGCTCATTTTACAGATGAGGAAACAGAGGCAAACAGGGTAAAGTGACTTGCCCAGGGTCACACAGGTAGTAGGTGTCTGAGGCTATTGGAATTCAGGAAGATGAGTCTTCCCTGACTCCAGGTCTGGTGCTCTGGTTAGTTGTTGTCCTTTGTTCTTGCAGAGGACCAAAATGACATCACTAATGCTAGAGTCAAGTTTCAGTGTGTCCGACTATGGCTGATGAGACCAATAAGAATACTTTACCACAGGTTGGGCACAAATAATCTGTGTGAACATTTGGGGTGGATACTCCAAACTTGCATATCCTGCATTTCCTCTGAGCTGTTTCAATTCTGCTTTGCTCATAGAGCGCAGCACCTTCTCTGACGTGGGCATGCCATACTGAGCGGTCCTGTGCCAGTGTCTCTCATGTTTCACAATCAATCCCAAAGTTCTTAAGAGAGACCTTGAGAGTGTCCTTGTATCGCTTCTTCTGACCACCATGTGAGCGCTTGTCCTGTGTGAGTTCTCCATAAAATAGTCTTTTTGGCAAGGACACATTTTGCTTTTCAACAACGTGGCCAGCCCATTAGAGTTGCACTCTGGGCCAGGAGCCCTATGCACTATGGCGCCACCTAGCTTCCCTTAAGAAATTAGTGATGCTTATCCTGGGGAAGGAAAGACTAATGGGGCTCTGGATGGTGTTCTACAAGTATGCAGAGGGTCATTACAGAGAAGAGATATTAGTCTAGTTCTGAAGAACAATGTGCAAAGAGAGAGACCGAGGCTTGACGTAAAGAACTCCCTGATCATCAGAGCCATCCAGAGGAGTGGACTGCTTTGGAGGGCAGGTGGTTCCCTCACTGGTGGATAATTTAAAGCAAATGATGGATGACAAGGTTCTAGTTCTGATGTTCTAGGGATGTGCTTCTCTATTTGAAATAAAAACAGGATGGCTCTAGATTAGACTCTCAGGAGGTACAAGGAATTCCTCTTCTTTACCCTAAGTCTGGTTTGATTGCTTATGGACTCTGCAGCATTCAAGAGGCATGGCCTTACCTCACAGAAAAGCTTGCTTGATCCATCCCAGCTATCTTCCCTGCTATCTTGTTCCTACCCCCTGCTTCTCCCCACCTGGACCAGCATGCTTCTGCACTGGGCTTCCAGAAACCATGAAGATCCTGTCCTTATACTGAGTGTGAATTAGTGCAAATTACACTAGCCTGCTATATCTAGTTGTCCCTACACCAATCCATGGTTCGTATTCTACCCAGCCATTTGCCTTGGCCATCTTGACCCCAAGTGATGTAAGCCTCGGAAAAGGAAGGAACAATTTACTTTCTTATCTCTCTATATCTTTAACATCTACCACAGTGCCCAATACATGTCATCCACTGATGCTGGGTTCATACTACTCCCCATCCCCCATTCCCACTTCTTGCTCTCATAATGGTAATGGATTGACTGTCCAACAGCTCCATTCACCGTCCCTCTGACTTCCTGGTCTAAAACTCATTTACTTGGCCAATATTCATCCTCCTGTATGCTTTGTCTTTCCCTATTTGAATGTAAGCTTCTTGTGGTTAGGGACTGCTTCACTTTTGCATATGCCCACCACCTCCAGAACCCAGCACACAGCAGGAGCTTCCTGTTTTTTCATGTATTCATTTTACAGTGCAGGATGCCCCCCTCTGGCAGCTAGTTTTAGTTGATGCTCAGCAGATCATCACTAAAAGTAAACAGAAGAGGAACCTGGCTCTTTCTGTCTTTCCTTCTTCCTACAGACATTTGGCATAACCTAAATTTTCAGAATTTGGGAAGCAATTTATCAGTTTTATTTCAAATTATTCTGAAGCCCAGGCCATTCGCTCATATATTCTTTGCATATTATAAATCCTCTCTCATTTTTTTCTTTTCTAATAGATCACACAGGCATATGCATACATAGATATGTGCTTGAGTCTTGAGCACTAATGATAGTGCTTTGTCTTATGATTCTGTCAAATAGACAGTGCAGGCAATCACTAAGCATAAATTTAGCACCTACTGGACACCTACCAGGCACTATGGTCATTGCTGGGGATACAAGGAACAGAAATGAAAGAATCCCTACCCTTAGGGAGCTTACATTCTGTGGGGGGAAAGAATATACATATACACACATGTAAGGATACAGAGTGGATCTATGGTTGTTTCTGGGAGCCTGGGGCGGGGGGCGGGGAGAGATGAGACTAGTAGTTGAGGTGGATCAGGAAAAGTCTAATTCAGGAGGCAGCATTTCAGATCAGGTTTGAAGAATAGGACTGGCAGCTCGATCTTTTTACTCTAAATCTAGGGTCATTTCCATTATGTTGCTGGCTTCTTAATTTATTCACCCTGTTCCTACATGAGGTCCACAAGGTCCTACATCGGGTTTTTCAATATTTTGATCATTACTTCAATATAACTAGTTTGCCCTGCAAGCTTATGCATTTTATTTTCTGAATTTAAAACCATGATTGTGAGAAAGGTGTACAGGCATCCCTAGGCTGCCCCAGGGGTCTCTGTCCTCTTTAGGATGTTTCTCCAGCTTTGTTTGTCCGGGTTCCAGCTCAAAACTACAGTAGAAACCTTTCTGTCAAAAAGCTAAAAGAGAATGTCACATACCGTCAGCTGGTGTATTAGAAGGTCCATTAAGAAGGTGATCTTGTTGCTAAACAGAACATAAGCACAGTTTTCCGAGCAGTTGCTGCAGGTGAGATTGTACACGTTGATGGCATTGCTGAGAGACCTAAGAAAAAGAGAATATTTCATTTGATCAAGTTGGAGCAATTATTCTCCCAGCATCTTTACAAACAAAATCATAGCCACGAAACAAATACCCCAAGTGGCCAGTAGGTCTCTGTCTGAACACCAATGACCAGCCAGCACTCTGCTTGTGCTCCTTATGACCGTGACACAGGGGTTCAGGGGTTCACCCTGCTGACTCCTTCTTCAGGCTGCTGTCTTTTAAGTTTAACTCACAAAGTTAACAGTGAGTGAGCAACATTCAGAGTTGTTTCCACGGTGTTAAATCCCCACTTGATGCAAAGGCCCATGATGGTAGAAACTCTCATTACTCAGGGCAGGCCTTTATATACAGTAGGTGTCTAATAAAATCTTAGGGCTCTACATACAGAAACATCTGCTGAATTGAACTGAATATCCAGAGTTTCCAAATGTTTAGCTGTGTACAAACAAAAAGGCATTTTCACCCAAGACAGTCATCTGTACATCAACCTAATGACTGACTGATTACCTTTTATTAGCTTAGCTTTACCTTGAAAGCAGAGAACAGGAAGCATGGTGGATAGAACTCTGGGCGAGTCAAGACAACCTGAGTTCAAATCCAGCCTCAGACACTTAGTGGCTTAGTTGTATGACCCGGGGCAAGTCACTTAACCACTGTCTGCCCCAGTAAAACAGAGATCATAACAGCACCTATCAGTACTGCTGTGAGTCACTTAACTTCTGTATGCCTCAGTGTCCTCAACCGTCAAACAGGGATAATAATGGAGCCAGGACTGCTGTGGGCACTCAGCACAGTGTCTGGCACATAGCTACATTGCTGCTGCTGATCCTTCATCTTCGGAGAGGACTAATGATGTCACAGGGTGATGTCTTCACTTGCCCATGAACGGGATTTAAGTGAGTGTACAAAGTCGTCAGCCTCACTCTCTCAGCCAGAGTCATCAAGGTCAGTGGTAGGACAAAAGTCAGGATGTCTGGCGATGGCCCAGGATGATGTGGATGACCTCGGTGTCTTCGGTGTCTGACCAAGCTCCAAGCGCCCCGCAGCACCTGCTTCAGCTGTCTTCGTGGCCATTGAACAAACTGTTCTCATCTGCCTGTTCCTCTGGGGAAGTCTTCATGTGCTTGGGATAGACAACCCCCCCCCCCTCCAACTCACCTACAGGTCTGAGGCCTGTCGGTTACCCTCAACCTGGTTTAGCCCATCTGCAGAGACAGTTTATCAGAGTGTGGCTGATGCTGCTCATGCTATAGCTCCTTGGAGCTACAGGTTGGGTGGCAGGTGGACACCAAAGATGGATGAGCATCCCTGACAAGGGCTTAAACCCAAGGTGCTAGTCCTCTCTGAACACTCCACACACCCCTGGCACATAATAGGTGCTTAATAAATGCTTGTTTCCTCCTCACTTCTCTTCCCCTGTTTGTCCATTCTTGACCTTCTAATTTTTGGTATTTAGATAGAAGGTAGGGTAGGTAGGAAGGAGATGTAAGAATCAAATTGAAAGTTGTGGTGATGGGGAAAAAATGAATGCTGCTGTGAGCTTGGAGAAGGTTTTTTGATTATTTTCTTAACTATAAATATGGCTCAAGTTCACACATACAGACCCCAAAGTCATACTTTTTGATAAGAGCAGAGTTGGCATTTGCATCTTTAAGGTCTAACTTAGAGAAAACCTTAACATCAATTTTTTTATATGTAAAATTAGGGGACTGAACAAGCTCCAAGATACCTTAAAGGTCTAAATAGTTGATCTGATGACTTTGGAGCAACTTAAGGCTGCATTCCTGGTCTTCTAGGACTTGAGACTGAAACCAGTGCTGTGACCCAGAGCCAGGAAGAAAGTCACCACATACGCCAATCACCAGGGAAAGGCCCCAGGAGCGCCTCCTAAGGTGCCAGACCCACCAAGTAACCGCAAGGAGAAGCCAGCATTCTTCTGGCCAGTGGAACCTAAATTCTCCCTGAGGGACATACACTAAGTGTTTCGGCATGGATGAAGACACTGCAGCTGAAGGAAATCAGTGGAAAGAGCCTGAATGAGAAGCCACCAAATGGTGGCTGGCAGAGGGCTCTACCACCTGTCTTTCAGTCACTTCTCAAAGCTTCTGTTTCCTTCTCTATAGAATATGGAAGTGGATCTTGATCACTGTCAGGTTACCTTCAGATCTAACCTTCCGTGAAACCGTATCTTGTCCTAGAGGCTCCAGACCCACCCTGATAAATTCAGGTCTCTGAAAGAGCCTTGTTTACAGGGTGGGGCGGGTGGGATGGGGTCACTGGAGAAGAAAGGGGACTGCAAGAGACAAAGGAGCAGCAGTTGTTTGTAGGGTCCTGTCAAAGCAACACAGTTTTTGAGAGCTTGCTCTGGTGCTACAAAGATTCAGGTTCATGATAATTAAATTGACCTTCCTTGATTCTTGCCTATTGAATTTATCTTGTAGGTTCTAACTAAGCCCTGATTTTAACCTGTGTGATCAAAGCTCTGTTTACCTGCCTCCACATCGTGAGAATCTTTAACCTCCTAGGTGTGAGGTACTGTGCTAAGTGCGAAGGACACACAGGCTACAATGAAACAGTCTTTGTCCTCAAGGAATTTCCATTCTATGGATAAACCAGGCTCACTGTACAGGACAGAACAAAGACAGAAGCAGCCAAGATGTGTTGTCATTTCCTTCTGGGCTCTTTACAACCTAGAGACAACAATTCCCAGAACCTCTCAAAGAGTGGCTTCTAAGGTAGCAGCTAGGAGGGGTCTGGCATAGCAGATGATGGATTTAAAGTAGGAAGGAAGGAATCTTTAAGGCCATCTAGTACAACCCATTCATCTTGTAGCTGAGGAAACTAAGATCACATAGGCAAAGAGAACTTGAACCCAAGATCCTCTGGCTCTAGACCCAGCCCTCTCTCCATGATACCCCACACGAGCTACACTCTTTGGACAAAGAGACACACACATTTTAGTTCTCGAGGGGCAGGATGAAGAAAGAAAGTCCATAACAAGCCCTAGCACTTGAGTGTAACAAAAAATTGGAGTCAAACTTTTTAGTTCTTGGCATTTGGCCCTAAGCATCAATGAAAGAATTTACACAAAAGAATAAAATGCCCATTTGCTGGAACTCACTCAGCCAACCAACTTGATCTGTTTTCTAGGGAAATTTCTCCAGCTCTACCCAGGGAGTGGTATACTAAAAACTTGCTAAATGCTGTTGCTAAGTGCTATGAGGAATGGCTTGTCATTTGAAAGGCAGCATGGTGGAGGGGACAAATTCTAGATCTGGAGTCAGAAGACTACGCCTATCTCCCTGCCCTGATGCTCACTAGCTATGGAAGCTTGAGCAAGTGACATACAATGGGGCTAATGGCATCTGCATAACCCATTTCACAGTATTATTTAGAGGAAGGAACCATGTTGAAGCCTTCACACGTTACAGAAATGCATCATTAATCTTTTAACAGTCTGGGTATTTGAGATATATTTTTGCCAAAGAGTAAAGAAATCTATCATGGTGAAAAGACTGGTAAGTGATGAGACAGATCAGGAGAACTGGAGCCCAGAGAGGGCTCTCCTATAGTAATGGTGGGAACTGGGACAAACCATTTCATTTTTTTCTGGGCTCTAGTTTCTCAGTTGTGAAATGAGAGGGATGGCCTAGGGTTCTTTCAGGATCGACGGTCTATGAATCTAGGAGGAAATGCTCAGTGTAGGCAAACCTTATTTTATATAGCAACCATATTCCTGAAGGGTTCAATTTTTAAAATATGGATTTTAAATTCAGTAGAAATCTAACATGTGAAGTTGCCGACTGTAAACCTTTTTAAAAAAGTGAGGATTCCTTTTTTGAAGAGAGTAAATAATTATCTTCTGATCTGTTTGGGGTGTTTTGAGCACTGTACAGTGGCTTTTCTTAAAGTTGGGGAACACCTGTACTCAAAAATGAATTTGTTCTAAAGTAGTTTGTGATTTCTTAAACAGAAAACTTCTCATTTACTTTTAGCTGTGAAATGTACCTTGACGCTGTCTTGTACCTGCAAACCTGTCACAAGGAAATAAATTTGTGATGGTTATTTTTCTCATGAGAAATGAAGGGGGAGGGAGGGAAACAGTGACCTCAATGTCAAGAAAAACTTGCCCATTGAGAGAAACCTGTTTAAGAGACCACCTGTACTTGAAGACCACCTGTCAGAAAGATCACTTTTGAGTGGAGCCAGCCCTGGGTGGTCTTTCTAAGCAGGTTTCACTGTAATTTGAGACTGGAGCGAGGGAAGCCTTTGCAGGGTCAAACAGAAGGCAAGGCCCCGCACCCAGGTAGAGAGTGGCTTCTTCAAGGAAGGGACCTAACAGCTCTCAGTGACAACCTCCCAGTAAGGTGGCTGGTAGGGCTGGAGCCGCAATGGCACTTGTGCTTGCTGAAGGGACACTGAAGTTTAGGTTATAACTGAGAGGGCCCAGAAAACCCCCAGAAGAGGCTAGGCATCCTCAGACTGTGTGCGATAGCCAGTGACTGGATTGCACAGAGTGAAATAACGAGACTTACATTTTATGACCCTTAGCTTTCCACCAAGTGTTCATTATATGGAGCCCAAAGGGGTGAAGTAAGGGAGACAACAGGCATTTACTGAGCCCATCCTAGGGACCCAGCACCATGGCTCCATCCCCATGCTGGGCAGGGGCGGTCAAGATTCCAGTCAAGGGCCCTGCCCCCTCAGTCAAATCCAAACACCAAATTTCTTCTGACACTAATAGAAATGATACCGAAACAAACCTGAATAAAGGGGCTGAAATTTGATTGAAATGAACTAGACTGTTCACTATAGATGATCCCTGAAAACTCTTTCCTGAACCAACTTACAGGTTTGAAGTAGAACTTAGAAGAGTAAAGAAGGTCTGCCATGGCATTTGTAATGACGCACTCTGGGCCACTGACCCAATTCTCCACACACTGTTCTGGGTCTAAGGCTTTCTGGCCTTGATGATCAGTTTAAGCTCATGACTCAATTTTCATTTTGTCTACAAAGTAAACCCTCTTTTTGAAGAGTTGGTGCCCATGTCATTTTACAGCATTTGCATCCTGTCCTCCCACTCAGCAAACTATCCCCTGTAGCAAAGATCCAAAAGAAAAAGAAGAGAGGAGTTCTACACAGCTGGTCTGTCAGCACCTGACCTCACAGCCTGGCCCCCCAACCCTACCTCCACCCACTTTGGCAACAAAGGAAGCAGGCACATTTCCTCAACTCTTCCCCTGGCCAAATTTTGTCATTATAACAACACAGAAGAAAGCCTTTATTTTTCCTGGTTATTAGGAACAAGTGCTAAGATCAATATGAAAAACTAAAATGCATTTGAAAATGTTGAAGTAAATACGTCGAAGACGACAATTATTTTGGAACACTGATGAATGAATTACGATTAAGTCTCTTGGTATATGTGATATCTAATTTTTATTGTCTATACTTCAAGTTATATTATTATATTTTAGGTTATGTTGTGTATAGCTATATTATTACTTGTGATCTGAACCAAAGTATATCTGAATATGGGTAAGAAAAATCTGTGTGACAATGGAGTTCTATTACGGTGCTTTATAAAAGCCATCATTACTGTGTTTGGGTTTTCCATATGTAAAAATTCATAGAATTACAGGATCATAGGATTCAGAAGAAACCTTAGAGTAAGGAAGACCAGTGGAGAAAAAAGGTAATGTTATTCTCAGTACAAAACACACTAAAAAAAGCAGCCAGGTCACATGACTTCAGTTTTAACCTACACACCAAAAAAGTGTATAAAGTCTGTAATCTTAGAAATAGAAATCCTATTCTTTAAACAAAATGCTGAAATTATTTCACAGATCATCCCTACTAAAAATAAAGTTTAAACTCAGTTTACTGGGACATTTTATTTAAAAACCATTTATAACAACAAGGGCTAAGAAGAAGAAGAGAAACTATTTTGGTTTTATGTTTGTAAAGTGACTGTGCTAAAGTCAATTTAGAACAAGGTATCACTATAGATCTGTCCACTGATACAACTGTTATCACCTGTTCAAATATGAACATACTTTTATATATATTCTATGTTTATACTAGTGTTGTGTGGGGTTGAAACCACCCAACCCCATTTTTGTTCTGAAACCTTAAGTGAGAACACATTGAATTTAAAAGATCTTTAGATGATATGTGAAATAAAAAAATCTTTGAAACACACTGTCTGAAGTGGAATGGGTCAGACAAGAAGCTCATTCCAACAGGCAGAGGACACTAGGCCATATTCTCACGTCATCATGAACAGTCACTATCGGGCTGAGGAGGAAGTGATGTGAGAGGTTGAAGTAAGGGGCCTCTGAGGAGGACCCACCTTGGGGTAAGAGGGACTTTGGTTTTAGCCTTTGTCAGGTCTCAGCCCTTCCCGCCACCCCCTCCCCCCCATCAAAGGAGGAAGTTGTGGGCTTTGAAGGGTCTGGAGGAGTATGGATTTTTCCTCCCTCTTCCCATTAGGGTCCGAGCTGCATTCCTGAGTCAATTAATGGCAGCATTTGCATCAAGAGCCAAGGAGGGATGGACACAAATTCATAAGCTTCAGGAGATGTCCTGAAGCCCCTCATGAGGGAGAGAAACTCCTCTGCTGCCCACACTCCAAGCTGAGGCCCCCTTCCCCTGGACTCTGCAAGCTCTTGTGGGGTAGAACATTCTGCACCCCCTGCACCTGTATACAACCTTAGTAAACATTCATTTTCTAAAAGCTACTAAAGACTGCCTAGCTAAGCTGATTCTCCACTGGAAGGGCTTGAGCCAATGGCGTTAGAGAATCCCCCCCAAGCCCTCTGGGATGCCCCAGAGAAGACTGAAGGGGGAGAGGGAGCCAAGCTCTGAGGCCCCATGGGTGAGAGTGGGACTTGGAGCAGGGATTCTCTGAGCCTACGTAGGCTATAATAGAAAAACTAAAATTAGTTTTACAATTCTATTTTCTTGAGCCTCCATAAGATTTTTAATGACATTTTTATCTGCATGAGTTTATTCCAATATTTTGATGTAATTGGTTATACTTCTTTGTTTCTATACAATGGGTTCCATATATTCAGAGACTCATTTTAGTTGTGAAAGAACAGTTTTCAAAAATAAGCAAAAACTGGTCTTTCTGTGTTTTCCTGAAATTAACTTTCATTTCAAAGAAGGTGAAAATAATGCATTTGAAAGCATAAAATAAGGAAACTTATGTTAAATTAATTTTTAATCATTGTGGCAAAGGATTTTTAAAAACTGATAACAGAAACTCCTTAACAAAAATACTTCCAGGATTAGAAAGTCTTTAAATGTGAGTTTGTTTTTCCCCCCAAATTGGAAGCATTAGCACCAAAGAAGGCCCCAGGTGGTATGGAGTGTTAAATGGCAGATTAAAGTCGGCTGAAATCATTACTCCAATCTTATTAGAGGAACAATAGCTGTCACGGTAACAATTTATTTACAAACCTTTTGAGATAACTGCAAGATGCTTTAATATACCAATCAGAGAAGTGGATCTACCAAACACTACAGCTAATTAACTCACCAAACTGTGGCCCCAGCATCTCTAATAGGAAAGTCCTCCAACTGCAAATCCCAGGCTGTTTTTACTACATTAACATTTACTTTGTTAGCCTGTAAAATGGCATAGGAAGTTACATTAAACAATAGGCAGCAACAGAAAAATGGCCTAACACACTGACATAACATAATATCTCCTTCTGATGAATCCAGTTACAAATATATTCTAGGGTATATTGATTTTAGCGCTGAACAACTTCCTTTCCTCAGATGAAACCAGAACAGGCACACACAGAATGTTTTGGGGTTTTTTGTCCTTTTCTACTTTTATTTTTTTAGTTATTATTTTTATTTAATATTTTATTTTTCAACACTGATTTCCACATTTTGAATTACGAATTTTCTCCCCATTTCTACCCTCCCCCCCACTCCAAGATGGCATATATTCTGATTGCCCCGTGCCCCAGTCAGCCCTCCCTTCTGTCACCCCACTGCCCCCATCCCCTTTTCCCATACTTTCTTGTAGGGCAGGATAGATTTCTATGCCCCACTGCCTGTATATCTTATTTCCCAATTGCATGCAAAAACAACTTTTTCTTTTGAGCATCTGATTTTAAAAATTTGAGTTTCAAATTCTCTCCCCTCTTCTCTCCCTACCTACCCTCCCTAAGAAGGCAAGCAATTCAACATAGACCACACATGTATCATTATGTAAAACACTTGCACAATATTCATGTTGTGAAAGACTAACTATATTTCACTCCATCCTATCCCGTCTCCCTTTATTCAATTTTCTCCCTTGACCCTGTCCCTTTTCAGAAGTGTTTGCTCCTTCCCCTATCTGCCCTCCCTTCTATTGTCCCCCCTTTTTATCCCCTTCCCCTACTGTCCTGTGGAGTAAGATACCCATTTGAGTGTGTATGTTATTCCCTCCTCAGGTCAAATCTGATGAGAGCAAGATTCACTCATTCCCCCTCACGTGCCCCCTCTTCCCTTCCTACACTTCTATGTGAGATAATTTACCCCATTCTATCTCTCCCCTTCTCCCTCTCTCAATATATTCCTCTCTCATCCCTTAATTTTATTTTTTTTAGATATCATCCCTTCATGTTCAACTCACCCTGTGCCCTCTGTCTATATATATGTATAGTCCCTTCAACTACCCTAATACCGAGAAAGGTCTCAAGAATCATATACATCATCTTTCCATGTAGGAATGTAAACAAAACAGTTCAACTTTAGTAAGTTCCTTATGGTTTCTCTTTCTTGTTTACCTTTTCATGCTTCTCTTGATTCTTGTGTTTGAAAGTCTAATTTTCTATTCAGCTCTGGTCTTTTCATTGAGAAAGCCTGAAAGTCCTCTATTTTATTGAAAGTCCATATTTTGCCTTGGAGCATGATACTCAGTTTTGCTGGGTAGGTGATTCTTGGTTTTAATCCTAGCTCCTTTGACCTCTGGAATATCTTATTCCAGGCCCTTTGATCCCTTAATGTAGAAGCTGCTAGATATTGTGTTATCCTGATTGTGTTTCCACAATACTCAAATTGTTTCTTTCTGGCTGCTTGTAGTATTTTCTTCTTGACCTGGAAACTGGAATTTGGTGACAATATTCCTAGGAGTTGTCTTTTTGGGATCTTTTTCAAGAGGTGATCAGTGGATTCTTTCAATTTCTATTTTACCCTCTGGTTCTAGAATATTAGGGCAGTTTTCCTTGATAATTTCTTGAAAGATGATATCTAGGCTCTTTTGTTGATCATGGCTTTCAGGTAGTCCAATACTTTTTAAATTATCTCTCCTGGATCTACTCTCAGGTCAGTGGTTTTTCCAATGAGATATTTCACATTGTCTTCCATTTTTTCATTTCTTTGGTTCTGTTTTATAATATCTTGGTTTCTCATAAAGTCACTAGCTTCTACTCACTCTAATCTAATTTTTAAGGTAGTATTTTCTTCAGTGGTCTTTTGGACCTCCTTTTCCATTTGGCTAATTCTGCCTTTCAAGGCATTCTTCTCCTCAGTGGCTTTTTGGAGCTCTTTTGCCATTTGGGTTAGTCTATTTTTTAAGGTGTTATTTTCTTCAGTATTTTTTTTGGGTCTCCTTTAGGAAGTCATTGACTTGCTTTTCATGGTTTTCTCACACCACTCTCATTTCTCTTCCCAATTTTTCCTCTACTTCTCTAACTTGCTTTTCCAAATCCTTTTTGAGCTCTTCCATGGCCTGAGACCAATTCATATTTTTCTTGGAGGCTTTTGATGTAGGCTCTTTGACTTTGTTGACTTCTTCTGGCTGTATGTTTTGATCTTTCTTGTCATCAAAAAAAGATTCTAGAGTCTGAATCTGAGCCCTTTTTCACTGCCTGGCCATATTCTCAGCCAATGACTTGACCTTTGAGCTTTTTGTCAGGGTATGACTGCTTGTAGAGTAGAGAGTGCTTTGTCCCAAGCTTTAGGAGCTGTGCTGCTGTTTTCAGAGGTATTTCTACTCCACTGTCACTGCAAGCTCTGCCACAGCAGTGTTCCTCCTCCCCCAAGAACCACCAACCAGGATTGCAACCCAGATCCAAGCAGGGCAAAGCAAGCCCGGCACTACTGCTTGATTGCTGCCACCGTGTGAGCCAGGGACTCTGGAAGCAGCTGATGCTGGAGCTCTGGAAGCAGCTGCAGGATCTTCCTGCTGCTGCTGTCACCACCAGCGCATCACCTCTGCCGCCCCCAGGGCTTGGGCAGGACTGCTTTCTAACCCCATCTAGCAGTTTTCCCACTAATCTGCTCTGTGATCTTTGGCGTTCATGGGTTGAGAAGTCTGGTGACTGCCACAGCTCAACAATTCATGGCCCTAAGGCCTGCTCCGGTTTGACTCCCAGTCTGGTCTGTTCTGCTGTGGCCCACGCTGGGCTGTGCTCTGCTCCTAGCACCGTGCAATAGATCCTTCCCAGCAACCATCCAGGCCTCCCTGGGCTGGAGACCTGCTTCCCTCTGCTATTTCGTGGGTTCCACAGCTCTAGAATTTGTTCAGAGCTATTTTTTACAAGTGCTTGGAGGGATTTGGGGGAGAGCTTAAGCAAATACCTGCTATCCAGCCTCCATCTTGGGTCTGCACGCCCCCCACCCCTCCCTGACTCACACACAGGATGTTTTTATCAGTGTCATGGAAAGTCACACAGGAACATGACTTACATTTGGACTTCATCTTCACATTTGTTATGAAGAATCTGAACTATTACAGCCTATCCTTATAAACAGAGCAAGCTTGCTTTAGGTTCCCCAATCACACTACTGTTAGATTGGGGGCTTGTACATGTTTTTGGTTCCTGGGCTGTATCTACCAGGCAAAAGACTCCAGGGAGCTCCTTCCTTTGCCTATACTCATTTGTTATTCCACAAAATACAACAGACAAAAACCACTTAATTAGAATTCTGAGATTAATGCTTTAAACAAGATAACAGTTAGATGGATAGATGCTTTTAAAAATTAAATACCACAAGTAAGTCATTAATTTGTCAGAAACAGAAGAATAATCATTGTCATTTTTAGAAACACTAATAACATAGGGAACCAGTTTGTGGAATCTCAGACCCACACTTCAATACCCAGTGCACTGGGACTCTTCTCATCCATTCAATATTCCATAAACATTTCTAAACGAACTACTACGTGAAGTCTGAAAGGCTGGTAACTCAAGTCCACCCAGGGACACCAGGACAGCTAGTTGGCGAAGTGAGTAGTGTTGGGGGCTGGAGCCAAGAAGACTCCTCTTCCTGGGTTCAAATCTGGCTTCAGATACTTTCTAGCTCTGTGACCCTGGACAAGTCACTTCCCCCTGTTTGCCTCAGTTTCCTCATCAGTAAAATGAGCCAGAGAAGGAAATGGCAAATATCTCTGCCAAGAAAACTCCAAATGAGGTCACGAAGAGTTGGATACGACTGAAACTGAACCACAAATGTACGAGACCTCCTACTTAGTGCTGGGGATACAAAGAGAGATATAACATAGATCCTGCACTCAAGGAATTTACCAACCAAACCTGACATGAGGAACTCTACCTGGTCAGACCCCATCTGGAATTGTTCATTTCACAGGATGGAAATTGATAGACTGGGAGGAAGCAGCTAGAAGGGAGAAGGGAGCCAAAGGCATTCAAGAATCATCTGAAGGAACTGTGAATGGGAAATGGTAGTTGTACTTTCATCACAGAATCAGGCAAGAGGTTGTGCTAAGTCAGAAGAGGTACAGATGCAGTGGTAATCACTTAAGAGCAGCCACCTCCCATGCAATCTGTGAACTGAGTGTGGGAGACCAAGCAAAGTGCCAGGAGTATGAGGAAGGAGAGATTAATATTGTCTTTGGGAGGAAGATCAGGGAAGGCTACACAGAGTTGGTGACATCTGAGTAGGGATCTGAAGGCGAGTGTGTGTGTGTGTGTGTGTGTGTGTGAGAGAGAGAGAGAGAGACACACACACACACACACACACACAGAGACAGAGAGAGACAGACAGAAGAGGATTTGAACAGACAATGATTGGGAGGGGGGAGAGGACAAGGGCATTATAAGGATAGGCAAAGGCAGAGGTAGGAGAGGGCGGCAGCAGAATGGGGCTGAACACCTGTGGCTGCCATATGACGGCTCACAACTCCTAGTTCAACGGCCTTCAAAGGTTCACAAAGCAATTTCCTTACAACAATCTGATTAGGTACAAAGTAAAAGTATGATCATCACCATCTTACAAATGAGGAAACTGAGGCTCACAGAGATTAAGTGACTTGCCCAGAGTTGTATGGCTCTGAAGTGACACAGCTCGGTTTCAAACACAAACCTCTGGGCTCCAAACCTTTCCACTCTACTTTGTAGTATAACATCTTTTTTCGTAGGAGTTCCCTTTTTTATTGTCAAAAATTTTCTTAAGACTGTCATCTACAAGAAGAATCTTTTGACTGAGAAAATTTGTACCAAAAGCTACTATGAACTGAATTATGATTTTAAGCGAATTTGTATAACTCACCCATGCCTGCTCATCCTATGAAGCTCACTTTGTCCTGTTCATAATGAAAATGGGAAAGTGGGTTTTTACTTCAGCTTACTAGCCACTGCCTTGGAGTACAGAACCGGTCCTCCCACAGAAGCTTGGGGTGAGCGTGTTAGGTGGGCAGTCCGGGAATTTTCTCCTTAGAATCACCACAGCTGCTGCTCTGGGTGCCCAGGCAGTGGTTAAGTTCAACTGAACTGAGGGGTCAATGGCTGGCTCAGGAGGGGGTATAGGGGTTTGGTAGCTTGCACAGCAAAGGGAAGGAGTGGGGAGAATGTTGGGGAATGAGGATAGGTGTGGTTGGGTCACAGACAAGCCTTATAACTGGCTGATGTTGGGATGATGGGATGTAACTCATTCCTCACCCTCTGGTTGGATGATTACATGTCCCTTTGGAGTATAACTTTTGTCCCTCTATAGTCAAGGTCACAGACCACTCCTCTAGAATAGCTGGCCATAATGGTCTATACTGTGACTCAGGGGAAAGAGTCTGTCTGTCTAGCAGAGGGCCTGGCTTGGACTCTCAGTTCTTCCTAGGCAAATTACTTCATCTCCTTGGGCCTCAGTTTCCTCATATATAGAATGAAGGAGTTTGAACAGACAGCTAAGAACAATTTTAGCTCTAAATTTATAATCCTATGATTATAGGATTGTGGAATAACTCTGATGATTGGGAAGATTTCTTTGTATTGAGCCCAAATATCTCTTCCAGTTTCTGGTCATTGTTCACAATTCTGTCCTCTGAAGTCAAAGAGAGCAAGTCTAATCTCTCTTACACATGACTACCTTCCAATTTTTGTAGAAAACTCTGTCTACCCCTATATCTTTCCGATGATTCTTGAATGCCATGATCTTTGGCTCCCTTCTCCATTCTGGTTGCTCCCTTCTAGTCAGTCTATCAATTTCCATCCTAAAATGTGGCACCATGAAATGAACAATTCCAGATGGGGTCTGACCAGGTAGAGTATAGTGTACTATCACTTTTCTAATTCTGAATACTATGCTTCTGAATGCAGCCTAACATGCCATAGTTTTTTGGCTACCATGCCATACTAAGGACTCGGTGAACCTGGAATGCACCAAAACTCCTAGATATTTTTCACATGAATTGTTATTACCAAGCCAGACCACTCCTACCCTGTACTTAAACAACTGATGCCTAGGGACTATCTGTAGGACCTTATCACATTTCTCCTGGATCTGGCCCATCATTCCAGCCCACTGTCATCCAATACATCAGCTATCCCTCCGACTTTTTTCTTCTGAAAATCTGATAAAACTTGCTAACCATTCCTTTATCAAAATCATTAGTCAAAAAGGTGGACAACACAGGAAAAGTAACAGATTTGTAGGATATTCCATTAAAGAACATCCTTAAAATTGGCAGAAACTCATTAATGACACTAATATCTGCGTTCAAGGGCAACTGGGGGCACAATGGATAGAGCACTGGACTTGGAATCAGGCTGGATGAATCAAAAGCTGGAATTAAGGTTGCCTAGAGAAATACCAACAATTTCAGATATACAGACCACTCTAATGGCAGAAACTGAAGAGAATTTAAGAAGCTTCTTGGTGAAGGTGAAAAAGGAGATTATAAAAGCTGAACTGAAGCTTAATATCAAAAGACCTAATATTTTGGCAACTGGTCCTATCAATTCTTGGTAAACAGAGAATAATCAATCTTCAACAACAACACAAATACAAAAATGGGTATTTCTATAGTGTACTCCCTAACGTGGAGGGTTGTTGTGAGGAAATGACTTAGTAAACTTCTGGGTTTTATTAAGTGAGTATTACTCTCATGCTAGATATTCTTGAGGTAAGAAAAAATAGAAGCAGTGTTAGATTTTATATTCTTGGGCTCAAAGATCACTGTAGATGGTGACCGCAGCCATGAAATTAAAAGATGCTTGGAAGGAAAGCTATGGCAAATCTGAACAGCATAATAAAAAGCTGAGACAACACCTTGAGGACAAAGGTCAGTATAATCAAAGCTATGGTTTTTCCAGCAGTATTGTACAGCTGTGAGAGTTGGACTATAAGGAAAGCCGAGCACCGCAGAATTGGCAATTTCAAATTGTGGTGCTGGAGAAGACTCTGAGAGTCCTTTGGACAGCAAGGAGGTCAAATAAATTAATACTTAAAGAAATTAATTCAGGCTTTTCACTCTTTTTGTATCCCCAGCCCCTTGCTCAATGCCTGTCACATAGTAGGCACTTAATAAATGTTTATGGGCTAACTAACGAGAATTAGAGAACAGAAGGATATATACAGATTCATGATCTCATTGGTATGGCTACTCCTTCTAATCCATATTATATTGTCTTTTCCTAAACGACTCTTATCTGTGCCCTCCCATTAAGCCTTCATAGAGAATTTAGGATCTTTGGCATAATAAGAACACATACCTCCAAGGGTTGTGGTGAAGCTATATACTGCTATCTATTATCATTAAAGTTATTAGTATTCTTAGGCAACATGACCAAGACCTTCCTCTAATTCTTTTAATACTCCATGTGTACCAAGACAACACTGAAAAGCTCTATTATCTTTTTTTTCCTGCTATATGACTGGCCAGTTCCTTTTTCTGACTATACACTTCTTGGATGATACCTTTTATACAATTTCTTGCACACAAATCATTTTTGTTAAGGCCTTGTCTCTACCAACTGCCACATTTTCCTCCATTGAATTTTGGGTCACTTACAATTTTAAGTTTTTGAAAATTGTGGTATTCCATGATTCAGTCACATCATCACAAGAAGAATACTGGCATTAACAACGATGGGTTTTTAGGTCTGAGGTCAGCTTGTGACTGTGGAAAGTGTTATACAATTTCCCAAGTGCAACTTAACCATCTCCCTTCTATTTAACTCTAAACTCAGTCCGTTGTCTATCAACTGTGTCTGACCAAGAGACCTGTACTGATGAATTGACTTAACACTTGTTCCACTGCATGTCATAAGCTGCTAAACATGAGTTTTTTTATCCACTTGGACTTTCATCTGTAGTTACTGGACTACTGCTTTTTTTGAGAACCTATGGATCTCACTGACGATGCCTCTAGCGGGGGTTAGCAAATACCTCTTGAGGTTCAAATCCAGCTTGCCTGCGAACTAAGAATGATTTTTACATTTCCAATTACAAACAAAATTCCATTTTTAGCTCACAGGCCACACACAAGCAGACTTTGGTCTGCATTTGGCTTGCGTTGGCCATTGTTTGTTGACCTCTGCCCTATAGCATTCTAGAGTTTCATGTGATCAATTTATGTCACAAAAAATAAGAACATTGAGAGGGAATTCCTCTTCTTCTTGGACCTTGAGCCGTACATCCTCCAGGGCAGCAGCAAAAGCTATGGCAAGCATGAGTTTCTTGCTTGAGATCTTAACAGACAAGACAGGAAGTAACTGGTTGTGCGTGTGCGAATCACCTCTGAATCAGATGTTTGTATGCCATCAGACTTTTAATCAGAGTTTAGGAAAGAATTAACACTAAACCGGATTGGACAAAGAGAAGAAAACACTGTAGGAAATGACAACAGCTCCAATCCTATGTGTTCAAATAAGCTAACAACACAGAATTGGGAGATGGAAAAAAGACACAAACTTTGTTTATCATTGTTTCCTACAGAATGTAAATGGACGTGAATCGCCACAAAAAGAAGGTCAGAAGAGCTCAGAAATTACCTCTGCCAGCGTGTCAGCTACTCTTGCCAGAGAGATCTGATAGTACTTTATGTTATAAATCATTTTGCAAACTATTACCGATGAGAATAGTACAAGATTATAATACTGTCTTACAAAACATCAAATAGGGATAGGGCAGAAAGGGCAACTGCAGAAAACCTGGCACAAAGTTCAGAAAAGCCAGACTGTCCCAAGGCCATTTACAGATGAAATGAAGAGAGAACAACAGATGAAAAAATCTGCCAGTGTTTCTATAAAATTTTTTATCATGTACGGCAGTGGAAATGATACAATTAGGTGCTTGCCCCTTAGCCTACGTAGAAATGGAAATGGCACTTGATAGAATCAAGAAGAGCAGCTGGATCAGATAAACTATACAAGCAGAAATCTATACTGGAAAGAAATTGTTTTTTAAAGAATAGAGGGACGTATTTAAAATTTTTTGAAAACATGAAGTAAAAATACACTTGTACAAAATTATGCACATGGTCACAGCAAAAGGAACGTTACTTGGGGAATGGAGCCTTCCTCCCTAAATCAGTGCCCGGCATCATCACTCTCCTAAACATCGGGAGGTAGTTTTTGTTTTAGCGAAGACATCCCACAAAGGTTTTTACTTTTTGAACAAGCTGGAGTGATGCAGGCTAGACTAGAGTGTACTGAACAAAAATGGCAGTCCTTAGTGGATTGATGTGAACAAGGAAAGTCTCTAGACAAAGGACTGCCCCTTGGTGCAGAGGGATTCAGTGGTGTTTGTTATCATGAGTTTGGATGAAAGCATGGATGGCATGTTTATTAACTTTGCAGATAACATGAAGGTGGAAGAAAAGCCAACAGACTCAAATACTCTCAGAGTTGGAAGGGGCCTTGGAGGCCAATCTGTACCTGAACAAGAGTTGTGTCCACAATTTATCTGAAAAATGGTTATCCAGTTTCTGTGTGAAGACCTCAAGTGAGGGGAAACCACTACCTCTCAAGACACCTCATTTCATTTTTGGATCACTTTAATTAGTATTACTTTAAACCTAAATTTTCTTCTTTGCAGTTTCTACTCATTGTCCATAGTTCTGCCCTCTAGGCCCAAGAAGAACCAGTTCAACGCCTTTTCCACATGGCACCTGTTCAAATACTTGATACCTCTCATGTATCCCTTAAATCTTCTCTTCTCCAGAATAATCAATCTTCAACAACAACACAAATACAAAAATGGGTATTTCTATAGTGTACTCCCTAATGTGGAGGGTTGTTGTGAGGAAATGACTGAGTAAACTTCTGGGTTTTATTAAGTGAGCATTACTCTCATGCTAGATACTCTTGAGGTAAGGAACATAATCTATAAAAAGGATGTTAAAGTAAGACTGTGTAGTGAAAAAGTAAGCTGATGGCAGGAAATTAAAAAACCCAAGAAGGAAATATTTATTGACAGTAATTGAATAAGATAAACAAAAGTAGAAAAATAAGCAATGATGTCATGATAGTATCCTACAGACCATCTGAAAACAAGAGGAAATAGGGATTTGAGATAAATCATGAACTCGGAATACAGCTATGATATGGTGCTGATGAGGGACCTCAATCATCTGCTGTAGTCCATTAGCTAATATTTTATTCAAAATTTTTGCACTGATATTCATTCGTGTTCAATAACACACACATATGTACATATATTTTTCTTTTTTTGCTTTGCCTCTCCCCAATTTGATATCACAGAAAGCACTTGGCAGGATACCTTCTTTTACCATTTTTTCCTAACAGTTTATATAACATTGGAATTAACTGCTCTCTGATTATTTAAGAGAATTCCATTGAGTCCTGAGACTGTTTTCTCTGAAAGTTCCTTAATCACTTGTTAAATTTCTTTTTTCTTAATTTAAGAAAATACAAGCAAGTATTCACATAAGGTAGAGGCCTGAAGTATAAAGTTAGGTAAATATGTAAAGGGATGGCCTAAAGAAAACAAAACTGAAGTAAGTTTTAATGTACTGTTTTGTAACTTGGTGGGGGAACAGGAGTGTTATACAATGTTTGTTGATTTTCACCTAAATGGGAATATAGCCATGTCTCAGTGACCGTTAATAGGCAATAAGAGACTGGAATGATAGAATAACTGGAATGATGATAACTCATGTTTACATAGCACTTTAAAGTTTACAAGGAACTTTGCTCACAACAGCCCAGAACAGTCAGTGCAGAGTCCCCATTTCACAGATGAGAAAACAGACTCTACAAGGTTGTTGCTTTCCTTGGGTTGCAAGGCTAGTTAAATGTCTGAGCAGTGATATAAACAGGCCTTGTAACGAAAAGACCAGAGCTTGTGAACTACAACATGCAGCCCAAAGTGATACAAGAAGCAGTAGCTTCAATCTCTTCCCTCTAAAACCCTGATCAAAGCTACTGCAAATAGCAATGTGGGCTGATTTGAGCTTCACCCCTGTCAGATGTATTCCTGGAGCACTGGGGGAGATGCAAACAATGAGAAAGAAGATGATTAGTAAGAGAGAGGATGAATGAGATCCTTCGCATACTCAATAACCGAGTTCATGGGGCTGTGACCCTTCATGCCCCCTGCAATGGGGGTGCACTGTAGGAAAGCCTCTTTTGCAGGAGCCTGACGAATCCTTTGCCTCTGAGCAGTGAGTGGCATGGGGATGAGCCAAGGCTGATGCAGGGCTCTGCAGAGGAGAGATGCCAATTTTCATCTTTATTGTCATTTCTGCTACATAAACATGCAGTAAAAACACAGTACGAAACCTTAGCAAAAGATTCCTGCCATAGCAGATGCATCCACTTATTGACATAACACAAGGGGGCTTTCTTTGTATTAAAAAAAAAAAAACTACATTTCTTTCCAAACAAAAATTATGTTGTTTAACAAATGTTAATAATCTCAATCAAAGAAAAAGGCAGGGCTGCCATTTACTCCGTTGTGGTTATTCATGTTCCAAGACTGATGTATTGAAATGAAATAACATGCGCCACAGCTGGAATTTAGACTTTCCTCACTTCAGGCTGAATTTTCTTGGCACTAAAAACATTCTTCTTGCTAAGAGAGATGAATGCTGAGTAGAGCATTGACATAAATTTCTATCAATGATAACCTTAAAATGACTCCAGTACAGTAGAGTCAGAAGCCCCCTATCTAAGCTCTAGCTCTGCCTCAACTTCTTTTGGCATCAGTCTCCTCAAATGTGGAGTGAGGTGGTTTGTCAAGATGACCTGGTGACATTTGACTATGTGGCAGAGCCAGCACTCGGGTCTGAGGCCCTTGCCACTGCACCACTGTGGCCTCAAGGGAAAATGTGGTCATCCCAAATTGTTTTCTTGAGCTGGTTGTGAGGGTCACAAGGAGCCTGCAACCAAGATCCCTTAC
Organism: Trichosurus vulpecula; assembly: GCF_011100635.1. Taxonomy (NCBI): domain Eukaryota; kingdom Metazoa; phylum Chordata; class Mammalia; order Diprotodontia; family Phalangeridae; genus Trichosurus; species Trichosurus vulpecula. Next base: position 35,747,886 of record NC_050580.1, on the reverse strand, counting down.
TTAACAACAGTAAATTCACTTCCTGCACATTTTAAAGTCTTCAAAGATTTTGATTCCTGGTGATTCAGGTAGACACAAACAACAGTGCAAGAAGGGACCTAAAAAGTTTGCCAAGGATTACTGTGTGGGGCAGGGCGCTTAAGACTAGAGGGGCACAGGCGGTATTTTTCTCATCATTGCCCACAGGAACAAAGGGATAAAAATGGGAAAAACTGACTTGGGAAGTGAGCAGCTAGCTAAGAAAGTGGTGACACAGAATGTGATTTGGCCTTTGGGGTACACCTTATAATATAGGGATGACAGACTGCTGGTAAAGGATGGAATACACCTGAGAAGGCTAGCAAGAAATGGATTTGCTCGTTTGTTTGTTGTCTTTCGTTCTCAAAGGGCACCAAAATGACATCACAACATCGGAGTCAAGCAACAGTGTATATGACTGTGGCTGGTCAGAACAATATGAGCTCGGAAGTGTTTCACAAATAACACACAGGAGGCATTGGAGTTTTTGGACTCTGGCCTCGAATGGGTTCACTCTTGATCTGGTCGGACAGGAAGAACAAGAAGACAGCTTTGGAGGGGTTAATAATCTTACTCTATTCTAGTCTATTCTTTTCAAAGGGGTTGCCAATAATGGGAGCGCCAGCTCCTACAGCTTCCCTAATCACCCTTCTCACAGGGGCCAGTGAGAATACAGAAGGAGCTACAACTCTTACAGGTCCCCTAAGCCTCAGTGGGGGCTGACTGAGGTAAACAGATTCTTCCCAAGTCTTGATGGGGGCCAGTCAAGGCACACACAGCATTACACTGTCATATTCCCCTGTGGGCTCCCTACTCACTGATCAGTGTCCATCTGCTTTATAGGCAACAGACAAAGAAGGCATATTACCAACAACAGCCTCACAAGTTTACACCACCTCATCCCTATATGTCACTGTGCAGTCACAGTGGATACTTAACAATTTAAGCACAAATGTTTATATTATTTATCATTATATAACGCTGCACAAGCATGGTGGAGATGTTTTGAACCATGAGTGCGAGAATTCATATCTAACACCTGGGAACGAGAGATTGTTATGGCTATGGATCCTGGGAACTAAGCATAAGAAAGATTAACAAAAATCCACCTTACTTACAGAGGCTCTACCACAGGTCGGGCACAAATAGCCAGTACAAACATTGGGGATGGAGATGTCTCTAAATTTGCGCATCTCACATTTCTTTTGATCTGCCGCAGATTTGCTTTACTCATACAGTACAGCACTTTCTTTGATGCAGGTACACCATGTTGGGCGGTCCTTTGCCAGTGTCTCCCATGTGAGACAATCAATTCCAAAGTTCTTAAGAGAGACCTTGAGAGGGGCAGCTAGATGACCCAGTGAATGGAGCACCGGCCCTAGAGTCAGGAGGACTTGAGTTCAAATCTGGCCTCAGAACCTGACACACTTACTAGCTGTGTAACCTTGGGCAAGTCACTTAACCCCAATTGTCCTGCCTTCCTCCTTCCAAAAAAAAAAAAAAAGAGAGAGACCTTGAGAGTGTCCTTGTATCACTTCTTCTGACCACCATGTGAACACTTGCCCTGTTTAAAGTTCTCCATAAAATAGTCTTTTTGGCAAGCATGCATTGTGCATTCAAACAAGGTGGCCAGCCCATTGGAGTCATACCCTCTGAAGCAGAGTTTGAATATTTGGCAGGTTTAGTTTGAGTGAGGACATCAGAGTCTGGTACCTTATCCTTCTGGGTGATCTTCAGAATCTTCTAAGACAGTTCAAATGGAAGTGATTCAGTTTCCTGGCATGGCACTCATATACTATCCAGGTTTCTCAGGCATACAACAATGAGGTCAGCACAACAGCTCTGTAGACCTTCAGTTTGATAGTCTAATACTTCCTCTCTCCCACAAAGATAAAAGAAAAAGGTTAGGATATGCCCAACTGAATGTAGAATTCCAGAGAATAACAAGGAGAAATAAGAAGGTTTTCTTAAATGAGAAATATAAAGAAATAGAAGAAAACACAGATTGGGAGAGACAAGAGCTCTCTTCAAGAAAATTAGAGATTATCAAGGGAACATTTCATGCAAAAATAGGCATGATAGAAGACAAAAATGGTAGGGACTTAACAGAAGCAGGAGAGATTAAGAAGAGGTAGTAAGAACACACAAAAGAAACATGTAAGAAAGATTTTAACATCATCAATAATCACGATGGTGTGGTCACTAATCTAGAGCCAAACACCCTGGCAAAGGAAGTCAAGCAGGCCTTAGGAAGCATTGCTAACAATACAGCTAGTGGAGGGGATAGAACTTTAGCTGAGCTATTTAAAACCCTAAAAGATGGTGCTATTAAAGGGCTGCCCTCGACATGCCAACAAATTTGGAAAACTCAATAGTGGCTATTTGATTGGAAAAGATCAGTTTATGCCCCAATCCTAAAAAAGGGCAATGCCAAAGAATGTTCAAATTATGGAACAACTGTGTTCATTTTACCTGCTAGTAAGGTCATGTTTGAAATTCTTCAAGCTAGGCTTTAGCTATGTGAACTAAGAATTACCAGAAGAGCAAGCTTGTTTTCAAAGAGATGGAGGAACTAGAGACCAAATGGCCAACATTTACTGGATTATGAAGAAAGCAAAGGAATTTCAGAAAAACATCTACTTCTGCTTCTTTGACTATACTAATGTCTTTAACTGTGAGGATCACAACCAAATGCGGCAAGTACTCAAAGAGATGGGAGTACCAGATCATCCTACTTGTCTCCTGAGGAACCTACATGCAGAAGCAACCGTTAGAACCAAACATGGAACAACTGATTGGTTTAAGATTGGAAAAGGAGCACAACAAGGCTGCATATTGTCACTTCATCACATGCAGAGTATATCATGCCAAATGCCAGGCTGAACAAACGAAGGCCAGAAATAAGCTTGCTGGGAGAAAGAACAACAACTTTGGAGATGCAGATGATACCACTCTGATGGCGGAAAGCGAAGAAGAATTAAGAGCTGAGTTCATTCTCATTCCACACTGGTAGCCGCAGTATTCAGTGCTCTCAGCCTTGGGCCCAGATGAAGCAGTGTCAGGGTCTTCTTGCTTGCAGAAGGCCCTCCAAGTCTGCTATTCGGCTGAGTTTCAAAGTCCTTCTTCTCCACCTCCTTTTCCTTTTTCTGTTCCGCCTTGGATGCCAGCAGAAGGCAATGCACCAGTTGCTTCTTCCTGACAATGAGTGACAGCGTAGACACCTACACAGAGCTCACATCCACACAGTCCTGAGGTCCCTTCTGACCCTGGTGCTATGTCTTCCACTGCTTTGAAATCTGTTCTTAGACCTTCTTTGTGACCAGCCAAATTCTTTGCTGGCTAAAACATAATCAGGCAAAGTACATTTGTCCAATAGTCATACAACAATTCTAGGTCTAGGTTCTCCAGTCATTAACCCCAAAGTTCTCCAGTCTATCCTATGAAATGAACAACTGAAACACAGAAGCCTGAGGCAGCTTTTCACCTGGGCAAATGACTCTGTAAGTCTGTGTCACTGCCTTTTCAGGGTAAGTTTCATATTTGTTTCTGACTTTGCCACATTCAATGATTAAAATTGTTTACTGTCAGAAAGAGTCACTTCCTCATACAAGAATCTACCCAAAATGGAGACCAGCACAATGTGGGCTTTAACAAATCTGAAATAACAGCAAAATCTAATGTCTTTCTGTATCCTTAACTTTCATTTTCTAAAGGAAAGTTAAACCTTCACATTTTTCCATTAGGTCAAAGCCTACCAAACCTCATTCTAATATAATTTCTTTGTCTATTAAAAACTATTTCTACTGTGAATGAGTAAACCAAACGGAACACTCTGCTGTGGAAGCCCCCAATATTTATCAGTGCCACAGATTTTATGCTTAGCAATGTCTAATTTGAAGTTAGCACATAAGAATTAAAAAAAGAGAACTAGTGATGGTGGCTTGAAAGGGACATGGTGTAAGCAGGTATATTTGGAATATATAAAGAGATATATATATATATGTATCTATATAAAGGGAAAAAAGTATTTTTTCTCTGCTACTGACAACTGATAGAAAAGTAGTTTCCACAGAGCTACAAGTTTAAATGCAGTTTTCTCTGCCACAAAAACCCCCTTTTCTCAAACCTCTCATTAAGACTGTACCAAATCAAAGTCTATGACAAAAACCCTGAATTTTCACATTCTGCCCAGAGTAACTTTATTTAGCATCCCATCCTTCATGGCCTATGATCAGAGCATATCTAGTGTCTGAAAGAAGGCAAGGGCTCCTTATGACAAAGAACAACTGATTATCACAAGATAAAACTCTGATTTGACGTCTGCCGGGTTTGTGGGAGCCCTCTTCTGTGGAAGCTTTTGTCTTGGATAGCTCTTTGTGTACACACAGCACCCAGTCAAACCCCACTCATTGGCTTCTGTTACAGTGTTTACATTCAGGCCCTTAATTTTTCAGGCATTCTGTGCTACATTTTTTCCCTTTTGTCCCTCTGCAAGGAGTGGTTAGGATTGAGTGAGGATCACAGAGTAAAGAGATTTCCTTTGAGAAGGCTCTAGGCCTCATGTGATTTCAGGAAATGAAGCAAAGAGCCGCCTGTTTTCCCCCTGCAGGGAAAGCAAGTTTCTCTTACTTACACCTAAAAGTAACATCTCACTGAGGATGTTTCTCTTAAATGTCCCCAACTGGAGAATGAAAGGCAGCAACAATTAAAAAATAACCTACGAAAGCATACACTCAAAACTGTACTTACTTTGGAGGAATTCTTGAAACTGCATTCACACTGGTGGTTGAGTTCACTACCTGAAGGATGTGTTCAAGGGCTGTTAGTCCTCCAGCAACTTGAAATGCAATCTGATCTGCCACATTCTGAAGGGAAAGATAAAATGCAAATTAGTCTGGTTTTGAAAACATGTATTTTATAAAGGGAATGGAATATTTGATTGAAATCTAAAACCATTCTGTTCTAAAGACAGCAATGACCATCCAAATCCACAAACATAAAAGAAATAATGGCTGCTCACCAAATTAATCTGTTCAGTCGGTCAGTCAATAAGCATTTATTAAGCACCTACTGTGTGCTAGGGACTATGCTAAGCACTGGGCTTACAAAGAAAGGCAAAAAGCAATATAAACAACTATGTACAAAAAAAATATATATAGGATTAAGGGGGAGTCAGGAAGGGCTTCTCACAGAAGGTGGGATTTTAGCTGGGACTTGAAGGAAGTCAGAGTGGAAGATGAGGTGGGAGAATATTCCAGGCATGGGGAACAACCACTGAAAATGCCTGGGGTCTGGAAATGAACTCCTGTCAAGATCCACATTTTTTTCCCTCTAAGTTAGCATCTGTTTTTTGAAGTTTTTTTTTCTGAGGACATGAGGATACTAGAGTCAATAACTTCCCAGCCTGCTGCTTACAGAGCCTAGTGAAGAAATATTAAGTTGTTTTTTTTTTTAAACAATTTTGAGGTAACAGTCACATTGTCAGTGAACCAGCAGCCATCCCTTAGAGCATAATGATATTGTTCTGGCTAAGGCTTCCCACAGAACACAGGGCCTGTGCTCTGACATCTTCTGGCTGCCGGTTGGGTAGGCCCTTTATCAAGAGTCCAAAGTTCGTGCCTCACTGGATGTGGATGAAATCTGTCCGTGTGAGGGCTCCACTGTTACACTGGTGATAAGTAAAGAGAATGAAGGAAAGAGACAGCTTTGGGGATGAAGGATAGACTTGTTATCTGCAAATATGCAAATGACTTTTTCTAAACACAAACAGCATCCTTAAACATGACCCCCACCTCCATAAAGAGATTTTCAAATGCAAATTTTGAAAACCCCAGGTCACAAAATCAATGATCGGTCATAGTAATAAGGTTGTAACATGATGTAACCCAACAACACACTTGTATGGAAAGAAGGTCCTCTGATTTCCCAGATTGTGCTAAGCCCCATTCCAGGCTTTCCCCAGGCAAGGACTGTATGTTTCTGCTGAGTCCTATGACCTCCTCTGATACAAGTATATGCACAGGAGTAATGAAGTGAAAAGGCGACAGCCTGTAACCGTGCTGATTATTCCCTAATTTACTTTTTGGAAGAATGGGGAAGGAAACTGAGACACAGAAAGGTTAAGGGTTCAAAAATCTCTTCTCCACACACTACACCAATTAGTCCTCCATTTGGGTCAGCTAGTCATGCTTCTTAAAATGCAGGTGTCCTCTGGGAAAGCTAAGTCGCATGGTACTTGAGTGGGAATGATTTTAATTAGATAATCTTAAAGATGAACACCTGTGTGCTGCTAAGAACTCAAAAAATAGAGCAGATCGAGTGAGAGGACAGGTCTGGGTGAGGAATGGGGGAATGGACTATAGGACACAGACTGGAGCATAGGAGCAGCAGAAGTAAGGATAAGAAGGCAGAGGGTAAGAGGTGCCTGGAGCCTCGGCATCAATGAGGCAGGTAGCACACCAGTACTAGTTTACAAAGTTGGTAAACTTCCTATTCCATTTCAGTCCAGTCTCTGTAGTCTAAGCTACTCTGGGACCAGCGGCTCTGTTGCAGTGTGGTAGCTCCTCATCTAATGTCAGTACCTTCCTCATGGGTAGGAGGAAGCGGAGAAGGAAAGAGAAGGCTGGATTTCATGAATTTTGTTATTCTCAGGATTGTTACTGAATAGCAGTCAAAACTGATATCAACGGCACTCTGCCACTATCCTATAAGCAGTAAAAAGAGATCCTAAATTATTAAAAATAGGTACTATGGATGATAAATACAGATATTAAATTAGCTTTACTGAAGGGTAAAATAATCTAAAAACTTTAAGATATTTACCATCATCATACTAGGTAGTATTTATATAGCACTTTAAGGTTTGCAAAGTGCTTTCAAAAAAGTATTTCCTTTTATTCTCACAACTATCCTGGGAGAGGGGGGCCTATTATCATCTTCCTTTTACAGATGAGGAAAGAGAAGACAGAGGTTAAATGATTTGTCTGAATCACACAGCCGGTGTCCCAGGTGGGATTCCATCTTGGGGATCCCTGACTGGCAGGGCCTGAACTCTCTCCACTGGACCACCTGGCTGCCTCTGTCAGCTGGTAGCTGTTATTCCTGGCCACTTTCCAACAGCAGCGATAGTCCATGGATTTGATTATGAGACTTCCCTACTCATGACTTTTCAATGCTCTTAAATGATGGCAAATTGAGAGTCTAAGCTCCTCTGCCTGGCATTCTAGGCCCTCCCTGGTTTGGCCTTAGCCTATCTTTTGTTTTCTTTATTATTTTAGCTTTTGCTAATTTAATCAGGTTAGAGTTACAAGCCTTTTCTTTTTTTTGTACCTTCCCAGTTTTTAATCATTTTAAAAATAATATTTTCCCTCAATTACATGTTAAAAACAATTCTTAACATTTTGTTTTTTTAAGTTTTGAGTTCCAAATTCTATCCTTTCCTCGGACCTCCCCCTCCCTGGGATGGTAAGCCATCTGATACAGGGTATATGTGCAATCAAGTAGAACATTTCCATATTAGTCATTTTGTACAAAAGACTAAAAAACCATAAAAAAAGAAAGTGAAAAATAATATGCTTCAGTCTGTATTCAGACAATATTAGTTCTTTCTCTGGATGTGGATAGCATGTTACATCATGAGTTCTTTGGAACTGACTTCCATCATTGCATTGCTGAGAAGAGCTAAGTCTATCAAAGTTGGTCATCAAACAGTATTCCTGTTACTGTGTACAACATTTTCTCCTGGTGTGCTCACCCCACTATGCATCAGTTCATGTAAGTTCAGGTTTTTCTGAAATCATCCTTCTTGTCATTTGTTACAGCACAATAGTATTCCATTGCAATCATAAACAGCTTGTTTAGCCATTCCCCAATTGATGGCATCCCTTAGATTTCCAATTCTTAGCCACCATAAAAACAGCTGCTATAAATATTTTTGTACAAGTAGGTCCTCCCTTGCCCCCAACCCCTTTTAAAATCTCTTTGGGATACAGACCTAGCAGTCTGTAGCCCTGCATCCCACTACACGTCTCCAGAGAACCTTATAGGCCAGCCAAAAGGCAGAAGTTAGAGAATTTAGAGCTGTAAGGGCCACTAAAGTCCACTGAGTCAAATACTCTTATTTTCCAAGTAAGGAAACAGTGGTGCAGAAAGGCTAATTGACCCCAGGGTCACAAGGTGGCCTGAGCAGCAGGGGCAGGATTGGAAAGGAGGCTCTCTGCTTTCTCATGCAGTGCTCTGTACATTATGGCACGCTGTCCTACTACAGGGACAGGAACCAGAGAACTTATTTAAGGAATCTTTTATTGTCCAGACTTGATCAACATCCACTGTATTTAAGTATGTAAAGACATTATCACCTGGTAATTGTCCCAACGACCTCCCCTTTCTTGCCTCTGGGTCTTTACCCCTTTTCTTCCTCTGAATGAATGAAAGAAGTATTAATTAAGCACTGACTATGTGCAAAGCACTTTGCTAAGCACAGAGGATACAAATCAGAAAAGTAAGGCAGTTCCTCCTCTCAGGGAGCTCCTGGATTTCTCCATTATGTCCCAGGGGCCTCTTCACTCTACAAGATCACTTCAGCTCTGGCATCGCCTCTCGGCATCCTCCACCCCTGGCATCCCTCCCTCTGACCAGGGCAGAGACTTCTCCAAGAAGCACTATTGCAGGAGGGGGCCTAGGCCAGCTACCTCTTTACTCCCAGCTGGCTGTGCTTTCAGCCTCTGGACTTCTCTTCTGTGCAAGATTTTGCCCAAGGGCCTTCTTCCTTTCCCCCATCCCCCCTGCTTTTCTCCTTCCCTTTTCATGTGTTCTCCCTTGAGCTTTTAGAAGGCCTGGCACCTGGCAGGGGCTTTGTGTTCATTGACTGATTACTTGGAGAGCACACCTGTGGCAGGCTCAGCAGCAGCCCTTAGGAGGCAGACACGAAGCAGAGGGCCAGGCCTCTCCTTTAATGTCACCTTCCCTGATAAGGTCAGAGTCATCCGACCATGGGGCAGTGCTGAGGACTCTGGTGGCAAAAATGTTCTTTTCTGGGTCTTCCATAGCTGGATCCGTAGCCCCTGCAGAAGCAATGGCCAGGTCCACAGGGGCTGCTTCCTGTAGGATGACTGAGGCCAGCGGCCTGCAAGCATCATTATTCCCATACAATATAGAGATGGTACGATTTTAATTACATTTTCCAGTACTTTCCTCAAATCACATATTCATTCTGTACACAATATCACTGATCACTAAAGGACTAAAAACTTTTGCAAATTATAGTATTTGTTCCAGCCTAAAAAAAAAAACCCTTCAGCATTTCAGAGTTAGAAGGGAAACTGAACAGGACCTCTACAATATACCTAATGAGTGGTCCTCAGCCTTGGCTTGGATACCTCCAAGGATGAGGAACACACTACTTCCTGAGACAGGTAATTTAATTTTTGGACATCCTTTCCTAGGCTTCATCTTATCTGATCATTCTGTAGCTTCTGACACCACTGATCTCTTCCTCCTCCTAAATATATTCTCTTTTCCCTTGGCTTTTGTTGTATTATTCACCTCTTCTGGATTCTTGAAAACATCTCTACATCTCTTTCAGGACATCCTGCCAGAACCACAAATTCAGTCTGTCAGATGGTGACACTCCATCCTCTTTCTCCTAAACCTTTCCCTCCTTCAGATTTCCATATTGCTCTGAACAACCTTGAAAGTCATAAGAACTTTGATTGATGCACTGATTACCAAAGATTCCAGAGGACCCATGAAAAAGCATGCCACCCATGGCTGACACAGCGGTGATGGGCTTCGGTGCAGAATGAAGTATATATTTTTTGGACATGGCCAAAGTGGGAATTTGTTTTGCATGACTGTATATTTGTTATAAAGGCTTTGTTTTTTCATTGGGAGGGGGTGAGGGAGAGAAAAATCAAATTTTTTTAATTAAAAGAAAATTACTTTAAAAACCCTCCCATATTTCCCTAATGCTTTGGATAATATCACTAGTTTCCCAGGCCCTCAGGTCTGAAGCCTTGGAGTTGTGTTTGGTTGTTTCCTTTTCTTTACTTCCATACCTGACTAGCCCTGCTCCCCGCCCTCCGCCTTTTCCAATCGATTGCCTTTAAAAACAATTTTTATTGCTCTTTTAAAAAAGCATTTTCACTTTCTAACGTATCCCTCTTCCTCCTCTACCCAGAAAGCGATACCTCACAACAAAAAAAATTAAAAAGGGATGAACAAAGGCATTTTGGAAAGAGTGACGGATTCATCAATTCAGTCTGACAGTCTGTGCAATGTCTTACATCCACAGTCTCCCAGTCCTGCAAAGGAGGACACGTATTTTTTCTCACCTGCTGGAACAAGCTTGGTCACTCTAAATGTCCATTAGTCGGTTTCACTTTTTTATTCTTTCCATTTGCCTTGTTATGGTCATTACGTATCAGCGAGGCTGAGTGCTCTCCTGGATAGAGATCGGCATTGCAGTGTGGGAGAATTGGGTTCAAGTCCTAAATGACATAGACTGATGACAGTCTGCTGGCAAGTCCCCAGCCTCTCCTGTGCAGCACTCTTCAGTGCTACTCGTGGCAGAGAAGGTGCCATTTGCATTGCTCGCTTGAAGCTTCCTATACTTATTTAAATATGGGTCTGGTTAAAACAGCAACAGTCACTGCATTTATTGTTTTCCTAGTTGTTTACTTTGTTGTTGAGTCATTTTTCAGTTGTGTCTGACTCTTCGAGACCCCATCTGGGTTTTCTTGGCAGAGATACTAAAGTGGTTTGCCATTTCCTTCTCCAGCTCATTTTACAGATGAGGAAACTGAGGCACACAGGGTAAAGGGACTTGCCCGGGTCACACAGCTACTAAGTGTCCGAGGCTAGATTTGAACTCAGGAAGATGAGTCCCAGAACTCTATCCATTGTACCACTTAGCTGCCTTGTTATTTACTTCACTTTTCATCAACCTGTATCTGTCTTCCCAGGCTTCTCTGAATTCAACATAGTCATAATTCCTAAAAAGCATAGCGATATTCCAAGTACAACAGTTTATCTAGTCACAAACCAAACAATGAATATCTACTTTATTGTTAGGTCTCCGATACCACAAAAATCCTTTGATCAACAAATTAATTTTGAACCACAAATATTTTTGAGTGTATGAGACTTTTCCTTTTGCCTCTGACCTCCGTGATATAAATACGTGTACATCTGTATGTATATACACACATATATATATATACATAGACACATATACGCATATATGTGTGTGTAAGAGCTTTTAAATTTCATGTAATTGAAATTATTTTATCCCTTGTTTGGTTAAGAACTTTCCCCTTAGCCAGAGCTGTGACAGTGACCTGCTGAAGGCTCTTCTAATATTTAATTGGTATGACCTTTAATATTAGGAGGCAGCTGGATAGACCAATGTGCCTGGAATCAGGAAGGCTTGAGTTCAGATCCTTCCTCAGACTCCTACAAGCTGTGTGACCCTGGGTAAGTCACTTAACCTCTAACTACCTCAGTTTCCTAAACTGTAAAATGAGTATAATAATAGCACCAACCCTTAGGGTTGTTGTGGAGATAAAATTATCTAATATTTGTAAAGGGACTTACAACAGTGCTATGCAAATGCTTATTCCACTCCTTCTAGTGAAGTTATCAATTTTGATCTTGTTGTGGTATATAGGACAAGGTTTGCATCTAAAATTGCTTTCCAATTTTCTTCGCCATTCCTGTCATATACGGAATTCTTACCCAAGTAATTTATGTATTTGGGTTTACTGAACACTGCATTATCGAGTTCAAATTTTTTTCCCTAATTCTTCCTTGTCTAGTCTATTCCATTGATTTATTTTTCCACTTTTTAATTTGTACCAAATAGTCTTTATGATTACTAATTTATAATACAGCTTGAGGCCAGGAAATGCTCTGAGACCCCATGAGACAGAGCCAAGTGATTCCTTCTCAAGGGTTTAATGGAAGACTTCCACTACACTTAGCACAGTCCCCCGCACACAGTAGGAACTTAATGTTTATTGGCTGACTGCCTGACCATTAAGTTTCTAGATGCTTGACTCCTTTGGGTTCTTAACTGGTCTGCTATTTTACAGAAGAGCCAAAGGCCATGATCAGGTCTCTCAATCAATGTGAACAAACTTCCTGTCTCAACTAGCTGAAATGCCTTTTGATTGATATTTAGGCCTTTTTCAAACCGAGTTCATGCCTTTGACTGCCTGATTTATTGAGATGTGTTCTCACCTGATAAATGCCATGTGAGGGGCTAAGTCTGATGACTCACTGTTTGACTCAGTTGAACCCCGACCTTACATATAACCCTACAGTGTTTCTGATAGAACACCACTTAGTTTCCTGTAAGGGAGTGCAATACAGCAAGCTGAGACTAAAATAAGACAGTATAAAACTGAAAGTCAAGTTAGCTGTCTCCCATCACAACAAGATTTAATAAGGGTAAGAGAAGTTAAAATTGGCTTCACCCTTTCTAATCAGAAATATTTTTGCAATCTACCTCCTAGGGAACCCGAAATTCCACAATTAGGAGATTTCTTTCTTTGAGTTAGGGCATTTGTTTTATTCAGTTCTCAGCAGGCAGCATGGTGGTGTGCCAGCCACAAGAATATGGATGATGCCCTTTCCTTTGACGTCTGCTGGCCATGGAACACCAGGCAAGTCCCAACATCTCAGTGGCACCAAGGCTACTCTTTAAGCCTATAAATTGCAGAACAGGGGCAGAAATGCACTAAGGGAATTTCTTTACCGGGAGGTTCTCTATTCCACTAAAATTTCAAGACTAGATCCAAAAGTGAATAATTAGGATTAAACTTAATAATATGTTTTACATAAATTCATGTTCCCTTGATTTGATTTTTTTTAATGATATCTTTTATGTTTTACTCCACAGACATTTCCTGATCCTGTTACAGAGAAAAACAGTTCAGTAAAACCTAGCACAGGTAACACAGGCAACAGTCAGCACCACTGTCCTCCACCTTCTGACTATTTCCATGGCTGCTGCAGTCACTTTTGTCTGAGATGTCACTCTTTCTCACCTGACAAGCCGACTGTTCTCTACCCTACGTAGAGCCCATGCTGAGTTCAACGTTCTTTTTTGGGTGTCATATGTAGGAAGGACATTAACAATCTGGAGAATGTCAAGGAAGGGCTGAACAGGATGGTAAAGAACCCTGAGATCATGCTGTATGAGGAGGGAGAACATGGCGGAGAGCCAGGGCAAAGGCCCAGATATGGGAGATGGGGTATTATGATTGGGAAATGGCAAAAGGGTCAATGTTGACGGAAAGCAGAGTAAAGTGGAGGGAGCTAAAGTATAAGAAGACAGGAGTGGTAGGAAGAAGAAAGATTGTGAAGGGCTATCAAAAGCCAAACACGGGACAGTGACTAAACAACTTTTGAATTATATTTCCTAAATAAAGAATCTTTTATAATTTTTAGATTTTATAGATTATCAAATGAATTTCTAATACACTTAGGGAGCACTTTATTTGTTTGCCTGTTTCTTTTTTTTCCTCCACTAAGAATTTTGATGATAACTGTTTATTTTAAGGTCTGGGAATACAAGACCACCTTCATCAGCTTTTTAGTATGACCCTTTGCTATCTTTGTCTATTTTTACAAATACATTTCATTAGGAGCATAATTATTTTATACTAAGGAAGGCAAAGGGTCAGTTAGTCAGACAATAAACATTAACTGCCTACTATGTGCTAGACACTGTTAAGCAATGGGGATACAAGGAAAGGTAAAAGACAGTCCCTGCCCTCAATGAGTTGTCAGTCTAATGCGGGAAATAGCTTTGGGTTTTCTTGTTTTGTTGTTGTTGTTGTTTTTTTTTTAATAAAAAACTATGTATAATAAGGTATATGAGGATAAATTGGAGATAATCAACAAAAAGAAGGCACCAGAATTATTTAATATTTTTAGTTTTCAGCACTGATTTCCACAAGATTTTGAGTTGCAAATTTTCTCCCCATTTCTACCATCCCTACCACTCCAAGATGGCATATATTCTGATTGCCCCGTTCCCCAGTTAGCCCTCCCTTCTGTCACCCCACTCCCCCCGCATCCCCTTTTCCCTTACTTTCTTGTAGGGCAAGACAGATTTCTATACCCCATTGCCTGTATATCTCATTTCCCAATTGCATGCAAAAACAACTTTTTGTTTTGAACATCTGCTTTTAAAACTTTGAGTTCCAAATTCTCTCCCCTCTTCCCTCCCCACCCACCCTCCCTAAGAAGGCAAGCAATTCAACATAGGCCACAAGTGTATCATTATGCAAAACGCTCCCACAATATTCATGTTGTGAAAGACTAACTATATTTCACTCCATCCTATCCTGTCCCCCTTTATTCAATTTTCTCCCTTGACCCTGTCCCTTTTTGAAAGTGTTTGCTTTTAATTACCTCCTCCCCCTATTTGCCCTCCCTTCTATTGTCCCCCCTTTTTATCTCCTTCCTCCTTCTTTCCTGTGGGGTAAGATACTCATTTGAGTGTTATTCCCTCCTCAAGTCAAATCTGATGAGAGCAAGATTCATTCATTCCCCCTCACCCGCCCCCTCTTCCCTTCCTACAGAACTGCTTTTTCTTGCCATTTTTATGTGAGATAATTTACCCCATTCTATCTCTCCCTCTCTCAACCCTTAATTTTATTTTTAGATATCATTCCTTCATATTCAACTCACCCTGTGCTCTCTGTCTATATATATACACATACACACACACACACACACACATATATATATATATGTGTATATATATATATTTTCCCTTCAGCTACCCTAATACTGAGGTCTCATGAATTATACACATCATCTTTCCATGTAGGAATGTAAACAAAAGAGTTCAACTTTAGTAAAGCCCCTTGTGATTTCTCTTTCTTGTTTACCTTTTCATGCTTCTCTTGATTCTTGTGTTTGAAAGTCAAATTTTCTATTCAGCTCTGGTCTTTTCATTGAGAAAGCTTGAAAGTCCTCTATTTTATTGAAAATCCATATTTTGCCTTGGAGCATGATACTCAGTTTTGCTGGGTAGGTGATTCTTGGTTTTAATCCTAGCTCCTTCGACCTCTGGAATATCATATTCCAAGCCCTTTGATCCCTTAATGTAGAAGCTGCTAGATCTTGTGTTGCCCTGACTGTGTTTCCACAATATTCAAATTGTTTCTTTCTGGCTGTTTGCAGTATTTTCTCCTTGATCTGGGAGCTCTGGAGTTTGGCAACCATATTTCTAGGAGTTTTCTTCTCGGGATCTTTTTTAGGAGGTGATCGGTAGATTCTTTCAATTTCTATTTTACCCTCTGGCTCTAGAATATCAGGGCAGTTCTCCTCGATAATTTCTTAAAAGATGATATCTAGGCTCTTTTTTTGATCATGGCTTTCAGGTAGTCCAATAATTTTTAAATTATCTCTCCTGGATCTATTTTCCAGGTCAGTGGTTTTTCCAATGAGATTTTTCACATTGTCTTCCATCTTTTCATTCCTTTAGTTCTGTTTTATAATATCTTGGTTTCTCATAGAGTCACTAGCTTCCACTTGCTCCAATCTAATTTTTAAGGTAGTATTTTCTTCGGTGGTCTTTTGGATCTCCTTTTCCATTTGGCTAATTCTGCCTTTCAAGGCATTCTTCTCCTCATTGGCTTTTTGGAGCTCTTTTGCCATTTGAGTTAGTCTATTTTTAAAGGTGTTATTTTCTTCAGTATTTTTCTTGGGTCTCCTTTAGCAAGTCATTGACTTGTTTTTCATGGTTTTCTCACATTACTCTCATTTCTCTTCCCAATTTTTCCTCTACTTCTCTTACTTGCTTTTCCAAATCCTTTCTGAGCTCTTCCATGGCCTGAGACCAATTCATGTTTTTCTTGGAGGCTTTTGATGTAGTCTCTTTGACTTTGTTGACTTCTTCTGGCTGTATATTTTGGTCTTCTTTGTCACCAAAGAAGGATTCCAAAGTTTGAGTCTGAATCTGAGTCCGTTTTTGCTGCCTGTTCATGTTCCCAGCCAACTACTTAACCCTTGAGCTTTTTGTCAGGGTATGACTGCTTGTAGAGTAGAGTGTACTTTGTCCCAAGCTTGAGGGGCTGCACTGCTGTTTTCAGAGGTATTTCTACACAGTAAGCTCTGCCACACCAGCACTCCTCCTTCCCCAAGAACCACCAACCCAGACTGTGACTCAGATCCAAGCAGGCTCTGCACTCCCGCTCTGATCTGCCACTTAATTCCTCCTACCAGGTGGGCCTGGGACCGGAAGCAACTGCAGCTGTAGCTCTGGAAGTAGTCTCAGAGCTGCACCACCTCTGCCACCCCTAGGGTGGTGGCCAATGGTAAACTCCTTTTACTCTGTCCCAGCAGCTTTTCCCACTAATCTTCTCTGTTGTCTTTGTCGTTTGTGGGTTGAGAAGTCTGGCAACTGCCGCAGCAGCATGATTCAGGGCACTACGGCCTGTTCTGCCCGGCTCCCAGTCTGGTTGGTCCGGGTGCAGCCCATGCTGGGCTCTGCTCCACTCTGCTCCCCTCTCTGTGTAAGGGACCTTAACCAGCGACTATCCAAGCTGTCCTGGGCTGGAGCCCTGCTTCCCTCTGCTATTTTGTGGGCTCTGCAGTTCTAGAATTTGTTCAGAGCCATTTTTATAGGTGTTTGGAGGGACCTAGGGGAGAGCTTTAGGCAAGTCCTTGCTTTCCTGCCGCCATCTTGGCTCCACCCCCAAGGCACTAGAATTAACGGGAATCAGGAACGACTTCCTGTTGAGGGTGAGATTTTAGCTGAAGCCACAGCCTGGGAAAAGATACAAAGTGAGGAGGAGTGTCTTGTGGAAGGCAGAGGAAGAAGGCCAGTGTCACCAGAAGGACGTGAAGGGATATGAAGTGTGATGAGACTGGAACAGTAGAGAGGGGGGCAGGTTAGGAAGGGCTTTGAACACCAGAGAATTTTATATTTGGAGGTGATAGAGAAGCAATGGAGTTTATTGAGTGTGTGTGTGTGGGGGTGGTGACACGGTAACACTTGCTCTTTAGGAAAATGATGTTGCTACCTGAGTGGGCAATGGAGTGGAGTAGAGTGGACAGAGATTTGTGGGAAGGAGACCAATAGCCTAGGCTGGAAGTAATGAGCGTCTTTACCAGGGTGGTGTCAGTATCACAGGATAGAAAGGGGCGTATGTGAGGGATATTACAAAAGGTAAATCAACAGGTCTTGGAAACAGATTGTATACAGGAGTGAGAGAGTAAGGAGTCCAGAATGAAACCTAGCTTGTGAGCCTAGGTGATTGGAAGGATGGGGGTGTACATGACAGCAATAGGGAAATTAGGAGGAGGGGTAGGAAGCAAAAGTAATGAGTTTATCTTTGAAAAGGGCAATCAAAATGTGCATACCCTTTGACCCAGCAATACCACTTCTAGGGCGGTATCCCAAAGAGATCATAAAAATGGGAAAAGGACCCACATATACAAAAATATTTATAGCAGCCCTTTTTGTGATGGCAAAGAATTGGAAATCAAGAGGATACCCATCAGTTACGGAATGGCTGGACAAGCTGTGGTATACGATTGTGATGGAATACTATTGTTCCATAAGAAATTATGAGCAGGCAGATTTCAGAAAAACCTGGAAAGTCTTACATAAACTGATGCTGAGTGAAATGAGAAGAACCAGGAGAACATAGTACACAATAACAGCCACACTGTGTGATGATCGACTTTGATAGACTTAGCTCTTCTCAGCAATGCAATGGTCCAAGACAATTCCGAAAGACTCATGATGGAAAATGCCATCCACATCCAGAGAAAGAACTATGAAGTCTGAATGCACATCAAAGCATACTATTTTCACTTTCTTTGTTTGGAGTTTTGGGGATTGTTTTTTCCTTTTGTTCTGTATATTCTTTTATAACATGGCTAAGGTGGAAATGTGTTTAACATAACTGCATATGTATAACCTATATCAGACTGCTTGCTGTCTTGGGGAGGGGGAAGAGGAGGGACAAGGGAGAAAAATGTGTGACTCAAAATCTTATAAAAACGAATGCCAAAAACTCTCCATATATGTAATTGGAAAAAAAATACTATTTACATAAAAAGTAGTGAGTTTAGTTTTGGACATGTCAAATTTGAGATGTTTATAGGACATCCAGTTCAAGATGTCCAGTAGACAATAGGAGATGAGAGGGTGAAGGTCAGCAGGGAGATTAAGGCTGGGTAAGTAGATCTGAGAATCATCAGCTAGAGATGATTCTTGACTCTGTGGTAGTTGATGAGATCACCAAATGAAATAGTATAGGGGGAGAAAAGAAGAAGGCTGAGGACAGAGCCTTGTGGGATACACACAGTTAGTGGGCATGACCTGGATGAATGTCTATCAGAGGAGAGTGAGAAGGAGTGGTCATATACAGATTGAAAGAATCAGGAAGAGCAGAGTCATGAAAATCTAGAGAGAAGAGAGTATCAAGAAGAGGGTGACTGACAATGTCCGTGGCTGCCAAGAAGTCACCTGAGGGTGGGGGGATTGAGAAAAGGTCATTGAGCTTGGTAATTAAGAGATTTTTAGTAACTCCAGCACACTGGAAGGAGGCCGGAAAGCTTTCAAATACCCCAATGTAGGGCAAGCAGAGCTTACAGACCTTTTGAACACATCAGTCAAGAGTAAGCCAGATAAGGATATACAAAAGGGGGGGACAGATTCCTTGATATCAGGGGCTGCTCTCAGGGGTTCATCAATTGTTTGTCTCTGTCTACCTGTTCTTTCCCACCCCCCTCAGGAAAGGAGTCCAGCCTGGCCAGATGGCACCAGTATCTAACTGCTCATTCTCTGTAATCCTCATAGCACATCTTGAGAATATTAGTTGCTTTTGAAAGCTGTCCAAGAATCCAACATTCTTAAGTTTAAAAAACAAAACTCACTCTTCACCGCAACTTTTTTTCTGTGATTAATGGAAAATTTTTTTTGGATTTACACAAAAAATTAATTTATTTAAGTTATTAAAAAATCCCACTGCTCAATGATTTGAAAACCCAATTCCTATACTTCTCTTTTGCTTCAGTTTAGGATTTAATTGGAACACTAATATTTTGCTAGTTTTCTATGTAATCTTCATAACTTTCGGTTTTAGTAAAGTTGTGATGATGTGACTTAATATATTGAGTTTTATCTAGGGCCTACAGGATAAAGAACAAACAATTCAGGCTGACCTCAGGGCCTTCTACAAGCCAGACCCAGGCCTGACTTTCCAGACCAACTCTCCTTGCTCCTCTGTGTTCCCACTGAATGGGACTCCTCAGAAATCCATCAAAGAACACAGCTTCCCTTTCCCACTACTGTGCTTCTGCTCATATCAGGCCCTCTTCCTGTGGCACTCTCTTCTTCCTCTTAACCGAAAAGCACTTATTGAGTGCTTACTGTGCCAAGGGTTGGGGAAATGGATTTTAAAAATGAGACAGATAGTGACTGTTCTCAAGGAGTTTGGCTTCTAAGGAAGGAGACAGCCCATACAGGGCAGCAGTGGCCCAGTCAAGGTGTTTGGTCTGCAAAGTGGCAGGGCTGCTAAGCAGAGCCACATGGCAGGTGATGACACTCTCTTTCCAGAAGCAATGGCAGCACTGTTCTGAATACCGTTCTCAACGTCAAAGATGAAATAGCAGTTCTGTGCCAGGTCTAACTCAAGACAGTCTGGAGGTTCAAGCTCAGCAATGGAACAAAATGACATACCTGTAGCCCATCTAACAGTGGAAAAAAAAGGAGTTTATATTTAACAGGAGCACGGAAAGAATAGTCAATAGGGATCTGGCATTGACCAAGTTGGGCACAGTCCTCTCATGTGTGCATCTGCTGTGACATCAGGCTCGATGAGGAGCCACTGTCAAGCCTAATGACTGCCTCACTCCTTGTGGGCTAGGCTTTTATATTTCAGGTGACCCCGTGAAGATACATTAATAATGTGAGACTTTGTTTCCTGGATCAATCAAGTCTTGCGAATTGCTTCTTTTTCTTTTAGGGAAAAAAAATAAGCCTAGTCGTCATGTCAGGGACCTTAGCAGATGTTGCTCATGCCATGGGAGGATGGGGATGGGGAGGTGTCAGGGCACCCACAGTCAAAGGGGCAGGTGACCAGATGGGATGGGCCCTTTCTCTGCCCACCCAGACCAGCCATCCTCGAAGGTCCCAGCTGGTACCTCTTACTTATCCCATGAATCCTCTGCCAATTAACCTAATTACTGGTGGACTGCTTTTTTTTCATTTTTGAATTCCTATAGCACCCTGTACCACTCTCCTGGAGCTTAACATCTTTTCCCTTATGTTACGGTATCAAAGAGGCAACCTAGTATCAACAGAAATGATGTGAGGAAATTTGGTTCTGATTCCCAGTTTTGACACTACATAAGAAATAGGATTATCATTTTAGTTATATAAGGGCGGGGATGATCAGTCAAGTCAATACGCTTCTGAGTGCCAACTCTACGTCAGGCACCATGCTAAGCACCATGGACACAAAAAAGGAAAAGGCATCCCTTGCCCTCAGGGAGCTCAGTCTAATGGGGGAGACAACACGAAAACAACTCTATACATCCAAGATATATAAATGATAGATTAGAACTCATTTCAGAGGGAAGGCACTAGCATTGAGAGGTATCTGGAAAGGCTCCTTGCAGAAGGTGGGGGTTTACCTAAGACTTAAAGAAAGCCCGTGAAGCCAGGAGGTAGAAATAAGGAAGAAGAGACTTCTGGGAATAGGAGACAGCCAACGAAAAGGCACAAAGTTGGAAGGTGGAGGGTCTTGTGAGAGGAAAAGCAAGGAAGCCAGAGTCAAGGGAATGCAGACTACATGGAAGGAGATAAGGTATAAGAAGACGTAGGAAAAGTAGGGAGGGGCAGCTAATGAAGGACTTTATTTTATTTGATGCTGGAAACACCAGAAAGTCCCTGAAAGTGTGACACAGTCAGACCCACACTTTGGTATGATGTGGAGGACAGCCTGGAGTAGGGAGGTGGAGAGGGCAATTGGGAAGGCCACTACGGTAGCACAAGCATGAGGAGACAAGGAGCTGCACCAGGCTGGGGGAGGCTCAGGACAGAGGACGGCCACATGAGAGATGTTTCAAAGGCAGAATCCTAGGTCTTGGCAACAGAATGGATGTAGGGCTGAGACAGAGGTGGAGTCAAGGCTGACACTTAGGCTGTGAGACTGGGGGCGTGGGTGTATGTGTTGCCATCCTCCTCCTCTCCTCCCCTCTTCTGACACCATCACTACTCTAGCACAGGCTCTCAGTGACTCACACCTGGACCACTGCCACAGCCTGCTGGTGGCTCTGCCTTGCTTCAATTCATTCTCCATTTAGCTACCAAAATGATTACCCTAAAATATAGGTCTGACCAGGTCACCCTCCCCCTCAATAAACTACCAATGGCTTCCTATTGTCTCTAGGATTGAATACAAACTCCTCTGGCATTCAAAGCCCTTCAAAACCACTGTGCCTTTCCAGTATTCTTATACTTTACACTACCCCACATACTCTTTGATCCAGGGGCCTCCTGACTGCTCCTCAAACAAGACACTCCACCTTGGTTCTGGGCACTTTTTCTAGCTGTCCCCCAGGCCTGGATTGCTCTCCCTTCTCATCATAGCTTCCCTGGATTCCTTCAAGTCCCAAATAAAATCCCACCTTCTATAGAGAGATTTTCCCAAACTCTCTTAATTTTAGTGTCTTCTCTCCGTAAATTATTGTCTATTTATCCTGTATGTATCTTGTTTGTACATACTTGCTCAAGGGCAGGGACTGTCTTTTGCCTCTTTTTATATCTCCAGTGCTTAGCACAGTGACTGACACATAGTAGGTGCTTAACAATGTTTGACTCACTATGTTTTGGGAGAAAGATAATGATCTCAGTTTTGGGCAGGCTGGACAGGTCATCCAGTTCCAAGTGTCTAATTAGACAGCTGGAGATGAAAGACTGCAGGGCATTGATAGATAAAGAGATATGAGAGTCTTCTATAGAGAGACGATAACTGAACCCATAGTTGCTAATGAGATCTCCAAGTGAAACAGTATTCAGAGAAAAAAGAGGAGGGCACAGGAAAATATCCTGTGGGGGACACCCATGGCTCCAAGAATAGCCTGGATGAAGATCCTGCAGAGAAAACTTGGACAAGAGCGGTGTCATGGAAGTCTAGAGAGCAGAGGGTATCAAGAGGAAGAGTGTGACTGACAGTGCTAAAGTCTGCAGGAAAGCCAAGAGGGAGGAGGACTAAGAAAAGGCCACTGTGAACTCTGGAAAGAAATGAGGTAAAAAAGCAGGCTGCAGAAAGGTTAGGAGGAGAAGGATGGGACGAGAAGTGGAGGCACAGCTCATAAAACACTTTCTCAAGGAGTAGAGCCAGGAAAGGAAGAAGAGAGACCCAGTGGCGGCCATCAGGAATAGAGTGATCAAGGGACAGCTCTTGGAAGACATGGGTTCTTGTAGGCTGCAGGGTTTCAAACAGTGGTATGTAGATAGAAAAGCAAGTGGAGGGAAGAAGTGAAACATGGGAGTGAGGCAACCAGTTTGGAGTTGAAGCTAGCCAGAAAGTATGCTGTGAGAGCCCATGAAATGGCCAATCCATGTAAATACCCTCCTCACAGGTCAAAGCCACTGGGGGAAGAGCCCATGGTCATCTGATAAACTCTCCAATCAACCCGATCAGATTACAGGGCACAGACCTTTGTCCACATACACGTGGGTCAGCAAACTAACTGCGGCAAGGAACTGCCACCTGTTTTCGTATGACCAGAGACCTAAGAATGGTTTCTGCATTTTAAAATACGAGAAAACTTTATTTAAAAATGTCAAACCATTCTTATCTTAAGGGCTACACACAAACAGTGGTGGGCCAGATTTTTGGCATGTAGATTGCTGACTCCCAGTCAAGAAACATCTAGAGGTAGACAGGATACAAGGAATCCCTGATGAGTTCCTAGTGACTGGGACTCACAGCAATTAGGGGATGGACTGAGATGCTTCTTCTTCCACAGTCTTTAAGTTAGCTAAAATGGGTCTATGAACACTCTTACTCTAAATCACCCTTTTTGCTTTTCCTTTGTGATTTCTTCCAGAATGAAGAAATGAGGGCAAAAGGAAAATCCTTTTCCTCCCTCTCTAATCCAGGCAGTAATTGGGAATTATAACAGAAAGACACGGCAGTGGTAGGCATATGCTTTCCTTGGGTCTGGTTAAGGAGTGAGGATTTATAATTCTCTAGACAGTATGATCCTGTCCTTTTAGACAGAAAAGCAAGTTTTCCTATACAGAATCACCTTTAGGAGTTATCTTGAGGGTAATCCCAACTTTGGGAGATTTCCACAATGGCCTGCTACTTGAAAAGGAAGAGGATACTCAATAGATGATCTTCCCTAGATGAAGAACTAAAGCCTTGCCATGAAGGGTCAAGAGAGGTGGACATGGGCAGTCCCACCATTGCTGTGAGTTGTTCAGATACTCCATGTCTGAAGTGAAAGGAGTATTTGTTCTGTGGCCCCCAAAATATCTTTACCTGGATGAGGAAGCCTAATGGCTGTTGGAGTACTTTACTTTTCTTCATTTGCATGTGGGCTCCTAAGAATCCTTTATGTCATTAGCATTTTCTTTGGAGTGGGAAATAAAAGCTGCCCCATAACAGATTGTTATATTACACACTGAGTGCCACTTAATTTACCGAGAAAACCGAGTCCATTATTTTATACTGTTCCTTTTACGTGACTATGTCCACATGAAAACACATATCTGGGGGATTTTTTTTATTGTACACACAAATAGGATGGTGCATGTCTGTTACTTCACTGTCCTCATGGACCAGCCGTGCACTTGAAATGAACTTCATGACCAAAGAACACGATTCAACTGTGTAAGTCAGAAGGAAATGATTGAACCTCCTCAACATGTTACATAGTCATCACAACTCCTATCTTAGTGCAAAAACATTTACAGAGTTGACATCTACTGACTGAATGAAAAATAGAAGACAGGGGAATGTCATAACTCAAGCCAACCAGATGCACCCACTGATGCAATCTGTCCACAGGGAAGTGCAGAACAGAACTACAGCTGTTCCAATGGGCCTTCCCACAGTGAAGGAGAACTGGGCCACCATTCACAGGAGCATGAGTGAGGAAAAGCAGACCATTTTAATGTATACATTCATGTCCTTAAAAAAAATTCACAAAGTCTGTTATGTGGTGCCAACAGCATGGGATATGACCTCTTGAAAGGCTTAAGATGTAGATGTTAGTGAACAATAAGCAGTGTGAGGTAAAACCAATTCCAAAAGCACAAAAAGTCTTTAAAAGCCAACTTTTGATTAATGTACTACTGAAGATTTTATTCTTAAATAATAGTTTGCATGTTTACAAGGATGTAAAGTTAAAAGGCCAAAGAAACGGATTAAATGAATGATCTCTCACTTCTCTTTAAGGCTAAGAAGGAGGCTGTACTTGTACTGCCTTTGTTGGAAAGAAGAAAAACATCCCTCAGTTTTTGTCCCCACCTGAAAATAACTACAGTTGCAGTTACAGCACCCATGAAGATGGTGTTACAGAGAGCAGAGAAGATGGAGACAAGCCTCCCCTTCCTCTCTGTTGCCACTGCCCAGGTCAGGCCCTCATCATCTCTGGCCTGCACAACTAAGATGCTTAACTGGCCTACTGGACTCCTGTTTCTCCATTTTCCAATCTATCTTCCATACAAGTGTTAAAATAATCTCCCTGAGCCCTATGTTTGACAAGGTCATTTTTTTTGGAGCATCTAAACCATTGCTTATGGGATAAAATACACTCTACTTAGCCTCATATTTAGTTTTCCACAACTGGTTGAAACCTATTTTCCCAAATTGGTCACACTATTTCCGCTGTGAACTATATGTTCCAGACAAGACAGACTACTCACTCTTTCCTGACCTCGTCCTGTTTCTTCTCCCTTCTTGAATTCACAAAGGCAGGTAGTTCTTCATATATTTCTTCCTCATCTTCTTATCACTTCTTCCTGCCAAATCCCTAGCTACTGCTTCCTTACCTATTGCCTCCAACCTTCACCAGATCCTAAGCACCCCTTTAAGCTATGGTATCTCTTTACACTCACTTCTCCAGTCTCTCTCCTTCCTTTTCTCAACACTTGGCAATCTGGCTTCTGACATCATTATTCAACTGAAACTGCTCTCTCCAAGGTTATCAAGGATTTCTTAATTGCAACTTTGATGATTTTTTCCTAGTCCCCACACTTCCTCTCTCATCACTGCATCTGACATTGCTGCCAGTCCTCTCTCTCTTGGATATTCTCTTTTCTGGGATTTCCAACACTACTCTCTCCTGGTTCTCCTCATACCTGTCTGATTATATTCCTTCTCAGTTTCTTCTGCTGTCTTATTAGCCATATGATGTCCCTTACCTCTAGGGGTCCCCCAAAGCTCTTTTCTAGATCTCCTTCTAACTGACCTCTCACTAACCTCATCAGCTCTCATGGGTTTAACTAACATCTCTACTCAGATGACTCACAGGGCTATACAGCCGGCCCCAGTCTCTCCCCTGAGCTGCAGGTGCACATCTACAATTGCCTATTGGACATTTGAAATTGGATGTCCCAAAGACATCTCCAATTTAGTAGATCAAAGAGAACTGTTAATTTTTTTCTCTGTGGTGGGAGCAATATCGTAACTTCCATTCTTTCCCTTCTCCCTACACAAGCTAGGCTGGTTTTTCCTTAAAAAGGATCGAAACTTAAGATTTGATTGGCTCAGGGGACTAAGGCTCAAGCAACTGACACAGCTTCCTGGTCACCTGGGGACAGAGAAGCAAAGATAGGAAGGGTTGAAACTCCCCAAGGCTTCAAATACACTCTACAGCCAGATATACAACACTGGGAAGCTGGGATCAACTGAATCAATGATTTTTATCCCAGATGAACATACTAACTTGCTCTGAATGCCATTCTCTCTCTGGCTAAACAAACGGGTTCTTAACTGTTAGATGGATGACAAGTGTCTTATTTCATTCCAATTTTAAACCTAAACCACCAGGGCAAAGGTCTAAGTCATGCCCAGCCCATCATCCCTTGCTTCCAAAGGTGGATAATGTCCTTATTTCTATGAAAGGCCCAAGATTCTTCTAATTTCCCAGGTGTTTAACATAGGCATTCTATCCCACTTCTCACTTTCCTTCATCGGGTGCCAGATTTTGCCCTTCCTACCTCCACAAGCATCCCTCCTTTTTTTTTTCCCTATTCACCCACCCACCCACCATTTTAATTCAGACTCTTAACATTTTTGGCCTAGATTAGTGCAAAAGCCTCTCAAATGGCCCTCATGCCTCAATGTATCCTACACATTGCTATCAAAGAGACTTTCCTTAAGCACAGATCCCACCATGTGCCTCCCCTACTCAACTCTTAGGGGCTCCCTATTGCTTCTAGGATAAACTATAAAACCCTTAGCAGCCTGGCTTCAGCCTACCTTTCTAGACTCACTGGACATAACTCCCCCTCCCATACACAAGGATCCAGCTAAACTGGCCTTCTCTCTGTACCTCACAGTCTATCTCCCATCTCACCTTCACTTCACAGAATCCCTCTTTTCCTCCAAGATGCAGTTCAAGCACCACTGATCCCCACAATTGTCCTCCTTCCCAGACTATTTTGTATTTATTCTCTTTATATTGGTCTTAAATAGGATGATGTTTAAGGTCCCTTCCAGTTATAAAATTATATGATTCTATATTTATCCCAGCCCCCTAATTTATCATTTTATTAATCCTATGACTAATACGGTTATAATCATTTTAGCTCTGGCTAAAAGCAATCTTTTCCTTTTCATCATTCTATAGGAATAGTTGCCCATATTTCATAGAATAATACAGAATCCCACAGTTGACCTCCACAGCAATCTAGTCCAACCCATATAGGAATTCCTACCATCACATAATCAAAAAGTGGTCATACAGTCTCTGCTTGAAAACTTCCAACTTACCACCGCCCTCTCTGGCCAGCTCTAATTGTTAGGAAATATCTCTTGACATGCCGTTTGAATTGAACTATTTTTGTTTTTCATTTCTACCAACTGTTCTTGGTATGGACCACTGGGGCCAAAGAGAATATATTTAAACCCTCCTCCACAAGATAGTCCCACAAACACCTGATGACAACTCTTCTAGCTCCTGAGTCTGCTTTTCTCCAGGCTAAACATGCCCAATTCCTCCAGCCAACCCTCATATGTTATGGACCCGAGGCCTTTCACCATCCTGATCGCCTTCTTCTGGATGTAGCATCTCCCATTTTCCAAGATCTTTCAAATATCTGTCAAGGTGGCTCATGAGTCATCTTTACTGGCTCTTTCAGGACTTGAGGTTTGGTTTATCTCTAGGTGATGTGAATTCATCAAGGGCAGGTAGGTACTATTACAGTCTCCCAGGAGATCAAACTCACCTCCTATATTAAATTCCCTACAAAATCTCTCAAACATTTGCACAAAGTAATTTTAAAATATCTTGCTTTGACATAACCACCCAGACATAATAGAGAATTAGAGGACTCCTAAACATCTGACTCTTCTCTGAGTACTTATAATATTGTCTACATAATTATTTGGCACTGAACACATACCTGTACTGTTAGTTATATTTTCATGTATAAATATTTTTTCTTCTACTGGATTGTAAGCTCTTTGAGAGCTGAGATTTTATTTTGCCTTTGTCTATCTCATAACGTCTAGTAGAATCACACTTGGGTTTGAAAGTGACTCCAGAAGGCACCTAGTCCAACTTTCTATGTACAACACATCCCCTTGGGGCCAGTACCAAGGAGCAGGTTCAATCCTGTAGTGACCACTGATGAGGCTGGACCAGTTTAGCAGTGATTATAATGGAGAAAAATAATTAAGCTAACCTTTAGAGAAATCCATTAGAAGCTAGGTCCACACACCTGATCCCTCTTCTAGTCTTCCAAGTGTCCACAGGGTTCTGCCTCGGGCCTCTTTTCTCTACACTACTCCACTTGTGTGATCTCATCAGCTCCTATGAAATTAATTACTATTTTTATTCCGATGATTCTCATATCTGCCTCTCCTGCACCAATCTCTGCTGACAGCTGATTTTGCATTTCCAACTGCCTTTCAGACATCTCAAACTGGATGTCAAGTAGACTTCTTAAACTTCATGTGTCCAAACAAAATTTATCATCTTTTCCCCTAAGCCCTCCCCTTTCCTGTTACCATAAAGGCCAACACCATTCTTCTATCCCTCAGACTCAAAACCTAGGAGTCATCTTGGAATCCTCACTCTCTCTCACCCCTCATATCCACGCTGTTGCCAAGGCCTATCGATGTCACCTTTGCCATAGCCCCTGAATATGCCCCCTATTATCCTCTCACACTGCCTCCATCCTGGTGCAGGCCCTGGTCACCTCCCACCTGGACTACTGTAAGAGTCTGCTTTGGGGGAGGGTGGGAGGGTGGACTGCCTCAGGTCTCTTCTCATTCCAGTCCTTCCTACATTCAGCCTCTAAAAGCTCCTGTCCCATCATGTCACTTCCCTACTGCCTTTGGGATCAAATATAAAACTCTCTGTTTTGCATTCAAAGCCCTCCATGACCTAGTTCCCTCCTACCTTTCCAGGCTTCTTACACTTTATTCCCAACATGAATTCTCTACTCTAAGTGACACTGGCCTCTTGGCTGTGCCATGAACAAGACACTCCATCTCTTGGCTCTGGGTATTTGTCTGCCTTCCCCACCCCACCCCCACCCCCACATCTGCAATGCTCTTCTTTCTCACCTGTGCCTCCTGGCTTCCCTGGATTACTTTAAGTCCCAATGAAAACCTCTCTTCTACAGGAAGCCTTTTCCAATCTCTCTTAATCCTAGTGCTTTCATTCTGTTAATCATTCTCGTTTATCCTGTATATGGCTTGTATGTACATATTTGTTTGCTTATTGTCTCTCTCCCCTCCCCCCAGTCAGACTGTAAACTCCTTGAGATCAATGACTGGTTTTTGCTTCTTTTTGGATCCTCCATACTTCCCACAGTGCCTGGCACATAGTAGGTGCTTAAATGTTTGATGAGTGACTGAAGTCACGGGATGAGGGGGAAGTGGTACCATGCTCCCTGATACCATGATGTCAGGCAACAAGATCTCTCCTCAACAATAACAACAGATCCCATTTTTGTAGAGATTTGTAGCTTAAAAAAATACTTTCCTTAAGACACCACTTCATTATCAAAAGAAAATAATCTTAGATTCGGAATCTGAAGTCCACTTTTATTTTTCGTAGTTTTTCTAATTTATTTCATCATTTTAAAACAATAAGCCTTCACAACCACCAGATACATGAAGTTCAACTTGTCTACCTGCTTTAACACCTTCATAGCTTTGACTGCTCTTATCTCTTTTACTACATAACTGACAACTGACTAATAGGATTATGGGCTCCATTCCAATAATTCAGCTTAGCTTCATGCCAGGAAAAAAAAATGACAGCCCAAACCTGAATTGCATTGCCTGGGAATCCATCCAATTATTAACTGAAGTAACTGTTATTACCCAACCTAATCAAAGGAGAAGCAGCTGTTAATCTTTGGTGGCCTGCAGTGCACTGGCAGTCAGGCTGGATGAACTGTCTTTGTACTTGACTTTCTGCAGACAATAATGACGTCCTTTGTAATCAAGAAGAAGGGTTTCCTAGCCTTTCTTAGACAGAGCAGATGGAGAAACAACTGTTTGTATGTTCATTAGTCAGAAAGGCTAGATTGTATCAGAGGTGGACATCTCTAACACCTTTAGAAGCTACAAAGATGATACAAATGAGTTTTGGCCAATGTGCAAATTTAGACTTTAACAAAGGTGAAAAGGTTTTTAACAATTTTTTTTAAACATGTAGAACATCTTCCAAATATCTAAAGAAGGAACGACACTTCCCTTCTGGGATCTGTACTTGTTTATCATTATTAGTTAAGAGGAGGCTCTAGATAAGCTAAAGGGAGTTATTATTATTTTAGCTTTATTGCTTTTACTTCTATTTTCTTTTAAAAGCATCTCAGAAGTTCAAGCACAGAACTGCCAAATCTATTTTCTAAATACATGCAAACAATGTACAGGGGGAAAAGTAACAAGAATTTTCTACTAGGCCTGGCTTATCAGTTGCAAGCTTTTACATTTAAAAGGTTCAGGTTCTGAGGCTAGTGACATTCTAAGTATTTTGAGTGTGAAATTATAAACCTGTGGGAATGGGGTAAAGAAAGAGGTTGAAATCATAAAGTGCATATTCCAGGCTAGAGTAACAGGGTAAGAAGAACAGGACTGGAAAAGCTTTCTTTAAATTACACAAGTTCTTTTGTGATGCTAATCAGGACCTGAAGGCTGAGAATGTCCTTTCCAGAGGGAGATGGCCTGGACCTCTCCTGACCAGATTGGTCCAAATGGGGTCAGACAAGAGTTGGGAGGATGGGGGAAGTGGGAGGACTAATATTCTTTCTAATTTTTTAAAGTAGTATCGAGATGACCACAGTGTGAGAGTCTGTGCATATATTAGCACCTCCTTGGGGGCTAGTTCCCCAATTTATACTTCACTGGCAGTCAGACTCTGCAGGAGGGCTAACTACTTCTTCCTTCAGGGTTCTGGGGAAACCCTGAGGGATACTGGGGTTTCCACTACTATCATTCATGAGTTCCCAACAGGTGTCTTCCATTGATTGCAAGCAAGACTTAATTAGCTTTTAGAAAGAATATTTAACAAGCAGTAAGGGCAGGGAGAGTTGATATAAAAACACCTCCAAAGTCGGGGGCATACTTCTGCTCTCATAGACACACATGAGTCCATGGGGAGACCGGGCACAAAGTACCACAATAGTGAGGCCCACATATAGAGAGGAGAAAGTAAAAAATCCTGGTTGCTGGAAGTTCGTAAGCTCATAGTGGCTTGCTCCCTTAGGAGGCTAGCTATCTCTCTGTTCCTGTTTGTCCTCAGTGTCTCTCCGTTCTTGGACGCATGCATCATTTGTTACTGGTTCAGTATCACAAACATTAGTGAATGCCTCCATAAAGCATTCGCAAAGTCTGGGAGCTTATGAAGCTTGAGCATTTTGCTGCTGGCCTGAAAGCTTCTGAAATAGCTTGCCTTGCTATACACAGATCCACAGGATGGGAACGATTCTTTTCAACCACTCACAAAATATTTCTTGTGTGATGCCATTTATTTTCATCCAATGATCAAGCCCTTCATTCCCTCAGAATTTTTTAAGGTCTCTCTCCTACCTAGTTTACACCCCTGATTAACTGGTTGTTTGCATCCAGAAGTCTGGGCCTTCTATGTTTACATTAATTGGGGAGGGGGTTTCTATGATCACCTTTACCCATTACTTTTCTAATCAAAGAAAAGAATAAAAAAGAAAGCTTATCTGGCACAGTGATGATGTACCAATTATTACTGTGCTACATGACATGGAGGTACAGAAATTCAACTTTAAAAACTCCCAACATTTATTAAGCTCCTACTATGTGCAAGATTCTATAGATAATAAACTTTCAAAGGGCTTGACATCCAACAATTATGAATGAATGAATGAAAAAGCATGTAAGTGTCTACTATGTCCCAAGCACTGAGGATACAAATAGAAAAAAAAAACCCCAAAACAAAACAAGGCAGTCTCTGCTGTCAGGGACCTCACACTAATTGGAAAAGACAATACATGAGCAAGTCAAGACATCACACTCCTGACATCACTGGTCCTCTTCAAGAACAAGAGGAGAAGGACAAACAACAACAACAGCTGGAGGGCAGATGGAAAGGCCTGGAAATCCTAAGGGTATAATGGTGGGATGGACCAAGTAGGTGAGATGAGAGCACATGGAGACAGGGTAGATGAAAAGGCCTCCATTATCTCGCTACAAGGAATAGAGAATGTGAGTTGTCAAATAGCCCAGTTGGGTTCTGGGCAATCCAGGTCTGACGGATGGGACAGAGGGAAAGTTAAGGGAAGAGAAAATATACTTTCTTGAAGTAGAAAGTGTATTATTATCTGCCTTTCCTGAATTCCTTTAAATCCCAACTAAAATCTCATCTTCTACAAAAGCCTTTCCCTATTCCCTACTCTTAATTCTAGTGTCTTCCCTTGCTTAATCATTTCCTATTTGTCTTATATATAGCTTGTTTGTTGTCTCCTTGAAGGCAAGGACTATCTTTTGCCTCTTTTTGTATCCTTAGAGCTTGGCACACTGCCTGGTGGATGATTTGAAGAAATTTTATACCATTATTCATTTTTCTACTTTTTTCCAGCTACTATATAAAATAATATAGCTCATAGTCATCTATCATTCATCACTGAGATTTTACAAGTGAATATACATTCCAAATTAGTGGTATCTGTGGCTTCCATATCTCTCTCCTTGGCAAGGAGATCAAGTGTTTATGGGCCAAAACACTTTCTAGACTCTTTTGGCCACCATGTCATACTAACTGATTTTCACTGGTTAAACTTCCTTAGAAAATGATGATCATCTGTGTCAGGGTCTATTCCTTTATCCAGTTCCCATTTATGATGACAACAGCTTGTTTTAATGGCATGACATGCTAATATTCATTTATATTATTTCTTATAACTAGTTGAGTTTCATCTTTGCTTTGATAAGTTAGTAAGTTAACTTTGCAGAGAACTGATTTAGAAATGATTCATACTGGTAAGCAGTCATTTCTTGTCTGTTCAGCTGTAATGAATGTTCTTCCCTTCCTCCCTACCTGCCCCCCACCCCCACCCCCTTCCTTTCTCTTCGGTATTTGCCTTGCTCAGTCACTATTCTCTTGAAGAAAGAATTAATGACATATAGGTGCAAGGCCACATGTCACTCACAAGCTTTAGGACTCATTTGTTTCTTAATCCTGACCCACATTTCCTAATGTACTTCTGTTTTGCTTCTCTGTCCACCTCTCTGTCACTAAGTATTAAAGTAAGTATGATTTTATTTGGAAAGTCTTTGACG
The DNA here is from genome assembly GCF_011100635.1 of Trichosurus vulpecula. Lineage (NCBI taxonomy): Eukaryota > Metazoa > Chordata > Mammalia > Diprotodontia > Phalangeridae > Trichosurus > Trichosurus vulpecula. The sequence continues at coordinate 35,714,887 of NC_050580.1, read as the reverse complement.
TTGTGCTTATTGTAATCAGTCCTGAACAGTAATTGTAGAGTCTCCTACAATAATCAATCAAAAGAATGTAGTTTACCCCACACAGAAAAAAAATTATATGAATGAAGGATATTTATTGTACAGATTATGATATGCAGTTGGATACCCAATCCATAGAACCGATCCATGAGGATGTGTGTGTGTGTGTGTGTGTGTGTGTGTGTGTGTGTGTGTGTGTGTGTGTGTGTGTGTGTATCTATATCTATGTCTATAGATATAGATATATATCTTTGACCAATGTTGCTGACTTTATTGTTAGGTACTTTCACTCTGTGATCCAGGGTTTTTACTCTACACTGTCTTCTCCTTCTAGAATCCCTTGCTCCCTTGACCAACTGCAGTTCATCTCTTGAAAAACCTGATCCCTAGCAAAACCATCTACTTTCTCTTCTACTCATGTGCTGCTTAAAGGGGCTGAAGTCACATAATTGTGCTGACTGGGTATATTATAAATTCATGCTAACCAGCTTCAACTGTACCTTCCCTCACTGTTGCACGGAAGCAATATTCTTTCCTATTTTATTCCTTATTTCGTTCTTCATAAAAGCTTTTCCAAATCTTTTCTTTTCTCCTCAATCCTCTGACATTAGCACCCTCCACCCCAAACTGCGGATCTTACTCTTACTTTTCTGAAAAACAAAAAAAAAACAAGCCCCCGCCCCCAACTGAGGCCATTTGATGTGAGATTTCTCCTTTCTCTTCATCTCAAAATCCTGTTACACTACTGTTTCTTTTCCCCATTCTATGAAAATAAGGTATCCCTTCTCCTTTCCATGGCCAACCACTTCTTATGCCTTTGATCCCACCCTATCCCCTCCCATCTTCTCCAGCAGATTGCAGCCTCAATAATTCCCCACCCCTCTAATCTTCAACATATCTCTATGTATTCCTTAGTGCATTCAAACATATCCAAGTGTCACCTATCCTTAAACAAAACAAATCAAGCCTACCATTCCTTTAAGCTATCATCTCTTTCCTCCATTTCCCAGTCAAACTCCTGGAAAAAGTTGTGTACATTCCCTGCCTCCGTTTCCTTCCTTCTCACTCTGCAACCTTTTGCAATCTGGCTTCCAATCTCACCAGTCAACTGAAACTGCTCTCTCCAAAGTCATCAGTTGCCAAGTCTTTTCTCAACCTTACTCATCTGCTACATTTGACACTTTTGGCTACCTTCTCGGCATGGACACTCTCTCCTATCTGGGTTTTCCATGTCTGACTCCTCCTTCTCAGTCTCCTTTACTGGTTCATCATCCACATTATGTCCCCTAACTGTGGAGTGTTTGAGTAAACTGGGATGGATAAAGCTCATGTTCTTTGAGCTAGCCCTCAATGCTACAATTAGGCATTAACTAACTGGGCAGTTAGGTGGTCCAGTGGATGGAGCATTGGGCTTAGAATCAGGAAGACTCACCTTCCTGAGTTCAAATCTGACCTCAGACACTTACTAGCTGCGTGACCCTGGGCAAATCATTTACCCTTGGTTTGCTTCAGTTTCCTCATATGTAAAATGAGCTGGAGAAGGAAATGGCAAACCACTCCAATATCTCTGCCAAGAAAACCCCAAATGGGATCACAGAGAGTTGGACCTGACTGAACAACATTGGGCAATATGGCATAGGAGAAAAAGCAATGGCTTTGTCATCAGAGGATCTGGATCCTAACTAGGGCTATGAAGAGCTCACCCTTGCTTCCAGAATGATGTTGGATAAGTAACAACTTTAATTTCCTCTTCTGTAAAATAAGAAGCTTCAGCAAGACGAGCTTTAAGGTCTCTTTCAGCTCTAACATCTTATAATCACACAAATAATATACTTTAGAGGTATGTACAAATTTGATTATCACGCTATAAATAACAGTTTAGAAAAAGCTACTCTGGTCTTTGCAGATAGAAAACCATCTTGCTGTAGACTACATTTAAATCAGATAAGTAGTTTATTAAATTTGTTTCTATGGCACTTGTTACAAGGATGTTAGATGAGACTTAAAAAGTCCTTTATCAAATGTCCTCAGCAGTCTAATTCCCACACGTCCTTAGACATCAGCCTAGCAATTTATCACTGGTTCTGACAGGAAGACCGTTAATGTATTATTCATAAGTATATTATACATTTTACTGCTTGTATATAGAGAACTTAATTCATGAATGTATCAATGCTAGTAAGAATTTAGTGTGAATTATGCAGAAAAAATCATGTAATGTACTTCTGACAAGTAATTTACATAGCATTTCTCTTCATCAAAATAGGCTACCTGAGGTACGATATTACTTGATAGTTAATTTATTAAATGAATTTATACAGTGTTTCATATTCTACAAAATCTAAAATGCCTTGGAATTGACTTTCATTGAAATAATTTTAAATATTGAATAGAAACAACAATCTCTGAAGACGAATACTATTAAAAATTAGAATGAGAAGTGAAGATGACTATAGATAATTCAAACTTTAAGTGGGAGATTTACTTACTGAGAATAAATTAACTCAGTTTGTATTTGGTAAAAAAGGAAAATATTTTTGATTATTGCAAAGTCACTGACACATTGACACAGATACATCTATTATATGAACAAAAATTTCAATATTGAGCCTTACTCCCCCAACTATGTCTACATAAAAACTCCCCTTATAACTGGGAATATTATATTTGTCAAACTTTACCTTTCAAAGAGAAAAAGTGACATACCAACAAACAATTAATTTGGGTGCCCTTCTAGTCAAACTTTATAGGGAGTTAGTCAAATTGCTGGCACTAAAAAATATGTCTGTTTATATATTCATACAGATATACACACACATATCTGCATATATATGCACATATACGTGTATGTATATATATATATATATATGTATGTATGTATGTATATATAAAGTACATTGTATTGTAAGTACTTCTCCAAGAACCTGAGAGTTGGGTCTTTGCCTAAATAATCTGTTGCATGATCCCTCCCAGTGCACATTCCATACTAGCTGTGCCTCACTATCACCCCCATCCCAAACTTTGCACGCACATACCACTATTTGAAACCTTGGGCCAGCTCTGAGGGGAACTCAGGATTGAGAAGGTCCAGACTCACTGGTCACCCTCCAGGACTGGTTTAGTGTTTGGCCTGCTCCACCTCCTCATGAGCTGCCTAACCCTCTATGGATGAAGATAACCTGCCTAAACTCTTTCCTTTATGCTTAACATACTCCCATGATGTCATGTCCTCCATAGACCAGTGAACCTGACCCTTGATATTTTGCTGTTTATCTTGTGGCTTGCTCCCTTATTCTCATCCTCCTCAACCCAATGCCTAACACCCCACCCACAATAAACCATCCCTTCTACTATGTTCTCTGGATTGCCTGGTCCATAGGCAACAAATCTGCCTTTCATTTGGCATGGCTATACTAATTTTTTTTTTTTTTTTGCTGGGATGGTAGGGAGGGAACTGGCTAGAATAGGAGAGGCTTGGTCCACGTGGGACTGCTGAGCAGGTAAGGACATTATTGAAAACATTCTGAACTACTAGTTTGGGTGATGCTTAGTGGGAGGAGTCAAAAATAAAAAAAAATGGATAAAGGCAATTAAAGTGAACATATCTCCCACAGCTATTTCTGCTATGGAAGGTATTGAAAACAGAACATTCAAGAATAGTACCATATGATAGGCAAGTGTTCAAAGGAAATACTATTTTTTCATTTTTCAGAATCAAAGAGTATCAGAATTAGAAAAGCCCCCAGTTACCACCTAGTTCAACTTACACCTGAAAGGAATCCCTACTGCAACATGCCCAACAAGCGGTCACCTAACCTCTGCTCAGAGGTAGACAGAGAGACAGAGACAGAGAGACAGAGACATTTTCCTGACATGAAGCCTAAACTGATCCTTTTGTAATTCCTACTCACCGTTCTTGGTTTTGTTCTCTGGAGCTAAACAAAACAATGCTAAATTCCTTTTATAGAATCCAAACACCCATTAAAAAATCTTTCATGATTTGCTGCCACAGAAAGTTTTTTCCAGTGATGTTATATGGCTGAGAATCATGTATCAATTCAATTTCAGAAGACAAACAAACTCAGAGTTATAGTTAACGCAAACGGCGATGGAAAGACAGATGGTGAGTGCTAGTAGGCTGCATCATATCATCAATTTTTACTTGTTTATGAGAAGTGGTAGAAAAGACATCAAGGACGCCTACTAGCAGAAAAGGAGGCAAGTGGGTCATGTAGAGAGATTGTGGGATAGCAGTTGATAGGCTATGCTCCACTGAGATCCATGAAATAATAAAAGAACCAGAGGAAGGCTCCCAGCTTATTATTAGGCAGATTCCCTATAGTGTATTCACAAGTAGAAAAGACTGACAAAAGGGTAATACAACAGATCATGGATTCGGAGAAATAATAGGGCATATCTAAAAAGCTTTATACCAGATCTTTCACCTAATTCCTGGTAAAATGATACTTTAAGAGTCCACGATTTCATTGGCCTTATATGGTGGTTTCATGAGCTGTTGTGACTGAAAAACCATTGCCTCTAGGATCAAATGGAAAGATCCCCAAGGCCCATACCACCTCCCCTCCACTCCCATAATTTAGCACCAACCTAATTTTTCACCTATTATTCTCCTTTCACTTAATTCTAAAGTCCAACCAAACTAAAACACAAGCTATTCTTTAATCTGTCCTGTTCTCCCTGTAACCATCCCTCATTTCTGAGAGCCTTCTCTTCCTTAGAGATTCAGTACACGATCCTTCATAATCCCAGCTAAAAGTGATTTTTCTCTCATATTTTCTAAGAGTATTTTTTCCCCTCTCTCCCTTGTCCCACTACATTCCACCTTGTATCATGGGAGAAGCACTGTATTAGAACAGAATGAGTGCTGGATTTGAAGTCAAGAGAGACCTCAGTTTGCATCTCAGTACCACTACTTACTAGATAAATGATGCTGGGCAAATCATGTTACCTTCCCTGAACCTCAATTTCCTCATCAGGAGATGAACTAGGGATAAAAATACTTACGTTACCTGTTTCTTCACAAGGCTGTTATGAGGAAAGTGCTTTGAAAAACTAAAAGTGCTATATAAATATGAAGTCTGCTATACTCATAGATGAAAGATTTAGCGCCAGAAGTACCTTTGGAGGCCATCAAATACAACCCCCTCATTTTACAGACAGAGAAACTGGGCCCCAGAGACTTGCACAAGGTCTTATCATTTGTGTATTTATCATATTCCCATACTAGACTATAAGTATCCAGAGATCCATGATGTTATTTAGTACTGTTCATGGATTAAGCATCATTCAACTGATAGCATTCTCCCTCAAATTATCCAGTGATCTCTTAATTACCAAATCTCTGCCCATGCTCTCCTCTTGGATTATCATGATTCGACCCACTCTTGGTTCTCTCCTCCCTTCTGATCACTCCTCTCTCTTTTGATGGACCATCATCCATACCACTCATCTTTTTCCTCTAAAATCTCCATGTGGCAACTTCATTAGCTCCCATGCATTTAATTATCACTGTTCTGTCCCTAGATCTATATATCTAGCCTTACTCTCTCTATTGAGCTCTAACACTGCCTATTTTCCCCCCAACATTTATTAAGCACTTATTATGAGCCAGGCATTGTGCTAAGTACTGGGGTTACAAAAAGAGGCAAAAGACAGTCGCTGCCTTTAAGGAACATATAATTATAATTTATTTATATTTAACATTCATTTTTTTTAAATTCTGAATTCTAAATTCTTTCCCTTCCTCTTATCCTTCCCCCAGCCATTGAGAAGGCAAGGAATGTGATTATACATATGAAATCATGTAAAACATTTCCATATTAGCCATGTTGCAAAAAAAAAAAAAGAAAGTGAAAAAATTATGCTTCAATCAGACTCTATCAGTGCTTTCTCTGGAGGTGGATAGCAATTTTTACCATGAGTCCTTTGAGACTGTCTTGGATCACTGTATTGCTGAGAATAGCCAAGTCATTCACAGTTGATCATCACACAATATTGCTGTTACTGTGTACAAGGTTCTCTTGGTTCTGCTCACTTCACTTTCCACTGGTCTTTTCAAACTGAACATTCCATAGGCATCTCAAACTCAATATATTAAAAGCAGAGATCATCATCTTGACCCCAAACCTATCCCATCCTTTTTCCAAGTGTAAAGGTGCGCCCTGTTTAGATCTCAAGGCAGAAGGCTGGCCTGGGCAAAGACCAAGACAGCTTGCCCTTTCTGGCCCTCCTCCTTGCTGAGAGGTCTTACTGGGGCACAGCCAAGCACACACTTATTGCTGCTGACTTTCCTTCCCATCATGCAGGTTGGTAACCTAGCTGCCATCCCTGACTCTTCATTCTCCCTCATCCCTTTTATCCAGCCACTTGTCCTTGTCCCATTCATGTTTTGACCTTCCTAACATCTCAGGCCTTGCTCTTCACATAAGTTGCTACCCTACTTCAGGCCCTCATAGCCACTCCAGCCTCCTAGCCTAATGGATCTCCCCTTCTCACGACTCTCCCTTCTCCACCCCATCTTCCAGAGAGCTCTCACAGAGATATTCCTAAAGTGCAGATCTCACCATGTGCCTTTAGGCTCAAGTGTAAACTCCATTGTTTGGCATTTCAGGTCCTTCACATGCTGCCTCCCTCCTTACAGCCTATGGCCCAGCCCCTTGATCTCCTGCCTCCTTGCCTTTGCACTGGCTGTACTCCCTCCTCATCTCAGCCACAGAGAAACCTCAGCCTTCTTCAATACTCAGCTCAATTGCTACCTTCCACAGGAAGCCCTCCCTGATCCTCATAATTACCATGGACATAGATTTATATGTATATATTACTTCCCCACATGGTGCATAGACCATTTTACTCCTTCATTGCATCCCTGGAACTTAGCACAGAGCCTGGCACAAAGTAATGATTAAAAAAATGCTTGGGGCAGCTAGGTGGCGCAGTGAGTAGAGCACCAGCCCCGGAGTCCAGAGGACCTGAGTTCAAATCTGGGCTCAGACACTTGACACATGTGCTAGCTGTGTGACCTAGGGCAAGTCACTTAACCCCAATTGCCTTCCCTTCTCCTCTCAAAAAAAAAAAAAACCAAACAAGCAAAAAATGCTCACTGATTGAGAGTAGAGATGGAATAAGTTCTAGGCAGGAAGCTAGGCATGTGCAAAAGCACGGAGGTTGGATCATATAAGTTCTGTGCTAGAGGCAGACAGGGAATAAAAAATTAGGTTAGTGAGAAGGGGGCATAAAGACAGTGACCGAGAACACGGAATTCTAGTAGAAGTTTTCATACAAAAGGCAATGGGGAGCTATTGTAATAATGATAACACATTTACACAGTATTTTTCCCATAACAATTCTGTGAGATAGGCCATTCAACTACTGTCATGTCCATTTTATAGATGAAAAACCAAAGCTTGGAGAACTGAAGTGACTTATCCTTGCTCACAGACCTAGTAAGTATCAGAACTCGAATTTTAACACAGATTTCTTGTTTCCAAGCCCTACCACAACATGGAGCTTTAATTCAGAAACTGAAGATTATTAAAAAATAGAATGCCATGATAAATTTTGAGAAATGTTATAGCTCTATCGAATTTGACAGACACAATTTAATAGATGCAGCTATAAACCTCACATGTATCTGTGATCCACGAGTGTGTAAACACTTACACCATGCCTACTCTGTTTGGGAGGCATCTGAATTTAGCGAGAGGGAAGTTTCAGTTAGTTGTGGTAACTACTATAAGATCACAGGATGTACAACTACAAGGGCTCTAGAAACTGTGACCAGCCATGCTTAATTGCCCAGACTGATCCCATGCTTCAGCTGCCTTCTCCCTCTGCTCCTGCTACCCCTTTCTCCTATTAGCCAGTTCCTCCTGAAGCCTCCATTTTGAGGAAGGGCCCAGAGCAGCCATCCTTCCTTCTCCAAACTTCCCCCCCAAGCCCCTTCCCTTTGTCAGCTTACCCATTAGAATGTCCATTCTTTGAGGGCAAGGACTTCCTTTTGCTATTATTTCTATCTTCCGTGAGTAGCACGAAGGACGCATTTCACAAATGCTAGTTGGTTTTAGATCATCCAGTTCAATCCCAGAAGTTAAATGATTTGCCTATGGTCACATTGGTAAGAAATTGGACTTCTAGCCTACTAAGACTTCAGACACCATCTAATCTAACTCTCTTCTATTATAAATGAGGAAAACGAGATGAGAAGTAATATTTCCAAGGCTGCATCACAACCAGAGCTAGGATTTTAACTCAAGTCTCCTTACTCCAAATTCAGTGCTCTTTCAATCAAGAGCTCCAGTCAGTCCCTTCCTTTAAGGGACATACTTACTAGACACCTTCACATGTGTTTACCTGGCACCCAAAGCACATTCTTCTCTTTAACTTTCTGCCTAAACCTTGAGCTGATCTAGGGAAAAGCAAAACCAAACAAAATAATATGCATAAAGAAGATTCTCTGAGCACAGTCATCCTCTGAGCTTGATTTTTACATTTACAGTAAATTGCACTCTTTCATCTTTCAGACCCGATCACTAAAAGGACCCATTCTAGATAAGATTAATCTAGTACCTAGTTTTAAAAAACTGTTCTATTAATCTTCCCATGTGCCAATTGGTCACTCTAGTGAGCAGGGCTGACAGTTTGCAGATTAAAATATAAACAGTGGGCTGGACTCTGGAACATTGAGGCCAACCATTTCTGACAGTCTCTACAATGTGATAAACACCGTCTGTCTACAATTCCCCTGTATTTGAAAGTTACGACAAACATTTTCCTGAAATGTAAATAACTGACATCATGACTGGTGAAGCAGTGGGCTGCAAATTTATCTAAAATCAAGAAAAAAAAATCTTGTTTGACACTAAATAAACCATTAGTGGTCACTGAGGGAGCAGCATTTGGAGGTCATAAGTGTTGTACATCAGACTTAGACAAATAGGCATCAAAGATGCCGTATTCACTTAGCTGAAGTATGTTCAAATCATTTTGAAAGACAAAAGGTAAAAATCAGGAATCAAGGAATGATGGTTAATTTATCCTTTTCCTCTGAAAAACATTTTTAAGTCAAAGCAGAACAATGAAATTAAATTAACTTGAACTTCAGAGTTCTGACTGATTTTTGAATAGAAATGGAAAATAGGTCTAGAACAATAATTCTGTAGCAAGAGTGAATTCTCATTCTTTTCCCTCTTAAAAAATGAATGATAAATAATTTAAAATCACATCGGAATGGGTTTTTATGTTAAAACTATTCATCTATAGATAAGCAATGACTCAGTAGAAAGACTGCTGGATGTCAAATCCCAAGTCTGCCATTTCCTCTTTACAAGGAGTAAGCTGCCTTTCTTCTCTAACCCTCAGTTTGCTCATCTGTAAAATGAAGCTGTTGGACCAGAAGATCTCAGAGGGCTTTTCCAGCTCTACATTCTCAGGTATTAGGAACCATTTCTTTTTGATCTCTTCTGATTTATCCCTTTCAGAGCCACACGCCTGGTGGGAAAACCCTCTACTAGCTGCATTCCCTTCCTTATCTATCCCCCATTCATTCACAATCCTTTGTAATCTATCTTTTAACCCAACCAATTAAACAGAAACTGACTCAAAGACACCCAACAATTTCTTCACTGCTAACAGATGGTCTTTTTAGTCTTCACCTAAATCGCTGAGCCTGAAGGGCAGATTAGAGGAGTGGATAAGAGTCAATAATAAGAAGTATTGATTAAGAGCCTGCTACATCTGGAAGATCTGGGTTCAGATCCTGCCTCTGACACATTAACTACGTAACCTTAGGAAATCATAAATTGTTTTCTCTTATATAAAATGGGAATAACAACAGCTGTACTACTTACTACAGCTGGGTGGTGCAGCGGATAGCGTGCTGGGCCTGGAGTCAGAAGGACCTGAGTTCAAGTTTCACCTCAGACATATTTTGATAGCTGTGGGACCCTGGGTCAAGTCAGTTAAACTCTCTTTGCCTCAGTTTCCTCATCTGTAAAATGAGCTGGAGAAGGAAATGGCAAACCACTCCAGTCTCTTTGCCAAGAAAACCCCAAATGGGGTGATGAAGAGTCGGACACGACCGAAACATGAGAACGACAACAAAAGTTCTTCCTGCACAGGACAGTGGTGAAGCATGTTTGCCTACGGCTCTTTCCTGCTCAAAACTCTCGTGGCGCCATATTTATTATACCTCACCCTGGCATTTAAAGTCCTGCACAATCCTACCCTTCCAGACATTTCATATTCCTCTCCCTCCCAGGCTACATTCCAGTCCAATGGGCTTCCTAGTTGTTTCCCAAACTTGACATTTCATTTCCTGCCTTCATGCCTTTGCAAAGACTGAACTCCACCCCCTACCCCCACCCCCTCCCTCTTAGAGACTTTGACTCATGCAAGGTTCATCTCAAAGGGCCTCTCCTGGGCTGAGCCTTTCCTAATTCCCCCAGTCAAGACTTGTATTCTCTCTTCAAACCTCTCTTGGTTGTACTGACTTACCACAGATATACCACAATCAACTTAGGAACAAAAGAGGGCATTCTCCAATACACTCCAATACAGGAGTGATCATTATTTGAGGGAAGTTAGACTTATAATGAAGAGGCACCTAGGTGGTTCAGTATATAGAATGCTGGGCCTAGAGTCAGGAAGACTTGAATTCTAATTCAGCCTCACATGCTTACTAGCTGTGTGACCCTGGCCAAGTCACTTGATACCTGTTTGCCTTAATCTACTGGAGAAGGAAATGGCAAATCAGTCTAGCACCTTTGCCAAGAAAATCACATGGACAGTAAGGTCCATCAGGGTCACGAAGAGTTGGCCAACAAGATTTAAAACAGCAAAGCGCAGACACTAGCTCAAAAGTACGCAGTTCTGGAATATCCAGTAAATGAGATGCTGCAGTCTGCACTACGAATCAGTGCTCATCCATTACTATCATTATGCCTGTCACCTGCCCTTCTGCCCAAAGTCACAGACAGTCCAGGAAAACCTGGTGTAATGTCCCAGATCACGGGGGGTTAAACCTGGGAGGAACTGGAGGATTCACCGGGTCTAACACCCTTGTTGTAGAGATGAGGGGTCTGTGCGGGAGGCCAACGCCACAGCTCCAGCCTCCAAAAGGAGCATGGGCTTCTCCTTTGCTTGACTGTACTCTGAATGAAGGAATTATCGCTAACTCTTTTGAATGGAGTGGGGAGGTTCATCCAAAAAATAATAACATTGGGGCTGTTCTTTGGGGCCTCCAGTTCACCTTTCACACTGCTGCCAAAAGAGGCTTTCTAATAATCTGACCAAAGAGCGGGTTCCAGCCACCCTCCCAGCCTCATTTCCCTCTCTTCCTCCTGATGTGTCCATACTCCAGCCAAGCTCTTGGTCTCACCCTCTATTCTGCCTTCACATGGACTCTAGCCTGGGGACCAGAACACCTTCCCTTTCATTTCTGTCTACTGACTCCTTCATTTGCTCAAAAGCCCAGCTTAGTTGCCACCACCTCCAGGAAGCCTTCCTTGATCCCTCCCACTGAAAGGGGGTACTCCTTCCTCAAATATTATAGCACAACTCTGGACCTTTCCTTTGCCTCTGTTTTCCCCCCACCCTGGAGTCTTCTGGGAAAGGGGCTGTGCCATTATTTATTCCACAGCAGTTTCCTGACCTGAGACCTTAAGAAATGTCTATTGAATTGAGGTTTGAAGAAAAGTGACTTCAACAAGAGTGCATGGACAGTCAGGCTGAATGTCTTTGGAGGCTCGCTCTGACGCCTCACAGCAGCACTCAGAGGCTGCAGCCCAAGGACCTCCCGAGAAGTAACATTGTGTGGTCTCCAAAAACAGCACCACACCTTTAATCCGGGAAACTGGGTCCCCACCCCAGGCCCAATGCTCTAGGGGATTTTGCCAACTCTCAGGGACCCTGACACTCAGGCTCCTCATCTACAAAATCCCAGTGTGTTTGTTCCACCTAACTCACAGGGTTGTGTCTGAAAATGAAATAAAGTGGTCAATGATTATTGTAACATACCAACACAATGACAGAAGTGACAAGTGTGTTAGTGGGACATCAGTCTGCCTCCTGCCTAGAACCCCATTCTTTATAGGCTGCGGCTCCTTTATCTAGCATAAGAACCCAGGGCCCCTGATTCCCGTGGATGGCTTTATTTAAATCACCTTTATTCTATAGAAAAGAGATTTCAATTATCACCTTTCAACACTATGGTTTTGTGGACAATTTTTTCCTCTCTGCTGTGCCTCTGAAGACAAGGCTATGATTCTTTCACTGGGATTGTATGGCTTTCATTCACTTTTATGGCTCTCCATTTAGCTGCCAGATTTTTCATGGTACAACACATTGTAGGCTACTACTCGTGGGAGAAGACGCACTTTGTGTTGCAGGTGACACCTGCTCAGCGTTCCTGGATGACTCCCTCTCCAGCAGGTATTGTGAAAAAGGCCTGTAGGGATGGGGAGGGAGGTCCGCTGAGGGATAGTGAGGGTGTGCCTACCCAGTCTGGCCCTTGGTTGCCTCCTTTGTAAAATGAACAGGCTGAAAGTGAGGAGGCCGGATGGTGTAGGGGAAAGATTCCTGGAAGCAGAAGACTTCAGTTTGAATCCAATCACCAATACTGACCATCTATTTGACCTTGACCTTGGCCAGGTCAGTGAACTCCAGCCTCTTTTGTTTCTTCAACTGCAGAATAAAGGGTTTAGATTAGGGTCTCGGAAGGCCTTCCCAGTTCTAGACGTGGGATCTTTAAGGTCCCTTCTGGTGCTAAAATTCTGTGGTTCTTTGTGATTCTTTTAATGGCTTATAAAATTACAGAGGGTATAAATTACATAAATTTCAGATAAGGAAATCTGACGAACTAAAAAGATGAGTCCAGAGTTTTACCAGAATGCCCTTAACTTTCAAAATAAGCCAGAATGAAATACAATCTGAAGCTCCCTCTTGGTTAAAATCTTTCCCCTGAGCTTCATAAAGTATTTTGTTTATGTTTTTAAATCGGGTATGATATTTATCTGTGTTGATCTATCATTCCTTTATTAAATGATCAGTTTCAAGAGGGCAGGTTCTATCTTACATAAATTTCACGTTTCCCCTAGGCGTAGATAGGCCTCTGTTTGTACGTAGCACTAATTATTTGTTGTTGAATTACTGTTAAACAAAATGAAATGCAGCACTGACTCAATTTAAACTTTTTTTCAATTAACAAGCATTTATTTTCTCTTCCTTTATCTTCTACTTAAAAAATCCTTGTAATAAATATATATCATCAACCAAAGCAAATTCTCATATTGTCCAGGTGAAACCATGTGTCCCATTCTGCATGTTCACCCATCTCCTCCCAGTCACGAAGTCAGTTGGCATTCTTCATTGTGGGTCCTTGGGAATCATGGTTGGTCACTTTCTGATCAGGTCCTTAATTCTTTCAAACTTGTTTGTCTTTACAATGTTGTTAGTTTATAAACTGTTCTTCTGCATCAGTTCACACAAATCCTTCCAGGCTTTTCTGAACACATACCTTGCATCATTTCTTACAGCTTAAGAGTCTTCCAAAACACTGATATACCATGATCTGCTCAGCCATTCTCTGACTGATAGCTGTCTCTTTTATTTCTAGTTTTTTGTTTGTTTTTTTTCCCCCAACACAGAACATTTTGGACATATGAGCCTTTTCCCTCTTCTTTGGTCTCCTTGGGGTTAGGCCTCGTATTGTGGGAAGGACATGCACTGTGTTAGTAACTGTTTGGCCATAGCTCCAGTTTAATTCTATTTCTAGAATGGCCACAGCCGGCAGCCAGACCCGTATTCCAGGAGAAAGAGGCTGGATGTTCAATAGGAGAATCCCAATGGGGAAACAAATACTTTAAGAAAATAAATGCTTGTTAACTGGAAAAAATCTAAACTGATCGGGGTAAGCTGCCTTTTTTATCTTAGGTCACTTTTTTCTCTGCCTGCAAAGACAGAGTGCCAGATGAGATGATCTCTAAGAAGCCTTCCAGCTAGAGATCCAAACACATCCTCTCTGTTTGCTATGTTTGGATTTGTTCTTGTTGTTTAAAAGATTTTATTCATTTAATACACAGAAAGGAACAACTGTAGGGAACTTTTTAAAAAATTCAACCCCAGCCATCAGCAGAGGTAAATCAATGTAACCAGCCCATATACACACCGGTGTGGTTTCCCTTCTTCCCTCATTCCTGTACATCCTGACATATTTTTATTCTCTCTGGAGAAATTCAATTAACAGTTTCCATCTCCTCCTCTCTGTCAATGACTGACACTGTAGAGATTCTTTTCACCTGCACAATGGCATGCGAGGGGGCCACTGACTTAATGCCCAAGTTAACAAGGGAATTACTGACCACTTCTATAAATGACTATCTATGTCCCTTGTCATAAACACAGTGACAGTTACTGAAATCAATCTTTCATGACCTTATTGATTAGGACACTTAGAAATAATGAGACTTCACTGGTGGCAGAGTAATGCCTAGAAAAAAGAAGAAAAACCCACCCAAATGGGGGCTTGCCTATTAATGTGGCCAAATTTATCTTTCTTTTACCCTTTTCCATTACAGTTTTCTACCCAGGAACAAATGTGATAAAAATTTAATAATCACTTTTATTTGTGTTTAATGTAATTTTTCTTAGCATTTTCTAGAAACATTTAATTAAAAGACCAGATAGGCACACTATTAATTACTGGTTGCTATCTTATAAATCTGTTATAACAAGATTTACTTTCAATATGGGAAATAAAGTACCTGAATTTTTCAAAGGAAATAACTTTTTGGTAAAACTGTTTGGAATATCCAAAACAAATTCCCAGTAGTTGGAATAGGGAGAAATAGCAAATGTGCTCAATTATCTTCCTGTTTTCAGGCCAGAAGATCATATTTTAAGGCAAAGTATCACAGAACTAGCTAGAAAGGACCATAGTTAAACCTTTTCATTTTATAAGAGGTCACAGAGCTTGTGAATTAACAAAGCTAGAACTGGGGCTCTCTATCAGGTAGGGTTTTTCCAATTGGATTACTCACAAAGCCTCTTTCTTAATATTGATGCTTTTCCATTTAAATTCTCTTTTGAAGCTCTTTTAGGCTTGGATTTTATGATGCTTCGAAAACCACCTGAAAGTACCGTGGTTTCTTGTTCCTTACAGAATAAAACAAAATCACTTCAACATGGCATTTAGGGCCCTACACAATCTGTCCCAGTGATAACCTTCCCATTCTTTCTCCTTCCCAACACAAACCTTCCACCTCAGGAGAGAGATGCTCCCCAAATGTACCTTTTATGTTCTCATTTCCACTCTTTTTGCTCTAACTCTTCTCTTTCTTATTTCTATCTATGTAAATAATCAATCAATAAACATTGATTACGTGCCTACTATGTGAAATACTACCCATCTTTCAAACAATGAATGAAAAAATACTTATTAAAGACTTACTATGTGAGTATGTAAGTACGGTGTTAAGTGCTTGGGGATACAAACACAAAAAATATGACAGTCCCTGCACTTAAGAAGCTTACATAGGGGGAGGCAACACACACACACACACACACACACACACACACACACACACACACACACCCCTTCCTAACTAGAACAGCAAAGTACCTTGAAGGCAAGGGACTGTTTCCTATTTCTGCCCTATATACAATAGGTACTCCAAAAACATTTCTTGCCTTGCTTTTACCAGCAAAGTTCATAGGCCAAAGACTATGTGAAATATTACATGGCTCTCCATTCTATCAGTAAGTAGACTGTGCATTCTGTAAACCTTACCAATCCTCAATGGAGGTGGGAATGTATAAGATAGTCTAGAAACAATGGGTAAATTAGCTTGACTGAAGTAAAGGGTTTACCTTGAAGAGCAAAAGATAAACTGGAAAGTTACAGTTGGACAAAATGTGCAAGGTCCTAAATGCCAGGCTAAAGCTTTTATACTTTATTCTACAAGTAACAGGGAGATATGGAAGGAACTGAAATGACCAAAGGGTATGTAAAAAAAATTACCAAGGGAAATTAGTTTTGGGAAAATGTAAAAGATGAAACATAAAGAGAGGATACAAGAAGCAGAAATACTTAGAAGGAAACACTCTAGGTATAGGGAATAAAGCCCTAAAATAGGGGGAAATAACAGGAATTGATCATGGGATCACACCATTTAGGAACACAGATTTAGAACTAGATGTGTAAAATCAACTAGTGTACTGTTTCACTCAACAGATAAAGAAAGTAAGACCCAGAAAAGTTAAATTATTTTATCTAGGTTACACAGTAAATGACATTATTATATTTCTAATCCAGATCTTCTGACATCAAATCCAAGAAGAGATTATTGGAAGAGACAAAGGAAGAATAGAGAGGACTTTTGTTTAGGGAGAAGTGACAGGCAACTGTGAGGTTTCTATCCTAGCTAACTGGGGGAAGAATGGTATTGTTGATAGGAACAGGGTTACTTCTCTCCTTTATATGATAATGTGAATGACATATGCCATGATAGATTACTTCTGGTTTATCAATAATTGTGATTCAAAAATACCTTGATGAGTCAGAATAAAATGTTACATCTGATGATGATGGTGGTGATGATGATGATGATGATAAACATTCCCTACACATACCAAGGCTAACCCATCAGTCATGTTATGAGGGGAATGCAGCAGCAAATTAAGTGAATGTCAGTCAGGATGATGCATAGTGAGGACTTTGTGTGACCTGAAACCACTATGATAGCTATGAAGGACTTCCAGGAACCCTACAACGTTGGTCAATTATACCCAGGAAATAAATTATTTAGCAACCAAGCCAGTAGGATGGAACTGCTCCTAGGAATCTAAGAAATAGATTGGGTAGCACAGGGTTACAGGATGGCCCTACTCAAAACCATCACAATAGTCATCTTGACATGGAAAATAGTGAGAGGCATTCCTTTTGCTCTGTTCCACCAACAAAGCATGATGCATATAATAAATTTCAAAATACCAATATTTAACTTGTTGGATATATTTCAGTGTAGATAGCACTGACCATCAAACTAGGCAAACCACAAATGTAGATGAAACATACTGCTGAAGACAATACTAACAAAATTCGAAACAGTTCTCACCAAGCAAGGGCTTCATATCACTTTTTCGCATTAGTATTCTTAGCTCCAGGTCACACAATAATACACTGCTGACCAGTCTCAGAGATCATAAAACATAACTTCATCCTTAAGCTTATAGGAGGAGCTATGAAAATCTGAAGACCCTGGGGTCAATGAAAATTTTTACTTAACGCAAATTCCAGAAATTATATCAATAATTTAACAGATGACAAAAACAGCACTGAAGTCTCAAATGACTTGCAAAAAGAGATGAGCATACTTAGACAGAAATTCCGAAAAGGCTTTTTTGAGTTTGACAGCATGACTCTATCTAGCAAATCAATTACATTAAAAAAAAAAGAGTAATTGGCAATAAGGAAACATAACTATCACTCTTTGCAGATCATATGATGGTATTCTTAGAGAATCCTAGAGAATCAACTAAAAAACTAGTTGAAATAATTAATATTAACAATAATTAACAATTTAGCAAAGTTGCACAATATAAAATAAACCCATATAAATCATCAGCATGTCTATATTTTACCAAAAGTCCAGCAGCAAGAGATAAAAAGAGAAATTCCATTATCTACCTGCCAAGAGAAACTCAGACTATAAGAGCACTATTACTATAAGAACACAATTACAAAACACTTTTCACACAAATAAAGTCAGATTTAAACAACTGGAAAAATATTAACTGCTCATGGCTAGGCCAAGCAAATGTAAGTTAATCTACTTATTCAGTACTACGCTAATCAAACTACCAAAAATTTATTTTATAGAACTAGAAAAAATAATAACAAAATTCATCGGGAAGAACAAAAGGTCAAGCATATCAAGAATATTAATGAAAAAAAGCGAAGGAAGGTGGCCTAGTTGTACCAGATCTGAAACTGTATTATAAAGCAGTAACATCAAAACAACCTGGCACTTGCTAAGAAATAATCAATCAGTGGAATAGATTAGGTAACACAATACATTGTAGTAAATGACCACAGTAACTTACAGTGTTTGATAAACCCAAAGATCCAAGCTTTGGGGACAAAAACTCATTATTTAACAAAAACTGCTGGAATAACTGGAAAACAGTATGGCAGAAACTAGGTATAGACCAACATCTCACACCAGATACCAAGATAAGGTCAAAATAGGTACATGATTTAGACATAAAGAAGAAAATTAGGGAAGTATGGAATAGCTTACCTGTCAGATCTATGTATACGGGAAGAATTTAGACCCAAACAAGATGTAGAGAATATGATAAAATGTAAAATGGGTAATTTTGATTACATTAAATTAAAAAGGTTTTGCACAAACAAAACCAAATGCAAGCAAAATTAGAAGCAAAGCAGAAAATTGGGGGGAAAATTCTATAGTATCTTTGACAAAAGCCTCATTTCTCAAATATATAGAGAACTAAGTCAAATTTAGAAGAACAAGTCATTCTTCAATTGATAAATGATTGAAAGATATGAACAGACAGTTTTCGGACAAAGAAATCAAAGCTATCTATAGTCACATGAAAAAAAATGCTCTAAATCACTACTGCTTAGAGAAATGCAAATAAAAACAACTCTGAGGTACCACCTCACATCAATCATATTGGCTAGTATGACAGAAAAGGAAATTGATAAATGGTGGAGTGGATGTGGGAAAACTGGGGCACATATTATATACATTTTGTAGTTATACTGAATGGACTTTCTGACTCTGTCCCTCTGGTAAATAAATAGATAGAAATAAATAAATAGAAATATACTGATGATTTCTCACTTTGTTCTAGTTACTGTCTCAATTAATTTTTTTAGCTGAACTAGGGTTCTCTAAACAGATCACTGCATCATCTGCACAAAAAGTTATCTTTGTTAATAGGACCAAGTATGGCTTACAAATTAATTAAGAGGTTGAACTGAAACATCTTATTGACCTGTTGACATCAAGGTATATTTGGTGTTACGTTGTTTTAGCTGTGTCCAACTCTTCATGACGCCATCTGGTCACCCCATACTGGAGTAATTTGCCCTTTTCTTCTCCAGCTCATTTTACAGATGAAGAAATTGAGTCAAACAGGGTGAAGTGACTTGCCCAGGGTCACACAGGTAGTAAGTATCTGAAGCCAGATTTGAACTCAGGAAGATGAGTCTTCCTGATTCTAAGCCCAGTGCACTATCCACTGGGCTACCTAGCTGTCCATCAAGTTATAAGAAGCCACTAAAAAAAAATCAGACAGTTCCTTTACTTTATAGAATCTTTCCTAACAACATAAAAATTTATAATGATGAATACCAAGGACAGACAGAAACTAGAGACTTCATGCTGGAATCTAATTAAACTGATAGATGGAGGCAATGCCTACAAATACCCTGGTCTCCACTAAGCATAAAAATATCAAGGACTGGCTATGGCTAAATGTTAAGAGGCTGATATTTGGAATCAAAGCTAAATGGAAAAACACACATAAAATAATTATTGCCTATGTAACAACAATCTTAAAGTTTTGGAATGGCAGATCATAAAAGATTTAGAAAATACTCTAAAAAAACCAAATACAATATTAACAGAACATATGGTGCATCTCCATAAGGTAGCTATAGAAAATTAGCACTGCCATGCCAAAAAAGAGAAAGAAGATAGACAAAAATTATTTTTTTAAATAAAAATAATTCCAAATTTAAATAACAAATTTAATATTTTTATATACAAAGAATAGATATAATGAGACTTGTACACGAAATAGTAAGTCTTTTACATACAGCTTGCTTTTCTTTTTGAGTTCTTGAAAATTCAATGTTAAATGCAAAACTGTCCTATTTGAGTTTTCTTAATTTCCTTTTATTCAATTCTATGCATTCTTTTCCGGATGGTAGGGAACAATTAAAATACTACTAAACCTCCTTTCCTCCCAATTCCCTTCCTGAATTGAAAAAAAAAGGGAAAACAAAATCTTTGTAACAAACATGCAGTCAAGGAAAATGTATTTGCCCATGTCCAAGAATGTCTGTCTTGTTCTGCTCTTTGAGACAATTACCTCTCCGGTGATAAGCATGTGTCATCATTAGTCCTCTGGAGTTGTAGGGGATTGTTTAATTGATCAAATTCCTTAAATCTTGCAGAATTGTTTTGTAATTAAAATGCTGTTGTTTTATAGATAGTTCTGCTAGTTCTGCTCACTTCACTCTACATCAGTTCATATAAGTCTTCCCAAGTCTCTCAGAAACCTTCCCTTTTATCATTTTTATAACACAGTAAGATTCTTTCACATTTGTATGCCATAATTAGTTCAAACATTCCCCAAATGATGGGCACCCTTTTGTTTCTAGTTCTTTGTTAAAACAAATACAACTGTTAAAATATTTTGGTCATTTCTCTTTTGGCGGGGGCGGTGACAAGAGGAAGACTGACTGTGGGGAGTAGTATATATAGGTCTAGCAGTAGTATAGTTGTTTCAAAAAGCACGTACAGTTTGGTGATTTTGTGGGTTGCAGGGAAAGAGAGAGACTGGGTCTTCTATTTCATCCAGGCTAGAAGTACAGTGGCTACTCATGGCACAATCCCACTGCTGATCAGCAAAGAAGCTTTGGTCAGCTCCTTTTCTGGCCCCCTTACTCAGACAGGTGGCTCCCTGCTTCCAGGGGCCACCATATGGGTGCTAGACTTTAGTGCAAACACTCAATAGATTTTGACCTACTACAGTTCAGCCCTGTCAAGCTAAAGTCATCTATTGGCTTCAGTCTTCCCCTCGGATGGGTAGCTATGGAAATATTATATATGAGAGCCACCATGTGTGACAGTTTGGTGACTTTTTGCGGATAATTCTAAATTGCTTTCCAGAAAGAGCAGAATCCCAGGAATAGCCCCACCTAGAATTCATTACTATGTATGTCTTCCCATAGCCCCTCCAACAATTTCCACTTAAGTTTTTTATCATCTTTGCTAATTTGATGGAAATAATGTGGGGCCTCAGAGTTGTTTGATTTGTATTTCTACAATTATTAGTGATGAAGTCTTTTTAATTTGGCTGTTGAGAATGGAAGTTTACTCCATTGAGGACTGGTAATATCCTCTGACCATTGATTTGCTGAGGAAGGGCTCTTGTTCTTATTTATTTGAATCAGTTCCTTATTTTTCTTGGACAGTCAACCTTTATCAGAGAAACTTGCTGCAAAGATTTTTTCCCTTCCTCAACTGATAAATTGTCAAAGGATATGAACAGGCAGTTTTCAGAGGAAGAAATTAAAGCTATCTGTAGTTATATGAAAAAATGCTCTAAATTACTATTGATCAGAGAGATGCAAATCAAAACAACTCTGAGGTACCACATCACACCTATCAGATTGGTTAACATGACAAAACAGGAAAATGATAAATGTTGGAGAAGATGTAGGAAAGTTGGAATTCATTGTTGGTCTAAACCATTCTGGAGAGCAATTTGAAACTATGCCCAAAGGGCTATAAAAATGTGCATACCCTTTGACCCAGCAATATCACTTCTAGGGCTGTATCCCAGATCATACAAGAGATCATACAAATAGGAAAAGGACCTATATGGTCAAAAATATTTATAGTAGCTCTTTCTGTGGTGGCCAAGAACTGGAAATCAAGGGGACACCCATCAACTGGGGAATGGCTGAACAAGTTGTAGTATATGAATGTAATGGAATACTATTGTGCTATAAGAAATGAGGAGCAGGTGCATTTTGGGAAAACTTGGAAAGACTTATATGAACTGATGCTGAGTGAAGTGAGCAGAACCAAGAGAACACTGTATATAGTAACAGCCACAGTGTGTGAGGACTGATTTTGATAGACTTAGCCCTTCTAAGCAATGGAAAGACCTAAAACTTTTCCAAAGGAATCATGATGAAAAATGCCATCCATATCCAGAGAAAGAACTATGGAGTCAGAATGCAGAGTGAAGCAGACTCTTTTCTCTTGCTTTCTTTCTCATGGTTTCTCCCATTCATTATAATTCTTCTAGGCAAAATGACTAATGTGAAAATGTGTTTAATAGTAATATATGTGTAGAGCCCATATCAGACTGCATGCTCTCTTGGGGAGGGGGAGAAAATTTAAAACCTATGGAGGTGAATGTTGAAGACTGAAAATAAATTAAATATTAAAAAAGATTTTTTCCCACTTAACTTTTTCCTTCTAATTTTAACTGCTTTGTGTTTGTGTGAAAACTTTTCAATTTTGTGTAATCAAAATTATCTATTTTATTTTTGGTCATGAATTTCTTCCCTGATCCTTTAAGTGGTTTGTCATTTAACCAATTGGAACCTATCTTGATATGCTGTGTGAAATGTTGGTCTAAATCTAATTTCTGCCAGATAGTGAGACTTTACCTCACTAACTGGGATTTTGTTGTATTTAATACTAAGCTATAACGCTCATTTGCTATTTACTGTATTTAATCTGTTGTACTGATCAAATTTTTTCTTTTTTAACCAATAAAAATAGCTCTGTCTAGATGATTATTTTTTCTTGTTCTATAAAGTAATCCTTTAATTGGTATGAGATTGAATAAAAAATTAGCTTTGGTGTATTATCCTTTTAATTATTTTGGCATGGCCTAACTATGAAAACTATGAAAAAGTAACACTTCTCCAGTTATTTAGGTCTGTCTTTATTTTTGTAAAAAGATGTTTCTAGTTATATTTATGTAGTTTCAGTGTTTGTCTTAGTAGGCAGGCTCCCAAATACTTTGTACATTCTTTAGTTATTCTGAATAAGAATTTTCATTCTACCTTTTCCTATAATTTGTGTTGAGAAAAACTGAAAATTTATGTGGCTGTAATTCATATTCTGATACTTTGCTGAAGTTATTATTTCAATTAATTTTCTTAGTTCAAAAAAACCTTTAGGTTTTTTAGTTCTTAGACTAGAACTGTCTGGCTGCTTGCTGAATTTTCTTTAAGCGGGAAGTTTTGGATTTTGGCTATGACATTCCAGGAAGTTTTTGCTTTAGCATTTCTTTCAGGAGGTGACAGGTAGCCTGACTTCTGCTTCCAACCAGTCTGGGTAGTTTTCACTTATAATTTCTTGAAAGTATTCAGATTTGGGGGAGGGTGGAATGGTTTTCTGGTAGTTCAATAATTCTTAGATTATTTCTTCCTGACCTGTTTTCTAAGTCATTTATTTTGGATAGGAGATATCCTACATTTTCTGTATTTACAGCATTTTATTTCATCTTAAGATTTCCTGTTGTCTCATGGAGTCACTGATTTCTATTTGGTCTATTTTAATTTGTAAAATCTGTTAGTTGGGTAAGATTGGCCCCTCCTGTACAAATCTGTTCTCCTTTAGATTCTCTCCTTTACAGCTCTAATTTAATTTATAATATGCTTTTTGACTGATTATTTTACCTCTTCTAGGAATTCTAATAGACCTTGTAAATAATAATAATAGCTAACACTTATATAGCACTTTAAGGTTTGCATAATGCTTTTCACATCTTTATGTGAGCCTCTGTCTACAGTCAAAACAGAATTATTTTCTTCCTCTATTCTCCTGTTTATTCATATTTATAGCTTTGTTTGCTGAAGAAGGACTTCCTGTCAGGGCCAGGCTCCAAATGCTCTTACACACTTGGATGGGATTGTGGGTCCCTGCTTGGTCTGGATCTGTATTATCTGAGGCCCTATTTATTGCTGGCCCTCCCTTCCATTTGTTTCCCCTGCACAAAGCCAAGCTTGCCTGTATTCTGCAGGTCAAGGGCCCTGAAATCATGTCAGTGGCTATAAAGTTTCCTAGCTCCTAGAGCATACAGACTGATCATTGCCTTGCTGGCCAGAACTTTTCCATCTTGTTGGTCTCCATTCTCACTTCCAGACTCAGAGATCTGTGGGTGCTTATTTGCCCAGGGCCCTGTTACTGGAGTACTTAGGTCTCCATTTCCTGTTTCCAGGAGTACTTGACGTCCCTGGGGGTCTCTGGCACCCACAGGTTGTGGGGGGAGTTCTCTCAGCACAGCTCTTGCCTCAACCTGGCTCCTTTTTCTGGATCTTCTCCTTACCTTCAGGCTTCTGGGCAAACCTAGGCTAGAAAATGGTACTTGTTTTTTCTTTATTTTTTAATAATTATTTAGTCTAGTGCTCTGGAGCACAGACATGGAAACTGACCTGTTCTGCTCTTTATCATGCTACCATCTTAACTAGAAGTTGACAAATATTCTCAGAGCACATGAAAAACAGGTTAAAAAAAACCTACAGAAATATTTTTGGAATAAGCAGACGTCACTTCACCAAGAAATCATAAAGTACTATAACATAGACACACCACTGGATTTACTGAACTGAAAGTGGATTGCCTCTAGATGGAGACTATGGAATAACTAAGGTCTGAGAGTAGAATCCAATTGCTCTCCTTGAGTAATATCTATGTGAACGCAGTTCACAATATGTCAACAAAGAACAGTCAAACAAATGTCAGAGTCATGCAGAATTGTTTGTGGATAAGAAGAGATTAATGACGGCAATTTAGGACTAAGTCATTGCCACAAGAAACTATAGAAGGGCTTTTTGTTAGGAGTCTGAATTTAGAGACCGATATAGATTATCTAAGGAAATGGTGGAGACAATGAAACATATCATTATAGACTATAAAATTTTCATACCTACTGAGTATCTAACAAAGTATAGCCTGGTGGCTAGAATTAAATATCAGAAGTTTGCTCTCTCCTGGACTGACAGATAACAAACCTCCATACAATAAGCACAGGTTTCAACATATCCTGGAAAACTCATTGATAAAAATGTAATGAAAATGGACTAATATTGCAAACTAAATTATGGTCCACAGTTGGTAGGATTGGTTCATAAAAATTTAAGAACAAAACTTTTAATAGATGTTACCGTCCCACATATACAATCTCTAAATCACATAGCTTCCAAAGCATAGAGATGTGGTTAAGAAAATCAAGATCATATGATAAAGTACATATAATCCTTGTTATTTTATTTGCTACTACAGTTCTACTAGGCATACTTGCAGTAAATCTATAGGAAAAAACTTTGATCTTAATACTTCTATTCAACTACAAAAGACAGTTATTTTACGTACCTTGTGCAGCAAAGGAATGACTTATCCCTGCATAATTTCTGTTGGTCTGAACCCCATCAAATAAGATGAGGATAAGAAGGTAATGGTGGTGATGATGGTAATTCATAATTCCAAAGTTCTGAGCTTTACAAATCTCTTTCTTTGAAGCACCCCTTCAATAGGTACTGTAACTATTCTCATCCTATGTAGCAGATGAGAAAACTGAGGCTCAGGGCAGCCTGCCCACAGCCATAGGGTGAATATGAACAGGAGGCAGGATGCAAGCCTGAATACTTTCCAATCCAACACAGGGATAAATGTAAAACCCTGAACTCTATTTACAGAAAAAAAAAACAGGAACAAAGGAACAAGTGCTGGATCAGGAAAGATATGGTTTGACTGTAGACAGAAGACTTAAGAGTGCCATAACTTAGCTTCAATTATTTCAAAACTGGCATGTAACAATGGGATTCAATCTGTTCTAGGCAGCAGAAGTCAGAACAGTGAGTGGGAGTAACCCGGGGGAGGGGAGGAACTCTGTTGTTGTTCAGCTGCTAGGTCATGTATGACTTCATGACATCATGCATAGCATGCCAGGCCCTTCTATCCTCCACTATCTTCCAAAGTCTGTCCAAGCTCATGTTTGTTGCTTCCATGACACTATCTATCCATTTCATCCTCTGCCATCTCCTTCTCCTTTTGTCTTCAATCTTTCCCAACATCAATGTCTTTTCCAATGAGTTCTGTCTTTTCCTTATGTAACCAAAGTATTTAAGCTTCAGCTTCAGTATTTGTCCTTCCAATAAATAGCCTAAATTTATTTAAGTATTGACTGATTTGATCTCTTTGGTGTCCAAGGGACCCTCAAAAGTCTTCTCTAGCACCACAATTTGAAATTGCCAATTCTGTGTGCTCAGTTTTCCTTATAGTCCAACTCTCACAGCCATATATTGTTACTGGAAAAACCAGAGCTTTGACTATGCAGATCTTTGTTAGCAAGGTGAGGTCTCTGCTTTTTAGTATGCTGTCCAGATTTGCCATAGCTTTCCTTCCAAGAAGCAAGTGTCTTTTAATTTCATGACTGTAGTCACCATCTGCAGTGCTCTTTGAGCCCAAGAATATAAAATCTGACACTGCTTCCATTTCTTCTCTATTTGCCAAGAAATGATGGGACCAGTTGCCAAGATTGTGTTGTTTTTTTTTTTTGTTTTTTACACTCTCCTCCTTCACCCTCATCAAGAAGGGTCTTAATTCTTCACTTTCTACCATCAGAGTGGTCTGCGTAGCTGAGATTGTTGATCTTTCTCCCAGCAACCTTAGTTCTGGATTTTGATTCATCAAGCCTGACATTTTACATGATATACTCTGCATGTAAGTTAAATAAATGAGGTGACAATATACAGCCTTGTGGCACTCCTTTTCCAATCTTAAACCAATCAGTTGTTCCATATTTGGGGTTCTAACTGTTGCTTCTTGATTTGCCTACAGGTTCCTTAGAAGACAAGTAAGATGATCTGGTACTCTTATCTCTTTGAGGACTTGGCACATTTTTGTGACCCACACAGTCAAAGCTTAGTTTAACTTAGTCAATAAAGCAGAAGTAGGTATTTTTCTGGAACTCCTCTGCTTTCTTCATAATCCAGTGAATGTTGGCAATTTGGTCTCTAGTTCCTCTGCCTCTTTATAAACCAGCATGCTCTTCTTGTAATTCTTGGTTTACATATTGCTGAAGCCTAGACTGCAGTTCAGGTGAATAGCTTCTCCCTTTGCTGGAGTGTTCCTAGCTACACCCCAACCCCATATCCACAAATCTCTCTCTATGCTGACCTGGACTAGAAATGTGACTGTCTTGGATTTCCTCCATCAGGCCTGCCTCAGTCTGGCGCATTTTCTAGATCTGTTTGGAGGAAGGGTTGGGTATTTTTTTGGGGAGGGAGGGGTACAAGAGTGAGTGGAGCTTACTTTATTTGTTCCGTCTACTTCACCAATTTGGCTCCACCTAGAATATACAATATCTTTTAAGGGCTAGTCCTATTTTAAGTAATGTAGAATCTTAGAATTTGAAGAGACCTTCAAATGAGATATCCTGGTCCAACGTTATAGCCAATACCAAAATCTCTTCTAAAATCCTTAATAACTTGGTATCCTGGCCTCTATTTCCCTTAACAGAGACCTCAGTGGCTTTCAAGATGGCCTATTCTACTTTCAAGTGACCCTAAGTTTTCCCCTTGGGAAACTTGATATGCTTGAGCCCTACTCTCATCTAAAATGTCAAAGAAGGGAAGAATACAACCACTGACACAATTGGTAGAAAAATACATCTTGTTAAGCAGGAAACCAGGGAAAACGTGGAATAAGTGGGAGGGCAGTTTAAATGAATGACTACTCCTAAGATGATAATTAATCAATGGGAGCTGATGAGATCATCAAGTGAACTAGTATAGAGGGAGAAGAGAAGGTGACAGGAGGGAAATCTGTTGGAGGAGATAGGATGGAATGGGATTACTTGAGCAGGTAGAAGGAATACCTTTGTTGGTCAAGGAGTAAGTTTTTTTGGAGTGAGGCCACTTCTTCATGTGAGATGGGGGTGAAGGAGTGAGGGGCAGAAGGCACCCAGTGATATGAGTTGAGGAAGAGGGGAGAAGAGGGAGGTCGTGGCAAATGGCCTTGATTTTTTTCTGTATGTAGAGGGCCCAGGACAGGACCCTGAGGGACACCTATCTTTAGAGGGCATGATCTGGAAGAAGATTCAGCCAAGGGGACATGGGGGAAATGGCTGACCTAACTATGGTCTATGGATACAATCAAATACTATTTTGCTGTAAGAAATTAAAAAAGAAATGGGTGTAGAAAAACCTGGGAAGCATAAGTATTTATTGGTGCGGAGTGAAGTGGGCAGAAGCACAATTCATACTATAACAACAACATTGTAAAAATGTATGCTACGAAAAGATCTGATCAATGGGTGATAGATGTGATTCCAGGGGACCCATGATAAAAAGTGGAGCAGAATAAGACACACATTTCTGAGCATGAACAACATAGGAACTGGTTTTCCTTTACTAGACTTATTTGTTATAAGGGTTTTGTTTTTCTTTTTTTTTCCCCCACAGGTGGAAGGAAAGTGGACTGAGGGGAAGGGAAAAAAAAAAAACAACAAACCCCCCCACTTTAGATAACTAAAAAAAAATTAATTAAAAAAGGAATATTCATGCTAGTGCCCTCCTTCCCAAATGACCTTGTATTTAACTCTATGTATAGCTGTATTTATTCTCTTTACATTTACTCTGTATATGCTTATATGTATACTTGTCTCTCCCATTAGAACATAAGCTCACTGTGAATAATGATTGTTTCTTTCACTGCCTTTGTATTCCTAGTATCCAGCACAGTGTTTGGCATGTAGCAGCTATTTAATAAATGGTTTTTTGATTTACTGAAGAAGAAAAAAAATTATATCCTATTAGAGCCCAGGGAATGGAGTAATGACCACTTAATATATATCTACTCTAGACTGGCTTGGAAAATCTGTAAAATTCAGTCATTATCATGTATCCAACAATATTCCACTTTGCTTATCTACCAACTTAAACTCAGAGCTTTATGTTACAGCAAAATTCTTTTTGTGGTGTGTAGAGCATCAAACAAATCTGTTTCTTCTCTTTCTGGAGTTGTTTTTTTTTTTTGATCTTTTACAAATGTTTCTAATTATTTTATTTCATGTATACAAATTGTTTCATATCCAATTTAAAAAAAATTAAATATGGAAGAATTTTGCTTATTTTTATAAAACTTCCCTTTTCCCCCTCATGTTCTTTTATTTCACCAAACACAGATGAGTGAAGGAAAGCTCACTGATGGTAGCAGAGATGCCAAAAAACGAAGCCAGCACAACTAAACAACTCTTTCTCCAACATTAATCCAAACCATTAGAGAATTCATGCCAAATTGGATTCCTGCTCTTACATCATAATCTCTGGACAAGTATATTCTGCAGGAAATATGCCGCAGGGAAGTGAAGAGCAGGCGAGGTAGAGAAGATGGGGCAGACACCATCAAACACGAGCCAGCTGGATTGAAACCTCTTGGATACTGAGACCTTTGCTGACAACACACAAGGCTAGGCTAATAGACAAATTGTTCTGTTTTTGTTAAAAAGGCCCCAGCAGAGTTAATGTGAAGATCAGGAAGAATAAAAGAAAGGTAAGTGTCTGGACAACACTATGATTTCAAAGTGAAGTTGTGAAGAAAGCTCTCTGCAAACCTGGAAGTGTGGTGAAAATCTGAACAATTAGCAACACTCTAAGGGAAAAGAGAAGTGCCTGTACTCCAAATTCCCTTCCTCATTTATGGATGGACTGAAAGTATCAAACACACCCAAAAGCAGAGACATCTTCCCCCAAGTTCAATAGCACCTTCTCTTTGGTAAAACGTAGCCTTCTTTCATTAGTAACTCACTTATGCCACTGAGAGAAAAGCTGGCTTATCCAAAGCCATTCAAATAATAAGTGAAAGTCAAGTCAACAAGTGTTTACTGAGTTCATAATTATGCACAGGCATTGAACAAATGCCAGAGATGGGTCTTTGACTAAAAATTCACTGTGCTTTCCACAGGTCCACCAAATGGCTGAAGGAGCCCAACATATTCATCATATGAAAAAGCAGCGATTAGCCAAAGAGAATAACCAAAACTTACAGCCTTTTTATGCCTGCCAATCAAAGCCCTTTTCTGAGACTCACGATCTCGACGAGATAGGAGTCATCTCACCCCATTTCACAGATGATATGTCATAGTCATAGTCTATAATGTGGGGAGGCAGGACATGACCCAGGGGCTCCTGATTCCAAGTTCAGGGCTCTATCTGATAGACCATATTGTAACTAGGATAATTCTGGAAATGAAAATAAGCAGTGAGTGCAATATTTTCCCCCATGCCAGGGGCTCTATTATATACCCCCAACCAGAGGAATGTGATCTATGGGAAAATACTTTAAGGCTGCAAACCTGGCTGTCAGATGTCAGGTACCCTTAAAAGAAACAGAGATGTCCGGGGGAGGAAAGTTTAGTTAAAGTATGGAGGACAGACACCCCCTATAAAAAATATAACAAGTTCCATTGTGAGACAACATGTTGATTGAGATGCCAACAAGATTTCTAGGAGAAGATGTTTGGTAGGCAGCTGGTACCACAGGGCTGGAGAGTTCAGGAAAGTAGCATTTAAGCTGGGTCTTGAAACATTAGTCAGATTTTAGCAGACAGGGATGGATGCCCATGCCAGGACATTTTAGCCATAAAGAATGGTGTGAGCAAAGGCATATGATAGGAAAGTTCTGGGTTTTTACATAAATTAGGCTTAGCTGGAGTGTAACATTCATATAAAGAAACAGTATGTGTGCTAAGGGTGGAAAGTCAAGAAGATTTAAGGTTGTAAAAGGTCTTATAGACCAGGTTAAGGGGGCATGATAGCGTTATTTAAAGAAAACTGGATTTGGAGTCAGAAGACTTGAGTTAGGACTCTATGACTTACTATTTTGCTGACCCTGGACAATTTTTATGGCTTCTCAAGGACTTAGTTTCTTCACCTGTAAAATTAGGGACTTAGTTAAAAGGTATGGACAGCTATATTGCAGCTCTAATTGTCTATAGGCTTATTACTTGCTATATATATATATATATATATATATATATATATGATCACACTATTTCATAGCTTATCCAGTGGTATAACAATGTCTGTTTCCTCACAAGTCAACTGTGAATACTTGTGTTTTTTGCTCACTTTGGCAATCAAGGGGTAAGGTGATATTTCAATTGTTTAGAAGAAGTATTAAATAGCTGCCAGAATAGGAACTTTGTGCCATCAACTACAAATCAAACCCATTCGACAACCTCACTATCTCTGTGGCCCTGGGTAGGTAGTAACTTCTCCTAACCTGATAACCTCCTAACTCATATGAAAAACAGGGATAATGATAGCACTCCCCTAAACCTAGTTGTTGTGCAGATGAAATGAAATACTGCATATAAAGTGCTTGGCAAATCTTAAAGGGCACGTGCACACACACACACACGCGCGCGCGTGCTCACACACACATGAACTGTTTTTATTACTTTTGCATTTCTCTGATCATTAAAAGGTTTTAGCATTTTTTCAGGTGGCTGCTGGTAATTTGTGGTTTTTCTTTCAAGCACTCTATGTTCGTCACCTATGAACCAGTAACACCCCTAGTAGAACAATATCAAAAAAGATTTTTAAAAGGAAAAATATGTATCCTACAAAACATTCAGAGCAACTTTACTTAAAAAAACTGGAACCAATTCAAATGCCTAATAGCTGAGGCATCAGTACATGATTATAACAATATGATTTATTACTAATAAGAAAAGATGAGTGAAGAATATGAAGAAATATAATAAGACACATGAAGGGAAGCACTATAAACAAAGTACAATCAGCAGTACATTAAAACCCCACAGCATTTTCAGACAAATTGCCGTCTAGCCATACCCCTCCATGTCATTTTCATGAAATTGATACTTTGAAGCCAAATGTAAGATTTTAAATTTATTCCTAATAAGCTTCATCTGATTCATTTTGGGTTAAGAGTCCAGCCTATCAGACTCATGATTCCTCACATGAGTGAGGAATTTATGGATGGAAAATGCTATCCACATCCAGAGAAAGGACTATGGAATATGAGTACAGATTGAAGCAGACTATTCTCTCTCTCTCTCTCGTTCTCTCTCTCTCTCTTTAAATTTCTCTCTCTCGTGGTTTTTCTCTTTAGTTCTGATTCTTCTTTCACAACATGACTAATGTGGAAATATGTTTAATATGATTTTACAAGTACATACTATATGAGATTGCATGCCATCTTGGGGAGGTGGGAGAGGGGGGAGGGGTAAGAATTTGGAGCTCAGAATCTTATAAAAGTTAATGTTGAAAACCAAAAATAATTAAAAAAGAAAAAGGAAAAAAAAGAGTCCAGCCTATCAAATTCTTTATGGATGCTGATGCTGCCACGGCATGTGCTAATGATATCACTTGGCTTTGTGTCCTTCCCAAACCTGGTAAGCCTGCAGGAGATATACCTTTACAGAAATCACCGATGACAGTAAAACAGCTCAGGCCCCAGCCCACATCCCTGGGGCACTCTACCAGAGACTTTCTTTCACATTGACATCTAAGCATAAATCAATGGTCTTTGAGTTTGGTTGGAATCCGTAAGATGAGGCTGTCCTTCACTCCAGTCTCTCATCTTTTACAGGAGAAGAGCAGGACAGATGTCAAACAATCCCTGCACACTGTCCTGACCTGTCAAAAGAGGATGAATGCACCTGCTCTTGAGGAAGCTCTGGGATCACTGCTTCCTTTACTTCAGCACTCCAAGGGTTTTCCCAGGCAATGGACTCACAGACACTGGTCCAGAGTCTGCAGACGCCCCGCTCCCCTCCTGGGGGAAAAGAACAACATTCGTCCATCTCCAAGGCTATAGCAACTTTCCCATTTCCAAAATCCATCCGAGACCAGTGATAACAGCTCAGAATTCCCATTTCTTGTTCCTTCAGTACCTGGATCAGATGACCCGACCTCCTGAAGGCAGCTAGATAATCTCTACCTCCTTATTTATGTAGACTTACAGAGGTTCCCAAAGTAGGTGATACTGCTCCCTGGGGAACACTGGAATGATCCGGAGGGAGTGATAGTAGCCTCCGGTGCAATGGGGGGGGGCATTGAATAAAAATAAGGGGGTGGTGGAAGAATAAGGAAAGAAGAGAAGAAAATTTCAAAAAGCCGTTCAAACGTGTTGCATCTGTTGTCTTACAATCAAAGTCGTAGTGATTACATTATTTTCCAAATAAACACACAAAATGCAAGTCATAACCCATCAGTGGTCAAGTCTGCCAAGAGGTCTTAACAAGCACAGTGTGTCGTGCATTGTTGAGAAGTCTGGCAGGAATATGTGTCTGTAATGACTTGTTTACAACACAATACAATACAGTTACATGATGCAGTGATGCATCACCAAAGTTTCAATGCAGGAAAAAACCTACAAATTTACAAAATAATTATTAAATATAAGAGGTGTCATTTTTAAAAAAAATTATATTTTTTGAAATGTACAAGTTTTAAGAAAAAAAATAACCATTAAAGGTTTAAAGAAAGTAGATTTCCCAGGTGCTGAGTAATTTTGTTTTTGAAAAGGGGGTGGCAGGCCAAAAACTTTGGGAACCTCTGATGTAGAGTATCACCTCCCTCTTAGGCACTTTTGTTCTGTTCTCCCCAGGATGACGACTATTCTCCCCGGCACAGAAAACAGAAACAAAATAGGAAGCTAAGCAGCTCTGTGTGCTTTAAGAGTAGTGGGAAAAAACTGCCGGGCGCTGGGTCCTGAAGCCACAGAAGGAGGAAAAAACCCCCTGCAGGCAGCACATATGAAGGGAACCTCAAAGAAAGGGCAAGGTCGGGTAGGGACTGAAGGCAGCAGGGAGCACGTCACCTCTTCTTAGATCTGGAAGGCCAGATGGAAGGTGCCCTGGAGAGCAGAGCAGGCTAAAAGGGACCTCCAAAGGAAAGCTGGGTCACTGAGTTGACAAAATCTTAAAATACAGTAGTGGAACTAGATGGTCAAGAACTTTTAAGCTGTAAGGAAGGAGGTCATCTAGTCCGACCCCTTCACTTCACAGACGAGGAAACTGAGGCCCAGTTAAGTGACACTCCCAAGGTCTCTCAAGTAGTAAGTGTCAGAGCTAGGACTTGAGCTCAGGCCATCTAACTCCAGATCCAGTGCTCTCCAAACGATATCACTTTGCTCTATGCTCACTTCCAACTATAAAATCCATGAGCTGTTCTGTATCAACTGTGACCTAGTCCTAGGGGATCACGGATCCAGAACTTCAGAGGGTTTTGGAGAAACAGAGGTTAAATAAGATGCAATGAAGCCTCAGAGGTGAGACATAAACCCACATCTTCTACCTCCAGAGCCAATGTGTGCCAGGAAGCCGTATGATGGCGATGAGAAAGTGACCCAAATCTCGGTTCCACTGAGATGGCAATGTCAACAAGGAAAGAAAGCACCTGGGATTTTAGTGAAAAGAGTTAGAGATTCTAAGTGAGAGGCTGCTGACAGTCAGGAAGAATGTGCAGATGCCCGCCCCTGAAGATTTAAAGGGGAACACCAGAACAACGAAAGGGAAACGAAAGGACCCCAGGGTAGATGGACTGGATGAAACAAAGTCTATTTTAGAATACGACTGGGCTAGAGCAGCCCCATATGTTTCATGTGGACTCTTATGAGAACTCGGTTCACACAGGCACAAAGCAGCAGGGAGGGGACGGAAAGGACCTTTTTCTCTGAAAGCTTCTCTTGTTTTCATGGCCCCTCTAGATATTTTTTTTTCATTAAGCAATGTTGTAGCATACTGCAGGTTGGATCTCAGTGAACCTAAAGAAAGGCAGGATTTGCCACAATCTTGTTGAGTATCACATAGCAAATTATGACACGGGTCAAAGAAAAAAATTGGCTTCTCTAATTTCTATCAAATGATAAACACTGCCAAAGATGCTATTGCTTATTCAGGCTCATGAGACTCATTGCTGAATCTCTATTAAAATCTGGCAGTGCTCGAAAAAGTCAGGAAAGGCAACTGGAAAAATTCCATGTCAAGTCCATCTGCTTAAACTCTGTTTACTTGTGGTAACAGCATACACATGTCTAAAGTTACTGATAAACCACAGAAAACTTCAGTAATGTAGCTATTATCCAAAGTTAAAAACAGAAATAGTCTTTAAATAATAAGTAGAAAAACTACTATGAACATGCATTAAGTCCCTATTGGCCCTTACAAATAAATAAAATAGCATAAATAAAAAAATAGCAAAAATAACAGAAGTCTTTATATCTAAGAATTTTTGACACTTAAATGAAGCAAAATCTTTCTTGCAACAAAAGTGTCTTTGTTTTTTAGTTTTAACTTAAAACATTTTTCTTAAACCATAAACACATACATTGCTGGCATGCTCCTGATTTCTGGTTAGAATCACAGGCTCACAAGAGCTGGAAGTGGTCTTAGAAATCATCTAGTTCAATATCTTTACTGATGAGGAAACTGAGGCAGAGAAAGAGAAGTTATGTAATCAAGGGCAGAAAAAGGCCCAGTTGCCAAAATAGGACCATACACTAGGTCTCCTGGGTCCCAGAATTCAGCAGTCTTCCCATTATAACACATGGGTCTCCCTAAATTATCAAGATATCTCCATAAAATATTCGTGCAAAGGATGAATTCAAGCATTTTCAGGACCGGTTGGTCAATTTGCATCGATGAAAAGCCAGCTCTGTGCTAGGCCCTGCAGACACAAAGAAGAGCAAGACAGTCCCTGCTCTCAAGGCACTTGACTCTAAATGAAGGAGACAACATGCAAACAGTTATGTACAAACAAGATACAGGACAAACTGGAGAAAATCAAGAGAGAGAAGACTTCAGCATTAAGTAGGGATTGGGAGAGGCTCCTTTTAGAAGGCAGGACTTGAGCTGGAAGGAAACCAGAAGGAGAAGATGACAGCTTTTGACAGCTGAGTGGAGGACAGACTGGAACGGGGAGAAACTGAAGTCATGGAAACAAAGTAGGGGGCTATTGCAGTAATCTAGGTGCCAGAGTGGTAGCGGTATGAGTAGAGAGAGGAGGCATACAGAAGACATGCTTCCAGCCCAGATGATGGGGATGATGTGGTCCCCTCAGCCATTAGAACTAAGTCTGGAAGAGGGTGGATTTGAACCCATCCTGTTCCATCTTCTCCAGCAAGTTACCCCATTGTCAACCCATTTTTGCTGTAATCTTCAATCTCTCTCTAAATATTGCTTCTCTCCTGATAACTACCAACACATAATGACTCCCCCCACTTCTAGAAAATGGTCACTAAAAGGCCTCATCTCTCAAATATATAGAGAATTGAATAAAATTTATGAGAATATGAATTACTCTCCAACTGAAAAATGGTCAAAGGATACATGAACAGGCAGTTTTCAGATGAAGAAATCAAAACTATCTACAGACATGTGAAAAAATGCTCTAAATCACTACTGATATGAAAAATGCAAATAAAAAAACTCTGAGATACCACCTTATACCTATCAGATTGGCTAATATGACAGAAAAGGAAAGTGATAAATGTTGGAGAGGATGTGGGAAAATTGGAACACTGATACACTGTTGGTGGAGTTATGAACTGATCCAACTATTCTGGAGAGTAATTTGGAACTATGCCCAAAGGCCTATCAAAATATGCATACCCTTTGATCCAGCAATACCACTACTAGTCTGTCCCCCAAAAATATCTTTTAAAAAAAGGGCAAAGGACCTACTTGTACAAAAATATTTATAGCAGCTCTTTTTGTAGTGGCAAAGAATTGGAAATCGAGGGGATGCCCATCAACTAGAGAATGGCTGAACAAGTTGTAGTATATGAATGTAACGGAATACTATTGTGCTATAAGAAATGATGAGTGGGATGATTTCAGAAAAAATCTGGAAAGATTTACATGAACTGATGCTGAGTGAAGTGAGCAGAACCAGAACATTGCACACAGAAACAGTAACATTGTACAATGATCAACTCTGACTACATTAGCTATACTCAGCAATACGATGATCCAAGACAATTCCAAAGGACTTGAGAGGAAAAATGTTATCCACCTCCAGAGAAAGAATTGATGGGATCTGAATACAGGCTGAAGCATATTTCACTTTCTTTTTTTGTGTTTTTTTTTTGTCTGTTTCTTCTTTCACGAGATGACTAATATGGAAATGCTTTACATGATTGCACATACATAACCTATATCAAACTGCTTAATGTCTTAGGCAAGATGGAGGTGAGGAAAGGGGAGAGAAAATTTGGAAGTCAAAAAATTTTTTAAAATAAATGTTAAAATTTGTCTTTACATATAAGTGGAAAAAATAAAATATTATTTAAAAAAACCTGGTAACTAGACCACTCCATCCCTACTGCCTACCATTCTTTTTCTCTTCCCTTTCTCAGCTACTTCCCCTACTCAAGCTACTCAGCTTGAGTAATCTGTTGATGCAAGCTGCCTCTATGTCCTCTCCTTTCACTTTATTTAGGAGTGGAACTGAGGGAGAAGTCACCAAGGATCTTTTAATTGGCAAATCTCTCCAACCTAATACTTCTTGATCTCTCTGCAGACTTTGACACTGTCTGTTGCTTCTTCTACCTGTCTGACCACTCTTTCCTCCACATCTCCACCGATCAGGGGTATTCCCCAAAACTCTGTACTGGGTATTTTTTCCTTTCTCTCTGTATATACTACCTTGCTTGGCTCCCATCAGCTCAGTTATGATCTCTGTACAAATGATTCCCAGATCTCTACATCCAGCCTTAATCTCTTTCTCTTGAACTACAGACCCCCACCCCCAGTCCCATCATCAGCTGCCTTCTGGAAACTTGAATTGGATGTTTCATTATCTCCTAAACAAAACTCATTATCTTTGCCCCCAGAACCTTCCCTCCTCCTTCAGGTGCCACCGTGTCCTCAATCACCCAGGTTCTCAGACTCACTTACATTTGACCCCTCACTTACATTTGCTTCACATGTTCAAACTTTTTCAGATCTTAGGGTTTTTACCTTCACTACATGTCTTTTGTATGCCCCCTCTCTCTGCTCATACAGCTACTGCTCTGGCACAAGCCCCCAACACCTAGATTACTGCAATAGCCCTCTACTTTAGTTTCCCTGTTTCCTCCACTCAGCTGTCAAAAGGATTTTCCTAAAACACAGGTCTGACTATGTCACCTCCTTACTCAATTCCTGTGAGTCCCCATTACCTTCTGGATTAAGGTGACATCCTCTGTTGGGTTTCTAAAGCCCTCTCTAACTTGGCCCCTTCCTACTTTTCTAGTCTTCTCACAGTTTACTCCCTTCCACCTATTGTTCTATGATGTAACAATATTGGCTTGTTTGCTATCCTTTCTATGTCTCAGCATATCCTGACTCTTTATTGGTTCTTCCCATGCCTGGAACGCTCTTCTTCCTCCCCTACACCTCCTAACAGGCTTGGCTTCCTTTGAGACTTACCTCAAAGTTCACCTTCTAAGCGGGAAGCCTTCCATTTTCACCAGATATATGTTATATGTAAGTCATTTACATGGTTTCTACCATTTGAATTTTAGCTCCTTGAGAGCAGAAACTGTGATTTTTGCCTTTCTCTGGGGCACCAGAATTTAGCAGAGTGATCTAGTACTCATTACACTGAAAGTGCTTAATTAACGCTTGCTGACTGAATGACTTGCCACCCATCAGAAATCAAGGGGAATCTATCTATCTATCTATCTATCTATCTATCTATCTATCTATCTACCTACCTACCTACATACACATACACAGATATACATACATTTAAAAATATATAGGAGCAAGTAATCAAGGATTAAGAAAAAAAGAACAAGCATGGTTCTATGAGAGTCATGTCAGAAGTGTGAAATTCTGTGTAAATAATGGTTGTTAATATTCCATGATCTTCTGTAAAATTCCATTCTTTAATATAGTATTAATAATAAAATTCTAGTATATTTCAGTAGATGACATTAATAAATGAATTAGGTATTATAAAAATATTTTAATATATCCAATATGCCCATTTGTTTTTAAAAACTTTTTGGAACTAGCACAACACATACTTGGAATATAGTAGGTATTTAATAAATGCTTGTCTACTGATTGATAGCCACAGCTCATATGGTCAGAGCTGCCTCAGGATTAGGGTTAGCTCATTGGAGCACATACTATTAGCACTCAATATTCAGTCAACATTTATTAAGTACCTACTGTCTGCAGATCACTATTCTAGGGAAGATACAAAGTTCAGATACTCCTGTCTAGCCTCTTGGAAGTCCTATGTTAATAGTATATAAATTAGTTGATCTCTTATTGCTGTGTGTGCTTAAAAACAATGACTTATCTCTAAGTTTTTAGGATAACCACTTATTGATATGGATTCTAACACCCTAATCTCTCACTTCTCAAGGTCAACTCCACCACTCCACCTCTTTTCTACACAGGGAGGGCCACACCTTTGATCATACCCACAAATTTAACACATTCAATATTCATGATCTCTGAAATTCCTTTATCTGATTACAACCAGTCCTCATTGATCACTTTTCCTTCTCCACTACAACCCCTGAGATCTTCATCCTTGTCTTGACTCCACCTACTAGTTTTCCCCCTCAGGCCATCAATCCTGCACTAGCTGTATTGCTGTCCCTTCTGTGTCTTGAACCCTTGGTGAACCAGTTCAACTCTATATTGACCTCATGTCTCAAGTCCTTGGCACCCTTATTTTATCAAAGCTCTTGCCCTCTCCCACCAACTACTCTCAGTACTCCTATTCAGGTACTGCTGAGTTAGAGAAAATCATGAAACCACACTGATTGAGTACACTAGAAATTTATGTTACATTCATCTCAAATGAGTCCTTACTGCAGAATGGTGACCTGTCTACAACTATCTAATTAATTGGCTCATAAACTTTTCCATTCCTTCTCAAACCCCCCATGGCTTCTCCTCTGTATGTCCTCTTAGTTAAAAATTTTGCCTTATATTTCACTGAAAAAATGGAAGCCATCTGCACAAAGCTCCTTCTTCTCATCTCCCATCACTTAGATGCCTCTCCTGTTATCTCCTCCTTCATCCCTGTTCACCCCTGCTGACTTTATACAGCCCTGCCTCGCTTAAATCCAATTCACTTGCAAGTCAAGTGACCTCGTCCAGAGTGAAGAACGAACGACATAAGAGGCGGCCCCTCTCCTGGCTAAGACAAACCCCTGTACATGCATGCGCAAGTGACCTTATGCTATCCTGTCTTCTCCAGCAGAGTGCCCCTTCTATCACCCCCACTCTCTCACTTATTTTCGATCTTCCTTCATGTTCTGGCCGAAGTCTCACCTTCTAAAAGAAGTCTTCTCTTGTGCCCTTTAATTCTGTCCCTTCCTTCTGTCAGTTCTCTCCAATTTATCTTGCATGTGTTTTGTTTGTACATATTTGTTTGCACACTGCCTCCCCCATTAGATGGAGAGCGGGAGATTTTTAAGAATTCCCTGTACATTGTATCTCAACATTTGCCCAGAGCACCCGTACGTCGCGCTGCTCTTAATTCCTACTGTAGGAAAACCACATTTTGTTTATATATGGTTAAAAGTATCCCATTGTATTAAAAAAAATCATTCCTGGCTCAGATTCAATGTCGCCTGGTAGACTGAATCTGGCCTGCTTATGAAAACAAGCATCACAAAGGCTAAGGTTTCTTAAGACAACCCATTATGGTGAATCTTTAATAAACTTTGTCTTTTTCCCTGGCTGAGAAGGCTGGAGTCGAATTCATCCGGCACGACCCGACCTGTCGGTATTTTGGAGTCTTTAGCACCCCTCAACCCCAAACCTCATCATTTTGTGAGACCAGGAATACTGCTAACCTCAAGTTCTTTTCCAGCCAAGACTGGAAGGTATGTAAGCCTCCCCCTCTCCCTATCCCCTTCTCACCCTTCAAGTACCTTGGAGGTGTTTTTCGGGCCTGACCTCAGCAGGTCCCAGTAGGTTAGACAGCTAGGAGGCTGTCTTGTATTCAGCCTGATGCTCTCAGGTGGTTATATTGTAGGCCATGGACCTAGGCACGGCTTCTGAAGCATGGAGGACATGGACAGATGCCCCATCCAGAAGTGTATGCCAGATTCTTTCAATTCTCTTTGCACTAGGGAATTGGGAAACTCCAGCAGGTACGTTCTTGTCGGGGTTTTTGTCTTGTTTTATTTTGTTTGTCTCTCTACACTTACTCCTAACTTCTCCTTTACTACGAAGGAAGGGACTTTCAGCCCAAATGCCCAAAATGGGTCAATCCTTTTCAATTCCTACAAGTTCACCTTTGGGCTGTCATTTGCAAAATTGGGAAAAATCTAGTTTCTCTAAAGAACTTAAAAAGAGCCCCGTTCTCAGAAAAGGTTGTAAGATGCTTGTAGCTAGAGCTGCCCCACAAAGGGGCAATGGGGGTGAACAGGACATTTTGGATGACCCCTTTCTTATGGACCCCAGGGCTTTGACCCCTCCCCTCTTGGTGACCCCTGCTCAGGTCCCAGCCAAGGGTCTTACTGAAGTGCCTCCTTCTGTGGCCCCTTCCCGTGAAGGGACCCCTACTCAGGTTCTGGCCTCGAGGCCTTTCCCTAGTGCAGGCCCTTCAGTATCTACCACCATGGGCCCTGCCCCCATGGTAGTCTCTGGGGTATCTCCCCTACTGACCTCTTCCCCTTGCCAGCTGGATCCCCTAGCCTTGCAGTCCAGCCAGTACCCCCAGCCCCTCCCTCACAAGAAGTGGGACTTCCTATATCCCTCCCCAAGCCTCAGTTCCCACAGGGCCTTCAGGGCTTTTTCTCCTGAGGGAAGTGCCTGCCTCACCCCGTGGGACAATCTGAGCGCATGTTCCATTCTCCATTTCAGATCTCATTCAGGTTAAAGAGGAACTGGGAAGATACTCAGAAGACCCCACTAAGTTTACTGAGGATTTTAGGGATCTGTCACTACAATTCAAGCTTTCTTGGGGTGAATTGTATATCCTCTTCTCCAGCTGTTGTACTACTGAGAAGAGGAGGATCTGGGAACAAGTCCCAAAATTGGGGGATAGTTTGGCTAGCGATAACCCCACAAAATACAGCTGCTGTTCCCACTAGTGACCCAGGATGGAATTATCAAGAGTGAGGATAGAGGAAAGAGAGACCTTGCCTGTTAGAAGGTCTAAGAATAGCATTTCAAAAGCACATAAATTTTCAAAAAATTAGGGAAATTACTCAGGGAGAAAAGCAAAACCCTGCCCTTTTCCAAAATCAGCTAGTAGAAGCTATTAAAAAGTATACAAATTTGAATCCTGATTCTATAGAAGGGATGGCAATCCTTAGCATGTATTTCATTAATCAGTCTGCCCCTGATATTAGGAGGAAACTGCAGAAACTGGCAAAGGGACCCCAAACACCTCAGGCCCAATTACTGGAGATGGCCTTTGGAGTCTTTAACAACAGAGACCTGGTGGCAGCAGAGGAAAATAAACACAGGGAAAGAGCTAGAGACAGAGAACATGCTCAATTCTTGACTGCTGCCATGGCCAGGGAAAGATCCAAGGAGTGCCACTCTAGGGGCTGCCTTGGAGGAAGCCCAGCAGCTTGGGCCGTAGGGAAACCTGCTTTCAATGCCACAAGGAGGGTCACTGGTCCAAGGAGTGCCCCCTCTAGGGCACCCCCAGAGGAAGCCTTCAGGACCTACGCCTCCAGGAACATGCCCCTGGGACCAGGAGGGACATTGGAGGAAGGACTGTCCCCGAGGTTGGAAAAGTGGTAGAGCCTCCTCTCAGTACTCTGTCCTCCAGTCTTCTCAAGACTGGAAAAGACAGGGGAGCCTGGGGTTTGGCAGCACTCCCACTTTCTCCAGCTCTCTCACTGAGCCCTAGGCAAAGTTGAGGCTGAAGGTAAGGTTACCCACTTTACCATGGCTACGTTCTCTTGTCTTAAGTAATTACTCTGGCCCTACATGCCCTTCGATCCATCGGGTCATGGGCATCGAAGGGGAAATTAAGGGATGTCTCCAGACATACCCCCTCCCCAGTATACTTGAAGATCTGTTGTTTGAACACTTCTTCTCTATGCTCTCCTCTTGCCCTGTCCCCTTGTTGGGAAGGGACCTGATGGTGAAATTGGGAAGTCAATTTCCTCTAGTTAAACCTCCTAGCTCCCTTTTCCCTGTGTTTACCAGACCTCCCCATATTCCCCCAGAGGTGTGGGAGACAGTTGAGCCAACTCTTTGGGATCAGGGAATTCCTGGGCGAGCTACTTCTGCCACCCCAGCCATAGGTCCCCTCCAAGATCCTAAAGTGTTCCCCTGTCACCTTCAATATCCAATTAAGCCCAAGGCCTGGGAGGGACTGCAACCAGTAATTGCTACTTGAGGCCCAGACTCACTCCCTGTAGAGTGGAGTCCAGACAGGGTTAAAGCTTTTGAGACTTTGAAAACTAAATTGACCACCACTCCAGCATTAGCTTTACCTAACTAGAAAAACCTTTCACTCAGTATGTTGATGAAAGGAGAGGACAGGCTTTAGGAGTCCTAACCCAGTCCTTAGGACCTGACCCCAGGCCAGTTGCCTGTTTTTCAAAATAATTAGACTCCCTGGCCGCTACATTCATTCCAATTGAGGAAGCTTCTAAACCTCTAGTTGACCAGCCTTTAGAAGTTCTGAATCCCCATCAAGTTCAGAGCATCCCAGAAGCAGACAGCCACCAGTGGCTAGCTAGCCACACACTCAGCAAATATCAAGGCTTGCTCTTAGATACCCCTGACCTAATCTGGATGTGCTACACACTTCTGGACCCCGAAGCAGTGTGGTACGCAGAACAAGTGTTTAGGAGAGCTAGGTATGAAATAACCTCCAGGGAAATTGTCCTTTCTCTATACTCCTATACTGCCTGTTTGGTTCTTGTTTGCTTAACCTCTTTGCCAGGTTTGTCTCCTCCAGGCTCCAAGTCATCAACTTCCAGATGACTGCTCAGACTGTGTACCCCCTGAATGGGACCCATTGAGGCAGGGACAGCTCTATACCCCTTGCCAGCAGGAAGCAGTTTCAGAAGCTGAGACCTTCGTCCCTGACCCCAAAAGAATTTGGGTCCCATTCATTTGAGGGGGGAATGATGAGGTGTAGACTGTGGGAACCCCCTTGAACCCCACCCTGAATCTTCCCACTTGATCTGGCTTTTCACGCCCAAATAGCCTAGCCTGGCTTTCCATTGTCTGGCTACCTCTGGATTGCCTTCTGGCTGTTTCCCACCCTTGATCCTGATCAAAATATCTATACCCCAGCTGTGTTACCTTAGCTCTCTTATTGTCTGTCATCTCCAGGTAGCCTTCAGCTATTTCCCACCCTGGAGTCTGACCTCACCCCAGTTACTCCAGTCTGCTCTAAACCCCTCCTGTAGTCATCCCAGACTACTTGAGACCACCCCTCAAAGCCTCCCATAATCTTTCTGTGCATAAGTCTCATCTTGCCTCCATGAAAGTACTCAGTTCAGTCTAGCTCGGTAGATTGAATCTGGCCCGCTTGTGAAAACAAGCGTCACAAAGGGTAAGATTTCTTAAGACAACCATTATGGTGAATCTTTAATAAACTCTGTCTTTTTCCTTGGCAAAAAAAAATCATTCCTAAGAGAATTTCCAATAAAAAAGTAATAGAATCTCCGGATTGGAACGGATCTCAGAGGTCTAACCTTGTCTCACACCCATACTCAAAGCATTGCTATATCCTCTACAACACTCCTGAGAATAAGTCAACCAGTCTCTCATTAACAGCTTCAAGTCACTAGAAGGGGGAAGAGAGGAAGGAAATAAACATTTATTATGCGCTTACTGTGTGTCAGGCATTGTGTTCAAGGTCTCGCAAATCTCATCTCACTTGATCCTCACGACACCGTGAGGTAGTTGCTTATTATCCCTATTTCAGAGTTGAGAAAGCTGAGCCAGACTGAGGTGGAGCCAGCTGCTGAGGCCACACGGCTAGTGACCGTCTGGGGCAGATTTGAACTCCAGGCCCAGATCTCTGTCTACTACATCACCCTGTTATCTCATTTCCTAGTTGGGAACTTTCTCTGAGTCACCTATTTTGCTGTTGAAAAGCTCTACTTGTTAGCATGATGTTCTGTATA
Organism: Trichosurus vulpecula; assembly: GCF_011100635.1. Taxonomy (NCBI): domain Eukaryota; kingdom Metazoa; phylum Chordata; class Mammalia; order Diprotodontia; family Phalangeridae; genus Trichosurus; species Trichosurus vulpecula. The sequence goes on along the minus strand of NC_050580.1, from coordinate 35,669,972 downwards.
TTGAGTCGAAATCTTCCTTCCTGTAATTTCCACACCTTTTTCTCCCTAATTCTGACCATCGGTGTTTCATAAAACAAGTTGTATACCGGTTACATAAGATGGCCTTCCTAACAGATCTGTAGAGAGTGACAAAGAGACCAAAAGAGAGAGAGGGAGATCTCTAGTTTCTTCAACATGTCATAATTTGATCCCTTATCATCTCAGGAAGAAAAGAACTGGGAAAATCCGTAATCATCTGAAGTGGACAATCTTTTCAATTATCACAGCATTTCAAAGGTCAAAGGATAATCCTCTTGAAAACATACCCTGAGAGATGTTTCAACTACCATATGAAAAGATCTTCATGATATTTTTTCCAACCATATTAGATCCATTAATACTCAATAATCATTACGCTAGTTTTGGCAAAACACACAAAACTATTAATTACAGAATCTGCACTGCAATATCACGTCACAAAATCCAATTTTATTTTTCATTTTAACCAAACCTAAAACAGTAGTGATACGTGTATATACATATATACACACAGAAACCAGTAACAGCTACCTACCTCTTTTTCCAAAATACGAGAGATTTCACCTAGAGTTCGATCCAAAGCAGAAACCTTATTAACTGCCCAAGAACCACTGTCCTGTATGTGAAGTTGCTTTATGATATCTTTTGCCAGTCGCTGCAGCCTAAATCATAAAAGGAAGAAAAACATTGGCATTTAGGTAAATAAAACTCAAAAATTTCATTTTTTTAGGAATTCTGAAACTCGAATGTCATTGAGAAAATATTAGGGAGCATCTATATATAATTAAGTTTGACTACTCCATAAAAATTGACAGAGAAAATGATAAACAAAGCCAGCCGACTCCCAATTATTTGCCAACAGACTGAATATAGTAAATCATACTTCCAATATTTAAGTAAGAAAATCCCCAATCATCATCAAGACAATAATTGCAACCTTGAGAAGTAGGAAAAAATTTACCAATTATCATATGAGGTAAATCATAGAGCCTGACCAGCGCAGTCTATTTCTGATAGACTTGCTTTGCACTGCAGCCTGGCAGTGGATTTAGAGTCTAAGAATCTGGCTTCAAATTCTGCCTGGTATTTGCTACCTCTTCTGTTACACGAGGGGGTTGGCATCAATGACCTCCAGAGTCCCTTCTAGCTCTAAATCTTAGGGTCTCACATCCTCCTAGTATTTTCTTTTCACCATTCAATAGAGGAGAACCCTAGGTCCCAGGTTATGGATGTATCTTGCTGACAGTCACACAATACAAAATGTCAGGACTGTCATCTTATAACTTTGGCTCAATGCAGATCAAGTACTATTTCTAGAGAGCAACACACAGTTAGTGCTTAATAAATGCTTCTTTCATTCATTCATTTATTAGTACGCTCTTTGGTTCATTCGCTCACTCGACCACAGTTACATCCCTCACCATATCCATATCTTAAACAGAGTAAGGAAAAACAAAATTCTGGGTAAAGGCAAAAAAGACAGGAGGAAGAAAGTGGACAGCTTCCTAAATCACAAACTTAATCTGCAGAATATGGTTTTATTATTTTCTTTTGAACCATTGTACATTGATTGCTAAAATATCAAATATTAAAATATAAGTAAAAAAGAAAAATGTCATCCCAAATCAAAGAGAAATATTTTAGCAGGTTGTATCACTTTCCCCTTCATTATCTTGGATAATTAAAAATTGATTTGACTTCCTTTTCACAATGGAAAATTCTCCAGAAACTAGATTATAGGCATCTGGAAGGAAGGTCTCATTTGGTATCCCAAACACTGCCTTGTGGTAAATACATAACAAATATTTGTTGATTGATATGCTAGTTCAGCAGGAAAAATGTTCTTTACTTCAATAGGTTAAAATAAAGTTATTTCATTGTGCAAGTACAATACCAATTATTATCATTGATTTTTCAAAATGGGATTCACTTTCTCATCTACATATGAAATCAAATCATTTAAACACCTTAGTTAATTGTAGCATTATGAAATGTAACCCAAACATACGAAGGAGCAATTGAATCTAAATATAAAACTATGTTCAATCTCACTTTTGGTTAAGTCGAATGAAACTCTTTGAACATAAGCCCATTTTTCCTACTCTCCCTGCCCCCCACCTCAAATTTAAAAATGCAAACAAAAAAATGTAGTGTTTCTTTTTTCTTCTAAATGACAATGGGCTAAAGTCCTACTATGTTAATTTTTTTAAACTAATATTTTATATATAAAATGAAACTGTTTTCTACACAGTTACTAATGATTCAACATTAATGACTACATCTGATGGTCTTTTCTCAATCCTTATTCTTGACTTATCTGCTGAATTTGACATTCTTTACCGTCTTCTCTTGAACACTTGACTGTCTTTCCCTCTCCAGTTTTCTGTGACAATGCGCTCTTCTGGTTTTCCTCCTACCAGTCTAACCATTTTTTTTTTCTCGGTATTCTTTGCTAGACCAATCCTCATGTCATATTCTCGAATGGTGGATATATCACATGACTCTCCTAGAGCCCTCTTCTATTCATATCTCTGTATTCATGATCTAATCATCACCTATGGGTTTAATGATGTCCTCTGTGTAGATGAATCAGAGACTTATAGATCAGCCCTAGTCTCTCTCCTGAGCTCCAATCCCACATCACCAAATGCCACCTGGACACTTCAAAACAGATGCCCCATAGACATCATCTCAAACTTAGTGTGTCTACAGAAGAACTCTCTATTTGTATCAAAGGCACCCCAGTCCTTCCAGTCATCAAGGTCTGTAACCTCAAGCTTATTTTAGAACTTATCATCCTTCCACACACCACCCATCAGTTGCCATTTCTTTCTGGGTGCCAGGTGGCACAGTGGATAGTGTTATGCTTAGGAATCAAGAAGACTTAAACTTGATGCCTCAGTCTGAAGACCTCAGACATGTGACCTTGGGCACATTGTTTAAACTCTGTCAGCTTTGGCTTGCTCATCTGTAAAGGGAGACATAAGAGTAACCTCTATCTAAGCAAGTTGTTATGAAGATAAAATTGGATAATAATAATGGGAGTAACAGGTACCAAATTGACTGTACTCACTACATGTTAGGCACTGCGCCTTTAAGCGCTATCATAATTATTATCTCACTTGATCCTCACAATAATCCTGGGAGTAGATGCTATTATGATTCCCATCTTATAGATGAGGACACATATGAACTCAGATCTTCCTGACTTCAGGCTGGCACTCCATTATTCACTGTGCCACCCGGCTGTCTCCAATTTAATTTTAAATTAATATGTTAATTGCCTTGTAAACCTTAAAGCACCCTATTAATACTACCTATTACCGTTACTACTGTTGTTTCTACTGACATAACATACAAAGACTCCATGTCGGTTCAAGTCCGTATGACTGGAGAAGCCTCCTCATTGGTCTTTCGATTGCCAGCAGGGGTCCAATCCCACCTTTGACGCTCATTGCCTATGTGAACTCAGCTACATCACCCAACAGCCATGGATTTCAGTTTCTTCACTTATAAAATGAAGTGGTTGGCCTAGATGGCCTCTGAGGTTTCTTCTACTTCTATATCTAGGCTCCAACAATGCTACCACATGCCCTTAATCAGAAAACTTCAGTGGTTCCCTATTATCTCTGTAATCAACTATAAACTACTCCCTTTGACTCTAAAATTGGTCCTAAATGACCTTTTCCTGCTTTTTGTCCCTTCTATGGTCCAGCCAACCAGCTTTCTCTTTGTTTCACAAACACAGCACTCCATTTGCCCATTTGCTCTGCTCATTTCCAGTGGACATCTTCCACATTTGGAAGGCATTCACCATCCCGCTCCATACCCACCCTGCCTCTTTGAATAATTTGCTTCCTTTAAGACAAAGGTCAAGTACCACCTTCTATAAGATGTCTTTCCTGTTCCCCCCAACAATTAGTGCCCCCCCAACTACCTTGTATTTATTTAGGCATGTTTATTTTGTATATACTCATCTATGTGTTATCTTCCCTGATGTAATTTAAGCTCTCTGAGAGTAAAGAATGTCTTATTTAATCATATACCCAGTGCTGAGAATATCAGAGGAGCTTAATAAATTTGATTAACTGATATAAAATACTGGCAACATGTTTTACTCTGTGATAGTTAAGCCTTCTTAGTTTTTGGATGAATACTTACAATAGTTACTCTTCCCCCATCTCCCCTAAAATTATACTTAGTTTTGTCAATTCAGTTATTCTTGGTTGTAAACCTTTATCTTTGCCTTTTGAAATACCATATTCTAACCTCTCCTCTCTTCAAAAGTGGCAGTTATCCAGTCTTGTGTTATTCTGAATGTGGCTCCTTGGTACTTCAATTCTTTCTTTTTGGCTGTATTTTCCAGTATTTTCCTTTATTTGGAAAGGTCTGGACTTTGGCTATGATGCTCCTAGGAGTTTTCCACTTGGGGATTCTCCAGCAAGGTAAACAGTGAATTTTTTTATATTTTCACTTTGCTTTCTAGTCCTAAGATGGGCACTTTTGGTTTCTTTCTTAAAATATTCAAATTTTTTTTGGGGGGGGAGGGTCATGATTTTCAAGTAGTCTGATGATTCTTAGATTCTCTCTCCTTGACATGTTTTCGAGGTCAGTTGTTTATATTCATTATCTTTTCTTCTATTTTTCTTCAATATTTTGGTTTTGTTTTAATACTTCTTGCTGTTTCATTGGGTTGTTTTCTGTTTGGCTCATTCTAATTTTCAGGGTGTTTGATTCCTGGATAAAACTTATCACTGTTCAAGATATTACTACTGTGTCCATTCTTTCCTCCCTAGTTTTTCCATTTTGTATCACATTTCATTTCTTCTAAATACTCTTGTAGTCCTAGTGGCCAGAACATTCTTTTCTCTGAGTTGCTATGTGGATTTGTTGTAGAATTACTATCTTCTTCTGAGTTTAATGCTTGGGTATTTCTTGGTCCAGTGCATTTCTTTATTGTCTTAGACATTTTCTTTTCTTTACTCAAGTCTCCAGCCTCAGTTTCTGTGTTCCTATTGTGCTTGAGTCAAACTCTACTTCTGTACTTCTGGATAGTGTTAGCAGACCTTGCTTGGTCCTGAGTGCAGTGGCAAAAACTAAGTTCCACAGGAACTTATTATTATATTAAGTTTTACAGGAATTCTCTAGACTAGTTTTGTGCTGTGGTTTGGGCCTGGGTTATCTGGATGAGAGGCTGGGAACACCTCTCTTAAATATAATGTGTATTTTGAATTTTCAAATACTAATTTGTTTCTCTTTCTCCTACAAAAGCATGGGTATGCGTGTGTGTGCATGTCTGTGTATCACTTAGTTTCCTTAACTAATAATAACAGATTTACAGTATACAATTTTGAAAATAATAATAATCTTCCTGCCTATCTAAAGTTCTTTCCCTGATGATAGGGAGTTTTTTAGTTATTTTTGAAAAAGGCATTTGAATTATTTTTGATTTTTGGACAGCCCATTCCTGCTCTCGAATAAAATGTCTAATTTTGTCTGAGATAATTTTTAATACTATTCTTCTAAAATATATGCTTAAATACCGACATATATGTCTATAAATATTGTCTCCTACTCCCCACTCCCCCCCACAAACATTATTTTTAAACAAACTTTGCCTTCTTTATAATACAGTCACTGAAAAATTTGCAGATTTCAATGAGTATTTTAATAGTGCCACCAGAATGGTGACAGTGTCAGGGGAGGGAAGGAGAAGTAACTGGAGAAATGCTCCATAGGTGAAACCAACAAGCCTTGGTAACAGACTAGATGGCGGGAAATAAGGAGTCCAGGATGACTCCAAGGTCGGGAGCTGACTAATGCTTCATTATCAGGGTACAGCAAAGCTAATACAACGACAAGTAATAAAAATAGCAAATGTGAATAAACTATTTAACGGGCTAGAACTGACAAATATGCAGAGAAACCAAGGAAAGACAGGCACATTAATGCATTGTTAGTATGGCTATGAACTGTTACAACTATCCTATAAGCAAGGCAAGGAATTATGCTATCAAAGTGTTTAATAACATCCATACCCTCTGGCCTAGAGATCCTACTCTTTGGCCAACAAGGTCCAAGATGGAAAGAACAAATATGCACCAATATATTTATAGCAGCATTTTTTTTGTAGTAGCAAAGAACGAGAACCAAAGTAGATTGAGGAACAGCTAAAAAAAGCTGAGGTTTATAAATGTGACAGAAAATTACTGCATCATAAGGACAATGGATATGAAGACGATAGCGAGGCATGGGGACATGAGGCCAAGTAAAGGACAATGATAAACAAAGCAGCTCTGTCAATGTCAACAGCAAGAACAGGTGCATTAAGAACAACAAAAATGAAACAATGCCATGTTGAAAAAGAGGTGTGAGAGCAGAACTACTTCTATTCTCTGTAGAGGATGGGGATCATGGATGTTTAATACCATGTACTGCCAGACTTGATTTGTTGTTGAAATGCCCATTTGGTTTTTTGTTGTTGTTATTTTATTTTTTGTTTATAAGAGGAAGCTCTCAGCATGGGAGAGGAAAAGAGAGGGAAGGACATACTGGGAACGTAAAATGATACAGAATCAAAGCATATCCATAAAAATAATTGCTGAGAAGAAGCATTTATAACTCTCAAAATGCTAACCACATATTTTATTACAAAGTAGTTTTAGCAAAACAGAAAAAGGAAGAGAAAATAAAGTAAAAATGAATCACAACATAAATAAACGGGAGCAAGGAAAAATGGAAATTAAAATTATTAATCAACAGAATTTATAAAAATCTGATAAAAGGATATTTCAAAAATTGATAATTTTATTTGTCAAAATCTATGGCATATGTTCAAAAAGACTCCTCAACACATACTTTACTATGAAAATAAAGTACATTAATAAAGACTATGACCTTTTTCTCAAATTCTGCACACATCAAACCCCTTGACATCATCCCCCACTTTCTCCTCCTTCACTTCAGTATGAAGAGGTAACCTTTTTCTTCATCCTGGCCAGCCAATGACTCTCCACACACACTTGATCCTGTGCTATCCCTTCCCATTTCCTGGATCAGATTGCCAAGGCAACTGTCCTCTCTCTCCTTTGATTTCTCCCTTTCTTTCGGTCCCTTCCTGGCTGCCCACAAACATGTCCAGATCTCTCTCCCCTAAAACACAAAACAACCACCCCAAACCCCTTTGTCTAACCCTATCACCCCTTCATGCTATTCTACTACACATGCCCTCTGCTCCACAGCAGAGCCATTAGAAAAAAAGCTGTTGACAGTGCCTCCGTGGGCTCTCTTCCCCCTCCCTCCTCAACTGTGTGCGTTCTGGCTTCTGACCTCACCACCCCTCAATGGATGCTTCTTTCTCCAAAGTTCCCAAATCTCTTTAACTGTCGAATCTTATAGCCTGCACCACCTGATACCACTAACTGCTCCTGCTTCCAGACACTCTTTTCTTTGGGTTCTCAGGATGTTGTCCTTTCCTGGGCCTGCTTTGGTCTGTTTGACAGCTTCTTACTCATCTCCTTTAGTGATCAATCATCCATCCTGTGCCCCATAACTGTGGGAGAACCCCAAGACTCTCCTGATCCCTGTGTTCTTCTATCTCTAAACTCTCTTGGTGACCTCAACCTACCAGCTACTACAGATTTAATTATCATCTCCATGGAGATAAGTCACAGATTTATAATCCAACCCCAGCCTCTCTCTTGAGCTCTAGCTCTATATCACAAACTGTATGTTGGACATTTAGAAGTAAATGCTCCTAAGGCATCTCAAACTCAACCACTCCGAAACAGAACTCACTACATTTCTTCTCAAATCTATTCCACTTCCAAACTTCCAATTTCTGTGAAGGGTACGGTATACCTGTTCTTCCAGTCACTCAGATTTGTAACCACAATGCAATCTCTGAATCCTCCCTCCCTCTTGTTCTACATATTCAATCAGTTGCTAAGTCTATCTCTACAACATTCCTCTCATTCATTTCTCTCTCTCTCTCTCTCTCTCTCTCTCTCTCTCTCTCTCTCTCTCTCACACACACACACACACGCACACACGCACACACGCACACACGCACCCCTCTTAGCTGGACAAGAGCCTCCTAATTGGTCTCACCCTATCATCCTTCCTTCAGAGTTAGCATGGTGATTTTTTTCCACAATGTAGGACTGACCAAAGTAATTCCCCTACTCAATCCCAGTGGTTCCTGGTGGGCATTTAAAGCCCTTGACTAATGGGCCCCCAGCTACCTGTGCAGTTTTGTTAAACACCACCCCCCTTTCTGCAGTACATAGTCCTGCCCATCTAGACCCTATATGGCACTCCTTCGCCTTTGGAGGCCTTTTCACTAGTTATCCTCACGTGCCTAGAATGGGTTCTCTCCTCACCACTCAGTTTCCTTCAAAATGCATCTCTAACACCGCCTTGGACATAAAGTCTTTCCTCATCTCCACTCCCCAATTGCTTCTGCTCTCTCCTTTCTCCCCCTAATTAATCCATGTATTTATTTTGTATCGAGGTATTTCTGTACATGCTGATTCCCCCTGTAAAATATAAGCTCCCGGAATGCAGGGACCTCCTAATTATTTCTTCTTTGCATTCTCTATAACTAGAACAGTACTTGGCTCATAGTATGTCCCTAATAAGAGGCAGCAAAGTGTCACATAGTGGATAGAATGCCAGGCCTAGAGTCAGAAAGATTCATTTTCTTGAGTTCAAATGTGGCCTCAGACACTTACTAGCTGTGTGTTCCTGGGCCAAGTCACTTAAGTCGCTCAACTTTGTTTGCCTCAGTTTCTTTATCTGTAAAATGAGCTGGAGAAGGAAATGGCAAACTGCTCCAGTATCTCTGCCAAGAAAAGCCCAAATGGGGTCATGAAGAGTTGGACACAAGTGAAAATAACTGAACAAGAAAGCAGTCCCTAGTAAATCCTTCTTAGTTGATTGGTTGATTGACATAGTACTTCACATATACCCTGAAAACCACAAAATATACTGGATATACTGCCCTACCTTACTCTGTTCACTATATCTCATTCATGTGGTCTAAGATTACCTTCACATCTTGGAAGCTACTTCACACTGCTGACTTATATTCAAATTACAGTATAATAAAATTCTTAGTTTTTATTGCATGTGTACATGTTTTTAAACCTAAAAGCAAGACATGATCTTTATCCCTATTAAATTTCACCTCATTGGATTCTGCTCAGGTTATCTACCCTATCTGTGCTCTAGGCAACTTTCTAGACTAAAAGCCATCAATTAGAAGCTAACCTGTGCTGGTGGAGAGAATTCCCTCACCCAGAAGGTCCCTAAACCAATTAAATTACAGGCTTATCTAGTTCTTTATCCCTTATTAGATTCAGTAAATTGTTCCACAAAATTTCATACTTCTAATTACGTACGCCTCATACTCCCCTTGATTTTGTTTCACCTAACCGTCCTTCCTTTCCCAGCCAGAGATGAACTACCCAAGTGGGAAATCACGTTGTGGGTATCAGTAATTATAAACACTGCCCAGAGGCAGAAAAGAAAAAGAAATATGTGTGTGCATATACGTGTGCCCACGTGTACGTGTGTACCAGTGAGGGAGGCGTTAAGGATAGAGGAGGGGTGGGGGAGGGATAGGGGGAGCCCAGGACTCAAGGGAAAGAAGGTCCAGGTTCAAATACTGACTCTGGCACTGTCTAGATGTGTAATTAAGGGCAAGTCACAGGGTCTCTAACTGGCAGTTTCCTCATCTATAAAAGGAAGATAAAAATACACTGAGTGAGTACCTCAAATGGTCATTGTGAAAAACTTATTTTCAATCAGTTAGCCTTACAATATTTATCATTTTAAAATCTGCCCATACTTCCTGTTAATGATGTGAGGTCTTACACTGTGTTGACATTTTGAAAAGGGGCTTTTCGATCCCTTTCAGCCTAAGAAGGGGCTCTTTGTTTATTAATTTGCCTCTCCCCTAATCAGATTATTTAAGCCCTTCTCTCAGGATATACACTAAATATTCACAGACTTACTGTTTTCAAGTTATATTTTTTTCAGCATGCCGGCTATTTAATCCCCTAGAGCTGGGTGCCTGGGATGCTGTCACACATCACTACCTTTCAATAAGACAGCTCCTGGTTGCCAATGCCTTCCGCTTCCCGAGTCCCAAACCATGCCTTGTCCTACAAGCTCTTCATATTGCTGACAGGGTCTGTTGGCTAGCTTTCTGGTGTGCAGCGTTGGCAGAGATTCCTAAGTTGTCAGCTAGGTACAGCAGCAATTAATACTGGCTCATTAGAGAGTACTCCAGGTTCCACCACGTAGGGTATGGGGCCAGCTTCTTGGGTAACAATCTCCAAACAATCCTTCTAGGATACCAAAGTTCCCCTGTGGGCTGATTTCTACCATACTGACTAAATAAGGCAGGTCTTTCTGTTATGATGGTCTGGGGGCAGGGGGTAGGAAATAATCTTTACTGAAGAAAATAACATAAAGTGCTTGTCACATGAAGGTTCATGTCCTCCCCCACTCCAGTTTAGGAATATTAAGTTACTTTTCTGAGATTATTTGATATCAGTTCTGTTAAAGATTTGATTTAATTTCCTGGTAATAGATGATATTAACTCAGAACTGAGCTACTGGCTCATTCAAAAGTTGTCTTCTATTTACAAAGTCTGTTTAGTTTAGAATTCCTAACATTACTGAATCTGAGAGCAACCATTAAGCACTTAAGGACTTACTGAGTGAAAAGATACTTAGTTTCAGAAATGTGAATTTTTCTGATGCTACCAAAACTTCTTTTCAATTAGACTGTACTTCAATGCTGTTTTTATTTATTTGGGAAAGTAGAGTAACTATTTTAGATGTAACCACAAGTTATTTTAGAAACTAATAATAAGAGCTTACCATTTGAAGTATTTTTCAAGAAGTCTAAAAGGGTTGAACATAACTCCAGTTTTTAAAGGTTTATGAATGACAAAGTTCCCTTGACCTACAACCCACACAACTCTCATGCACTCACACTCACATTTACCAATCAGGGTGGTTAGACCCTGATGAATTGCAGCGTGTACCCCCTTGGTGGGTGGACCCCTGCCCTTGTGCTAGCAGTCTGCGTATACCAGAGAAGGACCATCATGATGTGCTGCATTTCAACTCTCGGGGTACCAGGGGTAATTATGTTATAGAGGGATATATATATCTGCCTCCTCCCTACTATCACTGGCAAGTGTGTTTCCATTTATACAAATGCAGCCACTCGCAATGATGACACGTTCAATCTTAGGCATAACCACTTGTCCAACAAGGCAAAAGACGAGTCATTAGAACTTCAGAAGTGCTAAAACAAGGCAGCTGCAGGAAGAGCTCACAGTCCACACCTAAGCCTGGGTACCATTCTCATCAGTGCCCCCATTATTTGTGGAGCGGAGAGTGGGTATGCATTTGCAGAAACCTGCCAAGGAGGCAGGGGAGTGAGGAAAGCCCTGGTGCTCAGGCTGCTGAGCCAAGCCAGTCAATACGGGGCTTGACCAACACTTCCCTGGACTAACATGGCTCCTCTGCTCAGCTGGATATACTCCTGGATCACAACTCTAAGACTCATCTCGTTTAGCTTCAGGCTTGGATGATGCATTCATGTTGAGTCAGTCAGCTTTAGGAAGCTCCTCCTCACAAATGTGCAGGAAAGTCATGCTCCAAAATTTGGGGAAATTCTTTTCCCTCTTAATTTGAATGATAAGCTATAGATCATTTCTGGGGGCTTAACCAAATTTTCTAGCCCATTAGAAAAGATTTCCTATCTGGTTTTGTTTCACTTTATCCACTGACTTTCAAAGACTTTTCACACTTATTCTAAGGCCTTTTGACTGAGTGAGTGTGTGATGGATTGAGATGTATTCTCATTTGGTTAAGGTCTCAGAGCTAAAAAGGGGTAAAAAGATTTCAACTCCGTCTTCACAACAGAATAACAGAAAAAGATTAAATATGAAACCAGAGATCTCTATAAGTCACAGCTTACTTTTCTTTTGGTTATATAACAAACAACATGCAACTTTCAAAGCTGTTCTACTTGTCTGGTACTTCCTAACAAATGGTCTTCCAGGCTCTTCTTGAAGAACTCTTATTTATTATTTATTATTATTATCTTATTATTTTATTTATATTATATACATATATAAATATATTATATATTTATTATCATTATTATTATTTATTATTATTAATTATTAGCTCTAATTATTCCCATCATGGTCCAAAAAAACAATTCTAAACCTTTAATAACAATTATCAAATTCTCCTAAATCACAGTTGTTATAGTTGAAAAAACACTGGATGGCATCAGGTTGAACCAATCTGATCTGACCCAACTCAAACTCTTATTAGTTAGATGACCCTAGATAAGTTACTTAAACCAACGAATAAGTCAACAAGCTACTATGTGTCAAGCACTGTGCTATGTAATAATACAAACACCCCTGCCCTCAAAAAGGTTCCAAGTGAGCTAGGGGAGCCAATCTATACATATGTAGGCATATACAAAACAGAAAAAAACCCAAATGAGCTCGTGGAGGAAGGAAAGGCAAGGCTCTAAGTAGAAGGTAGCCCATGAGAGGAGCTCTGAAGAAATGAGGAATTCTAAGAATCAGCAATGAGGAGTGGTACAGGCAAAGGCCTAAAGATAACACACTGTGTGTGGGGGAAGAAGAGCATGTGAATTCAAGCTGCAAAGGGCCTGAAATGTCAAACAGCCTGGGGGCAATAGGGAGCCACTGCAGTTTAATGGGAAGCTGAGTGACCTGCTTAAACCTGTGATTCAGGAAATCCTTTTAGCAGCTGTGTGGATTGCCAATGGAGAGAAATCAAGGAGCAGGTAATCACTTTGGTCCAGGGATCACTCAGTCTCTTCTTGAGGAATCCAAGGAGATGTGGTGCATGTAGAGTCCTCTGCGAACTTTGTACTGATAAATGGCCACTAGATTTTTATGAAACCTAATCTTCCACAGGCTAAACCATTCCCAGGTACTTCATGTGATGCAGCTTCTAGTTCTCCCACCATCCTTTTCAGCCCTCCTCTGTCTGCACTCCAGCTTGTCCACATCCCTTCTAGAACATAGGGCTCAAAAGTAAATCCAATACTACAGATGTTGTCTAACTAGGCCAGAGTAGGGGGCACTCCCTCCTTCTCTCCCTCCTCCCTTCCCTTCGGAAACAATGCTTTTAAAAATGCATCCAGAGATGGCATCAGCTTTTTGGGCCTTTACATCATATTGCTGGCTCAAACCGAGCTTAGAGTCAACTCAAATTGCGGAGGCTTTTCCCCACATGAACTGCTTTCTAGCCCTATTTGAAACTCCTTGAAACATTTTAAACTCTAAGATATTTTATAAATTACCTTAGCTAAGAGAATGGCAGAAAAAAAAAATCTCTCTTTAGCTTAGCCTATTTATGAAGGATGATTTGAAATTTAAAAACAAACCAAGAATGCTTCGCTTGGAAGTGAAATCTAACAGGAAGCCAGTATGTGCAATGAACAGCACAGAAAAGATGAGAGAATGCACTTCCCTGCCTTCTTGGTAAAGGTGAGGGACTATAGGTATAAAACAATAGATATACTGTGATGTTTGGGTTTTGTGGCTAGTTCTGCTAAACTCCCTTCTTCTCTTTTTTATTCTTTGTTAGAAGGGATTGCTCCCTGGAGAAGGGCACCAGAAAGGTATGTACGTATGTATGTACGCATACACACATACACACACACACACACACACACACACACACTCTCTCTCTCTCTCTCTCTCTCTCTCTCTCTCTCTCTCTCTCTCTCGATCTGTCTCCAGGGCTGAAAATCATGTAAAAACCACAAGAGAACATTAAAACATTTTTTAAAAGACCAATTTGTTTAAACTTCAGCTCCAAAATGTGATAAGGTCACACATATTGGGATGTTAAAAAAGCTTTAGAAGACTAAAAAAGTCAAATGTAAGGTACTTCTTGTGCATTTTCTTCTCCCCCCCCCCATGAATATGTTTTATTGACTTCATTTTCCCCCTCATAAATGTTTTATTGATTATATAATTGTCATTTCTATTGGAAAAAAAGAACAATACCTCCCAGTCTAGACTGAATCTTCCTTATTAAGAAAGAAAAATAATTAAGCCAAAAAGACCTCAATACAAAGACATCTGCCATTCTGCCTAGTAATCTCCCAATTCTCTAGGTGAGGAAAAAGACATGTGTTCTTTATGATGAATACATTGCTATGAAGACTTTGGTTTATCTCTAGGGCCTCTTTTTGTCACTGACATCCTTGGAATATATGCCTAGCAGCACAATCTCTGGTTCAAAGTATACGGATATTTTAGTCGCTATATGCATATAATTCCAAACTGTTTTCCACAATGGTCGACGAATTCCCAACTCCACCAACAATGTATTAGTGTGGTTAGCTTTCCATAACCTTTCCAACTATTCTCCTAGTTTGTCATCTTTGCTAATTCTCTGGTGAGAGATGAAACCTCTACACTGCTCTTACTGTTCGTGATTCTGAAGCCTCCTTTCACACGGCTGTTAATGGCGATTCTTCTTTTGAGAACGGTTTGTTAATTTTCTTTGATCGGGCTCTTCTGGAGAAAAGTTACACATGTCTTTTAGTTGTCTGACATGGTAGACTCTAATCAGAGACATCTGATATAAAGATCTTTTCCTCAGTTGACTACTTTCCTTCTTATCTTAGCGTGTTAATTTTACATGAAACTTTTCAGTTTCATGTACCTAAAATTATCTATTTCATTACTTGGTACTAATTGATCTTTTAAAAATGTGATTGAATTTTCTTGTAAATTCATCAGAACCAGGAGGTTTTTTCTTTGGTTGTTTGTGGGACTAGTTCTATTTCTTTTTCTGACATTGGGTTATTTAAGAACTCTGATATCCTGTTAGTGTATTTTCTAAGGGTTGTTGAGGCAGCAGTCAAGCTAGTGAAAAGTTTCTCTAATCATTCAATCAATTCAATTAACTAAGCATTTACTAAGTTTCTGCTGTGTGCTAGGCACTATGCCAATAAACTGGGACACAGGCACAAAACAAAGCAACACATTCTCACAGGAAGCCTATAACCTAATGGAGGAGGTGAGTACATCATTAAGTCTACACAAATAACATTAATATCCATGGAATAAATACACAGTATCTATTATGGGAAGGAAGGCACTGGGGGCTAGGGGCCTCATGCAAAAGATAGTACCAAGCTGTGTTCTAAAGGATGAAAGGGACTCCATGAGGTGGAGGTGATGAGGGGAGTGTACTGCAAGCATGGCAGAGAGTGGTGCAAAGGCTTCATGGTGATGGAGGTGGCAATGGAAGTGGAGACAGAAATGGAGATGAATGCAGTGAGGGAGGAGAGCAAGCAGGCCAATTTGGCCAGAATGCATGACACAGGAAGGGGAGTAATATCCAGTGAAGCTGGAATAGGCCAGGTTGTGGAGGGCTTTCCAAGCTAAATGTAGATGTTTATATGGATCTTGGAGGCCTCAGGAAGCTACTGGAGTTGACCAAGTCGCCAAGTCCCTTGATCAGATGTGCACTTAAGAAAAACTACATCGGTTGCAGTGCTGAGGGCAGAGAAGCCGGGAGAGACCTGAACCTGGGGGAATGATCAGAAACTGCTGCTATTGTCTAGAAGTGGTGACAAGGGCCTGAACTAAGATAATGGCTCTGTGCCAGGAAGGAAGGGGCTGGATGTGAGAGATGATGCCAAGGCAGAAATAGCGAGAATGGGGACCTGACTGGGTATGTGGGGTATGGCGGGGTGAAAAGCTGAGAAGGGTGCCAAGACTACAGGCCTGGGGAGTCATGAGGCTAGGTTGATTCTCGGATGACTCCAGCCCAAGGAGGATCTTTGAGCACGGTTGTTCCACCACTCATCAAGCCTCTGGGAATCCAACGCAAGCTCTGCACCCCAATCCACTGTATGCCGTCAGCACCCCTTCTCTACAGAGCCCATGCTGGGCCCTGCACAGTCTGGATCCTATGTGGTCCCTGACACTCATGGGGTGTAGAGGGGAGCGGCCTTAGAGCAAAGTCATTGGTACACATGTCTGTCTTCCCCAGTATTAAGTTCTTTCGTGCAACGACCTGATTACCTGATGAGTTACTAAAGTTGGACTTTAGTTCTTATCCTAAATGAAAAAAAATCACAACTAAATGTAAAAATCTAAAAAGATTATTCTATCCTGGAATGATTGAGCTTATATGGGGAATAAATCATTCAGTGTCTAACACACTGCAATAACTAGGAGCTAAAGAATTGGTTATAGATAGTGATAGAATGAAATCTCAAAACCCATATAGTTTACATATAAATTACTTTCTCTTTCTTGCTTTCACTTCCCAGTTAAAAGAGGCTTTTATAAGCATTTGACCAAAATAGATGAATACTGTTGTTACTTGGTTTCTTTACAGGGCCATTCCCAAAGGCACCTAGAACAAGTGGCTGTCACCTTCATTTTTAAGTGTCACCTAGCTTAGACTCATTCATGTTCTAGGAAAGGTACCTTGTTTTTGTCTGTCTTTTAAACTTAACAAGGTCATCCTTACCCTTTGGAACTGTCTACAATATTCAGCATTGACAGCTAAAACCCTGGATGCTCATTTTCTAAGTCTTCTTGTTAAATGGCATTAAAATGCATCTAAGAACAGTCAATTAAAAAAAAAAAACCAGAACTTTATTCTTGAATAGCACTTTACAGTTTACAGAGGACTTGGCTAATAACCCTCTGAAATAGAACTGAGGCTTGTAAAATTTAAGTCATTTGCTCAAGATAAAAGAGGTATCAGAGCTGGGACTCAAATCTTTCTCTTTTTTCCCTTTTAGTTATGTCACTTTCTAGTATTCTACAATATATTTTTTAAAAAAAGAAATGCCTTACAGGTGCCTTAACTGTTCTACAAGAGGTGCAAAACTCAGCATTGAATATACAAATATTTAGAATGCAATACAAAGAAGCACACATGGGACTTAAACACACAAACATCAAAGTCATGACACCTACTTGTACTAAACCATTACTATCAAAGGGATGTCATTATTTAACAAGGAGATGTCTTTGTAATGCAAAAGAAAAATGCAAACAGTTATTAATACAGAAAAGTAAACTTTGCATTCATAGCTATAGAAAAGACGATTACTTAAAAAAACAAAACACATCTGGTTCTGTAACATTCTAGGTAGTAAGTTGTATTACCTATTCCTTAAAGTTTGTATTTTCTGTCTGTGGGTGTCACCTGAATCAAAGACTAGACACACTTAAAAAACAAACAACAACAGACAAAACAAAACAAAAAACCCTCCATAAACAGCTGGTCTGCAAATAAGCCCTTCCCCCTCTCCTCTAGAGAGCTACAATTCACATGAGTGAATTCAAGACTCTCAGTAGTGGCACTAATTTTACAACAGTCCTCCTCTGGAAGCCTGAATGCTTTTAACTATTAGAGGTGAGTCAAGGGGAGAAAGAGGGCTGCCAGGCTAAATGTTCACTGTAGCTCCAAGCAATAAGTAAGAAATACAAATGTTGCCAGAAAGAGAGCATCTTCAAGCCCTTCGACAGCAGTGAAGTTTGTCAGCCACAGTCCAGAAGCTTCATTAAACATTGTGCACATGTCTTAGATCATATTTATACAAACAAAACCAAATCAAAACTGGTCTTACCTTTGCCAAAATTATATGGATACGATGAGACAACACTAAAGGGCCAAGACCTTTTTTGGTCTAGAAGTGGTAACCGTTTGGGTCCTTCCCTCCCTCAGCCCCACCCTCTAGAATGCCCACTGCTGTGAGTGCATGAGAAATTCTAAAGAGGTGATAGAAGGAAACATCTGCTGAGTGGATGCCTGCCAAGCAGTTGTTGCTGCCGTGCAGAATGTACTGCAGGAGCACTGGGGCATGATGGGCATTCATTCCATTGGGCTGTTTCTCAAGTTCCCACCAGCTTTAACTCCCGTGATTTTTGCTAGTAGGAGAGAATTTACAATTAAAAACTAAGGCCTATCAGCCATTTCCTGCCTAAGACTACAGCAGACAGCACCTGAACAAATCAGAACTTTCCAGATCTGATTTGAGCCTAACTAAATAGCGGTCAATGTCAACTATATGCCATCACGCACAAAAATTCTTTGAAAGCGACATAACATAGTCACAGTTTCTTCTACTCAATTCTTTCTTAATCATACAAAATGCTAATGTTTTGATGGGAACAAAATAATTTAAAATATATTCTAGGGATCATTGCATTCAATTAGATAAATTCTAATACACAAAATGCTACAGAAAATTAAGCTTCTGCAAAGATGCCTGGCAAAAAACAAAAGGGATGAAAAGGGGGAAAGAATAAGCACATGTATTTTCCTCTGGCTTCCTGGTAAAGAGTACCAGTGACATCCTTCATTAGAAACAAGGAACCCTCACCATCTCAATCTTAACCACTCCCCTCAACCCCCCACCCCCAATAAAAATTTAATGATTCAGGTAAAGCTTCAGATAAAAAGAACTAGCCTATGAACAGAGTCCTGAGACTTGAGTCAAGAATTTGCCTAATCACATGTTTCATATGAAGTAAAATTTAAAGCCACACACACACAGGTTTTGTTTTAATAGCAGATAGAAAGACAGACATTTAAAGTGAGGCAATACAACAGAGGAAAACAAAACCAAGAAATCCCTTCCACAAACAAAGCAATCCCCTCTGAGGCCTGTGTCCGTTTAACTACCTAACAGGTTAGACATTCAGTAAGATGTAAAATGCAACATGCATAATTGTGTAATCTAAAAACTTTTCATGATAATTTATTGCAAACTGTACTTCACAGTTCACTGCAGCAATGGAAAACCAGCCCCAGTGCTGATCCACACAGCCCTTGGGCCACAGATTTAAGTCACCAGTGAAAGGACAGGGATAGAAAATTTGTGGCTGTTCCTGATCCACTAGCGCTGCCTTTTCGGAGTGACCCAGTGCTTCTCTTGGTCCTTTCCAGTACTCTCATCCTCAGTCAGGTAGGTCTATTTTCCGTTCTGCTTCTACAGGAGTATCTTGGACTGGGCCCAGCATTTCTTCTTCTGTTTCACTTTTCACAACTCGCTGTGTGTGCTTTCATAACTTTGGTTGATGCTGTTACTGTTGCCAAAGCCTCTGCTTTCAAATCTGAATGGATTCATACAACACATCTCTGAACAGCCGTCTGAAATGGAAAACTAAATAAACTCCTTTCATTTTCAACAAGGCCTCTTCACAAAGATTTCTCGAGAGGAACCATCAAGGCCATCTATATGCAAAACCACTGTTTTGGCAGCTTGTGTGTAGTTTCCAAAAAAAAAAAAATAGAGCTTTCCTTTGCCATGACACTGCTGGCATCAGCCACGCTGGATGACTGAAGGACGCCACAGACCTCAGAAATCAGAAGTTTGGTCACCCCTGGAGTAGTAGTCTTTGCAAGCACAATATTATACCCAGTTTACCTTTCATCTCTCCTCTGTTAGCACAGCATTCTGCCAAATAGCACAGAACTAGCAAAGCTGAGTGGACAAATGGATGATTGGGGTGGTCCCTAAACAAAATAAGGCCTCGCAGCCATCCCTGATCCTGGACAATGGCTCTTATCTTTAGTGGGTCTCCTGCAAGATCCCCAAACTGGTTAATGACCAATAGAACATCAGGCTCTTCGTTTAGGGCAGCAGAGTTCATCTTCTATGTCACATATGCAGAAATAAAGTCTTTTAAAATAATTCAATGCTCCAAGGGCAGCTTCACCCACACAGTCCTGCGTCATGAAGTCACACGGTTGGGAGCATTCCAAGGCCCACAGAGGCAGCTCTATTCATAGCTCGTCATGGCCACCTGAGAACACCCCCCAAATACCACACCCCCCATGGACTTTTAGAGTGCTGGAGGTGAAGGAGGGGGCTGAGCAGCAGACTCAAGTCCTTCTGAAATCCAGTTTTCTTGACTCAACTACTCATTATTTTTCCTACTACAATAGGCTTCTCTCAGAAACAGATTGAGAACTTTTATTTTTGGTGGAATCATCTTTTCTTTACAGAAGAGAAAAAAATGCTGACTTTTTAACTGAATTATCACTTTCCAATAAAACTCAAACCTCCGAACCCTATGAAAGGCTACATTTTCATCTTCTTTGAGATACCTTACTAGACCTGATGAGGAAAGAAAATTGACACTGACTTACTTTGCAGGGAAATGATTCATTAAAAGAGGAATGTGATGGATTTAAAGTGTAAAGCCTACAATTCCAAAGCACTGAACACGTCTAGGTGCGTGGCTGTCACACACAGGTACTTAACCGAGGTTCCTGATAAAACACTTACTTTGCTTTATAAGGTGAGTCAGAGCCGGGGTTTTTTGCTTCCATTAAGCTTTCATACTCCTTTGCCCTAGGAGAAAACAGGGATTTGTCATGAGAACTTATTTGCAACAAGGCTATTGTTATCCACCAATTTGATTCTTTAAATCTTAATCCCATTTGTGGGGGTTCTTTTACCCATGTAAAATCAGTGTTCTTAAAAAGGTACAAAGTGATCTGTTCACTCTGCTCGTCACACACGTTAGATCAGCAGCATGGTCCAGTCCACCTGTTTTCAGGGTGCTTTAGAGAGGCAGTGTGGCATGGTTTTCAAACAAAAGCCCAATAAATTAAGAGACAGAAGCCTTAAATTCTAGGACCCCCAGGTCTGTCACTTATATTAACCCTCTGATACTGAGCAACTCCATAAACCTTTCACCTCTTCAGTTTATTCATATATAAAAAAGTGATAAAAACATTTGCCTGATATCACAGTGAGAAAGCACCTTGTGAATTGGGAAGAATGATACTAATACAAGGCCCAGTTACTACTATCAAAATCGTAAGGTAGAAATGAAAAAAAAATTTTTTTCCATATTGTCCCACAAAAGTAGGACATTTTTAGAAATTCTGCTATTTAAAGTGCAAGCATGTTAAAATAACTTTATGT
Organism: Trichosurus vulpecula; assembly: GCF_011100635.1. Lineage (NCBI taxonomy): Eukaryota > Metazoa > Chordata > Mammalia > Diprotodontia > Phalangeridae > Trichosurus > Trichosurus vulpecula. The sequence continues at coordinate 35,648,956 of NC_050580.1, read as the reverse complement.
ACCCTGTGAGGTACAATATGCAAAAAAAAAATCCACCCAAGAAGAGTCATTTAACTTTAGGAACTATTTTTTTTTAAATTAAAAGGGCACAGCAGCAGCAACTTGTTCAGACACTTTCCAGTATTTTTGTTTACACTGGCTAAATGCCAAAGCCTTGAAGAATTTGAGACAATATCCTTAGCTACTGCTCAGCTTGGCTCCAGCTTGCCTGCACCAGCAGGTGAAAGGCATCATCAGTCCATCAACTGATGACAGGAGCCACTACAGCAATCCATTAACAGGGACTTCATTTGTCAAGCTCTCTTCCTGGAGAAGAGGAGAAAGATGGAGGCTGAAAACGGAAAAGCTCCTTTTCACTATGAGGCCCCCCAGACAGAAGGAGAAGCTATAAGGAATATAATTTTAAAAAATGAAAAGTATTAAAATAAACTACTAATCAGGAAGGAGCCCGTAAAACATGCAAATAATGCATGCTAATTATGGGTCAAAGGAAATTAGTTTAGATTTGTGGCATGAAAAAACTAAACAGCGAGGGAAAACCAACTTTGTACACCGAAGTAAGAATAAAGGAGCAGCATAAGGATTTTTAACAATAATATTCTTTCGGTAACACAGCAAGGCTGTACATAATCTAATAAAACGGCCTCTGGAGAATGAAGATAATGCGATTCAATTCGATAAGCTTTCATTGAGTTTGTTGAATCCAGGGACCAGGCTAAGTATAGGAGATAAAAAGGCAAAAAAGGAAACAGTTCCTCCTAGGTGGTTTCGTATCTACAATGCTAGATCGGGAATCAAGAAGACTCGAGTTTGAATTCTGCCTCAGTGTCCTCAACTGTAAAGTGGGGATAATAGCCCCTGCCTCCCAGTGTTGTGAGGATCAAACGAGAGTACACATAAAGTACTTGGCAATCTTAAAAGTATTAGATAAATATTACCTATTATAAATATGAGTGGCTGCTTCGATATATATACAGATAAATAAAAATACAAAGTAGTTGGTTTTGGGGGTTAGCATTAAACTGTGGGAATCAGGAAAGACTTCTTGGAGGAGGTGGCATTAGCACTGAGATGTGAAGAGCTGGGGTCTCCGAGTTCAGGCAGAGAAGAGCACCATAGACAGAGACTGGCCCCAGGGCAAGCAGACTGGAGCCCAGAGGTAGGTGTTTGCAAAAGCCACATAAAGGAGTCAGTATTTTCTCCCAGAGGCAATAGGTAGCCATGTAGTGTAAGACAGAGTGATTATGGCTCTGACCGTGGCACGTGTGGGGAGGGTGTCGAGTTATTGTAAACAATAATGCCAGAGTGCCAAATGAAGAGGAGCTGTGCCTTGGCACAGACACACAGCTGCTGCTCCTCCTGCATTACAAGCCCCTTAGATCCTTCCTGCCCTGGGCCATTTTCAGAAAGCTTCCCCCACCTTCTGGGATCTGATCTCCAATGACTCTGAGGGTCACAAATGGCAGCTATGACTGTCCCCATTCTATCTATCTTCAGAGAATGAAAAGGAAATTTGCTATAGGCCACAACAGGTCCCCAACAATCTTATTGTCATTATCTTCATTTTACAGAGGAGGAAACCAAGGCTTAGATACACTCAGTACCTGGCCCAAGGGCCACACAAATAGTGTCCCACTCAAGTGTGGCTCACTCTATTCCGCATACCTCTTAGCAGCTCAGTAATGCAACTAGAGGCAGGATGATTAGCAAAGGTTTAACTACAGAACCAATGTGAGGCAGGGACAAAAAGACTGGAAGAGCCTGAATCTCAGCTTGGCTGCTTATATACAAAGAGAGTCCTGGACAAGAGATGCATCCTCTTTAAAGATCACTTTCCTCACCTATGAAATGAGGGAGCTGGATTTTATGACCTTTGAGGTTACTTTCCAGCTCTAAATCTATGACTGTAGATCAAAAGTTCCCAAACTTATTTGGCCTTACCTCCCCCTTTTCAAAAAAAATTAGCCTAGAAATCTGCTTTCTTGAGCCCTTTAATATTTAAAAAAAATTTGCATCATTTCAAAAGATATAAAATATATTTTTAAAAAAAGATGCACCTTAAATTTAATAATTTATTGTAAATTTGTGGTTTTTATCCTGCACTGAAATTCTGATGTCATGTAACCGTATAGTATCATATTGTAAACAAGTCATTACATGCACATATTCCTGATGATGCATGCTGGACTTCCTGATAATGCGTGGCACACTTACCTGACAACACCTGCTTGTTAAGACCTGTTAGACTCGACCAGTGATGGGTTATAACTTGCATTTTGTGTTTATTTGGAAAATAATGTAATCACTATGACTAAACCTCTGTTACACAACAGATGAAACATGTACAAATAGTTTTTCAAAATTTTATCTTCTGTTCTTTCCTTTTGCGTCCACCACCCCCAACTGCGCCCAAAACTACTATCAACTCCTCCCCCGACATTGTTCCAGTGCCCCGGAGGGGGCAGTATGGCCCTCGTTGGGAACCTATGCATGTAGATTCTCACTCTTGGTATAATACTCTTGCCACAATGTCAAAATGTTTCTCTGAACTTAAAGATAAGTTCGGTGGTCAACATAGAGTTAAAATAACATAGCCTTTAAATTAGCTAAGTTGTAGGTTTAAAAAGATATTTAATGCCAAATTTGTTGGTGTTATTGGATTGGATTTAGGCATTTAAAATCACAATTTAAGTAAAAATCAGTATTGAAATCGAGAAAAATATAACTGAACCAAATAGAATTAGATATGAAACTGTACCATCATCTTCTTTCCATAAGTAACTTTGGTGTTCCACTTAACATAAGGCTAAATGCTTGTCCATATTTGTGAAAGTTTTTAGTTACAGTACAGGGATATGCTAAGGCTAAGCTACTTAAGTCAGGGAACTTAATAATAATTGCCTTAATAGATCTCTTGGGAATTGCCAGCACATCTTTTTAAAGGATTTCCAAACTGGACAGCTGCTTGATATAAACTAAGTCCATCCTGAGATTTCCTATAGAAAATAACATGGTCTCACCATTTATTATAATGTCATGAAATCTCACTGCTTTTGATCGAAAACTTTCACATATTTTCACACACGTGCATATACACATGCACAAAAACATCAAAATAACTACAGAAACACTTTTCCTGGTAGCAAAGAAGTTGAAACTAAGCTAGCATCCATCGCTGGGAAACATCTATAGGAGGGGGGAGCATGGGAACACTGAACTATTGCTGCACTGAAAGAAATGAGGAATATGAGGAATTCACAGCAATGCAGGAAGACAAGCACAGATGCAAAGCTAAGAAAGAATCAGGAAAACAATGTACGCAATGACAATGTAAATAGAATAAACAACAAAACTAAACTGAACACTGACAAAACACTGAAAATGACAAAAGCGCCGCACTCCCCTTTCGAGGGAGAGACAGAAGACGATGGTTATGTAACTACCCGTTTTGCTTACAGCCTTTTTTATTTTTTAAATCTTTGTGACAAAGGAAGTCTTACTGGGATGAAGTTGGGATGGGGCATGTTTATAAATGAATGTGATATAAAAAAAGGTATTAATAAAACTTAATAAAAATCTTTTTAAAATTGTTACTGGAGTAATTTTTTTCCTTCCATACAAATCACACAGCATAATCTATAATTTAGGATCTAGGTAAGGTCTAAATAAGAATAAAAATAAAGCCCTAATAAGAACACGGTTTATTTTAGTGGCAAAGGACTCTTTATACGGTTTCTCTTACATGGTTTCTAAATTTAGAAAACATGAATTATAGGCAAAATGATTTAAAAAAAAACCCCCAGCCTTTCTGCAAAGGATACTAAAATTTAGGAAATGAAAGGGACCTCAGAGATTACTTAGCTCAATCTCCCCATTTGACACATGAAAAACTGAGGTCCAAGGAGAGGTTTACTGTACTGCAAACCCATCTCATGTCTCTTTCTGAGAGCTCATTTTTGGTTTTAGCCTAGGTGTTCTCTAATGTTGAAAATGTGGACAACTTTGCAACTGACCCCCCTCCCCCCCCCCACACCCAGTTTCCTGAGCTCAGTTCTTCAATACAATAGTAACCAGTAGCAAATTAACTCCTAATTAATCTACACCAATGGTTCTCAAACTTTTTTTTGTATCTGGCACAGGAGCCTTTGCCAATAAGGAATAGCTCTTTTGTAATATGAGCTTAATTTGTGACTACTGAGATATTTGAGCTAAAAGACATATCTGAGTCATGCTGGGGAAGTTTTAAAAGAACCTGTTGTTGTTATGAAAAATATTGTAGCAAATTATTTTAAAGAGGGTTCAGGATTTTTAAAAAATTGCATAGTCAATGGACAGACCACTCCCATCCCATGGTGGATCTCCAGTTGGTTATCAGACATTAGGGAAATATAAAAAAAGGCCAGAGAAAGATCTTGGTGAGACAAAGGAATTCACAGACTTTCAATGAAACTGGTTGGCTATTAGAAATACTTCCTTCGGGTACTTTGGTAACTGCCAACTATAAATGCACTTGATTCCTACCCTGGAGAAATAATCATAATTTCTCTGGGCCTTAGGTTCATTACCTATTGTAAAACAACACTATCAAACTAGAAGATCATTGAGGTCCATTCTGGCTCAAAAAGCCTGCAGTTCTAAGATACGAACATGGTCTGGTCATCAAATGGGATTACAGAACTCATAGGTCCCGCAGTCTGGCATCCTCAGTTTACCAATGAACACGCTTGGGTTATAAATGGTGAAGTGACATGTCTCATACCACACAAGCAGTAAGGGAGCTGAGCTGTGTTTCACCCCAACATCTTCTGACTTCAAATCCCATGCTCATTCTACTAGTCCACGTGGCTACAACCAGAGAGAAATATGGAGTTCAGAGTCTGAGCCCCAATACAGAATGGTGGCTGAGAAGATGGGAAGTCTAACAATTTGAAAGGGAAAGAAATTCTTTAGATCAAAACTGTCTCTTGCCTTGTTTGAAAATTCTCATTGAGACAATGAACATCCTTTGGTTTTATTCTGTACTCACCAAGCCACTTACTAAAAGGTCACCTGGCTATGAGAGTAGGCCTCAAGCAGGTCTGGAAAATGAACCGGTCTTGGCATCTCGAATCATGAGGAAGTCTCTTGTGGTTGTGATGAATGTTAATCAGTTTTCTTGAAGTAGAATTTGAACAGGTAAATGGATGAAACCATGTTTCTAAAGCTGCCAGACTGATCTAGAGCAGGAGCGCTGTGTTAATAGTATATGTAGACTGTTATCCCAGCTGTTTGTTATAATGATGCTGTTTTCAGTTACTTTCCTCTCAATAACTTTGCTACCTTTAGCAACCTGGCTTTTATCCTCATCAATTCACTAAAGTTATCAATCATCTCAATCACAGCAGTAGAGATCACACTGAGCCTGGAATCAGGAAGACTCAAGTTCTAATCCTGTTGAGCCACTCAGGGGTTTTCATGACAATCAATTTTGAATCCAACTGACTGTATTACTGTTGTTGTCCCCGTCATCTTCTTCCAAGATAATTAATCGGGGCAGCTAGGTGGCGCAGTGAGTAGAGCACTGGCCCTGGAGTCAGGAGGACCTGAGTTCAATTCTGGCCTCAGACACTTGACACGTACTAGCTGTGTGACCTTGGGCAAGTCACTTAGCCTCAATTGCCTTGCCTTCCACCCTCCCCCCCCAAAAAAAGATAAGAGCCTTCCTAAAATACAGTTAAGCTCTAGTCACAGTATTTCTCTCACCTACTAGTTTAGAAATCCTTCAACAAAAGGGGGTTAGTCTGCCATAGCATGTTCTTGATAAGGCTAGGCTCGCTGTTTGTGATCCTCATTTCCCTTTCAAGTTATTTACCAAACATCCCTTTAAAGATCTATTCTAGATTTTTCCCATGTCAGGCTTACAGATCTATAGTTGGAAGAGTGTTCTCTTCCCTTTTTGCTAAAGCATGCCTTTGTTTCATCTACCTCTCTGAAATAGTTTCTTTAGCTCTGTCAAAAGCTCGAGGAGGGAAGTTGCTTTCCCCTAAGGTTTTCATCTTTTCCAGTCCAACTACTTCCTTCTTGTTAATGAGAATCATTCAAAACAGAATTTTGACTTGGTAGTTCCTACCTTTATGGAAGTTTAAAATGACCATTAAGTAATGTCAAGAAGTGATCTGCTCTGCTTCTAGAAGACAGAGAGTTCCAGTAGAGTCACAGTCCAGCCATAGGTTTCTATCCTATCAATTCTCAGGAATACCTATGATTTCAAATTTGCCCCTTGTATCAGGACCCCTAGTTTTTCTTTTTAAATCCCTAAATTTTTGTGATTTGTGTATAGATAAGAGGAGAGCACAGGTTGTATTATTGATTCATTTCTTGGATTTTGTCTCCTATAAATTCCTAGATTCCTCAGCTATGATTCTTCCTTCTCTGTGGCTACTATCTACGAGAGATAGCTCTGGGGATATATATCAGCAGCTTCATCCTTTCTGGTTTAAGGCTTTTTGATTAGATTTTCAAGATCCCTGACAACTACATTCATGAACTAGTCTTTGTTAGGTGTACAATGGCTCTGTCCAACAACTTGTCAACTATATATTGTAAGCCAGGATCCAGAAATCCAAATCCCATTCTTAGAGACCGCCACTGTAGCCCACTGCCCAATTCTTAAATTAAATTTCCTCTTTTACATTCTTTGCCTTCAATGATGAACAGTGAAGAAAACACAACCTCCACCTCTTTAATTATCACCTACCCAAAACTGAATAATCATTGGATACAATTTTTAGTTCCTTCCAGCAATGTCATTTGTACCCAGGTGAATCTCACCAAAAGTGGACAGTAATCATTGTTTGGGATTGAATCTCAGCAGGTTCTCCATTTTGTTTTGGATACATATCCCAGGAAGATAACAAACTTCTCTCCTGCTGTTATCAGATTTACAGATTCAGTAACAGGCAGGTTATTACCCACTACTCTAAATCTCTCTTTCTTCCTCTGCTCCTCAGTAGGTAATTCCTTGATTGATAAACATCTGGGGCAGTACTAATATCATTCTTGGTAAAACAAGGAGTGTCTCCATCCTCACAGCACCCAGATTTCTTCTCTTCAAGAATATTTTTTCTGCTCTAACAGTATAGCTGTCTGTGGAACTCTCCCATATTCACCATCAACCAGACAAGTGACAAGTCTCCTCTCCTCTTTCACAGATCCCCATTTTCCCCATTGAAGCTTTAAATCTGTTTCCTTTGGTAACCTTTCATTGTCAAAATAAACCACCCCAAATGTGGAGATGTGTTCTCAAAAATGCTCACCAGCTCTGGGAGAGAGACCAGCCTACCCTCGGAACACAGCTAAGTACTGCTGAGGAAGAAATCTAAATCTTGTACAGTGGATACGAATCACTTCCCAATGTCCTCTAGTACCCACAGAAGCAGAGCATCAGCCTTGTTTCAGAAAGCTGCCTAAGCCCCTGGTTAAGACTTTACACAGGTAATCATCCCTTCTTAGGACTTGACAACTCCACTTAAATGCTTTTGTCTCCATACCAGCAAGCCCACAGCCGCAGTGGGGCCCTTTAGTCCAGGACCAATCGCCTCTCACAGCAATCTGCCCCAATCACCAATCTACCCGAGGCATCTGTTTAACCTGCTAATTGATCCACTTTCTTCTTCTCACTTGCCTTGATCTAAATTGCCAACAACCTTTACCTTGCTGGTGTTCCATCCTCCTTAATGGTCACTGATATCGCTTCACTCATAACCCAGAAATGAGCTCCAGAAAAGTCTGTGGATCTAAATATTGTTCTTCAAAAATTTCCTCAGGTCCCTTTGACCCAGCCCTGTCTCTAATACATATTTGCTGTGTATGATCCTGACCAAATCAATTAATTTCTCAGTACTCCAGGCAACTCTCTAGGCTTAGTATCAATGCAGAATGCAGCTCTGGGTCCCAGACCAGAATCTCAGTACAGAATCGTGGAAGACACATCTTGGCGTTAGGAAGCCTCCTTCCCAGGGACTGTCGTTGTTATTTTGTTATTTAAGTCACGTATGATTTTTCTCTACCCCATTTGGGGTTTTCTTAGCAAAGACACTAGAGGGGTTTGTCATTTCACAGATGAGGAAGCTGAGGCAAACAGAGTTAAGCTGCTTGTTCAGAGTCACATGGCTAGTAATGTCTTCGGTCAGATTTGAACTCTGGAGGATGAGTTTTCTTGTGACTCCAGGCTCAGCACTCTACCCATTGTGCCACCCAGCTGCCCACAACGACATCTTGAAAATCTTGGAGTTAGAAAGCCTCCCTCCCAAGAACTACAGGGCAGTAAACTCTGAGGGGCAGTGGTGGCAATATGGGGCTCTAATCAAATATTAATTCAATTTAAGACCTGCCTGTGTCAAGCCATTCCAAACAATACTACAGAAAGGTCAAATCCTGGCATAGAGAAACGAATAAAAATAGAAGGAATACTGAGTACCAGTCTATCAAAGAGACTATAAAATTCTCTTAACACATATTAAAAAGCAAAGAAAAATGGAATAAGTAAAGAAATAAAGAATCCTGTGGAATCCCGGTAGAGCACAGAATACGATATGTTCCAGGATAGTTCAAAAGGTAAATGAATACTAGAATAGAACTTAGGAGGAAAAAATACAAAAAATTCATAGCTTTCATAGAAATAATTATCAGAAAAGAAAAAACTCAAATGCATGATGACAAGTTTCTCCAAAGAAGCAAAAGAAGTAACAGATTTAAAATCAGAAACACTGCAGAGAAGCACAATCTGAAAGAAGAAAAACGAAAGGCAATAATTTTAAAAGAACATATAATCTTTATGAGAAGAAAAAAACCACTGATCTAGAGACAAGTTGCACAGAATCCAATACGGTCCATAAGTCTCCAAGAAAAGTATGACAAATTGAAAGGTATTAATATCATAATGCAGGAAATACAAGAAAACTGACCAGAATTTCTGAATACAGAAAATAAAGCAACAATGGAAGGAATCCATAGATCATCTCCGGGAAAAACAAAACAAGACAGGCAAAACTCAACATCTCAAACTTTAAGACACACACACACACACACACGTTAATTTTAATTCCAATGCCACACAATATATTTTATTAACGGTCAGGAGAAATAACTTCAACTATAAAGAAAATGAAATTCAAATAATACAAAACTATTCTGCAATCAATAGAAACAGAAGAAAGGAACGGAATAATATATTCTAAAAACCAAAGAAATTCAAGGTACAACCCAAAATGAGACACCTTACAAAAAAGATGAACTTTCAATAAAAGACATTTGAAGAATTCTTGAAAAAAAAAAAAACAGAATTGAACAGAACATTTGACTGCAAACACCAGAAATAACAAAAGCTGGCAAATACAACTTTGAAAGAAAAAAGTAATGAAATAAATTACCCCATTTCTAGACGTAAAAAAACCAGAAAGACTGATCTGCAGGAGAAAATGAAAACAGAGGTATCACCAAGAGACTTTTAAGTACAAAAGAGGATAAAGATAAAAGTAGAATCTAAAGAAATAGAAGTAAAGATGGAGAAACAAAAGTGAAGCACCACAGACTTCACACCTCAAACCCCTGAAAGCAACTCAAAGTATTCTGTGGGTCAAAGCTACTGACAGGAGGAAAGGAGGCAGGGGGAAGAGGGAAAATGTAATGTACTATAAGCAAGTCATGAGTGGACAATGAAAAGCAGATAGTAACTTCTATCCTCACCACAAGGAGAGGGGCTTCAAGGGAAGAGAAGGGGAGGCATAAGAAGGTTACTGAAACCAAGGATGAAATGGGAGCTTCAAACCAAAAGGGTCAGAGGGTCCTTAGAAAGTTCTCCCATGAGGGAAGAAATATATGTCTGCAATGGCAGATGAAAGAGCCTGAGGGAGCTGGTGCACAGGGATATCACTGTGTCTGGAAGAGGGCTGTGCCCCCAAGGATAGCATCCTGGCTAATGAGATGAGAAAGCTGAGCTCCTGGGGTAACTGGCACCCAAAAGGGTGTGAGAACATGGACACAGAAATGAGATCATAAGCAGATGATAAGGAGAAGGATCATGGGGGCCCAACTGAACCACACGGGTTGGGACACAGATTATTTTCTACCATGGTATACCACTTTTATCCTCGTTTCTTTGCTCATCAATTGATAAAAAGGAATGATGGGTAAAAAGCTACAAAGAAAATAACAAATTGGTAAGAATAGGAAGCTCAAACTTGATACTTTAGAAACTTTAAATCCACGATGCATGTAAGATTAATGAAGGAAAAAGAATATAGACCATAAACTAGAGAATGAAAATTCAAGATGAATAGATGTGATAAGCAGAGAATTAATGAAAAGAACAAGGTAAAGAAATCTTTTTTAGAAAAAAGGGGAAAAAGGAAAGAAAAAATTTGGAGAGAAGGAAAGGAAGAAAAATTTGAACTACTCATTTAATGAAGAGTAGAAAACAGAGGTAACAAAAGGAAGAATTAGATAAGATAAAGAAAAAGATTAAGAATTAAAAATCACAACCCCTCCCCCAACCAAATCCAGGATAAATGGAAAGGAGAAAGTGAGGAAAGAGGAAAAAAAGCCTGTAGGAAGTAAATGTGGAAAAATTTGCAAAAAGTTTTTCTTATAAAGGTCATATAACTAAAATATAAAAGGAAGTGATTCACATTTTTTAAGACTAAGATCCATTTCCCAATCAGTGAATGGTCAAATGGTATGAATAGGAAGCTTTCGAAGGGGAAAAAAAAATCCAATCTATAAATAATCGAATGAAAAAATGCTCCAAATCATAAATATGACAAAAGAGGAAAATAACAAATGTTGGAGAGTCTGCAGGGAAGCAGGCACATGAATACAATCTGGTAGAACTATGAACTGGTTGAGCAATCTAGAAAGCAATCCCTAACTATGTCCTAAAAGTCCTTGAACTGTGCTTATACTTTAACCCAGGGATATCACTATTAGATCTATTCCCCAAAGAAATTTTTAAAAAGAGAAAAAGATCCATATGTTTAAAAAAATACAGCAGCCATTTTTTGTACTAGAAAAGAACTGAAAACTAAGCAGTATCTATAAACTGGGGAAAGGCTAAACAATTAAGTATATGAATGTAATGGAATGTTATTGCACCATAAGAAATGATGGGAAGATGTGTGAACTGATACAAAATGAAGCAAAGAGACCCAGGAAAACAATGTATACAATTACATTATGAAGAAAGACAACTTGAAAAGACTAGAAACCTCTGATCAATGAACAACTGTGATTCTGGAGGAACAAAGAAGCAGCATGCTAACCACGCCCTGACAGAGGCGTCATGGACTCCAAATGCAGAATGTGAAGTGAATTTCTGAACACAGCTAATGCAGGAATTTGCTTTGATTATGCATATTTATTATGAGGGTTTTCTTTTTCTTTCCTTTTTATTCATTTGGGAGCAAGGAGAAAGAAAAAGAAAAAAATAAATATTTCTTAATTGAAAAAAAATTTAATTACAATGAAAGAAAGCCTGGGAAGAGAGATTATCCAGAGTTCATAAAGCAAATATTAACACAGAGGTATTAACACAAGGTAGGTACAAAGTACTAACTGAAAAGAGTAAAGGGAACCAAAAAAAATCCTTTTTAAAAAAAGTAATACTAGAAATTTGGTAGAAAACATAAGCCTAATTCTCATAATTTTAAATGTGAAAGGATTAAACATTCGATAAGCTCCACAATCTGTTGCTGACACGAAACACATCTAAAACACAAAAATATACCCTGAATCAAAATGAGAGGCTGAAACTAAGTTTGCTGTGGTGGATTCAAAAAAGCCAGAATGGCATTTGTGCCATCAGACAAAACTCAGAGAAGAACAAGGAAATGATACTCTCTCTGCTCAAAGGAACAACATACTTCAAACTAATATTAATCTTAAAAATACACAAAAGTGACTAGAATAATCCTCTCAGCAACACCTAACAAAGGGAATTTACAGGACTGAACATACTGCTGGAAAATGGAGAAAACTATGAGATGGAGTATGCTTTATGATTGGGAGAACCAAAAAATACAGATATTTCATTGCACCACATAGAACTTTCACAAAAACAGACCATGTATTAGGGCAGAGAAATATTGCAAACAATATAAAAAGGAAAAAATACCAAATTCATTCTTTACAACCTGAAAAGCAATCAGAATAGTAATCAAGTCAGGCAACACAATCAAAGACACTAAAATTTGTAGACTATGACTAACAGTTCTCAGAGAAAAAGTAATATCCCTAAATCATACAGTAACAAAATTGAAAAAAGGGAATTTAATGAATGCACATTTTTAAAATAAACAAACAGAAAAATCTTGAAAATTAGCAGAGAAAAAATTAAATTTGAAACCAAAAAGAATATAAAAATGATAAACAAAAGTAAAAGCTGGTCCTTTTGAAAAGACTAACAAAATTGAAAAACCTGTAGCCTACCAGATTAAAAAGATACAAAATCAAATCAACAAAATAAAATACAATAGAAGTCATAAAAAACACCGAGAAGAAATAAAAAGAACTACCAGAATTTACTATGGACCATTATATACAAACAAAACTGAGAATACATAAGGAATATATATATATATATATATATATTCTTTTTGGAATGGAATGGGAGGAGTATCCATTGTTATCGTGGACACCTATACTGATGTCATTGCATTTGGAAGGAAAGAGATGTAGCCATGGTTCTTGGCACTAAGAATCCTCACCCACTGTGGCTGTGGTGCCATCTTTGTGCCTGCTGGGCTGGGCCTCCATAGTCGTGAAGGCCCCAGCCTTGTCCCATGTGGGGATGCTGGGATATGGCACAAGCTTGTTCTCTTAGTGAGAACATCAAGGACTCAGGAACTGCTGGTACTCCAGGCTCCAGGCCCCTGGCCCCAATGCTTTTAATACCTTGGTCAAGGCTGCCATTGCTGTCAGCAACAGACCTGCCCTGGAGAAGTGGACAGCCCCACCTCCACAGACCACTCCTACACTGAATTCCCAAAGCTGCCTCCCATATCTGTCCCCTCTTCCTGTTTACCCTATGCTGCCCAACCAGTGAAGCCCTTCCCCACCCTTCCCAGATCCCATTTCCCATCTGAGAAGCTTCTGATAGAGATGTTAAAGATCCTTTCCAGTGGATGCCCAACTCCCCCCAGAGTGACCTAAAAGGAATTTGAAAGGGGGACACTGAGCGTCCTCCTTCTTCTGCTCTCATCCCAGAATTGGGTCCTTTTCTCTGAGACCGACAACAACGTCTTCTGCTCGGCCACATCTGGTACATGTACAAATCAGATGTAGCAGGGACCTGCGGCTCTCCCCACCTTACCCCTTGAGTTTGAGGCCTGTGGAGTATGGGCCCTGGGGGACACCCACCTATTCACTTTAGGACAATCACTAAGAAAAAAAATACAATTTCCTCAGATAGATGGGGAAAGTTAACGTTGAGCCCATACTTGAAAACTTACATCTTGGTAAAGTCTGCCTCTACAAAGCCAAGGTCACCTCTGCACCAAGATGCAGATGGGTATTTGAGGTCACAGTTCCATAGTACTTTTACATGATGTTTTTCAAGCTTCCTTTCAAGCTAAGTTTGGGGGTAAACATGATGATAACACCTTGGAATATTTTCTCCAAATGATAAAGAGATAAAGAAGCTCTACAACTATCCACTGAAATAGTGAAAGCAGGATCACAGAATTCTAAGCTAAAAGGTCCTTAGAGATCTTTTCTTCAACCACACCCATTTTACAGAGGAAGAAAACTGAGGCCCAGACAGGCCTAGAACTGATTTGATTTGTTCACATCATGCAGGTAATAAGCAGCAAAACCCAGGCCTTGTGACTCCACAAAGCCAGGCCTCCTTCTCCGCCACCACCCTCCCTCTCAAGATCCCATTATCACAAGGATGCCACAGACCGTAATGCAACAGCACACTCCATAGCTGTCGGATCTTCAGGTGCCATTCGTTAGGCCAATGATAAACTATAGGTCTAACCACTCACTTTCCATTTCAAGATATTTCTCTGACTTTTTCTTATTGTGACAGACAGCAGATTGATTAAACCTAGTCATGGGATTTGACACTATAGCCATTGGCTCCTATTTGTTGATTACTATTGATTTTCTTTGATACTTCATTTAAAAATCAATAGTTGGAAAGAAAAACAGGCCTGGTCTGCACACACTTAAACACACTGTTGTGCTCTAGAAGGGGCTGCCGTCTGGGCCTGGCCCTGACGTCCAATTATGAGAAAGGCTCTTAAACAGGTGAAAGCAAGGCCTTCTGATCGATCCATGGGCACTTTTCTTTCCCAATCAGAGGAAGTGGCTATAAATTAGGCTCATCAGCACTATTTTCAAGGCATTCGTAAAGCAAATAACTGTAAACTCTTTTTTGCCCTTTGGTGGTATTTGTACTGAGGAAGAGCATGCCTTAGAGTGAGTACCTGGAGTTCATGCGGGCTTTCAGCTTTTTGGCTTTCTTCTTGTTTTTTTGCCTGTCGTCTCCATCTTTCACAGGTTCCGTTGGTGTGGAGCTTTCAACCACAATGTCAACAATATACTTCTTCAGTGACAGATGCTCCTGCAAAAGACATCAAAACAACATCTGATTTCCACGGGCTTTGTGAGTGTACAAGATTTGCCCACTGTTGCCCATAAGAATTCTGAAAAGAGTTTAAGACAGTAATGTGCACATATAACTTGTTACACAAGTTATGATCCTGTCCTGTTTATAAGCTGCGCTAAGTATTTCACATCAGCTTGTAGAGGACCATTATTTCTCTCAGGGCACTAAGAAGCAATTTATATGAAAAAAAGGAACAAAACATTTACAAATGAGTTATCAATGCTTCTATGCTTCCCAAATAAGAATAATGTATTTGTATTCCCTTCTAGGAGAAGAAGGCTCCATATCTTTTGCAAAGACCAAAATCAGTAATCACAGTAAAAATAACCCTGGGAAATAAGCCCAAGTTCCAAATCAAATAAAAGCAGTAATAAAAAGAAATTAAGAATCATTTCATTCTCCTCCCCAGATGCTACCAAAGAAATTCTATATATAGCATTACAGGCTTGTTATAATCTAACTCCAGTTTACCTTTTCAACCTTGCTTCATATTACTTCCCTTGACATAGTCTATGTTTCAGCCAAACTATGCTCACTCCCTGCTTCCCACACTCAACATCCCATTTCCAGCCTTGGTTGTTTTCAAACAACGAGCTCCGAAGAACTCCTTCCCTAGGCTATGAAAATGGAGCAAAAGTTCTGATATATCTTAACCAAGCTGAAAAAACTTCAAGTATGAGCTCGGTAAATTTGTTCTTTGAGACTCTAAGCTAAGTTCAGGGAAGCTCATGAACAAAGTAGTGGCCACCAGGCAAGGAATTTTTCAGCCAAAACAACTTTAAAGTCTAGAAGAAAAAAAAAAAGATGCTATGTAGGGAGAGGGAGAATCCATAAAAATGAAACTATATATTTCTAAATTAAGTATTTGAGTACTACATAAAGAAAAAGATTGTTTAAAAAATGCCATACTGAAATACGGCGGATATGGAATATTCCACTGGATGAAAGCGTTGTGTATTACTAATCTGGGGCTGGAAGACATTTTGAAGTCGCTTAGCTTAACCCACTCATTTTATTTGTGAGGAACAGCGAGGTGAAGCGACATGCCCAAAGTCAGACAGTGAGTAAGTGGCAGGTATAAGATTCAAATCTAGTCCTGTGACTCACATTCAGTGTTCATCCCACTGAAATATGCCATTATTCCCTTAAGCCTGTCAAACAAGAGCCACATTAAACTGATATACTTAAATAACTCACTGACTCTAAAAATGAAAAATAATTAGCATTCCTATTCCAAATAAAATGGAAAACGAACAGCAGTAAAGGTTCTTTTCCATTTCTTGGAGAAGTCTAACAGATGAAAAACAACCACCACAACAAAGCAGTCAAAGGAACTCAAGAACAACCTCAACTAGCAATCGTTCAATCTCCTTAACGAAGAGGCAAAGCAGCCAAGGGCAATACTGCTTAAATAATAGTAGTGAGGATGTGACACAAACAGTGAAAAGCTGTAAAAGTGAAATGAACATCAACGAAGCTTGCCAACTAAGGCAGAACACTGCAAGAGGATTTATATATGAAATTAGGACAAAAAAATTAGACATTTAACAGAATCATCTACTTGGCCTTCTAAAGCAACGGTCTCATCAAGGAGTACCATGTTTGACCTCTACCATGTCAGTACAAGGAGATGCAAGGCAGCAGAAGTAGGACTTGGAAAAAATGAAGCCGAAAAAAAGGAATCAATGAATCAATCAATCACCAAGTATTTATTAAGTGTATTAGGGGCCAGGTGCTGTGCTCGGTAATGGGAATTAAAAGAAAAGATGGAAATAGACTCTACTTTGTCATCTTGCTTTTCATCTCCTCTCTCTATAAATATTACACATACTGAGTTATTTACACACTGTCTCCCCCACTACAGTGTAAGCTCATGAAGGACAAGAACTGTTGTTGTTTTCTAAATCATTCCTTGGGTCCCCATGGCTCACTATAGCGTCTGGCACACAGAGACAACTGATAGCTCCAGCAAAGTTGCAGGTGATAAAATAAACCCTCAAAAATCACTACATTTTAAAATTTTATTAACTAATTCCAAATAACTACAAAATGCACAAAATACTTGGGCATCAATCTACCAAAGCACACCAAAGACTTGCATAGATTCAATTCAAAAGTGCTCCTTAAATAAAGAACTTGAATAGCCAGAGGAATAGTTGGTGCTCATTGCAGAACCATGCCAACCTAACAAAAATAACCAAAACATCCAAGTTAGCTAACACTTGTGATGATACGTCAATCAAATTATCCAAGAGAAACTCTGCAGAACTGAAAAAAATAATAAAATCTGTTTGGACAAATAAAAGATCTAGAACCCTGAGGGAAATGATGCAGAGATTCAGGGTGAAAAAAGGAACTGGCACTTGCAGATCTCACTATATTATAAAACAGCTGGCATCAAAGCCATCTGGTATTAGTTTAAAAACAGAGAGCAAAATCAATCACTGGCACAGACTAGATAATGAAGAATTGGAAATGAGAGAATTCAATAACCCAGTGTTTAATACATCAGAAAACAGAAAACAGAAATTACTTAAGAAAAAACTGCCTATTTGAGGAAAAACTGCTGGGAAAACTGGAAAGCAGTTTGGCACTATATTTCATATTCCAAATGGAAAGATGACTAAAGATCAGACTAAAAATATCACATACTTCTCACAACTATGGAAAAGAGATGCATTGTTAACCAAACAAGAAATACAAATACAAAAAATAAAACAGACAATGCTGATTACATGAAACTGAAAGCTTCTGAAGAGACAAGATTAATGTGCCTAGGACAAAAAGGGAAGTGGTAGAATGGGGGCAGAAATTTTTTGAATAAAATTTCTCTAAAAAAGGTGTGATAGCCAAGATATAGAAAAAATTGACAAATATGTATGAGACCAAAAGCCATTCCTCAATGAATAATTTGTGAAAGGATATGAACAAAAAGTTTTAAAAGAACTAGAAACTATTTTTTTCTAAACATTCTCTTTTTTCTTTAGTTCTAAACTATCTTTCCCTCCAGTTGCTGCCCTACCCATTCAGAAGGCAAGCAAAAAGATACGCATTATACCTGCAAAGTCATGTAAAACATATTTCTACATAAGCCATGACTGAAAAATACATAGCTAGATTGAAAGAAGGAAGCAAGATAGGAAGGAAAGAAGGAAGGAAGGGAGGAAGGAAAGAAGGAAGAAAGGAGAGAGGGAGGGAGGGAGGGAGGGAGGGAGAAAGAGAGAGGGAGGAACGGAGATCTCTCGTTTAAAAAGAGCCTTAAAGATGGCATTTTGCTACAAATACTTTTTTATAATCAACAAACAATAAAGTCACTCATATTTTCTATATCTTTCAGTTAATTGAACTCAGGTCTTCCTGGCTCTAGGCACTGCACTCTTACCAATGAACCCCTTCTTCTTGCCTCTATACAGTAGTATAGTGTTCAATAAACCCAAAGACCACAGCTACTTGGGGAATGTCTCAGTATCTGACAAAAACTCCTAGGAAAAGTGGAAAGTAGTCTGGTAGAAATCAGGTTTAAACTAATGTCTCACAATGTATCCCAAGATAAACCAAGTGGAAACATGACCTAGATAAAAGGTCACATCATAAACGAATTAGAGGATAAAGGAAGAAATGTCCTTTTATATCTATGGCTAGGGAAAGAATTCATGACCAAACAAGTGACAGAGAGGCTAGGCTCACTGATGATAAAATGGACAATTTAGTTTGTAGAAGATTTTAAAAGTCTGTACAAACAGAACCAATGTAGTTAAAATTAGAAAGGAAACAGCTAAATGAAAAACATATTGGAAGCAAATTTCTCTGACAAAGGTCTAATTTCCAAAATATATAGGGGATTGATTAAAATTTATGATTACAAAAATCATTCCCCATTTGATAAATGATCAAAAGATATGAATAGGCAATGTTCAAGAGAAGAAATTCAAATTATCAATAGCCAGCTGGAAAAAATGCTTCAAATTACTAATAACTAGAGAAACACAAATAAAAGTAGCTCTGAGTTTTCACATCACACCCATCTGGGTCATGCCCACAAAATGTGAGTCTCCCAAAGCTGTGTCCTGGGCCTTTTCTCCCTTTTTTACTATTTTGTTTGGTGATCTCATCAGCTCCAAAAGATTAAATTATCTCTATGTAGATGACTCTAACATCTACTTATCCAGCCTTCACCTTTCTCCTGGCCTCTGGTCTCAAATCGCCAATTTTCTATTGAGCGTCTCAAAGCTCCATCACTCTTGGGCCTCATCCCCCTTAGATGACTGCCACAGCCTGCTGATTTACCTGCTTCAAGTCTCCACCACAGCTCATCCTTCACTCAGTTATCAAAGTCATTCTCCTAAAACCCAGACCTGACAGACCTGAATATGCCACTTCCATATTCAAAAAATGCCAGTGGCTCCTTATTTCCTGCAGGATCAAATATAAAAGCCTCTGTTTGTCTTCATCACCTGACCCCTTCCTACCTTCTCAGTCTTCTTACATCTTACTCTCTGCTATGTACTCTATCATTTAGTGGCATTGGCCTCTTCGCTATTCCTTGAACAAGACACTCAATCTCTAACTCCATGGCTTTACATTGGCTGTCCCCACGTCTGGAATTCTCTTCCTCCTCATCTCTATATCCTGGCCTACCTGGCTTCCTTCAAGTCACAGCTGAAATCCCCTTTTTTTCAAGCAGCTTTCTCAGTCTTTCTTAATTTTAGTGCCTTCCCTCTGAGATTATCTCAAATGTATCCTTCAAATATCCCATTTGTACATAGTTGTTTGCCTGTAGTCTACCCCATTACACTGGAGATCCTTGAAGATAAGGATAGTTTTTGTTTTTCTTTGTATCCCAATGCTTACCACAACGCCTGATAAATAGTAAACATTTAAGGCTTCTTGACTCCACTAAAAAACAGTTCTGACCACATGACTCCAGTACTCTATCAACTCTGGTGGCTCCCTATTATTGCCAGGATCAAAAACAATCTGCTAGTTGGCATTAAAACCATTACAAACCTGACTTCACCCTACTTTAGCCACTCTTGTTAGACATGACTCCCTTCGTACACGCTACAAGGCGGGCCAAACAAGCTTTCTTTCTGTCCTCACACTAAGCACCATTTCCTACATCTCTGCTCAAGCCTAGAAGGTTCCACTCAGGGTTCAACCTGAAGCCTTTCCTGATCTCCAGCTCCTAGTGCCCATCTTCCAAAAGTCAACTCACATTTACCTTCTAATAGATTTTGCATGTGCCTGTACATGCATATTGTCTCCACTGAGAGAATTTAAGCTCTGCAAAAGCAAGGACTGCTTTTTTCCCGTCTTTGTGTCCCCCAGGCCCTAATATGTATTTGTCAGACTGACTGACTGATGGTTGCCAATCATTTGGAGAACGGGTAAACTGTAGCCCATGAATGTAATGAAGTGTCTCTGTGCCAAAAGAAAGGATGAATGTGAAATATTCACAGAAGGATAGGATAATATTTACAAATGAATAAAGAACCAAGAAAAGTGATGCACATGATGAACGACAACAGTGTAAACGAAAGGAGGAATAAAGTAAAACTGAATGCTATGGAGTTACAGTGACTGAGCCTGACCCTAGAGAAGAGACAAGAAAAAGCATGGCGACGATGGGAAACTATGAGGAAAGAACAGACTGTCTGATGAGCCTGCTGGAAATTTTTTGTCTTTCTTTTTAAATCTTTCTTACAGGAGATAGATAACTAGTTGGAAGCCTTAGCGATACATACACTAACGAATGTGATGTAACAGCAAAATACACCTATGAAAAACAACTTTTTAAAAGGAAAGCACAGTTTTGTGATGAGATTCACAGGTAGGATCAATTTTTTAGAGTTTTATTTTGAATCAGGAAGGAAAAATCTGATCAAATATGTAAATAGGAAGATATTCATTATTACCTTAAAAATTGAAAGCCTATTTCTACCCAGCCAATTTTATCACTAGTTGTAAAGTAAAAACCATAAGAAAGAAAAGAAATGCTAATTTCTTAGATAGAGTCACTTAAAAAAAATCTACAGATATTATCAAAAAACTAATGAAGAATGAGAGAACAAAAGTCAATCTGATTCATGCCTGGCACATTTACCTAAAGAAAAGGGAAATCTTGAAATGCACCAAAGATACCGTCACAACAAGAGAGGTGACCATTGGGAACATAATCAAGAAAAAAAGCCAAGCCTCATGAACTGAAATCTCAAGAGATGGTACACAGTTTGATAAAACTTTTCATTACATGAATTCTACTGAACAGCTGTGACCCCTCTTACTGGAAAGTTCTTTATTGAAGCATTACCATTTTGAAAAGCTCAACAACAAATAGCTACACAATGACAACTTTATGTAACAGATAAGGTATATGTGAAAGACACAACTCAACCAATCTATTTTTCTATATGGGTAAAATAAGTCTACACGGTTTATCCAAGTTAAAATCTATATACATTAGTGCCTAAAGTGACAGCATGAGCAAAATGCAGCTAATCCACTGCCTGAAAACAGACACCATAGAAAGGAGACAAGCCATCTTCCGATATAGGATGACAGTCCACCAGCTGTCTCCCTGCCACTCAGGGCCAATTACAAATGCTCTATCAGCTTTCTGATAGGTGGGGATGATGAATGAGGACAAGCCTTGTATCTTTTTTGCAGATTCTGATGTTCCTTTCCTGATTTAATCTAAGGCTTAACAGATTACTCAAAGACAAGTACAGAGTTCAACAAGCTTATTCATTTATCATATTGCAAGGACTGAGAGGTCTTTAGCTGTCAATAACATAACACAGGATGACTTCAAAATATGTAATACAAATGAAATGGGTCCACTTTAACAGAAGATTTTCTCAAATTTCAAAAAGAGCAGTTTGGATTAATATCAAACTTCATTTTTAGAAATGATTTAAGTAAGACCTGATTAATAATACCCTATGCCCCGAGTTAACAGTCCCTTCTCTAGCACAGATCAAAGTAAAAGATTATCACAAGTAAAACACCAAGCATGTTTCAGTTGTGAAAAAATATTATGAAGAACTCACATGGTATTGAACAACAACGTGGCTCTACAGAAATAACAACTGCCATTCTAAGTTTCTGTTAATATTTTCATATGTAAAAAGCAAAGTAGAATTTTCTTCAAACTTTTGCAGCACATGGTACTAGAAAGACCACTGGAATGGAGATGCAGAGTCCTAGTCATGGCCCTGCTGCTAGCTAGCTATACAATAGTGTGCAGTTTGCTGTGCCAGAGTAAAGGGCACTGCTCTGGGAATCAGGATCCCAAAGTTCTGGTGCTGTACTGGTAATTAAGGTGGGACTTTTTTTTACTGTTTTAGAATGCTAAATTAATTAAGTGCCTTTGATTAAGTCTTCCTACTGTGCAAAGTTCCAGGCACACACCCTTTTGCTAACTAGATGTAAAGCCCCAGGCTTACACCCTTTTTTGCTGATTAGGTGTGAATCCTTGGAGCTCTAAACAGAGTATTAAAAACTCAGAAGCTAGCATTTTGTCTGGGGCTCACTCATGGAGGAGTGTTGATGTGGAGACTCTGGGCAGCCGTTGTTAAGAGCTGCCCCCCACCCCAACCCCTTTGAAGAAACCCGGATGTTTTGTTTTGGGGGCTCTTACTCACTGGAAAGGTGGAGCGTGACTCTGGGCAAGCCGTTGTAACTGCCCCCTGACTTTGCTAACCCAGATGTTGGTTTATATTTGGTCTGTTTATAATGTATGTTTGTAATTTGTTTGTATTCGCTCTGAAGTTCAGGTTGCTGGCTTTTCCTCCTGAATTATGTGAATTATCTTTGTATGCTGGATTAAAGTGAGATTGTTGACCCCTCAAAGTTGCTTTCCTTAGTAAAGCAGATCAAAGAATCTGTGTTAGCAGCCCTCTGTGTGCTGGTTGTTGTTGGTTTTACACAGCCACAGTAGCTGCTAGACAAATTGTTGCTACAGGTGCCAACGTCACCACTTAATACTCTGGTGATTTTGAGCAAGTCACCTACCTATGCGTGACCTGTCTCAAGTTTCTTCATATGCAAAATGAAAGGGGTGACCAGTTCGGAAAATTTTAACTCTAACTAAATTAACCTCCATTAAAAATAACTTCCTGTTGTTCTATAAAGGCTAAAAGTAGTGCTCTCATTGCACTGTTTGTTCTCCTTAGAATGTATGCTGCCTTTTTAAAAAGATTCAGATTAGTGTTCATATATATATATAACTCTTGTCCCCATTTCTACCATAAGAATGTAAATAAGGAGACATGTGAAATCAATTTTTGCTTAGATCTTTCATTAGCCTAGAGAATTTTCTCTTTAAGAGTTAAAACCACAATTTGTTTTCCCCATTATACACATATAAGTGGAAGGCTAATAAGGACTACTTAACCCCTGCCTAAGTCTATTATTACAGAGCTAAAATAATGTATATACATAAAGTTTTAAATTTACAAATTTAAATTTACAATTCTGCTCACAGTAGCTCAGTGTAGTAGGCATTGTAAGGATTCTTCTTCCTATTTTACAAATCATAGATTTTAAGGTGAAACAGAGGTCATCTAGGCTGCCTCTCTCTGAGCCTTACTGAAGTTAAGGGATTTGCCTAAGGGAGGGGTGGGGAGCCTGTGGCCTTGAGGCCACATGTGGCCCTCTAGGTCCTTGGTGTGGCCCTTTGACTGAATCCAAACTTCATAGAACAGACCCCTTTAATAAAAAGATTTGTTCTATAAAACTTGGACTCAAAGGAACGACCCAAGGACCTAGAAGGCCACATGTGGCCTCCAAGTCCCAGGTTCCCCATCTTTGGCCTAAGGGAACACAGGGAGTAAAGAGCAGGGTTGGGGTTTGAACACAGGTCATCTCCTCAATTCCATATCAGGCAATATAGCTGTTGTCTTGAAGCTGAAAAAGGATTCTGAGAGGCTGAGATGATCATGGGCACAGAGCCTAGCATGCTAGAGCCGGGATTTGTAAGCAGGCCTTTTGAGATTCCAAAGTCAATGCTTTTTCTAGTATGTTACAGTGTCTCACTGAAATTTGAAACATGAAATACCTGAGAGCCATGACATGAGATTTCATCATCTTGTACCTTCGTGAGAAGACATCCTATGGAGCCTCAGAGTGGCATACAGCAGTGGTGTCAAATTCAAAGAGAGATGCACACCAGCACGCCACAGAATGATTTAGAAAAATACCAAGTAACATCACCTATACTGCACCGTATTTTTACTTCTTTTGCCAACGATGTTTTACTCTGGTTCTGACTATGCTGGCTGCATGTGGCCCTTGAGTCTGATGCTCTTAAGTTGTTGAAGGATATGCCAACCAAGTGCAGGCTCTGGCAGGCCTGACCACACTTTCATCCTGGTGCCAGGAGCAGACTACATCAGCTGACTGAAAGCCAGTCTAGCCAAGGCTGAGATCACACTGCAAGGCTGGCCATGAGGTACCCCAGAAAACAGATGTACTTAAGAAGACAATCAGATAGTCTCTCTGCATACAAAATGAGTCCTTCTGAAATGTCGGATGTGATCGACTGATGGCGGCCATCCTGGACTGAAGTCTTTCTCTAACTTCTAGTCCTGCTGCTATTCCTCACATGAGATTTTCCATTTCCTGTCTCCATGACTGTGCAGGCTGTGCCCCATGTCTAGAAGGCATTTCCTGCTCACCTCTGCCTCATAAAATGGACAGCTTCCATCAAAGCTCAGCCCAGGCACTGCCTCCTCCCAAACCTCTTTCAGATCCCTCCAGAAGGATCTCTCCCTCATCCCCCTAAGTGCCTTGTATTTACCTCTCGTACCTTTCCCATTTACTTGAACGTGGACATGGAGATAACATTGGCTGCCTGGGGGCAGGGACTGTTCTATCTTGTCTCAGGCTCTACCACCTGGCAGATTTTTAGTAAAGGCTTCTTGACTGACTGATGGGAGAATAAGGGAAGAGAATAAGTGTATATTAAGCACCTACTATATGCCAGGTACTGTGCCAAGCAATTTATCAATACGATATGATTTTATCCTCATGATAACCTTATGAGGTAGGTGCTATTAATTATCCCTGTTTTATAGCTGAGGAAACTGAGGCAGACAGATTAAGTGACTTGTTCAGGGTCTCACAGCTAGTAAGTGTCTGAGGCTGGCTATAAACTCAGATCTTCCAGATGCCAGGCCCAGCACTCTATTCACTGTGCCACCCAGCTGCTTTAGTTGGTGATGTAGAAGATGATCATGGGTTCCTGAAGGTCATGTGAACACAAGCTATAGTAGATACTATTATAATTGAAAATGCTTGAAGTCTGAACACTAGGATCAATCATGAGTCAAATGTCTCCCAGGAACCAGCTGGGTCACTGGGTGATGAGTATTTTGTCCATAACTTCTAAAAGATCATCCGTGAAGCTGCAGAGATGGGTCAATCTCCTTTATACGTGGCTGCTTGCATGTTGTCTGTGAGCTCCTTGAGAGAAGGTCTGGTCTTTTGCCTTTATATCCCTGGCACTTAGCAAACAACAGCCACTTAATAAATGCTTACTGACCATCTGAGAAAGTAACAATAATAAATGAAATCACATATGTTTGGTATTAATAGTATGCTTTTTTGTAACTTCCAACCAAGGTAAGTAGGTTTTATTTGCATATGTAATAATTAATGGACAAACAAATTACATGATGCAGAAGATTGTTTTTACCAATACTTCCTGTGTGACACTTTGTATACAAATATTTAGTGCTAAACCAACCAAAAAACACAGTTTAAAGTGCTGTTCTGACGTCTGGCATTTTGGAACTGACATACATTTTCCAAAACTTGGGATACAAGAGTAATTTTTTAAAAATTATTTTCAACTGATAAGCATTCATTTTCTTCCCCTCCCATCTCTATTCTCCCCACCCTATGCACGCCCTTGAAGAAAAGAAAAGGAAACCCTTGTAAACAAATATGTCTAGTCAAGCAAAACAAAACCCCACATTGGCCATGGCCAGAACGGAATGTCCCATTCTGCGTCTTGAGTCCATATCCCCTCTCTGCTCCATCACGATGGATTACTGTCCTGATCAGAGGTCTTAAGTCTCTCAAAACTGTCTTTACCATGTTGTCATTATTTAAATTGTCTCCTGGTTCTTTAACATCTAATTAGTCTCTCTTCTATTAAGACTATAACACACCAAAATCCAAATATTAAGGCTTTGATCCATTGCTATTATGTGTAAATAAGTCTAAAATTCGGAAAACAAGTTACTTTCTATAAGTTGGTCATGTCAGTACTATGGAATTTCAAATACATTTTCTCATAGAAACCTTTTCTGTATGCTGGTTAGAGTCTTGGAGCCTAGCCCACAAAAGCCTATTTAATCAATAATGAAATTGAGACAGTTGAAACACAACTGTGATTAAAAATAGAAGGCTGTAACAGAATGTTAGAATTACTGGGAACCTCAGCAAGCTGTCTCTTTGGACAGATGAGGAAAATGAAGCCTAGGAAAGTAAAGTGTAACCTCTCACACCTAGTAAGCGTCAAGAGGAGAACTCAAACCCTGTTCATCGGAACTTGCCTTTGAGTGTTTTTTACACAATTCCATTAGTGTGATTATAGAAAGTGGCCCCAGGAAGAGCCTGGCCAAGCTGTCCCAAATACCTCTGCCTACTTAACAAAGGAGGCTACTAACCTGAGAAGGCAGAAGTTTCATGAAGTGTGAATATGGACCTGAACAGTCCTCCTGCCACCCAAGAGTAATCAATTCACGGTCGCCTCCTACACCAGGCCTCTGCTCTTGGATTTGTGCTTTAAAAGGAGACAGAGACAGGAAAAAAAGGCATTTCAAGAAGACTCTATTATCCACCAATAACAGGAGACAGAAACAACAGCAGAGTAGATAAATAGCCAGGGGAGAACACAGGACCAGCAGCAAAGTCACTGCAGGGGTTCTGGACAAGGGACTGTGTCTACAACGTTCTTGCCAGTCTTCCTTTTCAGGGGCGCCTCCAGCCTAATGTGGCACTCTGGGCCATCCATACAAGATGCCTACATAGGCTCCTGGGTGGGGGTGGCGGATGATCAGAGATCCCTGTAAAGGTGAATTACTTGACTCTCTAGCAATTCTGAATTACTTTTTCTTGCAGAGACCTCAATCTTACCAGAAATTCTAGGTCACTAATCAAACCAAAACAAGTAAGTAAAGTAAATTAATCAAATTCTGAGGTTCTCAGAGGGAATGCTGGATGGAGGCACAAGTGAAGGAGTGTAATATGTGACGAGGGTCCCATCCTGCTTTTTCCAGCAGATTGCTTAAATGATCATCCCTGCTCTAGAATCTTCAATCTGTCTCTACTTCCTAGTTCCTTCCCTGCTACTTACAAACATGTCCACCTCTTTCCAGTCCTTAAAAAGATACTCACTCGATCTTACTGCATCCACTAGCTACTGTCCTACATTTATTCTCCTTTTCTCAGCCAAACTCCCAGAAAACTCCCACTCTTCACACTCACTGCTTCTATTTCTTCCCCTCCTGATCCTCATCCTTGGCTTGTGACTTCATCACTCAGTCACTCCCAATGATGTCTTCACTGCCCCATCTAATGGTCCATCCTTTCTCAGTTATCATCCTTCTCAATCTCTCTTCAGAACCAGACGCTGCTGAATGTTTTCTCCTCCTAAATACTCTTTTCTTTGAGTTTTTAGGACATGGCCCAGATGATGCTCCTCAGTTTCCTTTGCTGGTTCATGTTCTGCATGACAGTCCCTAACTGTGAGGATCTCCTAAGTCTCCTGGGCCCTCTTCTGACATCCTCAGCATCATCACTTGATGACCTCATTAGCTCCCTTTTCTGTAATTACCATCTCTATCCAGATGCCTCCGGGAGCTATATATTTAACTCTAGTCCCACATCTGCAACCATTTCCGGAAGACTTTTCAAACTGGCTTCCCATCAGTACTTCATCCTTAACCTGTCTGAACCTGAATTCCCTATCTCTTCCTCAAGCCTTTCCACACTTTCTTCAACCTTTCCACACTTCCCTGTTTCTGCTATGAGGCCCACCATCCCCTGAGTCCTCCAGGTTAACAACTTCAGCCCTGCCCTTGACTTCTTATTTCCTTCATATCACAGAAATAGGAAGTGCCAAAGCTCAGTCTCACATGTCTGCCTCCTTCTCCCATTTCACACTCAGTTCAGGCTCTTCCACCCTGGCCACTGCCATAACGTCCTAACTGGTTCCCTTGCTCTTGATCTCTCCCCTCTCTGTTACAGCCTCCATTCTGCAGCCACAGTGACTTTCCTAAAGTAAAGATCAGACCATACCACTCCATCAACTCCCCTGGTTTGTTGCCTTAAGGGTCAGATATCAGCTACAGGTTTTGCTTGGAAAACTCTTCACAACCTGGATCCAACCTACCTTTCCAAGTTTACTAGATTATCACTCTAGTTCTTTGACTTTGTTGTCTAGTCAAAGGGGCCTTCCTGCTTTTCTTAACACAAGATACTGTCTCCTGTGTCCATCTATGTCTGTGCTGACTGTCATTAATGCCTGAAGCACGTTCCCATCTCAATTCTGCCTCTTAGAATTTCAGGTCAAATGACGTCTTCTGCATGAAGTCCCTCCTGATCTCCCCAGCTGCTAGTGCTGTCTGCCACAAGGAGGGCTCCCCCAAACCCCCGGTGATTTACCTGATGTGTATTTGGTAAACTTTTTGTATGTGTTTATATTTCTAGTACCTAGTACAGTGTCTAGCAGAGTAGAGGTACTCAATAATGTCTGCCTACTGATTGACTGAATGATTAGGTAATGGGATGAGATTTTGAAGGGAGCAATATCAGGCCAGATCAATGACTTTGGAAAGCAAGGAAGAGTATAGTGACTGGAGTTGATGTGAAGACTAAGAATAGATGACAGAGGAGGGTTGAGACATAGAGCTGGAAGAAAAGGAGGGCCTCTTTAAAAATTAAAAAGAGAAAGTGATTCTTTTATGAGATGATTCTATGATTTAGTTTAAAAGTCCAGATATTAATGATGAAACCTCAATATTTTGTATCATTCTGTTTGTCAGCACAAGACTTGTAGTATATCTCACATCTTGCAAAGATTGGTAAATAGGTTTGTATCACTAGGGGATGTTGTGTGTAGCAGCGTTAAAACTGATCATTCCTTCACCGATGTTTTCTTGGGGCATAAGTGGCATGATGGTCAGAGTACCACTGTGAAGCTTTCTGCTAAAAAGTGGTCCAGAATGTTTGGTTTATGAATTATCAAAGCAGTAAGACTATTTTGCTTTTTAATTTCTGTCCTTGTCATAGAACATAGTTGGGGTCTCTCAACAAGAGAAGAAATACTCTTTTCATTTAGCAAGCTGACCCTCTACTCAAGTCATCAATGATTCCTTGTGTCCTATGGACCTATTTCTCTGATACAATCTGGTCTCTACAAAGGAATACAACACTCCACTCCAGCCAAGGGAGCCTGTGGATGCCCAATGAAAATGCCATGCACTTCCCATCTCTCCCTCTAGGAACAAAGTCCCTTTTTTTTTCCTCTCTACCTACAGAAGTTCTATTCATCCTTCAAGGTTCAAGTCATATATCCTCTATGAATTCTGGTCAAGAATAACCTTTCCTGCCCAGAATGTCTTTACTGCTGCTACCACTGCCTAGTGACATAAGGGATCATCTCTGCTGTCAATGCAGTTTCCTGGATTCTTCTACTGGACAGAGAGCTCCTTTAGTACAGAGATTCTTCCCTCCCTAAGTCACTTCATCAAAAAGAATTTCCTCAGTGTCTCCTATTTGCCAGGCATGGGGCTAAGGATGCTGCTGGGAATACTGCACTGTATCAACAATCTGGTAGCAGCTGCTGTGAGGGTGCAAAGCCAACAACAACCAGCTTACAGAACACTGCAAGCCCAGGTCCTTTTCATCTGCTTTATTAAGGAAAGCAATGTTAAGGGGTTAATAATTTTACTTTAACCCAGCATACAAACAACATCCACCTAGTTCAGGGGAAAAAGCCAGCACCCTGAATTACAGACCAAATACAATTTGTATTGTATCAACATCAGGGTGTACAGCCGGGGAGCTCTTTAGAACAGCTGGCCCAGAGTCACACGTCGCTCCTGCTGTGGCTCAGAGCTCTGAGAGAGAACCCTAACCTCTGCACTTATATAGGCTGTTCAGGGCCGACCTCACCCAGGCTGGGTGTGGAAAAGTTCCCCACCCCCAATATCACATCAGATACAAATCAACAGCCCCCAATTGTCTCAGTGCTGGGAAATACAAAAACATCCCACTTTATCTGCCCCATTCAAACAAAGGCCAGAATCATTGAAGGTCAACAGCAAAAAGTCCCACCTTAATTACTGTTACATGCACTGAAGACGAAGCAGCCTCTATCCTCAAGAAACTCACACTCTATTGCACTTAACTGAATTCTCTTCAATGCTCAGCAAACAACAGGTGTTCGACAAACAGCTCCCGAGTGAGCCAAACGTCGATTTCCACTCATAATGATTCTCTGCAGTCCTGACAGCAGCATGAATACAGAACTGCAGATGCCACAGAAACAGATGCTGTCCTAGGGCATGGTGTCCCCTCTCTGGAGGAGCCCCTCTGCTGGGAGCTGCTACCCATCCCTGAGAAGCACCTCTCCTCTGTGTGAGCACCAGAAGGCTGCTGCTGCCACACAGGTGACTCCTGTTCCTTCCAGAGGCTGACACTATCTGCAACAGGCACTTAAGGTGCACTAACTAACACCATGCCCAAGAGATAGCAAGAAAGGTAACAGTCCTGGCCCCCAGAGAGGTTACAATCTGACTGAATTAGTGCAGTTGCCAAAACTTCTAAAGATTGACTAAGGAAGAGAAACCATGGGAAATAAGCCCACAACTGAATGTCAAAACAGAACAATGCTGGTTTAGAAGCCTAAATATCTCTCCTGCAGATATTAACTACAGAAACCACATAAGCACCACAGAAGTATGAACAGTTGTCATTATTATTATTTTTATAAATAGGTGTTACAAATATTTACTGGACAAGGATTACAACACTAAGAGCTTAAACATCTGACTTGGGGACCCTTCAGACCTTTGAGCTCCATTTTGCTCCTCAGCCAAACCGTGAACATTTGATTACAAGAGTCAGTATGAATTTGCAGCCAACAGTGCTGAGCTGATACGTTAATGCAAATGCAGAAATATTAAAGGCCAGGAAATGGGAAGTGGCACCCAGATGCAAAGTACTGAAATAGGGCCAGGATCACTGCTCCATGTTTCTTTTTCCTTTTTTTTTTTTTTTTTTTTTTTTGCTATCGGCAACATTTACCCTAAGAACCACAAATAAGAACCTTTAAAGGAACTTAAGTAATTAATGCTCAACACTGTGACGGCCATGGGAGGAAGAGGGGCCGTTATACACAACTAAAAAGAGGTCAGCTAAACTTGAACTACCCTCGTGGTTGACACCTTGGATTAACACGTACTTTAGCATGTATTTTAATCCCCTCCTTCCTGATAAACCCCCATGCCATCCTTCCCCGGGAACCACCTCTTTAATGGGAACACAGTCAGGGGGCATTAATGGCTTCTGCTAGAAGAACAAGTATTAAATGCATAAAATAAAATATGGAGGATTAGAAAGGAAACAACTAGTCTGGAACACAGCTATAAAAATATTTTTATAAAACCCCAAGTTCATAGTCCCCAAGTTAAGAATTCCTGATCCAGAGAAAAGGGGGTCAAAAGTGAAGAGGAAAGAAAGCAGAGAAGCTATGCAAGGGGGAAAGGGAGGGACCCCTGTCAGAGCGCAGAGCCAAGTTAAAAAGGCAACAGGGAGGAAAAGCAAGACCACCACCACCGCCTTCATCAGCATCCTTAAATAATGAAAGCTAACATTTACGTAGCACCTACTTATGTGCTCAGCGCTGTACAAATATTATTTCCTCTGAGCCTCACCATATCCCATGAGGTATGTGCTTTTATTATTCCCATATTACAGATGAGAAAACTGAGGCAAAGTTTAAGTGAACTTGCCCAGGGTCACAGAGCTAGTGTCAGAGGCAAAATTTGAATCTGGTCTTCCTGACTCCAGGCCCAGTGCCCTATCCACTGCACCACCCTATAATATGCCCATAATATGGACATCTGCTATTAGATGTTACTGAAATTACACTATATTGGGATCTGGTAATCAAAACTAATGAGTCACTCAATGTGAAGTCTCAAAAGAGATTAATACTCCCTAAACAGGTAGTTCCTTCAAACAAAACCAACCTTCATCTGGCAAAAGATTCCTCAGTTAGAAGTAGAAGGTAATATTTGTAAAGAACTTAGCACAGTGCCTGATGCATAGTAGGTGCTTAATAAATACTTCTTCCCTTCCCCTTAAGCCCAGCCTTTTACATATGAGGAAACTGACCCAGAGAGATTTAAATTATGTTCCAAAGTCACCCTGGTAAAGTCAGAGATGGGCTCTGACCCCAGATCCTCTTGTCTCTAAATCCAGCCAAGGAAAACAGCAGCAAATTAAGTAAACTTTGTGTTATTATGAATAAGTGTAGAGTATATTTTTAAATACTTCCAAAGAGCCTCCATGTGATTAAAAAAAAACTTTCAAAGAAACCAGTAACTATTTTCAATGTTGTAAGAAAACAAAGATAAATAACTTGTTAAATAAGACTGAGAATGTGAGTTGTTTTTTATGAAGGCAAAGGTCAATAAGTAGAAAGCACTCTAAACCAATAGTTCAAGTCCCCTTCCTTCTGACCTTATTCGAGCAGAATCAGGGAGCTCAAAGTGAGCTCAGGAGTCACCTAGACCAGCAGCAGCAATTTCAAATGCAAATGGTGGCTAAGTACATTCTGATCCCTGGGTGCTGCATGCAGACTTTGTTTTAAAATGTAATGTTATCTATGTGATAGGGTATTGCTTTTTTATCTTGTGAAATACTTCCAGTTACATTTCTATCTGGCTCACACAGTGGCCTGCCTGCAGCCCAAAGTCTGGTGCTGACAGCTCCGACTGAGTCCATCCTCCACCTGGGGCAAAAATACCCATTTCAACCTCCAGGGATGAGAAACTCTGTGTCAATCATGGCCATTCTCATTCTGAATGGCTCATCAGAAGAAATACAGTAGATTTAAATTCACCCTAATTTCAATTGGCTGATAGTTAATGCCTTCTCAGTATCCTATAATTCAATTAAATTTAATTAATGCATATTAAATACTAACATATATGCACATGTGTGATATATATATATATGTATATAATGTCTGTATGTATATAACATTCACCCTCTCTATATTTGTTACAGAGGAAAGAACAATGACGTTGGAATCAAACCCCACCTCTGACACTCTCTGTGTGACTAGACAAGTCTCTTAGCCTTCTTGAGCCTCAGTCTCTCCAGCTATAAAACGAGTAGATTGGACTCTAGCCCTAGAGTGATGACCCCATGAACCTCATCTCTCCCACCATTTCCTAACTTCGGTCATCACCATCTCTACACAGACGAGTCTCTCTCTCGCTCTTTGTCACACACACACACACACACACAGCGCCATGCTCTCTCCACAGGAGCTCTCCAGGCCCCACAGTTCTGCCGGCCTACTTGCCATCTCCATCTCAAGGGTGCTCCATTAGCACCACAAATTCAAAATGTCCTACCCTAAATTTATTACTCTCCTCTCACTTCATTTAATCAGTTGCTACATTCTGTCATTCCAGCCACTTTCCCTACAAACTGTCTTCTTCCCTCGTTCTATGATGACCTTGGTTCCCAAGTCCTTGTCCTCTCTCAGCTGCACCCCTGTCATTCTCTCACAGCAGTTTCTCTACCTCCAACTGCTCCTTCACACAGTTGCCAAAATAATCTTCTAAATAAATAGGTCCGATGATATTGTTCACTGGTTCGAAAACATTTTGTAGGTTTGTGCCTATGGGATTAAGTCACCCTCCTTTGCCTGCCAATACAGGCATGTGGAGCCACTTTTCCACTTGGTTCCAGACTACTACCTTTCACTCATTTGGGGCTGTAGCCAAACGGGACTGCCACATGTTCCCCAAACTTGTTCTGCCCTGTCCTGCTTCTGGGTAGATCCTGTCTCACCCACAGGACATACTCCCTCTGAAATGAGAGGATCATAGGTCCAGAGCTAGAAGGAACCTTGGGGACCATCAACTCCAATCCTCTCATTTTGCAGAGTCCCGGAAATAGAAGGTGACTTCCCTGAGGCCATTCAGGGAGTGAGGGGCAGAGCTAGGATTGAGCCTAGGTCCTTCCACAGCTCTGTGCTGTCTTCTTCCTCAATGTCAGATTTAGAGGCCATGTTCTCCAAGAAGCCTGACCTCACCAGCATGTGATACTTTTTTCTCCAACACATTTCTTCAAATCCTTTGTCTAAGACTTCAGATTCTACCTTCTTTCCTACTTTCTTGTGTACATGTCTTATCTCCTCCCATCAGACTGAAAGATTTGCTTGAATTAAACATCAAAGTAATTAGAGGAGCTTAAGGAAAAGAAATCCCGCCAAGAATGAAATAGGATTGAATGCACATATGCACATTATGCCCCATCACAGTCTCACACATTCCAACAGAGGACTGCGGGAATAAAAAAAATGTTGGCCTATGGTCTTGATTTATTGATTGGTGATTAGTATGCCTAGATCTGATTTCACCAGCCAATAAAACAAAAAGTAAGTGTAATAAAATTGCCTAACGTCCTGAAACAATGCTCCAAAAAAATATCACATATGAAACAGAATCCTTAGGTTAAAAGAAATTTACAAATTAAAACCAACCATGCTCTCTGTAAGTAAAAATGTGGATAGAAATAGAAGCTACGTCCTAAACAGAGAGGTAATATTTTAAATTCATCCTGAAGACTGAATTTTGTAATTAATTGATCCATTCAAAATACAATTGTAAAACTGAAGATTTATGGCAAACGACTTAAGTTTTGTTCATCTTGTGTGATTTGTATTGATAAGGAAACAAGCTTTTGCCTAGTGATTGCAAAACGGGGCACTACAAAGGTCTACTTTAAATATATTGAAAGTAATTTACAAAGGAAAAGAAACAAGGAATACCTTAAAAATCAAACATGACTAAGGATGAAGAAAGGCACCGAATAAAAGGAACTCCCCATTATTTCTCAAACTGTCATCAACACCCAGAGGAGTCACTGCCCTTTCTCTTCCTCCACAATGCCAAGCATTAACAAGCAAAGAGGTCAGCAAACAAATCATTTTCCTAAATACATTGTTTTATTTATGTTGTTTCTCATTTCAAAATTACATTTTTCTTTCTTCAGTCATCTAATTAGCTTATTTATCAGTTGTTCAAAAAATAATTTTGGGAGACTCTAGGTCCATATTAGATTTAAAATATCCTATCAACCATATAACTACTTTAAGATTTGAGCCTTGGGGAGACTTAAGAGTGTCTCATAATTTTTCAAGAGTCCACTACAAATTACCGGAGCTCTTGCTCCATATTTAAGTACATAAAAAAATTTTAAATAAGACAAAAAGTGCATTTGCAGAACATACATAAATCTGAATCATATTTTTGTGATACATTTGTTAAAAAAAGTATTCAAAATTAATTTTAAATATGGCCTAGTTTGAATTTTAGTTTCTATAACTTAGTAAATTTATATTTCCTAGGTCTTATATAGATGAAAACAAGATAGAAAGTAAAGTATAAATGTGGTATAAATAAAACTGGCTATTCAATATTTTCCCAGGAGGCAACTACCCTCCCTACTTATAGCAAAAAAACAAAATACAAGTACATATTACAATTCAGGTGTTCTTCTACCTTTACATTAAAATCAACATATACCAGCTCTTTCTGTAATCTCTCAAGGAGTTTAGAAAAACTCTCTGCTCGATTTCCACTAATAAACAAAACAAAAACAAAATAAAACAATAAAGCTTTCTTCCTAGGCAGCTCGTGATTATGCTTAACAAGCTTAAAACAAAATGTGTCAAAGATCAAGAGTTAGTTATCTGAGATGTCAAGTGCACAAGGTCAAAGGTGTAATTTTATTAGGTCAGAGGTGGTGTAAATAAAATCTTATATGTCAGGGAAGAAGGGTCACAGACAAGGTATATATGATATAAAGACATCACAGATGACAAGTAATAACTTTAAGTAGTATAAGTATGTTCACCATAGATACCTTCATTGATTAAAAATGAAACTTTGCAATGAGTGGCTATAAAATTGCCTTACTAGAAACATAATTCACTCGTATGCCATTTGGGAAACTTATTTTTAAGCCTATTCTACTTTCTATGAGAAGAGACTGAAACTGAAAATAAGCTGTATAAATTCTGTGAGAATAATTTAAAAGTATCACTTAGGTAGAAATGTAATCTTTAGACCCATTTCCATTTAACACGAGAATGAATTCCTTTCAAAATGAAACAGAATTATGAAATAAAGACAACAGAAGGTCAAGCTGCTTTGTTCATAACACTTTAGACTTTCCCCTTATCTCCCCACCTCCTGAATTCACAAAGTCGACTTCAGATCATACAACAGAAATATTTTTTGAAAATTCTGCTTGTCTCTGATGTGTTCACATTTTTTATGCTGTGTGGTGGGGCACTTCATACACATCTGTACAGCTTCTGCCTAATGAGAGCTAGCATTCACACAGGGCTTTGAGATCTGCAAACTGTTGGAGGTGTCATCTCGTTTAATCTCCACAACAATCCTGTAAGGGACGTGTTATTATTCCCATTTTAAAGACGAGGAAACTGACACTGAGAGAGGTGAAATGATTTGCCCACAGTCACACAGCTACCAAGTGTCTAAGGGAGGACTGGAACTCAGGTCTTGCTGACTCCAAGTTCAGCGCTCTTACCCACCTAGTACACCACCTAGCTGACCCATTATCAAAGTAAAGTGGAGAATGGAAACAATTGTGTAGATAATTGAAGCAAAAATAAACAAAAAATATACCTTCTCTTAAAATGCCCAAGTGATTTCAGGAAAATAATGCGTTTTACCTAATGTGTCTTCATATCTACTTTAACTTTAGATTCCACATTTACTACAGTATCCCAGTTTTAAAATGAGGAGATCCAGAACTCTGAGTGGCCACTCTCAGGTATTTTGTGCCTAGAACTTCCTGTCCCTTTGGAATACTCCCCTTTCAAAAATCACTAACAAGCTTCTGGAGGGTTTCTTATTTTCACAGGAGTAGTAACATGCAACAAGTTGCTAGGCCTTGAAAATAGTTAAAAATACAAAGGAAAATCAGCCTGAAAACAGGTGATTCCACAAAAGAGATGTATTGTTTTTTCTCATTCAGCAAAATACTGAAATGATTACATGCCACAAGGTCCTAGATTCCTGGTATTGGGACAGGAAGGCTTGTCCAAGGTCACAGAGGCCACAAGGCCAGGGCTGTTGTGGCTCCAAGGCCGGCTCTTAGCAATCCATCAGGTGGCCTCCTTTGTCTAGGTTCAGAAATTTGTTTCGCAGAAAACATGCTCCTAAGTGGGTTCTTCCTTTAGGTTAGGCTTTCAAAGTGGCACTTTATTCTTTGCCAGGACATATTTCTGTGTATTACTGATGATTTCTAATACCTGTGGGGTTTGGTTATCTATTTACATGACATTCTTTATAGAACAGACACAACTGGATGTGTTTTTCTACAGGCTTCTGGACCTAAAGGCTAAAGAGAAATACATTAAACCATGGAAGTTTTTTCTGTAAAACTCACCACTTCTTCATCTGAGAGTTCACGTCCTTGGATACTGCTGTTTTCTCTAACAGCTTGTTGGTGTTTTTTCCCTTTGATGTGACTGAAAAGATGTACCTCTGAAGAAATCTAAAAGTATAAAATATTAAAAGTAATTATAAATACTGATGATGAAACACATGATACACTATCAGATAATGCCCAATAAAGCTAAAAGGAATGTTAATCTATATACAATGCAACAGATAGTCTATCCAATGACAAGTACAATTCCTAAATCACTACCTAACACTATCCTCTCTTGGGGGTAATACTGAGAGTTACCCAGAGAAAACCAGCACCCTGGGCTGGAAGAGGCCCAGGAGTCACAGCGCAGTGACCCCTGGCTGGGGGACATGGCTTGCCTGCTCAGCCCTTCCTTTTTCCCAACTCCGTGACATACAATTACTGATTCGGTCCACTTGCTCTGAAGCAGAGACAAACCTGTCCAAGCAACACGACAGGAGACTTTGCTCTTTTGCACATCCCAAACGTCAGGATGAAGCCCTTGGCATGAGAACTAAAGACAGAAAGCAGCATGTGCTGCTGAGGGCTTGCTCAGGAAAAAAGCCTACCAGGATCGCACAGAGCGAGCACTGCTTCTTCCGTTCGTATGGTGTAAGTTTCGGGGCGTAATCGGTATTAGCGTGTCTCCCGCTGCTTAACTCGGCTGCCTTTTCCTTTCTTTGTTCAATCTGTTCCATGTGCCTTCGGATGCTTTCATCATGCTATAACAAAGCAAGCAATGCACATTACATGAAGTGGCCCTGAATACCATGCAGAAGAAATAGCATTATCTTTAAAGCTTCAAATGAAATGAGGGAAATGTCCAGCTCCAAGTGTTTCAGAAAGTACATTTCCTGGCACCATGCCAACACATACACCTACATAGACATCCAGGCTACCTCAACATTCTTTCGTTGTCTCTGTGTGACTAAGCATAATCACAGCCAATTAAACTATTCCTTGGTTTGTTGCAAGGAAAGAACTTCATGAACCATCAATGTGCACTGATGTTATTAAATCATATCTGACTGTTTCACAAAGGGCAACAAAGTACAATGTGTCAAAGTTATAATTCAAACATAGTACAATGTTTCTCTTATTGAAATCGATCCATGAATATCACTTAGTTTTCATAATCAACTTGGCCAAACAGGATAAGCCTACTTCAGTATAGAAACTAAGTCTCACACCTTTTTATTTCTGTGGGTGAAATTGGAATCCCTTTTTAAAAATAATAATTAATTTTTAGTTTTCAACATTGCTTTTATAAGATTTTGAGTTCTAAGTTTCCCCCCTCACTCCCTTCTCTCCTTCCCAAGACAGCATGCAATCTGATATAGGCTATACATATATGACCATATTAAACATACTTTCACATTAGTCATGTTGTAATAGAAGAATCGGAACAAAAGGGAAAAACCATGAGAAAGAAAAAAACAAAAACCAACAAAACAAAGGGAAAATAGTATACTTCGATCTGCGTTCAGACGTCATAGTTCTTTCTCCAGATGTGGATAGCAGTGAGATTAGAATCTTAATGCTGATGCTTGGGCTAAGGGGCTTGTATTATACATATACAAGCATAAAGAGACAATATATGGTCTTTAAACTTTAAAGAAATATTCATGACTCTTTAAATACAAAGAATTCTACCTTTAGTTGGATCTTTTTCTGCAGCTCTTCTACAGCCTCCTGTTGAGCCGCAGTGAGTGCTGCTAGCCTCTCTTCTCGATCTCTGTTAAAATATGATAAAAGTTAAGAATCGTGGATTCAGCTACAGACATCAGACTTACATGACATGGTTTTTACAAAATGAGGAAGGAAACAAGTGGATGCCCATTGATTGAGAAATAACAAAATAAACAGTGGTGTATGACTATCATGGGATATTGCTGCACTCTAAGAAAAAAAAGAATATAATGAATATAAAGAAATACAGAAAGATTTATATAAACTCATACAAAGTGAACCAGGAAAACAACAAACACAATGATTACAACAATGTAAATACAAAGAAAAAAAATTAAAACTGAACTCTGTAATTATAACAACCAAGCTTGACTCTGAAGAAAAGTGATGAGAATAAACATCTTTCCCTTTGCAGAGGAATGGGGTGGAAAGCTACAGGCATGGGATGCTGCATATACTGTCAGGCTTGCTTCATATGTTGGTTAGTTTTGCTGAATTGCCTTTTTTTCTCTTTCTCTAATATTCTTTGTTATAAGGTATGGTTTCCTGAGTAAGAGAGAGGGGAGGGATGTAAGGGATAAAAAATAGAATCAGAGGATACCAATCACATTTTTTAACACAGAAATGAAGACTCAGAATATATTTCTAATAAAAAGCATCCAATCTATATGCTCATGAATTCAAAGATCTTGGCAACAAAACAATTCAATCAAAACATGTCTATTAAGTACCTACTATTTCAACAAGTAGAAACAGGAGAAAAGAGTACATGTCAGGGATCAAAGGGAATGACCAAGGCAGAGATGAGAGGGTTCAAGATGAGAACACGGGAGTGAGCAGTCCAGCTTGGAAAGAACATACAGGACATAAGGGGAAGGAATGTGAGGCAACACTGCAAAATCAGCTTGGAGCCTGACTATAGAGGTCACCCGGGCACTTCAGGAGAAGGAACTTGCATTTTAACAGGTAAGCAATGGGTTCTTTCCAGAGGCTTTTTGAGTGGAGAAGTGACATTGCTGCTGCGGTGCATTAAGAAGATGATATGGCAGCAACGAGGCCAGAGGCAGGACAACAGCTAGGAGGCTGTTAAAATCATTCTGCTAGAAGGGTGAGGGAAAAGGGAAACATGGAGGACACAGTATCGAAGGAAATGGCGACTAAATGGATGTTGGGAATAAAGACCCTATTGAGCCTAAATGACTCTAAGAATGAGGGTGGGAAAGGGAGGATGGAAGGGAGGAGGAGGCAAGTATGTGGGGAAGACTGGTGGCTCTGTGTTGGAGATGGTGGCAGGACGTCCAGATGAAATATCCAGCAGGTAGTTGGAAATATGACCCTGGGGCTCAGGGAAGGGAAATAGATTTGGGAATCGTCTGCATAGGAGTAATAATTTAAACCACAGGAGGAAAACGGATCAGCAAAGAAGAGAGCGTAGGGAAAGAAAAAGGGGGCCACGGCAAGAGCTGTGGCAGTGCCCTATGTTGAAGAAGTGGGAAGAAGATGAGGAACCAATAAAGAAGAGAGATGTGAATCAGGAGGGCACTGTCCTGAAAGGATCCTCACATTTTAAAATGTGTAAGGAAGCAGAAGGGAAGCATTTGACAGTTTCCCTAAAGAAAACAAAAAAGTGTAAAGAAGTTGCTCACTCTCCAGTGAGACCAACACGAAGCCAATACCCCAGAGAGACAGAAGAGGCGAAAACTCCTAAGTACAACAAGACTGACAACAGGTCTTCTGGTGGTAGCAAAGTAGAAACTAAAGAGGCACCCTAGGGAATGGTGAAATAAGCTGTCACAGAGTAACACGATGGACTATTACTGTGCGGTAACAAGTGACAAACAGGACAGTTTCAGAGCAACCTGTGAAGACTTGTATGAGCTGATGTAGAATGAAGAGAGATGAAACAGGAATAGTAACACCACTGTAAGGAAGAAAAGTGTGAAAGACTTAAGAACTTGGATCAAAGCAGTGACCTAGGGGTACTCCTGAAGTCCAATGAGGAAGCATCCTTCCGACAGAGAGAGAATGGAGTCAAATAAAGAATGAGAAGTTGTTTGTGGACAAGGATACAGCACGGGTTTGTTTTGATTCCCTAAGCATATTTGATACAAGAATTTTCTTTTTCTTTTCCCATTGGGGTATGGGAGGGAGAGAGGAGTTAGGGATAGGTTGCTCCCTGCCTCCCCTACCTCCAAAAAAAAATAATAGAAAAGAGGGTCATCAAAGCATTTTTTTTTTAACGTAAAGAAGGGTTAAAAGGAAACACGGTTGAGCAGGGCAGATTTGAAAATTACATGTTGAACTAATTATATACTTAAAAAGAAAAGCAAACTGTATGTAATTGAGATTTGTCATTTTAAGCACAATCCTCTTCAGTTCTGACATGTATACATGAATGCTTGTTTTATTTGGTATGTGTTAAACTGAGAATAAAGAGAAATCCAAAAAAGAAAGAAAGAAAAAAGGAAATCAACCTGAGAGTATTTTAGGACACTGGCCACTGGACTAAGGTGACTGATTGGACCCAGAAAACTTTCATCTTTTAGCTGGCAGAAGACTAGAACCTAGCCTTTGGTGGCCTTTAGAAAGCAGCTCAAAGGCCATGCTGAAGAAAGAGTCGGACCTTCACCTTTCCTCTTGTGCCTCTTGAGAGTGCCACAAGGCTGAGTAGAGGTTCCTCTCCCTCCCTACCACTCTCCTCATCATCAATGGTGGCTTCCATCACAAGCACATGGGGAGAAAAGGTGGGCTCAAGTGTCAAGAGTCTATGGCCTGCACTTAGGATGCTGCTTTGGTGATGGCAGAACCTCGAGTCAAAATTCCTACTAATGCTATGGTATGGGTTCAGGTTCTTCCAAAAGCGCACCACAGTGCCCTGAGCTCGGATTTCAGCTAAACCTGAAGCTAGAGGCAGTGGAGAGCATGGCCAGTCTTGGGAGTCACGCGCTCCTCCCAGGAGCAGGCCTGGAGGGTTCAGAGTGCCTTGGAGAGGCAGCACAGGGAAATCATAATAATGACATTACAATGACAGTTAAAAAGATCCATATCCATCAAAATAATTACAGAAAATTTTTTTTGTGGTAGCACAAGAACTAAAGCAAAGTAGATGCCCACAGACAAATGATGGCACATGAATGTAGTGAAATAGAAATAAATTACTGTTCTGTAAGAAGCAATGAATCTGACAATCACAGGAGCACAGAAAGACAAGAGGAGTCAGGGAAACATTATACACAATGATTAAAACCATGTAAATCTAAAGAACTATCA
The DNA here is from genome assembly GCF_011100635.1 of Trichosurus vulpecula. Classification (NCBI taxonomy): domain Eukaryota; kingdom Metazoa; phylum Chordata; class Mammalia; order Diprotodontia; family Phalangeridae; genus Trichosurus; species Trichosurus vulpecula. The sequence continues at coordinate 35,606,589 of NC_050580.1, read as the reverse complement.
TCACAAAACAATAAAAAAAATGAGGCAAAATTAAAAGAACAAGTATGGTCCAAAGAAGAGACGTGAGAGTGTGGAACATTACATATTAGTGTCTTTTCTTATACATTGATCACTTTTTCTAAATTTATCTCTCTCTGATTTTTAATAAATTGTTATAAGGAATGACTATCTGGCAAGTGGGGAGAAGTAGGAGAAATACATGGGAAGCTAGACCATGTAAAAACAAACAAAATAGCTTTGGTTTTCATAATGGACCTGGCCAAACTGGATGTCTACTTTGGTGTAGAAACTAGGACTGACATTTTATTTCTATGGATGAAATTATAATGTTATTGCAGAAGCTTAGGCTAAGGGGCTTGTATTATATATACAAGGCATCAATAAAAATCCTTTCAAACACATAAAAAAAGAGAATGATGGGGAGGAAGGAGGGGATGTGTGGATGCCTTAGCCACATGTACTCACTCAGCATGTGTCTCCTTTCATGCATTCTAAGTCTGTCTGCTCAGACGCCAGGTGGATTTGTGGGACAGCACAGCCAGGTTATTATGGTAGACATCTTCTGATGCTACTGTTCTTACTATGACCAAGACAGTTCTGTAAATGCCTTTACTTTGAATTAACTGTGCACTCTGGCTGGCTAGTGGAGGTAAATGCATATGGTGGGAGCTCGCAAGCTCGAGTTTTAGGAGTGCAGACCCTCAAATATCAAATAGTACCTTGAAACTAGGGAGTAATCATCTGGAGAAAGCAACCTTCACTTGTGAGTTGGGTGAGTAGTCCCAGAGTGAGTATATTCCCACCTATAGCTGGAAGGGTCTTTAAAGATCAGCTGGCTACAAGTGCCTACTATGTTCCAGGGGTGGGGGAGAGGGAGAGGGAGAGAGAGAACTTATTGAATGTTTACTATGTGCCAGGCACTGTGCTAAGTGCTGGAAACACAAACAAACAAAAAGGCAGTCCCTTCCTTTAATGAGCTTACAATCTAATAAGGGAAGACAATAAATGAAAAAGAATGGACAAAGGTCTGGCAGTAGGAAATGGTAGAGAAGTCTAGAATAAGGAGCACAGTAGGAAGAGGAGGGAAGAAGGAGTGAGCATGGTTGGCTTAGACGCATCATCACATGGAGGTTCCAATTGGAAGCAGGGGCAGAACAGAAGATGTCCTGAGGTGAGAAGGCTGCTGGGAGTCTGTAGCAGGGATGGCAGAGAAGGAAGGGAATGAGCGACGTGTAGGACTAGAGGTCACACAGAAGAGAGAGGAGACCGATTCTGCTTGGCTCAGAGGACAGAACAAGACGAGCCAGTGAGAAGCAGATTTCTATTTAATATGAGGACAACTTTTCCTAACCAATAGAGCTGCTAAGAAGTGGCGATTCCTGCTTCAAGGAAAGAATTAGCCTAGATGACATCTAAAGTCTCTTCCAACACTGTGATACTATGAAAGCCTTTCCTTCTAGGTCCCTTGTAGCTCTTGAATCTTCATGATTCTATGAGCATTTTACACTTCACTTAAAAGAATTGTGGACAGATAGATAAGCCTCCATGAATTCTATAAAACTCTTACCTCAAATTAGGCCCTTTCTATAGAGTCTAAGCACTACACATGCTATCACCATTAGACTATGAAAATGTTTAGGGTACAGAATATAAAATATTATCTACAATGTTCCCTGTGGGTCTGAAAAAAATCAATTAATAAATAACCCTTTTGGCTGAAACAAGAAATCAGAAAGAAGTAAAGGATATCAACTCTGTTTTATCACTAACTAGAAGAATACCTAAGACAAACGACCAGGTGAATTTCCTTCTTTAGAGTAATGATCCTCCATCACACATATCTGTAACAATGTAGAACTCTTGTCCCCTACAGAAGTCCTTATACTAACATGATATGCATCTTAAGGTCTTGGTGCCCTCAACAGCAAATATCTACTGAATGGGAATTTGTGAATGATGCTGTGCTGGAGGAGGAGAGTACTAAAAGCTACACAGACAAGCCCTCACATTGTATGCCCTCTATGAAATAAATGTAAGCTTCTGGAGGCTCATCTGTATGTATCTCCCAGGCTTATCACAGTGCTTTTGACATAGCAGGGACTCAGCTAAAAACTGCTGAATTAATAAATAAATGAAAAGCATTTTTAAAAAATTCAAAATGTAGGAACTAATTCTGTTTCTCCCAATCTATTAATCCAGGCATAGAACAAATACAAATTCTACATCTAACTGAATTCCAACAATAAAATTACATAAATACTAAAATAAGCTCTGCAAAGAAACTTGGCACAATTAGTCTTTTATACTAAGTTTGCTTCTCCACATAACTTAGGAAAAAGATGATTGATGAGAAACACTAAGCATTTTATGCAATATATATCTCCCTTGAGGTGTCTAAGCAACACCTCCATGAGATGTTTCTGGAAGGATGTTAATCTGGCTTTAAGGAAAGTTTTGGCTCATTATGGAGCCGGTAGGTAAACACATTCCCCATATATAAAGACAGGACAGGGAGCATACAATAATACCACTGGAAAACACTCTCATTTCTGTTCTTTTAAGGACAGTAGATTATGCTTCCTTTTAACAAAAAGGGAGAAAAGCTGGTCTAGTTAAGACTCTACCTCAAAGCTTTAACTGCATCATTTGTCTTCTCATAAAAATGCGTAAAACAATTTCACAGAAGCTGAAGGTCAGCATTTCCCCTGTTAACTCAACAGCCCATTCATAAATCACTTTTAAATGATGAGGCCTTTGAAATACCTACACAATGAAACCACTTGGATGGCCTGACATTCATAGAGTGTTTTTAGCTTTTCAAAGTACATTTGCATTTGTTAATTTGTTTTATCTTTACAACAAATCCTGTGAATTAGGTAGGAGAGTTACTAAGAGTAATGTCGTAAGAGTTCATACATAGTGGATTTTAATTCTCTTGACTATAATTTATTCAAAAATAGTATCCAAATCATTATATGGAAACAAGTTAATGTACCATGAGGGTACAGGGATTTTCAATAGGCAGTATTATAAACACTATTTCTTTCATAAGAAAATTTAATCACCACCAGATGCATAATGATGGTAGACTATGAAGAAATGACAAACAAGCATTTTAAGACTCAAGAAATTTTAAAATTTTATCAAATGATTCAAGGGTTCCCCAAAGGCTCAGGTTGGAAAGATTTCTGGCATACTTAAAAATGGGGTTCTCAAACCTTTTTTGGGCAACATACCCCTTTGGAAGTAGTCTAGGGAAACCTATGGAGTCCTTCTCAGAATCATGTTCATTGTCTATATTTATACTTGAAGGAAATGCTAAATTCCAGTTAGAAGTTAGTAAATATTAAGCCATCTTTTTCTCCCACCTAAATTCACAGACCCTATACCAATCCTGATTTAAATGTTCAAGAATGTTTCTGAGGAAAAAAAGAAAATGTTTCTGTTTCCTTCTCCTATGGACAGATTGACTGGTAATGAGCTGGACATGGAAATATCACAAAAAACAAACAATAAGATGAGTGATGTCATTAGTTTAGCTTATTTTTGTGCAGATCTGTGATTTTTTTTAGGTATATAGAAACTTAGATATGGAAATTCCAATCTTGAAGATTAGCCTTCATCTGCAATTTGTAGTCTTAGGGAATTATCTGGGGGCACTAACACAATAGAGAACTTACCTATCATCTCAAAGGAGATAAGAGGCAGAACTGGAGTCCAGGTCTTGCTAAGCTTAAGGACAGACGTCCTATCTACCACTTAATGAAGAGTGATGGCAACAGTGCTAGATATAGAATGAGGAAGTCCTGGGCTCAAATTCTACCTCGCATACCAACTAATTGTATGACTTTGGAAAAGTTTATTTAATCTCTCTGAGCCTCAGTTTCTTCTTTCATAAAGTGGGGACAATAATATTTAACATACAGAGTTGTTACAAAGAAAAAACAAAATCATAAATCCATCAGTTTTTTTGCTGATTCACTAGGATTTTCTAAGTAAACTATCAGGCCATCACAAATAGGGATAGTCTTCCTTCTTTTATGTCTATATTTATGCCTTTAATTTTGTGCTCTTATTTTAATTCAATTGTTAGTATTTCTAGAATGTTTTTTCAAATGAAAATAGGGAAAGGGACCATCATCCTTATTTTACTCCTCTATTTAATGGGAAAACATCTAGTGTTTACCTATTGAATATAATACAGGCTTCTGGTTTTAGATGAGTACAATTTTTATCATATTAAAAAAAGATCCCTCTATACCTACACATCATAGGGATTTTAGCATAAATGAGTCCTGTACTTTGACAAAAGTCTTTTCTGCATCCATTGGGATAAACATGTGGTTTGGGATTTTTCTTTCAATAAGATTTATTATTTAAATAGTTTTTCTAGTATTAGAAGACAGTGGTGCAGAGGACAGATCTCCCTGAATTCCAATCTGGCCTCAGACACTTCCTAGCTGTGTGACCCCTGGTAAGCCACACAACCTCTGTCTGCCTCAGTTTCCTCAATTGTGAAATGGAAATCACAACAGCACCCACCCACTGAGCTGCTATGAGGATCAAACCAGACAATATTTATAAAGAGCTTAGCACAGTGCCTGGAATATAACAGGTACTACAGAAATGCTTATTTCCGCCTTTCCCCCCATGATTTCAGATACATTAATGATATTGTTGCATAATTCTCCTCCATTGCTTTATGCTGCCCTGATTTAAGTATAAGGACTATATTTGTTTAATAAAAGGATTTTGGTAGAGTGCTTTCCCTCTCAGATTTTGAGAACTTGTATGGTACTGGTATTCATTTCTCTTTAAAAATTTAATAGAAGTCTTCTGTAAATCCATCAGGACCAAGAGGTTTGGGGAGAGTATTTTTTTGTTTTTTTCCCTTTTTCATAGTTCCTTCACAGCTAGTTCTAGTTCCTTTTCTGAGACTGGGTTCTTTAAGATCTCCATTTAATGCTCTGTTTATTTGAGTATTTCATATTTTGGGAGACAATCTTCTCTTCTTTTTGAGTTTTCAGTTTTGTTGACATATAACTTGCACAGAGTTTTTGCTTGGCTTTCCCCTTATAAATATTTTATTGAATCTGATTTTCTATTCTCTTTTTTTTATTCAGATTGGCTAAAGATGTTATTAATTTTGTTGGACTTTTCAAAAATGCAGCTTTTAAATTCATGAGCTTTAGCTTTTTTGGCTTTCCAATATATCTATTTCATCTGTAATTTTCAAGATTTCCTCTTTTATGCTTTCTAATTTTCTAAATGCATATTCAGTTCATTAATCCTTTCTGTTTCTGTCTTACTCTGTTAATGTATGTTTTTAGGGACACATTCTTTAGGAGTCTCTGTCAAGAGACACCATAAATTTTTTAGCTCTCACTTTTCCAACACTTTGTTTCATTTTACATTTTCCCTTCTTGTTTCTTTCTGTTAGATTTCTCCAGCTCTGAGGGGGGGAAAGCATCAATGTCTCCATATATATTTATTATTAATATGGGTTCATTGTTCATACTTTTAAAAGTAAAATATAATTTCATTGCTTATCTCTGCTTTTAGTATAAATTTTTATTTTTGTTTTGCTTGATATTTTGTCTCCCTCTCTGATTTTGATTCTCTGTATGTCTTCTTTTCATAAATATTTTCTGTAAGATTGCATGGATTTGTTTTATTAGTTCTACCATTCTCTCTGCTTTATTAGAATATTTAATTCCTTAAAATTTATTGTGAGAATTGGGCTGTTTTCCTCCATTTGTAACTCTAGCAGTGATTTGATATTCTGGTGTATCTTTGTGCACGTGTTTCCCTTCCTATTTTAAGTAGGTATTTAGTCCCTACAGTAATTTTATTTAGTCTCTTTCTATGCACATAGGCTCCCCACCCCCACCCCCCAGTTTCAACTAGGTCTCTCCCCTCAAAATTTGTCAACCCCTTACTTAGTTTGGAAAATCTAGTTTTTCTTTCTTTTATTTAAGTAACTCTCCCCTGCTTTTTCCCTTTCTCTCCTCTCAAAAACATACTCAATAAATATAACTGGCCCCCCATTACCTTCAGGATCAAATATAGAGTCCTCTGTTTGGCATTAAAAGGTTTTCACAAGCTGCTCCCTTCCCAAGCTACTTACATTTACTCCCTTTCACACACTCTATGATCCAGCTACATTGGCCAATTTGCTGCTCACACCCAACACTCATCTCCCAACTCTACGCATTTGTCCTGGCTGCCTGGCAATCATGGAATGCTCTTCCTCTTCACCTTAACTTCCTATGATGCTGGCTCCCTTCAAAACTCAGATCAAATATCAATTTCACTAAGAAGCATTTCCCATATTCCCATGCTGCTAATATCTTCCCTTGGAGATTAGGCAGAGGTTGAAGTCGTGATCTCAGACAAAGCAAAAGCAAAAAGAGACCTCACTGAGAGATTATCAGGGAAAGTAAAGTCTGCTAAAAGGTACCAGAGACAATGAAGAAATGTCAGCACTAAACATATAGGCACCAAATGGCAAAGCATCCAAATTCTTAAAGGAAAAGTTAAATGTTATAGGAGGAAATAGAGAGAAAACTATACTGTTGGGGGACCACAACTTTGTCCTCTCAGACTAGATCCACCTAACAACAAAATAAATAAGAAAGAAGTTAAGGAGAATTTTATAAAAGTTAGAGATTATAGGTCTCTGGAGAAAATTGAATGGGGACAGAATAGAGTGTATCTTCTTCTCAGCTACACATGACATCTTCACAAAAACTGACTATGTATTAGGGCATAAGAACCTCACAAATAAATGCAGAAAAGTAGAAATATTAAATGCATCCTTTTCAGAACAAAATGCAAGAAAAATTACAATCAATAAAGGGCTTTGGGAAAAGAAATTTAAAATTAATTGGAAACTAAATAGTCTAATATTAAAGAATGAGGGATCAAAGAATGAGCCATAAAACAATCAATAATTTCATATAATAATAATGACAATGAGAATGAGACAACATGCCAAATTTGTAGAACACAATCAAAGCAGTACTGAGGGAAAGATTTATATCTCTAAATGCTTACATGAACAAAAAAGAGGAAATCAATAAATTGGGCACACTACTTAAAAAAAAAACCTAGAAAAAGAACAAATTGAAAATCTCCCAAACAAAAAAGAAATCCTGCAAATCAAGAGATTAATAAAATTGAAAATAAAACAGAAAAATAAAACTAGGAGGTGGTTTTATGGGGGAAAAAAACAATAAAATGGATCATTAACTTGTTTTTTTTTTTTAAAAAAAAATAGAAGAAAATGAAACTACCAGTATCAAAAATGAAAAGTGTGAATAGTGTTTAATGAAATTAAGCAATTATTAGGAATTATTTTACTCAATTATAGGCCAATAAAACTGTCAATCTAAGTGAAACGGATGGATATTTATGAAGCTATAAATTGCCCAGATTAACAGAAGAGGAAATAGAATACTTAAATAGCCTTATCTTATAAAAAGAAATTCAACAAACTATAAACAATTTCCCTAACAAGAAATCCCCAGAATCAGACAAATTTACAAGTAAATTCTACCAAATATTTAAAGAAGAATTAATTCTAATACCATATAAACTACTTGAAAAAACAGGTAAAGAAGGAGGCCTAGAAAATTCCTTCTACAATATAAATATGGTTTTGATACCTAAACCAAGGAGAGTAAAAACAGAGAAAGAAAACTATAGAGTTATTTCCCATGCAAAAAAATTTTTACATAAAATACTAGCAAGGTGATTATAGTGATATATCACAAAGATCATAGGCTATTTATGCGATTTATGCTAGGAATGCAAGACTGGTTCAATATTAGAAAAACTATAAACAAAACTGATCATGTCAATAATAAAAACAACAAAAATCATGATCATATCAATATGTGAAGAAAAGGCTTTTGAAAAAATACAAGAACCATTTTAATTTTAAAAAAAACTCATGGAAGCATAGGAATAAATGGAGCTCTTCTTAAAACAGTAAGTAGTACCTATATGAAACCAAGAACAATCATTATCTGCAATGGGGATTACAGATAAGATCTTCCCAATAAGATCAGGGGTGAAGCAAGGATGTTCATTATCACCATTACTATTCAATGTTGTATAAGAAATTCTATAGCAATATTCTTATTATTACATAGCAACAGAACAAGAAAAAGGAATCAAAAGAATAAGCACAAGCAAAGAGGAAACAAAACTATTACTCTGCAGATGATATGAAGGTATACTTAGAAAACTCTAGAGAATCAACTAAAAAATAGCTGAAACAATTAACAAATTTAGCAAAGTTGTAGGATATAAGATAAACCCACATTAAATTATCAGCATTTCTATATATTACCAACAAAGTCCAGGAGCAGCAAGAGATAAAAAGAGAAAATTCATTTAAAATAACTGCAGACCACATAAAATACTTGGGAGTCTACCTGCCAAGACAAACTACAGAACTATGTGAATACAATTGCAAAACATTTTTCACACAAAGATCTTAATAGGTAGAGAAAATTAATTGCCCATGGAAAGCCTGATTCAATATAGTAAAAATTACAATACTACCTAAATTAATTTACTTAGTGCAACACCAAACTATGAAAGAATTATGTTATAGAATTAGAAAAAATAATAAAATTCATCTGGAAGAAGAGGAAAAGAATATCAAGGAAATTAATGGGAAAAAAAGTAAAGGAAGGCATTCCAGCAGTACTAGATCTCAAATTGTATTATAAATCAGTAATCATCAAAACAATCTGCAGCTGGCTAAGAAATAAGAGTAGTGGAGCAATAGATTAGGTACACAATATGTAGTAGTAAGTGACCATAGTAATCTAGTCTTTGATAAACTCAAAGATCTAAGCTGTTGGGAGCAAGAATTCACTATTTGACAAAAATTCCTGGGAAAACTGGAAAGCAGTCTAGCAGCAATTAGGCAGAAACAAACATCTAACACCATATATCAAGATGAAGTCAACATGGGTACTTGATTTCAGCATAAAAGGTGATATCATAAACAAATTAGGAGAACAATTAGGAGTACCTGTCAGAACTATAGATAAAGGAAGAGTTTGTGAAAAACACAAGAGATAAAGAGGATCACAGAAAGTAAACTGGATAACTTTGATCCCATAAAATTAAAAACTTTTTGCACAAACAAAACCAAGGCAGACAAAATTAGAAGAAAAGTAGGAAACTGAGGGAGGAGGGTCAGGATTTACAGGAAGCTTCTCTGATAAACGCCTCATTTCTCAAATATTTAGGAAACTGCAAAGTCAAACAAAGTGGGACTATATGCCGTTTTTTCTTTTGGTCTTCTTCTCAGCACTAAGCCAATCAAATGCCTTTGATAGAGTCTTGTCTTTGATTTAGTTCAAGTCTTTGATTGAATCAAGAATCTTTGATTGAAAACAGTATATATTGCTTGGAAGGAGAGGTATGGGTAGAGAGAGAGAAGCAGAGCTGGGAGTGAAGAGAGAAGCAGACCTGAGAGAGAGAAGCAAGCATGAGCAGGCTAGGGGAACTTGCTTGTGGGGGAGGCCTAACAGAAAGAATGTTTGTGATGCTGGCACTCTGTTGGTGTGTGCTAACTTCTCAGACAGAAGTCCTGTCTGTTGGTCTGTGCTAACTTCTCAGACAGAAGTCCTGTCTATTGGTCTTTATGAATGAACTGAGATGATAGTGCTGATAATGTGTATAAATATTGTTGTAACCCTGTTAAATTTTGTCTTCCCAAAAACAGAAACTTCGGACAGGAGCCCCTGGAGCCTGCTGTCAGGCAGGAGCAAGAAGAACTGACTGAGGAGATTGTAACTTGCTGTGACCTATGGGTGGATGGTGTTTGTATTTTCTGCTACCCCTTAAGTTTGATATGTTGTGCTAGGGAAGACCCTGGCCTGGGACCCCTGCTTGTATCAATAAGTATTTCAGGGAATGCTACTGAAAGTGATGATATATGCCACGTGTCATATGACATACTGTTATGAGATACATATCTATCTATCTGTCAAATGATATGAGTGTTATGAGATATATATTGAATGATATGTTTTGCTTAACAATGTTGCTATGAATGTCATGATTTACTTTATTGAACAATGTTTAGTTCTGAATAGAGAGTTCATTATACTATGCGATTAGACCCTTAAAGTTATTCATAGCAGCAGTCATTAAGTGTGCTGCCATGATTGGCTTTACAAGAACTGAGCCAAATTTAAATGGTCAAAAGATAAACAGGCAGTTTTCAGAAGAAATCAAAGCTATCAATACTCTAAAAAAATGTTCTAACTTGTTAATGATTATAGAAATGCAAATTAAAACAACCTTGAGGTTGTTTTTTTGAGGTACCCATCAGATTGGCTAACATGACAGAAAAGGAAAACGACAAATGCTAGAGAAGATGTAGAAAAACAGGGACGCTAATACACTGTTGGTGGAGTTGTGAACCAGTCTGGAGAATGATTTGGAACTATGCCCAAAGGGCTATAAAACTGCATACTCTTTGACTCAGCAATACCACTACTGAGGCTGTATCATAAAGTAATCAAAGAAAAATGAAAAGGACCTATATATTACAAAAACATTAAGAGCAGTCCTTTTTGTGGTGGCAAAGAATTGGAAACTGAAGGGATGCTCATCAATTGGAGAATGTCTGAAAGAGTTGTTTATATTTGTGATGAAATACTATTGTGCTATAAAAACTGACATGAGGATGGTTTTAGAAAAACCTGGAAAGACTTATAGAAAATGATGCAAAGTGAAGTGAGCAGAACCAGGAGAACACGACATAGTAACAGCAATACTGTATGATAATCAACTGTGAATAACTTAGCTACTCTAATATACACAAGGATTCAAAGCAATTACAAAGGACTCAGGATGAAAAAATGCTATCCACCTTCAGAAAGAGAACTGATAAACTCTGAGCGCAGACTGAAGCAGACTTTTTCCACTTTATTTTCTTTGCTCTTTTTTTGGTTGTTGTTTGGCAGCATGGCTAACATTGAAATATGTTTTGCATGACTTCACAATTATAATGGGTATCACATTGCTTACCTTATCAATGGGGAGGTGATGGAAAGAGGAAGAGAACTGGGAATTCAAATTTTCAAAAAATGAATACGAAAAAATAAATACATGAATGAAAAATTCTAAAGAATATTTTGAAATCCGTATTTGTATTACAGGGATTTGTCATCTGCTAGTTTATGAAGGAAAGAGAATTTCTGGTGCATTAAGATTATTATCTTTATTATAACATTTTCTTGTCATCTTGTTCCATGGAGTTCAGTTAGAAATGGCTCTAGGACAAGACATTATCCTGCTATTTTCATTTTACATTTACTGGTCTTTGTATCACTCAGTTGAACATTTTTTTTTGTAGCTGAGTTTTAAAATATGACAATATAAATTCATTTCCTGTAGGCTGACTGAAAACATCCTCAGGTTAATGAATACAAATATTACAGAATGGATACACATTCCTGCACAATTGCCTCTCCTTTCCATAATGGTTCTGATGGTCAGCCTTGATTCTGCTGACCTACTTGTGGGTGGTTAAACCTCACTTCTAGCACTTAGTATCTTTTACAAACCTCTTAATAACCTCTTGATAATCCAACAATTATGTAGTACAGTGGATGGAGCACATTGGCCCTGGAATCAGGAGGGCCTGAGTTCAAACCTAGCACCAGACAATTATTAGTTGTGTGACCTTGGGCAAGACACTTAACCCCAACTGCCTAAAAAAAAAAGTATTGGTTTCCACATATACTAGATCAAAAGAAATGTTCTTAAAAAAGTAGCAATTATCATGACATCCAAAAAACAGATTCTAAAGATGACAACAAGACAAAATACACAACCATGGAGTTAAAAGGAGTTAGAAGATAAAAAACAAAGTGAAGATGGTGAAAATTGGCAGCCATGTGCTCTGGAATCCAAAGGTCAGAGTTCAAATTCCACCTCTCATACTTATAAACTATATAACGACAGGCCAGTCATTCACCCTTTCTGGGCTCGGTTTTCTGATGTGTAAAATGAGCAAGTTGGGATAGATAAGCTTTGAGCTTCTTTCCAGGTCTAGACATAGGATACTATGACTTGCAGTTTAAAGTAAGTTTATTACTTTCTTATTCTCAGCGCTAAAATAAGTACAAGTGTTTCTGAACACCATGCCAAATTAAACAAAGACAGATAATTTATTTTCTTGCCAAATACTAGATCAAATACAGAGCTTAAATGTTGATTTGGTTCAGCTTCATTTAAAGGGTACATTTTCAAATGTTAAAAGTGTTTATGAATAAAAGCTTCACTGCCAAGTTATCTAAAATGTCTATGAAAATTTAATTACATTTGATGAACAAACCTTTTCTTTCCTTTATGGGCAACAAAGAACACATTCACACCTTATCTCTCTGTCTCTCTCTGTCTCTCTATATATATACACATGTGTGTGTGTACATATATATATGTATATCTCCCTCCATATATACACACACATATATATGTGTATATATGTACATATATATATATATGTATGCAAAGTATTTGTAAATAATTTTCAGTAATGCTCCTACTGAAATTAGCAAGATGATTTTGAATGTGTTTGGTTTATTTTAAACCAAAAATAAGTTAGTATTCATGATCTCTAGTGAGAGAATGGAGCTTAAAAATTGCTCAAATAATTTAGATAAGGTTAGAAAAAATGAGGCTCCTAATCTGCATGAGTTTTAGGTGATCAAGAAATTTCAGCTGAAGAAAGAATTGATAAAGCTGCTCTACATAGCCACCAGTCTAAGGAAGCAGCTGTATTGGGAATCAAGATGGGCTGTTAGCACTTATTCAACCAAGTGCCCTTGAAGACTTTGGCCTTTGTTTCTTTGATTAAATTAGGAGTCCTTGGTGACCTCCTTGCCTCAAGGGAAAGCCTAGTTTACATGGGTTTGAGTGACATGTTTGTGACATCAGAGGCTTTTAGACCACGTGGGTTTAAGTCGCATTTTTGTGATAATTTTAGGTCGCGTGGGTGAGTCACATGTATGACTCACCTTTGACCCTGAACAAGATATATAAACGCAGAGGTTGGCTTTCTCTTTAGGAGCTCTGAGCTGCAGCAGGCCAGCCATTGTTATTAGCTCCCCAGCTTTGATGTTGATGCTTCTCTAGTAACTGCATATTGTGATTTTGTCAGATGGAAATCTGTCTGTGCATTCATGTTTACTTGCTCTGTCTGTATTTGCTCTGAAGCTCAGGGTGCAGGCTTTTCCCCCTGAGCTGAGTGAATGATATCTGTATGTTGGATTAAAGTAAGATTGTTAACCCCTTAATGTTGCTTTCCTTAGTAAAGCAGATCAAAAGAATCTGGGCTTGCAGCGTTCTCATTGTTGGGCTTGTGTTGGTTTTTCACCCCCACAGCAGCTGCTAGCCAGACTATTGCAACAGCAGCCATCATTCTCATCTGTATTTCTTAGAATGTGACTATTCTGTCACTACTTGGGGAAACATAAAATGAAACACTTATTTACACCAGGACCCAACAACTGTTCCCTATTCCAGAAGGCAGACCTCCTAGGTTTGAACCTCAAGTCCAATATTAGTAACTGGTTATCTGTAAATGGTTTAAAAGGTTAAGTTAATTAACAAGCATTTATGAGTCTCTGATGTGCCGCACTATGGGTTAGCCTACCAAGATGACAAGACAAAAATTAAATCATTCCTTCTTAAAGCAGCTTATCGTGGGAAAAGACGTAAGTATGTAAGTGCATACAGAATAAATACAAAATGAATACTTAGCAGGGAGGGCACTAGTCACTGTTGGGATTGAGAAGACTTCAGCAGATTCTCAAAGGAAAGAATTATATGAGGCAAAGCCAATGAGAGAATACCTTTCAGGCATCAGTGATGGTCAACGCAAAGACTCAGGAAAAAGGGAAGGTGTATTGTCTGTGAGAGATAGCCAAAGGTCCAGTGCCTAGGTACTCTAATTCTGCCTCCAACTCTTACTGCTATTACTATGTAAATCGTTCCCCAGGTTTTACTCCCTTCACTTTGCATCAATTCATATTAGTCTTTCCAGGTTTTTCTAAAATCATACCCTTCACCATTTTTAATAGCAGAAGAAGATTCCATCACAAACACATGCCATGACTTGGTCAGCAATTCCCCAGTCAATGGGTATCCCTTCAATTTCCAATTCTTTGACACTAATAAAAGAGTGGCTATAAATATTTATGTACACCTGGATCCTCTTCCTCTTTCGTTGACCTCTGAGAGGTACAGACTTAGTAATGGTCCTCCAAGACTTCAGGGCAAAGAACCTGAGAGTTCTGGAGTACTGACAGTGGGTCTAGGACTGGGATTCAACACAATAAATTCAGTACCAACATGGGGACCAATGTGGAGGATAATCACTGCACATCCATCCAGGGAACTTCTTTAACAACTTTACAGAGCAGTAACAGAATTTCTGGTAAGTTGGATCAGCGTTTTGGAGCCCTCAAAAAAGAGCTCAGGGGCAGCCCATGACCATTCCCATTCTGGGGGAGGGGGTTACCTGGCTCGCTCCCGGGCTGCGTCCTCCCGGGCTTTCTCTTTCTCTTGTCTCTGCTGCTCAATGCGTGCCTCCTGCTCTCTCCTCTTCATCAGCAGCTCTTCCACGCGAGCCTGCCGCTCAGCTTCCAGAGCTCGTTTGCGTTCCTAACGTCAAAATCATTGTTTCAAAAGATACTGGTTTTCAACTGAAAAATAACGAAAGCATCCCAACTCTTTTCATAGACCAAGAGATTAGTTATTTAGTGGTAGATTTCTGCGTTAGTCACAGGTAACGCATTCCTAGCAGTGGTAAGCTAAACCAAAAGGCCAAAAGGCATCAGTCTTAAAGTAACTTATTCTTCCTGTCTGATTTGCTGCAACAAAAAGCATTTAATCACAATATTATTAATTTAATAACATGATAAATTACTAATACAAAATTACGTAATGAAACTGTATATATTCTGTGGGTCGAAGCCCAGAGTACATACACTGGAGTGTGTGCTTTGCCCTGGGCAGCCACTCCATAAGTACTGGCCTGTTGATCAACTCTTAGCGACCTTCTACATAACAGACCTTTGGAGAGTTTGCTGTCTGAATGCAGCTGAGTGTGTACAGCTCAGTGTGGGGGGAGGCAACAGAAGGGAGAGGGGCTCAGAGGCTAAAGTACCAACACTGACTGTCCCATGGCTCTGTATAAATCACTGCTTGTCCCTTCCAAGGCTCAGCTTCTTACCTACAAAACAGGGCTGATGATACCTGCGACACTTTCCTCACTGGACAAGTGAAATGCCCCCACACAAAGTTTACTCTCTTCATTCCTGAGAAGTAGTATGAGGACTAAACAGATCTGACTGGGGATTCCTGCCCAGTCTCTGAGCCTCTGAGGGCCTCCAGGCAACTCCCTATCATTGAGAGATGAGCTGCAATCTGCATTAGTGAAGGGAGTGTCCACAAATGAAATCCTAGTTCTGGATCCTATCCTCCCCATCACCATTACAAGGACTTCATCACAAGAGGATACATGAACCCTGTACAGCATTTGACAGGAGAGGCATGTGGTGACAAGTAGAGAGATGGCCTGGAGTCAGAAGATCTGGGTTCAAATCCAGTTTTAGCAACTCAATGTTCATCAGCAAGTCACTTAACCTCTTCTACCTCAGTTTTCTCATTTGTAAAATGGAAAAAAAAAAACCCTAACACCTCCCTCTCAGGGTCGTTCTGATGATGTTTGTAAAAAGCTTGGCAAACCTTCAAGTGTGCTACAAATGCTCTTATGCTAGCTATTATTTAATCTGGTTTGACCCCATCATCTCTCCTCCACATCTCTGTCTTCTGTCACTTATCTGACCACTCCTTAATCTCCTTCATTGGCTCATAGTCTTCCTCCTGCCATATGGGCAAGAGTGTCCCCAGGGATTGGACCCAATCTCCTCTGTCTCTTTTCTCCCTTAGGCAGATCTGCTGTTCCTAAAAAGACGCTTTCAAAGAGACAGACCGCACAGGGATTACTGTGAGGCCCAAATTAGACACTATCCACACAGGGACTGGCACAGTGGCTGGCACACAGGTGGCGCTTAGTCAGTGCTTATTACCTTTCTTACTTTACCTGCCTAGGAAGACTTGTATGGAGTGCGCCAGAGTGAAATGAGCAGTGATATGACAATGTTGATAAGATTTTTAAAATGAATGATTCTGAAAGAATTAACAACTAGTCAATGAAATGATTAGCTGGTTCAAGGGGACTGAGAAGGAAGAGCTCTCCTTCACAACAGAGAGAAGGCAGGCTAACGGGCGGGAAAGACCCTATACTGGACGTGGCCCATGAGGACATTCGTGGAGTTTGACAGCGCTCTCAGGACACAAGGGCTCAGGATTGCTTTTCATAAGCTGGACAGTGGGGAAAATGACACTGCAAAAAAAAAGTAAATCCTCCAAAATAATAATAACCTCTCTCTACTTGTCTCCCAAACCAGGATCCTCATCATCAGCCTCCTGAGCTCCAGGCCGACATCTCCACCTAAGAATTTTAGACCTCTCTTGCATTTTCCTTCCGTTCTGTATTACAGTTAGCTGGTCCCCAGTTCTAGGGGGAAACGTGCTCACTGGGGTCTTGGCCAATAGCATTAGAGAAGAGACATCCCAACTCCTCCAGGGAGCGAGGTAGAATTGTAGATGGCATTCTCTGGAAAAGTGAGTTTAGAGTATTTCTTCAGATGCCTTAAGGACTCTAAGATGTGCCAATTTAAAGTTAATTACTCTAAGTAATTACTATTTCTGAGCTCTAAAAGCTAAATTTTACCTGCACCGCCTCATCCCGGGCCTGCTTTTCCTCCTGTCTTCGCTGACGTTCTTCCTGTAATTCATTCAGCCGCTGTTCATATTCTTTCAGCTTAGAAAGCACATCGTGACGTTTATTCTGGGCTTCCAAGGTATTTATAAACGCGATTTCATTTACCTGTAATAAAAGCAATGGATGACTCAATGACTTCCAAACTGAATTCAGCCAATTTCAGAACATAAGTTAATAGTCATCTAATCAGCAGTGGATACCTCCTCCGAGGATGCAGACCACCTTACCCCATGCACACCTTCGTAAAAATCCTTCATGAATTTGGGGGGGAAATGATGATCTTGTAACTGACTTCTAATAATATGCCTCTCTGAATTTAGGCTGGTTTAGAAGACCCCACTTTAGGAAGGTCACTTGTCCCCCATCTGAAGTCCTTCCAGTTTGATGGGCCCTTCATTTGCATAGTCTTCAAGAATACGTAATTTCTCCACCAGAAGAAAATAGCCTTTAGAAACTGACAGAAGTATGCTAATGAGCGATCTGGAGTGGATCTCAAAATAGCAGGTAGGAAACTACATGATCCCCAACCCAGGAAATACAGATTGATCCTTTTAAATACACATTTACACTTGTGGACATTAGCACAACTAAGACATAAAGCTGTGTAAGCAGTCCATGACAGTGTATGTATATCTTAAACAGAAGACCAGGTCTACAAAGGACCACCACTCGACTGACTAGTTCTAGAATTTTACTCCTTTTTTCTACAATTAAGATCAATTAAAGTAAAAAAAAAATTTGTTAAGTGCCTATTATTTCCTAGAAGCCATGCTAAGTGCTAGTGAAACAAAAAGGCTGAATAGCCATTGTTCTTTAGGTAATTCTAATTCTAACCAAAAGGATACAACATGAACAATTATGCACAAACCATAGACAGGATAAAATGGAAATAATCAACAGAAGAAGGCACTAGAATTACGGGACCTGGGAAAGGCTTCCCCTAGAAAGTGGGATTTCAGATAGAACTTGAAGGAAGCCAGGGAAGCCAGGAGGCGGAGAGGAGGAGGGAGACCGTTCCAGGCATGATGGCAGACGGCCAGAGAAAATGCCTGGAGCTGAGATATGAAATATCTTATTTAAGGCCAATATCATTGTATCACAGAATAAAAGAAACTGGGGTGCTAAGCACTCATAGCTAATAGCGGGGCAGGGGGGCACACAGACCTAAGAAGACTGGAAAGATAGGAGGAGGCCAGGTTATGAATGCAAAACAGAAGATTTTATGTATCATTCTGGAAGTAACAGGGAGTCACTGGTTGACTGAATGGGGGTGATGTGGTGACAGCTGCACTTCAAGAAGATCACTTTGATAGCTAAGTAGAGAATGGACTGGAGAGGCAGGGAAACCAATCAGCAGGCCAGCAGGCACAAGGTGATGAAGGTCTTTATCAGGGTGGGGGCCATGTCAGAGGGAAGTGAGCATATTGGAGACATGGTACAAGAGTTATCAAAGGCCTTGGTGACAGCTGGATGGGAGGATGGGGGAGAGGGGGATAGTGAGGAGATGAGGAAGACTAGGAAGATGATGGTAACTTCAACAGTAAAAGGGAAGTGTAGAGGTGGGAAGGGTTTGTGGGGAAAGAAAAAGAGCTCAAATTTGGACATGCAGAGTTTCAGATGTCTACAGGACATCCAGTTATCCAGGGAAATGTTCAACAGATGGTTGGAAATTTAAGACTGGAGGTCAACAAAGAAGTTAGGGCTGGATAAGCAGATTTGAGAATCATCAGCATAGAGATGATCACTGAATCCACAGAAGAGAAGAGGGTCCAGGACAGAGTCCTGTGGGATCCCATGATTAGCCAGTGGGAACTGGATGAAGATCAAGCAAAGGAGTGGTTAAACAGGTAGGAGAAGAACCAGAAGAGAGCACTTTCATGAAAATCTAGGTAGAATATGACAAAGGCAAAGGATTGCTGAAGGGAGCCTTCTCACCAGTCTCCACACAGTCCTAGGGAAGTTTGCTGGGAAGCCTTGAAATAGGCTTTGTGTGTATAGAGTCATAGTCAAGAATTTAATAAGAAATTAACATGAATTTCCTAATGCCAAGTTTGACTCAAGCCAAACTCATGAGTTGGAACCAGAACAAGGACAAAAGAACAGACATCAGACCACAGGTCTTTGGTGATGCAGACCACAGAAACATAGACATCCTATACTGAAGATCTCACAGTGAACATTTGTAAAAAGATGACCATAAAAACAGGTACGGTTACATCATGCAGAGTCCACCCTAGAGATAATGAGATCTTCTAGACAGTCTTCTTCAGGAAGGACATTTTTTCCTGCATCAAGCTCTGGAATGCTGGAAAGCCTCCTAAGGGAGATCCATAATAACAAAAAAAGAATTCAGCTCAACTACTTGCACACAAAAAAGAATGTATTCTATTCAGATTGTAATATGCAATTGGATGGATGACTCATAGAGCTGGTCTATCAGAACATATATCTTGGAACAACCAGGGGGAAACATTAGGAAATTATGCACCTAGGACAAGAACCACAAACCTCACCTAAAACAAGTGATATTAGGATCATGGCAGGCACCACCCCATTCAGAGAGGTAGAACCACAGGATACTGGTCCCAGTGGGAAGAGACTCTAGGAGATCACAAGTCTTCTGCTGGGTGGTTACCCTCCT
This sequence comes from Trichosurus vulpecula, assembly GCF_011100635.1. NCBI lineage: Eukaryota > Metazoa > Chordata > Mammalia > Diprotodontia > Phalangeridae > Trichosurus > Trichosurus vulpecula. Next base: position 35,587,057 of record NC_050580.1, on the reverse strand, counting down.
TGCATCCCTCCCCCCAACTGCCCAGGAAACAAGCCATCTGGCAGATTCTATTTTAGCTGATTATTACTCAGATCAAAGTGAGAGGTTAGTTATTTCTCTAGTGGCATCTAAGAAGCCTAATTACTGGCAGAAAGACAACAGACAGCCAAGAAATGCTTTTGAGGAACAGAGAGCTTAAAAAAATCAACTGCCCTAAAAGCCTTTAAGTGTCATGCTAGAAGACTGAAGTTGGAAAAGGCATTAGGGGTCATCTAATCGAATCACTTTATCTGTCAGAGGAAGACACTTAGGGCTGAGCTGTTCCTACCCCTGTTCTCACCATCCTATCACCATAGTCTGACCCACCACAGGACCCTGCCCCTACTCCTCCTTCCTTGAAGAAGTATAAGTATTATCAGAACCTTCTGAATTTTCCACCTTAAAGAACACTTCCCACTTGGGGCAAAGCCCTGGTCACCTAAGCCTAGACAATGAAGTGGACCCAGAATCAAATAGGAGAGTAGGCTGTACTAACTTTCAGAAACTAAACGGTGTTTCAATGGCCTCAAGGCTCTACCTGAAACAAAGGACTACCATTCAAACATTTTTTCATGCCATAAATATCTATGGAATATGGAATGCCACTCCTCTGAAGAATTAAAGCTGTAAGTCATCAAAATGGCAGTGGAGAAGTATAGAGCAAGCATGACCAAGTTGCAAGAGATTGACAACAATGAACTCAGAAGGATAAATGTCACAGAAAACATCAAGAAAGAAATGTTTGAGCAGAAAGGAGGTGAGCTGGTAATACAGCAAAGGCCAAGTGTAACCAACCACTGGGCAGGCTATCCAGCTACTGGGGGAACACTTTGCATAGGATTTACACAAAAACATGACAAAGAATCACAGAAAATGAGGGAGAGTGGAGGAGCTGCATAATCTGTACCACTAGAAGGAGCCCCCACAGCGATGAGATCATAAATCCATCAAATTATCAGTATAGTATTCCTTCTATCTCAAAAGATCTTTTTTCACGAGTCTGATTACTTACTTCAATACTACAAAGATTTGTGATTCTATTGATGTGATTACTACCTTCCAACAATACAGGTCACAGCCTCTAAGTTTTTATGGGTTCCTATGGCCGAATAAAAATTCATCTGCTCCTCAGTCCTCATGGTGATGAGTTACACTGGTCCATGAGTAATAAGAGACAGAAGCCATCACAGGCCCCTGTTTCCAGCCTTTCTAGATTCGGAAGCTGTCCACATTTACGTTCTTCTGCCATAACTCTGAAGAACCCAAGTTTACTTCCATGCCACAAGTCATCAGAGGAGACTTTCAGTAGAGAATGAATAATATACTTCAAGTCTATTACAGTTGTACATTTGTGGGTTGGCCTAAGAATCAAACTATAATCTATAATACTGTTTCTAAGAGAAAAGCAGTTCTAAGTTTTAAACAACCAATTAACAAAGTATAAATACAATCCCCACAGATATTTCATCTGTAACTTATTGATTTATAGTAATACAAATTATTTTAATGTTTAAGTAAATATCTGCATATGAAATGCTAATAACTTTGATGTTCTGCCTTTTAAAAACTATATAGACTGTTAATAGACTCTAATAAAACATCTTTTCCCATAAACTACTTTTTAGGGGCATTTTCCAATCTTGAATGAACGAATTTATAGAAGAATAGAAAAAAAGAAAGAAAGCTAACATCAACTTTTGTAGCAGAAGATAATGAATCCAAGGTATAATAAGGTCTGGAACAATTTTGTTTCCAAAGACAGTCACTGTCAACCATGAAATTAAAGACCAGGTGGACATGGATGGGACTAATCTAGACTCCACCACTTATGAACCACTGACATCACTCCTCTCTTGGCCTCAAGCTCCCCAGCTGTAAAATGGCAATAATACTTGTACTACCACCCTTAGGGAGCTATTAGTGAGAAAAGTGTTTTATATGAACTCTAGCAATTCTTAGCATTATCACCATCCAAAAATACACTAAGGAGTCAGAAATCACCAACAATTTACTTCAACAACTTATGTGAGGAGTAAAATATGAAAATTTTTTAAAATTTTGAATGCAAAATACCAATTTAATCAAGATATTTGGCCATACCCAAAGGAAAAGAAAAGCCAAGCTTGATATTTGAATAACAATACTGGAAAAATGGAAAACCAAATGCATTATGCTATTTCGAAAGAAACCTTCTAACTAATTAAAAAGTAATACAAATACATCACCTGTATCATGAGGCTTATAAGGCAAGTAGGAAGTAGAACCTCCTCAGAAATATGAAACATTATTCTAAAATAAAATAGTTGTAATGATTTTTAAGCAACAAGAAAATGCCCAATCCAAAACTAAGAGAGTCCAAAAGCTAGAAGAGCCACACTCTTTCAGTAGCTAAAATATTAGGCAATACTGAATGAGAAAGTGGTAACATCATTTTACACAAACTAGTTACAATAGCTGTGTAATTCTATTAGAAAGAAATCAGTCATAAATCTATGGAACTAATGAGAGAGAAGGAAAAATGGTAGATTTTTTATGTATGTGTGTATTGACAGAAACTTATTCAGAGAATGAATTTCAGAGATCAGTGAATAATGAACAACTGGAAGTTATAGAACCCACTAGGCAGTAATTGTCAGTAGGGTCTCCCGACTACATTTTCTAGCAGTAAGTACTTTATTAAAGCCTTCTGCTTCAATTAAATTGGATTATCAAGAACAAAGAAGCCAAAACGGTCAGCCAATCTCACTCATGTGGGCTATGTAAATTTACTTCAGGAGTTTTAACATCTGTCTAGATGGGAATTATGTAAACCATGATTTCCTTAAAATGATTACAGAAGCCGCATCAGCATAAAAAATAATAATGAAGGTAAATGTGTCAGAAAATTAAACTAATTTGAATCCATTTAAACCCAGTGAAAAAAACCCAGTAAGTGAAATAGAACACCAATATCCACATACTTCTGCCATGCAACAAATGAATATTCTGACAAGATAGTTCCAGCTTTCCCTGTGGTATTTGGGCAAGTAGAAGGGGAGGAAGAAAAAATTAAGCTTGCACTAAAGTCTTATTCTGACTCTTTAGAGCAGCACAGAAGTGACCCTGGAATCCCAAAGGCCCAGCAAAGCTGAAGTTCTGGCAGGCCCAGGGTAGGGGCTTACATTTGTGATGTGGGCCAGACTAGGTCAAGACAGAGATTCCTCACCAAAGGGTTGGCCCCTTTGAGTGTGAGTCACTGGACTCACAAAGATGGTAGCCATTTAAGTTGTAAGCGTAGGGGTATTCACAGTGCCTCTGACATCCTGAGACAAACAGAATGACTTACAATCTGACAATACAATCTGAATGACAGTACACACATTTGGAGTAAGATGATCCTATTTGTGACCTTTTTAAAATGACCTATTTTAATAAAAATGACAGTAGTATCTAGAAAAGAAAAGAAAAAAAGGAAATGACCAAGTTCACTGCCCTGAAAGGTACCTTGGCTTCCTCTTCTTGGGCCTTTTTCACAATGGCTTGCAACTGCACTTCCCGCTTAAATTCAGCATGAAGTAATTTCTCCTCCATCATTCTCCGTCGCTGATCCAGTAACTCTTCCTTCCACTTTCGGACATCTTTCTCCTGCGCACAAGGGGTTAACATTATTCATGGAAACATGGCCCTCGGCCTTCTTTATTTCACACAAGTTAATGAAAACTATGTTTTGTGTAAACATGTAGAGCTTTGTATCTTCCTTCTATTGATTCCTGTTCCATAATGACGGAAAGAAACATAACCCACTGGAGAGTATCTATGGTCCAACATGTTTGTCTTCTCATCCCTCCCAAAGCGGCCACACATCTCCAACACCCTCATTTCATGTTTCCCAAGCAAGAAACTTCATCACTTTGATGTCTTGAAAGGGATGAAATCTCTGGAATACATATTGTAAAGACAATGATTTAAGACACTGGGGGTATTTAGATTAGCTAAGAGAAGAGTGTAGGAAGACACAACAGTTACTTTTGTGTGTTTAAAGGGATATGTTAGGGAAAAAAGAACATGCCCGCCGCTTATCAGTGACTAGGAACCAGAAACATAACGAGACAAAGGAGACCAAACATGGCCTCACAGGGTTCTTCAGCTAGTTCCATCCCCTCGATTTATAGATAAGGAAAGTGAGGCCCAAAGAGGTAATTTGCTCAGGACCACCTGCTTTTAAATTGAAGAATCTACATTTGAACCCAGGTCTTTTGACTCGTCACTTTATCTGTAGACTTACTACTACATCAAATAGCCTCTGCCTGTCATGTGTCTCTCCGTAAAAGATGCAGGAGCGGATGGAACAGAAACAGCACAGAATGTAGAGTCAGAAGATGATTCAGAGTCTGAAGAAGACTTCTATTCTGAAGAGGACTTGTATTCTGACTCTTCATTCTACCCTCTTTCTATTCCACCTTCCTCCCAGCTCTAGCAATTATAAAGCCATGGAACCTTAAAATGCCTTTATTTCTCCAAACCTCCATTTTCTTAACTGTAAAATAGGAATAATACCTGTCTTCTTAACTAGCACTCACAGACTCATGAGGACTGCAATACATGCAAAAACACTCTGAAAACCATAAAGCTCTATGCAAATCTAAATGCATGATGCAAGGGGTTGGGTCACATAGCTGTTAACATTCCTTCTATTTTAATTCTGTGTGCAACTTTCCGTTTCAAGGGTGTTTTCCAATCGTTCTGCTATTCCCTTCCATTTTATGTATTAGTTTATCTCATTCACATTCAAGGTTTTAAGTTTTAATTGTGTATTTCATTCCATTCTATTCTCTTATCTTTTCCTTCTCGATTTCGCTGTCTCTTCAAGAATTGTTTTAAGTCTAATCCTTCCCTCAAACTACCTTCCCTCTTACTGCCCTTTCCCTTCTCCTTTCCCTGTGGACTGAAACATACTTATGTATCCAATTGCCCCAGTACATCACTCCTCTGACCAGTTCTGATGATAATGAGGTTTAAGTGTCACCCACCCCTTCTTGCTAGTTTGTAGAGAATTCGTTTTGCATGCCCCAAGTATGGGTGATAATTTTCCCATTCTTACTGTCCCTTATGCCCTGCCCCAAGTGTATTCCTCTTGTCTATTCTTTTACCACCATCAAAATATAAGTGAACCATTGCCACACCCTATGTCTAATTAGACTCCCTCTATGATCCCTGAGGATGATAGAGTTCTAATGGGATATATGCATCATCTCCTTATATTAGGATGTAAATAGTTTGTCCCTATTTAATCTCTTATGATTGCTCCCTCATGTTTTCCTTTTTATGCTTCTTTGGACTTCTAGGTTTGTATTTCAAAGTACCCTCATCAGAAACAGAAACTGACTCTAACCCTAACCCTAAAATGCACACTAACTCTGAATTTCCTTAAAAACCAATTTTTTTTTTCTCTTGTAGGATTATACTCAGTTTTGCTAAATAAGTTATTCTTGGTTTTAATTTTCTATGTCTTGCCTTCTTGAACTTCATATTTCAAGCATTCTTTTCTAAGAGTGGTTGCTAAATCCTGTGTGATCCTGTGTACTTTTTATCTCTAGCAATTTCATTTCATTTGGAAAATCATTTTTAGCTCTTTTTCTTAGACTTTTACTTCATCTCCCCATGGAATTCTAATTGAATTTATGTCCAAGCTGTGTTTTACTTTAACATTTCACATATAAATATTTTGGAGTCTTTCTCTTCATTTGTATTTGTGTCTTAAGCATCCATGTTACCATAATAGCTCTTTGTGGTAGCATTCCTTTTGTTTGCTTGCTCATTCTTCTAGACTACTGTATCAGGAGGGCCGAGTTTATAATCTCAAAGAGGATCATAAACATGTCTGAAAGGTTCGGAACCGCCGGATATAAGAAACTCTCAAAGTAGAAGGCAGAAGAATCAAAACATTTATTTAGGCTCCACAGTAACCAACCCATGAACCAGAAGCCCCATTTTGATATGTTGATCATAATCTTCCAGGCCCAATAAGTACGCCTTGCAAGAGTAACCAGGAGGCTACAGAGAAGCATGATTGCGTAAAGCAAAATCATGCTTCCCCCTCGATGGTAATAAGATTACCCACTGGCCTGAAGTCTTTGTTCAGCTTCCTCCCGTAGATCAGCTCTGCTACTGGCAGCTCCTGCCTCAGCTGTGTCTGTGGCTGAAACTGACGTAACTGTCGTAACTGCCTCTGTAACTGCCTCTGGCTCCAACTGTCGCTGTAACTGTCGCTGTAATGGCCTGAAGTCTTTGTTCAGCTTTCTCCCGTAGGTTAGCTCTGCTACTGGCAGCTCCTGCTTCAGCTGTGTCTGTCGCTGTGGCTGTAACTGACGTAACTGTCGTAACTGCCTCTGTAACTGTCGTTGTAACTGTCGCTGGCTCCAACCGGAAAAGGAAGAGAGAGTCTTCAAGCTGTCCTCTCCCCTCTTATAGGGTTTTTGACATCATCAAGCTCCGCCCAAATGACCAGGGCCGATTGGTTCCTGAGTTGGCTCCTCCCCCTAGGGTAGACCAGGTTCTGGAGCTAACACCTCCCCTCAGCCAGCCCCATGACTCCCCACACAGGAAGCCGTCTGCCTCCCGGCATGCTCCCCGGGCCTCCTGCCCCGGAAGAGCAAGCCACAGTGTCCAGAGGCTCAATGAGGCAAGCTGAGCCATTCAAAGAAAACAAAGGCCATTCTGGTTACACTCCACCCCTTGTTATAGGATACATAATCTAATCAGCCATGTATCCTAGAACATACATTGTGATTCAATTACAAAGGAAACTAAAACATATCATTCATTATAAAGCAAAACATATCATTCAGTGACATTCCCAAACATTGGTTAACGATTCAAATGCGATCCACCCCTAGATCCCAGCAAAATAATCTCTTCAATCAATCATCCCCAAAATAATTATTAATAATTCAAATGTCCACCCCTAAATCCTTGTATCCACTACATAGGATCAATAATATCATAACAATAAAACAACACAGCAAGGATAACACAAAATAAGTAAACAGAACACTATCATCATTTCCACCCCCCTTGAACGATTGGGGCTCAAAATCTTGGGGTGAGGGGTGAAGGTCTCATTTTCCATAGCTTCTTCATGCTGAAATTGGATGTAGAGATGGCCCTGCCCCCAAAAAGTCCCATTCCAGAGGTCATTTCTTTAACGAGCTGGCAGGAATTCCAAGAATGCTACATGCTTAGGCAGTCACCGGAAAGTGCAGGGTGCTTAAGCCTGAAGGAAACAAAACTAGCAACAAGGTTAGCCAAAACAAAGGACAAAAAGAATAGACAAGTATGGACTATAATTCTTCAAATAAAATCATCTCAAGTTTGGTTGAGATTTTAGTTATGCAAAGATCCAACATCAGAGCCAAACTCAGGTGGGAAATGTTTCTTTTCAAAAGGAACATAATGAGGAAGCCAAGAGGATCCCACCCTAGATATAGACTAAGATTGTCCTCCCAGCCTTTCCCCAAATGTACAAGTTTTCATCCGTTAATCACACAAGGTCACCTTCAGTCTGAGTGGCTTGTAGGCTTGCAGGAGCAGTTCTTATTTCCCTATTTCTCATGTTATCAAGTCCTTTATCTCTGTACATTCTATATAATTCATTGGTTGGAATTCCATCTATCATTTCAAAACCTACTCCTGCTCTCAATAAAGCAGTAAACATTTCTTTCCTTGTTACTCTCCTTTGGCGCCAAGTTTGCTGGTTATTCACCCTTCTCTCTCGAGGAGATCTATCCCTTCCCCAGTCACCTAAGTCATATAACTGTAAAATCTTATTTATCACTGTTGTAAGACGGCTCCCTACTTCTCCAAGTAATAAATTCAAAATTAGTTGTTTATAAGCAGGGGGAGCTGTCCTAATTATTAAATTCCTATGAGACAGTCCCATTGGATCATTGTAATATTTGTCTGCAGTTCCTATCATAATGGCAGTCTTCATTACCTCCTCCTTTAGTCTCATGATACAATCTCTAAGTGAATACCAGGGTCTGTGCTCAGTGGGCCACATAGAATCAGTATCATATCTCTTATTGCATCCCACAGCGGCTAATGCCAACAGAGTAGTCTTGCTATCACCATCTCCTTGCTGATGATGTTCCCTAAAAGCTTGTTGAACTAGAGGATCATGGCTGATACCTATGAATCTCATGCAGTCTGTCCCATCTACTGATATTCCACCGGCCCCTTGATCACTGAGTCTTACCATCCAAGATATCAATGGTTCTCCTATTCTTTGGCTGAATCTACTCAAAATATCTGTGACCTCTTGCGGTGAGAAATCTTCCTGAATTTCCCTTGTAACTGAATCTTCACCTCGGGTTTCTGTCTTCCTCCTTTGTATGGGTCGAGCCCTTGTCTGATCATTTAACCATCTCCTATTCTCTGTGTGAGGCACATCCTGAACCCCAGTAGTGTTTTGTGCCTCAGCCGGCTCTTTCTGGGCTGGGTTGAAATGCACTCTGGGCTTTTTTGGTCTCCTGTTGCTCTTAGCCACATTAATAGAAAAGTTCTCATTTGAGTCAGTTTGGTCTTCTGCTATCTGAGATTTCCCTTCTTCCTGTGGGGTAGGAGTGCCCCCATGTCTTTCACTTAATCTCAATCTTTCGTATACTAGCCGGTAGGCTGATAACACTATCCAGCTTTGCCTAGATAGTGATGCCCCTGACTGAATCCCAACTTCTCGTAAACACTTTTCTAAATCCCTAGGATCTCCTCTCCGTAGCCTTGGTTCCCAGTTTTCACAGGGTCCAGCTTTTTTAGCCAATTCTTTTGCTAGGGAGGAATAAAATGGATCCTCCCATCCTGGGATATTTATCTCTTCCTCTGGAATTGTTCTGCTTCTAAATAGAGATCTTATACCTAGCGATCCTGTTCGTGACGCCAAATGTATCAGGAGGACAGAGTTTATAATCTCAAAGAGGATCATAAACATGTCTGAAAGGTTCGGAACCGCCGGATATAAGAAACTCTCAAAGTAGAAGGCAGAAGAATCAAAACATTTATTTAGGCTCCACAGTAACCAACCCATGAACCAGAAGCCCCATTTTGATATGTTGATCATAATCTTCCAGGCCCAATAAGTACGCCTTGCAAGAGTAACCAGGAGGCTACAGAGAAGCATGATTGCGTAAAGCAAAATCATGCTTCCCCCTCGATGGTAATAAGATTACCCACTGGCCTGAAGTCTTTGTTCAGCTTCCTCCCGTAGATCAGCTCTGCTACTGGCAGCTCCTGCCTCAGCTGTGTCTGTGGCTGAAACTGACGTAACTGTCGTAACTGCCTCTGTAACTGCCTCTGGCTCCAACTGTCGCTGTAACTGTCGCTGTAATGGCCTGAAGTCTTTGTTCAGCTTTCTCCCGTAGGTTAGCTCTGCTACTGGCAGCTCCTGCTTCAGCTGTGTCTGTCGCTGTGGCTGTAACTGACGTAACTGTCGTAACTGCCTCTGTAACTGTCGTTGTAACTGTCGCTGGCTCCAACCGGAAAAGGAAGAGAGAGTCTTCAAGCTGTCCTCTCCCCTCTTATAGGGTTTTTGACATCATCAAGCTCCGCCCAAATGACCAGGGCCGATTGGTTCCTGAGTTGGCTCCTCCCCCTAGGGTAGACCAGGTTCTGGAGCTAACACCTCCCCTCAGCCAGCCCCATGACTCCCCACACAGGAAGCCGTCTGCCTCCCGGCATGCTCCCCGGGCCTCCTGCCCCGGAAGAGCAAGCCACAGTGTCCAGAGGCTCAATGAGGCAAGCTGAGCCATTCAAAGAAAACAAAGGCCATTCTGGTTACAACTACTTCATGACTCTGGACTTTATGTTAAGGACAGGCCATGCATACATCTGAGGGGAATGTCTGAGCTCAGCTTTTGTCCTCTTCAGTCCTTAGCTGTGTTTTGTGGATAAGGAGCACTGTATTATTCCACAGTCTCAGGGACAGTTCAGGCTAGGGCCTAATAGGCTTTCGGGTGATCTCATAGTGATGTGATACAGATAAAAGTCTAGTCATTGCCCACTCAGTCTGAGCTCCGCAAGTTCCTAACCTGGGTCTGTCAATGACTGGAGTCCCAGGAGACCATTGTTGGACTCAGTTGCTCCCAGGCACTGGAAATCAACCTGCTGGTTGTGAGGGACAAAACTTCAAGCTACCTCTTGCTTGCAATCTGTACCTCAGTTATGCCATTGTACCTTCAGAATATACTGGAGATCAGAACTAACATCTACCAAGATCCCAGAGTTGAACCACACAGTACCACTTGCTTCTGTTCTTGTTCCTCACTCATTACACAGCTTGTAGCTCACAATGATCCTTTAGCCTAGGACACTACCCCTAGTCACATGTATCTTTAGTCTGCCCTAGATTTGTAACCAGCAAGTGGGTAATGAATCACAGAACTGCCGGCTGACACCTGTCCCTGCGTCACGCATGAGGCTGATGTCCCCCGTATGCCCCTTGGATCTCTTTCTGCCCAAGGCACAGACTTGGTCCTCTTCTATTTCCCGTGCAATGGAATGCTCCAGGCATCAGACCCCTGGCCATACTCTGTCCCCAAAGTCCACAGACCTCTCTGTCTGTCTCCTTATGCTGGCCTGGGCTGGAAATATGACTCACTCTGGTTTTTTATTTGGATTCCCCAAGCAGACCTGGGTTGGCACATTTTCTAGATCTCTCTGGATTGGCCATACTCCTTCTTCCCTACTCTGTGATCTTAGCTCTGCTTCTCTCTTACATGCTAAAGACTCCTAGATACCTAACATCAACCCTCCATTGTCCATGCTGTGTACCCACCTTTGGACACAGTGTGCAAACGTACTTTCCTGACCTATAACCTACCTCAGTGAAGAGGCAGAATGACCCAGTATAGTAACAGAGGTGGAGTCAAGCAGTCCTAGGTACAAATTCTAATGCTAATACTTAATAGCTCAGCAACCATGAGTAAAAAGCCCTTAATCTAAATTTCAGTTTCCTCATCTTTAAAATGGGAATAAAAACACCTAAAGCATCCACCTCCTGGCACTGTTGTGAGAATCAATTAAGACACACTATATAAAAATCTATGCAGAAGAGAAAGCAGCATATAAATATCAGTTATTAATATAAATAGATCCAAGTAAATAAAATCTACTTTCACTTGCTGGAAAATTCATTCTAGTTTTTGTGAATACATTCATTTAGTTAACAAGCGTTTATTAAGCACTTCAATGCTAGGCACTGTGATAAGTGCTAGGGAAAGAAAGAAAAGCAAAAAAACCACAGTCCTTACCCTCAAGGAACTCACATTCTAGTATGGTAGAGACGACTTGTAAATAATTGGGTATATCATACAGAAGAGATGAAGGTCATTTGGAAAGGCCCACTGACAAAGTCTTGAAGGAGTGAGGGAAAGGAAGAGTACAGTGGTGAGAAGGCAGGAGGAAAGTGAGGGCAAAGGCAGAGAGTTGTGTTCCAGGAGCTGCCATAGGCCAGAGCAGCTGGACTGTAGAGAGCCCTGAAGTGGGTGGTGATGTCACATGATGAGGAAAGTAGGAAGGGGACAGGTTATACTGAGCTTTAAACACTGAGAAGAGAGTTTATGTTTGATCCTAGAGGTCACTGAGCAGGGGCATGATGTGATCAGTTAGCAAGGCAGCTGCAGGAGGATGGCTTGGAGCTAGTAAAGACAAGGGCAGCAGACCCAGAGAAGAAGCTGACATGACAAAGGGTCTGACAGAGCATAAGAGAGCAAGCCAGAGCTCGAGAACCAGTCACCACATTCTCCAAGACAGGAACTCCCTTCTACACGGACAAGGAAGCTTACCCGTTCTAACAGTTTCTGAAGTTTCAATGTTTTCTCTTCACGCAGTTTTTCCCTTAGCTGCTGGGCTTTCATTTGTTTTTCTTCATGTTTCTTCTTGGATTCTGCAATTGTCCTGTTGACACATTAGGAAGAAACAAGGGACAAACACTTTAGAAGATTCAATGAAAAAAGTCTATGTTCAAATCAGCAGTTAAACTTACTGGAAAATAAATTCTGTTCTTGCCTGCATCTTATTTATTTTAGTCATGCAGTTCTGAATGTGTCAGCATTTTTTCGGGGGCAAAGGGCTTTAAAAGATTAAGTGACAACTGTTTTTAATACTTTTGACTGGCCAGTTTCTTTCGATAAAAAGGATATTAAATCAGGTCTAAAAGCTCAAACCTTTTGCGTGAGGGCGAGGAAAGCTTTTCATGCATGTGAATCCCATGTCCCGGCGGTCTGGCAGGTTCCTCCTCAACTATATCGCCCCAGGATGTATTCTGACGCCATGATTCCCGAGCTGTTCCAAGTTAAAAATCAGTTGTTTTTATTATTAGAGAACAACCTTGTCTAAACATACCATTTTGAAAATCATGACTTTTAAACTGACTAGTTGAAAAGACAACATCTATTCCTACTCAATGATTTACTGTAAAAAGATACTCTAAAGGAATTCTTGGAAGATGGGATAGTGACAGATATTCTACTGGAAACTCGCCCCTCACCACACTAAATAATACAAGTAAGAGCCCCCAGAAAACAAAAACTCAACAATGTCAAGAAAGAAGGAGTAAAAAAAACTCACCACAAAGTAATTCTTACAGGAAAAAAAAGTGGGATAAGGAGGGCTAAGTGAAAAGGAATAAGCTCCACAGAGTGATCAGGCCACCAGACACTCTGGGAGCAGGGTGCAAACTCCTCCCTTCTGCTATAAAAGGATTAATTTCGAAACTGGTACCTGAAAGTTCAGTTCTGCCCTAACCATGAGGGACAAGTGAAGAGGAAGAGGTGGCCAGGAGGAGCAAGGTCATTTGGGGTGAAAGAAAAGAGAGAGAGAAGTGAGAGATGTGTGAGCTGGTCCATTGAGCTGCAAAAAATGTCCTTGTGACAAGTTCTTTCAGTTATATTCTTCTTGATATCATGGGTTTTCTGAAGCTGGGGGCTTTTCACTTCTATTATTTGCTATAATTAGGGGACAGCACACTCAGAAAATTACTTCACCATCTTGCCTGAATTCACTTATGAGTTTCTTTTCACAATAAATCACTTGGAATAGGAACATCCTATCATGTTATGTTATAACTTCCTATTGTATTATATCCTGCTAACTCTAAAAAAACAGGAGTTGCCCTCGTGCTCTCAGGTAAGGCAAGGGTAATAAATAAGGAACATAAGGAATCTGCATGCACACGGGAAGATCAAAGATCTATACGGCAGTTTCCTCATCTATAAAATTAGGTAGTTGGAAAAGGTGACCTCCCTCTGAGGGCCATTCCAGGTCTAGATGTTTGAACATCCGGAACATCAGAACAAAATTAGCAGAATCAAGAAAATGATGTACGTGACGCCTGCAACACACAAATAAATATGTAGATACACACACAAAATGCACAAGCTCTGCGTAAATACACGTGTCCACCATGAGACACACACATATGAACACCGCTGGGTGCCACTGTCATTGGTCAGCTGTTTTTCAGTCACGTCCAACTCTTTGTGACCCCATCTGGGGTTTTCTCGGCAAAGATAGTGGGAATCATTTGCCATTTCTTTCTCCAGGTCATTTTACAGGTGAGGAAACAGAGGCAATCAGGGTTAAGTGACTTGCCCAGGGTCACACAGCTAGAAAGTGTCTGAGGCCACATTTGAACTCAGAAGAGAAGTCTTCTTGACTCCAGGGCCTGCACTCTGTGCACTATGGTGCTGCTTAGCAGTCCTAGTGGCATGAAGGTACTCAATCTGTTCTGTTCCCTCCTCCCATCTAGAAGGGTGGAGTAAATCTCAATAACCCTTTGTCTATCTCCCCCAGGCTTCCCATTTCCACTCTGCCCCCGGGGTTAAGAGGCAGCAGACCACAGAGCTCACAGGCTAATTGGGAGGCAGCAAGCTGAGAGGGACAGATTGGAGATGAGGGACAGAGGGAAGCCACAGTCTGGCCTCGCTGCTCCACCTCATCGCTCTCTTCCAAAGCGCCTCTGGCTGGACGTTCCCACCTCTCTCACCTGGCTGCAGGACTCCTACTCTGGGACTTTTGAATTCTCCACCTGGACCCCCAGTTGGGCACCTTCCCTCCTTGTACTCCCCAGCTCTTCAGGATCCTTTTGGGTGGGGTCTTCCTCCCTTAGATTGTAAGCTCCTTAAGGGCAGCGATTTTCTTTTTGCACTTGTACCCCCACTTACTACAGGGCCTGGCACATAGTAGGTGCTTAATGAATGTTTACTGACCAACTGGCAGTAGCATTAATGGAGCTTGGGAAGAATCTTACAAAAGGCAGGATTTTAGCCAAGTCTTGAAGGAAGTTAGGAGATGGGGATGAGGGGAAAGAGAGCTAGGAGGCAGTGTCACAGGATGGTGAGAGGGAGGGCTGTTGTAAGAAGTAAGAATACTGGAGAAACAGGAAGTAGACAAGTGTGTGTGTGTGTGGGGGGGCAGTATTTAAAATCCAGAGGGGACTTTATGTTTATTCCTCTAGGCAGCAGAGAACCAGGGGAAGGAACTGGATGGGGGAGAGGAGTAACCAGGTCAGCTTATATTTTAGGAAGATCAATTTGACAGCTGAGTGGAGGACAGGCTGGAATGAGGAGAGACTTGAGAAAGGCAGAGTAACCAGAGAACTACAGAAACAGTCTAAGCGTGCCATGATGAGGACCTGGCCCAGGGTGGGGCTGGAGATTTCATTAGCCACACCCTGCCAAGGCACTAACTCAAGGGGCAATACAATGGTCCTCTGGTCAGTACTGCCCCTTCCTCAGCTGTTTTACAGTGACATTAGACAAAAAGTTGGTAATAAAATCACAGTAGTGCAGAGTTCACCTAAAAATCTCCTAAGATCTGGAGAAAAGTATGGGCTCTTTGGGTTAATTTAAAGTTTTATGTCTCTCTAGGTAATACCAACCTAGTCTGAGGTAAAATCAGGATACAGAAAATATTTAGGTAAAATAAAGCAAGCAAAGTATACTTTATAGTGTCTATTGCTGGGGAAAGAGAAGAGAATATAAGTAAAGCTCCAGTCCAAGTTGCCTGTTCACAGATGGCACACCTTGACCTTGACTGTGGTTTTTCACAGCCCTCCTTTCAGGTTCCCTTTTTAATTTCTTCTCTTGTTCCCATTTTCAGTCATGACATCCTGCTCACCAGTCCTTCCTAGCTCAAGTTGTGATGTCTTGAGTAGCTCAGGGGTGGCGGGGAGAGACACTGCCTAGTGCTGCTGCACAGATCTTACAGTCTTCACCCCTAACTCTCAGTCTGTCTCGTGCAGGACACCCACCTATCAAACTCCTAGGCAAGATTCAATTCTGCCCTCTAGCCCAAAGATCACCATAGTCTGTATGTCTCTCAAGGCAGAGAGAATGAATGCTTGTCCCTCCAAAGTACAAATACCACAATGCCAGGGCTCTTTTCAAACCCTTAAAATCTATACACAGCCAGATGTGGTCACTCTAACAAACCTACTTAACTATTTTTCTTTCTCAGAAGTAAGGGTTCAATCTGGAGGGAATGGGAAATGACTCTCATATAAAAACAAAAGGAACAATAAAACACTTTTAAAAAGAGAAAAAAAAGAAACTCTAATAAGTTTATCTCTACTTATAAGCATAGCACATGCACATTTGCCTGCTATATATACCTTCATAATCAGCAAGGACATCATTCCAGTCCATAGACATGCCACAGAAAGATATACTTCCACTGCTTACACTAGCCTGAAATATAATAAGGAAAATTTAAATACAAATCTTCAAATAAAATTCTAAGCTAGTACTCTGTGTGTGTGCGTATGTGTGTGTGTAACCTAATAGAATTTCAAATATCTGACTTAACCAAAATTGGAGAAAGAAAAAAAAATCTCATTTAATTAAAATTTTAGAATGTTGCTTTAGTAAAAATCTTAACAGTGCAAAATATAGTAATGAAACAATAAAGCTATAAATTGAAACACAGTTTTAACAGTCCATATTAAATTTCCTAAACAATAGTTTCTCAGGTGATTGTAATAAACACCTGTCTTAAATCCCACTGATTTTGAAATGAAAGAATAAACTATTAGAGATTAAATAAAGAAATACCAATAACAGGCCCCCAAAAGCTCACATTTACAGGGACCTTATAGCCTGATGAAGTCTGCCCCTCACAACAACAGTGTAAGTTAGATGGGGGAGGAATATTTCCATCTTATAGAAAAGAGAACTAAGGCCCCCAAAGGGAAGGCTTTTCTGATGACAGATGACTAGCGAGAAGTCAAGGCAAGACCTCTGGCTGCCAAGGCCAGAGCTCCATCCACTATCCCCATGTAAACAGAAATGGGGTAAGGAAAGCAGCAGTTCTAGGGCAGGCTAACTATACATTGGTGGAGCTGTGATCTCATGGACTTTCTCCCCTAGCACAGACCACTACCCATTTTTCATTATACAAAAAGGATCAAACAGAGGAAAATAAGAATGTCAAAGAGCCTTATTATAATAACTGGGAGAGGTCCTGGATAAGGAAAGCCTCCTCCCTCCCTTCATAGCGAAAGAGACGACTATGGGTGTGGAGTGCTGAATACAAGGTCAGATGAAGTCATTTTCCCCCATCATTTCACAAACATTTGAGACCCTTTGAGAAAGGCACTGTGAGGCACTGCAGGGCATTCAAAGGTGTGGGAGGCATCCTGTATCCCTGCCTTGAGGAGTTTATAATCTTGTAGGATACAAGACACATGTATATACATTATTCTAATACATGGCAGAACTTGCTAAGTCCACAAGAGAGGTACAAACAAAATGGCTATGATAGTTCTAAAGAATGAATGTTCCAAGGAGATGGTATAGGATGAGATGGATTCTGAAGAATGGGGAAAAGCTCAACAACTGGGAATAAAGGAGTTTCGCTGAATTATTTTCTTTTTTTTCCCTTTTTTTAAATCACTGTTACAAGGGAAGGATAATTTGGGAGGAGAGAAGAGAAACAAATTTGGAAAAGAATGATACTCAAACAAAAGGCGTGTGTGTGTGTGTGTGTGTGTGTACA
Source organism: Trichosurus vulpecula (assembly GCF_011100635.1). Lineage (NCBI taxonomy): Eukaryota > Metazoa > Chordata > Mammalia > Diprotodontia > Phalangeridae > Trichosurus > Trichosurus vulpecula. Next base: position 35,570,017 of record NC_050580.1, on the reverse strand, counting down.
TATATATGTTTAAATATATATATACATACATACATATGTGTGTATGTATGTGTATGTGTGTATATACATATATGTACATCTATACATATGTCTGTATGTATGTATATGTATATAAAACAATACAGAGCCAAGCACAGATCCCTGGGTCAATACACTGAATATCTCCTTCCAAGATGCTATAGAACAATCAATCACTACTTTTTTATTCCAGTCATTAAATCAATTCTAAACACATCTAAACGTACTATTGCATGACCCACACTTCTCCTTCTTCTCCAGAATTATAGCAAGAGATACTTTGTCAAATGAAGGCTTTGCTAAAATCTTGGTAAATGTATCTACAGTATTCCCCAGACCTAATCCCCAGTTTGGTAATCTAGTCAAAAAAGGAAATGAGATAACTTTGGTGTGACCTATTCTTAAGAGTTTCCTTTTCTTAATATTCCCTAACCATCATTTTAATAACATGGTCCAGGCTTCTATGAGGAATCAAAGTCAAGTCCTTTGGCCCACAATTTCATGGAATCCATCTTCTTCCCTTTTCTGAACACATGAACAACACTGGCCATTTTCTAATCCTGAAGTACCTCTCCTATTCGCCACAATTTTTCAGATATCACTGACAGTAGTTTGTCAATCATACCTGCAAATACACAGAAGTGAAAGATAATCTGAAAGAAGAGAAACAGAAAGTAATAATATAAAGAGAAAACATGATCTCTATAAAACCAAACATATTCATCTTGGAGACAGGATGTATAAAGACAACTTAAGGATTATAGGTCTCCCAAAAGAACACAAGTCAAAAAATCTGAACTACAATTCAAGAAACAAGAAGAAAACTGCCCAGAACTTCTGAATACAGAAGACAAAGTAACAAAATATACAGGGAACTTCCAGAGAAGAAAAAACAAACCTATGCTCCGTATTGGCCTGGACGCTTTATCCTCCTTCACTCCACTTATCAAATCAGTTGCCAACTCTTGCTGCTTCTGACCTTTTTCCTCTACTCATCACCAGCTTGATGCAGGCTCACCACACCTTCCACCTTGGTTACCACCACAGCCCACTGACTCTCTGTTCCTGCCCCATGTCTTGCTGCACACTGCTGCCAAAGTAACTTTCCTTGAGCTCCCCTACTCAATCAACTCAATTCCAGGGGCTCCTTAGAGCTTCTAGGATAAAATATAAAGGGCTCTATTTGATTTTTAAAGCTCTACACAACCTGGCCCAACCTGTCTTTCCTATTTCATTGGGCATGCCCCTCCTACACTCTGTGACCCAAACCAACTAGCATTCTCTCTGCTCCTCATCCACACAATACTCTGTCTCCATCTCCAAGGCTCTGCACTTGCCTCTCTCATGCTTCGAATGTCCTCTCTCCTCCCTGACTCCCTTTCTTCCATGCAGCCCAGGACCCATCTTCCACATATAACCTTTCCTGATCCTCCCAGCTGCTAGTGCCCTTGCTCTCAAACTACCTTGAGTTTAATAACTTTGCACATATTTCTATTTCTTCACTTTACATGTGTGCTGTATGTTTTTCTATGTTCTTACTGTATTCCTCATTTGAATGTAAGGTCTGTTGGGGTGGGCATTGGTTTATCCTTTATACTCATATCCCCATGCCTAGCACAATGCCTGGCACAAAGAAGTGCTTAATAATACTTGGTGACTGACTAACTGACTGACATGTCAGGCAATGCTAGCACCAGTTTAGAACCTAAACTTCACAAAAGTTAAGGAGGAGAATGGAAGGTTAGGAGCAGCATTCCTGGATAAAAGCTGCTAGATGGAATAACGGAACAGACAAGCTTAAAGGAAGCTTTGCAAAAGGCCCAACTCAATCAAATCATGCTATTAGCATTTAAGAATGAAGCTAGAAAAACAAAAAGATAAAATAAAAAGATGAACAATCTGTGCATCCTGTCTTTAATCTCTCCCTCACTGAAGCGTGAGCTCCTGGAGAGCAGTCATTGGTCATGTATTCAGATACCCAGCACAGAGCACTGAGGAGAGGCTTAATAAATGACTTTTTGATAAAGACTGATGCACTTTATCAAACCCCAGGTTCGATGCTTGCTGAGTTTCAAAACCACTGAGAAGAGTTCAGGTCAAGTATTCACACAGGAAAAACCAAGTGAATGAAGAATGCCAACCATCCAGATTTTGCTATGCACCTGGATAGAGAGCCCACAGAATTCATCTACCAACAGGCACACTATGATGTATCTACAATCAAGTAGGAGGAAAGAAGCCTGTTTTATCTTTGGTAAACTGCACAGCAATTTTAATTAATCCAAGATTCTCCCTGAAACAAAGGCCCATGCTTTTAACAACAACATTCTCCCAGTGATGATGAAGAACGGCTGCTAGTCGTGGCACTGAAAGTCTTGAAAGAATTAAAATGGTGGGTCAGCCAAAGGGTAATAGAGAGGTTTATGTTAGGGGTGTGAAGACTGGAAAGGTGTTACTAATGAAGAATTGCACAAAAAAAAGCAGTAGATAGCTTGTAATCATAGACATATACAACTGAAAAAGAAGGTGGAAATATGGTGAAAACAAGAGATAAGCACTATATTCCATGAACATTCCATTTGTATGCATGTGAGTTCAATAGATCTAGAGACCTAGACTGAAGAGTTTTTAACCTGAAGTCCATGAATGTTTTTATATATTTGATAACTGTTATTTCAATATAATTAGATTCTCTGTAATCTTATGTACTATATTTTATGTATTTAAAAATATTATTTTGAGAAGGCATCCATAGGCTTTACCAGACTGCCCAAGGAGTCCATGATTCACAAAAGTTTAAGAACTTTGCTATAGAGGAAGGACCCAGCATACTGAATGGATCCCCTATAGAGGATTTACAGGAGAACACCAGCAAACCTTACATAGGATGGAGTGGGCAAGGACAGGTGGCATCTATGGAGCAAATATCTAAAAAGAGGACATCACAGATCCATCAATGCAGCCAAGTAAAGGGATCCTTTATCTCTTGCTAGGATCCATGAAATCTACCTCCAAGGAGCAGGTACCTTCTTCAAGAGGAAATGTATTCTATTTCCATCAACTAGGAATTTGGACAAACAAATTACATATGATATGACTTGCACATAAAATTAATTTATTCATAATTCACTTCTTGCTGGCAACTATAGCTCAAATACCAAATCCTTTTTCCAAAACACCAAAATCTTCTTTCCTGTTCTTTAGGAAACAGTTTGCTTTAAAAGGTCTGTAATTGGTTCAACAGATATCCAAATTCAATACATTGTTTACATTTTAACAAGCAATTACGACCCTATACATACAAAAAACCACTTTGTGTGCTCACAGAAAAATCACTGTCATTGTCCGCTTCCAGGTTAATGTCGTTGTTTTCCTCGGCCTCGATTTCCCGAGTCAGCTGCTCCTCCTCGGCAATTGCGCTAGCAATGGCCTCTTCGTTGGCTTTTTCCAGGCGATCTGCTAACTCCTCCTTTTTAGCAAGAACTTCTGCCATCGACTGTAAAATAAACCAGAAATCATTGATCATTGCGAGGGTAACCTAGCATTTACTTTCTCATGTACTAGACATGGATTCTACTCATTTTCAAGCTAACAGAAATCTAAACTGTGGAATTCAGTTAGCTAAGATACATAAAACTTCAAAATAGAAAGTGATAAATTTAAATGCATTCATTAAGTTATAATATTATGGTTATAATTGTAACTCAGTAAGTTGTAAGTTTATAATACAAATAAAATTTTATATGTTAAAATACACAAATGGAGTTTTATCTATAACAATATCACTTCAATAATCTTGTGATTTTCATCCATGTGGAATTCCTCTCTCCACTGATAAAGATAAAAATCTCAGGAGATTACTTTCATGAGTTGCTGTACAGAAAAGAGTTTTCCCACATAGGGGCTGAAGGTCTGGTCTTCTCCCCAAATTTAGCATGGCTGATCTTCATATCACTGGCACTGCTGGGTCCTTACTGTCAGCTTTTCTAGGTAACTAGGACATGCCAGGGAACTTGCTGCACTGCCACAGCCTTAGAAAACCAAAGAACCCCTCTACATAATGAGACACAAGAGGAGCACTCCCTCCTATGGGAAAATAATCATTAAAATTCAATAAGGTAAGAAGTGGTCTTTCGGCCTACCGTGCCACAAGTTTACATATATCCTTGAAGACTGGCACTATCAATATCTCCGAAGCCAGACATTTCCATATGGGTTTTAGAATTACTACAATAAAGCTGTAATTTGTAAAAATTCAGCATGGAATGACTTGATCATATAAGGCACTTTAGATAATCCATAAGTAAAAACAAATTTAAAGTTTCTCATTCATCATTCCATAATTATGTAATAATCAAACTAAGAAAAAGGAAAATGAAATATTCCAAATAATCAAAGAGAACAAGGAGATTAAAGGCATGTAAAGAATCATGATAAAAGAAAGATATAGAATGTCTGTATATGCAATTGAATTAATCTCCCTCAAACATGTACTGTAAGCCCAATCACTGTGGCTAAATTCTGTAACTGCAATCTTCAAATGATTCTTAATTCTAGATAGGATCATACCTTCGGACTATCAACAAGACAATTCAGTTTTTATTCTTTTCATCAACACTAAACTTCAAATAAGTTTTTGCATCCCTCACTTTTTTTTTTAAATTTTCCATAAAACAAGCCCTCACAATGAACAGTGTATAGAAACAGGGCAACCAAATTTCTTAACAGGATATTTTTTTCAGTGCTTGCAAAGGTTGACTTTATATAGAAAAATACTCATTCAATTATTTCTTTACTTGTATTTTAGCTAAATAAAACACAAGGGCGAGAGATCACTTCTTAACTATAAGAGATCATTTGACAATAATCAGAAAGAAAAGAGGAAAATGGTCCTCTCATCAATGTGGCAGTTTATTACACTTTCCCATTTCAAGTCTAAACAATAAGTTACTTAATCATAGCCACAAATAGAAGTATCTCAGTCAAAATAACACAAACCAACTCTTTTTTGATCTTGGTTTAGATAAAACCCCCTTACAGGCAGGTCTTCATAGTTTAGCTTCTAAAATATCAATTCAACTCTTGAATAGACCAAAGTTTCTACTATTCCACTTGAAGCTGAATAACTTAAGTAAATGCAACAAAAAAGCAAGTACTTAAAAAATCTTATCTTAAAATTATCTTATGAGTACTTAAGAACTATATTTTTTTCCAAGATTTTACTTTCAGACTGAATCCATATATGAAATAATCACTCTAGATTCCCATTTACCTGTGCAAAAAGGAAAAATCAATTCTGATCAATTTAAACACATGTCTAACTCTTTCCTCATTTGTTCCTACTTTTCAGCCTTTAAGAAGTCATGAATACAGCATTCTGATAATTAAACAAGTGATGATTTTAAAAAGCATGATTCACTTCTGCTATTAATATTTTACACTTCAGCTAAATAATAAATTTAGAATTTTAATTTTTTTCTTTTAAAACCTAGAGCATCAATTTTCACACAGGCCTATAATTTTTTCTTAACAAGAACTACAACTGCCCTAAAAATATAGCAGCATTAATATTATTTAAAATTAGTAAACAATAAATTTTAGATTTGAAAGCATTCATTAAGTAAAAACAGAAAAAACGCATAAATTCATTCAGCATCTCTCCCTACAGTAGACTATCCATTGTTTTTTTTAAAACATATATCACTTCTGACTATTTTTCAATGGCTTATCATTTTAGTAAAATGACAAAAGAAAAGTGGTTCATAAAACCAAATTCCCATTGTGTAAATGTACTTTTTGAGACTTAAGAAGATGCAGAGGCTTATGTTTTCTTCAGCATATAATGTTTAATGGTTTCAATAAAGGCATCATGCTTTTTAACCACATTTACTTACAACTCTGAGAATTTCTTCTTACCAATCTATTAGCACTCACGTTTGAAATATCCGAAGGGTCCATTTCACTTTCTATTTGGGCTTTCTCCGCTGGAAGTTGGTCTGTGGGTGACTGCAAAGGAGGAGGGTCAGTCTGTGGCGGATCCAAAATGCACTCAGCACCAACATGAAGCACAGGTATTTCACAAGAATTCGGCAAAGAGGTTTCCTGAGCTAAACCATTGCCATGGTTCCTGACGTCATCTGATGGACGCACTGTGAACTAGGAAAGAAATACATTTGCAGAATGAATCAGTGAGAATGATAATAATGTGTTTCACAGTTTACAAAGTGATTTCCTCACAACCAGAGAAAGGAATTCCTTTCCTTGGTGTCCTGGCCAGTATGTGTCTGACGGGATGAAGCAGCTCTGGAATCCAGGTCCCTTAACTCCCAGTCTGGAGCTTTCTCAAAAAGACAACAAATTTCTTTTCGTGCAAAAATGGTAAGCCCTTTGTTACTAATACCAAGAATATAAAACCTAGTCACAGTCAGTATTTTGTCCATTTCTGACAAAGCCCATCAAGCAAGAAACTGGAACACAACGTGGAGGAGAAGCTGGGTACAGTGTAGATGAGTATATACAGCCTAGTTTTGGAATTCAGAAGACTTGGGTTCCAAGGCAATCTCTGACACTCACAGATATGTGACCCCAGTCAAGTCAATTAGCCTCTCTGTTACTTAAGCAACTCTCTAGGATGTATCTTTCAGGTCATAAATGGGTTGTAATCAGTGTTGGCGGAAAGGGATCCCATACTAGGAGTTTTTCACACAGATGAAGTCATATGGTCTTCTCATCTGGGTGTTTTCAGTGAAATAACTATCTCAACTTCTTTTGAGAAAACTTGCTGATACACTCTACATTCCTGTCAGGCCATTGATTGGTATAAGAAACACAGAGTATGTTGAAGAAAAAATAACATATTTCAGATTTCTTCAAAATAACACTATGGAATTCAGTATTAATTCAGAATTAATTAGTATGTAAAATTAGTGTCAACTGGGTAAATAGTATTAATTCTCAGGCCCTAAAATATCCCTTAAAAATGACATAATATCCCAGAGTACCAATACCAGGCTAGAGTATGATTGTCCTGGTGTTCATACTTCATATTTATGTATTTCCTTCACTTTACTATACCCTTTTGTGGGTATTTATCATTAATATGAAAACAACAAGAATTATACTAATTTAACAAGTACAAATCCATTTTTAAAAATTCATTCCAAATAAAATTAATCTTAAGGATGTGATAAGTAACATCTAATCTACAAGTTGAACCAAAAGTACTGAGAAAGAACAGATAGCTTTTACAATTACATTGTTAAAATAGAATCATTTCAAAGAAAAATAAAACTAAGAAGCAAGGACTAAAATTTAAATCCCAGTCACATCATTCCTTTAAAAAAAAGGTACATATTGCAAAGGCCATAAAAATGATCATGCTGATTCTTATGTAAATATTAAAAATTGTCTATTTTCTATAAACTGGCTTTTATTATTCCACAATTGGTCAAACTCTGAGGTGTCCAATGATGTTGATTTTAGCATAAACATTATTTAAATCACATCATGACACTTATGTTCCATCAACATTATTTATACTACAGTCACCATGGTTTATAATCTTGTTGGCAATATTTATATTAGCACTACTGCAATTTACAATATAGTCAACATTGTGTATAACAAGATCAATGCAATTTATAGCAGAAAAATCAATGCTAAAAGCATAACAACATGTTGAAAAAGATAAAAACACGAAAACTCGATCTTCCAATCGACAGTGGGAAAACAAATATCACTGTGAACTTGGGAACCTTCAGCAACTTTTATTGCACAGCATTAGCATACGATTTGGGGCAACTTACTATGACTTTTCATAAACTATCCCTGAAAGCCTCCATCAGACAAATTTGTCTATCACGTACTATCAAATTATATCCCATCTATAACTAAAAATTATAAATTAAAAAAAATTTGGAGGGGAGAAGGCTGAGCAATTGGGGTTAAGTGACTTGCCCAAGGTCACACAGCTAGTAAGTGTGTAAAGTGTCTGAGGCCGAATTTGAACTCAGATTCTCCTGACTCCAGGGTTGGTGCTCTACTCACTGAGCCACCTAGCTGCCCCTATGAATTATTTTTAATAAAATTTTTAACTGTGTTCTTTACCATATATCTATATAGAAAAGGCTCAATATTTATTTCTTGGCTGCATTACAAAAAAAAACTGTCACTTCCTTGGCCCTCTATTTACTTTTTCACTTCCCAATCTCATCAGCTCTCAAGGGTTCAATTATCATCTTAATGCACTGATTCCCAGATCTCCACCTGCAGAGCCAGTCTCATTCCTTCGCTACCTGCATCACCAACAGATGTTAGGAACTAGACACCTCAGAGGTATTTCAAACTCAACATGTCCAAAACAGAGCTCATTGTCTTTCTCCCCAGGGTACATCTCTACCAAACTTCCCTACTGTGTCAAGGGGGCAGACATCTTCTGAAAGCTACTCAGATTCACAACCTCATTCACATTTAACCCACATCCGATCGGCTGCCAAATGAACATCGCTCAAATATGTCACCTCCTGAAACACAGATCTGACTACAGCAGGTCCCAAAGGCTTCCTATTCCCTCCAGGGTCAGGCACTTCCCACACTGATCCCTGCCTATCTTTCTAGCCTTTCAACATGATTCACACATGCACACACACACACACAGACGCACACACACACACTCTGGTCCCGCCATACTGCTCAGTGTACTACAGCTCACACACAATGCTAAACGTAGCCACCATGCAATAGGGGCTCTCTCACCCACCCTATCTCTCCACAGAGATACTTACTTTCTCCCCTTCCTCCCGTCCTCACCCACAGATACTCTGAAAGCCAGCTTTTGGCCCCCTTTATGTGCTCTCATCCCCCATTAGAATGTAAGCACCTTGAGGACTGTCTTTGTTTTTGTTTGCATCCCAATCCCTCAGCACAGTGCCAGGCACACAGTATGGGCTGATTCCAAATCAAGGTACCCTCTGTACTTCAGTAGGACAATCTTCAAGAGCAATAAAGCTAAATAGTGTACAATCTGCAATTCTCTTGAGATGAGCTTTTTCATACTTTGTTAGGGTTTGGTGTGGCTGTTCTTTAGTCGTTTATTCAGTCGTGTCTAATTCTTCATGACCCAATTTGGGGTTTTCTTTGCAAAGATATTGGAGTGATTTGCTGTTTCCTTCTCCAGCTCATTTTACAGATGAGGAAACTGAGGCAAGCAGGCTTAAATGACTAGCCCAGGGTCACACAGCTAGTAAGCGTCTGAGGCTGGATTTGAACTTAGGTCTTCCTGACTCCAGGCCCAGCCCTCTCTCCACTGTGCCGCTTACCTGCCCCTTTGTTAGGGTAATATACTCATATATGTCTATGCAACCCTCTCCTGCTGGCCCCTCATGGGCAGGAATTGCCCCATTTTTTTATCTTTATACATATAAGCACCTCTATATGTGCTTAAAACATAACAATCTCATAATGAATATTTGCAAGTGGTAGTCCTGCAGACAGTCTATCACCTGGCCTATATTCCAAGCTTAGCAGGTCCTACTTGGGTTTGTATTCTATGACCACGGCTTTCAAAAATCTAGGAGTTATCACCAAGATAAGATGAAGTACTTGCAGAGGATTTGAGTCCAAATCCAATAATTAAAGCATTTCAAATTTATTAATATTAACAAACTAGCAAGGAGCTACTGACTGATGGATAAGAAACACAAATAGTAATACTGCTATCATTTGATATACTACAATAAAACAAAAATAGCCATGGGATTCGGGCTTCTCCTACCTGGGTTCTTTCAGCCAGAGGATGCTCACAAGGCGGTAAGGGCTCCTTGGGCAGAGACTCTACGATATTGGATGGACCATCCCCAGTAAATCCACCTTTCTGCTGGCTTTCCATAGGAAAGAGGAGGACATTTTCTTTATCACTGTCATCTTTTGACCTCTGAGGTTCTGTAATGACTGGAACTTTGGGTGCCACTGCTGTAGATCGTGAACGGACAGGCCTCCCCCTCTGCACAGTCTCCCATCCTTCAGCATCTTTCCGTTCTATGGAACCAGAAAAAACCACATCGAGATTTATTTAAAATAAAAATTTTTTTAAAGGTGTGATAAATTTTGAAACAAATACTTTTACACTCCTCTCGGCTGTCAAAGTGATCTTCACACAGCATAGATCTCACCACAACACTTCTCTATTCAACAAACTTCAATGGCTTCCTCTGAACCTCCAGGTTCAGTTAGAAAATCCTGTTGGGCTTTCAAAGCGCTTCATAACTTGGTCCCTTCTTACCTTCCCAGTCTTCTAACCTTATTCCATGACTCAATGACACTGGACTTCCATCCCCAGCCCTCAGAGCACCCTCCTGAGCCTTGGGGCTTTAGGCGACGGGGGCTCAGTTCCTCATACCAATGAACATATCTTACAACTCAAGGTTTTTGCTGGCTCTCTCTCACGCCTGGAGCACTCTCCTACCTCTTCTCTGCTTCCTCGTTTCTTTGGCTTTCTTCAAGCCTTAGCTTCAGCAGGAAGCCTTTCCTGGGCCTCCTTAATTTTAGTGTCCTCCCTCTGAGACTATCTCCAATTTACCCTGTATGTATCCTGTTTACAACATAGTTGCTAGCATACTGTAACCTCCTTGAAAGCATGGACTGTGTTTTGCCTTTCTCTGTATCCCCAGCACTTAGCATAGTACCTGGAATATAGTAGGTGTTTAATAACTGCTGGGCAATTTACTTTTCAATGGATTATGAAGAGATATAACAAATTAAAAAGCTAACAGAATAATACCTAAAAAGGGCATGATTCTTCAAGCGTGGATTTTACCAGTAACATAACTATAAAACCAAGAGAATCTCAGAAGCAGAAAGGATGTCACACTATCTAATCTAACCCATAACTGAACAGGAATTGTGACAAAGGTCATCCAGCCTCTGCTTGAAGACATTCACTACTGAAGCTCACTTGGTAGCTAAGACAGCTCATCCCTCCTACACCACTGGGCTCCCAGAAATCTTTTCAACATGCCCTTATGCAAAGGGTCCCCGATCCTGCTCCCTGTGTGGGACACAAGGGCGTTCATTTGCAGCTTCAGGCTTGACAAAAACCCTGGCCTAGGAGACAGCCACATGGTTTAGGAAAGAACTGGTACCCATCATCTCCAGCTTTAGGCTGAGCTGAAATCCTAGTGTGAGGGTACATCTAATTTTCTTTAAGAAAGAAACCATTTCCTATGGCCAGCAGGACTCTTGGTTCTCCAATCAGATACCACCACAAGTGACGGGAATCAACTGATTCAGAGCAGGTCAGCTTGTACTTAACAAAGGTTGATCTTTAGCCAGGTACCTTCACTCAATTGTGAACAATACCTTGTAAAGTTACCAGACTGCTTAGGTTCATTATCGAGTTGTTTAGGGAAATGCCTTATTAACCTTATTAACCCCCATTACATTACTTCAGGTAATTGTTCAATAAATTTTCAATAAAAAATTTAGGAAATGAACTTTCTCATTTATGCTCATTTCTTATCAGTGACAACTTTAACACACAAAAAAAATATATGTATATATATGTATATATAAATGTTAATTTTAATTATGTCATGAAAACACGAAAACATTCTATCTGAATAGCTTGGACATACGTCAAGTGGAAAATAGTTGTGAGCTTCTAAATAACATCACAAAGAGTCAGACTTGAAAGGGACCTAAGAAATCATCTTAGTCAAACATGCTCATTTACATAGCAAGAAATCAAGGCTCTTAGAATTGAATTTATTCACCCAAGGTCACAGAGCTAATGTGGGGAAGCTCTAGGACTCCAACTTATATCTATTGATAACAAGTCTAGCTATGTTCCTTCAACATTACATTTCCTCCTATTAACAGAAACTGATACTTTACTAGCACTTAAAAAACAACTGATGGTAAACAAATTTGTAAAGATGCACAAAATAAAGCTTTTAAAAACTGGATAAAAAGGAAATAGAGTAGTACTCTGATATGTTCAAAAACAAAGGACTAAATTTTGTTCCAACTTCTATGAATAATATCATTAATCTCTTTATTTGAAAAAAGAAAAAGGAAAGAAAAACACCAATTTAAAAGCTTCCTTGAGGAAAGAAATACTATTTAGAACCTGGACCTGATTCAATTAAGCAATGAAATGGCCAACACAAATACGATGACCTAAAAACAATTAAAATAATTGAAATAAGCCAAGAGAAGAGGGCGTGCATCAATACAAGAAACATAATTTAGGTCTCCATGGATAAATAACATTTTAAATATACCTTTAGTACAGAGTATTTTGAAAAACTTGCAATCAAGATGGGAAAAGTTTTAACAATATTATAAAAGACAGAAAATCAGGCAATTAAACTGTCAAAAAGCTTCTTGAGTTCAGCAAAGACTGAGAACATAATAGCATAAGGCCAGTATTTACATTTAATACAGCTGTTTTTATACTCTAGAGCAAAGTTTTTAGCCACTTTTTTGTATCATGGACCTCTCTGGCAGTAACTGAAGAAGCCTGTGGACCACTTCTCAAAATATTTTTTGTATGCATAAAATTAAATACATAGGATTAAGAAGGAAATCAATTTTATTGAAATGAAGATGTAACTTTTTCCCATCTAAGTTCACGGACTCCTTGAAATCCGTCGACAGACCCCTTAAGAGTCTGTGGACCCCAGGTTGAGGACCTCTAATCAAGAGATACAAAGAAAGAAACAATTCCTACGCCCAAGGAGCTTACAGGGGGAACAAGAAATACACATAAAAACATATACAGAATCTTTGCAGCAAGTTTCTCCGATAGTCCCTAGAGGGAGCTGATTTGAATTTATAAGAATAAAAGTTATTTTACAATTGATAAATGGTCAAAGGATATGAATAGGCAGTTTTCAAAAAGCTATCTATAACAATATGAAAAATTGTTTTAAATCAATGGTGTCAAACTCAAGTAGAAATGGAGCCCGTTGAACTGTACCGAAGGATCCCTGCAGGCTGCATAATGACTTAAGTTTTAAAATGCAACTTTATCTGTTTTATTGTACTTTGTATTTATTTTGTTAAATACACTAATAATTAGAGAAATGAAAATTAAAACAATTCTGGGAGCAGCTAGATGACACAGTGAGTAGAGCATCTGCCCTGGAGTCAGGAGGACCTGAGTTCAAAATCCGGCCTCAGACACTTGACACATGTACTATCTGTGTGACCTTGGGCAAGTCACTTAACCCCAATTGCCCTGCCAAAAAAATTCAAAACAAAACAAAAAACAAACAAAATAAAATACAGACACCTAAAATAACCACAAATTCATAGCTGTAAAATAGTCAAATTGTTCCCTAAAAAAAAAAAAGTTAAACTAAGACAATTCTGAGGTATCATTTCATAAACATCAGATTGACAAAGTCAACCAAAAAAAGGAAAATGCCAGCTGCTGGAGAGGCTGTGGTAAAACAGGCACATTAATGCACTGCTGGTCTGGAAAGCACATTTGAAACTACGCCCAAAGGCTATTAAACTGTGCATACCCTTGGACCCAGCAATACCCCTTCTAGGTCTGTATCCCAAAGAGATCAAAAAAAGAAGGAAAAGACCCACACGTACAAAAATATTTATAGCAGCTCTTTTTGTGGTGGCAAAGACCTGGAAACTGAGGGGATGCCCATCAACTGAGGAATGACTGAACAAGCTATGGTAAAGGAATGTGATAGAATGCTATTGTTCTGCAAAAAATGATGAAGAAAAACTTGGGAAAATTTGCATGAACTAATGCAAACTGATGTGAGCAGAACTCAAAAAATATTTTACACAATAACAACATTGCAAGGACAAATAACTGTAAAAGACCTGGCAACTCTGATCAACACAATGGAACCAAGAGAACGCATGATAACACGTGCTATCCACCTCCTGACAGAGAACTGATGGACTAAGACACACTCAAGTATGTGTTTTTACACAGAAGGATGTATGTATATACATACATATACATACATACACACACATATGGCTAACAGCAGGAACTTGTTTTGTTTGACTACAAATTTGTAACGTTTTGTTTTTTCTTGATTTCTTAATGGGTGGGTGAGAATGGGTGGGAAGGAGAGAATTTGGAACTGAATATAAAATAAAATTGAATTTAAAAAAAATCTATAGCAAAAAATATAAAGTAAAGAAATACAAATATATGAAAAATAGTTAAACACAAGGTATTTTTGGAGGAAGGACACTGGAAATTGGGAGGTGAGGAAAGGCTTCTTACAAGATAGTGCTTGAGTTGTGACTTGAAGAAAGAGGGTCTTGGCGAGTTGGAGATGAGGAGAAATTGCATTCCATGTATTAGGGAACAACTGGTGCAAAGTCTTGAAGAAGGGAAATGGAGTGCTAGCTGGGTGAGGAGCAAAGAGAATGCCAATTTGGTTGGATCACAGAGTGCAGGAAGGGGAATTATGTCCTATGAGCCTGGAAAGATAGGTGGGGGGCCAGGTCAAATAGGACTTAAAAGCTAAAAAGATACTTTATCCAAGAGACAAGAGGAAGCTGCTAGAATTGAGTTGATTGAGCAGGGGAGTTAATAGTCATATACGAGCTTGAAGAAAATCACTTTGGCAGCAGCATGCACGTTAGACTGGAATGTGGCAAGGAAACCATTAGTTGGTTGTAATAATCTAGGCAAAAGGTGGTGTGGGCCTGAACTAAAGCCACAGCTTTACTAAAGGGGCAACTAGGTGGCAGTGGATAAAATGCTGGAGTCAGGAAGATGCAAGTTTAAATTTGGCCTCAGACACTACCTTGTATTTAAATACTTTGAATATATTTGTATTTCTTCATTTTATATTTGAGCTGTATATGACACTCAGACACAAACAGTGTGACCTTGGCCAAGTTACTTTCCATTTTTGCCTCAATTTCCTCATCTGTAAAATGAGGATAACAGGACCTATTTCCAAGGGTTGTTATGAGGAACAAATGAGGTAATATTTGTGAATTAGCACAGTACCTGGCAAATAGTAGGCGTTTAATAATATGATTATTTCCTTACTTCCTACCTTTCTTCATTTTTTTCCTTCTTTTACAATCAAGTGAACCACTAAACTAATCATTCACTTGCCACACAGTAGGTATTCAATAAATGTTTGTTAATTAGCCAACAATTAATTCATATAAGTGACTGGCTTGGGAATGGCGAGGAAGTGCTATGCCCATAGTCTCCACATCCATCAGATCACAGGCCCGTCAATGACCAAGAGTCATTACTAGGGGAACTCCCCTCAGGTTCCAGGCACAGAAGCTGCCTTGGACTTCCCAGCACCATGGATGATGTCCAGTGTGGTCCATCCTGAAGAGGAATAGCCTAGAGAAGCTCTTCAGTGTAAAGGATGCTCTTCTGCTTGCATCAGGCCCCAGAAGGCCTTAGAACCTGTTACATTCTGTATCGTCTGCGAGATTCATGATCAACCTAAAGACTTCAAAACTACCCATGCAGGAAAAACATAGCTGAAAAATGGCTGTTTCGACTATGACATAAAGCCCAACGAACACCCCACCAAGCTCATTCATCACCACAGAATTCTTGGACAGGCAGTGAACAGGTCCCGGGATTAAGAAGACAGTAAGCTGACTGGACTGCCCTTGGGTAATGCCATAGTACAATGAATGTCTCAGGCTGCCCTCTGAAACAAAGGTGCATTTGATTAGAACCGAGTATCTTCTAATTACGATGAATGACTGTTAGTCACAAAAATACCACACCATCCAAAGTCCAATGGAGAGGTGCCTAGTAGAAAGGATTTCTGCAAGAAAGGATTTTATCAGAAAAAATAATACATGATTTGGAAAAAATAGGCTAGTCATATAAAGAGGAAAAGAGACAACTGATAACTAGCCTAACAAGGCTATCTTCATGGGTACCTTCACTGTCAAGAGACACAAAGTTCCCAGCACGCTGGGTGGACCCTCTGGGAAAAACTTGTGGGAGACGTGGACAACTGTGGAACAGGATGAACAGACACAGCTGTTATGATATACATGGATAAATGATGAATGAATGAATGAAAAATCATTTATTAAAGGCTATGTGCCAAACACTACGCTAACTACTGGGGATATGAAAATGAGCAAGGAAGACAAGGGTGGCTTGGCTGGCCTGGGAGTGGCTGCTGGTGAGGATGGCTGGCTGTGAAGGCTGAGCTGGAAGCAGATGTCGTCTGAGGCCCATTTGCCAGATGATGGTGAAGTGAGAAGCCAGGGACCAGCCTAGATAGGGCAGCAAGAGCCTGAATTCAGGTGAGAGAGATGGAAGAGCACAGACAGCAGGTGTCACCACTTGGAGATACACAGTAGTGCAGAATACAGCGATGAGACGAAATGAAAACGAAGGCACAGGAGTGAGAGAACAACTTCCAGGAGAGAAGGCCAGAGGGTGGACAGAATGGCTTGGGAATGGCGAGGAAGCGCTATGCCCATAGTCTTCATATCCATGAGATCACATGCCCATCAATGACCAAGAGTCATGGCTAGTGGAACTCCCCTCAGGTTCCAGGCATGGAGGCTGCCTTGGACTTCAAAGGCTTCCCCTGAAGAGTGCAAGGTCTGGCTACCAAGGCAGCATGGCTTCCAGTCTAAGCATCTAAGTGTCTGTCTTTGGAGAAGTGGCCCTGTTAGGTCTGCAGAAGCTCTTCACGAGGCTGGCCACCTCAACTCACAACGGCAATCCACCAAATAGGGAAAAGCTAGGATGGGTGCCTACTTGGGAAGAAATCATACAGCCTCGAAGGACTTTCCTGGACTACTAACATTTGTAACATCTGTAAAGAACTACTACAAGATTAATATGAGTCACATTTATTATCTTTTTTTTTAACATATTACTGCTTTGTCACAACCTAAAGTTATCATGTATTAAGGAAGTGTTTTCAGTTAAACCAGCAGAGCACTGCTGTTACTTCCCTTGGAGAAAATGGATGAGCCCAAAGCTGCTCACAAACTTCAGAAATCAAAAGAAAAGGCAACGTTCGCTCCACCAGTACTCAAAAGGATGTCAGCATGACCCTGGTGAGACAATCAAATGCGAAACCAGCGATTCTGATATGACTCAACCCTGGACAGGAGCCTGACTTCCCAGCACAGTCTGAAGGATCCCACAGCCCCTGCATCCAGAAACAGTGCTGACCTCTCCTCCAAGGTTGGCTTGCAGTTATTTTGAACATTCCTTGAATACACCAATATATGCACATAGGAATATAAGTTTCTAGAAAGCAAGGGCTATTTCTCACACAGAGATTGTTTAGGAAACACTTAGTGACTGACTGCATTTAGACATTTCTTCTCAATCAAAATAACTGAATGCTCACAAAACAGCATGGCAGTGTGGCTAGAGTCAGCCTCAGTCAGAGTGAGGACCTCCTGGGTTCCAGGCTCACTTCTGATATGTCCTGAGCGAGTCACAGCCTCTCAGCACCATACAAAAATCTCTAAGATTAAAAGCTGGAGATCTGCTTTTGCAGAGGGAGTTTCCACATTAGGAGTCCCCTAGTCCAGAGGTATCAAACCATTAGCCTGCACAAATTAAAATGTAACTGGGGAATGTTTAATAACTAAAAATACAATACAGCATAAATTACAGCACCATTCATTGCCCTACTCAGCCACCTTAAAATCATACTTCTAGTCCCTATTCCTATCCATGATGAAATGGTCAGTAACTTTGACTGGTTTTAATCTTTATTTTAAATAGGACATTTCTGCTTGTAAGTAGAAATTGAAATAGCCAACCTATGTGCTTTTTTTAAGCAATAAAATGAATGAATGAGTGCTGTTTGCTGGTCTCCCCATCCCCGGCTCCTTGCAATAATCTGTACCAGATCTGGCTGAAAGAAGGAGCTTTGGCAACTCTACTCAGCTCGTAGCAGCCACCTGAGGTGAAAACATAGCAGATGCAAAGTTTTTTTGTTTAAACTCGTAGATCAGATATTTACCTTCTGATTTCCAATTCCTTTTCAGTAACAGAAATTTCACAACATTATTTTACTATCTGCTCTGTAAGAACCAAGTACTATTTGCCATTTTGGAATGACTTACTATTGAGTTTGGCTGAAAGGTTCCAGAGGGCAGAGATGCTCTCACTACACCTATGGTCTCTCACCTTGGTGCTTTGGCTCAGGCTCTGCCCTGGGTATCCTCCCTCCCCTCTGTGCCTGAGGACCCTTTAAGAACCAACTCCAACACAACTCCAGCAAGAAGTACTGTGGATCCCGTTAGTCGGTAATGACCTCCCCCTTGAGATGCCACATAAAATGTTTTTTTTCCACCTCTCTAAAGTACTTATTAGGCAATATTGTGTGTTATCTGTATATCTGTGCTAGTATCTAATCTCCCGATTAGCCAAAAAGTCTTTGAGACATGATAGTCTCCTACCTAAGCTTCCCTATGCAGTACTAGTGCTCTTTATACAATAGGGGTTTGTGGATTGATCAATTTCTAGGGTAAGCAATTTAGCATGGTATAAAAAATGGGGGTTGATGTTGAGTTGAACTGAATGGAACTAAATTTCCACAAATCGGTTTTAAACCCCTCTAAGAAGTCATATATATCAAGAGATTGCTGAAAAGATCAAATAAGATAACAGGTATAAAGCACTTTGTAAACCATAAAGTACTGTGTAAGTGCCGCCTTTTATCATGAGCTTTAAGCATAAGATTATATCTTTGGTTATTTCATTAGAGTTTAATCTCAGTGGCCAAGATGGCAGAAATGCTTTCTTCCCAGAGTTGTAGGGATACCTACATTAACACAAAGCAGTGCGCTCCAGGGGAAAGGATTTGGAATCAAAGAGCCTGGCTTCAAATACTCTGGGCAACCTTGAGCAAATCAAAAATTTTACAATGCCTGGAATGTAAGCCTGTTGATTAGTGACTGTTGTAAGATTTTACATTTAAATTTTACAAATTTAGCTTTAATCAGTTTTTACCTACCAACACTATTTCCACATTTCCTGCATTAATGTGAAGAATTATCTCATGAAAACTAGGCTAAGTTTCATCCTCGTGACTGGTGCATGACTTTTAATGGGTTTGTTGTTTGGGGTTTTCAAGCCAGCTGAAACTGGAAATATTAAAATTCAGTTTTTCTTTTAAAAGTCTAAAGATATGTTTGATTATACTTTCACTGCAACAGATTAACTCAAGACTGTTCAATGCTTCAATTTCTAAATTACTTAAAGAGAGAAAAAAATGCACTAGCATAAAATGGAAGTATAACCAAATTATTCTCATTTCTTAAAAATTAAACCCTTTGGAAACGAAGAAAATGTGTACCAATATTAAGTAGTAATAACAACAACAGAAAGATTATAAATACACTTGTGATATTGTAAATGTTTACATTTTAAATAAATCAAGGATGCTTTTAAAAAGCACTCAATAAAGCTTATTTTTCTAAGGTTTAATATAATGCAATCAGGCTTTCAAAATGTCTTCAAAATACATACAAAGCAATAAAATTTTATTTCAAGTTATCATATTAAAACAGGAGTAATTGTCTTCTGTTGTGAACTATAGTTATCAGGGTTATTAATACAAGACTTCTATCTAAATGTAAACTACACAATGCTATCCAAGATTCTTTCTAGGTAGAACAACAACGCTGGTAGAAGACTACTTGCTAAGCCTTAGTCCCCACCCAAAAAAAAGTCCAAGGATCTCACTGGATCTGTCTTGCTAGTCACCTGTGTTATCTTTAATCACATTTTCCTGGTTTATTAATGAATGTTTTGCAAAAGTCTTATTAGCATCAAGTAAAATTATATCTATCATTTCCTCTCAATCTGCTGGGCTTACTATTCAAGGAAATTAAAAATGACAGGGCAAGATAGCCATCCTTGTGTATTGACCATTACTCAGTTTCCCTCAAGTTTCTGCCAACTGATTTTGTGATGGTTTTTCAAATATAAAGAAGCTAGTCTACACTGAAGTCCTTTACATTGGCTCATTGTGACCTAGAGGTGACCTTGGCTTCTGGACATTATGGCAGTGGAGCACAAGCTCAGGCAGGTCCTACCCACATGTGAATTCCATGATTATGAGGGCCTGGAGATAGCCTCTGTTTCATGAAAGGACCAGCCAGTCAAAGTTTAGAGGAGCTAATCCCCAGAGGCTGGCGACCTGCTGATGAACTATCTTGGCCACAACAACTAGCCAGGCCCTCTACTTCTAGCATGAAGGGGCTGTAATCTGTACCTGAAGAGGCTTTTAAGTTTATAATTACCAGGGTCTTATCTTTACATAACAGAAAGATTTGTTTTCTTTGTCTTACTTTTCCAGAGTTCAGTCAATATGAAGCTGTAAATTACAATAGAAGTGAGCAAGGAAATCCCCTGGGGACAAACCCTGGCCCCCTAACAAAAACTATTCCAAGACCCAGCCAAAAGGCAGAGGTATCGATTCTTTTGCTATTGCCAGGGAGAATTATTTCTGTTCTAAAAAGCTCCGAACTAGTAATTCTACATCCAACTGCATGCTTCACACAAAAAGCAAAGATGATAAAATATTTGTTTCCTAACCCAGAGGAAGAAGGAGGCATTCATTATCACCTTTTCAGCATCATTCTAAATTCTAAGCAACTGCTTGAAAAAAAATCTGTAAAAATCTGGTTTGAACTTTTAGAAAATATACCACTAAAAATCCTTCTGGAATCAACTATTCCTTCTGAAAAGTGTCAATAACACTTCTTTCTATTTATTTGTACTCTTCAGCAATCCTGATGACATGAAGAAAACATATGGAATAGAATATGAAAAGAATATTTTTATTGAAGCAAAATAGCAACCAACACCACATATTTTCCCCTAGATTTGGTACTTAAATGTATACACTGCCTTGTGACTTAACTAGCTTATGTTTTTTAATGCACCAATGCAAAATCCTAAAGGAATTTTGAGCTGGTAAAAAAAAAAATCATTCTACTCAGAGCTTTGTATGGCATTGGTTAGGCATTCTGAAAACACTGAAAATGAGTCATGCTTGGATTCCTTAGCTCATTTTACCATTTAGTGAAGGTGACTGTGCAGACAGTTGTGTGTGAGTACCAAGTGGAAAGAGATCATATAGCAAAGCCTACATCACTTACCGTTTCTCCGAGAGGGCTTCTGCACTGAAACAGGTGGGCAGCTCTGCACAGGTGCTGTATGTGGAGGCGCAGCAGGCACTGAATGGTTAGCTTTCACTTTGTCAGCCCAACTTACACCGGCTGGAGCCAGCCGAGTGGCAGCCATCGCCCCAGATGGACCCCTGGAAAAACAATGATTATATTAACAACTTAGACAAAAGAGTCCTTATCAACAACAACAACAAATGGGCTAAGATCACAGTGGATTTTGTCCAGTATATACCACTTATTCTTAGTTGGTTGTTATTTTTTTAAAAAACACATATGACAAATTCCACTTGAGTTTCTTGGGGGGAAGGGACGTGCATAGGGTGTTAAGGTTTCTTTTGTTAAAGAAAGATCTACTAACATAATTCAACACACTGGCGCCTTTGCATTTAAGCCCTAAAGTGAGGTTAGTTTTTTGTTTGTTGTTTTGTTGTTTGTTTTTTCATTCATTCATTCACTCAAACATAAGTGCTTGACAAAGTTAAATGAGGCACAGTCTCTGCCCTGGAGAAAGTCATAATCTAGTAAGTAACTATAATGTAAGATAAAATGTAAATGCACTGAAGAAATAAAACAAACCTCTGCAAGAATTTTAAAAATGGAGAAAGCACAGGATATATACCTAGAGAAAGGACTTCAGATATGATCTATTCTAGACCCCTTGGTTTACTTATAAACAGGGAAACAACCCCAGAGGAGTGAAGTCACTCCCAAAGTCTCAGGGATAGAGAATAAGGAGCAGTGGCAGGACCTATAATGTGAATGGGAGAGTTCTTCACAGAGGAATGACCAGGAGGATTATGGGACCAGAAACCATGCCATTCTGGGGACCACTGAAAGAACACAGAATGTTTAACCTAGAAAACAGAAGACTTGGGGGATCATGATCAAGACCTTGGAAATAATTAAAGGGTTATCAGAAGAAGAGCTCACACCTTTTCTGCTTGGACCCTCACGGCAGCACTAGAAATAATAGGTGGAAACTTCAGAAGCAAATTTCTGCTCAACAGAAGGTCTGGCACCATAAGAAGAACACTATCCCCAAAAGGAATGAAATACCTTTGGAGGTCCTAAGTTACTCATCACTGAGGGTGGGTGGTCTTCATGGCCATTTGTTGTGGATGCTGTAAAGGAGACTGCTGGTCAGGTCTGGTGTGGACCAGAATATCTCAGAAGGCCCTTCTGGAGAGCCTATGATGCTATCATCTCTCCCAGTCACCCCAGGACAGAAATGCCCTTATGTGTCTTGCCCTGCTAATAATTCCCACCAAGGGCACGACTTTCCTCTAGTCACACCCTTTATGTTAACAGTACAGAGAGGCTGGAAACTAGAATAAGGAGTAGGTTCACTGAGAACATAATAAATGAGGACAGGCTGAAGAGACTGGGGAGGGGGTGGGTTTTGCCTAGAAAAGACTTGGGGAAGAGGGAGAGGAGGAGATGCCAATTGTCTTCAAGAACTGGGAATGCTATTGCAGAGTAGAGGGATATAATTTATTCTATTTGGGTCCAAGAGGTGACACTAGACAGAAAGCAAGGAATAGAAGCTTCAAAGGCCGAGTCTGGCTTGACATAAGAGAGGCGTTCGAAAGCTGAATGGCTGTCTCTGACAATTAGAGGTTTTAAAGAGGGCCTAGATGACCACCTCTTTGTGAGGCTGTGGAGCAGATGGCTGCTCAGGGAGAGGCAGGGCTAGATGACCTCAAGAGCTCCCAGGGGGACAATTTGTGTAACTTGTAGCCAGGAAGAGGGAGGGATTCCTGGAATATAGAGCATCTTTTCTAGGGACAGCAAGGCACTGATGAAAGAACAAGATTTCAACAAGTAGAGAATAGAAAGGAAGAAGAGTCATAGAATCACTGAATCTTAGAATTGGAAAGATCCCCAAGAGGTCACTGAGTCCGACTCAGCCATGTACTGCAATGTCTCCATCAAGCCTCTACCTGAAGGCCCATTTCGATAAAGAATCCACTACCTATAAGGGTAAGCCATCCCCTTTGGGACTGCTCTATTTTCAGGGAAGTTCTTCCTTATATCCAACTACAAAACATATAACCATGGCTTCTAGATCTACTTTTGGAGGCAAACAAGTCTAGTATCTCTTGGTCCTTACATTTCAGCATTTCGATGGCCATGAGACCTCATCAATGCAGGCGTTCTCTCCAATGATGCAGCTCACAGTCCATCCATACGGAGTTATCTTATGTGACCCCCATCTGCATCTTACTGAAAATCCCTTGTGGGGGTCCACTCAATGCACCAGGAGCTTTGGCACTGCCAAATGCCCGTGGATTATACTGACTGCCCATCATACAATCATCTAATGACATCCTCAACCACGACTTTTGTGGTACAACTCCTCATCTGTAGGAGGCTGCATGCTGCCTGTAACCACCATGACCTTCAAATGACGTTCAACGTCATCTCTCTGTATTCTCTGGCTTATAGCTATACAACATCGCTAGTCGAACTCTGGTGCCAAAAAAAGAGCAACTTGTTTCACGGTCATTAAAAAAACTTTTATTTTTTTCCCAAAAGCAATGCAACCTAACCTCCCCCTCTGCCTTTAATTCCAGGCCTAACTTATTGTCCATTTGAATTTTCTCCACCAAACAGACAAGCTAATGGAAAAGGCTGTCTATTGAACTGTACAGTATAACCAATACAATATGCAGACAATCTTCATCCACTTGCATAGTTAGGCCAAATTATTTTAAATAATTATGAATCCTAGTTAGGAGGCTTTTCAAAGTCTCAAAGCCTGATATAATTAACACAATGTCATCTGAAAACAGGGGCATCTAAAAGGGTGTGTCTATACAAATGATAGATAAAAATGTTGAATGGACCAGAACCAACAGTCAGTACAGAGAGACTTACCAATAGGTCACATGATCATAGATTTAAAGCTATCAGGGTCTTGAGAGGTGCGTGTTGTTGAACCCACTAACCCCCCATTTTACCCATGAGGAAACTGCGCCATTGTATTTAGGGTGGGAAGAACCATGTACACAGATAAGTAAATATAAAATATACAAAGCAAATACAAAGTGGGAGAAGGTCCAAGGTCCTCCTGGCTTGGCCTTGTGCCCACCCCTGGGCCCTCCAGATCCCCAGCACTGTCATCTGACCTGCTCCTAAAACCTACAGATTTTGCCTTCAGCCCTGCCCCTGAATCCTTAGGACTCCCAGACCTTCCCAACCTTCCAGGGCAAAGGTCACTTTTTCTATTTGTATCTCTGATGCTCAGTGTAGTGCTCAGCACATGGGAAGAGCTTCTTTCATCCATTCAAGGCTCAGTACAGGAGCTGAGCAGGAAAGGAAGCCAGGGATCCTAGAAGGCAGAGGTAAGGAGGAAGAAGCCTGTCTGGAGCAGGCCATGCTACAGGAGAGCCCCCAGGGTGCTGATGCAGCCTTTCTCTCTTCTCCCTCTGCCCTACCTCTGAGCTAGATCATCAGCGCATAGATTTGACCAATTCCCAGAGGACTCCCAGAGCTCTCTATCCATCCCTCAGCATCACAGAGGTATCTCAAACACAACATAGACAAACTGCTCCTTCTCCAAACCTCCCAGCCACTGGCAAATGTACCACTCCTTCCACTCACCCAGGTTTGAAATCAGTGCTTACTCTAACCCCTGGGACACAGAAGGTACTTGATATAGGCACCAACCTTAAAGTCATCCTCTGCTCTTCATTCTCATTCACTAACCTTCCATTTCCAATTAGTTACAGAGTCCTGTCAAATTTATCATCATGTCTTTTACATTTGTCCCTTCATTTTTACTCACGCAGCCGACTTCAGACCCTCAACTCTTACCTAGACAATCACAATGATTTCTTTCTTAATCTCCCTGCATCCAGTGGTTCAACTTCTCCAATCCGTCCTACCAAGCTGATATTCCTAAAACACAGGTCTGACCAAGTCACTCCTTTGCCGATGAAATTTGAGTGGCTCCCTGCTGCCTCTAGGAGGAGGCTAGGTGGTGCGGTAGATAGAGCTCTAGATCTGGAATCAAGAAGGCCTGAATTCAAATCCAGCTTCAGACCCTTCCTAGCTGTGTGACTCTGAGCAAGTCACTTAACCCCTATACTCAACTATAAAATGTGGGTAAGAGCATCTACCTCGTAGGGTTGTTGAGAGGATAAGATGACACAATATTTGTAAATCATTTCACAAACCTTACAGCACTATAAATGCAAATCTTTCACGGCTGATGACATATTATTGACCTCATCCACTGTGACCCAGACAAATTAGCCTACTCCTGCTCGCCATACAATACTTCTTCTCCATGCCTAGAAGGCACTCCTTCCTCATCTCCATCTCTAGGAATGCCCAGCGCCACCCCCCCAAGATGCAGCTCAAGAGCTGCCACATCTAGAAAGCCTTACTGAACACTTCACCTTATTCATGCCTCCCCATCTTGAAACATCATTCTATGTGTTTTGCATATTTTTTGTATTTACTTATCTGTATAGAGTATAAGCTCCTTGGAGGGCAAAGACTGTTCCCCTAGGAGGGGCTTAATAAATGCTTGTGCAATTGCACTGAGTGGCCATGCCAGAAGCTCTGACAAAATCCAGGCATATTATTGCTCTGGGGTTCCCCTGAACTACAGGGTCAGCAACTTTGTGAGAACAGGAAACCATGCAAGTTTGGCCTGTCTCTTCCTGAGGAATCCAGCTAACCTCTGAGAACCATGTGGGGCTGCTTTTTCTAGGTGTACAAAAGCCATCTTTTTTTTTTTTTGATTTTTTTTTTCTTTATTTTTAGTTTACCACACACGTTTCTACATAGTTTTGAGTTCCAGTTTTTCTCCCCTCCCTCCCCCCTCCCTCCCCAAGACGGCATGAAGTCTCATATAACTGTCATGTATAACTTCGCATTGAATTAATTTATGCTCTAGTCAAGTCGTGGAGAAGAATTTTGACCAATGGAATGAATCATGAGAAAGAAGAAACAGAACCAAAAAAAAAAAAAAAACCCAAAAAAAAAACCCCAAAAACAAAAACAAAAGAGAAGCAGAAAAGGCAAGCATGTAGTGTGCCTCAGTCTGTATTCAAACTTCGCAGTTCTTTCTCTGAATGAAGATAGCATTCTCCATCGTGAGTCCCCTGGAGTTGTCCTTGCCCCTTTAGGTTGCTGAGAGAAGCGCAGTATGTCAGGGTTGGTCCTCACGGAATCCACATATCTGTGGCTGTGCACAACGTTCTCCTGGCTCTGCTCCGCTCACTCAGCATTATGTCGTGTAGGTTTTTCCAGGTTGTTATGAAGTCTGCATCATCCCCATTTCTTATGGCACAATAGTATTCCATCACCTTCATATACCACAGCTTGTTCAGCCATTCCCCAATTGATGGGCATCCCTTTGCTTTCCAATTCTTGGCTACCACAAAGAGAGCTGCTATAAATATTCTTGTACATATGGGTCCTTTTCCCGCTTGCGTGATTTCTTTGGGATACAACCCTAGAAGTGGTATTACTGGGTCAAAGGGTATGAACATTTCTATAGCCCTTTGGGCATAGTTCCACACCGCCCTCCAAAATGGCTGGATCAGCTCGCAACTCCACCAGCAATGCAACAATGTTCCAATTTCCCCACATCCTTTCCAGCATTTATCCTTCTCCTGATTTGTTATTTTAGCCAATCTGACAGGAGAGATGTGGTATCTAAGAGTTGTTTTGATTTGCATTTCTCTAATCAGCAGCAATCCGGAGCATTTTTCCATATGCCTGTAGATAGCTTTAATTTCTTCCTCTGAAAACTGCCTGTTCATATCCTTTGACCATTTCTCAATTGGGGAATGAAAAGCCATCTTTTTTAAAATAGCAAATGGAAGGGAGCAAAATGCAAATACAAAGCATAAAGAGTCTGAGACCTGAGGTACTCACATGAAAAAGGAGAAGCCCACACATCTGAGCGAACAGGGGCCCAGGAAGAGAATTTAGGGCTGGAGAGTCACAGGGAGAATAAGTAGATCCATGGTGTTGATTTGGTTATTGTGTCCAGAGCAGGAGGTGGGGAGGGAGGGGAGAGAAGAGCAGCTGGATCTCCAGCTGGGAAAGGGCAAGAGCAAGGAAGTACAACCAGCAGCAAGCAAGATGTAGTAAGCTGTCCTCATCCAAGACAACATGGCTCCAGGCTGAGAGCTGAAGGACTAGAGAAGGAAGTGGCAAGGCTAATTAGGAGACTATTACAATAAGCCAGGAGATAGTAACAGGAGCCTGAACTAGGGCAGGAGCAGTAAGAATGGAAATGATGGCAGAGATGTCAAAAGGACTTATACTTGTTTATTTTGCTTTTTTCATAGTCTAGTGATTGTAACTAAGTTTGTGATCCCTAAGAGTCAAACATTTTTCCAATACAGATTTCAGTGTAATCGCTCAATACAGAAACCAGAAGGTAATATGCATTATAAAAACAAAACATATCTATGCCCCAGCTTCTGAAGAATGAACCTTACATCAAAATTCATTCCAAGCAGGGAAACCCTTAAAAACGTAATTTAAAATAAAACTTGGAAATCATGAAGGGCCATTTTCACTACAATGAAAACTTAAATGACTGCTTTGATCGACAAAAATCACTCTTCCAAAACCATGCCACAATAAATAAATACTTTTTGAGCAATACTCTGTTCAGGGAGCTGTGTTAGCTACGCTAGGTATGCTCATCACACAGCTGGGACCATACCAGATACTACACAATGCAGATTTGCAGACTTTTCTGTTAAACAATTATTCGTGTCCCCCATTTCTTTTAAAGAAACTATTTTAAACTGCTACAGTCTTCCACTAACGTCCTACTCCCACACTGAAACATGACATCATAATTAGCACGAGTTCTCAAATATTATGCCAAGCTCTGGTTCCAAAGAAAAAAGCCTTTAAGTAAAGGTCGATCAACAGACTCTTGTCCCTGCTGTCTAAGAGTTAGCTTGAGTATTAAAAAGTTTATTACCAGAAATTCGGCTGCCAAGTAACTGGTGGATTTTTTTTCTTAGCTACAATGACCCATGAAACAAAACAAAAACAAAACAACAAAAAGGGGTCCTCAAGCTCACTGAGCCCCGCTTCTTCTTCTTCAGCAGAAATGGCGAGGGAGTGGCTAAAAAGAGAGCAGATGATACCAAAAAAAAATCACATGTTTCTTAGACCATCCAAAAACAATTTTAACACCGGTGCTTTTTGTCTTTCTTTGCCCAGCAATCTATGAGTTGAAACACTACTGGAGCAACATACATGTTGACACAGAAGTAAAACCAGAAAACATAAAGAAATTGCAGTAAAATGAAAGAGTAGCCCACTAGTTCTCAGAAAAGCAAATGAAGGGGTTGGCAACATTAGGTTCCTTATGAGGCTCTAAAAAGGGAGAGGAGAAAAATCCTTCAAGAGGCACTCGAACGTGTTGCCTTTTATATAGACGACCAACAAGAGGAAGGCATCATGCTCTGCCGAGACAGAGAAGTAAGCAAGTCCTGTAAAGAATCTGACAGGTTCTTCCAAACTAAGTCATGTGTCTTGATACGTGGTGACTTTATTGAAAAGGGAGGCAAGGGGAAGGTTACTGAAACTACACAGATTCCAGAATAAGAAATGACAGGCTGCAGACAACTCAGAATGCGCACGCCTGAATGTCCTGAAGACATAGCAAACATCCAGTGACCTAATTAGAAATTAAACTGATTATGGAGCAAACAAGTGGTTACTGTAATAACAATGTTTTAAGAATAAGTTATCTGTATGTGAACATAACATCAAATGGCTATGGCAAAGGTCAAAGTATGTTCCAAATTTAAAATACAGATAAAAATGACTTGAAGATAATGTGGGAGAGAGAATATATTGACTCCAAGCCATCCTACTTCAATGAGCTGTCCACTTCAAACACAAGTAGGCAAAAGGAAATATACAAAAGTAAAGGCCCTGATTCTCTCTTTCTCATAAGTTTAATTAATACAAAATAGCCACCATAATAATTTTAAAAAGCCAAAAATCATATAAGCAAATACATAATACTCTTAAACAAGTGATGAGACACAGAAGCAATAACAAAGATAACAAAGACTGAGAACACAGGTTCATTTGCAAACTATTCAAGGCAGAAAGCAGTAGACCATGTACCACAGCACCTCCTACGACACTGAAAAGCAGTGCAGGAGAAAAGGAGAGATGAAGGCCAGGCCATATGGAGGGAGCACGCTACGTAACATTCACAGGACAAAGCACAGATGCTCATCAGACAGGATAAATGGGACCACCACTTCAGGATGAGATATGCTATGTAAGGAACTGGTCCCAGGATATAAGACGATGAAAATGGGAAGGCTGTCAAAGTACACAAGAATCAAATTTTAATATTTCTCAAATGGAAAAAGATTCAAAGAAAATGCATGAAGAAAAAAGTACTTATCATATTTTTACAAGCAAAAAAGTAGATGAAAAGAATTTCAAATACGTCAGCACCTACTGCAAGTAATTATGAACAAACCTGGCCCCAAAGAAAAGTGGATCGAGAACCAGGAGACTGCAGGGGCTGGTGCTGTCTGCCTTGTCAGATACAGTCACTGAGACACTTATGTTTAGCTCTTATCCTTTGCTGTAAGAAAGGTTTAGTGTGAGAGACAGCAGTATAAACAGAAATGACTTTCACATAAGAAACAAAGAACATATAAAATAATGATATTTTTTTCTAAAATGAGTACATTATCAATTACAGACCCATGTACTTACTTTTTCATCTCTAATATCTTTATTAAAAGTGTATGCAAGAACTAAAAACACATATAAGGAAAACAAAAAGGGAATGGAAGGCAGGGTGCTGCTGTGGAAAGGCTGCTGGATATGGAGTAAGCAGATCCAGTAATTAGCACAGTGCCCAGCACACAGCAGGTACTTAATAAATGGGGGGAAGGAATAAACATTTCTATAGCACCAACTATATGCCAGGCATGGTGCTATTATCTCATTTGATCCTCACAACACAAATCCTGCAAAATGGGGCCATTATTGTCCCCTTTTTATGGCTGAAGATACTCAGGCAAACAAAGGCAAAGTGCCTTGCCCAGGGTCCCATGGAGAGTAAGTGTCTGAGGCCAGATCTGAACGCAGCACTCCCTGACTTTAGGTCGAGAGCTCCAACCGTTGCACCATCTAGCTGCCTCATAATCAACGCTGATAGATTGATTGACCGGGCTTGAATTTCAGATCTGGAACAAACTACCTATATGGCATTAGGTAGGTAACCACCTCTCCGGGCATGTCTCCTCAGTTATAAAATGCAGACTTTTGGCCAGATCACATTCTGAGGACCCTTCTATCTTTGAATCTATGTTCCTGATTTCACTGACAATTTTCTACAGGATAAACCTTAATGATACAGCTAAAAAGGTAGTGTAAAGAATATGTAAGTGCTGAGTTTATATTGTTTATTAGAAAAAAATTTTACTTTGTACAGCTTTGAGCTTCCAGTTGTTCTTTAGACAAGATGTCTCCTATGCCTTGTCTAACATTTCACCGAACAAACGGGGGCATTTGGAGAGTTCCCTCTTCTCTCGATCTCTCCCTGTCTACTGGGAACTTCCCAACTGCCTTCAACAGAATTGCCCATGTCTCCCTCATCCTCCAAAACCCCTCAGCCCATCTGTCTCTATCCCCACCAGCTACTGCCTCACATATCTCCTCTCTTCCATGGCTGCTCTTGTGAAGAAAGCCATAGGGAATCTGGGCCTTCTCTTCCTTTTCTCTCACTCTCTGCTTCCTTAACTCTCCACAGTCTGTCGTCTGACCTCATCATTCTACCTAAACTGCTCTCTCCAAAGCCACCAAGCTCTCCTCATTTCAGTCCTCATTCTTCCTGACTTCTGGGCCTTCTCTGACTCCATCACCTTCTTCTGGGTCCTCTCTTCTCTTCTCCTCCTACCTGTCTGCCTGCTGCTTTGGGAATGGATGTTCATCCAGGTCTGGCATACTAAGGATCTCTCTGGGGCCCTCTTCTTGTCTTCCTTGGTCATCTTCTCAGCTCCCAGGGATTCAATTATAATCTCTCTATTGACGATTCTCAGATCGACTTACCTAGGCCCAACCTCTCCTAAACTACAGACTCACATCCCTATGGCAGCTGCCTAGCTGACATCTCTAAACAGCTGTCCCAAAGACACCTTAAACTCAACCATATTCAAAACGGAACTCCTTCCCCACCCCAACCCTTCCCTCTTTCTAAATTTCCTAATACTGCGAAGATGGCAGTGCCATCTTCTTGATAGTCACCCAGGCTCACGACCTAGTTGTCATTCTCAACTCCTCACGCTCTCACTCACCATATCCAATCTATGGCCAAGTACTATTAATTTTACCTTATTGGTATCTCTCATATTTGCTCCCTTCCCTCCCCTAATACTGTCACTGCCCTGGTACAGGTCCTTGATTACCAAAATAGTTTTCTGGTTGGTCTCCCAATCTGAAGTCCACTCGAGATCAATCTCCACTAAGCTGACAAACCAGTCTTCCTAAAAGGCAATATCCTAAAAGTCCGTATCACCTCCTCCTGCCCCACATTCAATAAATCCTAGAGTTTTCCATGACTTCCAGGATCAAATATAAAATTCTCTCTTTGGCCTTCAAAGCCCTTCATAACCTAGCCCCCTCCTACATTCCCAGTCTTCTTACATCTTCTAGGATGGGGCCCATCTGCCCCCCAACCCCACCCAGGTACTTTGCAATCCAGTGGCATTGGCCTCCTTGTTGTTCCTTGTACAAGACTCTCCATCTCCCAATTCCCTGCCCTTTTACTGGTTGCTCCTTTGTCCAGAATCCTCTGCCTCCTGGCTTCTCTGGCTTCCTTCCAGTCCCAGCTAAAGCTCCACCTTCTACAAGAAGCCTTTCCTGAATCCCCTTAATCTTTCAGGTTGATTAACCCGACCGTCCTGTTGGGTAAATGTCCTGTTATCTGGTCTGTACTTAGGTGTCTGCATGCTGTCTCCGTCGCTAGACTATTAACTCCTTGAGAATTTCACCTTTCTTTGTGTCCCTCGTGCTTAGCACAGTGTGATAAATGCTTGCGGGCTTGACTGACTATGCAAAACATAATACAAAATTCTATGAGAGGTGGAACCATATAGATAATTCTGTCCAATGATAGACCAAGTATTGACCTCAAGTGACAAGCCATCAGGGAGATGTTCCCCTAAGACATGAACAAGTATCATGGATGTTGTTCTCCAATGAGTGAAAAAAAGGAAACTTTCTACTGATAAAAAAAATAAGTTCTTTAAATGCTCCTACCTACAACCTTCTGATGGCATTGAACTAAGTATATCACCCTCCGAAATACTACAAAGACACTCCTCGGTGAAATTCACAATGATCAAAGACAATAGTATTAATAGCCACAAAGAAAAAACAAATTGGATGAAAAGCCTCACTGCTAAGATCATTCTATGCAGTCAGACAGGTACAAAAAAATGGACAATGAGAGGCACACAGCATTGTGTAGATGAACATACGGTTATACTTGCATTTAGGAAAGTACAGCACTTTGAAAGCTCCTAACCTGCTTATTTCCACAAACACCTGTATCTTAACCCCAAGATTCTTCCACTGATGCTACATTGCTGTGCATCACCTGGGCCACTGTTCCCAAAGGTTCGACAGCCACAGCTACTGAAGCCCCAGAAAACCAAGTGCTTGGTATCGCACTCTCGCAGTGACCAATGGCTCCAATCAGAAACAGCTACGACTTTATCAGTGAAGAGGATATTTAAAAAGAGGCCTTAAATGCCAGCTTTCCCACCATACCCTGAGGTCCATCTGGCTTGCGGCTGAAGCCCTCCCTACGTGCTGCCTCTTCTAGCAGACTGGGAATTCTTTGCGATCAGGGACTATCTGACTTTTCCAGTTGTCTCCCCAGTACTTAGCACAGTGTTTTAAGCATAATAATTGCTTTATTCATTCACTCATTCATATGGGGCAGCAAAGGGGTGCTATGGATAGAATGCTGGACCAAAATCGGGAAGACCTGAGTTCAAATCTGGCCTCAGCTACTTACTAGCTGTGTGACTGTAGGCAAGTCACTAAACCTGTTTACCTCAGTTTCCTCATTGGTAAAATAGGAATCAGAGCAGCCCCTATTAAAGGGTTGGCCGCTGTGAGCACCGAGTGAGATAATGTTTGTAAAGTCCCTAGTACGGTGCCTGGCACACAGTAGGGATTTAATAAATGCTTATTCCCCTCCCTTCCAGGAATATTACAACCTCAGAAAAAGTAAAATTACAAAGAGCATAAAGGGCAATGAAAAAGTGATCGGGTGCAGAATGTTAATAATGGTGGCATGAATAATGATAAACATGAACGACCAAGAGAAGCAGGGCACAGAAACATCCTGAGAACAAGGCTGGAGATTACAATCCAGCAAAAACCAAGGCATCTGACACATCGGGAGGACACACAAGTCCACTGGATAGGGTGCCCAGGAATATATCACCACATTCTTGAAAGGTTTCTTGCATCTTACCCAAAATTTAAGCTTCTTCGAGCATTTGATGTCACATTGATTCTATCTGTTGATGGGCTGGGAATTACATGACGTCCTGGAGACATTTTCTTTACTTCCCATGCCAATGAAGTGGGTCTGAAATTCAAGAAAAAATTAATGCATTAACAATGAAAATATAATATTTTAGTTGCATTTCTGTAGGTCAAAATATGACCATAACTTAACTGCCTCTACAATGCTGCTCAACAGGAAGTTTACCAGGATGCAACTGAGGGGCAGTAAAGATGTCCAGCCTCATGTTGTAAGGGAGACCTACTGCGAGTAATAGCTAAGAACTAGCATTTATAGATCACTTTATGATTTGCAATGCACTTTACACATGGTATCTCAGCTGACTATTACAGCATACCTAGGGTATCAGGAATCGGCAGAACGTCTCATCGTCCACCCCAATCAGTCAGGCCCTTCCTGACTTGGATTTCTACAAACTACTCACTATCCCACTCTCATCTTCACAAATAGCAACATGCCCCATCTGTCAAATAAATGAAAAGGATATGACACTGAAGACTGTTGTCTTGGCACCAAAGTCTGGACTACACTATACTTCCAGAATTCCTAGCGATGCCACAGTGCGCTAATGAGAATAGAAATCTGCAGAATGCTTAGCAGTTCATGTCTTAGAACCTAGTGTGCCATCTCAGAAAAATATGGAGTCAAAGTCAGCTGCCAACCTGTACCCTCATAACCAAAAGTAAGATGAGAACTGTGTTAGGCCAGAATATCATTACCTGCTTTGAGCATCTGCCTTCTCCAGTTTTTCTTGAAGCTGTATCCAGTCAATTAGTGCTTTAAAATCTCTTACATAGTTATCCAGCATCATCAGCACCTCCTGGTTAGGGAAGAAAATGTTTCTTATTTGAGAAGAATGAAATTCCAAGGAAGGCCCAAGTATTAAATCAAACTTCTTAGGAACCAACCAATTTTTTGCATTATGCCTTCATGCAGGATACTGACATAGCCTTCTAGATTTTGCCTATTCACCAGCCACAGAGAATTGGGAGTACTGAGGGGAAAAGTTTAGAGAACATATGACATCAGCACTGCTCTTTCTTAAAACCTTCCAAAATGGTCATTCAAGTTCAAAGGAAACGGGCAAAGGCCTTCTACTCTGTAGAAATTGACAACGGGCAAGCCCACATGGGCACCTGCCGGGTCCAAATGAATTAAGCAAAATCCTTCTAAATTCTGGCTCTTCTAAAGAAAGCACTGCCATAAGTCCAATTGTTAATTAACCATTTTTAATAACAATTCTCTGAAGTAAAATTTGAGGGAGTCATTTATTTGTAATTAAAAATCCCATAGAAGTTATTTTAAACTCCATCCAATTCAGAAAGCATAAATCTGGAGAACTAACTAGACTGACTCATAAACAAAACTGCCAGCTACATTTCGAATATAAAGTATCAATTAACAATGGTATGTAAATTGGCCAATGTGGAAATATGTTTTGCAGAACTGCATATGTATAATGGGTATCATATTTCTTGACTTCTCAATGGATAGGGAAGGGTGGGTACAAGCAGAGAGAAAATTTGGAGCCAAGGAAAGGAGCTTTTCTCTTTGGATCTGAGGTGTTCCCCACCCAGAGTTCAATCTAGGCTTACTGTGAGTCTCAAATGAGATAAATGACATAAATCTCTTTGTAAACAGAAAGTCTTATGGGAATGTTAGATAGTGTCCTGAAGCTCTTCTTGGTCTCTGTCTTTTTTCCCCTAGGAAGTGGACTCTGGACACAGCACATAGTCTCTATGGGCCTCTCAATTTCTCCACTCGGACTGAAAAGAGGCAAGCAGTCTGGAGACAAGCCCGAGCCTTTATTCTGCCACAGATGTCCTGGGTGATGGTGCCGCCCGTCCAAGGATCTAGCAATCATTCACTCTTTCAGATACTGTAACACTCAACTTGCTCTATCATAAATAGCTAACACCTTTGACTGAAACAGCTCAGTATCTCTTTGCACTGACTTGGGGCCAGTCTCAAAAACATCACGGAATTAAATGAATATAAATGGTATTGCTACATCTTTTATTCAGGAAGCTCTGGCTTCTTTTATTTTAGTAAAACAGAAAGTCAAGGGCAGATTTATTTTTTATTTTTATTTCTTCTCATTCCAAAGCTCTTTCCACCACACCACAATAGAAAAGACTATAGGAAGGTCTTACAAGTCTCTAAGAGCAGGCAGAAAAACAGAAGCTCAGTTAAAGTATTCACATTTAGGGATGAAAAATCCAACCAATAAAATGAGCTTTCAGTTAAGACCTAGGAAAGAGAGCGAGGCCTCACTGAGACTGTAGCCTAATGTGCTGCTGCCAAGCCCCCTCCCTAGGGCACAGTGCATCATGACTAGAGAGGAAATGTCTGGGCAAGAGAACCTCTGAGTCCCCTCTGACTCTGGTGTTCCAAGAGTCTATGCTTTCTTTAAAATACAACTTCTCTGTTGTCAATGAGTTTCCAAAGACAGAAGAAATTAAAAATGAAAGTCTACGACAGAGAATCCTTCTAAAATCAGCTTATTTAACTCAGAAGACAAGATCCCTGTGCTCTACTGCACACATCTGTCATAATTACTGTTATTTTACTTCTAATTCTCTTCTTTAGATAATCTGAAATTACATTAGCGTGACACTGTGTAATGTTCACCTGGCAACAATTATACCTTGGCCCCAATTCATACATATATGGTTGGCAAAGAGAGCATGGGGGAAAAACGATAATGGAACCTTAAAATGAAGTATCCATTCCTGTTCCTAAAGGAGGAGCTGTGTGATTGGCACGAAGATAAAGGCTATCATTGAAACTAAAGTGCACAAGATGTTGCAGGTATTTGGGATTCATTCACCATAATAGTCAAAGACACAATTCTTACACTATGAAAAAGGCTCGTTTTTCTAATTTCCCAGTGGAAAATATGAAGCAGGTGTGAAGATTACTGTCATTTTGTTCAAAAACCAACGCCTTCCAAAAACAGTTTTCAACCATCTTCTCACCAACACTGAATTTTCATTATGATTTTATATCAACTTACAGATACTACCCAAAATTGTGAAGTATAGACTCGAGGTGGTAATAATGTATGCCAAAAATTTAAAAATTAATGCTTAGTAACAACATTATTTCATGTTTAAAAGTCATACTTCTCTTAAAAAGAATTCCCTAAACAATAAAGTATTGTTTTCTTCCTATCAAAAGCCAACTCTTGGTGCCAATCACTGGTAATAAGAGTCTAGTACAATCAAGAAAAGAACAAATTAAGTATTTTAACAGACTATCTTCTCTCAATTTTATGAATACAATTTATACTCTTTAAATTCATTCAGCTTAAATCACTCACATTAGAGATCAGAAAGATTTCATTCAGAATAATTTATTAAGGAAGTTAGCTACTGATTTCACTTTTTTTTGTTGCTAGAAACTGAAGAATGCGCAATATAAGCAGTTGCATTTCTGATACTACAGTTGGCCCACAGAAAGTACATTGATGGCTTAAACAACCTATTTTAAGGAATGTTTAGCTCAACATTATCAGAAGGGATCAGAGCACTACCACACAGCTGTAATCCGAGTCATGTTTTAGGAACAAGGGAATACAAACAAGACAAGCAGCTGGAGTGGCCCCATATTCACTGATGCACATCTTTCTCCCTAAAGCTATGAAGGCCATTTTGTCAAGCAGGATGAAGCTGAACAAAAGTAGCTCTGAAAGCAACATTACAGGCATCCTGATAACGACATATAGATGTACAGCTAAAATTACCAATTAGTTTACCAATTGGCTGCAACGGATTCGATTGGTTTGTAATTCATTCTAGTTACTGGCGCATACAGCAGGCT
This sequence comes from Trichosurus vulpecula, assembly GCF_011100635.1. Lineage (NCBI taxonomy): Eukaryota > Metazoa > Chordata > Mammalia > Diprotodontia > Phalangeridae > Trichosurus > Trichosurus vulpecula. The sequence continues at coordinate 35,532,459 of NC_050580.1, read as the reverse complement.
GGTCGGCGCCATCCCTTTGTCCTACTGACACACAATACTGGTGCCCAGGCCCTGGGGCCCGGGACGTCCCTCCGGTAGCAAGTGCAGTGGGATACACCCGACGGTGCTAGAGCAAAAGACACTTTCATCATGTAGCGAGCAAGGCCCGACAAAAGAAAGCCTGCCTATGAGGAGGAACTCTACAAGACTCTCACTAAGCTTTAAGAATCATTATTTTTTCAGAACAACCCAGGCCCATCTGGGAAGAAACTGTCCACTATGCAGTTTTCCTAAAGGACTAACAGGAATAAATCTACCACAGATGCTTTCTACTTTAAATCACTCCTCTGAAAGGCCTCTCCCATCCATTTTGATATGAGCTTCTAAATGGGAAGGCTGGGTCAAGCCATATCAACCAGCATAAGCACCTACTATGTTCCAGGCACTAAGATTTTTCATTGTACAGCAGCTTTAAGTGAAAACAGCTCGATGATACTATACACCTGTATTGTATTAAATGTTTTAACAATACATATCAGTCGGTTACCTGAATTAGTAACTTTCTGTTTGCTAATGAGAATATCTTGATGCAAGGCCTGATTTTATTCCACATTCTAATTTGTTCCTAAAATCCTTTACAATTTGACCTGTTGTTTTTTTTTTTAACCAACAAAAAGTCCTACATTTACTATCAGAATGGAAGATTCACCAGAACTACAAAAGGTCCAAAGCTATGCATTCCACTGTGGACATTCCTGAGGTGTTACGTTGTCTAACAAGAACCAGGTAGCATAAATGAGAGTGGTTCCCCCTTAGCCAAGGATGTAGAACCTTTTTTAAATATAAAAAATCTTCATGGGCCCCCCTATGATAGTGGCAGTACTATTAGTATCTGTTGATTGGGCAGCTAGGCGGCACATGGACTCAGGAGAATCTGAGTTCAAATCCGGCCTCAGATGATGACACACTTACTAGCCATGTGACCTTGGGCAAGTCACTTAACCCCAATTGCCCTGCCTTCCCCCCTTCAAAAAAAAAAGTATCTGTTGATTAAGAAAATATAGAGGGACAAAAAAGTTTCTATGAATTTACTAACATTTTTAAATGAATTTGAATATTATTAATCAATAGCTTCTAAATACATTTGAAAAGTACTAATACATATAATATGGCAAGACATTTGATCAGTCAATATAAGGCATGTTTGTTTATTAAACTGAGTCATATTGCATATTTTGCTTGAGCTAAGTACAGACCCAAATACCAACTCTTGGTGGGAAAAGGGATTAGAAGGTGGGATTTCATCTGGGACTTGAAGGAATCCAGGGAAGCCAGGAAGAGGAGAGGAGGGACAGCATTCCAGGCATGGTGAGCAGCCAGAGAAAATGGCCAAAGACAAGAGATGGAGTGTCTTATTCGGGAACAAGCAAGGAGGCCAGTGTTACCAGATCACATAGCTGGCGGGGAGAGAGGGGAAGGGTGTGGGGAGAGAGGCTGGGTAAGATATAAGAAGACTTGAAGGGTAGGAGAAAGGGCCAGGGGGATGACATGGTTTAGGAAGATCAGTCTGACAGCTAAATGGCAGATGAATGAGTGGGGAGAGACCTGAGGCAGCACACCTACCAGTAGACTATTGCAATAATCAAGGAATGAGGTGATGAGGGCCTGTAGCAGGGTGGTGACAATGTCAGAGGAGAGAAGGGGGCAATATATGAGAGGTACTATAGAGGTAAAACAGACAGGACTTGGCAATAAATTGAATATGAAAGGTGGGGTTTGAAAATTGTTACCTAGGCTGCAAGCCTGGGAGACTAGAAAGAGAATGGTATAAAAGGATGCTTGGAAAGATGGGTGGTGCCTTGGAGAGAGAGATGAGCTTTGGAAATGCTGACTTTAAGATGTCTTTGGGACATCCATTTAGAAACACCTAACAGGCAGTTGGAGATGCAAGTCTGGAATTTAAGGGCTGGACAAGCATACCTGAGAATCATCAGCACAGAGATAACTGACTTCATGAGAGCTGATGAGATCACTAAGTCAAATAGTATAAAGGGAGAAGAGAAGAGGGCCCAGGACAGAGACCTGGGGAATACCTACCTTTAGAGGGTGTGACTTATACAAAGATCCAGTAAAGGAAACCAAGTACTGAGAACAAAACTGTAGAATATGGAACAAGCTCTACTGAAGGAGCCAACAAGTCTGCATGCTCACAGACATGACGAATATATGGAGAATAAAGGCAAATGAAACCACTTCCTCTCCTCTCCTCTCATTTGCTCTTCAGTCCGGTTTCTAATCACAAAACTCAACGGAAGCTGCTCTCCCCAAAGTAATCAAGGAACTCTTATTTGAGAAATCTAATGAACTTTCCTTGGCTTTCTGATCTCTGCTCCATCTGACATTGCTGACAATCCTCTTCTCCTGGATATTCTCTCCTCTCTGGGGTTCTAGGACTCTGCTTTCTCCTGGTTCTCTTCTTACCTGCCTGCTCACTGCTTCTCAGTATCATCTGCCAGCTCACTGTCCATATCACATCCCATAACTTTGGGTATCTGCCCCATCCCCACCCCTGCCACCCCACCTTCTGTCCTAGGCCCTCTTCTCCCTCTCCACACTCTCTCAGTAATCTCATGACTGGAACCCATTCACATACTCCAGCCCACCCCTCACCTTCCCTGGCTATGGGAACCAGAGTATAAGCTCAGCAGCAGCTTAAGACTGAGTATGCCTTGTATTGTACTATTTATATATTTCTTAACAATTTAACAGGTATAAATCCATGCTACTATTTTTATTAGGTTCCTATCTCTTTTTGAGTCACGATGAAGTTTGAGTCTGATGCTTTAATTCCATTTTCCCCATAAGTCTGACAGTTTTTGCTGTGCAATTTTGCATAGCATGGCGCTTTTTGGGAATGCATACGACAAGTTATAAGCAGAAATGCCTATGCAACCCAAGAAGAGGGAAAATGGGTCTTTAGTGAAACAGAAACACTTGGGATTCTACCTTCCATAACACACACAAACTATATGAATACAACTAAAAATGCCTTTTTACAAAACTAAAGACAGCCAAATATTTTGAGAAACATTCATTGTTCATGGGAAGTCCCAACCAACATTATAAAAATTACAATACTCCTAAACTAATTTACTTACTCCATGCCAGGCCAATCAAACTACCTAAGTAATATTTTATAGAGCTAGAAAAAATAACAAAATTCACCTGGAGGAATAAAAGGTCAAGAATCTTAAGGATAATAATGGAAAAAGTGGGAAGTACCAAATTTATGCCATAACAACATGATGAAGAAAAACAACTTTGAAAGATGTGAGAACTTTACCAAAGCAATAGCAAGCCCTGATTCTAGAGGAATAAAGAAGTGTGCTACCCATCCCCAGAGAGAGGGGGGGAGGATTTTACAATGCAAACTAAAGCATTATAATGCTTTACATGGCCAATGAGGGAATATGCTTTGCTTAATGATATATATTTGCTACAATGTTTTCATTTTGTTTCTTTTGGGAGGTAGGAGATGAAATGGGGAGAGGCAGTAAGAGGGAGAAAAAATGCTTTTGAATAGAAAAAAATGATCATAAAAACCAAAATAATAAAAATCTTTTCTAAAAATTAACATTAAGGCTAGTGTTGAAGGGAGACAGAAGTCATAAGTGGGCAACATGAAGCCTTGATGATGAGCTCATGAATGAAGCTTTGACTTGGTGAGAGGAAGAACATGGTAAAGGAAGGGGAGGATGATTATCTGCACATTATCCTTGGGCTTTGCTTAATAGCAACTGACATTTCTATGGCACTTTAAAGACTGAAACACAGTAGGTACTCAAGAAATGCTTATTGACTAATCAGTTCTCTAGACTGTTTTGTTTGCTATGCCAGCCAGCTGCTGGCAAAGCCACTCTTTCCAATGACAGTAGCCTCCTTATTGCCTAGTGCTAATTGCTTGAGCTCCTTCAAAGGAAATTTCTTTGTTGTACTCACAATGAGAACAAAGATTTTCTACAGACCCTATTTTAAAAGGGGGGAAAGGGAAATTTTCCCAAAAGAAAATCAAGATGGCTAATTTTCACTGAAAGTATTATTTAACCTCAGTGAATAGCAACTCCTTATCTGTACAGGGCACTGAAAATACATTCTTCTTTGTTTTATACTTTGTTCACTTTGTCTCAAAGAATCCTAATGTTCCACAAAGAAAGAGCTATATTGCTTTCTTATTTGTTTGGAACACCAAAACGAAACCCAGAGTAATCTTTGGAGGCTATTTTGCTTGAAGCAAGGTATTATTATCCCCTCCTTTACAAATAATGAAAGGGAGCCTCAGAGACTTGAAGTGGTTGGCCCAGGGAAAGCTGATAAGGGTCTAAAGCAGGATTCACTATGGCCTTCTCAGACCCAAGTCCAGTCCTCCATTCACTAGGCCCAGATGCTTCTCATGCTATGGACTGGCAAGAGGCGACTATACACAAGATCAATCAAGACTCAATTAGCCAATCAGTTAACTAGCATTTATTAAGTGAGGGCCTACTAGGTGCCAGACACTGAGGTAAGGGCTAGAAATACCCTGAAGAGGTTTACAAGGATGGGTGATAAATAATCCTTGACTCTGGTCTAGCCCTAGGACCCACCAAGGCAGGGTGATAGTTAAGTGAGCGCTGTACACGGAATCTGGGGACCTGAGTTCAAGTCCCAGTTCAACTATTCAAGCTACGTGACTTTTGCAAGACAAATGTTCTCAATGGGCTACTGCTCCCTCATCAGTAAAATGAAATGAGTACGTTAAATTGTCTCCAGGTTATCTTATAGATCAGCCTCTCTAAGCTCCTCTAGTGCTAGGGTTCTAAAGTATTCGTGTAAGCCTCAGCATGAATGGCTGGAATCCCAGGTAAGGCAAATGCAATCTGGAAAACAGACAGTAATCCACTTCCCCAATGATGGAACATAAAAATGGATCTAGTTTTCTAGCAATTATATAACAAACTTCAATACTTCAATGTGTCACTGAGTCTATTATTTTATAAATGTGAGTACTCATGCCACAGTAAGAGATAGCCCACAATTTGCAGCCACATAGCATCAGAAGAATATTGACATTTAAAAATGTCTGCACATGTATAACCTATATTTGATTGCTTACCATCTCAGGGAGGGGTGGGGGGAAGGAGCAAGGGAGGGATAAAATTTGGAACTCAAAACTTCAAATAAAAATGCTAAAAAACCAAAAAAAAAAAAGTCAAGTTCTAGGAAAAAAAAAGATGAGCAGGGCTAGGGCCCTATTTCCCAAGTCCAAGCCAGCCTTCTCTCTTCCACCATACTTCACTGTACAAGTACAGTGTCTGTCCAAGATAGAAGTACTGCCAGTACAACATAGGGAGCTGTTCATGCAATCATATATCATGGGGATGAGATCCTTACAAGTCAAAAATCTGTTACACCCCAAAAGAGACTATTTTTCTTAAACATAAAATATTTTCGGTACTGAAAACATTAAACTGCAGTAATTTAGCCACCAATTTGGAAACTTAGCTACTGTTCATTTTGAAACCTGCTTTTGATATTTATACACTAATTTCAAACCTAATTTGGCTGTTCTTGATTTAGATGGAAAAATAAGATTCCTGTGATAAGATGTGAGTTCACTTTAGACCCTATTTCAAAGACTACATAATGATTTCCAGAGTTTGTTGAGCTTTTTATTCATGTTTAATGTAAAAGGAAAAGTTGTCTCTAATATTTCCGTAAAGATCTACTGTTCTGGTTTTTCTCAATTTTTATGATAGTTTTATTCATCACATAGCAATATGGTGTATAATTTATACTTATTAAAAGGGTCACACAATTGAATTTTTATGCTTTGTGTCTCTGTTTAACATCCACTACAAACACAAGGTTATCTAAAATTAGAAAACACACCTTACAATGACATCCCACCCAGACATTGTTTATGTTTGGCCATCAATCTCACTTTTTCTCCCAGCAGAGTGAATTAGAAGAGTGATAACTATCTCAGCCCAAAGGGTACAATGTACAATTAAGACATTAAACAGGAAACCAAAGAATGTGAAAATAGACAGAATCCCACTAGTGCCACCTACAGCAGACACGGAGAATGCAGCAAAGACTCGTCCAGAACAAAACAAAACTAGGAGGGGCTGTTTACTCAAATCCATGGCATCTTACAGTAAGTCATTACAGCTTTATAGCAAACCTTTAAAGAAAACCTACAGAAAAACAGAAAATCATAACCAGCTAGTTCAAGAAATGAATATGCTTTTCATTGGAAGGGAGGATTTGAAACTGATCACCTAGGTTTGCACCAAACCAAAAAGAACAAGTAGCAATGTCCAAAAGACACAATTTGTGCGCGTGTGTGTGCGTGTGAGTGTGTGTGTGCATGCACGCGTAACAAAGTAAGATACAAGGATGGCTCTGAAGTACTGGTAATATTAGTTCAAAAAATGTCGAGAGAATCAGGGGAAGACAACTTAAGAGAGAACATCAGACCTCCTGATGAACCTTACCTTACACTCCACCACACTCTGATCCGATTCACAAGTAACGTAGATTTCGTCTACTGCTCGCCGAAGATTGTCAAAAAGGAAGGCCCAGTAGCGTGCTCTTAAGTCAATTTTCCGAGGGTGCCTTGTTTTAGTGGGACTTTTCTCAAAATGTTTATCTCCAGCTGAGGATGATGTTATTTTACAATCTACTGTAGCATTCTAAAGAAAGTTTGGAAAAAAAGACATTTTTATTGTCAAGAAGTTTTAATTTTATGTAATATTCATTTAACATATTTAAACACTTTTAGACAAAACATTCTTCTTTTCACCTTATACCACATTACATTATGTTAACTGAAACAAAGTTTCTTGCCATAAAACAAGAGGCAGTTTTCGGATTCAGTATTTTGTTTCAAATATTATTTGGTGAATATTTAAGTCAGGTTCAATAGTTCAAAATATTCTGAAAATAAAAAGTCACACATGTGGTTCCTCATTTAATGGAACACAAGTCCAAAGATTCCATGGGAGTGACTCTGGATTCTCAAAGACTCAGCTGGTGTAACACAAGCTCTGAAAGTTCCTACCATGGCAGAAATGCTTCCAGGATGCTGACTGGTTCTTATCTAAGGACCAGACCAGCTAAATGTGGAGGGGTGCATTCTCAAAACAAAGTAGTGAATTTATGATCATAGCAATTCCTAACATTATCTACTAAGGCACAGAGGGTTTAGAAATAGCATCATCCGCTGTGACTGGTCAGGGTGATTATACCCACACATAACAAACCTATGCCAACTACGGCACAGATTTCTATGCACAAATGTTATTCCCAGATCGCTGAGTACTGGGCTTGGAGTCAGAAGGTATGAATTCAAATTCCACTTCATACACTTACTGGTAATATAATCATGGACGAGCTGCTTAACTTCTCTAAACTTCACAACCCTCATCTGTGAAACAAACATATTAATACATATAGTACTTACCTGTCAGGGCTACTGTGAGGCTCAAATGAAATAATAATGCCATAACATTAATACCATTTATTAATTTTATATATTAAACCTAACTTTTTGCTTTAATTCAAAATTGAGGATTCACACTAATCCAAGAATAAGCACTATAGGTAACGTTGTCTTAAACTATTTTTCCCATGATAAGTAAAAAACAATGACTAGAGGAAAGAAACAAAAAAAGCTATGGGCATAATGAGATCAAGACCCCCAGACAGACAACTATAACTGGACTAATGGATTTAAATTGTACTCACACATGTCTAAAAAATACACAAAGCATTATTTAGTCATCTGGTTAAAAGTTCCTTTTTATAAATACAAATTACCTCCTATTTACAGAATTTCAGAAATTTTCTACAGACTAACAGGTAAAACAAAATTAATCTGAGAAGATATGCACTACCATTGAGTTATCTAAGTACAATTCAAAACTAATGTTTCAGCACTAAATATAAAATGACTGCGCATCATTCCACTGACACTTTACAAACTGAATTCAAATTAAAATCTGCCCTATTCCAGGATAGGCAATATTCAACGCCAGCTGCGTCTGTTATTGGAAGACACCAAGTTTGCAGGAACATCTTCACAGATGTTATGCCCTTTAATGTCATGTTTCAGCCCTAGGCTATTAGTGTTATGTTGTTTCTCATCCATTACAAACATTCTCTTTACACAAGGGAATCTTCTGTAACTGTACTACTGATTTCAGAGCAGAATTTACAAAGAAACTAGGACCACTGCGACCAAAAAAAAAAAAAAAATCAAACCCCAAAGCAAAATCCTGTGCTAGGGAGGTGAGTTCTTCTTCCCTCTACTTCTCCCTTATAGTGAATACACTGTCTTGGCAGAGAATGCCATCACCTCACCAAACCTCAGCAATCTGGAGATGAAATTTCAACAGTTTTATCCTTTACTCTATATTTTTAATTAATTGACATATTTTTCTTTCTAGACAGCATTTCCTGTTTGTCCATGGTTCTCTCATTGTCATCTTCTGACCAGACTGAAGTCACAAAACATGGGTTCTAATCCTGGCCCTCCCAATTACTAGGAGCATGACCTTGGGAAGATCACTTGTCCTTTAGTTTCCTCAAATGTAAAATGAAAGGGTTGAATTAGATGATCTCCAAGAGTCTTCAGGTTAGAAAAGTCTATGATAGGGGTGGGGAACCTGCGGCCTCAAGGCCACCTGTAGCCTTCTAGGTCCTCGGGTGTGGTCTTTTGACTGACTTCCAGTTTTACCAAACAAATCCTTGTATTAAGGGGATTTGTTCTGTGAAGTTTGGATTCCGTCCAAGGGCCGCACCTGAGGCCTTGAGGCCACAGGTTCCCCACCACTGCTCTAAGATTTATGACTATAGCAAACACCACCCTCACTAGAGTACCCCTCTCCCCTAAAAAAATCCATTCTCATATCCAAAGTTGTAATCTTTACCCCTTACTTTACTAAGGCCATTTTGTTTAAAAGTCTTCCACTGCCCCAGCTTACCCTCCCACTGTGGATCGAATATCAGTGCTTCAAAGTACTTTACTTACAACATGGTTTAGAACCTATTTGAACGGCTTTCAGACGCAACACACCGCAATTTACCTCCTACTCTTACCTCAACTACAAATTGTCCGTATACCAAGCATATTCAGTCTTAAACAGTCTGGCAAGTCTTCTTTCCCATTACTTACAAATACTTCCTATACAGAAAAGCAGAATGCCAGTAGCTCTCTGTCAATCCATAATCCCTTCATGGAATGGAACAGCAAAGCAATTTTTCATTCATCCCCTGTTAGGTACCTCTAGTTGTCCTCCTAAGGTGCACTTTACCTGGATTTGTATATGACGTGAATTCTTCAGGTATTAGCTTAATGTTCCTATTCCATTTCTCCAACCAATCTCATCACCTGACCTTTTGTCATATGATTATCTAAGTACTAACTGTCTAAAATGGTCAATTGCTTAGGGGCAGAGATTACTAAATCTGTATGATACTCTGTACTGTGCATACTAAGATATTTAAAGAACCATTCATAACTGTTCCCAATATGGGCCACATTTTTTCCCAAATCTGGCTCATATAACACTTGAGTGTAGCCAGTTCATAGGGCCAGCTCAAGACTTTCTAGTTTCCCTAATACCATGAAAGACATCAGCAACAGTTTAGCCTTTGGTGAAGCAGTGAAAAAAACACAGGGCTTGAAATCATAAAGACCTGAATTCAAATTCTGCTTCAGACACTTATCAGCTGTGTGATCCTGGACAAGTCACTTAATTTCTCCGTGTCTCAATTTCCTTATCTGTAAAATGGGGATACTAGCATCAACCCCATGGGGTTATTGTGAGGACATATGTTCAAAACAACAACAAAAAAACCCAAAACTTTGTAAACTTTAAAGTACTATATAAATGCTATGTATTGGGGGGCAGAGCCAAGCTGGCAGCTGGAAAGCAGGGACTTGCCTAAGCTTTCCCCCAAATCCCTCCAAACACCTGTAAAAATGGTTCTGAACAAATACTAGAGCTGCAGAACCCCTGAAATGGCAGAGGGAAACAGGTCTTCAGCCCAGGACAGCCTGGATGGTTGCCAGGAAGGGTCTATCGCACAGTGCTGAGAGCAGAGTGGAGCCCAGAGTGGTCCACAACGGGACAGACCAGACCCTGAGTCGGCCAGCCATAACAGGCCTTGGGGACATGAGACAGTGAGCCGTGACAGTTACCAGACTTCTCAACCCACAAACGCCAAAGAGCAGGTTAGGGGGAAACTGTGGGATAGAGTTCAGAGCTGTCCAGCCGCCAGCTCTGGGGGGTGGAGGAAGTGGTGCAGTGGTAGCCACAGCAGCAGCAAGAAGTTCCTGAGGTTGCTCCCAGAGGTCCAGCATCAGCTGCTTCCCAAGTCCCTGGTTCACACGGTGGGAGGAATCTAGCAGCAGATCAGAGTGGGAGTACAAGGAGTGCTTTGTGGGCACAAAGGCAGAGTCTCTTGCTGTTCCCTGCTCAGATCTGTATTGCTGTCCTGCTTGGCAGTTCTTGGGGGAGAAGAAGCGCTGCTGTGACAGAGCCTGGAGTGACGATGGAGTAGAAGTAGCTCTGAAAACTGCAGTGCTTGGACCCTAAAGCTTGGGAGAAAGTACTTTGTACTCTACAAGCAGTCATATCCTGATAAAAAGCTCAAGGGTCAAGTAGTTGGCTGGGAACATGAACAGGCAGCAAAAACAGACTCAGACTCAAACTCAAACTCTAGACTCCTTTTTTGGTGACAAAGAAGACCAAAACATACAGCCAGAAGAAGTCAACAAAGTCAAAGAGCCTACATCAAAAGCCTCCAAGAAAAACATGAACTGGTCTCAGGCCATGGAAGAGCTCAAAAAGGATTTGGAAAAACAAGTAAGAGAAGTAGAGGAAAAATTGGGAAGAGAAATGAGAATGATGTGAGAAAACCATGAAAAACAAGTCAATGACTTGCTAAAGGAGACCCAAAAAAATATTGAAGAAAACAACACCTTAAAAAATAGACTAACCCCAATGGCAAAAGAGCTCCAAAAAGCCAATAAGGAGAAGAATGTCTTGAAAAGCAGAATTAGCCAAATGGAAAAGGAGGTCCAAAAGACCACTGAAGAAAATACTACCTTAAAAGTGAGAATGGAGCAAGTGTAAGCTAGTGACTTTATGAGAAACCAAGATATTATAAAACAGAACCAAAGGAATGAAAAGATGGAAGACAATGTGAAATATCTCATTGGAAAAACCACTGACCTACAGAATAGATCCAGGAGAGATCATTTAAAAATTACTGGACTACCCGAAAGCCATGATCAAAAAAAGAGCCTAGACATCATCTTTCAAGAAATTATCAAGGAAAACTGCCCTGATATTCTAGAACCAGAGGGTAAAATAGAAACTGAAAGACTCCAACAATCGTCTCTTGAAAAAGATCCCAAAAAGAAAACTAGGAACATTGTTGCCAAATTCCAGAGTTTCCAGGTGAAGGAGAAAATACTGCAAGCAGCCAGAAAGAAACAGTTTGAATATTGTGGAAACACAATCAGAATAACACAAGATCTCGCAGCTTCTACATTAAGGGATCGAAGGGCTTGGAATATGATATGCCAGAGATCAAAGGAGCTAGGATTAAAACCAAGAATCACCTACCCAGCAAAACTGAGTATCATGCTCCAAGGCAAAATATGGATTTTCAGTGAAATAGAGGACTTTCAAGCTTTTTCAATGAAAAGAGCTGAATAGAAAATTTGACTTTCAAATACAAGAATCAAGAGAAGCATGAAAAGGTAAACAAGAAAGAGAATTCATAAGGGACTTACTAAAGTTGAACTGTTATGTTTACATTCCTACATGGAAAGATGATATGTGTAATTCATGAGACCTTTCTCAGTATTAGGGGAGTTGAAGGGAATATAGACATAGGGTGAGTTGAATATGAAGGGATGATATCTAGAAAAATGAAGTAAATTTAAGGGGTGAGAGAAGAATATATTGAGAGGGAGAAAAGGAGAGACAAAATGGGGTAAATTATCTCACATAAAAGTGGCAAGAAAAAGCAGTTCTGTTGGAAGAGAAGAGGGGGCAGATGAGGGGGAATGAGTGAATCCTACTCTCAGTGGATACAACTTGAGAAGGGAAAAAAATACACACTCAATTGGGTATCTTACTCCACAGGAAAGTAAGGGCAAGGGGATTAAAAAAAGGGGGGAATGATAGAAGGGAGGGCAGATAGGGGGAGGAGGTAATCAAAAGCAAATACCTTTGAAATACAGGGTCAAGGGAGAAAACTGAATAAAGGGGGACAGGACAGGATGGAAGGAAATATAGTTGGCCTTTCACAACATGAACATTGTGGAAGTGTTTTACATAATGATACATGTGTGATCTATGTTGAATTGCTTGCCTTCCTGGGGGGTGGGTGGGAAGGAGAGAGGGGAGAGAATTTGGAACTCGAAGTTTTAAAAGCAGATGATTAAAAAAAAGTTGTGTGGTTTTTTTTTTTGGATGCAGCTGGGAAACAAGTTATATAGGCAATGGGGCATAGAAATCTATCCTGCCCTACAAGAAAGTAAGGGGAAAGAGGATGGGGGGGAAGTGGGGTGAAAGAGGGGAGGGCTGACTGGGGAACAAAGCAATCAGAATATATGCCACCTTGGAATCGGGGGGGAAGGTAGAAATGGGGAAAAATTTTGTAACTCATTATCTTGCGGAAATCAATGTTGAAAACTAAAATACTAAATAAAATAAAACCTTAGAAAAATCCTATGTATTGTTATTGTTATTATTAGTATCATTAGTAATAGTAGTAGTATGCAGGCATACTAACATATTGAAAAATTCAAAATCAAAGTTCAATACCAGCCTCAAAATCAATAAAACTCTTCATGAAATGAAAATTAAAAACCTCTCCATCCATCTCACGTAGTGAGATAAACTTATACTGATGCCCTAAAGTTATTGTTTTTGTTGTTCATTCAGTTGTGTCTGACTCTTCAGGACTCCATGGATCGTGGACCCCCCAGACCCTTCTGTCCTCCACTATCTCTTGAAGTCTGTCCAAGTTCACGTTCATTGTTTCCATGATACTACATCTCTTTCATCCTCTGTCATCCCCTTTCCCAACATCAGGGTCTTTTTCAATGAGTCCTGTCTTCTCATTATATGGCCAAAGTATTTGAGCTTCAGCCCTAGTATTTGACCTTCCAATAAATACAGCCTGAATTAATTTCTTTAAATGTCAACTGCTTTGATCTCCTTGATGTCCAATGGACTCTCAAAAGTCTTCTCCAACACCACAATTTGAAAGCACCAATCTTGCGGCATTCAGCTTTCCTCATAGTCCAACTCTCACATATAATGCTCCTGGAAAAACCATAGCTTCAACTATCCAGACCTTCGTTGGCAAGATGATGTCTCTGCTTTTTAGTCTGCTGTCCAGATTTGCCATAATTTTCCTTCTAAGGAGCAAACATCTTTAAATTTCATGGCTGCAGTCATTGTCTGCACTCGTCTTTGAGCCCCAAAATATAAAATCTGACACTACTTCGATTTCTTCTCCTTCTGTTTTTCAGATGTAATAGGATAAGTTCCTAAGATCTGAGGTTTTTTGATGTTGGGCTTTACACCAGCTTTTGCCCTCTCCTCTTTCACTCTCAAGCCTTCTTAATTCTTCTTCAAGGACAATAATGTACCCTTTTTGAAAAAGCAAAAAAATCTAACAGTTAAACTAGAATCAAAGGATTTTTTATATATATTTTTTTTATTTTCCGTTTACAACATTCGGTTCTACATAATTTTGAGTTCCAGATTTTCTTCCCTCCCTCCCCAAGACGGCATGGAATCCCATATAGCTTCCACGTATAACTTCACATTGAATTAATTTACACACTAGTCAAGTTATGGAGAACTGTGATCAATGAAATGAAGAAACAGGACCAAAAAAAAAAAAAAACCAACCCAAAAACAAAAACAAAAGAGAAGAGAAAAAGGCTAGCATGAAGTGTGCCTCAATCTGCATTCATACTTCATAGTTCTTTCTCTGGATATAGATAGCATTCTCCATCGTGAGTCCTTTGGAGTAGAATCAAAGGATATTACAGATAGAGAAGATCTTAAAAATCAGCTGCCTCAATCTGCACATGAAAAAACTGAGGACCAGGGAAGAAGTGACTTGCCCAAAGTTGTCCACCAAGAAAACCCAGGCCTCAAACTCCTAGTCCAGGAGTCTTTTCATATCACAACTGCTTCACTAAGAAGAGCAATAGAGGAACTCACATATACAGACTCAATGATCAAAGCAGTGCATTGCTTTATGGAATGTACTCAACTGAATCAAAATTCAAACCTGTGTGTAAAACAAAATATGCATTCTGTAATTTCTGAGTGATTAGATCCATATATCACAATATTAAGGAGTTGGCTGAAAGCATTAAGTAGAAATATTGATACTACACCTGTTTAGAGGTTTTCTGTGTGCCCTGAATCGTTCGCTTAGGTTTTCCACCAGTTTGCCATTTAGATTTCCCTTCAATAAAACAAAAAAATGTTGTCACTTACACAGAATTACACTTACACTTCAATTAATGCATTTACAGACACCCAAAGACTTAACCTCCTCACTGTCTTCAGTATTAACAAGATTTTCATACCACTTTTCTTTGATAGAGTTTTGGAAATTCTACAAATTGCAACAAGAGAGAAAAAATACATTCCTGCAAAGGGTTATGGACCTCTCTTTGGCACCGTAGTGAAAACCATGGACTCCTTTCTCAGAATAATGGTTTAAATAAACTACAAAGAAAGATATAACTTATATGAAATAAACTTATAAAAATATTTTAAAAACAAATTCACGCACCTCAAGTGAAGAACTCCTGCATTAGTGACATTAACACTGGAAAGGAAGATGCTAAAATATCATTACTCTATCTATAAAATCCAGTCAGCTAAAGAAAATAAATTATGGAGGCAACATATGTTTTTGGTAAAGATGCAAGACCAATCCACAAAAATCATTTGAATTCTTATTTATTAAAAACAAAGATAAAAAATTATAAAAGACCATTTATAATCAAAACAATCAAATATCGTGGAATTAATTTACCATAAAGGCACACAGTAGATTAATATATGGCATCTTAAAAACTACAATGAATGAAATAAAGAAAAACAAATAATTAGAGGACCATTCATCAATCAAAAATGAGTAGGATTAATATAATAAAAATGACAGTACTCCTCAAATAATTTATACAGTTAAACAATAGTAATCAAAATACTAAGGGTTTTCTTTCTACAACTGGATAAAAACATAATAAAACTCACATGAAAAAAACAGATGAGAATATCAAGAGATATACTGAAAAAACAGCTCAAGGTGGTCTAAGACTCTTGAACTTTAAGGTTTATTACAAAGGGAAAATTATTATTGTTAATAATGATAGCTAGAAATTATATAGCACTTTAGGGTCTTCAAAGTGCTTTATATACATCATCTCATTTGAGTCTTTTTAAAAAATTGTTTTCAGTTATCAAAGATCAACCTTTTCTCCTTCCCACAAGGCCTCCCCCTACCAACAGAAAGAAAAACCAAACACTCTGTTACAAATGTGTAAAAGCATAACAAATTCCCACATTAGCCAAGTTTAAAGATAGACAGATGGATAGATAGATGGATGGATGGATGGATGGAGGAATGAATGGACAGATCTACCTCTCCCTTGCCCCACCCCCACTCAGTGCATTCATCTTCCTCTCCCTTTCATTCTTGCAGACTTATTTTCTGACTTTGAAACTGTGTTAAGGCCAAACTCTGCACACTTCTGCAAGAAATGTCTGGGCCACGCTTGATCCTCTTTTGTGTTCTGCTTTCTTCTTTCCAAGTGTACTGACTGTTGTATTATTCTAGGACATTAAGGACAGCTCAGGCTGAGGACCTGCAAACTTTCAGTTTCTCCAAAGCAGTCTGATCTTTAAGGGCTAAGTCTGAATGCCATCCTCCAGTTTCTGACCTGGGTTTGGGTCTGAGCAACACAACTGTGGGGTTTGCCCCTGTTTGGAATGCCAATAGACTGCTATGAGACGTGGCCACTGTCAGGCAGCTAGAACGCTCTGCAGGGTCTGAAGGACAAAATTATAGGCTCTCCTTTGGTCTGGACTTCCTGTCCTGCTTATTCCAATGCAGGCTTGGGACTGGGCTGAGGACTGCTATTTGTAGAGTGATTGTGGGGAATAGCTACACTGCACTGCTTCTTCCTCCTCTGCCATCTTAGCTATTCTCCCCATTAGCTGACTTGTATGAGGTCACACAACTAACTATGTGGTGGATCCAGGGCAGAAATTCAGGCTTTCCAACCCCAATTGCAGGACCCTTTTCCATAAGGTGGAAAAATTATTATTATTATTGTTTTACAATTAGACTTATTCAGCAAGGAAAGGGATTGCCTATTGAGGCCATTGGGCAGTGAGATCCCTGTCACTGTAAGTGCAGATTCAGGGCTAAATATCTATATTTAGGCAAGGTTGGAGGAGGCATTTCTTCTTTGGGTGGAAGTTTGAATAGATGACTTCTAAGATCCCTTCCATTCTATGACTAAGATAACGTATATATTTTTAGACAATTGAACTTTTTTTTTAAATACTTATTGGGCTGAAGATCCCATTTGCTATTTCAGGACAACTAAAAAATCAAATTCACAAAACATTAGAAGTAATGGATTCATAATTTAAAGTTTAATTAAACAGATTTAAAACTTTTCTTTTTTCACAGATAGGTATTATGAAAGGAAAGGATTATAGATCTTTTTACTTATTTCACCAAATATACTGTTAAAAGGACAGGATTGTTTAGGTATAAAGTCACTCATAAAAAACATTAGTAAGAGACAGACTTTGGGGAGGCCACGGTGAAGACACCAGGCACACACAGATCGTCCTTTGTGACATGGTTCATGTATTACTGCTATTGTCATTGTTCTTCATTCATTTCAATTATGTCCGACTCCCTGTGACCCTATTGAAGGTTTTCTTTTCCAGCTCATTTTATAGATGAGGAAACTGAGGCAAACAGGATTAAGTGACTTGCCCAGGGTCACATAGCTAGTAAAATGTCTGAGGGCATATTTCAACTCACATTTTCCTTACTCCAAGCCTAGCACTCTATCCACTGAGCCATCTAGCTGACCCAGATCATATATTTTTTTTCTTTTAAAGTCTCTGTGATTTACTTACACAGGTTTTGTGTTGGCCAAGTCCCAGGCATATTAAAACTTCAAAAAAATCAACTTGTGTGATGGCCAGGTGAATGGACAGAAAGGGATGTGGCAACTAGACAGATGGGCTGAGTGAAATGTGAGGAAAGGAGGATACCAAGGTTGTGATCCTGGGACAGCTGTAAAGGAATGGACTTGGCAGGGCAGGGGGTGGGACTTCCAATTCAGAATGTCCAATAGGTGACTGGTGATGCTGGACAAGAGCTCAGAGGAAGGACTAGGGCTGGATACACAGATACAGGAGTTATCTGCATAAACGTAATGCCATGGGAGAGAGTGCAAAGAGTAAAGAGGTCTCAAAACAGAGCCTTGGGGTTCAACCACAGTGGGCAAGGCATGGAGGTTGGTCCAGCAAAAGAGACTGAGAAAAGTTATCAGACAAGTGAGAGGAGAACCAAGAGAGAGCAGTGTTATGGAAACCCTGAAAGGAGAGACTAAACAGGAACAGAGTATGGTCAACAACGTGAAATGCTACAGAGTGGCCAAAAAGGATGAGAATTAAGAATAAATTAAGAGGGGGAGGAGCGAGGTGGCATAGGGGATAGAGCACTGGCCCTGGAGTCAAGAGCACCCAAGTTCAAATGCAACTTCAGACCCTGGGCAAGTCACTTAACCCTGACTGCCTCAAAAACAAAAATAGATGAAGAGTTCCAGCAATTAAGAGATCACTGTTAACATTGGATGGAGTAATTGAGTTTAATGATAAAAGTCAAAAAAGCCAGATTGCAGAGGGTATAATGACTTATATAAACACATTTGACTACTGTGAATATATGAAACTTTTGGGTAGACTAATTGGCATATTGTGTTTCAATTTGGGATATATTTTCCCTATTATTCAAATTTATTTGAGCATCTTTTCTCTAAAAGCTCCCTTTTCACAAATAGCCAAAGGCTCTTTCTATCCCTCTAATTAAATCAGAGAGAAAAAATTTTCTTTAACACTCACTGATCTTTTTGACAGCAGAAGATAAACTGCTTGGGGCATGGGGATCAAATGACAAGAAGAGGCACTAGATCCATGATAGGTTGCCAGAGAACAGTAAATATTCTAACTCATATATCCTAAATACTATATCTTATATTTTTCTTCTGAGCTTTAACAGTCACTCAAAATCCTGGAAATAAGTAATTTTTTAAAGTTGTCCAGATTTTCTTTTTAATTTTAAACATCCAAAAAGACTACATTCTATAGGACGTGGTTTGTTTTTGTTTTTAAAGCTACCTCCTTTATATATAGCCTCTCAAAGGACATCTGGATTTCCTTTTTTTTAGTTAGATTTTATTTTTTTTAAATCAGCAAAAAACTAACTTCTCACCCTTTCTCCCTTCTTACACATACCCCACTCCCATCTCATTGAGAAGGAAAAACAAAATCACTGTTACAAATATGTATAGTCAAGCAAAACCAATTTCCATATTGGTCAAGTTTAAAAAAACAGGTAGATACATATATACACATATACACACACACATACGTGTGTGTCCAAATATGTCTCATTCTGTGCTCTCAGACCTTCACCTCTATCAGGAGATGAGTAAAATGTTTCATCATTAGTCCTCTGGAATCATGGTTAATCATTTTACTGATGAGAGTTTCTAATTCTTTCAAAGCTGTTTATCTTTACTCCATGATTGTCTTAAGATAAATTTTTCTCCAAGATTTTCATGCTGCATGAGTTCATGTCTTCTCAGGTTTCTCTGAAACCATCCCCTTCATCAATTCTTACAACACAATAGCATTCCATCACATTTATTTATCATAACTTGTTCGGCCATTTACCGAATTATGGGTACTCACTCAGATTCTCATATTTTGCTACCTCAAAAGAACTATAAATATTTTCATACATCCTTAGGGTATGTTTTCCTTAGGACTAATCATTCCCTTAATCTACTCTCCCTCTAATTCCCCCTTCTCCCTTTTTCCCTCCTATTTTCCAACTGAATGAAATATATTTCTATAGTCAACTCTGTGTACATATTCTTCCCTCTTCAAACAATTCAGATAAGAGTGAGCGTTCAAGTGTCAGCTACTTCCGCTCACCCTCTCCTCATTTGTCTGTATGGCTACTTGTTTACCCTGATTATATGAGATAATTCTCCCTTTCTTTTTCCTTCCCTCCACCAGTTTATTCCTCTTCCCTTTCCATTCCATTATTCTTTTTAGCAACTACACATAAGCCTTTTAATTAGACTCCCTCTATGATCCTGATGATAAGGTTCAGAGGGGACACACATATTAGAATAAAAGCACTTTATCCTAGTTTAGTCTTTTATCTTTCTTCATGTGTACTTAACTTTTGATGTTTCTCTTAACTCCTATATTTCTACATAGCTCTGGCCTTTTAATCAGAAATGTTTAGAAGTACTCTATTTCATTAAAGATCCGTGTTTCCCTCTGAATGATTATACTCAGTCTTGCTGGGTTGGCCGCTGTCTTTCACTCTTTTTTTTTTCTCTTTCACTCTTGAAGAAGACCAAAATAACAGTACTATGTTGGGGGTCAAAGTACAGAGTGTCCTACTGTGGCTAATCAGACCTACATGAGCTTGGAAAGCTCTAACGGGTCAGGCACAAATAGTTCATGTGAACATTTGGAGTGGAGTCTCAAACCTTACACATCTCACGTTTCTTTTGAGCTACTGCAATTCTGCTTTGCTCAAATAGCACAGCACCTTCTTTGATGTGGGCACATCATATGGGCAGTCTGGTGCTAGAGTCTCCCATGTCTCACAATCAACTCCAAAGTTCTTTAGGCAGACCTTGAGAATGTCTGTGTATCACTTCTTCTGATCTCCATGTGTGTGCTTGCTTTGTATGAAAATAGTCTTTTAGGCAAATGAAGACTTGGTATTCAAACAACTATTCATAGGTTCCCAAAGTGGGTGCTGGAATGATGGGGGAGGGGCGGTGCAGTAGTAGCCTCAGGTGCAATTAGGGGGTTTCGAATAAAAGTAAGGGTTAACCTAACCTAACCCCAGGGGAGTGCTGAGTAAATTTTTTTTTAAAGGAGGAGGAAGGTCAAATAAGTCTGGGAACCTCTGAACTGCAGGCTGGTAGCAGACAGCCCCAGGTAGTAGACAACCCCAGCAGACAGCCAGTACATACTTCAGGGCCATTTGGATACCACTTATAATGCCTTAATGAGTGACCTTGCACAAGTCACTCCACTTTTAAACATGGAGGCACGGTCAGACAGCCTCTGAAGTTTTTTCCAGCTCTGTAACAACTTCTTGTTGAGTGGCTGCTGATGTTCAGCTGCTTTCTTTGCCTTCTTAGCTAACACTTGTCAACCAAGGAGTTTACTGTCTAACCCAGGACAGAGACATGCACAGAAGAGAGAATAGCTTAAGGAGAGGGGTGGGAAAAGATTCAGCAATAGTTGGAGAACAAGTGAGGACGTCAAGGATAACGTTAACAAGGTGACTGAGCTAGACCAAGAAGACTGGGATAAAAATGGGGGGCGGGGGGAAGAAGACTTTTAGGAAAAGGGGGAAGAGTGCATTAAAAGTGTATATGTGGGACGTTATTTCCTCTCTATTACCCTGAGGGACATGGCCCCAAAATAGGTAATGCCATCTTAAATGAATATTGAAGTCTCACTTTGATTTATTTCCTTTAAGACTGGAACACTATAACCAATGAAATTCTCTCTTAAATATATTTTTAAAAGAACAAAATAAGATTTAACTATACAAGCTAAAAAATCCAATCTAATATTTAGTCTCCATTTTCAAAAGAAAACAGATATACTTTATGAATTAAAAAAAGTAAAAACACTGCTTTTATCTCAGCAAGGATATTCTTCTCAATACTATCCCTGATAACGTTTGAATTTAAGTATATGTACATTGGAAGCGAAAGGTCAAATAAAGTTCCAATAACTTGACTTCCTCTCTAAACCTTTATGGTATGTGATTCCTATAAGGAAATTCTTTCTTCTCCAGAGCTTGTCCTCCCTTACTCACTCCTTCGTTTCATTCTCCCCTCTCTGTTGCATTCATAAAGCTTCCAGGACTAAGAAAAATTTTAAAGGACTTATTAAAAACAAAACTAAACATCAGTATATCTAAATTTGCTTCATAATTATTTGCATTTAAATTAATTTCAATGTACATCACAACTTTCAGTTGCTCCAAGACTATCTGGATTTTTTTGTTTGTCCATTTAATCTCATTCAACTTTTCTCTTATATGGTCATAGGTGGGGTACACCGCCTTGGTTTTGTTTTATTTTGCTTGGTTTTATTTTATTTTGCATGGTTTTCTCAAATTCCTTCTAGATTTCTTCATGCTCTTCATATTTGATGGTCTTAACTGAATTACAGCATTCTAGTATGTTAACAGATCATTATTTATATAACCATTTCCCTTTTTGTTGGACATCTGATTGTTTCCAGTTCTTTACAAGTAATGCCACTATGAAAATCTCTGAATAAGTAGTTGTTTTGAAGAAAAAAAATTTTTTCAGGAAATATTCCAGACAACAGAATCAGTAGGTCAAAAGGTATGATTATGTTTGTAACTTTTAATGTACTGTTAAAAAATCTGTAAGTTTGCAATGCCAGCAATAATACATGAGTGTATCTATTTCTATAAGCCTGACCTACATCGAATTTTATTGCTTTTAATTATTTTTTTTTGCCAATGTGACGGGTGTGAGGAGATAATTTGAAATTTGTATAAACTTACATTTCTTTGATTACCAGTAAGATGGAGCATTTTTCAAATGAAAATTAACAATTTGTACTTTCTCTTTTGAAAATGCTATTTCTGTTCTTTGACTACACTGTGGATTAGGAGTTAGTTTTGTGAATTTTTAACAGTTTGTTCTATATTTTATATATGAAATTTTTATCTACCATGCTTTAATAGTGTTTTTGTACAGACATTTTAAAAGTTAATGTAATCAAACATCATTCTTATCCTTAAAACTCTTTCTGATTAAAGGGAATATTATATCCTCATCTGCAATTGAAATAATTACATTATTCCATTTTCTTCTATCTTTTATTGTAATCTCTCATTTAGCTGCAAATCACTTAGCAAACGGTCAATTTTCTCCTAAATTATCCAAAGTCCATTTGTTAAATAATGAACTCATTCTCTAGTTATTTGCTATAATATTATAAAACACTATTTTGTATACATTTGATGGGATGCTTGGTGAATCTACTCAATTGCATTCATCCCTTTCTTTTCTCTCCTCCAGTACCAGATGCCTTTGATAATAACCAAGGGCAGGCTAAGAAGAGCACACTCAGTGCTCTTCAGTGGACAGAACACTAGACTTGCAGTCAGGAAAATCTGAATTCAAAAGCTGCCTCAGACACTTCAAATATAAATGACCCTGGGCAAGTCCCCTCATGTCTCACAGCCTCATTTTCTTCATCTGTAAAATGGGGATAGTAAAAGCACGTACCTCATTGGGTTATAATAAAACAAATGAAATGGGAGGCAGAGAGGAAAGAGTGGAAAAAGCAGAAGTACAGAGAGTTTCCCCTTCCTGACCCCAATTCCTCCAAGCAGATATAGAAAACATACCAGAGCAAATTCTGATCAGTAAATCCCTGAAATCACAGTGTCATTTTTCAGCCAAGGTCATGCTAGGGAGAGAGATAAAGAGGTCTGCTGACATTGAGGATGAGGCCAGGAGGGAGGAGCACTCTAGCATAGAAAGACTGTGCACCACAGCAAGAAGGGGCCCCAAATCCAGCAGAGAGGGGCTTAACCTGTGTCAGGAATAGGGGCCATCTGGCAGCTCGGTCTATCACGACCCAGTTCTGTGTCATAAATATAGGATGGACCAAGGAAGGGACTTGCACCTTCAGCCACGTATCAAGCACCAGCAGCTGTGTGGCTCCAATCCAGAAGCAGGGTCTCAGCTCCAGTGTCCAGCCCAGCTTGCAGGAAAAGAGCAGGAAGCCCAGACCAAAAGAAAACCTACAGTTCTATCCCTCTGAATCAGCAGTGCCCTATCAGACAGAGAGTGATAGCTACTACTAAATCCAACAAGAGAGAAGAATTCCAAAACATCTACAAGCAAAGCCCCAAAGAAAAACACAACTTGGGCACAAATTAAACTAGAATTCCTAGAAAAGGTGCAGTAAGAGTTTTTTTAAAAAGAGCATAAAATGGTTTTTATAAATGAAATGAGAATACTAGAGGAAAAAACATAAAAAGAAATGAGAGCTATGGAAGAAAGATTAGAAACAAGAATTAACAGCTTGGCACACATGGTACAAAACCTTGCCCAAGCAACAAACTCCCTGAAAATCAAAATGGACCAAATAGAAGTTCATGATTCCATGAGACAAGAAATATTCCAACAAAATCAAAAGACTAAAAAAAGCAGAAGAAAATATATGTTATCTTATGGAAAAAACAACCTAGAAAACAAATAGAGGAGAAAAATGTATGAATCAATGGACTACTTGAAAGCTATGACCAAAAAAGAGCCTAGACATCATATCTCAAGAACTACATGAATACAATTACAAAATACTCTTTATATAAAGAAGGACAAACCTGAATAATTGGAGAAATATTAATGGCTCAAGGACAGACCAAGTCAATACAATGAAAATGACAACAGTACCTAAATGTATTTCTTTATTCCATAACATACTAAACTACCAAAGGTTTACTTTATAGAGCTAGAAAAACAAAATAACAAAACTCAGGTAGAATGCAAGATAGAATCTTGTACAGAAAACAAAAATAGAAGAGAAGATCAAGAATCTCACAGGAAATAATAAAAAAAATTAAGAGTGCCTAATACCTCATACTGTATACCAAAATAAATTCTAAATGGGTAAATGATATAGACATAAAGTTCAACACTATAAACAAATTAAAGAAACAAGGAAGAAATTACCTGTCAAATCTATGAAGAGGGGAAGAGTTCATGACCAAACAAAAGACACAGAGGTTAACAAAAGGTAAACTGGAAATTTCTGATTACATAAAATTAAAAAGTTTTCATATAAACAAAACCAAAGCAACTAAAATCAGAAGAAAAAGAGGGGAAAAAAATTTTGCAGTACCTTTTTCTGATAAAGGTCTCATTTCTAAGATATGTAGAGTCATGTTTACAGGAAAAAAGTCACTCCCCAATTGACAAACAATCAAAGAATATGAATAGGCAATTTTCAGAGAAAGAAATTTGAACAATGGCCTTATTAAAAAAAAAGTTCCAAATCACTAATAATTGGAGAAATGCAAATTAAAGCAATTTTGAGAATCACCCTCATGTCAAACATATCGGTAAAGTTGACAAAAAAAATTACAAATGTTAGAGGGACTATGGGAAAAATAGCTACTGAACTGTTAGTGGAGTTGTAAAGTAGTCTAGTGTAAAGGCAATCAGTGAATGGGAAGATCTTTCCTGTCCATTCACTGGGCTTCAGGGTCGGGGCTCTCAGGGTCCTGAGGGGAGTGGCTAGGACTGGAGCCAATGGTAGGCACCTGAGTTCTGGTCCACATGATGACATGAAGCCTGTGGTGGGAGGAGCTTGCTGAACAGTGGCAGCAGAGCTAAGAGGCAGTTGGTGAGAGCAGTTAAGAGCTGAAGGATAGAGGAAGCAGTCAGTTAGCTGGAACACAGCTTGGAGATTGTGGTGGAAGTGGCAGCGATGGCGGCAGGTGCTACAAAAATGCAGGACTGACCCTTGTGGAGACTGGAGAGTGCTGAGCAGGGGCTTGAGGCCAGTGGGTGGTCTTCTTGCTGGAGGGCCCAGGCATTGGTGGGGGGAGCACCAGTATGGCTTGGCTTGCTGCCATAATGTTTTTCTGTGGCCTCCTGGTCACTATTGTGAGATAGGAATACTGGTTTTGGAAGGCTCTTGCCAGGATGTTGAATTGGGGACACTGGTCCGTGGTCTTCTACTTTTGAGTTTCAATAAATGCCTTCTACTTGGAGAATTCCTTATATTCTGACCATTCAGGCATATTCATGGTTATCTTTGAAGTCATGAATTCTGCCTTACTTATATATCTAGCCACTTTGGAAAGCATTTAGAACAATGCCCAAAACATTGCTAAACTGTGCATACCCTTGGACCCTGTATTGCAGAGACATCAAAAAAAAAAAAAGAGGAAAATGAACCATGTGTATAAAAATATTTATAGCATCTACTTTTTTGTGGTAGCAAAAAACTGGAAATGAAGGGGGATAGTCCTTAATCAGGGAATTAGCTGAACAAATTTTGGTATATGAATGTGAAGAATACTTTAGTGCTATAAGAAATGAAGGGAATGGTTTCAGAGAAACCTGGGAAGACTTATAGGAACTGATGCAGAATGAAGTAAGCAGGACCAGGAAAAGAGTTTATATTGTAACAATAATACTATCTAAATAGCTTTTAAAGACCCTGGAACTCTGATCACCACAAGAACCAACCACAAATCCAGAAGACTCAAGATGAAACACGTTAACCATCTCCTCACAAAGAAATGGTAAACTCAGCAAACACACCATGATATATGTAAATGTGGATATAAATGAGATAGAGACAGAGGTAGAGATACATGACATGACCAATAATATGACCAATTGTTTGCATATTTATTACAAGTGTTATGTTTTTTCCTTTCTTTTTCAATGGGGTTGGGGAGGAAGAAAAAGAAGGTGGATTTTTGTTCATTAAAATTAATTTAGTTTTTTAAAGTCTATTAACAACAATTACTCATATTCCTATGCCCCTTTAAGGTTTACAAATTGCTTTTCTCACAGCCATCTCCATAAGACAGATAGAACATTATCTCCCTTCTACTGATGAGAAAACTGAGGCACAAATCAGTAAAATGATTTGTCCATGGTTCCACAATTATAAAAGGTAAGGGCCAAGATTCAAACTCTACAATCTTCTTACCCTGAATCTACCCTATTTTAACAAAAATAAAAGTCAAAGCCTGCACACAAATAAGGAGGAACTACAAAGGCTGTAAAACAAGTGTTACTCATCACCTCCTAATGAAAGTAATACGCTAGATCCTACATGAGATGATGTCTCAAAAGTGAGTTTCCTGAAATGCACAATGAAGATAATTATGAAACGAGGTCACTGTGACAACAGTGCTTTGTAAACACAATGATATGTAAATGTAAACTCTGGAGATGATGATGCTCCAGAAATTCCTCTCACAGTCTGCGAAATGAAAAAATCTCTGGATTTAAACACTGCTGGCAATAAAATGAGTCTTCTGTTCAAGGACCAATCTAATTAAATACACAGACACTTATCATCAATCAGTCAGACAATAAACATTTATTAAGTGCCTAGTTTGTTCCAGGCACTATCCTAAGTGTGGAGATACAAACATGAAAAAGAAAACCAGTTCCTGCCCTCAAGGAGTTTACAGTCTAATGGGGGAAGACCACACACAAAAGAAAGTTAAAAAGGATTTGGGAGGAGTGAAAGAAGGAACGGATGGAGTCCCAAGGAATATTGCCAGTTTTGCAATGAAGAGATGGTTGGCCTGGGAGCCCTCTTCAAATGGAAGCATTGGGAAGACCTCTTTGCTTTGGCCCCCAGCCCTCCAAACAGAGGGGTAAAGGGAACTGAGAACACTGATAGGGTGTGAACATTAAGGCTGATGCAGTGTGGCAGGATGAGGAGTTCCTAATGATGAGGTTTCTAGGGGGAATAATGAAATCCAGTCTGAAGGAGAATAGCCAGTAGGAAACAGATATAACCAACAGGCTGGCCATTAGGTGATGAGTTAATTTTGCTGTAGTCTCTTCCAGAATTATACATTACTCCCCTTCATGCGATCTGTGGTCAAGTCTTAATTAATCTTCTTGCAGTTCCTCACATACATTATTCCATCTACCATCTCAATATCTGGTTTAATTTAAATTTATTTTATTTTCAGTTCCCAATTATTCCTCTCCCTTTCCCCTTTCCCTACCCTTTGAGAAAGCAAGAAAAATAAAAGCCATTACAAATATGTATAGGCATGCAAAATAAACTTCTACATTAGCCATGTAAAAAAAGAGAGAGAGAGAAGAAAAAGAAAGAAAAATATAAGCTTCAACTTGCACTCAGAATTCATCCATTCACTCTCTGGAGATGGAGAGTATTTTTTATTACGGATCCTATGGAACAGTCTGGATCACTGCATTGATCAGTCTTTGACAGCTGATCAGTAGATAGTACAATATCACTGTTACTGTGCACAATGTTCTTCTGGTTCTGCTCACTTCACTTTGTATCACTTCATAAAGTCTTCCCATGTTTTTCTGAAACTATCCTTCTCGTCATTTCTTAAAGCACAATAGTATTCCACCACAATCAAATACCACAACTTGTTCAGCCATTCCCCAATTGCTGGGCAATTCAATTTCCAAGTCTTTGCTGCTACAAAAAGGGCTGCTGTAAATATTTTTGTTCATATGGTTCCTTTCCCTTTTTCTTTGATCTCTTTGTGGTACAAACCTAGTAGAAGGAGTGAGTATGCACAGTCTGAAAGCTTTTTGGGTATACCTCCAAACTGCTTTCCAGAATAGTGAGACCAGTTAACAGCTCTACCAACAGTACATTAATGCGACTGTTTTCCCATAGCCCCTCTAGCATTTGTTATTTTCCATTTTTGTCATCTTTGCCAAGATGAGGTGGTACCTCAGAGATGCTCTAATTTTTACTTCTCTAATCATTAGTTATTTTCATATGGCTATTGATAGTTTGGATTTCCTCCTCTGAAAACTACCTACTGATATCTTTTGACCATTTATCCACTAGGAAATGCCTCTTTTTTCTTGTAAGCTTGACTTAGTTTCCCTAGACATAAGGCCTTTATTAGAGAAACATACTACTAAGAACTTTTCCCAGTATCTTGCTTTTCTTTTCATTTTAAGTCACTGATTTGGTTTGTGCAAAAACTTTTTAATTTTATACAATTAAAATGATTCATTTTAAAGCCAGTGAACTTCTCCATCTTATTTGGTCATGAATCTTTCTTCCATGTTTGACTAATTCCCTTCTAATGTCGCCCTTCTCTTGTTATATGGTGTGAGCGTTGGTCTATAACTAGTTTCTACCAGATTGCTTTCCAGTTTTCGTAGTACTTTTTGTTGCCCCAATAGCTTTATCAAACACTAAGGCACTGTGCCCATTTGCTTTTACATATCATGCACCTGACTGGCTCTACTCATCAGCCTCTCTGCTTCTTACTCCATGTGTGCAACTTAAGATCTGGCACCACTAAGTCCCCTTCCTCCCCGCGCCTCCCACCACCAATTTTGTTGTTGCTGCTCATTCTCTTGATATTATTTTTTGTTCCTTGAGATACATCTTACTCATATTTTTCCTAGTTGTATAAAATAGTTCATTGGTAGTTTGATGAGTATGGAACTGAACAAGTAAATAAATGTAGGTAGTACTGTATTTTTATTGTATTGGTTCAGACTACTCGTGAGCAAGTAATATTTCTGCATGTACTGAGACCTGTCTTCATTTGTGTCAAGTATTCTGTAATTGTGTTCATGCAATCCCTGCATGCCTTGGCAGACTGACTCAGATATATTTCATACTGTCTGCAGTTATTTTAAATAGAATTTTTCTTTCTATCTCTTTCTGCTGCATTTTGTTAATATACAGAAACATGGATGACTCGTATGAGTTTGTTGACTTTCTGATGTTCTCTAAGTAAACCATCAGGTCATGTGCCAAAAGTAAGAGTTTTGTCTCTTCTTTGCCTACACCTTTTCCTTTTATTTTTTTCCTTTATTGCTACAGCTAGCATTTCTAGTACAGTGTTTAACAGTAATGACGATAATGGACATCCATGCTTCATTTCAATCTTACTGAAAAAGCTATTTATTCCCATTAGAGATAATGTTTGCTCTTGGTTTTAGACAGATGCTAATTATTTTAAGAAAAGTTTCTATCTGTTTCTATGTGCTCTGCTGTTTTTCACAGGAATGGGTATTGCATTTGGTCAAAAGCTTTTTGGGCATCGTCTGATTACTGTTCGTTTTGTTATTAATGGACATCCCAATAACTTTGCACGGCTGTCCTCTCCATGACTGGAACGTATCCCCTCCTCAACTATAACTTACAATTCCTAGTTTCCTCAAAGCTCAATTCAGATGCCACATTTTACATCTTTCTTTGTCCTCTGAGCAACTAGTAAATTCTTCCCCAAATTACCTGGCACTTATTTTGTACATGTTTACATATGTACCTATTGTTTCTCCCTACAAAATGTAAGCCTCTTGAGAGAAGATCATATTTGTCTTTGTATCTAGAGTGCTTAGCAAAGTGTCTGGCACAAAGTAATCACTAAATAAATGTTTGTTGATTTACTGAGGCAAGAGATGAAACAAAAAAAAAATTTTGGCCTCGTGTGTAGGCCAAAGCGATGATGATGGAGAAGCAGAAAAGGAAGCAGAAGATGATACGAATCCAACAGTTTTTATATTATCTACATCTATTTGACTCAGAACCCTAAAAGTGAGATCTTTGTCCAATGTTCTAAGTTAGAAGAACC
Organism: Trichosurus vulpecula; assembly: GCF_011100635.1. Lineage (NCBI taxonomy): Eukaryota > Metazoa > Chordata > Mammalia > Diprotodontia > Phalangeridae > Trichosurus > Trichosurus vulpecula. The sequence continues at coordinate 35,502,687 of NC_050580.1, read as the reverse complement.
GAAGGAGCTCAATTTTTACATTCTCCCTATAAATGGAACCAGAAGGAGAAGAAAAAGGGAATAAGCCTCTACTGTGTGCCAGGCACTGTGTTAAGCTCTTCAAAGATATTATCTCATTTGATCCATAAGATATAAAGAAAAATTGCAATTAAATTAAAAGTAATTTTCAGACTTTCCTTGGCAAAGGAGCTTATGGAGTTAAGTTTTATCACGAACCCAGGGACACTTGGTAGTCTTGCCTCACAATGCTCATGAAGGATATAAGCAAAAAGACAATTATGAAGATGATTAAAGCTTAAGTCTCCAATATTTCTGCTGCAAAGAAATGAAGAGGTAGAAAGATTCTACACACACACACAAAGAAAAAACTTAGGAAATTAACAAAAACTGCTGGGAAAAGGCAAGTTAAGTCAGATAGCATTTATTAAGCACCTACTGTATGCCAAGCCCTGGGCTAGGCTCTGAAGAAACAAAGAAAAGCAAAAAAAGTCCCTGCCCTCAAGGACCTCACACACCAACAGAAGAGACACCATTCAAACAGCCACATACAAATGAAATATGCTGCATCTACTTTTTGGATATATGGGGGGGGGCGGGGGCTCATCCTTTATTCTCAAAGAGAATCAATGATATCAGAAGGGTGAAGCAGAGGGTAGTCTCATAGGGAAGGAACTAAGATTAAGAATTAGGAAAGGCTGTTTACAGAAGGTCCAACTGTAGCTGGGATTTGATAGAGGCCAGGGAAGCCAGGAGGTAGAGACAAGGAAGGAGAAGGTTCCAAGAACAGAGGACACCTAGGAAAAATCCTGAGGTTCAGGAGATGGAGCCCAGGGAGTAAGGAACACCTAGTGAGTCAGTGTTATGAGATCACAGACGAAGTGGAAGAGAGTAAGGCATAAGCAGACTGGAGAGGCAGGGGTGTAGGGATGTGGGGGTGTCAGGGTGTGGAGAGAAGGCATGAAGGACTTTCTAAGTCAAGCAGAGGATGATCTATTTGACTCTAGAAGTGCCAGGGAGCCACTGGAGTTCAAGGAACAAGAGCATGTGGAGAGGGGGTGTGGGATATGCACAGGCCAGTTAGACAGCTGAGTGGAGAAGAGAAATACCGGAGGCAAGAAGAGCACCCAGCAGGCTCCTGCAACAGTCAGGCCTCCAGCAGGATGGCACTGCCAGAAGAGAATACACGAGAGATGATACGAAGATTTAAATTAAAAAAAGAAAAAGACTTGACAAATGGTTGGATCTGGAGAGTGAGAGAGGGCTGTGAGCCTGGGGGACTGAAAGGATGGGAACAGAGTAACAGTCACTCAACAGTAAAAAGAGCTTGGGAAGAGGGAAGGGTTTAGAGGGAAAGATCATGAGTTCTGGGTTTAGGCACACATTTTACATCATGTATTACAATGACTTTTGAACAGATACTTGGCAAATAAAAAAATTTACATCATGAAAAAATGAGAGAACAATAAAGGGAGATACCTTTCATAACAATGGCTGAGGGACTGTTCCTAACAAGGAAGAGAAGAATTCTTAAAAGAGAAAATAGGCCATTTTAACCATATAAAATTCAAAAGCTCTGCACAAATAAGATCAAATATTTATACATTGCTTTAAGGTTTTTAAAGTGTATCACATAGATTATCTCATCTGATCCTCACAATAACTTGAGCTAGGTCTCACTGTTCCCATTCTACAAATGTGGAAACTGAGGCTGAGAGGTTACATGCCTCAGTCAAGGTCACAGAACTAGCAAGGGACTGTAGCAAGATTTGAATTAAGGTCTTCCTGACTCGTCATTTGGCCTTGCTTCCACTATTCCACCAAGCCAGCAACAAAAGCAATGTATCTACTGTGAGAAGGGAATTTCTGGCCTACTTTTCTTACTGCCATTCACTAAGGATGAGCAGGTTACACATCTAGCTAGAGACTGCAAAATCAATCTGAGCCATCAATCATAGTCCCATGTTAACTGGCTGGTTTTCTGTCACACTAGGAGAGAAGTGGAAACTGTCAGCTGGGAAACAGATCTGATCAAAGGACGTGCCAGATGTTGTGCAAAGAACAGTGACTACAATGACAAAAAAGAAGTACACCTGCCCTCAAGGAGCTTATATTCTACAGGGAGTGACAACACACATGCCTAAGGAAAACAAACGACATACAAATAAAGGTAATTTGGGGAGAGAGACATAAAGTGGGGGGAGGGCTGTCAAGAAAGGCCTCCAGTCAATAACAGCATTTGAGACGGGCCTTGAAAGAAACTAAGGATTCTCAGAGACAGGCGTAAGTAATGAGTGCATTTTAGGTATGGTGGGACAACCTATGTAAGACATGGGGGTGGAAGAAGAAATTTTGCGTGTGAGACACAAGTCACATTAATAAGTCAACAAGCCATTTATTAAGGCCTACTATGTGCCAGGTACTGTGCTAAGTGTTAAGGATACAAAAAGCCGGTCTGACTAGAGTGGAGTACATAAAGGGGACTGATGTATAATAAAGCTGCCAAGGTTGATTGGAGCCAGTTGTCAAGGGATTTAAATGCCAAATAGAGGCATATGTATTTGATCCGAGAGGCAATCGGGAGTCACTGGAATTTATTAACAGAAGAATAATGTGGTCAGACCTGTGCTTTAAGAATATCACTTTGAGAGGTGTGAGGATGATGGACTGGACGAGGTGAGCCTTGAAGCAGGGAAATTAAAGAGAAAGCTATTGCAATAGTACACGTGAGAGGTACTGAGGGTCTGCACTAGGGTGGTGGCCATGTGAATCAGGAGAGGGGGGTGGATATGAGAGAGGGTGTGGACAAAGAATGAATGAAAACAATGGCTTAGGTATTGGGAGTGAGAAAGAGGGAGCAGTCAGAGATGACTCCAAGATTGCAAACCTGGGTGATGAAAAGAAATGCAGTGTTCTCAAGAGAAACTGGGAAGTATGGCAGAGAGGGGGTTTGTTTTGGAAAGGCTGAGTTTTAGATGCCTGTGAACCATCCAATTCAAACTGGCCTAGGCTGCTGGAACCAGCTCTTGAAGGCCTGCAAAAGCCCACTGTTAAATGGTCAGTGTGAGCATTCACACCTTGGAAATGGACAACTGCTACAAAGCACAGCGAGTTTCATTGGTTTTTGATTGCCTAGGGTTAATCAAGTGAAAGAAAAAATGCTAATAATGCATATTAAACCTAAGTGTGCTGTCAGCCCATTTTCCCTCCAGACAGCTTGGCTGTTAAACATGTCCGCACACATCCTACTATGCTACACACACTGCATGACCTCAGCAAGGAGGCAGTGGAAGGGTCAGAGAATGAAAGTCCTCACCAGATGTGAGGCCAATGACAATAAGGGACATTCAGAGAGCAACTGAAGGTTGTCCCCATCATCTTCTCCGAACCTCACGACAGGCATCTGGTGACACTAGGCTGGGACTCAGTGGAAAGACCAGGGCCAAATATATCATCCCCATAGTATCCACAGAGCCCAATGGGAGGACCTAGGAGAGGCCTTGGGCACACTCACACTTATATATGGTGGATGATCAAAGAGAGAGAGAGAGGGGAAAGGCACTAGATTTGGAGACAAAGGAATTGGTTTCAAATCCCAGCTCTGCTACTTATTTCCTGGGTGATCTTGGGAAAGTCACCTAAGCTCACACCTCAGCTCCTCAACTGTAAAATGAGGGGGCGGAGCCAGGCCAGCCAGCCTCCAAAGGCTCTTCTGCCTCTAAATCTATACTCCTGGGGTCCTATCATCCATCAAAGGACACTGAAGAGCAACTGAAGGTGTAGGAAAAGAATGAAGGAAAGAATAAAAAGAAAGAAAACATCCTCACTACCTGCTTGCCAAGTGCTAAGCACTGGGGATACAAAACATGAGCCAATCCATGCTCCCCAGGAGCTCCCCCTCTAACTGACAGAGATAAGACGTATGAGAGAGGGCAGCTACAAGCATGGCCAGGCCCAGGAAGGACTCCCGAGGGGAACTGCAGGACTGGAGGTCCAGAGAACACAGCACCAGGGCTGGAGGGAAAGCTCCGACTTGGGAAACAGTGGCCGGGCACACACATGCCTATTAGTTCTCAATTTCAACAGGGGGTTTAGGTAGCGAGGCCCAGTTCATCCACATGCTTGTATTACTACTGGCTTCTCTGTGTTCATTTTGATTTCTCTCTTTCTCCAATAAAATATAAGCTCTCTGAGGGGTATGGTATCTCTAGCCTAGCTCCTACTGCAGTGCCTAACACATGGCCAGTGCTTAGACAGTGCTGATTGAATCAATCACAGCCTGCCTGTGACTCATGAAATAATTACTGTGGCATATATATGTGTACACACACACACAAACACACCACCTAATGGCCAACCCTCAACCTTATGAGCCTCTCTAAACTTGGCCAGGCTAGTTCTCGGACAAAAGACACAAAATATGTATTTGGCTTATCCTGGATGCCCTTCCACTTTGGTAAGAGAGGCTGTGGTCAAACCTAGGAGTTAATGAATAAAAATAATGATGATAGCTAACATTTCTATAGTACTTACTCTGTGACAGGCACTGTGCTAAGCATTTTACAAACATGATCTCACTTGATCCTCACGACAACCCTGGGAGGTGGGGCTATTGCTATCATACCCATTTTACAGAAAGTTTTTTTTTTCTTTTATTTAATTTATTTAATATATTTAGTTTTCAGCATTAATTTTCACAAGAGTTTGAATTACGAGATTTCTCCCCATTTCTACCCTCCCGCCCACTCCCAGATGGCGTATATTCTGGTTGCCCTGTTCCCCATTCAGCCCTCCCTTCTGTCACCCCACTCCCCTCTCATCCCCTTTTCCCTTCCTTTCTTGTAGGGCAAGATAAATTTCTACGCCCCATTGCCTGTGTATCTTATTTTCTAGTTGCATGCAAAAACTTTTTTTTTTTGAACATCTGTTTTTAAAACTTTGAGGTCCAAATTCCCTCCCCTCTTCCCTTCCCACCCACCCTCCCTAAGAAGTCAAGCAATTCAACATAAGCCACATGTGTATCATTATGTATAACCCTTCCACAATACTCATGTCGTGAAAGACTAACTATATTTTGCTCCTTCCCAACCCATCCCCCTTTATTGAATTTTCTCCCTTGACCCTGTCCCCTTTCCAAAGTGTTTGTTTTTGATTACCTCCACCCCCATCTGCCCTCCCCTCCATCATCCCCCCCCTTTTTTTATCTTCTTCCTTCTTCTTTCCTGTGGGATAAGATACCCAATTGAGTATGTATGGTGTTCCCTCCTCAGGCCAAATCTGATGAGAGCAAGGTTCACTCATTCCCCCCTCACCTGCCCTCTCCCCTCCTCCCACAGAACTGCTTCCTCTTGCCACCTTTATGCGAGATAATCCACCCCATTCTATCTCTCCCTATCTCTCTCTCTCAATATATTCCTCTCTCATCCCTTAATTTGATTTTATTTCTTTTAGATATCTTCCCTTCATCTTCAACTCACCCTGTGTCTGCTCTCTCTCTCTCTCTTCATATATATATATATACACACACATATATACATACATGCACATTCACTTATATATATGTATATATATACATACATATATATATGTATATATATGTATATATATACATATATATGTATATATATATATATATACACACACATACATAAACATATATATCCATATTCCTTTCAGCTACTATGATATTGAGGTCTCATGAATCATACACATCATCTTCCTATGTAGGAATGTAAACAAAACAGTTCAACTTTAGTAAGTCCCTTATGATTTCTCTTTCTTGTTTACCTTTTCATGCTTCTCTTGATTCTTGTGGTTGAATGTCAAATTTTCTATTCAGCTCTGGTCTTTTCACTGAGAAAGCTTGAAAGTCCTCTATTTTATTGACAATCCATATTTTGCCTTGGAGCATGATACTGTTTTGCTGGGATCAGTTTTGCTGGGTAGGTGATTCTAGGTTTTAATCCTATCTCCACTGATCTCTGGAATATCGTATTCCAAGCCCTTCGATCTCTTAATGTAGAAGCTGCCAGATCTTTGGTTATTCTAATTATGTTTCCACAATACTCAAATTGTTTCTTTCTGACTGCTTGCAGTATTTTCTCCTTGATCTCGGAGCTCTGGAATTTGGTGAAAATATTGCTAGAAGATTTCTTTTTGAGATCTATTTGAGGAGGCGATCGATGGATTCTTTCAATTTCTATTTTGCCCTGTGGCTCTAGAATATCAGGGCAGTTCTCCTTGATAATTTCTTGAAAGATGATATCTAGGCTCTTTTTTTGATCATGGCTTTCAGGTAGTCCAATAATTTTTAAATGATCTCTCCTGGATCTATTTTCCAGGTCAGTGGTTTTTCCAATGAGATATTTCACGTTGTCTTCCATTTTTTCATTCCTTTGGTTCTGTTTTAGAATATCTTGATTTCTCCTAAAGTCACTAGCTTCCACTTGCTCCAATCTAATTTTTAAGGTAGTATTTTCTTCAGTGGTCCATTGGATCTCCTTTTCCGTTTGTCTAATTCTGCCTTTCAAGGCATTCTTCTCCTCATTGGCTTTTTGGAGCTCTTTTGCCATCTGAGTTAGTCTATTTTTTAAGGTGTTGTTTTCTTCAGTGTATTTTTCAGTATTTTTTTGGGTCTCCTTTAGCTAGTCATTGACTTCTTTTTCATGGTTTTCTCGCATCCTACTCATTTCTCTTCCCAATTTTTCCTCTACTTCTCTAACTTGCTTTTCCAAATCCTTTCTGAGCTCCTCCATGGCCTGGGAACAGCTCATGTTTTTCTTGGAGGCTTTTGATGTAGGCTCTTGCACTTTGTTGACTTCTTCTGGCTGTATGTTTTGGTCTTCTTTGTCACCAAAGAAAGAATCCAAAGTCTGAGACTGAATCTGGGTATGTTTTCGCTGCCTGGCCATATTCCCAACCAGCTAACTTGACCCTTGAGTTTTTCAGCGGGGTATGACTGCTTGTAGATTACAGAGTTCTATGTTCCACGTTTGGGGGGGATGTGCCAGCTCTGCCACACCAGCATTCCTCCTTCCCCAAGAACCCCCAACCTGGACTGGGCTTAGATCTTCAGCAGGCTGTGCACTCCTGCTCTGATCCACCACTTAATTCCTCCCACCAGGCGGGCCTGGGGCCAGAAGCAACAGCAGCTGTAGCTGCCCCACCTCCACTGCCCCGGGGGCGGTGGCCGAACTGTGAACTCCTTCCACTCTTGCAGCTCTTCCCACTAACCTTCTCCAGAGTCTTTGGTGTTTGTGGGTTGAGAAGTCCGGTAGCTGCTGCAGCTCACTGATTCAGGGTGCTAGGGCACAAACCGCCCAGCTCCTGGTCTGGTTGGTCCGCACAGCTCATGCTGGGCTCTGCTCTGCTCCCAGCTCCCAGCTCCGTGCAGGATAGACCTCACCCAGAGACCATCCAGGCTGTCCTGGGCTGGAGCCCTGCTTCCCTCTGCTGTTTTGTGGGTTTTGCAGTTCTAGAATTGGTTCAGAGCCATTCTTTATAGGTTTTTGTAGGGACTCGGTGAGGAGCTCACTGCTTTCCAGCCGCCATCTTGGCTCCCAATTCAAGATCATTTTCTTCCACATTTATGCGAGATAATTTACCCATTCTATCTCTCCCTTTCTCCCTCTCTCAATATATTCCTCTCTTATCCCTTAATTTGATTTTTTTTTTTAGATATCGTCCCTTCATATTCAACTCACACTGTGCTCTCTCTCTATACATATATATACATACACATATATACATACACCCACACATATACATACATAGACACACACAGGTATATGTACACACACACACACACACACACGCACATATATATGCATATTCCTTTCAGCTACTATGATACTGAGGTCCCATGAATCATACACATCATCTTTCTATGTAGGAATGTAAACAAAACAGTTCAACTTTAGTAAGTCCCTTATGATTTCTCTTTCTTGTTTACCTTTTCATGCTTCTCTTGATTCTTGTGTTTGAAAGTCAAAATTTCTATTCAGCTCTGGTCTTTTCACTGAAAAAGCTTGAAAGTTCTCTATTTTGTTGAAAGTCTATATTTTGCCTTGGAGCATGATACTCAGTTTTTCTGGGTAGGTGATTCTTGGTTTTAAGCCTAGCTCCATTGACCTCCGGAATATTATATTCCAAGCCCTTCGATCCCTTAAGGTGGAAGCTGCTATATCCTGTGTTATCCTGATTGTTTTTCCACAATACTCAAATTGTTTCTTTCTGGCTTCTTGTAGTATTTTCTCCTTGATCTGGGAGCTCTGGAATTTGGTGAAAATATTCCTAGGAGTTTTCTTTTTGGGATCTTTTTCAAGAGGCGATCTGTGGATTCCTTCAGTTTCTATTTTACCTTCTGGCTCTAGATTATCAGGGAATTTCTCCTTGATAATTTCTTGAAAGATGATATCTAGGCTCTTTTTTTTATCATGGCTTTCAGGTAGTCCAATAATTTTTAAATGATCTCTCCTGAATCTATTCTCCAGGTCAGTGATTTTTCCAATGAGATATTTCACATTGTCTTCCACTTTTTCATTCCTTTGGTTCTGTTTTATAATATCTTGATTTCTCCTAAAGTCACTAGCTTCCACTTGCTCCAATCTAATTTTTAAGGTAGTATTTTCTTCAGTGGTCTGTTGGATCTCCTTTTCCATTTGGGTAATTCTGCCTTTCAAGGCATTCTTCTCCTCATTGGCTTTTTGGAGCTCTTTTGCCATTTAAGTTAGTCTATTTTTTAAGGTGTTGTTTTCTTCAATATTTTTTTCAGTATTTTTTTGGGTCTCCTTTAGCAAGTCATTGACTTGTTTTTCATAGTTTTCTCACATCATTCTCATGTCTCTTCCCAATTTTTCCTCTACTTCTCTAACTTGCTTTTCCAAATCCTTTTTGAGCTCTTCCATGGCCTGGGATCAGTTCATGTTTTTCTTGGAGGCTTTTGATGTAGGCTCTTTGACTTTGTTGACTTCTTCTGGCTGTATGTTTTGGTCTTCTTTGTCACCAAAGAAAGATTCCAAAGTCTGAGCCTGAATCTGAGTCCGTTTTCACTGCCTGTTCATGTTCCCAGCCAACTTACTTGACCGTTGAGTTTTTCAGCAGGGTATGACTGCTTGTAAAGAGTACTTTGTTCCAAGCTTGACGGGCTGCGCTGTTGATTTCAGAGCTATTTCTATACAGCCAGCTCTGCCACACCAGCACTCCTCCTCCCCCAAGAACTGCCAAACCCGGACCTGATGCAAATCTTAAGCAGGCTCTGCACTCCTGCTCTGATCCAACACTTAATTCCTCCCACCAGGTGGGCTTGGGGCTGCAAGCAACTGCAGCTCTAGTTCTGTAGCTGCACCACCTCTGCTGCCTCCGGGGCGGTAGCCGAATTGGGAACTCTTTTCAATCTGTCCCCCGCAGCTTTTCCCACTAACCTTCTCTGTTGCCTTTGGGTTGAGAAGTCTGGTAACTGCCACAGCTCACTGCTTCAGGGCGCTAGGGCCTGTTCCACCTGGCTCCTGGTCTGGTTGGTCCTGCCCCCGCCCACGTTGGGTTCCCCTCTGCTCCATGCGCGATAGACCTCATCCAGCGACCATCCAGGCTGTCCTGGGCTGGATCCCTGCTTCCCTCTGCTATTTTGTGGGTTCTGCAATTCTAGAATTTGTTCAGAGCCATTTTTTATAGGTTTTTGGAGGGACCTGGCAGGGAGCTCACACAAGTCCCTGCTTTCCAGCTGCCATCTTGGCTCTGCCCCCTTACAGAAGGCTTTACAGACTTTACAGATAAATCCATGTCACTCCTGTCTTCTAGGTACCCCGGGGATTTCTGGGACCCTCCCCTTTTGGGTCTCTACCAGCCGGTTTAACCACTCTCAGCCTCCTTTGGGGACTGCTTTGGATCATCACCCATTCACCTCCCCCAAACTAGAGGAGTCCCAAAGAATTTGTCCTGGGCTGCCCTCAGTTCTCTCTGTATTTCTCTCTATCTCCCTCCCTCTCATTCTCTCCCACCTGATTAGCTCACAGGAATCTAAATAGCATCTATCCTACAATAATACCCAGATCTATTAGGGTCACCTCCAGTTGTCCTGGAACTGCCAGTTGGGCAACACAGCTCATCCGCTTGCTCTCAAGTGTGCGCTCACTCTCTCTCTCTCTCTCTCTCTCTCTCCCCTCCCCGCCCCCATCCACACAGGGTATCATACCCTTACCTAAGGTTGCTCTGCCCAAAGGATGTAAATTTTGATCCCTGAAACCTTTTGTTTTCTTAAGTACCATAGTTAAAGTGCCATTAACCCAAATCACTGTGGCTGAACAAATTATCATTTATGAATGTAATGGAATATTATTGTGTTGTAACAAACTACAAAAGAATGTAAGAATGTAATACAAATGTAAAAAACGATTTCAGAGAACCCTGGGCATTATGAAGTAACACAGAGTGATCTGAGCACAATCAGGAGATTAATTTTACATAAAGACAAAATTGTTAAAAACAAACTGGGGTGGGAGGGGGGGTGCGGAGCCAAGATGGTGGCTGGAAAGCAGGGACTTGCCTAGAGTTCTCCCCAGGACCCTTCAAACACTGACAAAAAATGGCTCTGAACAAATTCTAGAACTGCAGAACCCACGAAATAGCAGAGGGAAGCAGGGCTCCAGCCCAGGACGACCTGGACGGTCACTGGGTAAGGTCTATCCCACAGAACTGGGAGTGGAGTGGAGCAGGGCCCAGTGTGGCCTGCGCCCGTACCAACCACACCCGGAGCTGGGTGGAACAGGCCCTATCTCCCTGAATCAGTGAGCTGTGGTGGTTACCAGACTTCTCAACCCAGAAACACCAAAGGCAACAGAGAAGGTTAGTGGGAAAAGTTGCTAGGACAGAGTGAAAGGAGTTCGTGGTTTGGCCACCACCCCAGGGGCAGCAGAGGTGGTGCAGCTACAGAACTAGAGCTGCAGTTTCTTGCAGCCCCAGGCCCACCTGGTGGGAGGAATTAAGTGTTGGATCAGAGCAGGAGTGCAGAGCCTACTTCAGATCTGGGTCACGGTCTGGGCTGGCAGTTCTTGCAGGAGAAGGAGTGCTGGTGTGGCAGAGCTGGCTGTATAGAAATAGCTCTGAAATCAATGGCGCAGCCCGTCAAGCTTGGAACAAAGTACTCTTTACTCTACAAGCAGTCATATCCTGACAAAAAACTCAAGGGCCAAGTAGTTGCCTGGGAACATGAACAGGTACTGAAAACGGACTCAGATTCAGACTCAGACTTTGGAATCCTTCTTTGGTGACAAAGAAGACCAAAACATACAGCCAGAAGAAGTCAACAAAGTCAAAGAGCCTACATCAAAAGCCTCCAAGAAAAACATGAACTGGTCTCAGGCCATGGAAGAGCCCAAAAAGGATTTGGAAAAGCAAGTTAGAGAAGTAGAGGAAAAATTGGGAAGAGACATGAGAATGATGTGAGAAAACTATGAAAAACAAGTCAATGACTTGCTAAAGGAGACCCAAAAAAATACTGAAAAAAATATTGAAGAAAACAACACCTTAAAAAATAGACTAACTCAAATGGCAAAAGAGCTCCAAAAAGCCAATGAGGAGAAGAATGCCTTGAAAAGCAGAATTACCCAAATGGAAAAGGAGATCCAACGGACCACTGAAGAAAATACTACCTTAAAAATTAGATTGGAGCAAGTGGAAGCTAGTGACTTTAGGAGAAATCAAGATATTATAAAACAGAACCAAAGGAATGAACAAATGGAAGACAACGTGAAATATCTCATTGGAAAAGTCACTGACCTGGAGAATAGATTCAGGAGAGATCATTTAAAAATTACTGGACTACCTGAAAGCCATGATCAAAAAAAAGAGCCTAGATATCATCTTTCAAGAAATTATCAAGGAGAACTGCCCTGATAATCTAGAGCCAGAGGGTAAAATAGAAACTGAAAGTATCTACTGATTACCTCCTAGAAAAGATCCCAAAAAGAAAACTCCTAGGAATATTTTCACCAAATTCCAGAGCTCCCAGATCAAGGAGAAAATACTGCAAGAGGTCAGAAAGAAATAATTTGAATATTGTGGAAACACAATCAGAATAACACGAGATCTCGCAGCTTCTACATTAAGGGATCAAAGGGCTTGGAATATGATATGCCAGAGGTCAATTGAGCTAGGATTAAAACCAAGAATCACCTACTCAGAAAAACTGAGTATCATGCTCTAAGGCAAAATATGGTCTTTCAATAAAATAGAGAACTTTCAAGCTTTCTCAGTGAAAAGACCAGCACTGAATAGAAAATCTGACTTTCAAACACAAGAATCAAGAGAAGCATGAAAAGGTAAACAAGAAAGAGAAATCATAAGGGACTTACTAAAGTTGAACTGTTTTGTTTACATTCCTAAATGGAAAGGTGATGTGTATAATTCATGAGACCTCAGTATTAGGGTAGCTGAAGGGAATGTACATACATACATACATACATATATACACACACACACACACACACACACACATATATATGTATATGTATATATATATACATACACACACACACATATATATATATACACACACATATACATATACACACACACATATATACATAGACAGAGGGCATAGGGTGAGTTGAATATGAAGGGATGATATCTAAAAAAATAAAATCAAAGGGATGAGAGAGGGATATATTGAGAGAGGGAGAAAGGGAGAGATAGAATGGGGTAAATTATCTCGCATAAAAGTGGCAAGAAATAGCAGTTCTATTGGGAGGGAAGAGGGGGCAGGTGAGGGGGAATGAGTGAATCTTGCTCTCGTCAGAACTGACCTGAGGAGGGAATACCATACACACTCAATTGGATATCTTACCCCACAGGAAAGAAGGAGGAAGGAAATCAAAAAGGGGGGAACAATAGAAGGGAGGGCAGATAGGGGGAGGAGGTAATCAAAAGCAAACACTTTTGAAAAGGGACAGGGGAAGAGAGAAAATTGGATAAAGGGGGATAGGACAGGAAGGAGCAAAACATAGTTAGTCTTTCACAACATGAGTATTGTGGGAGGGTTTTGCATAATGATACGCATGTGGCCTATGTTGAATTGCTTGCCTTCTTAGGGAGGGTGAGTGGGGAGGGAAGAGGGGAGAGAATTTGGAACTCAAAGTTTTAAAAGAAGATGTTCAAAAAAAAGTTTTTGCATGCAACTAGGAAATAAGATACACAGGCAATGGGGCATAGAAATCTATCTTGCCCTACAAGAAAGTAAGGGAAAAGGGGATGGAGGGGAGTGGGGTGACAGAGACGAGAGCTGACTGGGGAACGGGGCAATCAGAATATATGCTATTCTGGAGTGGTGGAGAGGGTAGAAATGGGGAGAAAATTTTTAATTCAAACTCTTGTGAAAATTAATGCTGCAAACTAAAAATAATAAATAAATAATGAAAAACAAACTTTGAAACATTTAAGAATTCTGATCAAAGAATGGACAGTCATATTCCAGAGGACCTATGAAGAAACGTATTACACATCTCCTCACGGATAGGTGAGGGAACAAGGCACGGAGACATACATGAAGGGCCCCAGGAGGGCATGACCACTGTGTGGCTTCATTTTGTTTGGCCATGCTAACTTGCGGGGAGGGGAGGTTGTCCCTCTTGCTTTCTCTTTGGTGGGGGGGTGGAGAGTTTCTAAGGGGGTTTAACAATAGTGATGCCAGGAAAAAAAGGGGCCCCACTGTAGCATTTTTTTAATGCACAGAAGAGAACGGAAGTTGAAAAAAGGAAGCAGTCAAGCAGATCAGTTTTGAAAATAACACGTACAAATTTTTTAAAGTAAATGATATAAAATGGAGATTCATGGTTGCACATAGGACCCACTTTTTGTCTTCTGTTGTGTATATGGAAATGCTCCCTTTTGGTGTTTAAGTTCAGAATAAAAAATAAAGCTAATTTTTAAAAGAAGAATATCGCAACAATACAAAGAACCAATCTGATCCAAAGAAGAGAAACAAGAAGATACCTCTACCTACTGCTCTGCAGAAGCGGGAGTGGCTCATAGGTAGGGAACACGGCATAGTTAAATTTTTTTATGTATGGATTGATTTTGCTTATTTTTTTCTCTTCTTCCTCTTTTTTAAAAAAAATCTGTATTATAAGGGATGGCTCCCTGGGGAGAAGGAATGCAGGGGGAAATGAAAAAGTCAATAAAAATATATTTTAAAAAATATTAACTCCTAACACATCCCTATTACCTCTAGAGTCAAATACAAATCCCACTCTTTGGCATTTAAGGTCCTTTCACAATCTAGGTTATCTTTCTTGCCTTACTATATGTGCCTCACCCCCCTTTGCACATTCTTTGGACTAGTCACAATAAACCTTCTTTTTCATCTCCACAAACTACCTCCAACCTCAGTGACTTTGCATAGGCTGTGCCCCATGCCTAGAACATGCTTCTTCCTTCTCCAAGAATTCCTGGTTTTCTTCACAGCTCCACTAAAAGCAAGCTCAACAGGAAAGCTCTCCAGATTCTTTCCCACCTCCCCCAGACTGCTGGTCTTGTCATGATGTCCAATATACATATGTATTCTGTAACACACATACCTGTCTTACCCCCCAGGGCTAACTCCTTGAAGGCAGGGCCTAGTCCATGTCTATCTTTGTATCCCCAGAGCCTGACACCAAGCAGGAGTTTCATCAGTGTTTGATTGACTGACTGTTAGAGAATTAAAAAGACGTTTCCAATGTACACTTTTTAAATTAGCATTTTTTTCTTTGACACCTACCGTCATCATCTTTGTTTTCCAGGGGAACGCTCCAGGCGATCAGATTTCTTGCCGTGCGACCCTCTTCTGCAACAATTCTCCTCACTTTGTCATGGCTATTGGAACGCTGAAAGGAGGCCTAAATACAAGAAAAATGGTAAGTTTACTTCAGGTAAATATAGGTATTTGACAGTCTACATGTTTTCTCAAAAGAGAGACTGTAAAACCTTACTGGGAAACCAGCAGAAATCAAGAAACAGCTTCCAATGTCAGTCCTCCTGCCAGGCAGCTTCACAACTTTCTGCAAAAAGAAATGCTACGATTCTAAGCTAATTTAAAGTTTAGTTATACTTTTTGTAAGGAAATGCCATTTTATTATTTTACAGGAATATACAAACTGAAGTCAGATAAAATGTTGTCAAAAAATAAATAATTCCTCCCATCCCATTTAAGAACGAGTAGAAAGTAAGCACCACCATGAAAGCAAGTACTGTTTTTCATTTTCTCATTCTATCCTTAGCACCCAGAACCTTGCACATAATACACGCCTAATAAATACTTGAATTGATCTGCGAAAATATAATCTGTAATGGTATTAAGCAGAATTATATTTTTCCATATAGAAAATAAATGCTGTTTAAAAGGAAGTATTCTTAACATGCTAAATATTTCCCTTATAATCTTATTCACATTATTTTTTAATTTTCTCCTTATTACTAATGTCTACTTTGGCCCAGGAGGATGTCCCAAAAGTCTTGGAGTAGTTTTAAACTTTAATAGCTTAAAAGCTATATTAATATATAAATTAAGCTATAATTATCTAAATTAAGGTTTATATAGCTTTATTAAAAACTTGAGGGGCATTTAGGGGACATAGTAAGTAGAGCACCGGCCCTGGAGTCAGGAGGACCTGAGCTCAGATCTGGTCTCAGACACTCAACACACTCACTAGCTGTGTGACCTTGGGCAAGTCACTTAACCCCAATTGCCCTGCCTTCCTCCCTCCAAAAGAAAAAATAAATAAAATATTAAAAACGTGAATGGCTTAAAACTGCTCCACATTTGAGGAAGCCCTGTATTAATGCCTACTTGACTGACAAATTCTAGGGAGTTGCCTGAGCTACAAAGAGGTCAGTTAAATGATTTGTCCAGGGACACACATGTCAGAGGTAGGATTTGGAACCTAGTCTTCCTGACTCAAAGCCCAGCACAATCCATTACTGGTGTCTTGCGTATGTGTATGCAGAGTTAAACAGAGATACAGATAGAGTTATTTAGAGATATACAAAATTAGTGGCATCATTAATGATTAATTGTCTTAACATTATCATAGATTAATCACGGGTTTGGAACAGAAAAGGACCTCAGAGGTCATCTGATCTATAACCTCAGATTTACAGATGAGGAAACTGAGGCCTGGAGAGGTTAAGTGTATTGCCCAAAGTCACAAAAATAATAAATGTCAGAATCAATTTCTGAACTCATCATCTGACTCCAAATTCAGGCCTTTCCCATTATACTGCACAGACTCATACTTAAACCATCCTCTAACTTTTATACCTGGAATCACTATAGACATACTGCATACAATTTACTGTGTAAATGCTATTTTAACAAACTGTACTAGACCTTCATGTCACAGTGACTCACTGTCAAACATGATATTCTTAAAAAAACAAATGTGGAACTAACAGTGCCATCGAAAAGTTTTATTTGACTTTTCACAAAAACTCTGATTCTGCATTGCCATGTGGGTATTTTTTACTCCAGAATGACCCTGTTTTGTTTCAGTAGCAACGGTAGAGATCACTCCGACAAAATCTACCAAATAATTCCCTATGAGACTTTGGTTGTAATCGCATCCCACTAACACAGCCCCTGGACACAGGGATCTTACTAGTCTATCATCTGAGGTCTTGAGGAATGCAGAGAGGAGGGGACAAAAGTACCACCTGGAAGACCCAACAGGATCCACAGGAAAGGAGTGGCCAGCTCAGTGGATGCAGACCACGTCCAATCAGGGAGATTTTCTTGGTCTTCAGGAAGTAGGAGAACAGAAAAGGTCAAAGGCCAAGACAGATCAGGATTCTTGGGCCCTCTCCTGAACAGGAAATTAAGTATTAAGAGAAAAAGAAATCCCAGCATTTTGATGGCACAGAACTTAAGGATCTGACTAAAGCAACTTTCAGTTTGAGAAGAAATTTTCCAATGCTTTACCTCAAACCAAAAGCACTTTTCCAAAGCATGAAAAAAGTCCTTCATCCATCTCAGAATGAGAGTTCTTTAGAAGTCCTCAGAAATGGTCTGTAATGTTAAACAACTAAAAATTAAGTGCCCTTCATAATACCTAATCTACTGAGCTAGAAAATGACTAATAATGTCTGCAATGTACACAGAGGATTTACCTCATACTTCTAAACATGTATCTTTATTTTACAGTTCACAACTGGTTGAAACATATCACAGAATCTTTTTCTATAATGAATGGAGTGCACATATAATAATTAGAACATAATGAAGAGGGCTCCCAGAGACAAGATGTATCTGACTTTACAAAACAGATGTGTTTCTGAAAATTTACATGTAAAATAAAGCATTTTAAACGCAGAAGGGGAAATGCTATGTTTTCTTTTGTAAACTGAAGAACACTTTTGTAACAGAAATAATCATCCTCGAATTCATATTTCACGATTCAGATTTTTATCTCAGTTTTATCAATACAGGTCACACCCATACACATCTAAAGAAATCAAGTTATAAAGACTGCAAATTATTGTCAACATAATTAACTTCAGTGAATAATTATACTAAATCAATCGAGAAATTATTCAATTAGCTACTAAAACCTTAACAAAGTTTTTTTTAAAAAAAGCATAATTTTGTGGATGTAGTCATTTGAACACACAAATTTAATACACAAGAAAACTTTACAAATGAAAACTTTTAGAGAATGCTTTACTTTTATAATTATTAATCTATTTAATTTTAATGTTTTCATCAAAATCCATTTTTAAAACTTCTATAACAAATAATTTCTTGGAATAAAAGGTTTTATAATAACTTATAGAACAAAATATGAGAACTATAAATCAACAAATATTTATAGGGTACCTATTCTGTAAAAGGCTCTCTTTGGAAGACATACAAAGTATAAAAGTTGATGCCTGCCCTATGAGAACCTACAATCCAACTGTGGAGATAGGGAATAAACATGTCTCCTGTTCATTATAATTCTTCTATGCATCATGACTAACGTGAAAATGTCTTTAACAGGAATGGATGTGTAGAGCCCATATCAGATTGCATGCCATCTTAAGGAGGAAGGGGGAGAAAATTTAAAGCTTATGGAAGTGAATGTTGAAAACTAAAAATAAATAAATAAATTGAAAAAAACACGTAAAAACATAAACATAAGATGTGTATAATAATGAAGACAACAATATAAGAGACATCAACAAGTATTTCATGATGAATTGCCAAGTGCGTATGTGAATGGACAATGAGTACTATGAGTTCAGAAGAGGGTAAAAAGTAGGCTGCAGCCAGGTGTGCTAGGCCAGGTGTATAGTCCCTACTGCTAAGAAGACTGAAACTAGTAGATTGCTTGAGTTCAAGAGTTCTGAGCTACAGCAGCACGAAAATCAATTGGTATCCAACCACACTAAGCTCTGCGCCAATATGGCGAACACACGAGAAGTAGAAGGCCACCGGACTGCCTTAGAAGGGATGAACGAGCTAGCTTAGGTTAGGAAAATTAAGCATTTAGAGTTAGGGTTATGCGCTTCCATACCAATTATTATTGGGATCTGGCCTGGATTGGGATCCGGACTGTGAGAGGCTACTGCATTTCCAGAGTGGGAGATAAGGAGACCTAGTCCATCCTGTCCTAACTTCACCCTCTGACCCCCATCCCCAGCAGAAAAGAGGGGCACCGTGGCCTGAGCCAGCTTTATGGAGTGGCTTGAGGTTGGCCCTGAAGAATTAGAAACTGGAACTGAGGCTCCAAGTACAGGAAGGATTTGGCTAAAAAGAGAAGGAAGAAAGGAATTTCAGGTAAGGAAAATGCCATCATCCATAATTAAATGAAAGAAACAAACAACTAGGGCAGGTATAGAGTACCTCCATTAGGAAAACATGGCATGTAAAATGACCTTATTCTGTCGTGTTTCTACTATGTGCCCTCTGCTTAGACAAATGCCAAATGTCAGCAAATTAAAATAAACATGTAAAATGATTCCATGTATGTGTAACTGCCATAGAAAAATTATGCCGTGTTTGTTACATTTGGCGAACACTTTCCCATCCCAAATTTCAGAAACGTATAAATTGTGACCGTTTCTGAGACCTTTATATTCTCTCAAGTCACACACACATCGCTTGGTTACTTTATTTTCCATCCCTATGTGCTAATAGCTTACTCATGCTTGAAGGTTCAAATTCTACCTCTTCAATCAGCTGGTCAGTTATAAACATTTATTAAGTACCTACTATGTTCCAAGTACTGAGCTAAGTGCCAGGCATACAAAGAAAGGTATAAGAAAGTCCCTGATCTCAAGGAGCTCCCTAATGGGGGAAGACAGCATGCAGATTACTTAGTACAAAAAATTATATACAGAATACGTTGGCCTTAATTAACCCAGGGAAGACCCCAGAATCAAGGGGGACTGAGAAAGGCCTCCTGTAGAATGGGGAAGCCTGTGGTGGTGCATTCCAGGCAGGAGGGACAGCCACTGACAATGCCCAGTCAGAAGGCAGTGTCTTATCTGAGGAACACCAAGATGTCAGTGTCACTAGATGCACAGACAAATAGGGCTGGGGGTGTTGTGAGGTGCAGAAAGGCTGAAAAGGTTGGGGGAGGGTTTTAGAGAGGACTTTGAACATGAAACAGGAAAGGAACTGGAGGTAAATATCACAGACAGCCTACTTAAAAAGTTTAGCCTCAAAAGGGAAGAGAGATATGGGCTAACAGCCAATGGGGACAGGGAGATCAAGAGAGCTTTCTGAGGCTGAAAGAGACATGAGCATGTTTGTAAGCAGTCAGGCCTCAGCCACAGGCAGGGAGAGATTGAAGATAAGTGAGAGGGTGGGGATGATAGAGATGTGATGGGATGGGATGGCTTGGGCAGGGGTGCAAGTTGGAGATGATGGCAGAAGGCACCTGGATGATATGAGAGAAGGGAAAAGAGGGAAGTCTCTGTAAATGACCAATGTTTTTCAATAAAATGTGAGAGCAAGTTCTTAGCTGAGGTGGGGAGGGGAGGGGCTGTCATGGAAGGTCTGAGACATGATAAAGAAGGTTTCATAAGAGCCACTGTGGTTAGCAGGATAGTGAGCTAATTAGGAAGGTGTAAAAAGAATGACCTTGATGTCATCAAGGTCCAGTTAATTCGTAGGGGAATTGGTGATATTCTCCAGTTTTGTTCAGCAGCCCATGTACAGGACTGATAGTGTTAGATGGTGGGAGTGATCTGGGGCTGAGGTTTACCAGAGAAAGATCTGTGATATGATAAGGGAGGAATCTAGGGGCTCAGGAGAATACGAAACTGTTGAATAGAACTGGTTTATCAAGGGGCCCAGACAGAGGAGTGAGGAGAGTGCAAGGGTGGCGACCCAGGAAAGAAATGAGTAGTGACAAAGAACAAAGCAGAGGGAAAGGTGGAATGGCATAGATGGTTGTTGCTATGCAGTCTTTTCAGTTGTGTCCGACTCTTCATGAACCTATCTGGGGTATTCTTGGCAAAGATATTGGAGTGGTTTGCCATTTTCTTCTCCAGCAAATTTTTACAGATGAGTAAACTGAGGCAGTGAAGCAACTTGCCCAAGATCACACAGCTAGTAAGTGTTTGAGGCCAGCTTTGAACTCAGGTCTTCCTGACTCCAGGCCTGGCACTCTATCTACTGCGCCACCTAGCAGCCCCTGCAATAGCCTGGGATCAGAGAGAGGCATGTACATAGAGACAGTACATGTGGGTAACAGCAAGATCAAAGATTTGACTGTCTTTGTGTGTAGCTAAGATGGGATGGAGGAACAGCTCATGTGAAGTGAGTAAACTGAGAACCTCGGGGATTTGAAGGACCGTCCATACATATGTCTCCTATATAAAGGCAGGAGCTGAGGGGGAAAGACTGTGAGCCTGGCACTGAATTCACTGAGGAAGGAAGAGGAATGACTTAGAGGTCAGCAGCCAAGAGCTCTCAGAATCTTGGCAAGGTCGCAGACAGGGATCGAGGGAACCTCCAAGGAGGAGAGGTTATGGAATGATGGAGGGAGAGAGAGCCTGGAAGTGGCAACAGAGGGCAGGAAATAGTCACCTTTCCCACGGCGAAGTGAGTGGAGGCAAACTGTGAGAGTACAGCTGGAGCTGGAAAGGGAGACCAATGAGGCTGTGCCATGGGCTCACTGAGACTCTCTGAAGGTGAACAAAGTGGGAAAAGAAAAGATTTAGAAGAAAGAAAGTTTGTTGACTTAGAGAGCACAGTGGAAGATGCCTAGAGGGGGAGGGCAGTGGGAGACTAGGAAGGGGGCTTGAAATGATGCGGAAGGCTCAGAATCATTGGGATAGGGAGGCAGGAGGCAGCTTGGTAATCACTGCGCAATGATTTTAGGTGTACAGTTTTCACTTTATGGAAGTGGACCATTCCACAGACCTCTACGTAAAACTACATAAGCCCTCAGGGGTGGAGAAGGAAGGGAGAGAAGGGAAGCAGGAATGAAGTTGAGCACCCAGAGGGTAGGGGGTCAGCATACGGTTCAAGGACACCTGGGGGCTAGGAACAGAGAAGCAAGAGGACCCAGGGATGAGGCCAGCCATGGGGGAACCTGGCCAGAACCAAGGAGAACACTGGGGGGAAGGGAGGCAGACATGTGGGGGCTGAACACAGGCACAGAAGAGGATAGGATACCTGCAGGCTGGGGACAGATATGTGATACCCAAGCTTGGACTCATAGAAGACAGGCACACAGGCAGGGCACAAGAGCAGGTGGGCAGAGTGGGGCAAAGGTCTCTGCTCTGTGCTCAAGGTCTCAAGGCAAGCCCCTGGCAGTACTGGTGGTTTCTCCATGGTAGGGTATGCACTCTGTTGCATTCACTTGGAGGTTTTCTTTTGGGTTTTTGGAGCGGTGGGAGTGGGGAAGAAGATTGCAGAGCTCCTGGTGAGAAGCAGGAGGAGAGAGAGAGAGAGAGCTCAACAAGCCCCCACAATACTGTAAAGTTATCAAAGGTGTTTTTTTGGGAATGCAGATTTCTTTCACAATGTTTTACATTTACTTAAAACAACAACTGTCATCACTGTAAAAGCACCTAGGCGTTTGGCCTCAGGGTAGATTCCTCTTAGGGCCACAGGCAGCTCAGGTGAGGGAGGGGTGTTCAGAGTGGAAGCAATGGCCTTACTCCCCTTCCCCCAAAGCATGAGCTGAGGCTGGAGACTCAGGGCCTTTCTTCTCTTCCCTGAAAACTGAAGCTTCTGGTACTTGACAGAAGGTTGTTTTTCCTCTTTCATTAGGAAGAAGACGACCAGGCAGGAAACCTGGCAGCGATGGAATGGCATTTTCTACCCTTACCTCAAAGGCAAGAGCCTGGTGCAAGACAGAACAGCAGTTCTCCCTTCCCTGGGAGGCTGGAGACCCCTCATTAGTGGTCTAAGGCTCCTCTAACATGAAGGCATCCCTCACTCATTTAGCTCACTGCATTTTCTACTCTTTGTATATACTTATATTCTAAATATATGTCTCATCTCATCTGACTAGGCTAGAATCTCCTTGAGGGCACAGAATCTTTCTTATCGCTGTATCTCCCCCAGTGAAATGCATACAGTAGACACTTAACATTTGTTGAAGGAAACAATTACTCTGCCCTTAACTTGCATGTCCAACCTGTACCCATTTACCAAACTCTTTGGGCTTTTCCTACTATCTATCAATAGTTACTGACTACCTAGAGCCACTCTGTACATCCCAGTTCTGTGAACATTTCTGAACTAACTGCCTCCTGAGCCAACTCAGGTCTGACACTGCCCAGGAATTCTTACTAATCTATGCTGACTTCTACCTACCAATCACATGGGTGATCTATATAAATATCCTTGAGAACTCTATCTCCTAGACATTTTAAGAAAGAGTTAGATAAGTCTACATAGGTGAAGTGGATAATAATTTGCCTCAACTTTCCATTTGTTACCAGATGGAACCCACTGTCTAATAATTAGGAAAAATTTTACACCCAAAAAATCTTACACCCAATGACTGGGTTACAACCAGTGACTCAACTTTAAGTTACTACCCCAAAGCCAGCTAGGTGGTGCAGTGGGTACAGAGCCAGACCTGGAGTCGGGAAGTTCAAATCCAACCTCAGACACTCACTAGCTAGCGGTGTGACTCTGGGCAAGCCACTTAACCTCTATTTGCCTCAGTTTCCTTATCACTAAAATGGGGATAATAATGGTACCTGCCTGCCAGGACTGTTGTGAGGATCAAATGAGATAATTATCATAAAGGCTTAGCCCAGTGCCTGGCACTTGTGAATGCTGTTGCTCTCACTTAAAACTCACCTTCCCGCCTTTAACTCCTTAGCTCCATTACATTGAACCATTTCAGTTTCCATGCACAGAAAAAAATTAAAACAAAAAACTACTGGCAGTTTGTATTTTTTAATAGAAAGTTCCAATTTTTATGATCAACTTTTTCTTTTATTCCTATTTCCAACATTTCACATGCAGTAACATTATAGTTACTGGTTTTATCACAATGTTTGAAGAGCAAGCGTTTCATAATATAAACCCCACTTCTTTTTAAAGTCCACACACATATTGTGTGCACTTATTTCAGTAGCACATTCATAAATCCTGCCATTTTTAATAATCTAGTTCTTGTAAAAATGTCAGGAACATCTGAGATATTACAGGTTTAAGCAGTTTTATCTATGTGTAGCAAGATCTGAAATGCGATAAATGAGTTTGAGAAACTATAGATCATTTTGGCTATTTATAACAATAATATTTTCCCCAGGGGTCTTTTTTCAGGGCACCTAAATAGGTCTGTGTATTTTTATACATAGCCAAAGTGCGCCATCTAGTGTCAGGCAGAGAACTTACAGAGCACGCATAAGGTTTTCCAACAAGATATACACACATTAGTGATCAATACATTTATTTGCAGTGAAATTTTTGATGTTACATTGCAGCACACCACTTAAAGAATTCTCTATGCATTTCTGAGAATGATTTGAATTGTAGACTGCGCTTGTTTCTACATTTCCTCTTCATCCTTCCAGGTGAATAGGGTTCCATGTCGTCTTGAAAGAATAACACGTTTTGATGGTTTATGTTCAAATTCATATCTTTACTTCTCTGTAACATTTCCGGTTTGCCACAAAAAAATTTAAAATTACTTGCACTGCTTAAGTATAAGGTGCAACTCCACAGTTTCAATTTCTAGTTTTTACACGTATTACGATTCCTGTGACATCACAATGGCGACAATGTATAGTTTAATATGAGTGAAACAAGATGAATTTAAGCATATCTATAAAATGTTTGTTTCAGACACATGGTCATTAAAATATTTTCAACTTTATATTGTGGAAATCGGTACTATCTATTCAGAAAAATTAACAAAAGTCAATTAACCAGGCCTTCTTAATTCTAGAGTACTAGACCTAGAGTTTCGAAGACCTGGTTAAAATTCCACCTTGGACTGTAGCTGTTCGAACATGGGCAAGCTGCTTAAAGTCTCTAAAAATCTCTCTGAGACAATGTGATAGAAAGGCTATGGTTAGCCTTTTCAAACCTACAAAATCACCACTAACCTACAATTAATCTGGTGACACAAAAACAAGAATGAAATCAAACTTGCTTCCAAGGAACAAACATCCCATTGGAGATACATGCACAAAGTAAGAATGTGCAGAAGAAATGCAGGGTTAATTTGGGGAGAGGGCCTGGCAGGCGAGGGAATCAGGAAAGGCCTCCTGGAAGAGAGGGCACTGGAGCTGAGCAAGGCAGGAAACTCAGATCCTCGAGAAATGGCTCCTAATTACAGGCAGCATCAATATAAAGTGACATCATTCGAGGGAGGGCACAAATGACCAGCGACTGGAATGAAGGGCCAAGGCCAAAGCACAAAGCTGGGAGACAGGGCGTGGTGAGTGAGGAACAGGAAGAAGGCTAGCGAATTGGGGAGGGGAGGGACACATAGCCAAGTCAGAAGTGGGTGGGGGGGGGCCTTTCCTAGTCAGACATAAGTGTCTATTTTATCCTGAGGCCAAAAGAGCCTCTGGAGATTATCGAGACAGGAAGTGACAAGTCCTGAATTTCAGGAAAAATGGCTTTGGCAGCTGCATAGACCAGTGGTGTCAAACTCAAGCAGAACCGATCCTTGGGGGCCGCACGTAGAAAACCACAAGCAAATATTATCTATTTCGTATTGTATTTTTATTTATTTTTAAACATTTCTTGATTATATTTTAATCTAGTTCAGGCCAGGAGTTTTGCTGCCAGAAGTCTGACACCACTAACCCTGAGGATAGACTGAAGTTGGGAAAGACCTGAGGCAGGGAGGCCAATTAGGAGGCTACCAGAGAAGTTGTGAGGTAAAAACAACAAAATTTTGCTATTTATTTGATATGTGATGAGAGAGAGTGAAGACTCAAAGACAGCAATGAGATGGTGAGACTGGGTAAGAGGAAGGATGGTGGGGCACCCCTCAAAAGAAAAAGTATGAAGGGGGAAAGAGGGAGGGAGAAAATTTGGAACAAATATTTTTTAAAAAGTGTTAAAAATTATTTTTACATGTAACTGGGTGAAAATAAAATATTAAATCATAAAAAAATAGTGAAATTCAGAAGAGGGGTGGGATGGGGTAGGGGTGGGGCTGGAATAATGCATTTTGTTTTGAACGTGCTGAGTTTGAGATGCCTAGTGGGTCAACCCATCTGACAGAGCCAATCAGTAACAGAAGATGCAAGACCAGAGCTGAGGGGAGACTGAAGCTCAATCTACAGACTGAGCGGTCATGGGTATAAACAGGATCATTGAGACTGTGGGAGCAGAACCTCTGAGGACAAGCACAGCTAGGAGAAGTGGCCTAGATGATGACAGACAGTTGAGCACAGAGGTCATCCAGGCAGGAAGCAAACTGAGGCATGACAATGTCACATGGTCCAAGAGAGGGGAGAGTCCAGAGGAAGGTGGTCAAGATTAAGAAAGGGCCATCTGATCTGGTCAATAAGTCCAAAGTTCAGGCCAGAAGTAAATGGTTTTAATTTACCTTACCTGGGACAGAATGTAAGGTGTGTCTTTGTACCTTCAGCACCTGGCCTAGAGCCTGGAACCAAGCAGGTGCTTTAATAACAGCTGGCTGATTGACTATTTACATGGAACTTCTCTTCCATTTGGGTTTTCTGAGTAATTTACAGAAAGGGTGATGACATTTATGATTTTTTTTATCCCACTACCTTATAGTGGTAAGCAGGGGTGCACTGGAGAGATCTGGGGCTGAAGTCGGGAAAACTCCGATTCAAATCCAGCCTCAGACTTCTTATCCGAAAAATGGGGATAACAAAAACACCTACTTTCTAGAGTTTTTATGAGAATAAAATAAAATACTTTGCAAACCTTAAAGTTCTAAATCAATGCTAGCTAAATGTTGCAGAAAAACTTGTCTAGATTAATTCTTCATTGCTTCGCAGTGGTTTTCTAAGTAACCCATTGTATTGTCTGAAAATAGAAATAACTTGGCTCCCTCTCTGCCTATACTTATTCGGTCTATTTCTTTTTCTTATTACCTTTCTAGCACTGTCATAATGGAAAACAACGAGTCTTACCTTAATCTGCTCTTACAGGAAAAGCTTTCAGTGTCTCTGTTATAAACTACACCAACTCTTGCTTTTATATACTTTTGATCACACCAAGATTCCTTTTATTCCTATGGTTCACAACTGTTTTTAACATAAACGAGTACTGCACCTTGTTAAAGGCTCTTTCTGCTTCTACTGATACAAACATGATTTTATCACCTACGTTCATGTTGTGTTTATCATTTTCCTAATAGAGCAGCATCCTTGCATTCATGGCACAAAAATGCAACCTGGTCATAGTGATTGTTTTTAATATATTGCTGGTATCCTCTGCTTATATTTTATTTAACATGTTATATTAATATTCATGAGTAATTTTGATCCGTTGTTTTGTTTCTCCATTTTCTCTCTCCCCAGTTTAGGTATCAGTACCATAACTGTCTCATTGGAAAAACTGGTGATGCATCATCTTTCTTTATTACAAAGTTTGTGTAACAAAGAAATTATTTGTTCTTTAAATATTTTATAGAATTCACTTCTAAATTCATGTGTTCTAGGGTTGCTTTCTTTTTCCTTTGGGAGATATTTATTCCTAGCACAACTGTTCTTTCTGATAATGAATTGTTTGATAATCTACATTCTGTTGCATTAATCCAGGTAATTTACATTTTATAATTATTCAACCACTTATTTTATTTAAATTTTCAGTTTTGTTGGCATACAACTGGTTATAATATTTTCTTATAATTTTGTTTTCTCTCTATTTGTTACCAGTTCCTCAATTATGATTTTAGCAATTTGGTTTTCCTCTCTTTTTCATTTTTAAATCAAATGAGCTGATGTATTATCTATCTTACTGGTCTTATAACTTGGTATTGATTTTTATTTCGGGGCAGCCATTTTCCAACCTGCAAAATGAGGATGTTGGAATAGATGACCTCAAAGGTCGTTTCTGGCTCTAAATCTACAACACTATGATCTCTACTCTTACAAGGCAAAGGTCTGACTGCACAAAGACGGCGGATGTGGAAATGACTCCCCACGATGGGAAGGCGTTGTTCCTTATCTCTTAAGATGTAATCGATTTCATTATTTGTTGTTTGCCATTTCAAGCATCCCCCAACTGTCCTCTTGAAAAAAGAACTCATGGCATGTAGGTACAAGGCTTCTTTGCAATCTGTAAACCTTTAGCCTCTTACATTTCTTGATCCCAGATATATTTTCAGTCATCCTCCCCACCTTACCTTTCCATTAAAGTTTCCAAGGACAAAAGGATATAGTAATTAAACTGGGAAGGTCTCACTGAGTTGTCTGTAGCATCTCTATACCTCCTCATCCTCACTAGCAGTAACTACCTTCAGGAGGCAGCTTACAAAATGTCATCGTAAACAATGCAATACTAGATGACTGAGAGTGCCATAAAACTAGGTTTCTTTTTGCCTCTGGACATGCAATTCAGTGAAATGAATATTAAGCGTGTTTGACACTGAGGATACCCAAGGACAAACGAAGCAGCCAGTGCCTCCTCTCCACCAGGATACAATAAAACCAGCTCTAACTACTCCTTTACCTGCCATTGTGGAGGGCCAGCTCTCCTCCCATTCAGCTACAACCTCCATTTTTCTTCAAACTTTCTAAGATTCACTTCCTCCAACAGTTTGTTGGCCCATTCAGGCGAGTTGGCCAAGGATCTCCCACGGAGGATGCCAGCAGAAGAGCTACTGCTTCTGTGCAACCTGAAATCGCCGTCACTTTTAGTACTTTCTGCTCACCCCCACTCCACCTCCACTACTTTCACTGAGGGTCATTTTGTATTTTTCATTATTTTACACGTTGCCACAGCCAGATAATTCATCCCCCAATGGCCAGACTACTAACAATGAACTGTTCCTTACATATTTAGCCAGGCTGGTCCTCAGGAGGCAGAGAGTCTCTCGCTGAGACCATACTCATCATATCCTTTCCAGCACAATAGAACCTGTCCAAAAGGAATTCTATTTTCCCTTCTGAACCCACTGCTCCTCTAAACTGTCTGGTTTCCTTCCAGGATGCTGCCATCTCCCCAGTGACCAAGGCTGACAACTGTGAGGATGTCTTCCCTCTCCCTCAACCCCAAAGCAGATTAGCTACCATTCGTCAATCCTACGTCTGTGTCCTCCCCTTACTGCTACTCACATGGCTCTAGTTCAAGCCCTCATCACCTACACGACTGTACGACCCCTTCCAGTGCCTTCTCCACAAAGATAATCTTGCTTAGGCACAGGTCTATTCACATCATTACCTACTTAAAAATCTGCTATTCCTTCTTAGATAAAATACAAACTCCTTAGTTTGGAATTTAAGGCCCTCACAACCTGACTCCAACCTACTTTACTCCTCTCCATGATTTCATCTGGAACAACGGGAAGAGCACCGGATTTGGAATCAGATGACCTCAGTTCAAATTCAAACTCTCTTACTTAAAAGTGATGTGAGTTCTCTCCTCTCTGAGATTCCTTATTTGTAAATGAGGGGGCTGGTCTAGATCAGAGGTGTCAAACACAAAATGTAACTCGGAAATGTTTAACAAACAAAAATAAAATAGGACAAAGAAATAATCACATGTAGTTTTCTAAGTCACTATGCCACTAACCCACAGGGATCCTTAGGTATGGTTTAGTGGCCTCTTACTAACTGAATTTGACATCATTGGTCTAGAAGACCTCGAAGGTCCCTTCTCAACTCAAAATCTAGGTTCCTACAAACTCTCCATTTTAGCCCAACTGGACTAATAGCTGCCTTTTGAATCTGAGATCCCATCCTCTACTTCTGTACTGTCCATGCCTGAAATATACTTTTTCCTCATCAAATTCTGAGAAGCTGCTCAACTTAGGTACCACTTCCTCCATGAAGGCTTCACTAGTCTCCATCTCCTCCACTTGTTAGAACTCTGTCCCTTAACAAATTACATGCTAAATCCCATACCCCCATCGTGTGCCTAATGAGATACTGCTGGGGGCCTTCACGCTTTCCTTCAAGTATTACTACAGTGTACCAGTTCTGGCTGTGCAAAAACAAAATGGACTGTCTCATGAGCGAATGAATTACCCACCACTAGCTTTCAAGGAGAGGGAAGAGAACAAACTGCTAGGGACCTAAAGACTCTCTCACAGAAGAAATGCCTGCACTGGGAAGGTGTTTGGACCACTTTACCAAGGCGCCTCTCAACTTCTAAGATTCTACCTCATCTACCACAGTCTGAACAGCCTAGTATGTAACAGGCCATCTAGCTTACTGCTGAAAAGGATAAAAACCTAAAATGAAAAGGTGACCAGAAAGCCCACCATCAAAGAAGAGTTCAACAATCTAGGATCCAAAGTCCTTGCCTGGTAATATGTAGAGAAAAGCCTGGGAAACGGACACAAGAAGGCAGCTACCACTTTTGAGTATGTAATATGGTCCTGTCCATCTTCTTCCAAACCAGAGTTTCACGAGAAACAAAGTGGAATAATAAAAAGGCCAAAGGAGCAAGATAATCGAGTGCAGAGAGGGGAATGAAGTGTAAGAAGACTGCAAAGTCAGGAAGGGTCCAGTTCTAAAGAGATTTAAATGCCAAACAGAGAAATTTTTATTTGATCCTGGAGCTCACTAGCAGAGGGGTGACATACTCAGGCCTATATGTTAGAAAAATCAGGTTGGCAGTGAAGTGGATGACGGAGGAGCAGGGAAGAGACTCGAGGCTGGGAGGTCAATTAGGAGGCGACTGCAATAGCCCCGGCAAGAGATGATGAGAGCCTGCATCAGTGATGTGACTACATGAGTGGAGAGCAGGGAACATAATAGGAGATGAGCTGAAGGAAGAAATAACAAGTCTTGGCAACAAATGTGATACGTGGAGTGTGACCCTGGGGTTGTGAGCCTGCGTGACTGGGAACACCTCAGCAGTATGCTCAAAAGTAATAGAGAAGTCTAAGAGACGGGGAAGTTTGAGGGAAAAGATAATGAGTTCTATTCTGGACATGCTGAATGCAAGTCACCTAGCCAACACCCACACGAAACAGTCCAAATGGCAGCTGGTGAGGCAGAATGAGAGCTAGGGAAGCGTGTAAGGCTAGATATATAAATACGAGAATCACTGGCATAGAGATGATAATTAAACTGTGAGAAATGATGAAGTCACCAAGTGAGAGTAGGGAGTGAAAAGAACCCAGAACAGAGCCTTGGGCCCTCACCCACAGTTCTGGGGAGTAATGTGGATGAGGAGACATGGAAGGAGTGGTCAGACGGGAGAAAACAGGAGACACTAAGGTCATGAAAACCAGAGAGTAGAGTATTTGGGAGGAGAGGGGCAGCCAACAGGATCAGATGGAGCAGTGAGAGCTGAAAAAGCACAAGGAAGGGAAGAAGACCATAAGACTGGGCAATTAAGAGATCACATTCAGGTGAGGGATGAGGTAAGAAGCCATACTGCCAAGGGTTGAGGAGAGAAGTGGAAGCTGTGGGTGAGTGCAGATAGCTTTTTCCAAGAGTTCAGCTAAGAATGGGAGGAGATAAAGGCTGACAGCTTGAGGGGACAGTATGGTCTAGTAAAGATGGGGAAACCAGGGCATGTTTGAAGGCAAAAGGGAAAGAACCATAAGAAAAAGAGAGATTGAAGATAAAAAAGAGGAAATGACTGAGGAGATAATCTGCTGGAAAAAATGGGAGGAGAGAGGAGGAAAAGTTATTTGAGGGGAGACACAGCGCCAGAGCAGGAACAGTGAGAACAGACAAGAAAAAAATGACTGAGATAACTTCAAAGCTTAGGAGAGAAAAGGAAGGGAGTTATCTTGAGCACAGAACAGAATGCTAACAATACAAACAAAAGCGATTTATCCCGATTAAGAACGAAGAGGCCGAGCTAAAGAGATCCATGTGATGGCACAAGGAGCTCAGGGACCAGCTAAGACATTTCCAAATAACTGAGAACTATAAAAGAGCCAAGTGCTGCTGTGACTGATTAGGCCCTGCAAGTGATTAACAGACTGACACTGACTTGGAGGGGTCTCCATAGGGCTCTCCCCTGAGCCCTGCTCTGCTCGATATTTTTTATCAATGGCTTAGATGAAGGCAAAGATGGCATGCTTATAACCCGCACACGAACCAGGGATCTTGTTGGATGACAGAATCCAGATGCAAGACGATACAATGGGAAGAAACCATGGGATTAATAAAACAAGATTAAATTTAACAGAAATGAAGGTAAGGTCCCAAGAAGAAAAATGAACAAATTGGGAGAGAGTTCATGTTAAAAAGACTTGAGAGCTGGAGTGGTCTTTCTAAATGCTTGGTATGCGTCAACATTATGATTTGACGGTCAAAAGAGCTAATGCATCACTGCAGGGCACAGCAGACGTTTGCAACGAGAGAGTTTACAGTTTCCCTCACTGTCCCTAAATGGAGTACTGAACTGCGTTTGGACCATAGCGTGGAGAGGACAATAACAAGCTAGAACACATAAACAGGAGATCTAGGGCTAGGCTTTCTATGTGGGTCCCTGAGAGAGCAGTTAGTGGGAAAAGCTCCCAGGGACTACCTGAACAGAATACAGAGTGAGGAGGGTGGGGACAGAAGTGGAGTCTTCCAACAGACTGGGTGACCACTGGAGGTTTGGCCTCTGAAAGCCCTCCCAAGCCAAGCTTCCTGCAAGGAAATTGGTCAATGGAGAGTAACTGACCTTGGGAGGAAATATGCCCCATCCCTGGAGGTATCAAAGTGGAAGTGTGACTGGTTAAGGATCTTTGCAAAAGAGATCCCTGCTTAGGCCTAGCACAGACTGGATGACACCCAAGGTCCTTTCCCACTCTTTGCAATGCTGTGATTCTATGAAGGAACAGGGCTGCGATCTGCACAGCTCCTCATGCTAAACTGAGTCTGGAGCAATTTCCTTCTTCTAGGACTGACTTATCGAAGCAAGAGGAGTTTATACATCTTCTTTCAGTAATTCAAATAGCCCCACTCCCCCCACCCCACCCCACTCCTCTCCTTTTCTCACCTCCCAGGTTCCCCTCAGATGCTACTAGGTTTTAGGCAAATACTTTCCAAGTTAGAATGAGTCAGTCAAAAGGCAATGATTAAGCACCTGTTATGTGTGTGCCTAGCACTATTAAGCACTGGATATACAAAGAAAGGCCAAAAACAGCCCTGCTGTCAAGGTGAACCCAAAGGAGACAACATGCACACACCTACACACAAACCAGCTCTTGCAGAACAAATGGGAGATAACAAAGAGAGGAAAGGCTCTGGAATGAAGGCACCTGGGTAAGGCTTCGTGAAGTAGGTGGGACCGTAGTTCAAGCAGAGCGCACTGTTTACCACACTAAATTCTAACACGAGCTCCCTCAAACCAGGCTTTCATGTCCTCAATTATAAAACAGAGAGAATACTTATACCACCTACCTCACAGGCTTATTGTAGAAAAATGCTTAGAAAGCTACTAAAAAATGAAAATTATAAAACATTTTGCAAGATAAATTTTTATTAAAATTCAATGAAGTAAAATCAGAAAGAAAATTTCCAGTGTGAGACCCCAAAGAATCCAAAAGAGTTCAAATTATTTTGTTTCCCAATCTCTGCAAGATTTCCTCCCTCCACTAAAGTCCTGCTCATGTCAATGAAGTGACCCCGATTTCTCAAATACAAGACCTGGCAAATTCCATTAAGCTAGAATGACTCCAAGCTGGAAAGGTCCAGAGATGAACACTACGTCTACTGTCAGAGGGCAAGTTAAGTTCCAAGAAGCTAATCACCAAGCCAGCCACATCACCAGGAATTTTCCAGGCCCAGCAACTCTAAAAGATCAACTAAGCTGCAAAGGGTCTGCAATCTGTGTCATGCAGGGATTAACCCAACAGGTAAAAATCATGATCTAGTCTTAAGTTTTACAAAGAGATTCTCTCCCACAATTCAAAGTGTATTTTGCACTATGCAGCACCAAAAAAAAAAATTTTAAAGAACAGACTATTTTTTTCTGTCAAGTTAAGAGTTGTTTTTCAGGTAGGCATTTCCACATCTCCTATAGTTTCACTTTCCTTCCCCCGGCCTACCCAGCTCACTTTCTTCTCCTGAGTTTGTCCTATACCCTGTAGACTCCTCCACAGAACTGGGGACTGTTTCTTTCACTCAAATAGCCTTTCTTTCCTCCAAGCTCTCCCAATCCCAGACACCCAGAATAGAAAGAAGAGTTTTCAGCTCCTTCCAGAATCACAATGAAGGAAAAGCTTTCCTAAAGAGATGGGGCAGCTTGTTACACCAAAAACAGCACTGAGCTAAGAGTCAGGAGGTCGTGGTCCACGTCACCCACCCAGCAGTAAAGGACAAGAAAACTCACTCCCTTTATTTTTTCACGTGATGATTAAGGTACGAGGAGATGTAGTAGCTGGGCAGTAGACTATTGTCTAAAATCGTTTGCAGCTGGGAATGGAGGATTTGGGAGGAGTGGAACATTAAATATGCTGTCAGGCGGGGTAGATATGCGCTGAGTTTTACCAATATGCTCTTTTTCCTCCTTTTAAAATCTTTGTTACAGATGATAGCTAACGATATAGACAAGAGAGGAAAGCTATATTAGGAAATGTGATGTAGAAACAAAATGTGTCGATAAAAATAAGACATAATTTAAAATAAAAAAACCTGTAACCTCTATGGCTTTTTTCAGCAACTGACCCTGAGCAATGTAAGGGATGATGAGGCAGAAATCACACGCATGTAGAAGAATTTTAGGGTCAGCAAGTTATTGTTAGCTTCCCAGTTTGGTCAGGAAGGATGTGATACTGCTTAAAAATCAACCAATATGCTAAAGCCAGGGCACTGAAGTGCAGTGGAGCCAAAGCTTTCAGGGAGAGAAGTCATTCCAGGCACAAGACAAAGAGGGCCACCACACGTTTGTGAAGGCATCTAGTCATCATGGCAAATCTCACAAAGTCAAAGGGACAGACTAAACCTTCAGACAGATCTCAGGGGGAGCCAGTGGTGATCAGGTAACTTTCGGAAACATTGAGTATGCTTGTTTCATAGAGATATAGATAAATGCGCGCACATATACATATATACACCTATGTGTCTATACAAATACATAAATGTATCATGTAACTCTATATTATGTGTGTAAATATATACATATACATGTAATCTATTTATACAAACACACATGCATGTAAGTATACCATAACCTTCTTCTTCCCGTGCAAACACACCCTCCCTAAGATTATGTTGGCTCAAGTAGAGGGGACAGGGGGACACTGAAAGAGAAGCTGGCAGTAAGGCTGGGGTTCAGGAAGCTATGGAGAAGGTACAACAGGGAATCCGGCTGAAGACTGGCTCAAAGTTAAAGCTAGTAGAAGAGAGCACAGCAGGACAGGTTGCCCCTTGGGACAGACCAAGCTAGGATCTGCGGACTCCTCAGGGCTGCAGAAAACATCTTCTCACAAGAGAACTGCACTAGTTGATCTCAAGGGTTCCCTCCCAGCAACGTGCCTGTGATGTGCCCGTTCCAGAAAGCTCCCTAGTGAGAATGTTGGCTGGGAACCACAGTGAATGCCTTAGGAAGACACTGAACAATATGACAGATTATCGGGCAGCACCGAAGTCCATTATTGTTAACATGCACATTTATTCCACTGATGAGGTGGCCAGGTGCATTTTAACCTTTAAAGTTGCCTACCGTAGAGGGGGTAGCTTTGGAATCTCCAGGAGCCTTCCCTAGTAAACGAGAATGACCAAGAATGAGGAAAGGATAAAGAGAACACAACGAAGACAGTGAGCTATCTTGTTGCACTACGCCCACAGCCTTCCAGGGCCTGTGTCACCAGAGAGGGTGGCAGAAACAGCAGCTGTGACCAGCCCAGAAGAACCTGCCCTCCTGCCTAGAGCTCACTGCATGGCTTCGAATCGACAGCATGCTTTTCTCCAAGAAAGCGCTTTCTGTACAAGCACCCTCGCAACCAGGACAGAAGGCTTTCAAGAACCCTAAGAACAAGGAATTTGTAAGGATCAGTGATGAAGCACCCATAACAAAGCGACAGAAGACATTCTTCACATCTGTAAACATATTTATGTGTGCTAGTGATGCGTGTGTGTGTGTGTGTGTGTGTGTGTGTGTGTGTGTAGCAGCTAAGTGGCACAGGGGACAAGAGATCCAGACTTGAATTTAGGAGGACCTTAGTTCAAATCTGGCCTCAGACACTTACAGCAGTGTGACTCTGGGCAGGTCACCTAACCTCTCTCGACCTCAGCTTCCTCATCAGTAAAATATAAGAGCGCCTATCTCCCAAGGTGCTTGCGAGGATAAAATGAGATAATATTTGGGGGGCGGAGCCAAGATGGCGGCTGGTAAGCAGGAAATAGTCTGAGATCCCTACTGAGACCCTCCAAAAACTTATAAAAAATGGCTCTGAACCAATTCTAGAACGGCAGAACCCACAAAATAGCAGAGGGAAGCAGGGCCCAAGCCCAGGACAGCCTGGGTGGTCTCTGGGTGAGGTCTATCCCACACGGAGCTCGGAGCTGGGAGCTGGGAACGGAGTGGAGCAGAGCCCAGCCTGAGCGGCGTGGACCATCCAGACCAGAAGCCGGGCAGAGGGGGCCCTAGCGCCCTGATTCAGTGAGCTGCGGCAGTTACAAGACTTCTCAACCCGCAAACACCAAAGACTGCGGAGGAGGTTAGTGGGAAAAGCTGCGGGAGTGGAAGGAGTTCGCGGTTCGGCTTCCAGCCCCGGGGGCAGCGGAGGTGGGGCAGCTACAGCTGTTGTTACTTCCAACTCCAGGCCCACCTGGTGGGAGGAATTAAGTGGCAGATCAGAGCAGGAGTGCACAGCCTGCCGAAGATCTAAGCCCAGTTCGGGTTGGGGGTCCTTGGGGAAGGAGCAGTGCTGGTGCGGCAGAGCTGGCACCTCCCCCCCAAACGTGGAACATAGAACTCTGTAATCTACAAGCAGTCATACCCCACTGAAAAACTCAAGGGTCAAGTTAGTTGGCTGGGAATATGGCCAGGCAGCGAAAACATACCCAGATTCAGTCTCAGACTTTGCATTCTTTCTTTGCTGACAAAGAAGACCAAAACATACAGACAGAAGAAATTACTAAAGTCAAAGAGCCTACAACAGAAACCTCCAAGAAAAACAGGAACTGGTCCCAGGCCATGGAAGAGCTCAAAAAAGGAGTTGGAAAAGCAAGTTAGAGAAGTAGAGGAAAAATTGGGAAGAGAAATGAGAAGGATGCGAGAAAACCATGAAAAACAAGTCAATGACTTGCTAAAGGAGACCCAAAAAAATACTGAAAAATACACTGAAGAAAACAACACCTTAAAAAACAGACTAACTCAAATGGCAAAAGAGCTCCAAAAAGCCAATGAGGAGAAGAATGCCTTGAAAGGCAGAATTAGCCAAATGGAAAAGGAGGTCCAAAAGACCACTGAAGAAAATACTACTTTAAAAATGAGATTGGAGCAAGTGGAAGCTAGTGACTTTATGAGAAATCAGGATATTATAAAACAGAACCAAAGGAATGAAAAAATGGAAGACAATGTGAAATATCTCATTGGAAAAACCACTGACCTGGAAAATAGATCCAGGAGAGATAATTTAAAAATTATTGGACTACCTGAAAGCCATGATCAAAAAAAGAGCCTAGATACCATCTTTCAAGAAATTATCAAGGAGAACTGCCCTGATATTCTAGAGCCACAGGGCAAAATAGAAATTGAAAGAATCCATCGATCACCTCCTCAAATAGATCCCAAAAAGAAATCTCCTAGGAATATTGTCGCTAAATTCTAGAGCTCCCAGATCAAGGAGAAAATACTGCAAGCAGCCAGAAAGAAACAATTTGAGTATTGTGGAAACCCAATCAGAATAACCCCAGATCTGGCAGCTTCTACATTAAGAGATCGAAGGGCTTGGAATGCGATATTCCGGAGGTCAATGGAGCTAGGATTAAAACCTAGAATCACCTACCCAGCAAAACTGAGTATCATGTTCCAAGGCAAAATATGGATTTTCAATAAAATAGAGGACTTTCAAGCTTTCTCAGTGAAAAGACCAGAACTGAATAGAAAATTTGACTTTCAAACACAAGAATCAAGAGAAGCATGAAAAGGTAATCAAGAAACGGAAATTGCAAGGGACTTACTAAAGTTGAACTGTTTTGTTCACATTCCTACATGGAAAGATGATGTGTATGATTCATGAGACCTCAGTATTAGGGTAGTTGAAGGGAATATGCATATATATATATGTTTATGTATATATATAAGTGAATGTGTATGTATGTATGTATCTATGTGTATATGTATGCATGTGTATGTATGTATATATATATGTGTGTGTTTTTATATATATATACATATATATATGTAAAAGAGAGAGAGCAGACACAGGGTGAGTTGAAGATGAAGGGACGATATCTAAAAGAAATAAAATGAAATTAAGGGATGAGAGAGCAACATACTGAGAGAGGGAGATAGGGAGAGATAGAATGGGGTGGATTATCTCGCATAAAGGTGGCAAGAGGAAGCAGTTCTGTGGGAGGAGGGGAGAGGGCAGGTGAGGGGGGAATGAGTGAACCTTGCTCTCATCAGATTTGGCCTGAGGAGGGAATACCATACATACTCAGTTGGGTATCTTACCCCACAGTAAAGAAGAGGGAAGATAAAAAAAAAAATAAAAGGGGGGGATGATGGAGGGGAGGGCAGATGGGGGTGGAGGTAATCAAAACAAACACTTTGGAAAGGGGACAGGGTCAAGGGAGAAAATTCAATAAAGCGGGATGGGTTGGGAAGGAGCAAAATGTAGTTAGCCTTTCACAACATGAGTATTATGGAAGGGTTATACATAATGATACATGCGTGGCCTAGGTTGAATTGCTCAACTTCTTAGGGAGGGTGGGTGGAAAGGGAAGAAGGGAGAGAATTTGGAACTCAAAGTTTTAAAAACAGATGTTCAAAAACAAAAAAAAAAAAAGTTTTTGCATGCAACTAAAAAATAAGATACACAGGGAATGGGGCATAGAAATTTATCTTGCCCTACAAAAAAGGAAGGGAAAAGGGGATGAGAGGGGAGGGGGGTGATAGAGGGGAGGGCTGACTGGGGAACAGGGCAACCAGAATATATGCCATCTTGGAGTGGGGGGGAGGGTAGAAATGGGGAGAAAATTTGTAATTCAAACTGCTGTGAAAATCAATGCTGAAAACCAAATATGTTAAATAAATAAATTTAAATAAAAAAAATATTGTTTAAAAAAAATGAGATAATATTTGTAAAGTGTTTTGCAAACCTTAAACTGCTACATAAATGCTATTATTTTAAAATATAATAAAATATTAAAAAATAAATATTTTATGCACAAGCAAACACTTTATCTATTCCTACCATTCTCCCCCACTCTCAAATGTCTATCTACTTTGGCTAGGTTGACTGTCTGGTCTGGAATGGGTGGCTCTGGAGGGGATCTGGTATCAGCCTTAGCCAGACCACAGGCCAAAAGTCCCACAGAGGACACTGGCAAGACAAAGGATGACTAAAGTAGACAAGACTGAACAAGCGTCTCTATTCCAGTTACTTCAAGTACCTTCAAGTTCCTTTGTCTTTCATTTAGTAGTAACAGTCTCAAATCTGTATGATATACATTCTACATATATTTATACATATTTATACACACGCACACATTCACTTAGCGCTCTATCGGTTTCAAAGCACTTGTCCATATCTGACCTCACCTGACCTTCATAACAACCCTATAACACTGGCAATAAAATACTGTCATATGCTCCGCTAAGAAAACCTGACAGGCAATACTACAAACTTACAAAAAGAAGAGATTGGAGGATAATTTTTCTTTATCTTATAAAAGGATTCACATCACAGAATACTTTTAAATAGAAACTTCCCTCGAGTCTCTTTAAAATAGGATTCAGGTCACACAAATGAATACAACCATCTAAAAGTAATCACCACCAACCAATTAATAATATACATTTTGGTTTGCTTATAAAAAGAACTCTGTGAACCAAATAAATTCACTTCTCTTGATTTCGTTACCAAAAAATTAGGTATTTAAGGAGTTTACAAAATGTTCAAGGAATATATCAAGTTTTTAAAAAAGGGCAAGTCATAAAATGTAAATCTAATTTACATGATTTTTAAAAACTGTTATTACTGCCTATAAGAGAGAATGACTTACCATCATTAGATAGTCTTCTTCTACTTCAACAGGCTCACTTATCACATTTTTGGCAGAACCCATGGATTTTGATCTCTGCAATAAAAGGTAGCATCAGTCATTAATGTCATCTTTTTTTTTTAACACATTCGAAATAAAGCAATTATCTTCCAACATTGAAAAACTGTTGAAACTGTTCCACTTGTATGTCAGCAAAAAAAATTATGACTCTTTACATATGTATGTAATGAACATTTCATGGAATTTAAGACATCCCAACAGGCTTTAGAAACCATGGAGTCCAGGCCCCCCATTTTGTAGATGAGGAAACTAAGGCCCAGAGAAACCGAATGACAGCTCATACCACTAGTTTATGGGGAAGCTGGGACTGGAACACTTTTTTCTGATAGTATAGTATTTTACTATACATTTCAATGTTCTTAAAGCAAATGAGAATATTTTCTTTGAAAAATATCCATGCTGAAATTATCAACAATGCCATAAATAACAAAACTGGGTTTTAAAGAAACATGTGCCTGCCCAAAAAGTCACTACCCATACCTTTGACTCAGCAAGGCCACTACTCGGCCCATCCCCTCCAAAGAAAGAACAAGGAGGACCCATATGTACAAACATATAGAGAGCATTTCAAGCTCTTTTTTTGGTGCTCACCAAGAATTAGAAATTAAGGGGGTGTCCATCAACTGGGGAATGGGTAAACAAGTTATGATATATGAATGTGGCAGAATATCATTGTGTTCTGTAAGACCTGGGAAAACTTGTGTGAGCCGATACAGAGTGAAGTAAGCAGAAGCAGGGGAACAATTTATATAACAATGACACTGAAAAGACTGACCACGATTGCAAAAGATGGACGATGAAGCAGGCCACCCACCTGCCGACGTGAAGGGATGGACTCAAGATACAAAATGAGACAGAATTTTTGGACATGGACAATTCAGGAAGATGTTCTGTTTGATCATACAATTTATAACTGTTACAAGGATTTTTCTTTTTTTCTTCAATGGGACTGGAAGGAAGTGGGAAGCAAAGAAAACAATTGCTTGTTAATTGGAAAAATAAAATAAACCTTCAAGAAAAAAAAAAGAAACATGCTACACGCATAACTAAGAAAACTCCTATTGGCAATCAAAAATAGAGACGGGCAAGAACATCCTCTCTTTTCCCTATAGGAATTTGGACAATCAGCCTACGAACAAAAAAAGAAAGCAATTAATACCAAAACTCTCATGATCTTCCCAATAGTCAGTATCGTACATAGGTGACAAGCCCAGGGTTTTCTCCAGGTCTTTCAGATCGGCCATTCTTACTGGTGACCCAAGGGCACAGAAAGCTTGGCACCCTAGGAGCAAGTTTATCATCCATGCTCTCTGATGTTACTAGCAGGACAGGGGGCTCAGATTTTCCATTCTTTCACTCATTAGCTGAGTAAAGGTTTATTACATACAGAGGCACATATACAACACTACTTGTTCGCAAAAAGAAAACAACAGACTAGGTGTCAGGGAACCTGGATTCAAGCCAAAGCTCCAACACTTATTACCAGGATGATCATGAGGGATTTTTTAATTCTCCAAAACTCAAGTTTCCTAATCTGCAAAATGAAACTCCTGCCTTACAGAGCAATCAAAAAGCATCCTCCCAGTCCCCCAGGCTCACAGTTTGGCGTCCTCCTGGACCCCTTCCTCATCTTCCCACCCCACCCCCACCCAATCCGTTGCCAAGGCGGACCTAGTTTACCTTTGTAACATCTGTCACACAGGCCCCCTTCCCTCCAGACATGGTCACCGCCTGGGGCAGGGCCTCACCATCTCACACCTACACCCTGTCAAGAACCTGCTAGTGTGTCTGTCAGCCTCATTCCAGCCCTCGGGGATCTTCTGCCACACAGGGTTCACAAATTCTTCCAAACCTGCTTCCCTGACCTTCCAAGCCCTTTTACACCTCACCAACCCTCCACATAATCTGATCCAGTGGCACAGCTTCCTTGATGTTGTCCCCCCCCCCACTAATCTTTCTTTGCACCCCCAGTGCTTAGCAGAGCCTGGCACACAGCAGGCACTAAATAAATGTTTACTGATTTAGTAAACCCTACGTCACTACATAAATATGTTATTGCAGGTGTGCTGTTGTTGTTATTAATGGAGATAAGACAAGTACACAAAACTAAAACATGAAGAGATGAAAGCGGGAAAGGTGCAAAGTACTAAAAGACTTCAGCAGAAGGAAAATCACTTCTCCAGTTAAAAGTTCTAATGCTCTTAAATTATAACAATCAAGCTTGGTCTCAAAGACAAGAGAGAAGACAGCAGCTCCCCAGTGGCTTCTTTGCAGAAGTGGGGGACTACTGGGGTGGAACACTGCATACACCATGCATTTTTACATGGTGGTTAGTTGTGCTATCTGGTGTTTGCTTTTTTTTTCATCTTTCCTATTCTATGTTATGGGATTGTTCTCTAAGAAGAGAATGGGGGGATGCAATGGGATTTGTAGGTAATTAAAAACAAAAGATAGCAATAAAAATGTATTTTAAAAATATAAAAGCTCTTTGGCAACTGATCTGTGCTGCCCAATCTTGGTACGGGCAGCTCAGGCCCTGGGCACAGTGTCACTTAATGCCTGTTGACCATCTGGGGAGGGCGACCACGGCGGCACAAAAGGCACTCTACTCAATGCTCAAAGCTCAACGCTGGGAGCATAGAGAACGGGTCCAGGCAAGGGCTGGCTTCATATCTTCCGGTACCTCAGCAATCATCTGATGAGAGGGAGCTGTTCAGTTCTGTTACTTTATGATTATCCCCTGAACACTTCAAAGAGGCATGACTTCATCCAGATGGTAGAATCTACTAGCAGACGGTCTCCATGACCCCATGGCCAACACTAGGATGACAGGCCTCCCCAGCCTTCGCTAGACCAGTCCTCAAACGGAAGTCCATCACCAGGCCTGCCAGACTTTACATTCTGCTGTCACAGACTAAAAAGAGCTCCGGATGCCACCACAATGAAGAATTGGGTGGAGGGTGCCTCGAACAATCAGCAAGTATTTAATATGTTCCTACTATGTGCGTGGCACTGTGTCCAGTAATGGGAAAGACTGCCTAAAAAGCATTTCACAATGCCTTGCATGTATAGATGCTTGAAAAAATGGACAGATTGGTCAAAAGCTTGAAAAATGTACTCCTCTATACTCATTTATCAGAGCTTCAAGCAAATGGTGTTTAGCAGACGGTGGGAGGGAGTTTTTTCAGCTTATCATGTCATATGGGAAAACCTTTTCAATAAATCAGTTCCTGCAGTTCCTTTCAAAGTTGTTCCAATCAGGACTATAGGATTTTTTTTCAGTATTTG
This sequence comes from Trichosurus vulpecula, assembly GCF_011100635.1. Lineage (NCBI taxonomy): Eukaryota > Metazoa > Chordata > Mammalia > Diprotodontia > Phalangeridae > Trichosurus > Trichosurus vulpecula. Next base: position 35,459,625 of record NC_050580.1, on the reverse strand, counting down.
TGCATGGGCAGGAGGAAGGGAACAAGCATTTATTAAGCACCTACTATGTGCTAAGCTGTTTGTAGATATTACCTCATTTGACTCTCATAACCACCGTGGGAGGTGAGTACTATTATGAACCCTGTTTCACAGCTGAGGAAAATGAGGTTAAGAAAGGCAAAAAGAGGTTAGTGATGACCTCAATTAGTTAAAAATAAATGGATGAATACTCCCTAAAGTCAGTTAAAACACACAAAGCATATGCCAACCTACTGATAATTGTCTAGGAAGAGAGGTCAGAGTTCACTGCAACCTGGCTGCAATGACACTATTTGCCACTAAGGAATCGTTTATGCAGAAGCCCAGGCAGGAGGAGGAAGAAGGGACAAGCGGCCCCGGCCCCCACCAAGAGCTGGCTCTGCTCTTGCTGGGCTCCCTCTCCCCCTTCAGGCTTCCTGGGACGCGCTGTACAGGCCCGGCTCTGGCTCTGGTCACCCGGGGCCAGCAGCGCCCACCCCCCACCTAGAGCCACAGCTCCCTCCTCCAACGGGCTCCTGGAGGAACCTCCGGGGCAGCCAGGGTGGGGGTGCGGGGGTCTGACAGGACCCTGGGGAATGGTCCATGCACTAAGGCGGGAACCCGGGCTCTGAACCCCGACCCCACAGTGACCGGCTCCCAGACCCTGGGCCGGTCAGTTCTGCTCACATGGCCATGAAGGCTCAGGTGGCCTCCGCGGGGAATGGGGGGCGGGGCTCCCCATCCTACAACGACAAACACAGAGGTTCACTCGTTCCACGAGCACTTATTAAGCACCCAGGGTGGGCAAAGCCCCCAGCGGGGCGCTGGGGAGGCATACCCGAAGAACCCAACGACCCTGACCCACGGGGGCTCACACTCCAAACAGGAAGACAAGGAATTGTAAAACTATGTCTTTGTAGAGGGAAGGAAGCGCCGGGCCTGGAGTCGGACACATCCTAGCCGTGTGACCCTGCGCAAGTCACTTCACCTCCACCTGCCTCAGTTTCCTCATCTGTAAAATGGGGACCATGGCGCTTGGCAAACCTCCGGGTGCTCACGGAGACGGCAGCCTGACCACGGGGCGCTGGGCCGAGGTCAGGGCCAAGGCCAAGGCCGGAGGGCTCTCCTGGACTCCGGGGGCTGCGAGGAAGGGTCCGGATCTCCGGGAGGGCGCGGCCCCCGGGGTCTGACAGGCCGGCCCCCGCCCCGGGGCTCCCCTCCCGCACCCCGGCCAGGCTAGGACCTCCTGGAGGCGCAGGGGCATACACGTGGCACGGACAGCAGCCCACTCCCGCCCCCCCTCGGGGAAGGGGCCTCGCCTCAGGAGGGGCTGGGGGGAGACGCGGAGTGACCCCTCCCTCCGTGCCTCCCCTTCTCGTCTCCCTGTCCCATCTGTCACCCCGCCCCTCGGCCTCGGCCCGGCCCGGGGGTCTTGGGAGAAGAGCCCGGCCCCGCGGCGGGGGCGGGCCCGGGGGGGAGGGGAGCACCCCGCCGCCATCTTGTCCCCTCAGCCGCGGGAGGCTGTCACCGGCCACCTGCCCCGCCCCGCGGCCCCCCGCCCCCGCGCCCCTCCGCCCCCCGCCCCTCTCTGGCCCGCGCGCCCCTGCGGGACACTCACCCGGGACCCGCAGACCGCCCGCCCGCCTGACTGCCAGCCAGGCTGAACGTCCCGGGGCCGCCTCCGAGCGTCCCGCCGGGGTGGGGGCGGGGCGATGATAGGGAGGGGCGGGGCACGGGCGGGGCGCGGGCGGAGCCTCCCGGCGTGCTCACGTGACGTGACCGCAGCGCGCAGGCGCGGCAGCCCTCTGCCGGAGTCTCCAGGGCAGGCTGGCGTGGCGGGCGCTGGGGGCGGGGCGGACTGCGCCTGCGCCCAGGAGCCCCGGGCTGCACTTGGGGCCCACTCTGGCTGGGGTAGCTTCCCGCCTTTCCCTGGGCGGAGTCTGGAACACGTGCCGGGCACAGCACAGAGGGTCCAGGCAGAGAGTAAGGAATAACGGGAGATAGATTAAGGAAGGAGAGCATATCAAGTCAAGGCAGCAAGCACTGATTAAGCCCCTGCTGTGCATCAGGCACTATGCTAAGCGCTGGACACCCACAGACCGAAGTCGAGACTAGATGAACTTACAAGATAGCTTCTAGCTTAGCACGCTGGTCGGCACATAGTAAGCACTTAATAAATGTCCATTGAATTGGATTGACTAGCTCTCGACCTTGTGATATTATGAACGCATGTTTAAAAACATGAAGGGCTAGCCAAAGCAAGATGGTTCCCTGTCATTTACCATCAAATCAATCGACTAATTTTTATTGAAAGTACACTAACCAATAAACTGTGCCTGGTGTCACATGGCATAAAGTTCCTTCCATTTCTAAAATCCTATAAATCTAAGCAACTTAGGTTCCCAAACTGGGAGATATCGCCTCCTGGGGGGCACTGGACCCATGGGGGTACAGTAGTATACTCCAGTGCAACAGGGGGGCATCGAATAAAAATGGGGGGGGAGGTGGCGGAAGCATAAGGAAAGAAGAGAAGAGAAGTAAATTTTGAAAACCCATTTGTACATATTCCATCTGTTGTGCAACAGAGTTAAAGTCAAAGTGATTCCATTATTTTCCAAAAAAAACACAAAGTGCAAGTTATAATGGATCAGCAGTCAAGTCCACCAACAGGTCTTAACAAGCAAGTGTTGGCATTATGGGGAAGTCCAGCGTGCATTAACGAGAGTATGTGTGTGTAATGAGTTGTTTACAATACAATTCTATACAGTCACATGACACAATATTGCACTAGCAAATTTTTCATGCAAGAAAAAACCCCACAAATGTATGATAAATTATTGAATTTAAGATGTATCATGGTTTTTCTTAAAATTTATATATATTTTTGAAATGACACAAATTTTAAAAAAAATCATTAAAAGGTTGGACAAAGTAGATTTCCAGGGGAACACTGAGTAATTTTTTTTAAGAGGGCAGTAGGCCAAATAAGTTTGGGACCCTCCCATCTAAGGGATACAAAGATGTATAGGACTCCACGCTCGATTTCCAAGAGCTTGCAGGATACAGAGAGATAGTATGGAGGAAGCAGATAAAGCACCTGGGGCCCCCATCTGTCCCCCATCTCATTTTAGAGTTGGGGAAGCTAAGGCATGTGGAGGTTAAAGTGACTTGCCCAGAATCACACAGCTACTTAAGCATCTGAAACCTGATCTGAACTCAGGTCTTCCTGATTCCAAGGCCAGCACTCTGTTTATTATACTGTGACTGTTTGATTAGATGCCTCCAAGACTCAATCTGGAGGTTGAGTACCTAGAGAAATTATTATTTTCCTATTGTTAATAACCAATTATTCACAGGTTGGTTATTAGCAGAGTTTTCTCTCTATTCCCTCATTCAGAAACCAGTCTGAAGGACCTGGCTGACAGTGACATTGGCCTAACCCAGTGGTGGGGAAACATAGGGCCTCAAGGTCACACGCAGCCTTCTAGATCCTTGGGTGAGGTCTTTTGACTGAATCCAAGTTTTACAGAACAAATCCTTTTATTAAGGGGATTTGCTCTGTGAGGTTTGGGTTCAAAGGGTTATACTTGAGAACTGGCCTCAGGCTGAAGGTTCCCCATCCCTTGAACCCTCCAGGAACATTCTTGGGTAGAACCCCACCCAACAGGGAGAGCTTATTTCTGACTAAAGTGTAAAGATAATCTAATCTAGGTGAATTCCCTCCCTAAAACAGCATTAGACTTGAGCTCTCAGCAACCCCTCTGTTGTTCAGTTTAAGTTGTCTGGGTAGAGGTGGATCCCTTTGTCTAGACTGCCTGAGGTAGAATGGTCTGGGTGTAGTACTGAGCTTTTGTCCAGATAGCCGGAGGCAGCTGAGTCTCAAGGAGCCACATTTTCAGCCCAAGGAGCTAAGGCTTTTCGCCCACCCCTTCGTGTTCACCAATCAGGGTTGATCTCAGATTGTGGCAGTGAGGGACACCCACCTTTCTAAAGGTATTTAAGCATTCCAAGATCTCAATGGTTCCTCTTTGGTTTCTGAGAAAAACCACAGGCCATTAATTTATTGATTATTTACTAGCCTAATTAATAAATTGGTTATTATTTACCCCCACACTGTCTCTTGGTCTTTTCTTTCATCTCAGTACATAAAATGTGTTAATTTTTACTAGTCGGCCAGGGAACCCAATTACTTCATTCTATATCAGTTCATATAAGTCTTCCCATGCATCTCTGAATTCTTCATAGGCATTATAATATTCTGTTACATTCATATTACCAAAATTGTTTAGCCCTTCCCCAAAGAAAAGAAATCTACTTTGTTTCCATTCTTTTCTAACACACACCAAAGTAAGGAAGTATGAATATTTGGGAGTATTTGAGAGCTTTCCTGTTATCAGACTTGTTTTAAAACATTTCTTCTCTAGGTTTGCTTCTTCCAGGATCAAAAACCTGAACCCTCCTTGAAAAGGAGGGAAAAGCACAATTAGGCTGTTTCAGCAAAGCAAACATCTGACAGGGGTTAACAAAAGCTCGATTTACAAGTGGCTATAACAAAATTGTGGAGCTATAATGCAAAACTGGTGGTAAATGGAAAGCCCTGGTGGATAGGAAACATCTGAAAAGGAGATGAGAGTAGCTTTTAGGCTTAAGTCTACTGCATTCCTGAATCTGAGGTCATTACCAACATCCCAGAACAGACATTTCTTCCCTGAAGAAGGGGACCTTTAAAATAGAAACATTAGAATGAGTAGTATTGACCTGTCCTTGGGTAAGGACTGACTTTTCATACTTCTGTGGATGACTGGGTCTGATGTGGAGGATTTAAGGAATAGGATTACCTCCGTGGCTTGAGCCCCCAGACCAGAACATCTGGAGTGGAAGAAAATTCTCTATTCTCTGTCTGAGATACAACCAATCAGAGACACATTTTTAATTAAGTAAATTCAAAGTTTCTCTACTTAGAGAGTGAAAAAGACAAAAGGATAGAAATCAATCCTGCCTTTAAAAATCTCTCCTCCCCACCAAGCCATTTTCTACATACAATTTATAGGGTTCAACACCAAAGTTAAAATTCTCTAATAAAAGACATAATTCCACAACAAAACAAAACATAGTTACAAAATTCAGGTAGAATTTCAGGTGACAGTTTTGATTCATCAGAGTAACAGTCACAACTTTTGGTATATCCTGGAAAATCACTCCTAAATCCTTCAATCCCTCTTTAATTACTGCCGCCAAGCTTTCTTCATTGAGTTTGGTCAAAGGCAATTCAAGAGACACTTCTATTAATTAAATTAATCAAAGATATTTTCCTTCTTTTAGTCTGATTCCTACCATCACCACTTCAGGGAACATTTCTTCCTGGATGAAACTTCTCCATTTAGAAACTGATTACATCTTCAATAGGAATGATGTAAAAAGGTTTCAACATGGGGCATTGGTTGGGAATCAGAGTTACAGAAAGACTTATAAGGGTTTCTTGTTTGTTGCGGTTTGGGGTGCTGGGAACCCAGAAATATAAAAGTGCGGGAGATCTGTCTGGAAAGAATTCAAGCACTCAAGCCTTCTTTCAGTCAAAGTAGAAAGGTTTATTTGTAACAGCAATAGTAGCAGGGGAGATTCTTAGGGAATCTACTATTGTATGGCTAATAGAAGCAGGCAAAGTTCTTAGTGAGTCTACAAATTTGATGAGGATAGGGCTGACTCTTACATACAAAAAAAGACTGTGAGAAGATTTGGATGGGATTAAAGAGTGGCAAATAGCCTGGGATGGGCCAGGTGCAACAGATGGGATTAAGGAGTATCAAGTAAGCTAATTAAATAATGGAGGTGGGCTAGAGCGAGCCATATGCTTTAGGTGAGATGCCAGGGACTGGGTTGTTGAAATGTGTGGGAAAATTCAGGGTCTAGGTCCTATCACCCTATCATTGTTCAGATTAGACTAAGGACTACAGACTAAAATGCTATCCTAATACTATTTTGTAATATTGTAATATTTGTAATTGGCAATAATTGTGATATTTGTGACATTGTAATAGTGGCAGCTAGGCAGTCCTGTGGATACAGTGGGGATCAGGAAGACCTGAGTTTAAATTCAGCCTCAGACACTGACTAGCTGTGTGACCCTGGACAAGTCATTTAAACCCCTTTACCTTGTTCCCAAGTTGATAAAGCAGAGGTCATAATAGCACCTTCCACCAAAATGGTTGTTGTGAGGATCAAATGAGGTAAATAATTATAAAGCACTTAGCACAGTGCCTGGCACATAGTATGTGCTATATAAATATTAGCTATTCTTATTAATATATAGATGAAAGAGAGAACATGGGGGGGAGTTTCAGTTAGCTTCCACAACGAAAATCTCTACAATTATTTGAACCCCAAGCTAGCTGGTAAGGTGACATGGCAGCTAGAGTGCCAGACTGGAAGGCAGGAGAACCTGGGATCAAAGTTTCCCTCTCATGCCCATTTTACAGATGAGAAAACTGAGGTTTGGGGTAGTGAAGTGATTTACCCCAATTCACAAAGTTAACGAAGATCTGGGTCAGGATTCAAACCTCTCCTGACATCAACTGTACTGCTTTATACCCTACACCATGAAATTTCTCCATGTTATATAGGTTTTCTAACACCTATCGCCGTGGACATCACCGCCACCAAGAGCAGCAATGGCGAAAGGCATCCAGCTGGATCCCATTACATTTACCGTCCCGTGGGGACGTAGACTTGTCCCCAATGAAGAACTTCAAAGTAGAGCAGAAGGGAAGAATGTCAGCAGGGAAATGCACCAGGTGAGAAGAGGGACACCAGGGGGACAGCCTGAGTGCTTTGCGGGTATTGTCCCAATGTCAAAAGAAATCAAGGAAGGCTTCCAGCCTGTTAGACAAGTGTCCCCCACCATGGGCAGGAATGGAGGGCCTGTGATCATCGATGGAGAAAAAAATCCACATCGATTTGAGTACTTGTGTACTGATTGAAATGATGACGATTGATGGTGATATTTCAGTGCTCTAGGGAACTCCCTGTAGGGAAACTCCCTCCACCAATACAGACCCATAACTTAGTGTTTTTAAGAGACTTCCCCGTGTTCTTCCTGACTTCAAGGCCAGCCCTCTACTCTACCACGCTGTCTCTCCCAGGTCATAATAATAAGCTGAAATCCACATCAACCAAACAAATTGAATTATAAAGCCACATGACTCTGAAACTGGAACATCAGGAATGTTTCCAGCCAGAATTGACATATATCCCCACTGGAGCTGTAACCAGGGCAAGGACTTTGCCCCAAAAAGCCAAAATGCAGATGGAGCTCATGTCAATCATACTCCTTCACAAGGAAGACACAACTGAGCAGCTAGTTAGCAAGACCGGCTGTGTGACCCTGGGTAATCACATCACCTCTCTCTGCCTCAGTTTCTCTATATGGAAAATAGGTATAACAACAGCACCTATCTACCAAGGTTTTTGTGAGGATGAAATGAAACAATATTTGTAAACTGCATTGCAAACCTCAAAGTGATACATGAATGCTAGCGATTATAATCGTCATTCTTGTTGTTAATATTATTAATAAAATTAGGAAGTTACCAATTCCGCCCGCCCTTTAGCTTTTCCTCTGCCTCTAGCCCTCACACAGCTCACTGACATCCTCAGCTGCAGCCTCCAGGTCTCTGTCCTCTGGCTGTTGTCCAAGGGTCTCTTTCTTTCCTTCCCAAAAAGCAATATCCTCGGATCTCTGCCCCCGTGGGAATTTGTGTCCCAAGATGGATAGACTGCTGGACCAGGATTCAAAAAGACCTGAGTCTGAATTCTGCCTCAGATACTTCCTAACTGCGTGAACCTGAGCATTCTTAGCCAAAATCCCACCTTCTCCAGGAAACCATTCCCACTGCCCCTTTGTTGTGAAAATAAGTTTTAGAATCTTAATAAGATAGTAGGAATAACTGTCAATTTAGTAGAACTGATCATGTAGTGAGAGTAAATTTTATTACCTTAATAAGATAGTTTGTCAATTAGAATAATTGATTCCATCTTTTAAGCTTCCATTTTGTGATTGTTTTGAGTAACTTGTTGGTTTTTCAATAATAAAATAAGGATGTGTGTGACATGATGTAGTGAGCAACATGTGTATATCTTTTTTTATTTGATTACCCATTTATTATCAAGGTGCTCATTATCAGATAAAAATATTTTTAAAATTTTTAATAGTATTTTGTTTTTTCCAATTATATGTAAAGACAAATTTTAACATTCATTTCTTATAAAATTTTGAGTTCCAAATTTCCCCCCCAACTCCTTCTAAGACAGTGAGCAATCCAACACATGCATATGCTTACACTACTGACAAACATACATAGATATATCAATAAGATAGATGACTAATGAAAACAATATAAGCAATAGCATGTGGTAAAATATGTGGTAAAAATTTACAAAACCCATCATAAAAGTATGTAAAAACCCACCTGAGATGGCAGCCATCAGCCTATTCCTAGGTCAAGACTAGAGCCAGCTCCTGCCTGCCCCACCCCATTGAGACTGAAGCAACCTGTGTTGGTTAGGGGCAGTGCAGAGACGGAGGTCTTGGAGACCTGCCAGGTAACCACGGCAGAGGGAGATGCTCGGACTCTGGTGGCCAGAGAGGCGATGTTGAGGAGTCCAGTGAGAGACAAGCTTTGGGAAGCTCTAAAATGTCAGGGTGGTGATTTGTTTTTAGACACTATTATTTGCAAGCTTTAATTAATAAAGTCTGATTGCACGCATCGAGGAGCGTAGGTCTAATTAGTGTTTCCGTTGCACTAGCTAGCATGTATAATGGTAAAATGGCTATCTGCATGCACTATATGCCACACCGGTAATTCTAGGGCCCTCTCTCTGTTGATTATGTTTGTACACCGTTGTTTACATGTTGTCTTCCCAATTAGACTGTGAGCTCCTGGAGAAACAGGCCTGTCTTTACCTTTCTTTGTTCCCCAGAGCTGCCTGGCACGTAGTAAACACTTAATAAGTGTTTAATGGCTTACTGGCTTGACTCTCTCAGCCTCTCAGTCCTCACCTACCTCACAGGCTTCTAGTGAGGATCAAATGAGATGATGCATTTGAAGTGCTTTGCAAACCTTAAAATGCTATATAAATATATTATATTTATTATGATCTCTCCAAGGTTTCTCCCTCCACCCCAACCTCAACTGGAATTTCAATGGTCAATATACATTTAGTAAGTACCTACCATGTGCCAGGCACCGAGCTAAGCTCTAGAAATACAAATACAGCCCTGCCCTCAAGGAACTTACAGTCTAATAGGGGAAGACATGAAAAAAAGCTCAAGAGCTAATTAACAGTAATATATTAAAAGAGTATCTATCCCCACCACTGGGGCAGAGACAAGTGTACCAAAGATGGGATTAGAGCTAGGTTAGTACTTACTAGGTCGGTATTCATTCAGTCGTGTCTGACTCTTCAGGACCCCATTTAGGGTTTTCTGGGCAGAGATACTGGACTGGTTTGTCATTTCCTTCTCCGGCTCCTTTTTCAGGATGAGGAAACTAAGGCAAACAGAGTTAAGTGACTTGCCCAGGGTCACACAGTTAGTACGTGTCTGAGGCTGGATTTGAACTCACGAAGATGAGTCAAGTTTTCTCATCTGTAAAAATAAGGGTAACAACGGACCCCTCACTCATTAGATTTTTGTGAGGATAAATGAAATAAAAATATAATATGATATAACATAATATAACATAATACAATATAATATAAATACAATAAATATAAAATGAATGCATATAAAGCAATTTGCAAGCCCTTCACAGCTATATAAATATTTTAAAATTTGAAACTAAAACTATCTGAATGCTAGCCCTCATACTAATTGGGGACCACTCATGGGTTACTACCAGAGGCATGGTCTTTAGCTTAGTAAGCGACCTCCTTTTTCCAAGTTAGATTAGCCCCTGCTGTGCCAATTATGGATTTAATAGGTTCACTGGGGCCCTGAGAGGGTAAGGTCAGCGTCGCATAGGCAGTACAAACCCAGGTCTAAAGCCAGCTCCACCCACTACACCACACAGTCTCTCATGGTTGTTACATATTAATTGTTGTCAGCTCCATAACGTACCTCTACCCTCAATTTGACCACTGTTCTCACCTCTATTTTATCCCTCTGGATTTTTTTTTTTTGCACCTGTGACCTCTTTCCTTTGACTACAGAGCCTTCTCAGCCTAATCAATCGATAAGCAACAATTTAGACACTACTCTGTGCCAGCCTCTGTGCTAAGTGCTGGGGAAATCACATCTTGCTGCATGCGCAGGTATTTTCTCTCCCTGCCCTTAATTGCCTCTTAATTGACCTCAATCACCAGAATGTCTTTTGCCCAACCCAAATTGGGGGTGGGGACCAACCTCTTCCCCTGCTGAGCTCCTGTGATTTGCAACTCAAGTGGTCAGAGGATGCTGGTGAGGGCAAATACAGACTGTACAATATTCTTCCATTTCACCTGTAACTGGAGAATAGGAAGGCTGCTGGGTTGCTAGGCAACAGCCATTCCACATACAAAACCAGATTTAGTTAAAGGGAAGACTCTCGTTGAGAGAACAAATGTTAGATTCAAGTCTGGGTGCTGGAAGCCAAAGGGGAGTGGGGGTGGGGAGCGGGGAAGAAGCATTCAGCAGAGGTAAAAACCTTATTTTGATGAAGTTTCTGACCATGATGATTGTTGGAACTTGTGCTACTAAGGTTATTCATTTATTATTGTTTTACTTCTGGTTTTTTGTCTCTCTGCTACAAAAGACCTTCCCTTGTAACAAAGCAAGTATGGTCAAATAAAATTGCCCAGCAGATTACACAATGCTCTGCACTCATACTTCCCCCACCCCTCTACCATGTAAGAGAGGGGGGCCATCTCCAGTCGTCCAGATCTATATTTGGCCACTGGACCCAGATGGCTCTGGAGGAGGAGGTGAGGCTGGTGACTTTGCACAGCCCTCCCTCACTTTAAGTCATGGCATCATCTTCCTGATGCCACAGTCCTCTTCGAGAATGAAGGACAAACAACACCATGTAAAGAAACATGAATTTCCTCCTCTGACCTCTGGAAAAAAGTATGATCATTGTATTTAATCTGAGTTCTCACCCTAATGCTTAGTGTTGTTTTCATAACGGGACTGGCCAAAGAGTACGCAGGTCTTAGGACCATTTACAACACTCATTCTTCTTGATGCAGTCACCCCCATGGGCATGTTGGGGGGGGCCTGCTTCTGGGCCAGGGTGACCGACAGACGGCCACTCTCTCCACTGCTGAGTATTCTATGACTGTTCCTTATCTATAGCGGGGATATAAGATTATCTGCCTGCTTTATGGTGAAGAGAATTGGCCACTGAGCCAGAACTGAGTCAAATGTTACAGAAACCCAGTTCTGGTTCCTCTGCCAAATTTGCCTGATTAGTACCAAAAAGATACTTTTTAGGTCTTCATCTGGGTCAACATGAAGCCATGAGTACATTCTATTGCCTCTGTTCCTGTTGGGTCTATTCTTTCTTCCTTGGGTGACAAACTACGGGAGATGATACTGATTCAACTATCACCTTGCGAGCTTTGAAAGGTCAGAAAAGAGGGTCAAAGTCAGTCCAGGGACTGGAATCCAGGAAAGAGTTTTCCAGCAACTGAACACAGGAGAAACACCACCACTGTCCTACAGCCCGGAGCAATTCTTCAGAATTTGGAAGTGAATTTGGAAAGGCAACTGCTTTGTAAAATCCACACTGAATTCAAGCCCACTCTCCCCAGGGACCAAGGTAGTATGTCTCTTCAGTAAATCTCTCTGTAAAAAGCCAATTGGTGAAGATTGATTAGATGATATTGGGGCTCTAATCCTTGGATAAATCAATGATATCAGAAAGATACCAACTGTCCTCTTGGTTGATATTGGGAAAGCACACCAGAATGGGGGCCAGAGTTGATGATTTTACAGAAAAGCCTATAAGCCCTTGGGGTTACCCTAGAACTCTGAGAAGGAGAGGTAGCCAGCCCTCCAAAGACCCTACTCTACGCTGTCATGGTGAGATGGAATCAGATCAGTTCATGCAAGTTTCTACATTTCTGAGTTTTTCTTTTTCCTCACTACTTATGGGACAACGCTGTTCAATTGCTTTTAACCTTTCTCCAACTGGTGGGCCCCTATTTTGTTTCCAGTTCTTTACTACCACAAAAATTCCTGCTATGAATATTTTAGTATATATGGGATCTTTTCTTTCTTTCTTTAATCTTGTTGGAGTACATGCCAATAGTGTGATCTCTGGGTCAAAGAGTATGCACATTTCAGTCACTTTTTCCACATAATTCCAAAATATTTTCCAGAATATTTAGACCCATTCATAGCTTCCCAACAGTAGATTAGTGTGACAATCTTCCCACGGCCATAAGGGCATTATCCATCACGATAATATCACAGTCAAATGTTATCCATGTTGAGGAAGTTTATCACATTCACGCTATCCACTGACAATATCAGATTATTATTAAAAGCTATTTTTAAAGAAACCCTAAAATTTCAGGGTGAAGAGAAATCAAAATAATGCCCAAATGTGCATAGTTTAGACGTGGGACACTTTCTCAGAAGTGGTCGAAATGTGCCATTGGAGTCATGGGAATCTGGCTTTGTTTAAGTCGTGTGTTTATAAGTTGGAATAGAACCAAATGGACCCTGTTTTTGATTTACCCTTGTCTCCTCTCCAATGGCAAATGTAGACATGCTTTTAGCACATCATGATAAATGCTGCCATGATTAAAAGCCCAGCTCACAACGCCCGGGTTTGTTGGTATTTCCCTTGCTACCTCCTATGGATGTGAGGGCCCCTTCCTCACAAGATGAAATTGTATAAGTTGAAAGTGATGGTACAAAACTGTATTTAATAGCTAAATATGGAATGACAGAGGCAGGAAATAATATTAATAACAACAAAAACATAAGTAGGAGCTTTGCAATTTTTACCTCATTTGGTCCTCACAAGAGCCCTGTGAGGAAGGTGCTATGATTATCCTCATTTTACAGTTGAAGAAACAGAGGTTCAATGACTTGCTCAGGGTCACACAGCTAGCAAGAGACTGAGCCACATTTGAACTCAGGTCTTCCTGACTTTGGATCCTTCACGGTACCACCTAGGTGCCTCTATTATAATAATAATGATAGCTAGCATTTACATGGTCCTTTATGGTTTACAGAGCACTTTACAGATATTCTCCTTTGATGCCTATTCACCTCTGCTCTCTAGCTCAGTGTCCGACTGCTGGCTTCTTTGTGCGTTCATCACTGAAGCAGAGACAGCCTCTTGGACCAAGCATCACTGTGGAAAGGGGCGTGTGGTAGGGAGTCATGATCACGACCCCAGCCACATCTCTCCTGTCTCCATAGCTCTTTGCGGTTTACAAAGTGCTTTTCTCACCATAAGAGACAGACTGCCCAAGTTCTCTACAGGCATTGGTGCTGGAGCTGGATCCCAGGCGCTGGTTGTTAAATTATCAGTGTGAGCATTTACACCTTAGAAATAGACAAATGCTACAAATCAGGGCTTGATGTATTGTTTTGTTGATTGTCTAGACTTAAGAAAGTGATGAAGAAAATGTTAAGGATGTGAATTAAACATGTTACATTTTTTTTCTCCAGAGAGCCACTTGTTAAATATTTGCCAGCACACCCCTGATAAGTGTGATTGTGATGTCAGGAGAAAGTTAGGAAAGCTCTCAGCATGTTGGATGAACCCCTTGTGGTGAACTTGTGGAAAGACATGGAAAAAGAGTCACCCTTGGATGGGTCGCATCAACATTCTTGGAGGTGACTTACCCAGGGTCATACAGCTGGGATAGGAGTCCAGAATTCATGACTCAAAGTCTAGTGTATTATAGTGAGATTCAGAGTCAGCAAGACCTAGATTTGAACCTTGGACTCTTACTAGCTAGGTGACCCTAGGGGAGGGACTTAATTAAGGTCTCTGGATCCCACTTTCGTCAACTGCAAAATGCACGTAACAATATCGCCTACCTTAGAATCATGAGGTCCAAATGAGATCACCTGTGGAAAACACTTTGCTCATGTGAGAGTGGCACATACACTGGGCCACTATGGTGACGGACACTGCTGCGCTGACCAGAGCCTTTCCCACACAGCTGGAGTCTCCTAAATGATTATTTACTTGGCCAAACGGGGCCTTGGCAGCCCCCTCTCACCAACAGGGGGTTTCTATTCCTGAACCAGAGTCTGATAGCTAACTCTGTAGAGAGATGACCGCAAACACCTTATTTATTCAACTATAAATTATATGCTCTTATGCTGTATAAACAAGTTTTCTAATGTATCTATAAATCAACTGAAGGACAATATAGCAGCCAGTCTGACTATTTCTCCTTCATAAACACTGTTCCTGTCAAAATAGACTAACTTCACCCTCTTTCCTGCCTTTAAGCATTTGCATAATGCCTTTCCTCAGGCCAGGAAAGTGTATGTCCTGCAGGAGGTTGGGAACTTGGCATCTCCAGTCCCTGGCACTCTGGCTTCCCAGGCTTCTCTGCTGGACTGACCGTCCATCATCCCACCTGCAATCCTGGCTCCAGGGTCACCAGAGCTCAAACTACCACGTCCAGTGGGGATCACCACCGGGTACTTGACACTGAGAAGTTGAACTGAGTCAACAGAGAGCCCAGCCCCATTTCCTAGAGCCAGGAGAAAAGGGGTTGGGGGGCAGGGGGAGGTATTTCCCTCCTCCTGGGCAGGGGCGGGGGGTAAACTGGGTGTGATCTTTACTCTCAGGGACCAACAAGAAACAGAGCAGGACCGCTAGTTTTAAAGACAGCCTATTCTAGCTACGGAGGCAGCCAGCAGAAGGAGGCCATTCCCATCCACAGAAAAACAGGGTGATTCCAAGTTAGGCTATCTGAGCATGCTTCACGCAGGCTCCGAGCACCCCATTCCATGCCTTCCATCTTGCACTGCATTTGTCTCCAGCTTCCTTTGGAAGTAGGAGTAGTGTTTCGTCTTCTCCCAATCCCTCACACCTTATACATCCCTGTCATTCTGAACCCTTGTAGTTCATCATCCCAACCCCATTCCCCACCACCTGGTTCTTTAGTCCCATCTCCCTCATCCCTCCCATCCTAAAGTTTCGACCAAACACAACCCACCCCCTTCACTGTGCCTTCTGGGATGCCTATTCCATAGGCAACAAACTTCCCTTCATCCTAAATCTTTTCTCCTCCCACTCCTTCCATCTTCTAGCTATTACTAAACCTGGCTCCCACTGATAATACAGTTTCCTCTCCTCTCCTTTCCAGTACTGGTTACACTTCCTCTAAGGCCCCTGGCTCACTGGTCAAGGCAAGGGAATCAGAGCACTCCTTGGTCTCCATTGCCATTGTTTTTCCCACTGGTTTTCTCCCTACCTCCATCACTCAGTAACTTCTTCTCCTTTGAGGTTCATGCAAGTCATAACTATCATCCAATCAAAATCCTGTTAACTGTGGTCTATAGACTTCCCGCTCCCTCCTCATCCTTCTCCAATGAGTCTGGTACCTTACTCAATTTTTCTCTCCTCCCCAACTCTTGCCCTTATAATAAGGGACTTCAAAATGCCTGTTGACTCTTCCTCACACACACTGACCACTCAGTTCCTCACCCTATCCACTTACCATGAATTACTCCTTCACCTACCTCAGCCACATGCAGAGATGGTCAGACCCTTGATCTGGCCATCACCTACAAATGTACCACCTCCATGTTCAAGAATTCCCAGACTTTCTGACCATAATATATTGTCTTTCCACCATTCCTTCTTTTTTCCCTTTTCATCATCCTACTCTTCATCCACACATGACCTCCAATCCCTTGAACCCTCCATGTTCTCTCAGTCCATCTTCCCCGCACTTTCCACCTTTCCAGTCTTTTTATACCTTACTCCCCAACACACACTCTTTGATCCAGTGCCACTGGCTCCCGGTTGTCCTGTGAACAAGGCGCTTCATCTCTGTTATGTGCATTTTCCTTGGCTGTTCCCCATGCCTGGGAATGTTCTACCTCCTTTGCTACTGGCTTCCTTTAAGTCTCCACTAAAACCCCACCTTCTTTAGGAAGCCTTCCCCATACTCTCCTAATTCCAGTGCCTTCCCTCTGTTAATTATTTTCTATTTTTCTTGCACAGAGCTTGTTGGTATGTATCTGCTTGTTTGTTGTCTCCCCTGTTAAACTGGGAGCTCCTTGAGGATTTTTTGTTGCTGAGTTGTTTTTCAGCCATGTCCAACTCTTGGTGACCTCATTTGGGGTTTTCTTGGCAAAGATATTGGAGTGGTTTGCCATTTCCTTCTCCAGCTCATTTGACAGACAAGGAAACTGAGGCAAACAGGTTGAAGTGACTTGCCCAGGGTCACACAGCTAGATTTGAACTTAGGTCTTCCTGATGCCAGGCCTGGCCATCTATGCACTATGGCACCCCCTAACTGCCCCAACCTTGAGGACAGGGTCAACCCTTGGCTGCTTTTTTTGTATCTGTAGCTTTTAGAACAGTGTCTGGCATGTGCTTAATGAGTGTTTATTGACTGAATGAATGAATTCTAGATGAGGGCTCTCCCTTTACCAAGACAAGTCAGCACCTTCTCTGCACCTTATAGGCGTAGAGATTTCCCCAGGCGGTGGGAAAGCCTCCCAAGGTCATGTCAGATATGTATCAGAAGCAGAACCTCAACCCAAGTCATTCCGACTGAGAGGCCCTCTGCCCGGCACAGTGCTTAATATGTGTTTTCCAAATCAAATCACAAAATTATTTTCATAGATCTTAGGCCAGGAAAGGAATCATAGGAACATGAATTTTGAGAGATAAGGAAGCTGGGGCTCAGTGAGTGATGTGTCCAAGGTCACACAGGTAGTGAATGATAGAGCCTGGATTGGAACCCATGTCCTTGGAATCCAAATCCAGCATTCTTTAGACTCTGAGTTTCTTGAGAGCAGGGACTATTTTTGTCTTTCTTTGCATCCCCAGCACTCAGCAGTGCCTAGAACACAGTAGGTGTTTAATAAATGCTCATTGACTTATTTGCACGGTGCTAGAAATAATGCATATGATGATCCACCGTTGTACAAGGCTCTTATCTTCTCAGCAATACGTACCTTCTTTTTGCTATATCAAATTAGAAAGTAAAGGAATGCCAATAAGGTGATGCATTAACTTTTTGGGAGTAACGAGGCTAATGGGATCCTGGGCTTGGTTGGCTTGTTTTGAGTCACAAACAGCAGGGGGCAGCAGAGGCCTTCAGAAAAGGCTAGTTAATGCCTTGCCTTAAGATCTAAGGAAGCAGGGGGTGAGAAGGGCTTAGAGATTCAGTGTGATGGAGGAACTGGGTACCAATGATAGGAAGAAGTCGATCAGAGCAAGAAAGAGCAAGAGTCCAAGTTGCTGGCAGGGGATCCAAAGATAAAGCAAGTAGCCGGACGGGAGTAGGAGACAGGACCACGTGAAGTTGCTGAAACTGTCACTGGGATTCCATATCTCCATCCTGGTGGAGAGACCAGACAAGAGGGTGGAGGGGACCCCAGGGGCTCTGGTCAGAGAAGTCACAAAACAGGAGGCAGGGAAAAGGCAGGACGTGGGGACGGGGGACAAGCGATCGGGAGCTAACTTCTATTTGAGATGCTGCCGTGGCACAGATTCTGTTTTCACTGGGACTTGGGCAAGAGGCTGCTGATTTCCAATGAGGGCATCCAGCTCACATCACATCAGCCTCATGCCTCGGACTTTCTACGCCATGCCACAGAAGCCACTTCACCCTGGAAGTTCACTCTACTTATCCACTACTCATGTTGAAAATATTCACTACCTCTTCAGCCCTTCCCTCTGATTATGGGGTTCCTCCCGGACCCCCCATTTTAAGGGGTATGCCTAGGCCAGCTTTCATTCTGCCCCAGGCTGTCCTCTGGCGCTCTGCAGGAATTTCTCTACTATTTTTTCTACTCAGTTTTCTTTTACGTATTGGTTTCTCCATTAGAATGTAAGCTTCTAGGGGGCAGGGACTGTATTTTGTCTCTTTTCGTATCTACAGCATTTTATGTGAGGAAACAGGAGTTAAGTGACTTGTCCAGGGTCACATAGCTAGTGTCAAGTGTTTGAGTCTGGATTTGAACTCAGGTCCTCCTGACTCCAGGGCTGCTGCTTCCCCAGAACTTTTAACACAGTGCCTGGTGCATATTAATTACTTAATAAATGATTATTGGTTTGGCTTGATTCACTCAGGAGCCCCTAGCAATTGAAGTCCTAGCGAGGGTGGCGAGCAGAAAGTCTCCCTCCCCACCCCAAGCCCCCACACCCCCTAAGAGTTACCTAAGAGAGCCAGAAGTAAGAGTGACAGAAGATAGAGAATCTCACTTCTAGAAAGTATAGAAAGCAATGGTGATTACCCAATGACTCCAAGAAAGTTTAATGTTGGTGTTCCTGTTGGGAATAAGTAAGAGATATGTGACCCAGGTTTTAAGCTAAGCCTGAGGTATTTGGCAGGCTGTCTGTGTGGCTCTGACTGGTGGAAAAAATGCTGAGCAAAAAGTGATGTGTAAGGAGCAGAGTTGGTGTGAGAATGTGGACAAGAGAGCATTTTTTTCAAGAGGACATGTATGGTGCCAGACCTTTTTTGGGGACACAAGACATGTGGGGGGGGAGAGAGAGAGAAAGAGAGAGAGAGAGAGACAGAGAGAGAGAGAGAGACAGAGAGAGAGAGAGAGAGACAAAGAAAGAGAGAGAAATGGAGACAGAGAGATTGTGGAAGCTGCAAACCTCTAGAGGAAGTTGGCTCTTCGATATGCTCCTGATTTGCAGCTTGCCTCTCTAGAGATTTTGGGGAATTTCCCCTTGGGTGAGATCAGGGCTTTTCTCTTGGCTGAGTTCATTCCCACACAAAGAGCTCTGGTTCAGTTTTCGCATTTTCTAGTATATTCTAATCCATATATCTTCCCTAATTTCTGTTTTCTTAGAAAAAGGGGCTTACTCACTATTGAACATTTGTAATGGTTTTTTGCATAACCAGCTGTATGGTGGGAAGGTGCCAACTACAAGCTTGGGGCGGCCCTCCCTCTTTAGGGGATATGGCCAGGATAATGTGTTTTGTTTTTTTTTAATTGAATCTACTGTAACCATATAACATCACTATTTAGTGGGTCAAATAGACATCATTCTACTCCAGGAGTCCTTTCAAGGCTGTGGGAAAGCGTACCCAGCCTGGTGCTGCTGCCTCAGAGCTCGCCCTCCTCTTCCCCCTCAGCTATCGTGCTGGCTTTGCTCGCTGACTCAAGAGTGGCCCAGACCTCAGGTCGTAGGTGTGAAAGTCAGCTGAGAAAAAGAGGGATGTCCATTGTGGAATAGAGAGTACTTAGGAGTGGGTAATGAGTTCAATGGACGGAAGCCCCCAAGAGGCAAATATAGGCCTGATCTATATGAGGAAAACCTGATGACAATATTGTTTCTCCTTCGTTTCTGGTCTTCATCCCAATGCCCTCCACCATGCTTGCCCTCTCTTGTTCCTGGATACTAGGAAACCCTTCCTAGCAGTTGGAGTGGTCCAAAAGTAAAATGAGTTGCTTCGGGAGGCAGAGAATACTTCCTCATGGGAGTTCTGCCAAAATCTGGAGGGCCACTTGTTAGACACACGGCCTGGGGAATTCTTGCTCAAGCGCAGGCTGGACTCGATGATCCGTCTCCCTCCAACCCAAAGGTTCTGTCACTCTTTTCTGGACCTTGTACTTCCCATCATGCCTTGCCTTGATGAAGCCTCATGGAGCCAACACAATATTGTGGGGTAGGGAAGAAAGGGTGCCCAGTAGTGACTTCTCTACTGGCATTCCTGCCATGACTCTTGCCCTTCTTATAAAACTGTTTCTTAAAAGAATAGATAAACTATGGTGCAGGAGAATGAGTGTTTGATGTGGAGACAGAAATGCTGGGCTCGGATCCTGGCTTAGCCACTGTGTTTCTGTTACCTCAGGCAAGTCACTTAACATCTTGGGGCCTCAGTTTCTTCAGCTATAAAATGATGGGAATGGGCTAGGTATCCTTTAAATTCCTTTCAACTTAAAAGTTATGATCCTATGCAGCCAGGGAGAGCCAGGACCCCTATACATGTGGGGCCATCTCCAGTTGTCTTGTCATTGGACCAAGATGGCTCCAGAGATGAAGGTGAGGCTGAAGACTTTGCACAGCCCTGCCTCACTAAAATCCAATTCGCTTGCAAGTCATGGCATCACCTCCCTGATGTCACAGTCCTCTTCAAGAACAAAGGACAAACAAGGGCATGACCCTATAATATTCTAAGTGCTTCAAATAGAAAACAAAAGAAAACACAGGCTAGTGAACATTTGGAGTCGTGTAAAAGGAATGAGAGTATTTCTATAGAGAATGGAGCTGGACCTCCTGAGGAAGAAGGAATGATGGTATGCCTGGCACCAGGTGCCATCAGGTGAGAGGTCACCCAATAATGGCCAAAGGAAAGGGAGATAAGTAATGGAGGCCGGTGACTCTCTGCTGAGCAATACTGGGGCAGCTAGCTTCAGAGCTGTGGGGCTGATGTGAAAAATAAAGTGTGGTCACGGGGTATATATCTAACTAAAAGCTTCTCCAGACTTGTCAGACCATTATCCAATCCTGGTGATTCATGTGGGGACAAATCAAATAACACCACCAGAAGGAATCTAGAAAGCATTGCTGGAGATTATAGCCCCCAGATAAGAAATTGGAGCCCTTGGGAGGCACAGGTGGTGTTTTAATCACTGGTGATGACTGAAGGCAGGGGATTTGGAAGAGAAAGGCAGACTTGGGAAATGAACAGCTGGTTGAGAAGATGGTGTCTAAGGATGGGATTTGGAATTCTGGGCCATGACTTTAAATATAAGAATGATGGGCTCTTGGCCAAGGATGGAGTAAACCTAACAAATCCATAATTGTCTGGAGTCTTGGCAAAGCAGAGCTAACAAGAGGACTTTAAACTGAAAGTGGAGGACAAACTACCCACATATATCTGCCAAGTCAGATACCACAGAGAGTAGTAGATAAAAAAAGGAAGAATATCTGTAAAGAATCCAGTAATTCACAAGACAATACACAAGAAGAGAACCGGAAATTGGAAACAAAATGTGGTCTCAGATGACTACACACAGGAGCAGAAAATATTAGTAATGAAAAAGGGAAACTGAAGAATCTAATGCAAGGAGGCAAAGCTGACCTTATGGTTGTCTCTGAAATTTGGTGGGGATAAAGACTCTTGGCTAGAATAAAGCTATGGAAGGGAACACTTTTTTCAAAAGTAACACAGTAGAAAAGTGTTGGGGAAGAGGAAAAGCAGCATTGTACATGCTTGGGATGAAATCCAAGAACAAGAGAGGGGAAGCATGGTGGAGTACATTTGGGTAAAGATCAATAGAAACAAAAGGAGAAACAATATTATGAACAGAAGAGCTTAAAGTCCACCGTGGCAGAAAGAAGAAATAGATGAGATGTTTGGAAAACAAATCACAAGCTTGGCACAGAATAATGGGAGATTTTAATCAGTGGGACTTTTGCTAAAGTTATCTCTGTCCAAAGCAACTTACAATTTATTAGATTTTCCTAAAGATAATTCCATACTTTAAAGAGTGAAGAAAGCAAGGGGGATTGTGACTCTGGGTCACTTTCTCACCAAGGAGAAATGATTGTAAAAGTAAAAATGATGGGAAATTTGTGGTCCTACGACTATTGCATCTTAAAACTTGATGTGTAGAAGGGTAGGAAAGCCAGGCATAGTCTGACCCCGTATAGAGCATAAAAGGCTAGGTACTAACTCCCCACCTCTCCTTTCAATGCCCTTCCCTTCTCTCTCTCTGTCTCTGACTCTTTCTCTCTGTCTTTCTTTCTCTGTTTCTATCTTGCTCTGTCTGTCCCTCTTCCTGAGTTGGGACTAGCTCTCTCTCACCCCACCTGAAAGGTCTGGGTAGAGTGGTTCCCCAGAAGGGTGTCTATGATGTTGCTACAGTTTGAATCTTGGAGTTTTAAGGGTAAACCTGATGTGGGGGAGCTATATGTTTACTATTCACAACTATAGCTGAACCCCCATTGATGATTTTTCCATTTACATAAATCTGTCACAATGACACTATTAACTTTTAAACATGAAACATTTAGTAATCAAGGAGGCAAAACAAGAGTATGATATAACATTTATTCAATAGAAGGCAAAAATAGGAATAATCAAAACCTAATAGTCCACCCTAATAAATCTAAGTCAAATTCTTTCACCAAATGCATATAATTGTCTGTAGAGGTGAAGGAGAGAGTGAATACAAACCTACAGAAACTTAGCAGTGAGATGGGTAAGGAAATCCATGTGCCCAGTTCAACTCATGACTCTGGACTATAGGCCTGGATATCTTGGTCTCTTTCAGGACAATCTGCACTTCATGTCACCTGCTCATCTTCTGAGCCTCTTCTTTCTCTTGGGATAAGACTGTTTTTCTACCACTCTCAAGACACTGAAGTAACGTTAAATTCTTAGCTAACAGTCTTAAGCCTCAGATCAGCAGAGCTTCCCAGGTCTGCCTTGGCTAGGCACTAAGGCAAACAGTTCCCTTCAAATCCTAGAATCTGCAAAGCTGTTCAAGTTGGCTCCTTATAAACTTTGAGGGGTTTCCCCCCTTGAGCCATGGAGGGTAATAAATGGGAATGTAGGCAAGCCTCTAAGGGGTTTCCCTTCCTTCAAGCTGTGGACAGCATTAGAAAGCAAAACAATCTTGCCCACCAGCCAACATATGATACTGCTTTCTCCAATCAGCTCCCAGAACCAAACCTTTTCTCTAATCAGATCAGCTCCCTGCATCAACTACAGAGTTTATGTCTAGTCAATTGGTTTCAGCTTCTGGTCTGGTCTCAGCTCTGTCAGCTTCTTAGCTCCATAGCTTTTGGGTTCTGTGCTTTGTATTCTGATGCCTCGGCCTCTGTAAGCATTTTCTCCAATCAGCCTCTTTGTATCCTCTCAAACTGGCTTTTTACACAGCTTCTGATCTGGCTTATAAAACCTCAAAAAAGGGCTTCCTCACGTGTAGAGACCCATATCCAAAATGATGACACAGTTATACAGTAGTCCTACAGTCTCAAAACAGTTCTTTGATTCAGTTTCCCAACAATAAACTTCCAAATCCTAAAAATAGTTCTATGTAAATTTTTTTCTAGCTATTTTTCAGTCTGAATCTCTGTGACCTCATTTGGGGTTTTCTTGGCAAAGATACTGGAGTGGCTTGCCATTGCTTTCTCTAGGTCATTTTACAAGTGAGAAAACTGAGGCAAACAGGGTGAAGGGACTTGCCCAGTTAGTCAGTGGCTAGGTCAGATTTGAACCCAGGTGACTTGTCCAGAGTCACCCACCTACTAAGTGTCTAAGGTCAGATTTGAACTGAGGAAGATGAGTTTTCCTGATTCTAAGCCCAAGGCTCTGTGCTCTCTGGTGTCCCCTAGCGGCCCTAAATGTACATTAGCTTCTGGGAAACTGTTCTGAAGGCATCTTTACCCTCAATGAGTACTGAGAGGCATGTTTTCACCTTGGTCCTCTCAGAGTCTGATGTGCTTTCCTCAAGGTCTTTTATCTGAGGGAGAGTTTTTTCTCTCAGTTTCTCTTAGAAGTCAACCTGTTTTCTCTGTGTTTCTCACAGGGCTGCCCTTTTTCTTTCCCCCTTTTTGATAAACAAAATGTCCACCTTGTGCTAGTTTTTTAAAGAGTAGGTTTCAAAAGGTTCATTAAAAAACAACAGGTAGGATCCACTGGACTAAAATGCTCTGAGGGAAGCTAGCTCAAGAGGAATGGAAAGCTTTCAAGAACGAACTTGTTAAGACACTAAGAGAAAAAAATCCATTGAGGAAGAAGAGGGGCAGGTGTATGCAGAATCAGCAAATCACAGGCGTGGAGAGTTGAAAGGGATCTTGGTGCTCATCTACCTGAACTCATACACAGACGGGGTCTCTGCTAAAACATACAGCAAGACACATTCACATTCTGCTTGAAGACTTCCAAAGACGGGAAACCTACCATCTTTCTCAAGGTAATATCTTCGACATTTGGACCACCCAAATTATTTTTTCCCTGACTTCAAGTCTAAATTTATCACCATACAGTTCTGCCCATTACTGCAGTTTCTGCCCCTGGGACCAAACTGAGGCAACTAGTCCCTCCTCCATGTGACAGCCTTTCATATATTGGAAAACAACCATTATGTCCCCCCTAAATCTTCTCTTCTCCAGACTAAACATCTCTGGTCCCATCAACTGGGCCTCACGTGACAAGAAGTCAGTATCCTTGGCCATCCTGGCTGCTGCCTTCTGGGCGCTGTCCAGCTTACCAGCATCCTTCTTCATTTGTGAGGCTAAGAATTGAACACAGTACTGCAGCTGAGGTCTGAAGAAGGACAGTCTCCAATGGGACTATTGCATCGGTACTCTTGTGTGACCCAAGTGCGTATCAGCACTGCACACGGACAGTCATAAATATAGAGCCACAGTCCAGAGGTCAGGCCAGGAAGGAAGATGATCTCTTACTCCTTCCCAGCTAGCACATGGGACTAACAAGTCTTCCAAACTCTGTCTACCTTCTTCCAAAGGCTACCTACCCCAGGGACTGCCACTGAGCCTGACATCCAGGTCATAACAACAAGCATAATTAGGCTTGTGGCCTGAGGGGCAGACAGAAGAGAACCCCAAGTTCATTTCAATTCTGCCCTTGGGCATTTAACTATATAGGAAAAGTGGCTCCCACCTATTTCCCCTAGTTGACTGCCAGGCCAGAAGTAGTCGTCTGGCATATCTATTCTGTAAAATGTAAAACCTCTTTGGAGATGCTCCCCTCCCTTCTTAGCATATGCTGGTGGCATTTATAGTCATACAGAGCAAAACAGAGAAAAACAAAGTCTTGATCTAAGTGAGCCAAATTTAGCAACCACAAAACCCCCTCATCATTGCATCCATGCCAAACTGATGTTAAGTGAGCCGAACCAGAACACTGTACACAGTAAAAGCCACATTGCGTGATGACCAACTTTGACAGACTTAGCTCTTCTGAGTAATGCAAGAATCTAAGACAATTCCAAAGGACTCATGATGGAAAACGCTATCCACATCCAGAGAAAGAATTATGGAGTCTGAATGTAGATTGAAGCAGACTATTTTCACTTTTTTTGTTGTTTCTTCTTTCTCGTGGTTTCTCCCATTGGTTCTAATTCGTCTTTACAACATGACTAATGTGAAAATACGTTTAATATGAATGTATATGTAGAGCCTATATTAATTGCATGTTGTCTTGGGGAGGGGGGAAGGAAAGGAGGGGGAGAAAATTTAGAACTCAAAATCTTATGGAAGTGAATGTTGAAAACTAAAAATAAATAAATATATTTTTTAAAAAAATAAGAAAGCTCCATGTGACAGGAGTAGAAAGCTTTAGGGGAAAAATAATTTCTGACTGGGAAGATGGAGGGGAGAGAAGAGGTGAGGAGAGAGGACACCTTCAGCTGCTTGTCTGCCCGGCCCAGGGGAAAAGTCTATTACTCCTGGAGAGGATACCGTAGCCTTAGCCTCCCAGAGCCAGGCTGGATACAGCTCTCCTCTTTAGGCACCCCTGAAAGATTAGTAATCTCTTTCTCTAATGCATTGGCTTAAGTCCCCACTCCACCGTGTTTTTTAGCCACTGGTGCCCACCTGGGGCAGCTAGGTGGTGCCATAGTGCACAGAGCTCTGGGCCTGGATTGAGGACAACTCACCTTCCTGAGTTCAAATCTAGCTTCCACACTTACTAGCCGTGTCACCCTGGGCAAGTCACTTAACCTTGTTGGCTCAGTTTTCTCATCAGTAAATGGGTCAGATATAGGGATGGGCCTGTGCCCTGGGCCACTTCCAGAAAGTCAGAATAATAAAATATTCCAGAAAGACACGTGCTCTGGACCAGCACTGAAGGGCTTGTGTTTTGGGATGATGCGGCAATCCCTTATTCATCCTGTGGTCTCTGGGATTCTGGTAAATGAGGAGGCTTACATGTCCAACTAAGGAGTTTGTATTTGGTCTTATGAAGGATTCATCCTAGTATGTGTGCGGGGGAGGTACAGGGTAGGGATGTTATTTTGAAGATTGCTACTGAGCCAGGAACATTTCAGTAGACTTTTAAGAGGAACGGCTCCGTTCTCATACCAGGTCCCCTCTGAATCTGGTTTTCCATGCCTCCTTGACTAAACTGAATTAGTTCTTTAGTTTTTATTCCCAAGTGGGTATAGCCCTAGCTCCCTGCTGTTGGACATTACAAGCTGACGGGTACAGACAAGGGCCAATAGAGACAGGACACCTCCTGTTCTCAGCTGGGAACTCGATCTCTTTTCCATTTCAGGATGATAAATGAGTCACCCTACTTGAGCCCACCACTTTTCCCTTTGGGGCTAGATCCCATATACTACCTGCTTATTGTTATTATTTGCAAATGAAGGAAATTACAAACCATTCCAGTATCTTTGCCAAGAAAACCCCACGGACAGAGATCCACAGTGAAACAAAGACACAACTGAACAACTGCACAACAAAATACCCCTACCGGATAACTGAGCAAGATCATTTCCACACAATGAGGTGGCAGGTCTGAGACAGAGGGAGGTACTTTTTGGATGGCCTTACACTGGTTCACTGGTCCTTAACTCTTTTAGTCTTTAAGGGTTACTAGCCCCTTTTAGCTGGTTTTCCAACAGATCCTATAGGATAACCAGGTTGGGGTATAACACACTAGATGACAGAGACAGGATCCAAAAATATTTTGACAGCCTACAGCATTGGGCAGAATCTAATAAGATGAAATTCAATAAATGATAAAATAAAATAAATAAAATAATGTATAACTTCTTTATAAAATTTATAAAATCTTTAAAACATATAAAATCTATAAAATTTATAAAATCTTTAAAACAGGTTCAATAAATCAACTTCAGAACTTCAGGATAAGGGAGAGATGATCAGGTTTGTCTGAAGAGGCTCAGGGGGTTATAGTGGACCGCAAGCTCCATATAAGTTAAATGTGTGATGTGGTCGCCAAAAATGTTAATACAGTTGTCGGCTGAATCAAGAGGCTTGTCGTCCAGGAATACGGATGCTGTATCTGTATTTTGCCCTAGTCAGATCTCTTCTGGTGCGTCGTGTTCGGTTCTAAAGTGCCACAATTTAAAAGGACACGAATAAACCAGAGTGTGTCTAGAGAAGAGCAACCAGGTCCTGGAATCTAGACCATATAAGACCATTTGAAGGAAGGGGGCGATGTTTAGCCTGTGGAAAAGAAGACCTTGGGGAAAGAGAAAATAGCTGTCTCCCACAAGTATTTGAAGGGCTGACATAGAGAAGCAGGGCTAGACTTGTTCTATTTAACTTGAGAGGGCAGTCAGGAATGACTTGTTGTTGAGTCATTTCAGTCATGTCGGACACTGTATGACCCCATTTGGGGTTTTCTCGGCAAAGATACTGGAGTGGTTTGCCATTTCTCTCTCCAGCCCATTTGACAGATGAGGAAACTGAGGCAAGCAAGGTTAAGTGACTTGTCCAGGATCATACAGTTAGTAAATGTCTGAGGCCAGATTTGAACTCAGGTCTTCCTGACTCCAGGCCCAGCGTTCTATCCGCCGTGCCACCTAGTTGCCCTGTATCCTTTTGCAAAGATATAAATTACAAAGAGACAAAAAATTTAGGCTTAATGTCCAGAAAAAGCCTCCTGTCAATTAAAGCTGCCTCAAGGTGAAGTGAGGTGCCACAAGAGTGATGGGTTCCAGTTCCGTGGAGGCTGTAAACAGATGACCTACTGGACGCTGGGGGTGACAGCTCTTCAGGCATCTCATAGTGGGAGTTCCTCCCAGGTATGGTTCAGACTAGACGGATGTGGAGCTCCCTGCCAACTCTGTGCCCCCTGCATGAACTTCAGGAAGGTTTCTTTAAGATTTTGACAAACTTCTTTGAGATTTGGAGGGGGGGCTCAGAGGGGTGTGTGCCCAAAACTACCTGATGACTCTCAGAGAATTGCACCCACGGGGATGTCTTCTTGCTGATCTCCTTCTCATTACAAATTTCTTTGTAGCAAACACAGGCATCAGAGAATGGATTGTTGTTCTTTCCGTGATCCAGAGCTGTCATCTCATCAGCCCTAAAAGCTCTGCTTTCAAAGTACATTATCCATCATGCACGAAGAAGGATGTTTCAAGAGAGTCGTGATTTCTGTCAGTTCAGCTCTTCCCTTCGCCAGCACAGAAGACAGTTTAACAGGCAGCTGTGGCTAGAAATGGCCCTTGCTAGGTGGAGATGAGCCTCTCTGAATTTAGCTGCGTTGGTCCTTGGATGGCATACCCATTTAGGGTCTTCTTGGCAAAGATACTGAACCAGGATCTTCAGCATCACCCCTTCCTGCAAGAAGGAATCCAAAGAGGTTGTGGGGGGAGGGTGAATAATAAAAACCAGTCATAAGCGTATATCCTTTACAGTTATAGTACCCAGTCCTCCTACTGCGGCCATCCCTCGCCACTCCTAGGTCTGTGGTACTCAAGGGGTAATTGTTTATCTCATTCCAAAGCTTACGAGCCCCCATTTCCTCCAGAGCTAACCCCTACCCCGCCAAGCCCAAAGCAATCACCTGACGCTGTAGCAAAACAAGGGGATGCTTCCTTAGAATACAAGGTAGGATTACACATCTAGAGCTGCAATGCCATTGAGTCTAACCCCCTCCTCTACAGAGGTGCAAACTGAGGCCTAGAGAGAGGAAGGCAAGGCCACCCCAGGTAGCAGGCACTGGAGAAAGGATTTCACCTCAATCCTCTGGCTCCAGAGCCAGTCTGGTGAGTGCTCACACCACTTGGCATCTCTCTACCAGTGCCTCCCTGAAGAAGGTCTGGGCTCTGCTCCTGAATGATCCACTGTGGGATGATCGCACCACCTCTGCAGTGGGGCAGGAGCAGCAGAGCGGGAGGTCAGTTTGGCTGCCCTGGGCTTCTTGGAGTAGCGCTTGCCACAGAGCATGGGCAGGAGAACAGGGGGAATGGGGTGGAGAATGTCACTGCTGTTACTGCTTCTCCACAGAGCAGCCAGGCGGAATGTCAGGGACTCCCTCCAAGCCATCATTTCTTCCCCCTCTCCTCATCTGCATCTGGTCCCACACAAGCTTTCCAGCCTCCTTCCGAACTAAATGTGCCAAAAGCTGCTGAGCTAATGCGTGAAATGTAATTTCCAAAGAAAACATAGGGTGGGTGTGCTCAGCTCCATCTCTTGCAAAATGTACAAAACCCTGTGGGCCAGGTAGCATAAGCATTACTATCCTTATTTCATAGAATGTGAAAATGAGACTCAGAAAATTTAAGCAAGGTCCTGTAGTTACTAAATCCAGATTCAAACCCAGACTTTTCATCTCCCAGTGCAGCGATCCTTCTACTACATTGTAAAGACCAATGTCTCCATCCTTTTATCCTTAACAGATTCTTGCTTCATAGCACCAAAAATAAGGTACCAACGGTGGCCAAGGTTAAAGCTGTGCAGCATTCTGTTATAAAAAGTTACAAAAACCACGGAAATAAAAGGGACTTAATCCTGGATCAAACAGAATAATACACAAATCCAGAATATTGCTTATAATAATGGATCTGCTGTCAAATTAAGCACAGTGTGACCACTCATTTTCTGCCACTTTTAAAGGTTGAATATTAATATTCTGTATTCCTTTGTACTCCATGCATGCAAAGATGAAAACCTGCATAGTCCCTGCCAAGCCAAGAAGCTCAAGACCTAACATAATTGTAACTATAAAATATAAGGAGACAACAAGGTTTTCTACATGCCAGAATACAGCTCATAACCTAAGGTGTTTTTTTATGGTAGATATAATCAATAAAGACATTAATATGGGCCAGGAGGAGGGAGGGCAATCACTTTGCCTTCCTCAATTAATTTTTGGTCTTTTTCAGATTCATTTTCACGTCATTCTGTGAAAAATCTTTTAAGTGAGGCTTTATAGCACCAGCCTCAAAATAGTTCTTGTGGGGTTTTTTGGTTAGTGTTTGAGATGGGTATGAGAGGAAGCTTCATTACAGGTTAAATAGGAGTTACATGGAATTTTCTAACCCTTTCAATAATTGTCTTGGACAATGGCCTCTGAATAGATACTAGACATAGGCAGTCAAAAGAATGGACATAATCTTAGAAAAGGGGGCACTCTGGCTAGTTTTTGTTGGATGGCCCTTAGTTTGTCGTGAACTTTGAAGTTATACACTGAAAGACCTCAGCCTGTTCTTGGCAGGGAGAGGCTTTCTAGCCATTGTACCACAATGGATGTGAGGGTCAACAGAAGATCCTGAAGAACTGAAGCCTGGGTGGGGTGAGATATGTGACATCCAGAAGAGAACAACAGAAACCAGTGTGATAACATCACCAGAAGATATAGCCAGCCTTGTAGGGTTGAAATTGTGTTGCCCTGGCTATGTATTTAACCTGGCCACCCTGGTCACAGAGGTTCCTATTGAGTCTCTTTACATGCATGTTTCCTAACCATGTTTGTTACCTATGTGTATGTCTTCCATATATACATAACCTGACCATATATGTTCTCTGCATGTGTGCATGGTGTGGTAACCTTTTCAAAGAGTGCACCCCATGTGTGCACAAGGGATAATATTTTCTTACGACTTTATTATGCTGTATAATTATATGTCTTTTATTTTGAGCTAACGTGTTCTCTGGCTGGCTGATAAAAATTAAACATCAGGAACTATGGTTTTGAATGATTGCTCTTCCACGGTGTGCCTCCAATACTGGGATAGCACAGCTGGGGGCTCACATAAGGAAGGCTACCCTAGGTGCTACCAAGCTAAGGAGACATTGGGTTTTTCCCCCCCATAGACATACTAGAACATACATAGAATATTCTTTATTTTGGTCACCTTGCTCAAAACATTTCTGCAAATCCTCTTGGAATTCTCTTCATCCAGGCTGCCAACTGAACCAGAGTATTAGTTTCCTTACTTTAAACCCAGGTCTCTTAACATTTTGGGGATCCTGGTCCCTTTTAGACTTCTCAGAATCATGTTTTTAAATGAATAAAATATATATAAAATCAATTATATTGAAATGCAGTTATCGAAAAAAAATTGTTAAGTTCATGTACCTCAGGTACATAATCCTTGCTGGACTCTCTTCCTTGGTCCAGTACTTCTTTCTTTTTCTCTTCCCTTCATTCCCTTTGTTCTTCTGGGTTCTACCCCACTTCCTCCCTTCTCTCCCCAACTTGTTGTAGAGTGCTTGTGTCAATAACCTATAGACCACCAGAGAGGAGCCAAGACCCTGAGAAGAAGTGTTATAACCAGGGTGGGATTGGGAGTGTGTGTGTGTGTGTGTGTGTGTGTGTGTGTGTGTGTGTGTGTGTGTTGCTGGGAAAGTGCAGGAAGCTTTATACAGTCAGTCCATCAGGAAACAATTGACTTTTGTGTTTGTCCATCTCCTGCCATAAAGGCCCTAAATGAGCGTAATTGGCTGAATGTCATAAATGGGAGTCACAGGAAATGGAGAACTTTCAGTGTTCAGAAATAGAGAGTAATGAGGAGGGGCTTTTGCTCACAATGTCCCTTCTGTCCTGTATATTTAATTTAGGGAATCTTATTCTTTGAAAAAGAAATTGATTCAGAAACATTTCTTGGGAATGATTACTTATAGACTACTAAGAGCAGAATGTGACTGCTTACACACTATTGGCTTAAACTAAGAAGATTGGAAACCTTTTGCCAGGTAGCTAACTTTTCTGTGCCTGGATTTCCTCACCTGTTAATGAGGTGACTGCAACAGATCAGAGACCTCTAAACCTTTGTGATCATATATTCCTATCAGTAAGAAACTTGTGAGCATGCATCCCTAACACATGCTGTATTTATTTATAAATCATAGACATGTATCACTGCACTAATATATTGGGTATGTTATAAAACATAGACAAAAATGGATATTAGAAAGGACGAGGCTCAAATAAATGACATGTTAAAAGTATTTTATTTAATGATGAAAACCTTTTCCTCTCACTAAAGTACTACTATTATTAATATTTTAGTGAGAACAACATGATTGAATATGCTTCATCATTTTTTAAAATCCCTGTATATATCCTAGGGAAGAGGGTAGACCTGTGAATAATAATTGTGTTGCACACATAGGATCTGGAAGGTAACTGTCCTAACCCACGCTTGTACTGGCAGGTAAGGTCTCTACAGCATTTCAGAGTTCTAGCATCATCCCTGAGGCCATAGGGTGTCATTCTATCATTATCACCCATGTGTCTCCCATCCAATGTGTACCTCCCCCAGTTCATCACCAATTGATATTTACTCAACATCATTTAACCAGAGATTAGTGCCTCAATTTCTTCTTGATATCCCTGATAACTAATTAACATCAATTAGTTTTTACAAAGGGATATTTCCTGAAAAGCAAGCAAGTACAAAGATATCCTGAACCCAGGGAACACTTTCCCCTTTATACCTTAGTCCCTAGGCTGTGGGGGCTCCAATTTAAGGTGGCTGCTACAAAATATTCCTCACATCAAGGTCACTTATGGGTGTCACATAGCAGATGGACAGACCGCTCCCTTGCTTGCATGTCCCACTAGGGAGATTCAAAGCTGGCCAAGCAGGTTGCTCCTCAGGGCTAGCTCCTTGCTGGTCTCAGCTGTTGGCAAACTCTGGTATGGACTCCAGTTCCTATACCTCTGGTGCCTTTTCTAACCTTGCAAAGCTTACCAGGTCATGGCCTAGATCTGATTCCTGCCCTCATTCGCTGAAGAGCAGTAAAGAATGAACCATGGCACAGATGGAAAAGGAGGGTGCCAAGTATTCATGGCTCCATGGTGACCCAGGAGGGAGATGAGGCAGCTAGCCTTCAGGGAAGAGAGAGAAGTCAAGTTCCCATCTTGAAGACTTTTGTAATCTCACTCAAATCTGGCTCAGCAGCCAATTAAAGGGCCTTTCTTCACCATGCAGTCAGCAGAGGGTAAACAATCACAAAATATCAGTGAAGGTTCCAAAGTAGGGGGCAGGGCCCCTCTATCCTGCATCCTGATGTTTCTGGAAGAAGGATTTCAAATCTCCATGTAGGTTGGCCCCAGGTACAGCATCTTACATATTCTCCAAGGAAATGTCCTCATGGGCTGGGCTCCATCTTATATAAGTAATTAATTGATAATAATAGAAATAGCTACTATTTATACAGGACTTAATATGTGCTAGGCACCATGCTAAGTGCTTTAATTATGTCATTTGATCCTCACAAGAACCAGGGGAATAGGCCCATTTTACAGAAAAGGAAACTGAGGCAAACAGAAGTTAAGTGATTTACTTAGGGTCAGGTAAGTGTCTGAGGCTGGATTTGAATTCAGGTCTTCCTGACTCCAGGCCCTGTGCTCTATTCACCAAACCACCTAGCTGCCTCTAAAAATACAATTAAAAGCTAAGTTAATTCATCAATCAAGTAAATTTATTTTTTAGATGCTTTTTATGAAAACGTATAAAATACAACCACCAAATAACAGGTCATAACAATCAGGGAACCCAACAACTTTTCAACAGGAGTAGTGTTTTTCTGGGTGCTTACCTACCACACACAATACAAAAGCAACTGATTTCAACGAAGAGGCAAGTCTTCCGTACAGGATAAAGCCATTTTATTTTCTTTATGTGGTTCTCCTTAATAGATGGTATCAAACCTTAATTTTTCTATTCAATTGCATTTTTATGAATGTAAGGAACAGCATGAAGTCCAGTTTGGTTGGACCATCGAGTGAAGGAAGGGGAGTAACTTATACCAAGGCAGAAAAGGGCAGACTGGGACCAGGTTCAGAAAGGCTTTCAATGTTAGAGAGTGGAGTTTACAGTTGGTTTTTATAGTAATAAGGGGTCACGGGAGTTTATTGAATAAAGGAGCAATATGGGCTATTTTGTGCTTCTGGAAAATCACTTTGGGGGCATTGTGGAGGATGGATGAGCTTTTTGAGACAGGAAGACCGATTAGGAGGTCATGGTAGTACGAGTGAAAAGGCATGAAAGCCTGAACTAGGGGTGTGTGTGTGTGTGTGTGTGTGTGTGTGTGTGTGTGTGTGTGTGTGTGTGTAAGTGAAGGGGAAGGGACACATCTGAAAAAGGTTGTGGGAATTGACTTCGACACGATTTGGCCATTGCTTGCATATGTGAGATGTACCCTTGACAGAAATATGGAAGTTAGGAAGAGGGGAGGCTTTGAGGGAAAGATAAGACCATGATCCATGATGGAATCAACCATCCATTCCTGCTCCTCCTGTGTGACTCACCCTCCCACCCTAAAGGAAATCAGGTATGTGTGTGCATGTGGCTCTGTGTGTGCGCATGTGCTTGTGCTTGTGAGGGGAGAGGGTGGGAGAGGGGGTGACTGTCCACGGGTCACTGTC
This sequence comes from Trichosurus vulpecula, assembly GCF_011100635.1. NCBI lineage: Eukaryota > Metazoa > Chordata > Mammalia > Diprotodontia > Phalangeridae > Trichosurus > Trichosurus vulpecula. The sequence continues at coordinate 35,425,143 of NC_050580.1, read as the reverse complement.
CCAGACTGAAGAGCCTGCTCTCCAAGGAGTGTCTGCTGGGCGATCTGAGGCCAGGGATGGGATGGGGATGAATATTTGGGGGGTGGGTGCCCTGGCTTTGCTGAGGTCATGACGCTCACTTCAGAGGGGGAGCATTTAGGAGCTTGTACAACTGCAGAAGGCGGCATATAACTGACCAGTTAGGAGCGAAGGATAGGCATGGTTATGTTGGAGACAAGTACCAAGGTTAGCGATTGCAGAGAGGGAGGGATCTGTCTTCCCAGACTCTAGTGGCTGATTACACGCTTCTTGGGGCCGAGCCATATCCCTATTTTGGAGACCACTGGCTTCTTGTGTAGTGTGCTGGACTAACAGCTGGGAAGATCTGAGTTTAAATTCTGCCACAACACTCACTAGGGTGTGATGTGCGCAAGTCCCTTCAACTCTTTGAGCCTTAGTTTCCTCGTCTGTAAAATGGGAATGATTAGCAACAAATTCTGAAATCACAGGGTTGTATGAGGCTCAGATGAGACAATGTATGTAAAGTGCTTCATAAAATTTAAAATACGATGTAAATGTCAATCATTATTTACTCAATTATGTATTACTGAATTACTTCTCCCTGGTTCTTTTCTCCTGGTCCCCTGACATTTTAAACTTTCAACTCAATTTAATTCAACAAATATTAATTGGGCACCTACTATGTATGAGGCAAAGAGGGAGTATAGAATGCAGAGGCAGTGTGGTAGCATAGGGAGGTTTGGGGCTTGGAGTTAAGTAGACCTGGGTACGAATTCTACCTTGGGCACTACTTCTGGGACCCTGGACAAGTCACTGAAACAACTCCCCAGGTCTTTTCACTAAGTCATAGGCTGGCATTTGCATGCCATATTACAATTCCTTAGCATCTCCTAAGTCTGTAAGATACTGGGCTAAGTGGATACAAGTCAAACTAAGTCAGCAATCGCTGATTAAGCAATTACTATGTGCCAGGAACTGTGTTAAAGGCGAGGCATACAAACAAGCAGAAAGACAGACCGCCACTGCCCTCAAAGAGCTTACACTCTAACAGAGGAGACAACACAGAAAAGGAAACTGAAGAGGAAGGGAGAAGGGGTACCAGCCTCAGGGGAATGTAGAGCAAGTCCAGAGAGTGAGGACGGTAGCCTAGAGGAGGTGGAGACAGGGCTGGCCTGGGCATCCTCCTTTACACGTGGGAGAAACCAGTCACTTAAAGAAAGGGTCCCTAGGGGAGAAGGGTCCTTCCAGTGCAAGAAGTCCAGGAGTGGAGTAAACTTTGGGAAGCGAGTTTTCAGTGGCATGGCAAAGAGAGTCTGAAGAGTCAGGAGTGAAGCCTGGTAAGGAAGGAAAGATAGAAAAGTACCCACAAGGAATTGGTGTTTTACAGGCTCAGTTTACATTCATTTACTTTACCCATCTCTCAAAGCTAATGAACATTAACAGCCCCTCAGGTTCTGAGATGCCGTAGCCTATGACATATCAGGCCTCTTTTTGTCTCCCTGGCTCAGGTTTTTCCTTTTGTGTGTAGGTTTTAAACTCTTCCCCTCATGATTTGTTTAACTGAAGGTGTGTCTAGTGAGCAAACTGGAATCATGGGATTTTAGCATTTAGAGCTAGAAGGAATCTTAGAGATTATCTGGTCCAAGAATCCTGAGATCCAGCAGCAGCTTGGCCGTTTACTGTGCAGAACCATAATGTCCATATCACATGCTTGTTATTGCTCATGTCTGTAAAACACCATTCATTATAAAGGGCATCTTGCCCAACACAGAAACAAAACTAGGGTAGGGCAATTTAGGCTATTCCCCAGGACACTGAAATTTGGAAGGTGCAAATATTTAATACAGGTTCTCTTTCAGCATCATAGACACCATTGTAATAACTAATTCTCTTTCTCATTCAACTGGATTTGTTTTAATAATTTCTTGTGACTGCATCTCTTAATCACTTTAATGTGATTGAATATGCTTCATTATTTTTGAAAAATCCCCATGTATATCCTGGGGGATAGGATAGACTTGTAGATAATAATTATTTTCACTTCATGAATTATATGTCCACATGAGGGTGGGATTTGGGTTGCTTGCCTTAGGCACATTCCCTTCCACCAGCCTCAGGAGCCAAAATTGCTAGTTATGGCAAACACAAAATTAGGAATAGACATTCTCTACTTACCATAGCTTCAAAGGCACTGCCATAACCTCTAAGATAAATAAAGGATGAAAGCTGCCATTATGGCCATAACCAACCAGTCATTTCAAGGACCATCAAGGACCATTATGACTGGCTGTGACACTAAGGACCGCACTCATCACTGACACCAACAGATTCAACTTGATCCCTTTCCTACGGAATCAGTCACAAGCAGGTCAAGCTCCTTGTACCTGTCTCTTCAATGGAAACTCTTCAGTTGGGAAAATCACCATAGTGATTCTTGTTTCTTGAGCTTCTGTGAGTCTTTTTTTAGATTTTCAGGTTTCAAAACCATGCCTACTGCTCTGATCAAGGATAGATAGATACCACTAGACTCCCTTAGCTGAGCGCAGTCTTGAAGTCAGAGAATCTTCCATTTTGCCTTTTTCCTTTTCTGCTCTGGGTATCTACAAACATGGAACACCACACCCACCAGAGAATCAACATCATAGGAGACTCCAAAGACAATGGAAGATGCTGGTGAGAGCTGCCATGGAGGAATCATGGGGAAAATGGGGACCGGTCACTCAGCAGGGGAAGGCAGAAGGGGCTGTGATTTGTTTCAAAGGAAGAGGAGCCTATATCTATGAGACCATCACTAGGCTGAAGTGTGACAGGGACATTCAGCTCCCCGCCAAGTCTCCAATGTCCTCAGACGTCTACTGTGCCTCCCCAGGAGCATGTCATTGGCACAGAGCTGATACTGATGGTGGGGGGAGGAAGACGATGCCATATGCATCACTGGTCATGGAGTTGTTTATTTTCTCAAAGTTTTATTGATATCTTTTTTAACACAAATTTTTATTCATAGCATTTGCTTTTACTTCACCTACATTTCCCACTGTATTTCCCTTCAGAGAGCAATTCCTTATAAGAAAGATCTGAAGAGGAAAATATAACATTTGAGCCCTAGAAGCCACCATCTTTATATGAAGGTGGATTACATGCGATGTTCCACACTCATAGCCACACATCTGCAAAGCAGCAGCACCGTTTTCTGGACGTTCCTCCCTTTCTATTGTTGTAGGTCTGTGCATGTTGTTGTCCCAGGTCTGCTTATTTACTACACTTTGCATCGGCTCATGTGTCTTCACATGCTTCTCTGTATTCATCATTTCTTAAGGCACAGTAATATTTCATTTAATTTATGTTCCACTTGCTCAGCCATTACGTAATTAATGCGCATATATTTACCCGGTTTCCAGTTCTTTGCTATTGTAAAAAGTGCCACTGTAAATATTTTGGGTGTATACGGGGACTTTTTGTCATTGGCTTCCTTGAGGTGTATCCCTAGTAGGAAAATCTGTGGTTGGTAGGGAATTTTGAAGGTTAAGGTGAGCTGACAGGGAGAAACAGGGATGAAGATAATGCAGGCATCCTGCTGGACCTCTGACGGCACTGGTCCCGGAACCCTGGAAGCATCAACACCTCCCAGGGAAGTCAGGGCTTCTAGGACTGATAAGGGCTTGAGCCATGGAAGTGAATGGTCTATACTAGCTTGCAGCAGGGAAGGAAGCTAGGTAGATCATTATAGGGTGAAGGGGGCTTCTCAGACTGGAGCCACAACACGTATTGAAAGGATAGATTGTGTCTCCCAATGTCTCGTGCTCCAGGTAGGGATGTTTTGTACCAAAGGAACCAGACTTCTTCCCTACCTTGGGGACCATCAGGGGACTGAATGGCAGGTGCAAGCTACGTTATAGGCTGTTTGTTAATTTCATTAAATTGTGTGTTTAAATGATGACTTTGTGTGAAGGGAGATAAATTAAGCAGAAGGCAAAGAAAGGGGCAAGGCCCAGTAGGTGGAGCTCCAATCAGAGACTGAATAAGTCATACCCTATGAGAGTTACAAAAAGAATCTAGGGGTGATGGTGGTATATGAGGAGGGGCTGGTTGAGCAATAATTCAGCCTTATGTTCCAAGAGTATGGTTTGACAGCATCCAAATTTCTATCCTTATTTTTTTTATCATTGCATACGCAGCAAGAATAATTGTTCACACTTAAATACAGTTATTCCTTCCACGTCTCGGGGATTAGGAGCACGGCACCCCTGTGATCTGGAAAATCTGTGTACAATTTTTTGGCTCTCCCTTCATACCAGAGAAGAAGTCTGAATTATTATGGTATTAAAAGACAAAATATGCTGACATTATACAACACTGCACGTTTTATGCATTTCTGAGTTTCTAAACTTTTCCTGTGTTATCTGTTGGCCTTCGCTTGTCATCTGAGGCTTCTGCAAAACTCCCCCCAAATTCCCATTTAATTTCTCATGCTGACCTCCAAATACCAAAACTGCCATGGGGAAAGTTACGATGTGGAAGGAATAACGGTAGTGCTTTAAGGTATATATACATGCACTGATCTTTCTGCAACTCTGTGAGGTAGGTGCTAGATGCGTGTTTTATTATAGTTATATTATTATGTCCTGCAAAATATATGCTACTGTTATGTGTTATATTACATAGAATATATATGTGTGTGTGTATATATATATAAACACCATTTTACAGACGAGGAAACCTGAGGCTCCCAGAGATTAAATGACTTGCCCAGGGTCACACAGGTAATAAGTGCCTGATATGGGATCTGAACTCAGGGCTTCATGACAAGTTAGTGTGCTATCGTGATGCTATACTTCTCTTACTAAATATGTAAGTAAATGGACCCAGAAGCCATTTTTCATCCTGTCTTGCCTCTTTGCATTCACGTGGGCTCCCAAGCCCACATATGCCTGTTGAAATCTTTCTCTCCCTGGAAGGTGTCATCCCCTCCTTGTTATCCTCAGCTAGGAGTAATCTGTTCCTCCTTGAGTTTCTTATAGCACTTTGTTGGGACTTTTCTTAGTCCTTGCTACATTCTGCCTTGCATCATACTTATTCCCTTTTTATACTGTAAGGTCCTTGGGAAAAAAGATTTTTTTTAACACAGTAGGTGCTTAATAAATGTTTGTTTGAATTGAACAGAAACTGTAACTGGGCCAGGAGCTTGGGAGATATCAATGGATAATTTTGCTAAGACTCACCCTAGAACAATAGGTCTCAAAGTGTGGTTTGCAGACCCCCGAGGCTTCTCAAGAGCCTTTCAGGAGGTTCTCAGGGTCAAAATCATTTATTTTCATAATAACACTAAGATATTTCCATTTCTAATACAGTAAATATGAGCAGATATAATCCATACAGACAAAAGCTTGGAAGGGAGAGTCCTCAATAATTTCGATGGGTGTAAGGAAGTTCTGAGGCCAGGAAGTTTGGTCACGTAGTGTTCAACACAATCTCTTTTTGTGTTGCTACTTAAAAAAGACCCAGAGCTAAATGCATTTCCTATCCTGCAATGGTTCTTTGATTCCTGTAGGCAAAGTTTTTGCTGGGCACGGTACTTCATTCCACTGAGATCGAAGGGTTGATCCAGATGGTCCCATAGTTCCTCTCAGTTCCAAACCCTTTACTGTGCCTTGCTTGTTTGTCTCTGGTCCTGACATGTGGTTTCATCAGAATTCTTCCTGTGGAAACTCCCTGAACTTAGGCACAGGTTAGCAATTTGCCTGTAATTTATGATCTTATAAAACCATCCCTATTTGCTGATGATATGGTATACTTGGAAATTCCTAGGGAATCAGCAAAGATACTAATTGATAAAATTAATAAAATTAATAGCTTCAGCAAAGTTGCAGGCCACAAAAATAAATTCTCAAAAATCACCAGCATTTCTATGTAATATTAACAAAATAAAAAGCAATAAAAGGAAATCCCATTTCAAATAACTACAAAAATATGCATAAAATATTGAGATCAAATTTCTAAAAAACACAAAAGACATACAGATTCAATTATAAGTGCTCCTCAAAGAAATGAAGAACATCTTAAATAGCTGGAGGAACAGTCAATGCTCATGGCTATACTGCACAAATATAATAAAAACGGCAATGCTGCAAAATTAATTTATACTTTTAATGCTATGCCAAGCAAATTACCAAGGGGGTATTTTACAGAACTTGATAAAATAAAAGCAAAATTCATTTGGAAAAACAAAAGATCTAGATTATCAAGGGAAAAGATGAAAAGAAGTAAGGAAGAAAAAGGAACAGCACTTGAGACCTCAAACCATATTACAAAGCAGCAGTCACCAAAACCATCGGGTATTGGTTAAAAAATAGAGAAATAGATTAATGGAACAGACTGGACAAAGGAGAATAGAACTCAATAACCCAGCGTCTGACAAAGGAGAAAACATAAATTACCTAGATGAATTTGATTATGTATGTCTATATGTATATATATATGTATATACACACACATACATATATATACATTTAAACACAGACATACATACATAAATATACACATACACACATACATATACAACTAGGGATATTTGATTAAAATTTCTGGGAAAAATGGAAATCAGTCTGGCAGAAATTAGGCTTAGACCAACATCTTTTTTTTTTCTGCATAAGTAATAACTTTATTGTAACTTGATGTGCTGAAATGCAAAAATATTTTCAGAAACAAGATACAAAAAGTATCTGAACATTGACATCAGCTGATTAAAAAAAGAGGCTGGCCAGTTTGATGCAAGTGTTTATACATATATTATGAATTTTCTAAATCATACCCACCAAATACTGGTCTTTAAATCATTATAACAATGTGTTTATTTCCAAAACAGGACTCATTTAAGTTAAGCCTTCATTCTAAACACCAAATACAGATTTAACTGGACTGCTGTGCATGATGATAAAGTCAAACACCTAAAGAATTCCCAAAAATTCCCTTTCAAATATGAAGTCCATTTACTGCAAACAGAAAATAAGCTGTGAGTCTAATTCAATTCAGCAGACATTTATTAAGCACCCACTATGTGCACAGCACTAGTTAAACTAGTTTAATCTTGATAGTTTATAAGGAAACTCTGGGTGTGCGTGTGTATCTTTCCAATATATTAAAACCAGTGATCAATATTATTGAGTCAATTTCAAATAAATGAAGTCAATACTCAAAATCTGGATATACATTTCAATCTGAACTGAAATGTTGACTGTAAACTATGAAACACCTTTACAAGGAAATAATGAACTCTTAAAATTTCATTCTTAAAATACTTATTTTAGACCATGAGAATGCAAATATAAATATCTGATGTTTGAATTAGAAAAACAAAAAACAAAAAAAAAACTCTTCCCATTCAAGAACACTGTATAGGAATATCTGCATTAGATTTTTTTAAAAAAAATCTGAATAAAGGAATTGGTTAGCTTTTAGGAATGTTGTTCTCAATTACACATCAGCAATGGACATTTGCTTTTATATTTCAATTGTAAGCTTACTACATCAAAAAAGTAAATAAATTAATCCAATCTTTTCATAATTTATTTTTAAGCTAGTTTACATATACATCAGTAATACTTGAGAAAACTTAAGATATTTTAATGTTTTATAACAGAAGTCCTAAAAAGGCACTGTATTTTCTTAGTTCAGTATGCAGTAAATTGACCATATAAAAAAGTATTTTATAGCTTCCTCGCTTCCTGAACTGCCTCCTAAATAAAACAAGGTTGAAATGAAATATCTGAAACCAACTTGTAATTTTAAGATTTAACTGAGTCCTATTTTCAGAAAAATCTACCTCTGTAAAAATACCACACAAGCATGTATATACACGCAACATGACCACACAACACATGCAAGATTCTCCAAAAAAGTTTGAAGGTGGTAGACATGAATATTTAAGGAGGTAATGTTGGCAAGCCAAAATGTTATGGCACCTTCATACTTGTGCTCCAAACACTTGTACAGTTTTAAAAAACAAAACACACGCGTACATTCACACTGTTTTAAAATTTTAGCCTGAATAAGAACATTTTGTGATGGTTACTTTATAACGTAGAACATTTGAAATTAATCACTACATTTCTAGGGGAAAGCCCACTCAGAAGTGACAGAAAGGGGACATAGAAGCAAGCTGGTGATTCAAAAGGACGACAATGTACTGGACAGTCATTAGGGCCCACTGAGAATGTTGCATGGGGTTTAAATGCAACCAAAATGCTAATAATGAATGCATCCACTTGCAAATACAACTTAGACCAACATCTTATATCACATTCCACGATATATTCTAGATGAATACACAATCTTAATATTCATTATCAGACTATTAAGAAAATTAGAAGAGAAACAGATCATATACCTCTCACAGCTATTGGTAGGAGATGTCTTCTTAACCAAACAAGAGACAGAGGCAGTTTCAAAAGATTATTTTATCTTTATAATTTTATTGTAACTTTGATTACATAAAACTGAAAAGCTTCTACATAGACAAAATTAATGCGCCTAGCATAAGAAGGGAAGTGGCTGAATGAGAAAAAATATCTTTGCATCAGATTTCTCTGACAAAAGTTTGATAACCAAGATAGATAAACAATAAATATATGTAGCTAATAGCCATTCTCCAATAGATAAGTAATTGAAGGATATGAACAAACAGTGCTCAAAAGAAGTAAAAGTATTCATAACTACATGAAAGAATGCTCCAAATGTAAACCAAAACAATTCTGACCTCTCACCTCACAATCTGTAAAGGGGCAGAAAAGACAACAATCGATGTTGGAGGGGTTTGGGGGCTTGTAGGAACACTAAGACGTTGTTGGTGAAGCTATGAAATAGTACAATCCTTTTGCAAAGTAGTTTGGAATTATGCGAATGAAGTGAATAAAATGTCAATACCTTTGAACCAGACACTCCATACCTGGGTTGATATCTCAAGGAAGCCATTGATAAGAAGAAAATCCCTACATACGCCAAAATATTTATAGCAGCACTTTTTTAAGACAGCAAAGAACTGGACACAAAAGTAGATGCCCAGCAATTGGTGGATGGCTAAATGAATTGTGGTACATAAATGTAATGGAATATTTACTGCATTGTAAGAAATGATGTAAGTGATGAATACAGAGAAGCTTGGAAAGATCTCCATGAGCTGATGCAGAATGAAGTAAACAGTCAAGAAAACAATGGAAAAGCACATACACAAAAGCAAAAGTAAATGTCACCAAATCATAAAGACCAAACAATTCATTTAAGAACCATGACAGGACACCTCTCATCTCCTCTTCCAGGAGGTGGGAGGAGGACGGGTATTGACATTGCATGTGTTGGGACTTTTAAAATGTAGTCGTCTGTTGTGATGATTTTTAAAAAATTTTCTTGTTTAAAAATTTTTTTTTATATGAGATGACTCTCTGGAAAAAGGAGAGAAAGGGACACTGGAGGAAACCATGATGTTATAAAAAAATACCAGGACATCAATGAAAACTTATTTTTAAAAAATTCATTATTTTTGATAGTTGCCTAGGGCCCTGAGAATTGAAGCCCCAGGACTGGGCACATCTGCGTATTTCCAGCTTCCTCTTCCGTAAAAACGGCAACAATTATACAGGACCAGGAATGTATTTTGCAAACTTTAAACCATCATAAATGTGGGTTATTCTGATCACTGTTACTATTCTAGAGCCACGAGAGACAGTGCAAGAGAACTGGCCTCGGACCTGGGTTCAAGTGCTGCTTCTGACACTGGCTGGCTATCGTGCGCCCCTGGGCAAGCTGAGGGGTCCCACAAGCGCCCCCAAACCAGATTAAAAGGTCACTGGGAAATATCTAACAAAATACAAATACGGTAGAAGAGAGATGGTGTTAACGTGTGGTTGTCCAGCGGCCCAGTTTCCAGGAGAGGCCGACACCCCCGCTCTGGGCACCTCTTTAGGACTGAGAGCTGCGCTAGTGGAGGTAATTTCCTCACCTGGGAGCTCCCGACCAATCCCATCTCCCATCCCAGAGACACGTAGACCAAAGCTGAAGAGTGGGGGAAGGGGAGGGGGAAGGAAATAGCAGGTAGGAAGCGCCTACTCTAAATACCGTCTCCTGGGATCCTCGGGTGAGAGCCAGGGTACGAGGATGCTGGGCGGCTAAGCCCCTTCAACGCCCCGCCCCGTGCCTCAGTTTCCCCATCTGTCCGGTAGGCTCTCCGGATGCCCTTGCTGCTCTAGTGCCTCACGGGCTTGTGGGAAGACGGGGTAGGTAGCTCTGGGGTGGTCGCCCCCCCCGCCTCGGGGAAGGGGAGGGGGTTGTCCTTCCCTCCGGCTGCCGACGTCTCCCAGCCCAGCCTCCCCAACTCCGGGCTCCGAGAGCTCCGCCTTCTCCTCCCTTTCTCCGCCCCAGAGAGTGTCCAATCAGTGTCTTGATCCTGCCCAGCCGTAGCCGTAGCCCAATCAACGTCTTGACCCGGCCCCCAGCCTCAAGTCGGCCGCCCAATCAGCTGTAGGTCCGGACCCAATCAGCACTAGACCCGGCCCCTCGTTCCCATCGCCACAGCCACTGACCAATCAGAGGTTCGGTCCCGCCTCTCTCCCCTCATTCCGCAGACACCGCCCAATCAGCGGCCAGCCTCTCTGGCGTCATCCCCAGCCTCGGACCAATCAGCGGTCGGTTCGGTCTCTTCTCTCCAGCCTCGACTCTGAGGCGCCTTGGAAGCGCGGAGGCAACGGCGCCTCGAACCTAAGGCGAGCGAAGAAGGGGCGGAGAAGGCGGCGGCGGCGGCGTCCGAGGAGGAGAAGGAGGCGTGGGCCGGCGGGGCTTCTTCCCGGGCCTCGAGGCCTCGCGTCCCCCGGGGAGTCTCCGCTGTGCGCGGGAGGCGGGCGCGATGCGGCGGAGGCCGGGCCCGGGGCAGCAGCTGCTGCTGCTGTTGCTGCTGGGGGCGGGCGCGGCGGCGGCGGCGCGGGGCGCGGGGGATCCAGATGACCCTCACTACCCGCAGGGCGAGCATCGCGCCGAGTACGATCGCGAGGCGCTGCTGGGCGGCCAGGTGAGAGGGCGAAGCGCGGCGGGGGCGGAGGGTGCCGCCCCCCCGCCCCCCCCACCGGGAAACCCCCCCCCCCTTGGGGGTCCTCCCGGGGGCCCCTGTCCCTCCCTCCCGCAGTCGCTGCGAGCTGCGTCCGAGCGCCTCCTGTTTGCTCCGGCAGCCCCCGCCGGCGCGGGTGCCACGTGCGGGGGATGCGAGGGATGCGGGGGGGGGGGGGGGGCAATAGCTGGCCTTGGTCCAGCTCGTAACGGTTGCGGAGCGCTTGACCCCTGTGATCTCATCGGACACTCGTAGCAGCTCGGGGTGGGGGTGGGGGGCTGGTATTCTCATTTTACACAGGAGGCAGAACCAGGGTCACACACCTAGCGACGGTCTGAGGCTGGATTTGAACTCCAGTGTCTCCCTCCGCACACTTAGCAGTAGGAGGAAGGAGACAGCCCCTCCTGACAGTGAGCTTCCTTTCTAACGATGAAGACCGCCTTGGAGGCAGGTGGAGGCGTCTCGCCCCTCTACTGGTAGTGAGTGGCAGAACCAACCCCAGACCCAAAGTCCAAGCTACCACATCAGTAGGGAGTGCCAGGATGATGGCAGTGTGGGTGCCCTTCTGCAGATGGGGAAACTGAGACTTGGAGACCACCTGCATTTCCACCCAGTGCCCTCCCCTGCAAAATCAGAGCATCTCCAAGCCTTCTCCGCCTCTGCAGTCCTGAGATCCAGGCCCATTCCCCTCTCCAGCTCTAACGCTGAAGCCCTACCTTGGCCAGGCTTATACTGGGAGCAAGTGTGGGATGAGGATCCCTGTGTTGGCCTTAGAGTTCTAGCCTTGTGTTCTGCCCCTGAGGGCATCCTTTAAACCACAGTTACTATTAGAAAACCACAAATTAACATCATCCACGTTGTATTTTTACTTACTTTGTTAAACATTACCCAATTACAACTTAATGTGGTTTGGTTAGGGTGCTGGGGATTCATAGATTTGATCCCTCTGCTATAGTCCTAAGGCAATTCTATGGATTAAGAATCAGGACCCATGGAAGCCCGGAGAGGAGATAAGGGAGGAGCTTTTGATGTTGCTGGGAATAGAGTTCAGGTCTTGTGCCTTTCAGTCCTGGCTTCCTTTCTCTGGGCCAGGCTGCCCTTCCCCACATAAGTTTCACAGCAGGGTCTTGTCTGCAGATGTGAGGGCTGGAGGGGGACACAGGCCCAGATCACAAGGAGAGGCTGACTCCTCAGAACCTGCTCTCCAGGAGCTCCCTGTGTGATGAGTTTTCTGTTGTTTTTGGCCTGGATCCCAGGCCGGAGGTTATTGTCCTTCCGAAGCCTCATAGCTCTTGTATCCTCATGATATAGCTTCATACTGGTTTGCATTTTGTTTACCTCTTAGGGTTTGTAGTCAGAGCACCTGGGCTAACACTGTGTGCGACATTAGCACTTTAACCTCTCGAGACCTCGATTACTCAATAGTAAAATGAGAAGTTAGACTAAGTGACTTGTTAAGGTTTGTCCCAGCTCTAAGCCCTGATAATATGAGGATTATCGATATCTCCATTCTAAAGCTTAGGGAACATGATTTGGAGAAATGCCTATGGGGACATTAAGTTTCAGGGCCAGGCTTGGAACCCCTGTGTTCCGTAAAGACCGACACTCTTACCACCACATCGTGCTGATCACGTGTGCGATCCTCCTCCTGTGTCAGACTTGTCCCTGGCCTTGGCTGGTGAAAGCAGCAGGCAGTGGCAGGCTACTTCTGAGACCTTCGTATGGCACTTTGTAAGTTCGTGTCCAAATTTTGGTCCCAGCAAAAGTAATCTCTGATTGATTTCATTCATTCTTTTGTCTCTTTCCTCCCAAAGGCAGAAGCAGATGAATATGAAAAACTCAGTCCAGAAGAGCAGCAGAAAAGACTGACGGCAATCATTAAGAAAATTGATGTGGACTCTGATGGTTTCCTTACTGAAAGTAAGGATCCTTTTCCCCCCCTCACTAACTAAAGGAATCAGTTCCTATGAGAAATGTCACCCAAAATTTTTAGAGTGAATGTCTATTGAACACAGACTCTCCATAGAATGTCTAACATAGATTGTCTATAGAACATAGATTAGCTTTCCCCAAGATTTAGAGCATTGTGTGAGAGAAAGATAGGGGAATATGTTTTATGACTGCAGAATGAGGCATAGGGTAACAAATGGGAGTAAATGCTTTGTCCAGTGACTCACTGATGTAAGTATGTCTGCTAGTCGTGCTTTTAGTAGTCATATAGAATGAAAATTTACTTTATAACCTAAAAACCTTATTCCTCATCTGATTCTTTAAAAATGATAACCATCGCACTTTGCATTGTCAGAGAAGTGCACTTTATGTGCAAAGTGATTCAGTTTATTTCACTGTAAATATACTAGAGAGGAAAGAAGACCAAGTTCATTTGGAATTATGGCTGAATTGCGTTATTTGACATTTGTTTAACATAATACTGTTTGATTGCCTGTGGGATTCTAGGCGTTGTTGTTGTAGTTCTCACTAAAATCAGAAGTACAGATTAATCAGAACAGTAGGTCTGGTCCTCTCCTGTGAATTCTTTTTGTATAAATCCACATATTTTTTGCAATCAGTAACCTTAGAGAGAGACGAGTCAGCTTTTACTCTCATTTCACAGATGAAGAGATAGAGACCCAGCAGGTTCGAGGACATGTGCAGTGTAGCTTGTTAGTGGCGGAGCTGTCAGTCAGTCCATCAATCTGGGAGGCCCCAGGTCTCAGTCCTTTCTAGTCCTCTGTTTTTGCTGCTGTAATGAGCTACCTTGAAAAGGGACTTGTCTGCATTAAGAGCTTGTAGACACCGCATTCCACCCAGTGTCCATTATAGAAGTGGCCCTGTGCCCAGGATCTCCCCATGTCTTTGGGGGTGCCAGGTCCCTCTTGTGTTTTGGAAAGCTCTCCCACAGCGATGGGTCTTCAGAGACGGTCTGAAAGTAAGGGCATGACTAGGAAGTAAAAGTATTTTTCCTCTGGGTCTTCACATGTCATTGTGGCTGTCTTACATTGGATTTCATTGATCCCGTTAAAGTTGCCCCTCGGAGTTTAGGATGTCAGGAATGTTGTACAGGATCAGCCCCGACATTCGCTGTTTTGCCTTCAGCAAACTGCTAGCACCTTCCCTGGAGAAAAGAACAGAGTCAGCTCTAATTGGGCGTGCCTCCTCCTCCCAGCCTCCCTTTGTCCCTGGCCAGTGCTTCCTTCAGAGTCATCACTGCAGGAGCAGTTTGGGGAGAGTTGAATGTCTTTTTGCTCTTTTGGCTACGCAGAAGTTGTTGGCTGAATCTGGCTGTTTGGACAATTTTGGGGAATCCTGCTTAATCAACTCAATCCCAAACCCTCTACCACATACACAAATGTGGCTCCATTTTAATCTGTTCTTTTTTTTAATGCTTTTGCCTGTTTAGAAAAAATAAAACCAACAGCTCATCTGTTAACCAAAGATTGATTTTCTCTCATTGTTTTAAGGAAATAATTTAGATGCAACTTAACACCTGTGAAAATACAAATTCACTGAACTTCCAGTCGAATGAAGTAATATTGTATCACAACTTTTTTCTCAAACAAATTGAAAAGTCTTTTAAATGTATTTTTTCAGGCGCTATTTGGATTTGTTTCTGTTTTGTGACAGGAATGTGGGTCTGGGTTACCATAGTTGACCAATTTTTTTTAATCTACAAAGATCCTTTGAACATTCACAATTAAAATGACACATTCTCTCTGTTCCGGTGAATCCCCCAGATGAACTCAGTACGTGGATCCAGATGTCCTTTAAACACTACGCCATGCAGGAGGCGAAGCAGCAGTTTGTCGAATATGACAAAAACCGCGATGGCGTGGTTACGTGGGACGAGTACAACATTCAGATGTACGACCGCGTGATCGACTTTGACGAGAACACCGTTCTGGACGATGCCGAAGAGGAGTCTTTTAGGCAGGTGAGCGGTCAGCACTCTGATCTTCTCGGGGCCCTTTCCCATTGTGCCTGAAGGGTCCCAGCTGGCAGATCTCGGGTCGTTTCCTGGATGGCCGTGTTCCCTGGGCAGTGCTTTGTCACGCCTCACTGACCTTTTTGAAAGTCAGACTTCAGGATTCCTTGTAGTTATTACCCAGTTGGATCATCTGGCTGACACTGGCCTCCTGTATTCCAAGCTCCTCTTTTTATTATTTTTGTGAATACTGTTTTTGTTAGCATTCACAAAACATCATGTGAAAATAATTACTGAAGAGGCTATGATGACCAACTACTATTTTGAAGATATATTAAAATCCAAAAAAAGAGACTTTGACTTGTTTTCTAAATTCAATCAGATGCTTGGTTCTCATTATTTAAAGCACTTAGTTTACATGCACTTAATTATAATAGAGTTTTTGTTGTCCCTTTAAGACTCTATACACCGCCACCCCCACCTCCAGGCACAGTTTACAATGTGTGCTTTTTACCTGGCAGTCCTGGGAAATTCAGAGAAAGGGCTTTACTTGGGACTCAGTAATTTAAAAATACGGCATGTGTTTTTACATGGCAGGGTTCAAAAGCCACAGTGGTTACAAAGATCACTTTTCATGATTCTTTTTTTAAGATGACATTTTAATAAAGGTAGCCCAATACTGTATTCACAGTACTGTATATTTTAAGGGTATTAGTCATATAGAAGGCTTTCTCAAAAAAGGGAGGCCTTTTTCCTGTATTTTTATTCTGCAGCTTAGCTTTTGTGAAGGCTTTATTATAATACCTATTTAAATGCAGAAAATGATATTTTAAAGGGCTTATTTTAGTTCTATTAGGATTTCAAACCATCGTGACCAACTTGAGGCTCTTTAGAGGCTACACGTGCTGCTTGGTGGTAAGGGTTGGGGCTCAGTCAGATGGCCAAATGTTACATTATCAGATCCCTCTCCTTCCTTTCCTCTGTCTTCCTCTCAGGCCCCCCCAAAGATCACAGCCTCTTCCCTGTTTAGATGCACTAGATGGGCAAAGTTGGTCAGAAGAGAAAAAGGGTGTGTATACTGGTGGTCGTTCTTTGGGGGTTGAGAGCCCTGTTCTGTGGTTTGGCGGTCACACTGCCCCTCCTGAAGTAGTAGCTGTTGTCCAGCTAGGAAGGCCTGGGAAGGGTCCTTTCTGTGGCTCCTCACAGTCACCCTCTGGACTAGGAGGGGACTGTATTACCCCTGGGTCATCTTCATCTTCACTGAAGTCAGGCCCTTGTTGTCTGACCTTCCTACCTCAAGTGCAGAGCTGATCAGAGCCTCCAAGTGGGCAGGCAAGTTAGAAATAATTTAATCCCAAACTTCTACATATGAGGAAGCAGAGGCTCAGAAGGGAAGGGACTGGCCCAAGGTCACACACTGAGTTCATTTCAGAGCTGACACAAGCCCAGTTTTCTGCCTATATCACACTGTCTGCCTCCTGATCCATAATATGTTATTACTCTTTCCCTTGTTGTTTCTGTAGTAATCACTTTTTTCCTCAGTGAAGAGACATTGGTTAATAATAGATATCCAGTAGCTTTGTTGGTAATTTCATTTTAATCAAACAACAGTATTTTTTTTT
Source organism: Trichosurus vulpecula (assembly GCF_011100635.1). Taxonomy (NCBI): domain Eukaryota; kingdom Metazoa; phylum Chordata; class Mammalia; order Diprotodontia; family Phalangeridae; genus Trichosurus; species Trichosurus vulpecula. The sequence goes on along the minus strand of NC_050580.1, from coordinate 35,408,510 downwards.
AACAAAGTAGAGAGGCATGTCAGATTCGGAATAAGTCACATGTTACTTGGTTCATAAGATAAAATTTATTTTTTTGAACTATTCTGTTTATGTAGGTTAGAAGCACATTTGATTATTACAAAAATAGGCCATTTGTCTGCTGTTGTAATAGTCTCCTGTAACAATGAGATCTCACGTTTCCAGAGCATTTTGAACAATGCTGATGGCTTTTCTTTGTGATGTAGGTAGTGGAAGTATTGTCCTCAGTCTGTACATGAGGAAATTGAGTCTGATACTGATGTAGTGACTTTTCCAGAGGGTTCTAGGGTTCTAATACTGGCCTATTCTCAGAGTTGGAAAGTGTGTGGAAGCTCCCTCTGCTCCATCCTGCGCTTGACCCACAGTATTCTCTAGAAGTCATTCAGCATCTACCTGAAAGCCTCCGGGAGAGGCCAAGGCAGCCCAGCCCATTTTCAGAAAGCCCTGATTGTGAGGAGGTTCTGCCCCATGAGACCACTCTCAGTGAATATGCAGCTGTCCCAAGGGCAGGACTAGAAATGAAATCCAGTACTTCCAGCAGAGACTTTCTTTAAAATTACATGACACATATACTTTTAAGTTAACAATTCTCAATTCTGAACCAGATAGCTTAACTTGAAGGTTTATGTTTTTACATTGGAAAAGCCGGAGGTGACCCTCCTTTGTAAAAAGATTTCTCTTTACCAGGAGTGTATTGTCTGGCTCTCATGTCAGGCCTTCCTCTGCTCTCAGGCTTGCTCATCTCGGGGGCCTGCTACGTCCTCTGATTAAAATGGTAAATGCGAATCACTCTCTATTAATCACTAGGAGATTGTGCCAAGGGCAGATGGGGAAAAGAAGCTGAAACTGATTGTGTTAATGAGCCTTAAGATCATCTGAGTTTTTCTGTCCAGCGCCTGCCATCCCCACCCTTATGAGTAAAGCATTGGCATTGGCAAAACTCCAGCCTTTTCCAAAAATGGGGCATCTTCGTCATTTCTGTCCTAACGGGGCACTCCAGACCTGCGAAGGCTCTTTTTATTAGAAAATTTCCACCTTTCCCTCTAGTCTGATCCTCTCGATTCTGGCATTTTGTGCTGCCATGGTGGTTTACAAGACAGGGTCCCCGGGGCAGGAACATGAGATAAAAATCCAGAACCAAGATCATTTCAAAGTAACAGGCTTATTAATACATAGGGCATTTTGGAATTTTAACATTAGGAATGTTAGGAAAAATAACTGCGTGAAGAGGTCATAGAAATGTCCTCTAAAAAAATAGTTAGCGTTTTATGTAGAGCCTTTGGCAGTCTGCAAAGCACTTTATGTGTTCTCTCATTTGATCCTTCTAGCAACCAGCTTGTGAGGCAGGTGCTCTTATTATCCCCATTCTGCAGTCAAGGAAACTGAGGCAGACAGCCTCTGCTGAGCGACTTGTCTAGGGTCACGCACTTCATCAAATCCTGACTGCCCACATGCTGTGGGCTTAGACCTGCTGCAAAGGTCTGCGTATTCATACAGAGGGGTTGGTGTCTGTCTCTTGACCATCCTTCTGGTGACAGTCTTGATTTGAGGCCTTATGTCTTTGGGTATTCTCATTGTGTGATGACTTTGCCTCTTGAGAAGTACAGAAGCTGGATAATGAGGCCCGAGGGAGGTAATGGCGGTCCTAAATGAGCATCCTCTCAGTGGGAGCCCTGGGAGGGGCTGGGAAAGCTGGTCCAGCCCCGCTTTGTACAGATGAGGAAGCTCGGCTTGGAGGGACACAGAGCAGTCGTGCTTCTCGATCTCGTGTCCTCCCCGTAACCCTCTGCTGCCCCAGTCTAGCGCATCATCCTTCTCTCTCTGGCCTGAGTCAGGCTGTCAGCTCTGGGAAGGCAGGGACTGTCTCGACCCCTCACTGATATACAGTGCCAGGCACTCGGTAAGTGCTTCTTGACTAGAAAGCCACAAGGAGTCACTATAACATTCATATCGTACTTACTCTGTGTCAGACTCTGTGCCAAGTACTTGACAAATATTATCTCATTTCAGCCTCACAACAATTCTGGGAGGTAGGTGCTATCATCATCCCCATTTTATGGACAAGGAAACAGAGGCAAACGGTTAAATGGCTTGTCCAGGGTCCCACAGCTAGCTGTGTTTGAGGCTGAATTTAAATTTGGGTCTTCTGACTCCAAGCCCAGCACTTTGCCCCCTGCGCCACCTAGCTGTTGATTGGCTGGCCGGTTGCCCTCGGAATATCTGGTCCAGTCTGCCCCTGAGCAAGAGCTTTTTAATAGGTTTCCAGGTAGAAGGGAATTGTTGACAGGTGTAAGAGTGTTGACCTTTTATTATGAGGTCCTGTGAAGTGCCTGGAATAGCATTTCTTGGTTTATTGTGTGAAGAACTGCCCTGCACAGCATTTCTAAGATGGGGGATTCAAGTTTGGGGGCGCATCTGGTGAAAGCTACAGGTTCCAGCTTTAAGGTACAGCCTTGCCTAGGCCTCCTCCACATTTGAGGAGCCATGCCTTGTTCTAGTACTAAAGATTATTTCTTTTTCTTTATATAAAATCTTTTGTCTGCCAAGAGGTGGCAGCTCTGTTCTTTGCAGGCTCCCATCACAGTGTGAAAATAGTAATTGTTTGGTGCATTTTGGTACTGAAATGAATTTTTAGAGCATCATTTTTCTTGTCCTATTTTTTTTTTCTGCCGTTCTACCCTAAGCCCCTCACAACCTCTCAAACACAGAGAAGGAACAAAGGCTTTAAGATCGTAATATTTAACCTTTCTTTTTAAAAGTTTTTTATCTGTTTCCAAGGTGATCCCCCAAAGGTCCTTACCTGTAGTGGATTTCTGTGTCTCACAAGCTAGTTTCCTCTCTAGTGCAGGTTTGAATGCTTTTGAAAAATGTTCAAGTTAAGTTTCTTTTTTAAAAAGCCTGACAGTAACTGGTAAATGTGAACCAGAAAACTTTATTTTCCTGAAACTTCAGCTTGCGGAGAAAGACCCTTTCTGTGATAGATAATACTTGCCAAGTAATGCCCTTAGCTGAAACACGGGCCCTTTGCTTGGGAATCGAAGGGTCCTTTCATAAGGAAACCCGAGCCCTGGGCCTTTTCAATGGTAGCTTGTTCCTTCTGGACTCGTCTGGCTCAGCAGAGTACCCGGAGGTCTCGCCTGTCGGCATTTTTGCACGTTTGTGCTCAATGCGAAATGCACAAGGTTCAGTCTGAGCGAGCAGAAGCACAAGACGGACAGGTGTCTTAAGGAATAAAGATTGAAGTCAAGAACCATCCATTAAAAACAACCACTTGAAAACAAACTTCTCCCTCTTCTGTTTGGCTGGAGGGTCGCTTCACTGAGTGTGTGTGAGCCCTGGGGAAGGCTAGCCCATGGGGGAGGGGCTGCCCAGGGCACTGAGGCGGAGGAAATCAGAAGGGACGAGTCTTTTAACCAGGTGAGCCTGTGAGGAAGGGCTCAGAGGGACGCTATACCATGGACAGCTAGCTAGAGCAGTTTATGCCATCGTTCAGCACCTGTCATGGGCTGACGGAAGCTGACACAAGTCTCCTTGGTGCTAGGGAATGCTGCAGAGTTCTGGGCCAGACGCTGGCTGCGTGTCCCTGGGGAGGTTTCCTTTTCCTTGTCTGTAAAATGGGGGCAGGTGGGGGTGAGTCACAGCAGCGCCATTGTGAGGATGAAGGGGGATGATACCTGTCAAGGTCTTTGAGAACCTTAAAATGCTACATAAATGATCATCATTATTGTTAGTATTCTGTTGTACTGCAACACAGATAACAGTAATAAATCATATTAACATCATTCAGTCAGACTTGTAAGACAAAGCACTAAATGAAGAAGATCGGTGGGTCACAGTGGTATGGTTAATAATAATGTAATAATTCAGTCAGCAAATCAGGAGGGAGGACATTGTAGTCGTAGGAATGATGCAGGTGGGAACACCCTAGTGACATATGGGGAGGGTGATGAGAGTAGGCTTGAAGGGTGTTGGTCACGCCGCCCTGTGACGGTGCCTGGAATGCTTGGCCGAGGCATTCTGGCTAACGTTTAGTGTATAGGTTAGAAACATGCGACCCTTCTTTCTGAAGAGAGAGCCCCCCGAATGTGGAGTCCAAGGACCTGGGTTCAAATGATAACTGAGTCTCCTCCTCTGAGCCTCAGCTGTCTCATCTATTAAGAGAGACCTGAAATAATCTGGTGCAGGTGACTGCTCTGAACCCAGGAGCTGGGATCCTGTCAGAACCACGTGAAAGCTTTGTCAGCCCTTTATTGTAGCGTTGTTTTCTAACATAATCTGTTGTGGACTGAGACTGTCTCTAAGCCCTCTGCACTTGCACCCTTGTGTTGGCAGTCAAAATGGGCTCTTAGCACTCAGTTCAACCAAGTGCCCTTGGAGAGTTTGGCCTTTGTTTCCTTGGTGACCTCCCTGCCTCAGGGGAGGGCCTAGTTTACATGGGTTTGAGTGGCGTGTTTGGGACATCAGAGGCTTTTAGACCACGTGGGCTTAAGTCGCCTGTTTGTGATGATTTTAGGTCACATGGGCGAGTCGCATGGGTGGCTCACCCTTGACCCTGAAAAAGATATAAAACCAGGAGTTGGCTTTCTCTTTTTCGGAGCTCTTAACCCACAGCCGTGGGGCCAGCCCTTGTTATGAGCTCCCGGGCTGAACCTAGATGTTGGTAACAATGAATTGTATTGGGTCTGTCTGCTGATGTTTGTAATTTGTTTGTATTTGCTCTGAAGTTCAGGGGGCTGGCTTTTTCCCCTGAACTGAGTGAATGGTATTTACATGCTGAATTAAAGTGAGCTTGTCAACCCCTTAACATTGCTTTCCTTAGTAAAGCAGATCAGAAGAACCTGGGCTTTGGCAGCATTCTTGTTGTTGGGCCTGTGTTGGTCTTTCACCCCCACAGCAGCTGCTAGCCGGATTGTTGAAGCGCCCCTCAGAGCGTGGCTGTTGCGGGGCTGAGCAGCGAGCATGGGATGAGTAGCACGCACAGTGAGTGATGGAGAAGAGCCGCTTTTTGTTAGGAATTGAGAAGGACCAGCCATTCTGGAGACAATCTGGAGCCATGCTCAGAGGGCTATAAAACATGCATACCCTTTGACTCAGCAGTGCCACCCCAGAGAGAGCAAAGAAAAAGAGGACCTATATCTGCAAAAACATTTCTAGCAGCTCTTCTGTGGGGGCAAAGAATTGGACATTGCAGGGGTACCTGTCAGTTGGGAAATGACTTAACAAACTGGCCTGTGATTGTGACACGATAAGACACGATGAGCAGGATGCCTTCAGAGAAGCCTAGAAAGACTAATCTGAACTGATGCAAAGTGAAGGGAGCAGAACCAGAACATTGTACACAGCAGCATCAGTATTATATGGTCATCAGCCGTGAGTGACTTAGCTCTTTTTATCAATACAGTGAAAAAAGACAATTCTGAAGGACGTAGGAAAAATGCTGTCAGAGCAAGAGCTGACCAAGTCTAAAGCATACTTTTTAAACTTTATTTTTCTTGTTCTTTTTTCTTTTTTTGGTCTGTGTTCTCTTTTGCAACATGGCTAATATGGAAATGAGTTTTGCATGACTGAACATGTATAATCTATATCCAAGTGCTTTGCCTTCCCAAGTGAGGGGAAAGGAAGGAGGGAAATTTGGAACTCAAAAATTATGAAAAATTGTTTTTACATCTCACTGAGAAAAAATAAAAACATTCTTTAAAAAAGAGTAAGGAACTTTGGTAATAAGAGTTTGACATACCAGGACACCCTTGGTATAGAGCAGCATTTGAGAAGCTGGGGTTTAAACTCCTAGTGTGGCAGAGAGGGGGAGGTCTTAATTGAGTAGTTACTGAAGGACCAAAAGGGCCTAATTCACAGGTGATCCACTCGTGATGGAGCACGAGACCCAGTGGTGGTATTACAGCAAGGCTTCTTTGTATTTGTAGAAAGGAAGGCAACAAAGAACTTGGGGTTTAAACCCACCATTACCATGGATGGATTTGCACTAGAATGTTATCCACTTAAACCTAGAAAGCCAGGGCAGCTACGTGTGGGCACAGTGGATAGAGCACTGGGCCTGGGGTCAAGAAAACCTGAGTGCAGATCCAGCCTCAGATACCTACTATCTGTCAGAAAGTCACTTAACCCTGTTTGCCTCAGTTTCCTCATCTGTAAAGTAAGCTAGGAGAAGGAAATGGCAAACCACTCCAGCATCTCTGCCAAGAAAACCACAAGTGGGGTCACGAAGAGTTGGACATGACTGAAATCAGCAACAGCTGGCATCACCACCCTGTAACGGACTCCCTGGAAGTCAGGACATTTGCACTAGCAGCCTAGAATGAACAAGAAAGGGGGAAAGATGGTCTTCTAACACCGTTGATATGGGTAGCAGTCGCAGATGAATCCGGAGGCAAGGCTCCAAGGGGGGGTTCCCTGATGACCTTCTCTCTGACTCGGGACAAGGCCTCTACAAGCATCTGGCAAATGGATAATGTTTGTTCTGTTTTCTCCTTTATCCGTGAGATAGTAAATGATACGATGTATATGCACATGTTTTGAAAGAATGATGTGCTTGTATGAAGTTAAGATATTTGCATGGTAATGTTATGACTTTCTTACCGTCTAATTAGTGTTTGGATTTTAACAAGAAAAAGACGTACATGAACGCTGAGATATCTAACCAGACCTTTGGAAATTTTTCCTTTATTTTTGAAGCTTCATTTAAAGGACAAGAAACGGTTTGAAAAAGCGAATCAGGATGAAGTTCCTGGTCTGAGCCTTGTCGAATTTATTGCTTTTGAGCATCCTGAAGAGGTTGATTACATGACGGTAAGGAAGAAACATTTTCACACATTTATTTAGTGATGGAATCTTATAACCTGCATCAGACAGAGCTACATAAATTCTGTAATTGCTCTTACCTTTTAATTGTAGAAGCCATTCAGGGAGTGAACAGATCTATTTGGAGAATTTGAAGGCCCAGAAAAATTTTCCCTCCCCTATGCTTCTCTCCATTTCTCTGCCATGCCCTGAGTAAACTTGGATTCCTCATTTCCTCCCTGTTTTTCATTGTCTGGAGCCTTCACATTTCTTTATATGTCAAATATCATTTTATAAATGATACACTTGATGTATTTTTGGGTTTCTAACCAAAAAATAATTATTAGGTTTGTAGAAACATTTAAGAAACAATTTGTTTTTAAATTCTTCCAAAAATTTAAATTTCTGTTCCATTGCATGAAAAACAAAGAAAATATTTTTTACGCCAAAACTTTGGGAAATTTTAGCATCCCCTAAACCTTGGAGGAATGCTTTCCCTTTTATCACAGCGTGTTTCTATAGCTCACTTGTGTCCTGCTGACTTGTGGTGGTGATTCCATCCTTTGTACAAGAAGATGCTGCTGCTCAGCTCCCTTGTGTAGGGCATTTGTGGAGTGTTGGGGAAAATCACTACTTGTTGTAAGGGATGGAATCAGATGCATATTTGATGGTGTTGGCCTCATTAACACAGCTCTAATTACTTGAGCTAACTAGTTGGTCACAGATCTGCTGGTCTGGAAAGCATATGGGAAAACAGTCCAGTGCAGCCTCCCAAAAACACAAATTAAAATGCTAAGAGAAAAATTCTAATTTGTCTCTGACAGCTGAGTTAAGCAGTGATCAAGCCCATAGAAGGCTGGAAGCTAAGAGCTCTGGGGTGTTTCAGCTCTCCAAGGTCTCAGATAGATGGGATCTATCATTGTCTCCTCCACTGTTAGTATAATACTCCTCGATATGGCACATGTGTTGTTGGAGGCCATTGATGTCACCTCTGCGTGCGTTAAGGAACTTCCTAGCTGACCTCTCAGTTTTCAGTCTCTTTCTGCTGGCACTAGAAGGACCAGGCATGTCAAGTGATACAGGCATTTTAAAATTCCAGGCCTAGTGCTAGAAATACCTGGAGAAGGGAAAACAAACAGAAGGGAAGGAGAAGCATTTCTGTAATCAGTGGACACATTCTTCCATTTTACCCATTATCAGGTTTAGTTCAGATGACACTGAGCATCGATTGCACAGTCTCTAGCCTCTGGAGAAGGGATGTAGGGGTTGGAGTGGGAGGGGTCAGTTTTACTGGGAAGTCCTAATGCACGCAGAGGGCAGGTTTATGGATGTGATGGGGTGAGAAGAGGACCAAGAAGGATGGAGAAATCATTAGCGGCAGCACCAAACCCAAGATTTTCCAGGCTTAAGGTGAAACAGGACTGGTAGTTGATGATGTGGCCTGGCAGTGAGGAATGTTAACGTAACGGAGGAGCGCATGGTGAAAGCTGGGGTCCTGTGTGATAGTAGCATGGAGAGGGGAGAGTGGAGAAAGAACAGCCAAGCTCTGCTGAAATCATTTAGGAAAGTGAATTCCATGTTATTGTGGGTGCTACTTAGGTAAGGTTTTATTGTATTTGTTTCTTTATTTTTTAATAGATTTGTTATAACACTGAAGGTGCCAGAATCGTTACTCCCTTTTTTTTAAAAGCTTGTCTCCTTATCTTGCTCAGGCTGGAAGTGCAAGGGCCTCTCATGGACCCCTCTGGTTCTGATTGGCACAAGAGCCCATGCTCTGTTTTTGACCGGGAAACTCCTTAGGAAGCCTGGTGGCCAGCCCTCTGCTCATGGGGGCTTGGTATTGGCATGGTATTGGCAAACTTAGCTCAGACTTTGAACAGGTTTAGCAGACCGGAGCTCAAAACTCTTGAGCTCAGAATCACTGGCCTCAGCCTCTCTGGTAGCAGAGATTACTGCTGTGTTCTTGGATGCCTGGCCAGCATGATAATTCCCAAATAGTTTTTATAATGTTATTTTACAAATAACCAATTCAGAAGCCAGGGATCTGAAAGGTCTCAGGCTAGAAGTATGTATGATACTAAATTACAATGACTCATCTTTTCTTATTGATGATACAATAGGAATTTGTCATTCAAGAGGCTTTAGAAGAACATGACAAAAATGGTGATGGGTTTGTTAGTTTGGAAGAATTCCTTGGTGACTACAGACGAGATCCAAGTAAGTAACCTGAAGGAGTCTGGGGAATTTGGGGATTTGGGGGAAAGTGGACTTGAGGAAAGAACCAATGGAAAGGAAGATTTCTTTTTGAGAGCCATTTAAAAGGTAGATAAAGGTGGGTCCGTAAGAAGTATGACTAACTTCTTTTGGGGTAATTTTTTGTTGTTCAGTCGTTTTCAGTTGTGTCTGACTCTTCATGACCCCATTTGGAGTTTTCTTGGAAAAGATATTGGAGTAGTTTGTCATTTCCTTCTCCAGCTCATTTTATAGGCGAGGGGACAGGGAAATAGGGTGAAGTGACTTGGCCAGGGTCACAAAGATGGTAAGTGTCTGAGGCTGGATTGGAACTGAGGTCTTCCTGACTCCAGGCCTGGCACTCTACTGCACCCACCTACTTGCCCATGCCGCCAACAATTAAGTTCTTGGTAACAAGTTCCACTAAATTTTTATAGTACCAATAAGAAAAAGCGATGTCTAGTTAGTTTCAGAATTCTATGTTTTTTTCTAGTTCCTTATCTGGAGTTGAAATACCTTCTACTTGTTCAAATTGTTAGATTAATAAATTATTTTTAATCCAAATGGAAGAGTAAATAAGTGTTGATATTCTTAAATAAAATCCAATATTGACTCAAGTAGACCTTACCAAGAGAGAGAAAGACTTATAAGATAGTATAAAAGTAGGATTAATGTAGAAAAGAACTTTCTATGATATTGGAGGTTAGGATTTTTTAGTGGCTACCTCCTCCCCTTAGCTTTCCTTAGAGAGCACCCACTGCTACCTTGTTTAGATATCAGATGAACTTAAAACCAGCCACCATCTCCTGCTTTTGCTGGTTACTGAATGAGAGAGACCACCAGGATGGCTGTCACTGTAAAAGTATGCATCATGTGTCTTTATAATAACCAACCATGGAAGAAAACTCTTAGGGACAGCCGTGTAGACCACAATTGTCATGATTTTATTTGATCTTCTCTCTGTAGCAAGGCGTAAAAGTGGGCTGGTTTTTAGATTTCTAAGTGGACGCTTTATGCATTTGTCATTCAGGACTTTACAGTTGTAGCTGTTCATCTTATTCATGAGTTTAATTTTTGCTACAACCTTTGTTTGTTTCTTTTATCCCAGAAATAGGCCTGCCTTATTGTTGGATTCCTATGGGTTTTTTGTTTGTAACTACTTTTGTTTATCTTTCCTATTAAGCTGCAAATGAAGATCCAGAATGGATACTTGTTGAGAAAGACAGATTTGTGAATGATTACGACAAAGATGGGGATGGGAGGCTTGATCCTCAAGAACTTTTGTCTTGGGTAGTGCCCAATAACCAGGGTATTGCACAAGAAGAGGTAAGTGTTTGGTCCATCTTCATTTTGGTGCTATTTATAAGGGAAGAAACCCAACAAAATAAGTCTGCGTCACTGGCTCTGAATATGATAGGATTACCTACTTAGCTGAGAAAATTAGAGTGTTGAGGCTCAGTCCCTATTTAACATTATTTGATGATACAAGATGAATAATGTTAAGCTTTCATTTAGTGTCCCTTTCAGGGTTTGTTTTTGGGATATCCTGGATTGGGGAGGGAAACTTACTGAAGGGGAGGGCATGAAGAAAAGAGTGGGCAGGCTCACCATCCACTGGGTCAGGCTTTAGATACGAGACCCCAGCAATTGGCAGTTGAGCACAGTAGCTTTGACAGATGGAGACAAAAAAATACATGAAGACCTAATCATTAACTTTTAAAATGCTCATGTTTAAATTTAAAATCTTTTGCTTTAAAGGCTCTTCATCTAATTGAAGAAATGGATTTGAATAATGACGGGAAGCTTTCAGAGGTAGAAATCATTGAAAATCAGGACTTGTTTCTTACTAGTGAAGCCACCGACTATGGCCGGCAGCTCCATGATGAGCACTTCTACCACGACGAGCTTTAGAAGCTCATTGGTGTTGCCCTGCCTCTGGTCTGTCTGCAGGACTGACAACTTCGTCATCTGTTAGCAGCTTGACTTTGGGGTTATGGTGTTGATTTTATGATTTCCATTCTAAGTTTTACTACACTCAAACGTTATAGATTAAGATCTTGTCCTTTTAGCAGAAAAACAAAATGAAAACAACCAGACGGGAGTTTTAAAAATGTATTTAGGAAATAAAAAATTAACATTTTGCCAAATGCAAAAGTTGAACTGTCTCTAAATATTCCCTAATACGGTACTTAAGTAGATGGAGCATTTGAATTATATTACCATACTTGAATAAAATGGAGGATTTAAATGAAGCCTGGACATTATTATGTAAGTAATAAGTGACTGAGGTACCAGTAATTTTTGTTTAGTTTTATGTAGATTTTAATAATTTTGAAATGGAAGGAAAATGGACAATGTTTAGGTTTAGTGTTTGTGTTAAAACCTTCGAAGGAACTTCCTAAAAGACTTACACCTCACATATTAATATGGAGAGGTTCTGCTTAATTTTTAAACTGGTTTCTATAGAGGGTTTATTGTATGAAATAGAACTTTATATTTTTGCATATGTATAGATAGTAATTATATTTAATGTACAACTCTATAGCATTATGGTGTGTGGAATTTAACATTGTCCAGACCGTTTTGCATTTTTTGACTGATTAAAAAGGAAATGCCTCATCTTTCTATATCTTTGTTTTGTTTATTTATTTGATGGCTCTTCCACCTAAAACGGGTGGGAAACCTTAAAAGTAACAACACACTTAGTCTTGTTTCACTTCATGGGGCCTGGGGCTGCCTAGGCTTTCAAAGGCCTTGACGGAGGTGCAGGAAGCCCACATCAGAGCAGACTGAATGGCTCTCAGCTGGCCAGCCTACCCACTTCTTCCCCGGAGGGTGACCATCTGAAACCAGAACACTTTTTTTATTTTTGCCACAGCCCTTGGCAAAGGCTGTCTACTAAGGCATCAAGGGGTCCAGCTCTGTTTCAGTAGAGGGAGGGGGTGTTCACGCCAGGGAAACAAATCACCGATGTGATCTTTCAAGTGAGAAGACAGTATTGTATGTTATCTAAACTAAGAAGCTGTTAGTAATTGTGCGCTGATAATGTGTAAGTGCCCTAGGCCAGGTTTCACTTTTGTTTACTTTTAGCATGTTCTTTGGATCTGCTGTTCTGTAAGCCCCATGACCTCGCACACTGATATCTAAACAAGCCCTCTCCTCCAAGCTTCCATTATATTTACGTACCTCAACTTGTTTATCCATTTCTCGAAAACTCTCCCCAGTGAGGATCTGTGTTTCTAGATCTTTGCTACTACAGAATCTGCTGCTATATAAAATATTGGTCACATGGGGCCTTTTGTCACTGACTTTCTTAGAGTGTGTGCTTAGCAGCAGGATCCCTAAGTCAAAAGATATGGACATTTCAATGACTTAGCATAAGCCAAAGTTGCTTTTCACAGCGGTTGGATTATTTCACATTAGTGCATTAGAGTGCCTGTCTTTCCACACCTGGAGGAGGGGGGTAGATTTATAGGGTGGAAGGTAAAAGATCTCTGTTTGGGGCATGTTGCATTCAAGATGCCTTAAGGACTTATCTATCCGTGACAAATTCAGGAAAGAGATTTTCAGAGGCCTGGATATAGAGTTTAGGGAGGCATCAGTACCCATGTGATACGTTAAGCCATGGGAAGTGAAGAGATATCCAAGGGAGAAGAGGATGGAGCCCTGGACATCACCCCTGAAGAGTCCTGGAATGAAAAGACGGAGAAGTCACCTGGTCACAGCCTAGAAATTTCTCATGCTAAAATCAAATTTTCTGTGTTGAGACATAGAGCTTTTTACTTAACCTGTAAAAAAATGTTCTGGATTTTCTCAGATTGATTTGCCCTTCAGGGGCCCCTGCTTCCCTCCCTCAGGCTGATATAGGTGAGAAGACCAGCAAGTCTTCTTTCCCAACAGAATAATTACTTTGCCCCTCTAACTAAGGCAGAGAGAACTAAATCATGAATTGAATGTGATTCAGATGCTGCCAAAGGCTTCCTCTTGATATCTGATACTTGAGAGGAGCCTTATACTGGACCAGTTAGCAACTCCTTGAAGATTCTGCAAATTAAGTTAGACCCATAAGATGGCCAGTGCTTGGGTTATTTGTCTCTGCCTTCTATGTCTTTACTGAATTCTCTTTAGATCTCTTTTAAGTGTTAGAATAAGCAGTGTCTATTTGAAAAGCATTTATGTATATTTTGTGAAATCATACCTGATGGCAAAGACCCACAGGATAAATTCTTTCTTGAGTTAACTTCAACGCCCAGTTGTAATGAGTACTATAATCTCAGCTTCTTCTGTGCAGTGGGCATAATCGTGGCACCTTCCACCAAGGATGCTGTGAGGATTAAATGGGATAGCTGTATCTAAGAGCTTTGCTATGTGAATGGAGCGATATTATTTACTCCCTAATTGTCCTCTTTGTACCTTGCTTAATCTTGTAAGGCACCCCAGCCTTTCACCCAATTTTAAGAGTGGAATTTGAACCCTTCACCTTCAGTCCTCTGTCCACTGTCATGATGACTGCAAGGCTGAATTTGGCAGAAGGAGTCCAGCCACTGCGGCTATGTGACCCTGTGTCCTGCTTCGAATGGAAAATTGAGTGGATTTGCACAAACCAGGTCATATGTGGCTCCAATGAGACCAGGTCCCAGGCCAGAAAATGACTAGTTTGTGATTAAGCCTTCCAGAAGCAAGGAAATTCTGTTTGCATGCCAAGATGCCACATTTCCCTTTATCTAGGCTCAAGGGACGGTTCATCTATTTGTACACTTGTTTCATCACATTAACGCATTTTGGACTGGAATCATTCTGCACCAAAGGGATAGATGTAAATACGTTTACATGGAGAAGCTTCCATTTTGGACCCTGCATTAGGAAAGCCACCTATGGCAAGTATGCTACACATTTAACAGTGACTGACTTGCTTGGCATTTACACGTTGGCTACCAACTTCAGAAGTATTTTGATTGGCTAGAATCTTTGGCCAAATTCCTTGGATTTTGTGTTTGTTTTTCTCCTCTTTATAAGTGATAATGCAGAATCATTGTATCTGGGATGGTAGCTGGCCTGCTGAGGGGCACTAAATGCAGCTATTAAAATGTCTCCACTTTATTTGGAGAAAGGATTAATGCCCAAAGTAGGCTATTTCTTTTCCTCAAAAAAAAAAAATGACTGAAGGCGTATAGTTCATGACCTACAGATAAATAATAAAAAGAAGCCATTTGAACTTCCTCAGAAAATATCTTCATCTAGTTAAGGTGGTTTGTCATTTGACTTTTTATAAAACGCTTCTAAGAGCCCCCAGCAGGGTCCTGTTTTGCCCAGCATAAGGCCTTTGTTTTCCTGCTCTCTGTCGGCTGATTTCAATGGAACAGAGGTCATGGTGTCCTTCCTTACTGCCACAGCACTAAAGTGGTAAAGTAATAACTGGTCACGTTTGAATCCCACAGCGATTAATACCCTGCAAAAGAAGGCCTCTATAGAACACAGCTATTTCTGTCTGCCAGACAGTCTGTTTTATGGATCCCGACTATAAAAATTGTATGCAAGTATTTTCTTTTAAAAAAAAATATTTAGTCTCCAGGGCAACACTCTAGTGGGCCATCTGTTACCCTCATTCCCATCACTACATGACTGGTGTCTTTCAGGCTGGTATCCACAGAGCATTAAGAAAAGCCTGCCAGTGTGTCGATCGTACATTTATGGAAGGACATAGAAAAGAATTGTATAGGATGAGGTGGGCTCCCAATCAGCAAGAGGCCTTCCTGTCTGTTCCCTTCCAGTGATCGTTGATGGAGGCTCCACCCAACATCTTGGAGGCCTTCCTCTAGGAGTTTCTTGAGGTTTTTTGCATTGTTTTTTTTTTGTATTTCCAGGGTTCTAATGGAGTATTCTGAATATTCATATATGTTTATTACCCCTCGCTCTCATTTGGCCAACCTGTATCCTTTCCCCACCCTGCATTTCTTCAGAGAAATCCTTCTGCCATTTCTAAAGTGTGGGTCATCCTCAGGAACATGCTGTGACCTGCTTGTCCCCACCATGTGTCTCTCCATTGTCGTTTATCCTTATCCACAATTTTGATTTGTTGTCGGTTGTGGAGTTCCAAGACTCACAACCATAAAGTGTGTTTCAATGATAGTATTTATATGAAAATAAAATTTGGCCCAGGGAGCAGCTGGCATCTGTTGAAAGCCCTGCATGGTTTTCTTAAGCAACCCTTCCCTCTCTCTTCCTCCTGTTCAGCCCTGCGGCCTATCCATTGCCCATCTGTAGCTCTTCTTTTTAATCAAACGAGATATTTGTAAAGTGCCTCTCACAGGGCCTGGCACATAGTAGGTGCTTCATAAATGCTTGTTTCCTTTCTTTTTGAACCACAATAATATTCCATTACATTGGTCTGGAACTAGTCATTTTACTGATACAGGGAACTCCCAGGGCAGGAAAACTCCTTCTACCAGCGTAGACTAGCACCTTCTCTACAACTGACAGTCTTGGGCAGGGGTTCTTAACCATTTTGACACCATGGGCCCCTTTGGCAGTGAAAACTTCTTCTCAGAATGTGCATAAAAATAATACATACAGTTGAAAAGGAAGCCAAGTATATTGAAATACAGTTGTTAAATTTTTTTTTAAAATCAAGTTTACAGACATCAAGTTAAGGACCCCTGTAAGTGAGTTGTCTGGTGCGCTACTTGGGCAAGTGACTTTCCCAGGGTCACACAGCCAATACATGCCAGAGGCAGTACTCGAACCCACGGCATCCTGACTTTGAGGGCAGCTCTTTCTTTACTATTGTCTCATTGTCCTTTACATTGGAATACCTGCCACATTTTTATTTTCCAGGCTTTCAATTATTTTCTTTGTTAAATTACTCTGAAGGGTGAAAAGTGGATCATATGCCTCCACCACTGTATTGAGGGCAAGGCCACCTAAGCTGATGTATTCCCTATGGGGGAATCTACCCAAATAGCTCTCCTTTCAGGCTGCCGTCAGGTATCTCTTTAATCCCTCCTCTTCACTTAGACCCTAGCCACCTGAGCTCTCAGGGTAGAGAGAGGTAGCATGGTGCCGTGGTTAAAGTGGCTTGTCATGCAGAGGTCATAGGTTCAAATTTTCCCTCTGACGCTAGCTGAGGGCCCATGTGTGGTTATGAGCCTCAGTCTTCTGTAAAATGAACAAGAGCCTTTCAGCTCTTCTCTATAATCCTCTGAGCATGGAAAAAGAAAAAGGGCAAATGTGGTTTGTACCCGAGTCCTGTGAGAGGATGGATTTTTCCTCTTCAGTCTTCTGCTCCTCACCAAGGGTGACACAGAAGGAGGTCAGGTTGTCTGCGTGTCTTGAGTCATGACGGAGAAAAGATCCCTGGGAGAGGGGACCGGCTCTTCGTGATCCCACAGGACTGACATGACAGGCCCATGCGGAATTGACCTAGTTTTCCAAGGGCTGATGCATGAATAAGAAAAAAGAATGGAAGAGATTTTGGTAGGCTTCCTTAGCCATGGTCCAGATGGGATACGAATGGGCTGCTTAGCTGAGAGGACATGCCAGACCACCTGTTCCCAGATTATAGGAAACTTAAATCAAGATGCCTATGTTCTGTAAACCCGCTAGCTCTCTGCTTTATTAAAAAAACAATAATTTTCCCCTTAGTTGTGAAGCACCATTCTCTATTTCCAAAACCTCCACCCTTCTCTGGATACTCTTCGCTCAGGGTCCCATCACCCCCTGCTTCTGTTACAGCAATGGCTCCTCGACTAGCCTCCCTGCCTCAAGCCCCTCCCTTCTCTAATCCATCCTCCACTCAGAGAAACAAAATGATTTTACTAAAGCGCAGGTCTGAGCCCATCACCCTCCCCCCTCCCTCAATAAACGGCCATGGATCCCTATTACCTCTAGGGTCAAATATGAAACCCACTGGTAATTAAAGCCCTTCATCACCTGTCTCCAATTTTGTTTTCAAGCCTCGTGACTCCGCTTCACATACACTGCAATCCAGGCAAAGTGGCCTCCTTATTCTTCCTCATACATGACTCCATCTCCCATCCGTGGACCTACCTTTCTCATATATCTATGCCAAGTAAGTCACTTAACCGCTTTCAGCCTTGGTTTTCTCATCTGTAGAATGGAGATCATTTTTCTATCTCCTATCACAAAAGACTATCTCCAGGAGCTGTTTCCCAGTATCTCCAGCTGCTAATGCCGTCTTCATTCAGGTTACCTTCCACCTACTCCCTCTCATATGTATCTTGTATGTGCCTAGTTACTTCTATGTTCTGATAGATTGTAAGCTCCTTGACAGCAGGGACTTTACACTTCTCTGTATCGCTAATACTTAGTACAGCGCCTGGCATATAGTTGGGGTTTAATAAATATTTATTGACTGACTGGCTGAACCTCCTTGTAAGTGTTAAGGCTCTCTGTGAGTATAAGTTGTTAATTAAGAGAAGGAAGAAATGGGGGTTGGGAAAGACATGACTTTTTTCCTTGTGGACTCATCCTAATTCCCAGTAATGTTATCCAAGCCATACTCAGAGGCTTTCTAGCTTGGAAAGACCTGCTAAGGCTTGCCCTGTGTTGGCTGAGCTAGGTGTGAGAGAAGTACATTTATATAGTTGTATGACCCTGGGCAAGTCATTGAATCTCTCTGTGCCTCAGTTTCTTTATCTGTAAAGTCTTAAAACATTGTACATACATTGTCCCATGGGAGCCTCGTAACACCCCTTGTAACATAGGTAGTTCAGGAATCGTTATCCCCATTTAATAGAGAAAGCAACAATTTCAGAAGTCAAGTGACTTGTCCATGGTCACACAGATAGTAAGGTATTATAGACAGGATTTGAATACAGGTCTTAAACAGCATCTGGTTGGAGTAGTCAGGGAAGACCTCAGGAAAGAGGTAGCATTTGAGAGGAGCTCTGACGAATGGATAGGATTTTGACAGCAAAGATATAGATGGGGAGGAGAGTGGAAGGACACCCCAAGTTTGTTTATAAATGTCAATCTAATATTTGCAAAGCGTTTTGCAAACCTTCAAGGACTATCTCAATGCTCATTATGATGATAATGATGATGGTGGTGGTGGTGATGCTGCTGCTGGTAGTGGTGATGATGACAATGATGATGGTGGTAGTGGTGGTGATGATGCTGCTGCTGTTGATGGTGGTGGTGAAGATGATGATGGTGATGGTAGTGGTGGTGATGATGATCATGGTGGTGGTGATGATGATGGTGATGATGATGGTGGTGGTGGTGATGATGGTGGTGGTAGTGGTGGTGGTGACATGGTGGTGGTGATAGTGGTCATGGTGGTGGTGATGGTGACCATGGTGGTGGTGGTGGTGGTGATGATGACAATGATGATGGTGGTGGTGGTGATGCTGCTGCTGGTAGTAGTGATGATGACAATGATGATGGTGGTGGTGGTGGTGATGATGAGGGTAGTGGTGGTGGTGATGCTGCTGCTGTTGATGGTGGTGGTGAAGATGATGATGGTGGTGGTGGTGATGATGGTGGTGATAGTGGTGGTGATGACATGGTGGTGGTGATGGTGATCATGGCGGTGGTGATGGTGACCATGGTGGTGGTGGTGGTGGTGATGCTGCTATTGCTGATGGTGGTGGTGGTGGTGATGATGATGATGGTGGTGGTGAAATAGAGAAAGAAGAGGGGGTGGTGGGAAAGTTTTTTTTCCCTTATGAAGTCCTTTCCTGTTTGGTCTCTCCTCTCTATATCTCTGCCTTACCTGAGCCACTAGCCCTGAATTTTAAAAGTTTTCTCACCCTGCTCCTGGGGAAAAAGTAAAAAAAAGTCAGGAAATGCTTTTCACTCCTAAGTTTCATGGTTCCACCAGATCCAATTCATAATATTATTTAAGCAGAGTGGGAGAAACCAACTTCAGGAGAATTCGAAAACCAATGACTAGTGACAAATTCATTTAGTGATTGAATTTTAAAATACCGGGCATTCTGTCTGTCGTGTCATTAGACTTTAAAATGTAGTTGGTTTATGAAAAAGTCCAGATTTTCAATTCGTTTCCCGTGTAATTTCACCTAAGTGGGATTATGGGATTCAAACCTGGAAGAGAATTTAGATACCGTCTAACCCAGTTGTCCATTTCACAGATGAACCACTGAGGCTTAGGATGATGAAGGGATTAGCCCACGGTCACCCAGGAGCCTGGATTTAGTGCCAGGTCCTCCCCTTCCAAATCCAGGGCCCTTTCCCCAGTTTGCTTTGTTTTTGTCCAGTACTCTGCATCAGAGTCTATCAAGAACTATTTCTACCCATGAAGACGGGCACATGCACATACCCTTAGAGATTTGTTCGGGGGCACTGAAAGATTGAGTGACTTGCCCAGGGTCACACGTGTAATACCTTGAACACAGGACTTCATGACTCTTAGACTCTTACACCATTTTACTTCACTTTCCACTAAATCAGACCATAACATGGCATCCTATCTTTGATACACATCATTAACACAGGTATTATGGACCAGCATTGAAACATGAGGGAGAAAAACTCCTTGTTTTGTTCTACCAAACAATAATAATAATTTGCAATTATAGAGTGCTTTAAGTAATGATGCTGTTGACATTTTAGTTTTAGTTCTTATCTACCAGTACTTTTCAAATGCTCTTTAATTTTAGTTAACATGATTGTTTATCAGTGAGGTGACATAGGATAATGAAAAAACTACTGGACTTGACATTGTTAGAGCTAGGTCCAAGTAGCAGCTCTGCCACTAACTCATGGTATGACCTCAGACAAATGGGGCCTTCCCTCACTGAGTCTCAGTTTCCTTTTCTGTAGTAAGTGAGCAAATAATATTTGCAATATCTAATTTATTGGGTTGTCAAGATGATGGTTATTAAAGCTGTCTAGCAAAATACTTTGTAAATGGGAGCTATTGTCCATTCAAAAGAAAATTGAACTATTTTACAAATTGAAACAAATCCAGGTTTTTTAAAAATAGGATAGGATTTTTCTTTAGTCAGAAAATAGATTTTTAAAAATGGAATGAGGAGGGAGACCTGAAAGAGCTAAGGTATAGATATGATGGAAAATGAAGCTGTTCATGGAAGATTGAAATAAGGAGGTGTATCAAATTTAGGCACCCTTAGCAGAGACTATGTGCCCTGTGGATATTAGGTAAGGTTATTTTGTGAAGGATCAATCAACAAGAATTTATAAAGCACCAACCATGTTCCAGGAACTGTAATAGTCAATGGGAATTTAAAGACCCAAGTGAAATTATCCCTGTACAATGAAAGGAATCGCAGGGATGCTCCAGAACTGTGTATGTAAAGTGAGAGCGGATGGAGTCAAGAAGCTGAAGGAGTGTTGGCAGTGGTGGATTGGCGGTTTTGGATCCACTTCCTTTGGGTTCTGCCTTCTCCTGAAAATCAAGAGAAGAAAAGGAGAGAAACAGAAAATGTTATTTTTTTTTCCACTTCTGCATTTCAGGACCTCAGGGGAATGTCAGGGAAATACAACCTCAGGGAAATATCACCTCCACTGCTCTCTCCCTTTCAGAGTGTTGAAGCATAATCTCATTTCCTAGAGATTTCAGAAATTCATAGATGAATCATCCTGTAGCCATAGCTAAGGGGTACTGTGATAACCCAATAGGGGTTAGTAAATAGGAGGTAAATAAACAGTATTTCCTCAAAAACAATCCAAATGGAGTGGAAGTCAGATTTTTGGAAATCTTGTAAGCAGAACAGGTAAAGTGTGTCATCCCCCAAACATTCATAAGCTGCAGGCTTTCACGAGAAGAATAATCAGAAAATGCATCGAATTTCTTAATATTTGAATAATGACCTCTTGTATCATTAAAGATAGTGGAAAAATCATGGCATTTAATTTCTAATGTATAATTTAATGAAGAAAAATGATGATTCAATTGTACATGAAAGACCAGGCCAAGCAAAGATATGCTGGAAGCAACACAATTTTGAAATCATTATTGCATTGTGTTAAAGTATCAGTAAGAGTAGAAGATAGAAAAGGAATGAGAAGAAATCAAGGCATAAATCAAGGCAAAGTGGATGCTAACACACAAGCTTGCATTTTCATCTTCCTCAGCTCTTAGGGGATCATGGATTGCATCTATCAGTAGTATTTCTATGAAAGCATGAGAAGACAATGATACGGCTTTGGCAAATGATTTTTTTTTAATTAAAAGGCCAGGATGCTACAGAGACATGATTGATGGAAAGGAACAGAGCATATAATATTTTGTTATATTTGTTCTTTATTGACGTCAATTAATATTATTATATTAATAAATAAGCTAACTTTTGGAAAAAATGGAATGAGAAGGAAAGCATTATATATAATAATATATAATATAGTAAAATATAACATATAAAATATAATAAAAGGTTGTAGTCCACGAAGATGAGGATTTTGTGAGCTGGATAGTGCAAAGAACAACATTCCCATTTTAGAGATGAGGAAATGGAGGTTGAGTGACTTGCCCAGGGCTACAAGATATCAGAACTGAGATGCAGACTATTGTCTCCCAGCTCTAAATTCAGCGGCCTTTCCACTGCTCTGCCCATCCCAGATCTCACGGAAAGGGAGATGATGCTCTCTAGGTTTCCGAGAAAGGCTAAAACCTGAAATGTGTAAATGACAATTAAATCCTTCTGAGTTCTGCTACAGTCCCCTGAAGGAAACACTGTGCCTCAGTGGGGCATGGACATGGACCTGGAACTTCTGAAAGGTATTTAAGCAGTGCCCAAGATCTAGATGGTTCTAATCTGAGGATGACCAATTAAAATCAGGCTCTATAAAGTCAGAGATTCAAAAGTTCAGGCCCCTCATTTTATAGATTTAGAAACTGAGACCCAGAAAAGTCAAGGAAGTCACTCAGGGTCACATAGGTAATAAATGCATTAAACCTGGATCTTCAGACTCTACGTTCAGCATTCTTTCCACTCCAGCTCACCTTCACACAGAACAGTATGCTTTGCAAAAGGCTTTACAGCCATGACTTCATTGGTTTCCCACAACTTTGTGAGGTAGGGAAGACGATGATGACTCTCCTTGCTTTATAGGAGGAAACTCAATTAAGTGATTTACCCATAGTTGCATGACCAGTATTAGACCTGGGATTCTAAGCCTTCTTTCCACTGGGCCAATGAGCCTGTCACCCAAGGACCAACCTAGCTAAATAAGGAGAGGCTCATTATTATAGGTTGGCCATAGGTTGTTGACATTTTTAGCCACAATGCCTCATAAAGACCATTTATTAAGGCCTGGAGAATATAGTGCTGACTGTCGGCAGTAAGAGTATCCCCCCCCCCCACCCTAGGGAAATCCCAGGTCTTTGGAGCAACTTCTGATACAAACTGATGCTGACCTGAGAACCTTGGCATTCCCAGAACCTTCCATGTTTAAGAATAAGCCCCTTAATTGCACTGTGTGATGAATGAGACGAGTAGGTCGGGAATAGGCGAACCAGAGACATGCCATTTATAGACTGGCTGTCACCTCTGACTGCTCCATCCTTATTGTGCCTTCACACCTTGTTGTCAGTCTTTGATGCTCAGCTGTCCCTCTTCTCCCACGCCCCCCAGCTTAGCCTATAAACATTCCTGGCACCTTCTTATCCTTCCTGTTGACTTCCCAGAAATCCGCCAGTGCTTTGAAAACAACTCTACCCGCACAATCGGGGAGGAACCCTGAGTTTTCAAATGTTCAGAGTAAGCACAGGTTGAATAAAAGCAGTTTAATTACACTTCCGTTCTCCACTTTCCACCCCCTTCCCCTTTGAATGTTTTTAAAAGATCAATTTAACTAGCATTTGCTGAACACTCTAGACCAGGGCTTCCTAACTTGGGGTCCATGGATACATTTCAGGGGGATCTGTGGACTTGCATGAAAAAATTGCATCTTGAATTTCACTAACCCTGAAGTGAAATAGAGCATTTCCCCCAGTTATTTAAAAATATGCTTCTGAGAAAGGGTCCTTAGGCTTTACCACACTGGGGCTAAAAAAAAAGATGAAAAAACCCTGCTCTAAACCCAGGCCTGAGTGAGGTATTGTGGGGAATAGAAAGGATGTCCTGTCCTCTGGAGCGTGTCATCTATTTTCAGAGATAAGACTAATGCTGTATGAACTTAATAGAGGATAAGAATGATAGTAACCATATCTGACATTTATGCAAACTACAATAATAATTTATATAAGTAGTAATAATCGCTGACATTTATATAAATATTAACAGCTGATATTTGTATAGATAATAATAGTTAACATTCATATAAATAATAGCTGATGTTTATATAAATAATAATAGCTGACACTTTTATAAATAACTAACATTTACACGGGACTTTACATTTTCTTTAATTTATAAATGATAAATGACATTTACATAGCACTTTACGTCTTTCTTAAATTTCTTTGTTCCTATCTTGATTTTACATTCTCAATATGTCACTTAAATACATAATTTAATAATTAATAATAAATAATTCAATAAATAAGTTAAATAATGACAAAGAAAGAGACGAGGAAGAAACAGTCGAGGAAAACTAACAAATCCATTGAGTGTGACTATACTTTGGGCTGTACTTTGACACCTCCCCCGACGGGGGTTTGGATTTAGGGTGAGCTTGCCTGAAGGAGGATGATGACAGAAATTTAGATTTCACTTGGACTGCATATTGGACCAAGTGAGCTGAGACTCCATCCCATTACTGGTCGAAAGGCTAAGGGTACTGGGGCTCTGGCATATGTCCAGAGGGGCTCAGATGGTAGGAGGATTCTAGGAAGAAGGTGATCTCTCTCCACATGGAGGAACAATGTAAGAGAAATGCCTAGGAGATACAGACTATGGAGTGTGTCTACACCTGCGTAGACATTCTATCATGGGTGTTGGTCAAATAACTACATATTGAAGGAAGACTCTTTTACTGGCTATGGAGACGGACATTCAAAAAGTCCCCAGTTTCAGATGTTACCTTATTTACTTCTGGAGAATCTCAGTGACTCCTTTGTTTATGCATCTGGTGAAGGGCATGGAGTCTCCAGTCTTTGGAGTTTTGAAATGTTGGGAAAGTGAGCTCCAGGAATTTGGAAGTCAGAGTCCAGCCATCACACATTGATGACCTGGGGAGTAAGAAGTGATCTTTGAATTTCCCAACTTGTGTGAGCCGGTATGAGGACCCATCTCAGCTTTGTGTGTAAACCTAGTGGGACCAAGTTCTCAGTTAAACCCCTGACCCTCCCACCTGTGGCCCCTAGACTAAGGCAGCATAGGGGAGAGTTTGCCCTGAGGATGCTGGGAAAAATACTTATCTGCTTGTTCTGGCTGTATTTTTAAAGTAAATATCCTTTTACAAAAGTAAATTCTATTAAAAAGCTAAATAAAACTGAGGTGCTAGTCATCGGCCCCTTAACAATGGAGGTAACCCAGGAGAGCTCAAGTAGATGCAGGTAAAGAAAAGTCCCACAAAGCTCCTGGGGGTGCCCTGGAATCCTGAGGAGAGTTGGCCAGAGCGTGCCATGATGGACAAGACTGAAGGTTCCCCTTGAAAGAAGAGAAAGGAACAGATTTCTCTTCTGTTCTTTTGAGAACTATTTTGTCTCTCCTGCCTACTTTTGAGATAATTGTTTTTCAAAGAAAATAATGTCATAAGCTCATTGATTTATTACTGCAAGGTCATCAGAGGTCATCTGGCCCAACTCCCTTATTTTCCAGATGAGGAAACTGAGGCAGGGGGTGTGTTACATGATTGTCTATGGCCATGCAAAGTAAGCAACAGAACCAAGCCTCATCTCTGCCTCCCTCTGCATGCTGACTTAATATCAGTGGGGGTGTGCCTTTGTGGGTTTACACAATCAAAAATAAGCTACCCCCTCCTTCTTGAACTTGCTATAGCTCATTGAGCTCTCACCGTGTGGTCTTGACACAATAGAGACGACTTTGCAGAAGCTGGTAGACATGCTTAAATTGGGATTCAGCATTTGCTCTTAGTAAGGAAACTGTCCATGAGAAAACTGCATAGTAAGCAAAGAGTTTCGAGCTGGTTGTTTTCTAGATCTAGGAAGTCCCCAGATGGTACCAGAAGCTCTTCAAACTCAGGAGCGTTAGGAAGTGTCTTGCTTGAATCCCTACCTCCCCACTGCCAATCCCCTATGATTGGGCAAAGGAGTGCCCACCGGGCTGCTTGCTTCCCCTTCCAGCAGAGCTGAGAAGCAGAAACTCTGCACGTGAGACTCGCAGTTTGGGGCGGACTCATGATCTGGGTGAATTCGGGAAGACTGAGGCTTCCATCATCAGAGTCCAGAGCTTCTTTAGCAGCTGGCAAGGACCTCCAGCCTCCAATGATGTCATCTAGCCCACCGTGAATCTCAGGGAATGGACTCAGGAGCTGGTTGGTCCCAGGAAGGAGAAGCCTGTTACCATCATTGCCACCCTGTCATACCTTGTTCTGATTGTGAGGGTGGCATTCCTCTCCTCTCTTCCTGTCTCTACTCCCCAGTCCAAAGCCAAAGCTCTATAGATCAGGATGAGGAAAAGGCAGGTAGCGTGGGAGGAGAGGGCTATGCAAGGAACTCTTCCACCCCCTTCTCTTCTCAGATGAGGAAACTGAGGCGTAATTGAGTTGCCCACAGTCCTCCAGTTAATGGGCAGCGGAACCGGATCTATAACCTAGGTATCTTGGTTCTCAATGCATTTTTTCCCCTATTATGCATACAGAGAGCCTCGGAGGGAATGCAGTTATCTAAGGTTTGCCTTCCTGGCAGGACCTCTGTGACTGAATGGGAGCATTGGACATGCAAATGTAGGGAGACTGAAGCCAAGTCAGAGAAGGGCATAGGAAGCTGAAAGAGGAGGAGGAGGAGGAAAGGAGGAGGAGGAGGAAGGCAGACTTCTATCTGACAATCTGGCTTTAGCCAGCCCCACTTACATCTGCCTCTTCCCAGGAAAACACTCCCTGGGTTATTGAGATTGTAGCATTAATTGCCAATGGGAGGATAGATGAGGCTTTTTAAATGGGTCCATTTTACAGCACTGGCCTTATAAATTCACTGTGCCCAAGTAAATCATGAACCCCTCACATCACTACTGCCATCTTGAGAGGGAGGTGGAGGAGGAGGAGGAGGGGAAGGAGGAGGGGGAGGAAGAGGAGGGAATATATTTTGGTAAATATATTTCAATACAATTGGTTTCCTTTGCAAACCTATGTATTTTACGCTTTTAAGGATATTCTGAGAAAGGTTTATTGGTTTTACCAGACTGCCAAATGGAAAAAAACTCAAGAATTCTCTAATTAGAGGCTATTGACCAACATTCTCATTTTATATATAAGGAAATTGAGATATGGAGAGGTTAAGCGATTTGCCCAGCTAGGAAAAATGTCTGAGGTAGGATTAGAACTCAGGTCTTTCTGACTCTAAGTCTGATGCCTTCACGCTCACATCACTCTTCTTTTCTTACACCACTCTAATTAGCTAAAATATGAAGTAAACAGATGACATTCTTCATCCCAACAGCAAATGCATCCTAGGCGACCTCTTTTTCAAGCTGGGTCTGTCCTGCTTTCCCTTGGGGGGTGTCTTCCCCAGCAGCAGCAGCATGGTCCGCTGGTTTCTTGGACCTTGGGGGCTGGTGGGGCAGGATCTCTGTTTCCTTATTCCACCTTAACTCCGTGCCAAAGCATCAGGGTTTTCTCTTTGTTTTTTTGTTTTCTTTACTGGTCATCACTCCTCCCCCAACCGAAATTGCCTTAAAAATCTTATTTGAGAGATATTTTGTGCTATTTGCCTCAGACACCACAATTGGTAGCAATAGCTCTGATGGAGATAGTGTCCTAAGGTTTGGAGGTTAGGATCAGCAAACGAAGCACTTGCCTTTACCTGATAAAACCCCGGATCCTCTAAGCATTGAGGTGCATAATTCTGGTAACCTTTCTTGGTTCAACTTTCAATGAAATTCGACAAATGTTAATTAAGCATCTACTATGTGCAAAGCACCATGATGGGCTATCACAATAGTATGGCATAGGAAGCTCCCAGTGAGGAACTCGGTCAACCAAAGCAGAATTGGCATCTTTTCGGTCTCTTATGGTCTTGGAGCATGGAGGAGTTCTTAAGCTGGGATCTACAGAACCTCCCCCCGCCACCACCAATTTTCCATAGATAGATTTCAAAGGGTTTGCAAACTTGGATGGGAAAAAATTACATCTTTATTTTCTCTAACCTCTAACTAAAATTTAGTATTTCCTTTAATTCTTTTAAAACATTATTCTGAGGAGGGGTCCGTGGCTTCCCAAGACTGCCAAAGGAAGCAATGTCATTTAAAAGGTTAAGAACTCCTGTCTTAGAGAACTGCCCAAGGGTATTGAGCCTTAAGTCACTTGTCTGGGGTCTTCTATTTTGTACTTGACAGAAACAGGACTTGAACCCAGATCATCTTCATTCTGAGGCCAGCTTTCTGGCTACCACAGCCTCCTGACTCCAGAGGATGTTTAAACAAGATGAAAACAGTTTCTGCCCTCAAGCAACACATGGTACACTGGAAGAACTTTATTTTTAGATGGAAACTTTTGTTTCCTGGTCAGAATTTTCTTGGGTTTTAAAGTCTATCTATAGAATGGGTTGCGGGGAGCGAGGTGGCTCAGTGGATGGATCACTGTGCCTGGAATCTGGAAGATCTGAGTTGAAATTCAGCCTCACATACTTATTAGCTGTGTGGCCTTGGGCAAGTCACTTCACCCTGTTTGCCTCAGTTTCCTCATCTGTAAAATGAATTGGAGAAGGAAAGGGCAAACTGCTTCTGTATCTTTGCCAAGAAAACCTCAAATGGAGTCAGGAAGAGTCAGACACAACTGAAATGACTGAATAACAATAAAACAGAAGAGGCTGATAAAACTTTATTCCATAAAAAATTGCCCTCCTCCCCAGCTCCTAAAAACCAAAACAAAACCCACGAGGCCAGAGGCTGCCTACAGGGGGACATGACCAGAGGTTGTCCTCTTGGATGAAAGTCATCGGCAGACTCTCGGTGACCCTTGTGGGCTGGGTTCCAGAGGGTTCTAGACTCTTTCGTCTAGCAAAACCTGTGTTGGGAAGTGTGTTTGGAAATCTCAAAGCCAGATCAAACAGGAATGGAAAAGGAATGAGAGCAAGATGTCCCAGCTGCTGCAAGAGAGAGATTATGTGGCTAGATCCGGATCTAGAAATCTCCCAATCCAAATGGTAGCATTGAGCTAGTCTCCTGGAGCCTGGATGGATGTGGAGGCCGGAGAGGGGGATGGGGAGGCAGGAGCAGGGTACCCTCGTCTAATTCTAGGTTCCTTAGGGCCCCGCTGGGAGCCATCCAAGGGAAAGTGGAGAGCAGGGTCCAATTGTGTGTGGCAGTTTCATTGGGAATGCTGTTGAAGCGCAGATTTTTGTCCTCGCCACAAGGTGGCGCCTATGTGACTGGTTAGCATCACCTTAATGGCATTGAATGGTCCATGGTCCATGAGCCTGAGCTCATTTCAATTGCGGCAGATGCATCTCCCTGGGGCTGTGGCAATATTTGGAATAATAGGAGAGACAATGTGGGCCCAGAAAAGGGCTTTCACAACGTGATTTTAGCAACATGAGATCTCCCTTCACCGGATTTTTGCAGCTGAAGAGATGGTGTTCTCTTCATTCCACCCCAGTCTTCCTTCCCACTCCCTTCCTTCTTCCTACCCAAAGTCTCTGGGGTGGGGGTGGGGGGGGCTCATATCCAAGGACCAGCTCCTGGAGCCGCTTCTTCCCCAGGCTCACCTATTGTGAAAGAAGAGTTGCCTCTTTCAGGGATGGGGTGGTAGGGACAAGTCCCCTGTGTCAATATTTTAGGGAGGAGAAGGCATGATGTATATGTGGTGGTGGAGAGCACCCACAGAACCTAAGATCATAGGATCATAAACTAAGAACTGGAAGAAAACTTAGAAGCCATCGTTTTTTTACAAATGAGGAAACTGAGTCCCAGAGAGTTTAAGTGACTAGCCCAGGGTTACGTAGCTAGGAAATAGCCCTGTTGGTGAGTTCCCTTGAGATACTCCTGCCTTGCCAAGGCTAATGTGAACAATTAGCATGAGTGGGAATTTGAAGGACCTGGGTTCAAATTTTGCCTCTTGTACTTACTATCTGTGTCTTCTCTTCGTTTCCTTATCTGTAAAATGAAGGGGTTGTATGAGATGACCTTTGATGGCCCTTTCAGCTCTAGAGCTATGCTCCTATGACATAGGGCAGCCAACTCAGCAAGAGCTTATTAAACACCTGAACACACCAAGAACAATTCTAGACAGTTGGGATATAAAGACAAAAATTTAAAAATCCTGCCCTCGAGGGGCTTCCATTCCATCTGGGAATATATGGTTCAGGATCAAGAAATGAAAGAGGACAAAGAAGTAGTAGGATCTATGGGTCATGAAGAGAGTCTTCAAGAACAGTTACAAAAACAATGGATGTGAGGAGCTTCAAAAGCATCAGAAAAAGGCGATTTTTAATGGACAGGAGGTGACTGCTTCCCAATATGGGCGTTATTTCAGAATCAAAGTCAAAGGTGAAGATCAATGTCAAATTAGAATGGCTACTAATGAGGTGAAGACTCCCTTATCAGTGATTTGGAGCACCCTTTCTTATGGTTGTTCATAGTTTGGATGATTCCTTCTTTTGAAAATTGTCCAGTGATCTTTCATCATACCACTCTGTCCCTTCAGCAGGAATGGGCCTCCGGAGATCCAGTCATTCAAAAGAGATTGGTCTCACTATCTATGCTGGAGAAACAAAAAATGGGTGAAAAATATATGTTACCCAGATGATGGCGTGCATTAGAGTAGGAAATCCATTGAGCTGGCTCATCAGTACGTGTATTTTGGACAGCACTGCAGATGGGCAATGAACCAGATCCAGAAATGAAAAGGAGAAGGACATAAACCTGGATAACACTTGGGAAATTGCTTATACCTCGTTGAAGCTCAATTTCCTCTCCTGTAAATGGGAACAATAATATTACATAACAATAGTTAATGATTAATTATTATAGTTCTGTATTTCAATAGCATTAGTAATATTAATGATTAATATTATTAATAGCATCAATATTGCTAATAATATATAATACTAGAATAATAATATCCCTAGTCAAAGGAAATGGTGGGAAGGGGAGAGGAAAGGGGAGGGAGAAAGGCCCTGTGATGGGAATCTCACTGGATTTTGTCATGAGGTCAATGCTATCTACTGAGTCCCAGGCCCACGTAGCTCGTAGCCTGCTCGTTTGGTCCACTCCTAGAGTTCTCTACCAGTTTGCCAACATGATGATTCCTCCAGTCTATACCGAGTCCTCACAAAGCAATATTGATTTCTGCTCTGATTTTTCCTACCTGTAGTTGGCGGGACAGCACATCCCTACCTTGCTCCTTGCCTCATGGAAGGACCAGCAAGGAGCATCCCGGGAGTGTTCCCTTTCTCCCTCCTCTCTCTAGCAGCTTGCCTAAAAGCCCCAGGCAGATGCCCTTTCAAGGCCAGGGGAACCAGAAGCCCATCAACCCTGGGAAATGTGGTGTACACACACTTCCCAGCTCCATGACCCAATGAGGTCCTCCTGAGTCTTCCTCTGACTTAGCTGGATGACATCAGGAAAGGGCTTTGCAAACTCAAAATTACTAGAGAAATGTTAGTGAGTGTTCCCCGAATCCTCAGTATCACCGTGGCAATTGTGATGTTTGCTTGTTTCTGGTTCCTGGTCCACTCCTGGAGAGCTCCATCTCTACATCTTCCATTTTGCCATTCCTCTTCAGTGTCTGATCACTTAATGACCCCATCCACAATAATGTGCCGTCTCCTTCTTCCTTGCCTTTGAATTCCTCCTGCTGGAACACCCTCCCTCTTACCTCCACTTCTTGGAATCAATCCCTGCCCCCCTCTAAAGCTCAGCTCAGGTGTGATCTGTAATACGTGACCTTTCCATATCCTACCAGTCATTCATACCCTCTCCATCGCAATTAATTACCTTGTATAAATTTGCGTGGACTTATCTGTGCCTACTGCATTTTATTTGGAGGGGGTGGGGAGTGGGATATACAGTCCTCACAGGCAAGGAGTATTTCTTTTTTGCCTCTGAATATCAGCACCTAGCACCTGGTACCTAGCACATGGTAGGTGCCAGGTGAGTGCTTGTTAAATTAAATCAAACATATGAGAACATCTGGCTCTCCATTATCCTGCTGGACACATCCATGACACATCCAGACCAAACTCGTCCTCCTTGCTCTGGTCTCTCCATCCCCACAGCCCTAGATCAGCTCCTCTTCCTCCTCCTCTGTTCTATAGAGTAGAAAAGGCCTTAGAGCTTTGTCCATTTTACAGATGAGGAGGTTGAGACTCTCTCGAGGTCACATGAGTGGTAAGTAATGGGAGTGACACTGGAATGCTGTGCCTCTGACTCCAAATCCCACTATATCGCATTCCCACCCTTCCCAGGGGAACCCTATTATCTGTCGCCCAGGTCCAGCATCTCGGAGTTATCCTTGACTCGGCTCTCTCCCTCGTGTTCCACTTTCCCATCAGTCACCAAGCTCTGTTAATTGCAGTTTTTCTCTCATCTCTCACCTTGTTTCTACTCCCACTCCGCCCACTGCACTGGTCCAGGCCCTCATTATCTCTAATTTAATGGCCTCCTAACTGCCTCTCCCAGCTCTAATCCATCCTAGACACTGAGGCCAGATAAATCTTTCTGAAATTACTATCTCTATGTCATCCCTATGTTCCAAACTGTCAAGCTTACCTCTGACATGGGCAAGAAGTTCATGCTATTAAGTCTGGCACTCAAGGCTGTCTTCTCTCTGGCCCCAACCTGCCTTTCCAGCCTTATCTCCTACTATTCAGCTACACCAGCCACTTTAACTGACTGTGGGCATTAACTTGCATTTGACCCTTTCTCTCTCAGTGGCACTCGATTGATCTCTTGGAGTGCCCTTCCTTCTTTTTAGACTCTTCAAGTTCTACCTGCCCTTTGAAGCTCTATTTACCTGTTTGGGTCTCCCCTCTTCCTGGAAGGCCTCCCTGACCTGTCAGCCCACAGTGGATTCTTCTAAAGTCTCATGCTACCCAACTGAACCACTTATTTGGCCCTTAACCTGAAATCATGCATACACACATTGCTTCCAAAAACTTCATGAGTGTTCTGAATACACTAAGTGCTTAATAAATGTGACTTCAATTGGCTCCACTTGATACAAATGGGAAATTTCATGGGCAGAAATACAACTACATCCAAATAATTGAAACTGATGATCACAGGTAGTGAGTAAGCTAGTGGTGGGTGTGATCGAGCTGCAGCTTAGACCCAATTAGGATTGTTGAAAAAGAGCTAGTGTCACCAGGGAAGTATAGATTAGAAGATATACATGGTCCTATTGGTCCTAGGGTCAGGGATAATGGGTGAACAGGCTGAGAGCCCTCTGGCATCCTCACATCCAAAGAAAGTGTATCAACAATCCAGCTAGCAGCTTCTTTTGGGGTGTAAGATCCACCAACAACCAGCACCCAGAAAGCTGCCAACACAGGTCCTTTTGATCTGCTTTACTTAAGGAAAGCAACGTTAAGGGGTTAACAATCTTACTTTAATCCAGCATACAAATAACATCCACCTAGTTCAGGGGGAAAAGCCAGCACTCTGAATTACAGACAAAATACAATTCATAGTTATCAACATTTGAGCGTTCAGCGGGGGAGCTCATTACAATGGCTGGCCCAGAGTCACGCACCACTCTAGCTGTGGCTAAGAGCTCCTCTGAGCTTATATATCCTGTTCAGGGGCCCAAGGGCCCTGACCTCACCCAGGCTGGGCATGGAAAAGCTCCCCACCCCCAATATCACATCAGATACAAATCAGTGACTCCCAATTGTCTCAGTGCTGAGAAATACAAAAACATCCCACTTCATCTGCCCCATTCAAACAAAGGCCAGAATCATTAAAGGTCAACAGCAAAAAGTCCTCCCTTAATTACTATTACAGAAAGCAAACCAAATCTCCTGTGTTCATGGGAGGAGTGGAGGAGAGTCACATAGGATGGGGAGGTTTGGATGGGCTGCGATCTGCGTCTCTGGAGGGGAACCATCAAATCGATACAATCATGGATTTGTCTGAATATTTGGATATATACAACAAAGACAATATTTAGAGAATCCCAGAGTGTCAGATTTGGAAGAGACCTAGGAGGCCACAGGGTCGAATCCACAAATGACTGAGAATGTCCTCTTTATGGCAGAATTTCCCCCATGAAATGGCAGCCCTCGATCCTTTTCAGGCAAATCGTTTAGTCGCTTGATTCCTTTGTGCCTCAGTTTCCTTATCTGTCAAATGAAAGGGTTGGACTTGATGGCTTCTAAGGTTCCTTCTGGCTCTAAAATGAGCGATCCCAGAGATCTGACCCCAAGTCCATCTCTCCTTCCGCGCTACCTTCTCACCATTGAGGATGTGTATGACTTGAGAATAAAGTGAGCCAGTCAGGGGTTGAGAGTGAGACTCAACATGTGGATGGCCCAAGCACTGACCTGCAACCTTTAATATAGTATTGGAACAAGAAGGAGATCTCCAGGGCGTTGGGTGTGCCCTCCATGAAGGACTTACAGAAAGCTGTGGACAAGAATCACACAGGGTAAGGAGGCACAGAGGGGTCGCAATCTTCTAGAGAGGAAGTCTTTCTCTTGGTGAGATCCCAGAGTGACTAAAACATCAGAGTAGGTAGATATTTACTAGAGAGTAAGTACAGTGAATCAGGGAGTGCAGGTATAACTATCCCCACTTTATAGGTCAGGAAACTGAGGCCCAGGGATGTGAAGTGATTTGCCCAGTATCTATAAAGTACTGGTCCTGAGCTGAGACAAACCCAAGTGTCCTGGAGTTTTTACAGGTATGGAAATTTACAAAGACAACTCTAAAGGCAGGGATGAATTGGGACTGCCTCTGTTGGGACTCAGAGGTTTAGCTCTTTGAAATACTGGTTCTCTGCTCCCTAGGGAAAAAATGAGCAGAGAGCTAAAGAAGAACAAAGACAAAGAAACAGCCTGAAAAGCATTCATGAAGATGGGGGAAAGTTTGCCGAGAATCTGAAATGGCAAAACCTGGAAACGGCCTGATCCTCCGCCATCACCTCAGAGGAGAGGCTGTGAAGGCTTTCCTAATGGGAAAAGCAGACGCAGTCGTGGATCCGCCTTGGGGGATGATTTAATGGGATGAGCATTTCTAGAGTTTGGGGTTTGTGGGAAGAGAGGCAGCTCCTGCCCAGGAGCTGCAGATGCTTTTAACATGTGACTCTGAAAAGGAGAGTGACCCTTTAACAGCCGTTTCAAAGCCTTTCTCAGGTGCTGAATGATGGCGTCCTAGGAGGAGAGTTTTTATTGGCTATCTGAGACATGAAATCAATCAGTCCACAAGCACTAATTGAGCACCTGTCATGTGCCGTACACTGTGCTATTTTCTGGGGATACAAAGACAAAAATTAATCAGCGTCTACCCCCAAGAAGTGTACAGTCTAACCCAGAGAGACACGAATGTATGTGAGTCACTCTTCCAGAATGAGGTCAAGGACCACCCCCTTTAGGGTTCTAGGGCTACTAGGTTCCAGGAGAAGAGACGAAATTCTCAACAATACTTTTTATCCTCATAGATTCCTTGACCTGAAAGGGATGATACATAGATAGATAGCTAGATAGCTAGATAGATAGATAGATAGATAGATAGATGTAGATAGATAGATTAATAAATGGATGGATAGAGAGATGGAGAGATAGATAGATGAATAGGTAGATAGAGCACTTATGCACTTACTACATTCCTGCCATTGTGCTAAGAGTTAGAGATTCAAACAAAAGCAAACAGACAGTCCCTGCCCTCAAGGAGTCTACATTCTACTAAAGGAAATCAATACATCCCTAGTCACGTTGCCAGAAAGGGGAGGGGGGAAAGGGGACAATGCCCTAGGTGAAACGCTAGTGGATGGTCATCTTGGAAAGAGACATTTTAGTCAAGAGTAATGTGAAACATTGCTAGGGTCCTTCTCAAAACTATAAGGCCAAGGAGGGAGTGATCATTGTGGAGAGAATGGCAGGTGGGAAATGTTTGTTTAAGGCAATTGACTTGATCCAGTTCATGCAATTAGTACTATAATAATTTTTTGGGGGGAGAGGATTCTCAAGTTCTCACTCTCTCTCTCTCTCTCTCTTTCTGTGTGTGTGTCTTTCTGTCTCTGTCTTTCTGTCTCTA
The DNA here is from genome assembly GCF_011100635.1 of Trichosurus vulpecula. Taxonomy (NCBI): domain Eukaryota; kingdom Metazoa; phylum Chordata; class Mammalia; order Diprotodontia; family Phalangeridae; genus Trichosurus; species Trichosurus vulpecula. The sequence continues at coordinate 35,373,204 of NC_050580.1, read as the reverse complement.
TGACTCTGTCTCTGTTTCTCTCTCTCTTCCTCTCTCTCCCTCCCTCCTTTCCTCCCCCTCTCTTTCTTTGTTTCTTCCTCACTTTTTCTCTCTCTTAAAAATTTACTATCTTATTTTTACCTCACAGTAACTTCCCAATATATTCCTTCCTCATTCCACCAAGAAAACTATCCTTATAACAAAGAAGAAAAAAAGGAAAGAATGAGCAACATTGGCCACCCCATCAATCAAATCCTCTGGTGTATGCAATGTTCTGCGTTTATAGTACATACTCTACCACTGCGAAGAACAGGTGAAGTGCGTTCTCATAGGTCTTATTTGTGTCCAGGCTTGCTCGCACCTGTAATACAGGGGCAGCCGATGTCTTCCTATTCCAGTTTTTTTCCTTTCCTTTCCTTCCTCTGCTTTTTCTGCCACAGATCTCACTCATTAAAATAGATGTGCAAATAAATCCCTTTGGCCTTGGGAAGTGATAATACAGGAGGTAACCCTCTCTATTGTCACAGCCCAGTGCTAAAAGGCCATGGGATTCCAGCCAGATACAGCCCAGATACAATTAGCTTTGCTCTGTTCTGTGGCCAGACTTTACCTGTGATCTGTGGCAGTTGTACTTGATTATAAGAGGGGGAGTGGGTGAGACCCATGGTTACAGGTGTACTTGGTTATAAGAGAGAGAGTAAGACCCACGGTAAATCAATCTCCACTGCTACAGGTACAACTTGGCTCATTGCTAGCGGGTCACTAGGGTACATAGGATCAAAGCTTTTGGACTTGGAAGGGACGTCAGAGCCAACTCTCTAATTTTACAGAAGAGGAAACTGAGTCGCAGAGAGGTTCGGTGATTTGGCAGTGGTCTGACATCTAGTAGATGACAGAGCTGGAAGCCAGGTCATTAGACTCTATCTGCAAAGGGAAAGACTTTCTCTTAGCTCTCGCTAGCTGCTGTGACCAGGTAATCAGTGGCTGTGACCCTGCGCCCTGGACCCAGCAAGTGGGCATGTTGGGGATAAGGCTGAGCTCTGGGGGAGGATGTCAAGCCGTCTAACGTACACAATTGCTGGGCAGAATCAAGGCGGGGCAACAACACATTCCTTCAGCTTCCAGTATTCAGAGGACAAAACAGAGCCTTGGAAAGCACAAAACATGAAGTAATTGTAATGCTCACCTTTTCTCTGGCCTTGCAGACGAGGGGAAGGGAGGGAGGAGAGGGAACAAGCATTTATTAGGCACTTACTGTGGGCAGTTGGGGGGGGTGGTTCTGCGCTAAGTACTTTGCAGTTATTCTAGCATTTGATCCTCTTGACAATCCTGGGAGGTTATTATTATAATACCCACTTTACAGTTGGAGAAACTGAAGCAGACAGTGATTAAGTGACTTGCCCAGGACCACACAACTATTAAGTATTAAGCTGCCCTGGGCTATGAGCTTCTGTTATTACAGAACAGGTCCTCGAAATTAAACTGAGTTGGGGAAACAGGCCCCCAACTAACACAAATACAGGCAAGTCCCTCCTTCTATTTTGCAGACACAGATATCATGGTCCTCTTCGAGAACAAAGGACAAACAACAACAGATTATTTCTTGCAAATAAAATCCTGCCCTGATCCTTGGGCCCCCCTGTGGTGGCCACTGTGACCCTGTCTTCCCAAGGATAGACTCCGTCCACAACTTCTTGCTTTTGGCAGTGTCTTACACTTGAGTACCACAACTACTTTCCAATATCCTAGGACCCTAGCTCTAGAGGTGGAAGGGACTGTAAAGGCCATCTAATCAGACCCCCTCATTTTACAGATGACGGAACTGAGGTCTGGGTGGTTAAAGTAATTGTCCAAGTCTACAAAGGAGATAAATGTCAGAGGTGGGATTTGAACCCAGGTCCTCTGGCTCCAGAGCCAGTGTTCTTTCTACTGAATTTGCCACAGTCATAGAATCCTCTCTTCTAAATTGCCTTTAGATCCAAAGTCAGGTTATACTTGGAACAAAGAGGAACAGCATACCTAGCAGGGTAGGTAGTATTCTGCACCTGTAGTTCCCCACCTCTTGTTCATCCTCTACTTGGCACTCAGAAAGCACTTAATAAATGCTTGTTGACAATGCACCAATTTTCCAGGTTGTATCCAAGTCTTTGTTAAGGGGGGATTCTGAAAGTAAAACCTGAAACGGGATCAGGGGAACCGAAGAGGTTCTGAAGTTTGGACTAGACTCCTACTTGACAAATTCCTTCCAGATCTTGATAAAGAATTCCTACCAAATGTAGTCTGATGTTCCTTCCAACCCTGGGATTCTGGGATGGGATAGTTAAATGACTTTCTTTTTATTTAAATCCATTTTTTACTTATACCTTTTGTTTTTATATCATATACATTTCTGACACAATCCCTTCCTAGAGAGAAATTGTTTACAATTTTAAAAAAAATTTAAGAAGACAAAAAGTTCAGCAAAAGTAACTAATTTATTGAAAAAGTCTGATGTTATAGGCAATTTAAATCCACAGTCCCTCACCTTTGCAAAGGAGGGAGCATATGTGTGTGCTTGTGTGTGTGTATGTGTATGTATTTGTGTGTGTGTGAAATGAGTCTTCTCCTATCTCTTCTTTGGGGCCGAGCTTGGTCAGTTTCAATTTTTTTGTAGTCGTTGATTTTTCTATTCACCTTGTATTCATTGTTTGTAGGTTTCCTGGTTCTGCTGCATTCATTTTGCATCAGTTCATATAAACCTCTCTTTAAAAAAAGTGTTATTGCTATGTTTTGTTTTTACATTACAAACATTCCCAGGTAACTTCTACTCCTTAAGAGGTCTCTGGTAAGAAAGAGAACAATTAAGCAAAATTAAGCTGAATTGGTAGAAATTCAGCAACTTCATCCTCATGCAACTTCTCCCATCTGTAGCATGTTCCCTCTCTATTTTTAAAAGATTTTTAAATTAACATAAATCTTTTTTCTCTTCCTCCCACCCCCCAACCCTATTGGAAAAAAGAAAAAACAAATTCCTTGTAACAAATATACCATAGTCAAGCAAAATGAAGTCCCTCACCAGCTATATACATCTTCTCAACCCTGAATCCATCGCCTCTGTCATCATCAATCCTCGTGAACATGGACGGTCATTGAATTGATCATAGTTCTTATAGCTTCCAAAGCTCTTTGTACGATGTTCATTGTTCTCCTAGTTTTGTTCATGATTCTCTATATTCACCGATGATTATTTCTTGTAGTACAATATGGTAATATTCCATCCCACTCATGTTTAGCCATTCCTCAGTTGGTGGTCATCTACTTTATTTCCAGTACTTTGTTACCACAAAGAGTGTTACTATGAATATTTTGTTTTATATAGGGTCTTTTTTTTTCATTGACTTCCTTGGGGGCACATGCTCAGTGATAGAATATCTAGGTCAAAGGCTGTGTACATGTAAATGGCTTTCTAACAGTTTAAGATATTTCTGCTTGTAAAGGCAATGCTGCATTTCTATAAAGTATTACATATTTGCCACATCATTTTAAGTCCTTAAGTTGAGAGTGGTACCACTCTTCTAAAACTTCAGTTCACAAGCCCCTATTAGTGGGCTTCCATTAACAATCAGCCAGTCAACTCAATTAACTCCTAGCAAAGGCATGTAGATACAAAATATCCCCTCCTCTTAAACCTGGAGTACATTCTCCCACAAATACACATAGCACCCACTCATGGAAAGAAGGGATTCTAACTTAAGAGTACAGGACATACTTGGGGCAAAGGCAACTCACAGCTCCTGTGTTGCAGGCCCTAGAAGTAATTTTTCCTTTTTAAAGCCTTCATCCTGGATTCCCAGGGTCTGTTCCTTTCCATAGCTCAACTCTGAATTGCCAGGGGTCATATTCCTGGAAGTTGTTTCCTCTATGGGGTAGCTGTCTGTCTGTAGCCATATCTGTCTGTCTGTGTGTCTCTGCTTCCAGATAGATGCGGGATCTCCTAAGCTACACAGCCATTGTACATGGGGTGTTAATGAGAGAGAAATTCCCTCCCCTCCTCCACATGCAGCTCTTGGCTTCCAATGTTTCCATCTCTCAAATTGAAACAGCTACATGACCTGGTTCTTTAACTATGTAGGCCCAAGGACATGACTGATCTGGCCGATCACTAGATGTGTCATGTAGCGACAGTTTCCTTCATCCCCGAGTCAAAGGCTTATGATACAGTCAGATTGATTAAGGAAGTTCTTCACACATAGTTGTGTGGTTATAGGAAAATTTCTTAACAACTCCTTTATACTCTTTCTTTATTACCTTGTGATTATTTTCTGGACTTTCTGTGACTGTGTGTGTGTGTGTGTGTGTGCGCGCGCGCGCGCACGTGTGGCAGGGTAGGGGGGAGGGTGGAGACCATATCACTCATCATTTCCATATGTATTCTAGCACTGGAGGAAATGTACTTGCAGGGTGCTGGCATATGTTGCCAGGATTGTGGGAGGGAGTTACAGAGAACCCCCAGGGCTCCAGGGCCCCTCCTAGGAGGCTGGCATATGCTGACTATGGGTGTCTCATATGATGTGGGTCCTCTGGTGTGGCGGCATGGTGTGAGTTCTTTGTCCCATGTGGATGCAGTCACATCAGCCCAAGGGAAGTGGCGTGCCAATGACAGCTAAGCCTGGGGAGAGATGGCCACTCAAGGGATAAGGAGAGGTCTTGAGAGGGAGAGTTGGATTCTGTAGTGTAGGACCAATAGGGAGAAAGTGCAGGCAACCACCCCCCTCCACATTGTCCTTCCCTAGTTCTGCTTCTTTTCTGATGAGATCGTTGGTGGAATAGTGTATTCTGAGTTCCCAGGAGCTGCCTTCCTGAAGGACTTTTGGACCAAAGTAAGTTGGGGGCCATCTGGGCTGTAGGAAAAATAGCAATGTCCATTTCTATAGCTCTTTAAGGTTTACAAAACCTTCCAATTTCCCATCACTGTGTTTTTGTCTGGCTGGTCCCTCATGCCTGAAATGTACCTCTTTGCCTCTGGTTTCTGTCAAGACTCTGCTCAAGCACCAGCTTCAAAAGAAGGTCTTTCCTGGGCCCCCCCCACCCTCCAGCTGGCAGTGATCTCCCCCTGAGGTCATCTGGCATTATAGACACATACGTCATCCTCCCCACTAGAACATAAGCACCTTGAGGGAAAGCACAGTGTCCCCTTTGTCTTTGATTCTCCAGTGCCTGCCACATAAGCAGGCACTTAATAAATTCTTGCTGCTTTATGGAGTGATTGATTCAACAAGAAGGCAGCAAGGTCCAGTAGAAAGTAGCTGAATCTGTGGTCAGAGGATCTAGGTTAGAAACCCAACTGCGTTGCTCGCTACCGGGGTGGTCTTGGGCAAGTCACTTTTCTCTAGGTCTCAGCTTTCTCATCTGTAAAATGGGTGAGTTGATTAACCAGCTTCTCAGGTCCCTTCTAACTCTAATTATAACTTGGTCAGGTTGGAAATGCAAGTGTTATTAGCCCATTTTATAACTGAGGACCAGAGAATTCCTTAATAAATGCAAGAGCTAGAATTTGAATCCAGGTCTCTGGCCTCCAGGCCCGTTGGTCTTCCAACTATACTGTGCATCTTGGGAATCATAGGACTTCAAGCTGGGGTGGGTTTATTCATTCCACTTTCATGTGAGAGATGGGGACACTGAGGCTAGGAAAAGGAAGGTGGCTTATTCAAGGTCCCACAGGCAGCAAAATTCTTCTCTGGTTTCAGTTCTCTTTTCTCTCGTCACTTTGTCCTGTGGTTAAAAAAATACAACAGAGTTTAAAATGGGGGGAAATAAAGTTGTCATTTCTCCGGGAGATGCGTAACAGTTTCAATTTGTGACTAACAGGGAGAAAATTGTGGCTTTGGAGGATGTAATTTCATACATTTGCAGGGAGTCATTTTCATTTAGCATGATTTGCTGTTTCTTGATATCAGCTGTGTCTGGTCTCAGGGGACAATCCCTGACGCTGTCCCGTGACCAGGTGTTGTGGTCTCCGGCTGAAGGGACAGGTAACTTCTGCAACACAATGAAATGTTGAACTTGGACTTGGAAGACCCAAACATGAGTCCTGAATCTGAGTGACTCTAAACAAATCACTTTTCCTCTAAGACCCCCTTTCTTAATGTGTAAAATGGGTGTAATAATACACTACTCATCTCCAAGGGTTATTGAGAGGAACTCACTTTGTAAATTGTAGAGTGTTATAGAAATGGGAACTATGAGTATTAGCCCTTCATATAGAGTCTATCCGTGTGGGGAGAGTCTAGTTTTCCAATCTCACTTCAATCCTATGAGAGGCAATATAACATAATCTATAAAGAGCCGGCCTCATCATCTGGCTGGTGGCCATAAGAGGACGTCTAAGTAGACAGTGCTCTGCTTCCAGAAGCTGGTGAAGTGCACTAGATATCAGGCTTCCTTCCTGTGACTGGGTTAGTGGAGGATCTCATCTTTCATGGGATAAAGAATGGTTTTCTCCTATTGGTTGCCCTAAAATTAGACTAATGAGATCCTTCTTTTGGTTAACAATAACATAGTAAGTGTCTAATGAATGCTGACAAGCATTTATTAGCTGCTTACTATGTGCATTATCGAAGTGCTGGGAATACAAATAAAAAGCAAAACCACAAAAAGTCCCTGTCCTCAAGGAGCTTACATACTAATGGAGAAGCCAATCTATAAACAGGTACACATATGATACAGATATAGTAGAAAGAAGGTGGCTTTAGAAGGGGAGGTTCGAGGGGCTGGTGGCACTGGGAAGGCCTCCTGAAGAAGGCAGGATTTGAGCTGAGCCTGGAAAGAAGCCAGGGGTGTCAAGAAGAAGAGGTAAAAGGGAAAACACGACTGGCTTAGAGGAGAACCTGTCCAAAGGCACACGTCCGGACCACGCTTTGTCGTGCATGAGGAACAGCAAGGGGGCTGGTATCCCTGGATGAGAGTGTGCGGTTGGGGAGTAAAGGATGTGAAGACTGGAAGGAAGAGGGTAGGTTGTAAAGATCCTTGAATAGCACACCGAGGACTTGATATTTGATCCTGGAGGTGATCAATCAAATGAGAGAATAATTTTGAAGTGCCTAGCACGTAGTAAGTGCTACATAGATATGATAATAAATAGGGAGCGTTGGAGTTTTGTTGAGTGGGGTGTGTGTGTGTGTGTGTGTATGAGAAATGCTCAGATTTGACCATTAGGAAAACAGCATTGACTGAACCCAAAGAAGGCATTGATGTGGAAGCCGGGGGAAGAGGCTGATTAATACCTAGGAGGAAAGGATGGTTGACCAGCTGGCGAGAGGTAAAAGAGACGATGGCTGAGACAAGTCCTTTGTTGGATGAACCATTAAGCAGTCTTGAACTTGGAGAGGGCAGTTTGAAAGGAGAAGTGAGGAGAGGTGAGGAGGCAGAGTGCCCCTGATGGGGAAGTGAGAGGGAGGAGACTGAGTGGAGATAGGGGCCCAGTACAGATGACTTTCTAGGAATGTTGTTGTGAGATGGAACAGATATTGGATGAGAGCTTGTAGATATGGCAGGGTCAAGTCCAGGGGTTTTATTGTTTTGTAGAGGAGACCAGGGCATATTTGGAGGAAGCAGGGAAGGAGTAAGTATGGAGAGCTTAGAGGTGATGGAAGAGGATGGGAACAAGGACACGAATCGAGGGGTTAGTATTAACAAGGAGAAGGGACACATCTTCCTTGAAGCCTGGAGGAAAGGGGAAGAAAATAGGGGAGTATGTAGAGGGATTTTGAGCTATTGAGTAGGGGGAAAAGAGAGCTTATGGTATTTATTAGGTGCCCACAGAAGCTGATGAGGTTCACTAGGCATCAGGCTTCCTTTTTGTGGTTGCACAAGGTGGAGCAGCTCATCTTTCATGGAGGAAGGGATGGGGCAGACAAGTTCCTCCCATTGGCTGCCCTAAAATTGGACTATATTATTCAAGATTCCTTCACCTCTATTTTATTTTTTAAATAAAATTTTATCGATTTCTTGTTTTAATAACATCAATATATCCCCCTGTGCCTCTCTCCTTCCCCCACCAAAGAGCTTTCTCTTATAACGTTTTTTTAAGAAAGAGAACGGGAAAAAAGTTGGTAAAACCAGTCAACACACCAAAAGGGAAAATCTGACATCATATGCAATGTTCCACACCCATGGACCTCCAGCTCTGTAAAGGAGGAGAGATGATAACTTCTGTTTTCTTAGTAAAGTAGAAGGCAAGGTTCTCTGTTGAGAGGGAGTGGGCAGGGAGAGTCTTAAATTTGGAGGAGAATGTTTAGAAGAACCACTGTGGGGAATAGAAAAGAGAATCAATCAGAGAAGCATAAAAGGGTTGCCATGCAGCAGGGAGAGCCCATTTGAGATTGCATTACATAAATGTGAACCCATCTGGCACCGTGCCTGTGGCTGGTTCCTCAGGACACTTTACACTACAAATATATATCTGGAAGTCTAAAGTCCCCTTACCCTCTACATACATAGAGATCTACAGGGTGAAGCCCTATCCAATGAGGCTCAGGAATGTGACAGACAAGCAAAGCTTTTATATTCTAGGTCACTTAATGATGTATCTAAGCATTTCTTCCACTAAGCAGCTCCCAAATGGGCATTTGCCTCTGTGGCTGTGCCAGACAATTCTGTACTCCCAGCGGATCAGATAGCCACTCCTTTGGTGTCTAATTAGCTCCCATGTAGCTTCCCTTTTCCTTCCATAAAACCCTGTGATTCCTACGTCATCGCACTGATTTATTTTATTTTGCATATTTAGAGTTAGAAATTTTTCAAGGATGGCAATATGCAAATCCAGGTTTTTTTCCAGAGTAACCAGGGAAAACAAAGCATGTGAATCAGAGAGTACAACTACATTAAAATCTCTGTTTCATTTTCTGTAAAAATGAAAATGATAGTCAGGTGCTTGGTGATCTCTAAGGTCTCTTCCAGCTCTTCACACTCTTCTTCCCATTCTCCTCATGGTTTAAGACCTAGTTCAGTTTCTCACTTTTCCAGGAAGCCCTTCCTGACTGCTCTGGCCCATGGCAATTCATTTAGTGATTTAAAAAACCCCAAACCCTACATTAATCAGTAACTTGGATGAAGGCACAGAGGACATACTTATCGCATTTATGGATATGTAGTGGCAAAAAACAACGTACCCTGAGACTGACATTAACCGTCCCTTTCTGGTAAGGGATGTCTCTCAGTTCTGGACCCATGTACATTAACTGGGGTCAAACCTGAGACACCCTGACCTACAAAAAGAGGACTCTGGCTCTTTTGTTTCATATTTTTGGACTCTTTACACCCCGACCTGGGAGACCCGGGGAAGACCTAACCTGGGGTTAAGCTCAGGTAGGACATGGGCATTAGCTGCCACGGGCTCACTGCAGCTATGTGGCTGCTGAGAGAAGGGCACCAGGTCCTCACCCCAGTCGTCAGAGAGAGGCTCAGACTCTGTGCTAAGGCAGAGGGCAGGACACTCCCTTTAAAGATCCTATGAGTCAACGGTGCTTCCTGGTGAGAAGCCACAAAAGGGATTGCTTGGTGATCCCAAAGTATTCAAGTCTTTCTGCACAGAGATCACCCTCCATTTACACTGTATACAACAGTGTATGCACACAGTTGTTTGCATGTTGTCTATCCCATTAGAATGTGAGCTTACTGAGAGCAGGGATCATGTTAGTTGTCTTTCTTTGTGCTTAACACCATGCTTGAAACAAAATAAGTTCTTAATAAATGTTTGCTAATCCACTGATTGTTTCTAAGGAAGTGTCCAGAACTCTGTCTCAGAACTCCATGGGTACATTTAGTGCTGAGGGTGGGGAAGGAGAATATTCCAGGCATGGGGGGAGAGAGATGAGAGAGAGAGAGAGAGAGAGAGAGAGAGAGAGAGAGACAGAGACAGAGAGACAGAGAGAGAGAGAGAGAGAATGAGAGTGTCTGTGGGTATGAGGTGGAGATAACCTATACAATAGCATGAACAAGGACCAACAGTTGGCTGGACTTTCAAAGAAGAATAAAATTGTGCCTACCCTCAGGGATTTCTCCTTTCTCTGACTTCTAAGAATAATTTTCCTTTTTTTTTAAACGTATTTGAGCACACTTGTTTTTCATCTATTTTCATTAAAATTTTTTTGTTATCAATTTAACTAATAAACAGAAACATTTCAGTGTACAAAGGAGGATTGAAAAGAGGATTGAGTATGAAATCAGGATTTCTTCTACATAGAGTTTGTTTTTTAAAAGTATTTATTAATCGAGATAGTAATAACATCTTCCTATTGGTTTCTGTTTCATTCTGAATTTTATTTTCTTTTGTGCATTTTAAGAATTTTTTATTGATTCTCTTTTCTTTTTTTATCTGTATCACTCACCGACTCTCCCCCCAAACCCACTTGCAATAAACAATTAAACAAAATAAATCAGTATATTGATCAGGTCTTAAAATGTCACTTTTAGGCTATTGTCTCTCTGTTACTCTCTAATGATTCCCTCCTGCCCCTAGAATCCAATATAAATTCCTCTGGCTGACTTCTAAAGGCCTTCACAACCCAACCCCAGCCTACCTTCCCAATCCCCTTATACTTCATTCCCTTTCCTCAACTCTTCAGCCATCCGAGCTTAATGGATCCCTCTTCCTGAAGCCTAGAATGGACTCCCTCTTCACCTCTGCCTCTTGGAATTTCTTGTTTCCTTCAGGTTTCTGCTCAAGTGTTGGCTTCTATATGAAGCTTTTCCTGGTCCCCCGGCTACTAGTGTGTTCCCTACCCCAACATTTATCTTGTATGTATTTGGAATTAATTTACTTATGTACTTATTGCCTACCTGATAGAATGGAAGCTCCTGGAAGGAAGGGAATATTTCATTTAGTCTTTGTATCACTAGGGTCTAGTACTTTGTAGGCAGTAATAACAGTAATAGTCACGACGGTGACAGCTAACATTTATATGCCACCTACTATGTGCAAAGCACTTTACAAATACTATCTCATTTGATCATCACAACAACTTGGGAGATAGGTGCTGTTATTAGCTCTACTTTACAAATGAGGAAACTGAGGCAAAAGAGGTTTAAGAGACCAGGGTCACACAACTAGTGAGTGTCCAAGGCTGGATTTGAACTTGGCTCTTCCTGACCCCAGGTCCTGTGCTCTCTTCATTGTGTGAGCTGCTAGCTAAATAAATTTAGCACAGCTAGCTTCTGTGCTAAATAAATGTTTGTCGATCGATTAATGAGTTAGGGGGTACACTTCATTGCAATTCTTCTGAAGTCATGAAGTTGCTGCAATGATCTAAATTCTGAAATCTTTCAAAGTTGTGTTTCTCTATATTATTGTCATCACTGGAGCTCTTATTTTCTATGTCACAAGTTTGGCCCTTGTCTCACACTACTTTGCGCTATTAACGTGCAATCAACTGGAAAGAAAACAACCCATCAATCATCCCCTGGAAGAAATTTCTAACTGAAAATCCCATAGTTTCCATGTCAAAGAAAAAATCTTCCAAGTAGCCCAGAAGAAAGAATTCAAGTAACAAGGTACCAAAAACCAGCATCACACAATACTACGCTGCTACTACTCTAGAGGAAAGAAAATCTTGGAACATAATATTCCGAAAGGTAAAAGATAAAGGCTTACAATCAAAAATAACGTATTCTGCATAATAGAATATAATCCTATTGAGGAAAGTAAAAGGATCTTTAATGGAACAGAGAGCTTTCAAACATTCCTGTTGAATAGACCAGAGCTGAATTGAAACTATGAAATACAATCTAGTATTCAAGAGAAATCTAGAAAGGTCATTACATTTAAGAAGATGGAAAGGGCTAAATGATTATGAATATAATTTAGAAGGGCATGATAATTATAAACTTCATATTTTTGATGTCATGATAATTGTTTGATGTTATGGATCTTGTTTAATATTCTATTTATATGGATATGACTCCAATATGGAGCCCCTTAGGCTAAGTGGTCTTTATGCCCATGGAAGAATATAGGCAAATAGTACTTTTCCATGGCTAACTATGGATCAGGCAGATAATGTTCATGGCTCTTTGATTGGATAAGCACTTGACTTGCTGCAGGGGGCCTTGAGTCATTGTGCTTTTGCTGCCAGTTCATGTTAGATGCTCCCATCAGTATGTGATCCCATTAAAAAAAACTCCCTTTACCCAAGCTTCACCCAAGCCTAGTAACTATAAGGGACCCTGAGAACTTTTCTATCACATCTGAGTCTGACTAGGAATATCCCCTCCTACATCTGACACCAATTACTTCTCAATCAAGCCATTTTTAGAACATAAAATGGTGCCACTTGAACCCCAGCTTTGAGCATCTTCCCTCCTCAACACATCTCCCTCACCCTCCTGTTGCATATTGGGACAAATCTCTGTTTATATTGCCATAGTGTGTATATATGCTTTATTTGTCTGCTTGCTACATCACATAACAATAATGCTTTTGATTGTGTAATTTCCTTGAGTATCAATTTTCTAGAAATCCCAAACCCAGGTATTTATTTTAACTTGAGCCATGAGAAACCAAATAAAGCCAAGGAGAAGACTAGTGTTTCTTTAGAATCCTACAGTTTTTAATAGTCACAGAAAGAATGAACAAACATACAAACAAGGAGTGAGTGTGGTTTTTTCCCCCATTTCATTGGTTTTAAGAGAGGAAAAGGCAGGGGAAAAAAGAATGCACTAGACAAGGGAATAAAGAATGTACACAAGGTAAGAATTTATGATTTAGCTTAATTTAAGTGCATGGGAAGAGAATATAAACATGGAGGAAGGAGGGAAACAGGAATCTCATGATCCTCATTTTTAGCTCAATTATACGAAAGAAGATTGCACAAACACATACAGAATCTCGTGTAGAAATCTATTAAACAGGGCACCTAGATGGCTCAATGGAGAGAGCACTTGCCCTGGAGTCATGAGGACCTGAGTTCAAATCTGGCCTCAAACACTTGGCACTTACTAGCTGTGTGACCCTGGGCAAGTTGCTTAACCCCAATTGCCTTGCCAGAAAAAATCTGTAAAAAAACAAAAAGAAATCTATTAAACTCAAAAAGGAAATTATTGGGGATAGGGAAAAGGCAGAAGAGGATTTAAAAGGGATGGCAAATATTAGGGGTGAAGAGTCACAAGCAAAATAAACATCGTTTACATGGGATGTATGATAAAGGTGGAGTCAAAACAGAGAAAGCAAGTGTAAGAACCACAGATCAGGATCTGGACTTGGCAAACAGAGGAAGGGCAGAAAAGTAGGAACAAGATGCTTTAATTTTAAAATACCAGTGTTGGTCAGAGTTCTCTTTTCTCTACCTCCTTTTCTTGCAAACAGGAGAGGGAAGAAGGAAGAAGGTACAAAAGGCCGTGATGGAGGAAAACACATAGTTAATAGTTAATAGTCATAATAGTGAATGGGATGAACTTACCTGTAAAGTGGAAGAAGGCAAAAGAATGGATTAGAAAGTATAGACAAAACAAAGATCCACACAGAGTTAAAATGAAAGGATGGAGCAGAATTTATTATGCTTCAGAGGATTTTTTTAAAGGAGATTTATTGAATGCCAGCCTCAGGAATAGACAGTTGCAGACTCCATTATTTGAAAAAGATGGCCAAAAAATACAGAAACTGAAGGCAGCATTTCAGCTATGATGAGCTGGCTGTACAGTGGATTGGCATGGGAGGCAGGCTGAGTTTGCAAGCAGGCAGCAGCTTTCCAGAGGCTTTTTGGTATTCCTCAGCCGCCTTTTCCTTTGACTTGTAAGAATTCCAGCTTCAAAATTCCTTTTGGAAGAGACCCATGCTGAAGGAGAGTCAGATTCCAAAGCAAATTTTGTAAGACCCTGACAAACATCAGGTGGTAGTGGGGGTATTGGGGGAGGCAGCCCATAGTGCCCACAAGATCTCATGAATGTTATTAGATATGGGTGATTTTTAGAGCTGTCCAATAGCCCATAGTTAAATCTTTGGGATGTGCCCAGAGAGGTAGCCTACTAATGTGGAAAGATTGCTGGACTGAGTCAGGAGATCTAGCTGTGTGCTGGCTTTGGTACCTACTGGCTGTATAACAACAGGCAAGTTATGTAACCTCTCTGATTAGCTCAGTTTCTCACTTTATACATCCCAGGGTATTTCTGAAGAAAGTACTTTGTAGGACTTCAAGTGTTATCTATCTATCATCTTTCTATCCCTCTATCCATCCATCTATTTATCTATCTATCCACCCATCTGTCTAATTATCTATCTATCTGTCTATTTGTCTATCCATCCATCCATCTATCACTCAATCTATCTACTTATCTATATATTTATCTATCCATCTGTCTGTCTCACTATTTGTCTCTGTCTTCTCTATTTGTCTATTTATCTGTTTATCTATTTCTCTGTCTGTCCATCTCTCTGTCTGCCTACCTATCTACCCACCTACCCACTCATCTATTTGCCTAACTCTCCATGTATATATCATCTAGCTTTCTACCCATTAATCTTGCTATCATTTATCTATCTATTCATCTCATCTATGTATTTAGCCATCCACCTATCTATCAACACGCACACATATATCTCTGTCTCATCTCTCTGTCTCTACCTCCACATCACCTCTCTGTCTCTGTTTCAGTCTCCATCTCTCTAAAATTTCTATCTCTGTCTCTATTATTTTGATCATCTCTGTCTTCCATTACCTCTTGCTTCAGTTCTATTGCTCTCTACGTATAAGCTCTGGGAGAGCATGAGACCAGCTCTTGACCAGACACCTACAAAAGCCCACATCCACCCCAGTGATGATGCAAGGGAAGAAGTCCCACAACCAAGCACTGTGGCTACTCGAGCTGCCTCACAGCTCCGAGTTCCAATATAGCAAATATTCATTAAACACCTACTGTGTGCAAGTGGATTAAAAAAACTAACAAAAATGTCCTTATTCTTAAGGACTATATTCAACTGGCCTCTCCCCCACATTTCCAAAATCACAGAATATTAGAGCTGAAAGGGGCCTTTGAGTTATCTAGTCTGAATCATCTGGTAGTTTCCTATTTTAACAAAATTTTCTTGCTAGCTGGGCACAGCGCTTTATTGTTTCTATGCTGCCCAAGGACATCAAGTGCTGTCAACACCGTCTGAATTGAGTGCCCTGGGACAAAGCCCTGACCACCCCACCCTAGTTAAGACTCTGGCTAGAGAAGCAGAAGTGATTTGGCCGAATGCACACCTCTAATAGGAGCCAGAGCCTTATCTCAAATCCAGGTCTGTTTAATGCTAAGTCCAGCTCTCTTTCCAACAAACCACGTTCCCCCTGACTCTCATCTCACCAAACTCTTTTCTTATCAGCACTTGTAAACCGGACAAGATGTGACAGCCCCGTGCCCTCTTTCTGACTCCCTTACATATCCAGGGAGGGGTGCAGGGGCCCCCGCTGCCACTTTCTCCAGATGCTTTAGAGCTCCTCCCATGAGCAGTCCAAGGTGCTGTCTGCTCTCCCGACTCTCCATCCCGTGATAATAATCATAATTCATATTTATATAGCACTTACACTGTGCCAAGTGCTTTACCATCATTGTCTTATTTGACTCTCACAACAGCCCTGGGAGGTAGCTGCTTTTATGATCCCCATTTTACAGACAAGGAAACAGGGTTAAGTGACTTGCCCAGGGTCATACAGCCAGTAAGTGTCTAAGGCTAGATTTGAACTCAGGCCTGGAGCTCTAATAGGGGAGATATCATTTATACATACAGAATAAGGACACCATGTCCACTTTTGAAGGGGAAGGCACCAGCAGCTGGGGATGTGGGCTGGGGGTCAGGAACAAGGTGAGGGAGAGAGTGGCACTTGGGTTGTGTTTTGAAGGAAACCAGGGATTTGAGGGGCTGAGGTAAAGAGGGAGAAGCATGAAGAATGGGTGGTCATGGTGTGGTCACAGGATAGAGGGAGGAGGGCGAGGAGAAGGACAGCAGGGGGCTTCCCTGCAGCTCTGCTGCCAGACCTATGCCCTGTGCCCATGCCCCACAGGTAGGCCGGACATCCGGAGAAGTACCGTGGGCTTAGTGGTAGATGTGAATTTGGCATCCACGGCCCCGGTCTGAGGAGGCTTGAAGTCTATGATCTTGTCTGTGGAACGGCAGAAAGAGTACTGGACACGAAGGATTATAACCTCTCTCAAGGGAAAGGTAAGGCTGGCTTTGGAGTGTGGAAGGCCTGGGTTCAAATCCTACATCTGACCCATGTTGGCTCTCAGTTCTCGGGCACTTATATCCACATGAACAGAGGGAATGCCTTCACTGGAAGCTCTCTCCACAAGTGGTCTCCAAAGTGGGGGCCCTTAGAAAGCTGTAGCTTGACCCCAGTCAGAGGGTGGGAAGAGAGCTTCCTTTCTACCCTCCCGATTCTGGGCCTTGTCTCTCCCTGGCTATGTCGCCTTCTCTGACTGTGCTCTTGGGGGCCCCCAGAGGATATCGCTTCTGAGTGGCTTCATCTCCAGCCCTCAGCACTCCCACATGACCTCGTGGCTCCAATGGGGTCACTTCTGTTGGCTCTATGCCCTTTACAGTGGCCGGGGAGCAGGGGGCCCTTGACCAGGCCAGGGCCCTTCTGTTTTCTAGAAAGACTAGGATAGAGTGAGTCGCAGACGATCAAGCCCAGGGAGGCTTCAATCTGCAGACAGATCTCAGTCTGTTATCTTTCCTCCCAGCCCACTCTTCTTCTAGACTTCCCTAGGGTTGCTAATGACACCCACATCCTTCTGGCTGCCCATCTTCGCCTCTCACTCACCCCTGATATTCACCTGCAGAGTATCTCCCCTTCTCTCCACAGTCACCACTCCGGCAAAGGCCCTTGTCACCGCTTCTCTGGACTACTGGGATAACCTTCTGGTTGATCTCCTGTCTCAAGCCTCCAGGTTACTCCACTTCATCCTCTGATCAGCTGCCAAAGGGATCTTCCTAAAGTGTGGGTCTGGTCGTGTTATTCTTCTATTCAAAAGATTGCGTACAGCTGCTCTTTTTGTGGTGGCAAAGAATTGGAAATCAAGGGAATGCCCATCCATTGGGGAGTGGCTGAACAAATTGTGGTATATGAAGGTAATGGAATACTATTGTGCTATAAGAAATGGGGATGATACGGACTTCATAATAACCTGGAAAGACCTATATGATATGATGCTGCATGAGAGGAGCAGAACCAGGAGAACATTGTACACAACCACAGACATATAGATACTGTGATGACTAACTTTGATAGACTTGGCTCTTCTCAGCAATACAAGGTTCAAAGACAGCTCCAAAGGACTAATGATGGAAAAAGCTAGCTACATCCAGAGAAGGAACTGTGGAGTCTGAATGCAGATTGAGACAAACTATTTGGTCTCTTTTTTCTCTTCTTTTTTGGTTTTGTTTCTTCTCTCTCCTGACTCATTCCATTGGTCATAATTCTTTGCAACTTGACTATCGTGTAAATAAGTTTAATGCGAAGGTGTATGTAGAATCTATATTGGACAGCATGCATCTTGGGGGGGAGGGGAGGGAAGAGAAGGGAAGAAAATTTGAAACTCAAGAACATGTAAAACTAAGTGTTTTAAACTAAAAATAAAAAATCTAATTTAAAAGAAAAGAAAAGAAAAAAACAAGATTGCAGCAGCTCCCTATTTGCTGCTGTTTGTCCTTTGTTCTCCAAGAGGACTATGACCTCAGGGAGGTGATGCCATGACTTGTAAGTGGATTGGATTTAAGTGAGGGAGGGCCGTGCAAAGTCATCAGCCTCATTTTCTCCTCCAGAGCCATCTGGGTCCAGTGGCCAGATGTGGATCAGGAGGACTGGAGATGACCCAGGATGCAGTGGGGATCCTTGGCCTTTTCAAGCTAAGGTCTTTAACAGGTCTCAATTTGGCTGAGGCAGGGCCGGTTCAGTGATTAAGGCTTAACAAAAAGTGAGGCAAAGAATGGCCTCTTTAAAAAAATAGATCTGGGAGAGGAAGACCCTCGGGGTTTCTGGCCAAAACAGAAACATGATTACTGTTTACTCTGAGCCAATGAAGGCCCAAACAGTGACCAAGTAGGGCTTGGCCTGACTCCCTATTACCTCCAACACTAAATACTGTTTTATCTTTAAATCTTTTTAGCATGTCTTTTTTGTGTAAGCTTTATACGTATATAATTATTGGCGCAGTAGGACATGTATAAAACTTAAATATAAATTATATGTGATGTCTTATATAAGTTACAAAAAGTTATGCTTATATTGGAGGTTATATGCTCCATTTTTTTAATTGATGGGGTACACAATCAAAAATATTTGAAGACCACTGCCCTATACTAACGGAATAACAGATCTGGCTGAAGATGGTTCAAGTGTCAGTTCTTATCGCCCGTGTGACATTGAGCAAGTCGCTCCCCCTCTGTGGGCCTCAGTCTCCCCCGACGTAAAACCAGGATATTGGACTAGATGAACCTTCGTTGGCGGAGTTTCAGGCACCATGACAGGGAGTGAGGGAGATTATTTTGGGCCAGGTCATATCCTGTGGTTGTGTCTGGTCCTTCTCCCTTGAGAGCTCCTCTTGGGGTGCTGAGTGGCATAAAATCAGCCTTGAGGATCCCCACTCCACCTTCTTTTTTTAAAATTTTTTTTGGTTTTTTTTGGAGGGGGGAAGGTAGGGCAGTTGGGGTTCAGTGACTTGCCCAAGGTCACATAGCTAGTTAAGTGTGGCCCCACTCCACCTTCTGTTTGGGGGAGAGTGGAAGCCCAAACCTGGCTTATATTGTGAGACTCGGGGGCCATGCTTTGCTGGGGAAGGACAAGTCAGGATGTCCAAGGGCTTTTTATCTGACGGGTCAGAAAGGCAGTGCAGTCTGGTCCAGAGGGCTCCGGCTTTGCAGTATTCGAGAGGTAGAGAGGAGAATGGAAGTACGAAGTTGGGAAGACCTGAGTTCAAATCCAGATGCTTAGTAGCTGTGTGATTCTGAGCAAGTCACTTAAACCTCTCTGTGCCTCAGTTTCCCCATCCTTAAAATGGGAATGATAATAATAGCGCCTACTTCCCGGGGTTGTTGTTGTAAGGATAAAATGCTTTGCAAACCTTAAAGCTCTGTGCAAACGCTGGCTGTTGCTGTTGTTTGGGTCGGATCCCTGGGTTTGGGTTTGCCAGTCGAGTTGCCTTAGGCAAGTGACTTCCCTTCTCTGCAGGCCTCGGTGTCCTGTCTGTAAAATGGGAGGGGTGTGCTAGATGTCTCCTGGCTCGAAATGGCACCTCCCAGACCTGTGAGGCTACGATCGATGCCCCCCTCTCTCAGATGCCTCCCTTTCCTCCGTAGGCACCATTCCTCCTTCCTGCTCCCATGGGGAACCCCCACGATGGCGCGTGTCTGCCCCAGGTGCTGTCTGTGGGTGAGGGATGCCCTGAAGATGCTGGCAGCCCCCATGAGAGGCCCCGACCGCCCCATCGGCCCCAGGGCCTCCCTGCACAGAGCTGTCAGCCCTGAGCTAAGAGGAGAAAGGCAGGACATCGGTTGACACACAATGATTTCCTTGATTCAGTTGGGGCCCTCGAAGGAAGCTCACTTGCACAGGGTATCTGAGAAGCCACATTTCCTGTGTGGGGATGCTCGCCATTGCATAAGAAGCCATAATGTTGGAGGCCCAGGCCTGGGGGCTGGGGCTGGGGGCAGGGGGAGGGAGAGGAGACACCCTCCCTGCGGGTTCCTGCCTTCTTTCCTGCTTTCTGTTTCTGACTGCTTGCCCTCACTTTGACGGGAGGAAGGCTGCCTTTGTTTCTGGGCTGGACTTGAGAGCCATCACTTTGAAAAGAGATCCTGTAGGTGCTGGAGCTCTTCTGCAGGTCCAGCCAAGGGCAGGCCCAGGGTTTACATCACGGAGCAGCTTCTACTTCCTCATTTCAGCAGCTTCTGGACTCCTCACCAAAAAAAAAAAAAAAATCAAAACAGGTTCAGCCCATTTTTTTTAAACTTCAGTCCCCACTGGGTTTCCATCAACAGCTCGGCGAGAAAGAGACTCGGGCAGAAACACACCACAAGTGACTGGAGGGGTGAATCTCTTTCCCCCTTGGCTGGTGAGGCGAGTCAGCAGCCCAACTGGGACCTCTTCAGACTGCTCTGCCCACTCCAGAGAGACCTGGGCAAGAACCTGGCCCCACCATGACCCAGCTGCAGTTCAAAGATGCTTTTTGGGTGAGTGACTGGCTTGCTCTTCCCCCAGATGGGCTGGCTTTTACCTTTCCTCTACCTCCCAAAGTTTTCCAGCTAAATAGATGTCGGTGTGTTTGATAGGGGTTTTTTTAAGTGACAAAATTAAGGAAAAGGGCCCCCTTGGAAATGTCCTTCCCCTCCCCACCCCCAGTTTCCTCTTGCTTCTCCCACAATGAGAGTCCTGTTCATCCCTCTTGGTGAAGAGAGGGCTGCGAGTTCATGAAAGTCTGCCCTGGCCATTTTTTTTTCCTTAAATCTCAAACACTTGGTTCTATTTTCTGTTGCGTTCCTTAGTCTTCAGCTTGCCTCTTGTCTGCATTCAGGGCATCCAGGTGGCATGAGGCTCTCTCTCTCTCTCTTTTTCTTGGACCCGCCCTACCAGTGCTCCCACCTCCCCTTGGTGGGACAGATTATCCAGGGCACCAGGGGCCCTCTGGGCTCTCCAGGCCAGGTGCTGACAGGAGAAAACCCCCTGGTGACTCGCAGACCTTGGCTTCTCTCAGGCTGTTACCAGAGTATGGAGGAAGCCGGCTCAGAGCTGAGATGTCTGTCTGCTAGGCAGCTTCTGGTGTGAATGTGACACATGTTGTAGGTCAGAGAGCCACTTGTGCTCAGAGAAATGATCAGGGCTTTTGCCTGATAGGAAGGAAGGAGACAAGCATAATTAAGCACCTACTATGTGCCAGGCATTTTATAAATATTAACTTATTTGATCCTCACAAGAACCCTGGGAAGGAAGTGCTATGATTATCCCCATTTTATAGTTGAGGGAATAGAGGCAAACCGAGGTTAAGTGACTTGCCCAGGGTCACACAGCTAGTAAGTGTCTGAGGCTGGATTTGAACTCAGGTCTTCCTGGCTGCAGACTCAGCCCTGGGGCTGCCCTTGGTCTGACTGAGGGTTAGTGTGTGGCCTGTTCCACAGGTGGCAGCTGGGGGGAGGATCATAGAATCCAGACCGGGAAGGGACCTTGGTAATCAGCCTTATTTTACAGGAGAGGCAGCGTCTGTAGTGTGTCGGTCTTGGAGTCAGGAAGCCCTGAGTTTGATGATTGTTGGTTTTGTGACCTGAGTCATGACAATCTCTGTTTCTTCATCCCTATCAATGGGATAATAACAGCATTTACCTCATAACACTTAGCACGGAGCCTGGCACACAGCACGCACTTAATAAATGCTGGTTGGCTGACTGAATGAAATCAGACGGTTCTTTCAAGGCTCAAATGAGATCAAGTCAGTAGAGGGCTTTGCAAACCACAAGATTCCGTGTGGGTTTCAGCTCTTGTCGATGTGTTTGGCATCAGCTTGTAGACTGGGAGCTGGAAGACAACCCAGAGGCAATCCATCCAACCCACTCATTTTACAAATGAGACAACTGAGGCACAGAAAAGTGAGGTCGTGTAATGACTAACTGCTGAGATTTTAAGATATAACCCTGGCCTCTGATTCTAAATCCAGTCAACTTTGCACCATATTGTAGGAGCTGAGGAGGAGACACCTTCTCCCCCAAGCCTGGCATTTTCAGGTCCTCTGGTCCATCTGGAACCTGAATGGGAATCACCTCTACAGTATCCTAGGCAAAGGATTGTCTAGCCCCTACCAGAAGATCTCCACTGTTGGGGGACTCACCACCTTATGAGGTGGTGTGTTCTATTTTAGGAAGATCTGTCATTATTAGGAAGTTTTCCCTTGTACTTCAAGTCCACAAGTATTTATTAAGTGCCTACTATGTGCCATCCAGTCAATGAGCATTTGAATGCCTGCTGTATGCCAGTCAGTCAGTCATCAAGCATTTAAGTGCCTACTATGTGCCAGCTAGTCAATAAGCATTTATTAAGTACCTACTGTGTGCAACCCAGTCAATGAGCATTTATTAAGTACCTACTGTGTGCCAGTTAGTCAATAAGCATTTAAGTGCCTACTATACACTAGTTAGTCACTCATCAAAACTTAAGTTCTTATTATGTGCCAGCCAGTCCATAGACATTTATTGAGTGCCTACTATGTACCATCCAGTCACTTATCAAGCATTTGAGTGCTTATGTTCCAGCCAGTCAATAAATATTTTTTAAATGCCTACTATGTGCCATCTAGTCAATAAACATTTAAGTGCCCACTATGCAGCAGTCAGTCACTCATCAATCATTTAAATGCCTACTATGTCTAAGCCAGTCAATAGGCATTTACTAAGCACCTACTATGTACCAGGTACTGAGCTGAATGCTGGGGACAGTCCCTGCCCTCAAGGAGCTCACAGTCTAATGGAGGAGACAACAAGCCAACAGCAACATACAAACTAGCCATAGACAGGATAAGCCAGAGGTGATCCGAGGGGGTCACACCACAGGCAGCCTAACTCTGCTTCCATATAGCATTCACATTTCTGCCCCCTCCCCCACCCCAGGACCATGCAGAGCTGGTCTCTGACATGGTAGCCCTCAATGACCACGCCCTCCCAAACCTTCTCTTCTCCAGTTCAGAACGTGCCGCTTCTTCTGGCCAGTCTTGGTATGGCATGGTTTCTGGGTCTCTCTCACTGTCCCATCCGAACCTCTTCTGACCCTTTCTGGCTTGGCACCCAGAGTGGAGTCCGCTATGCAGGTGTGGTTTGACCAGGGCAGAGGACAATGAGATTATTATCCAGCAGCCCAAGATGACACGGGCTTTGGGGACTGCCGGCTCATGCCGTTGGCTCACCTTGCACCTGTGGTCCACTAGAAATAGGACCCCAGAATCTCAGAGTTGGGTGGGGCCTCAGAAGTCCATTAGCCTAACCTGACCCAAATAAGAATTCCCCTTGATGTCGAATCAGCCAGTGTTCATCCATCCTTTGCTGGGGGGAAGAGGAAGCCCACTCCCTCTGGAGGGAACCCCTCTTACTTTGAATGATTATCATTGCTAGGAAGCTTTCTTTGAGCAGCATCATGGAAGATGATGAGAGAGCACCGGACACTAGTTCTGTGACCTTGCTGAAAGGCTGCACTGTGCCTCAGTTTCCTCATCTGAAAAATGGGGGTGGAGGTGGTGGCTTCAATAGCTTCTAAGGAACCTTGTAAGCCTAGTTCTTGATGCTGACGTCAAGCCTGAGGTACTTACTATAAACACTGATGCCCATGACAGACTTTGTGTTTCTTGAGATGGGACCAGCTGAAGATGCTCCAAATGCTAGCTGAGTTGAGTCCAGGCTGGGCACCTGAAAGACAGCCGCCTGCTAGAGATACGACGGGTGATGATGAAATGAGGAAGAAGATTCAGGGAAGAGGGTTCTGGGAAGAGCCAGGGGCTGCTCTTAATGGCAAAGATGGAGGGTGGGGCAGGTAGTGGTAAGAGCTGAGTAAGCAGGCAGAAATAGCTTCCTGACAGCCCTACAGTATTGGCAACCCCACCCTCCTCAGAGCTCCCGCTGCCTTGTGATTCTCCCTGACCTGTAGCCCCTGCTCTCCTCCATGTTCGCCTCCCCTGCTCCAGGGGCTGTACCTGGGCAGAGCTCACAGTTTCCCCCTCCCCCGTGTGCCCACCTCTGGCTGACAGGTACAACTTAGACTCAGCTCCAGCAGGAGCCTCTGGAGTCATCCCCTGGATGACCCTTCTGCCTGCAGCTTCTGTGCAGGGCAGAGGGGCTCTGAGCCTGGGTGCTAGTCCACTGGGAGACTGGGAATTGGCCTTGGAAGGGCCTTAGACATTCCCCTCGCTGTTAGTACCCCAACCCCACCTTTGTGTTTATTGAGGGCAAACTCCCACGTGTCTTGATTTTCAGAGTTCAGCACCAAGCACCTAGTAAATAAACGCTTGATTTTTTATAGAGGAGGAGACTAAGACCCGCAAGGTTGAGACTTCGGCCCTACAACCTTGGACAAGTCAGTAAGATCCCTCCCAACTCTGAGATTCCATGCGTTAATCTTTGCCTCAGTTTCTCCATCTGGAAATCGGGGAGAACAATAGCATTGCAGCCCATCTCACAAGGTGCTTACGAGTATCAGAAGAGGCACTGATCATGAAAGGACTCTCCAGAAAGACCGCATGAAGTACAGCTCAAACACGAGGCTCTCTTGACATTCTTTGAAGCTGTTCTTTCATTTCCTGGGGCTGTTTGAGATGATCTCGTGCAACAATACTAGCAATAGTGATGGTGCCTCAAGCCTTACAACCTCGATTATCTGGAAGGGAGGATGCCGAGGCAGAGCCAGCACTAGATCTGCCCCACACTGGACGACTTTGGTTCAGTCTCTGAAGCTTCCTCAGTTTCACCATCTGTAGTACCAGGGGGTTGAGCTAGATGGCCCCTGAGGTCCCTTCCGGTCCCAGATCATGACCCCACGTCATTTATGTTGCTGCCACACCTGTTAGGGAGAGATACGGATGATAGCAGCCCAGATTGCACTTGAATGAAAACTTTTGGCGCTTATAAGAGAACCCCTGAACTCTCATTCAGCATTTATTGACTCTTCCTTTACACACAGTTCTATTTTTTTTGTTTTTCCTTTCTTTTATTTTGCTCCTACTTAATAGTATTTTATTTTTTGTAATTACCTGTAAAGAGAATTTTCCACATTCACTTTTATAAGATTCTGTATTCCAATTTTTTTTCTCCCTCCCTCCCTCTTCTCCCTGTCCCCAAGATGGCATGCAATCTGATATAGGCTACACGTGTACAATCATAGTAAGCATGTTTCCACATTACTCATGTTGTAAAAGAAGAATCAGGACAAAAGGGAAAAACCGCAAGAAAGGAAAAAGAAGAGAGAGAAAATAGTCTGCTTCGATCTGCATTCAGACTCCATAGTTCTTTCTCCGGATGTGGATGGCATTTTCCATCATGAGTCTTTTGGAATTGTCTTAGATCTTTATTGCAGAACAGAGCTAAAGCCGTCAAAGTCGGTCATCGCACAACGTGGCTGTTACACACAGTTCTAATGACTGGATCATCTGGCTGCTGAACTCATAAAAGAAACATGTTATACGCTAGAATAGACCCTTAGAATCTCAGAATTAGGAAGGAATCTCAGAGGTCATCTAGTTTAGTACATCTCTGAAACAGGACTCCCCCTCCACATGAAAGGGCTACAGACAAGTGTGTTCACACATTGATATCACTGGATAATGGCATCTGATTTCCAGCTGATGGCAAAGGAGAAGATAGAAAAACTAAAGAAAGCCGGTACAAGGTGTTAGTTCCATTTTACAGATGAGAAGCCCAAAGTAGGGTGGATTGCCTGTGAACATACAGCCGTGGAAGCTGGGTCTTGAGCCTAGGTTTTCTGACTCTCAGGTCTGGGGTTCATTCGTTGGCAGGCACTGACTGCCATCCTGCATACTCCCTTTCATCCCTTTGTCCCTCCGACAAAAGGGACTTTGTTTCCCAATTGGTCAGTCCTACCAGAATTTTCAAGGAAAGAAGAAGAAACTCTGGCTTTGGAGACCCTCATCACCCCTTCCCATTTTCCCTGCCTCATAACATCTCTTATCTTGGGAGGCGGCCTGGTGGAACAGGCCTTGTAATCAAGGAGACCCAGGTTTGAATCCTACCACTGATGCCTCTTAGTTGCATGACCCTGGGCAAGTCACTTAATGTCTAACTAACAGCCTCGGTTCCCTTATCTGTAAAGTGAACATGATAAGAATTAAGTTCATCATACCACAAAGACTTCTTCCCTGTAGAAGATCAGGGCATGTGGGGGAAGCGGGAGTCATCTACCGGAACTGAAGCCAAGCTGATAAACCCAAGACACGCCTCTTTTCACTTTCTTAGGGTCATAGAATGAATGGATATATTCATTTACTATAGGATCATAGATCTACAGTGGAGATGATAGGGGCATTCGAGGCCATCTAGTCCAATTCCTTCATTTTACAGATAATTTAGAGGCCCAAAGGGAGAGAAAGGTAATAAGTGGGATTCGAACTTGGGGTCTCAGCCTTCAAGTCCAGGGTTCTTTCTTTTTGTGGTGGTGGTTGTTGTTGTTAATCGGTGTTCTTTCTATGGCACCATCTACCTATTTGGCATAAGGCTTGGTCTCGGTGCTGGAGACACAAAGATGAAATGACCAGGGAGCTCATAATCTACCAAAAGGCATGGAAGCAGCCAAGGGGAGATTGAGGCAGAGGGCTTGGACAGAAAGAGAGCACATTCAGCTGAGGGAGAATCAAGGGAGGACTCATGAGAAGATTCCGAAAGGCTGAGCACAGACTTCAAGTATTCGAAGACTAGAGAGAATCCAGCAAACAGCTGAGCTGGGATATACAGTGCCTGAAAGAGGGAGCATGAAATCAGCTGGAGACAGATTGGAGAGAGCCTTCAACACTGGGCTAACAAGCTTGCATTTTATCTTAGAGGCTATAGGGAGATAAGAAAAGTTTTGAACAGGAAAATGACCTGTGGCTTAGGAAGATTATTTTGTCAGGGACTGGGTTATTTGTGGAGAAAATGGAAACAGAGAGATCAGGCTTTATGACAAGCAAGAGGGACAAGGACCGGGGCAGTGGATAGAAAGAGATGGATGGGAGAGGTGGGTTGGTTTTGGTCCAGTCTTGTAATTTAATCAGTTATAGGGAGCTCCAGCGTAGACACTTCCTCTACTGATGAAGGTTGGTCCCTGTTCTGCAGCTTTTAAGTCTGAATTGTTGCTGAGAGGTGACGTTCCCAGGTCAGTGACCAAGCAAATGTGTGGCGGATGTGGGATTAGAACCCGGGTTTTCTTGCCTCCGAAGGTGGCCTGTTATCTGCTTTCTGTGGGAGAAGATGGGAGGTAAACTGACAGAATCAGGTCACTGGTTGCCTGTTGGAAGGGAAGTTGGGAATCACAGTCATAGAATGTCTGAGATGGAAGAGAATTAGGAAGCCAGCTCTGGGGCAAGCCAATGTCTGGCCAATGTCAATGAAGCTTTGCAGTAAAGTCTGAAGACATTTGTCCTTTAAATTCCTAAAAATGCCTACCACTAATGGCACCAAAGAACTTTTCAGTTACATTCCACAAAGATCCATGATATTGTCAGAGGAAGAGTGGGGAAAAGCCTAGATTCAGGGTCAATAGATATGGGTTTGAATCCTACCTCTGGAGTCTTCCGGTCTGAACTTCATTGTTATCTTCTGTAAAATGGGTCTGATATTACTTATACCATCTACCTCGTGGGACAAGTTGTGGGGAAAGTACTTTGTAAAACTCAGTTTATAAATCTGTAAAGAAATTCCTAAAAGCACAGGAGTTTTACAAGTCTTCATCTTCTTCTTCTTCTTCTTCTTCTTCTTCTTCTTCTTCTTCTTCTTCTTCTTCTTCTTCTTCTTCTTCTTCTTCTTCTTCTTCTTCTTCTTCTTCTTCTTCTTCTTCTTCTTCTTCTTCTTCTTCTTCTTCTTCTTCTTCTTCTTCTTCTTCTTCTTCTTCTTCTTCTTCTTCTTCTTCTTCTTCTTCTTCTTCATTTCCTTCCTTTCACTGATGCAATTCCCAGTCTCTGCATCCAACAGTGGAAGGCTTCCATAGCTAAGTTGGGTTCTTAGATAGTACCACATGGCCCGCTGATGGCTCCTGCTCAACGGAAGCTGTGTAGGACCCTGAAAAGTGGAGATGGGGAGCTTGGGCTCAAATCCTGCCATTAGTACTTCTTACCTCTCTGATCTTAGGCAAGTAGGTCATCTCTCTGGGCTTGAGATTCTCATGTGTAAAATGGGCTGGTTCTGATTCCGGAGGTCTGATGAGAAAGCCTGCTCCTGATGGGGAGGTGAGGGGCTCAGGATGCAGAATGAGACATGTGTTTTCAGACATGGCTATTGTGGAGATTATACATTTATGTTATAACTGTTTTGTTTTTCTTTTCTTTTTCCAACATGGGGGAGGGGGACATGGAAAGAAGAGAAAACACATTTTTGTTCATTGAAAAAATAAAAATACAGTGGCTAGACTAGATGGCCTTGGTGGTCCTCCCCAGGAATCAGTTTGTGTGATCTTTTCCAGTGTGTTAGCAATGCCTAGAATTTGTGCTGGGTAGGGCAGAGGGGAGTTTTAGGGGGAGAGGAACTGTGTATGGTGAGCACAGGGCCAGGCTTGGGGTGAGAAGGATTTGGGTTCAAATCTTACCTCTGACGTTTACTACCTATGTGATCTCTGGGTCTCAGTTTCCTCACTTGTAAAGTTAGGGGATTGGATCACATGACCCTAATTTCTTCCAGCTCTAACTCTATGACTCTATGAACCTCTCTGTGCCTCAGAAAACATTCTAAAGTTATAAATTAAAGGCAAGTTGAAACTTGAGCAATTCTGTGTTTGGGATTCTCTCCCCCTGCCCCCCCCTTTATTCCTGGATATTTTTTTTTATCAGGGCTTAGGTGGTGAATACCAGAGGATGACAGAATATGGAATGTTGGAACTGGACAGGACCTTAGAACCCAGAACCCAGAATATCCAAGGTGGAAGGGACCTTAGAAAGAGAATGTCAGAGCTGAGAGGGACCTTAGAGCAGGGGATGTCAGAGCTGGGAGGGGCCTTAGAATAGGGAATGTCAGAGCTGGGAGGGACCTTAGAACAGGGAATGGCAGGGCTGGGAGGGGCCTTAGAGCAGGGAATGTCAGAACTAGGAGGGGCCTTAGAACAGGAATGTCAGAGCTGGGAGGGGCCTTAGAACAGGAATGTCAAAGCTGAGAGGGGCCTTAGAGCAGGGAATGTCAGAGCTGGGAGGGGCCTTAGAATAAGGAATGTCAGAGCTGGGAGGGGCCTTAGAATAAGGAATGTCAGAGCTGGGAGGGGCCTTAGAGCAGGGAATGTCAGAACTGAGTAGGGTCCCAAGATCCCAAAAGCAATCAGAGACACTTTGGCTCCCCCAGACAGCACACCAGACCTTTCTGGCACCCTTTCATCGGCTTCATAGAACCCTGGGGTTACACAGAGCCTAGACTGAGAAATGCTTCTGTGATCTAATGAAGACTAGGCCATGAGTCAAAAGCCTTCAGTCCTAACCCTGGCTCTGCCATAAATAACTCAACCTGTCTGATCTCAAGTTCTTCACCAAGTGATGAAAGGTTCGAATTAAGTGTTCTGAATTAAGCGTTCTTATATTGGAAGAAAGCTTAGAGATCATTTAATTCACCTTCTCCATTGTATAGATGTACAAACTGAGGTACTCCAGAGAGGGGAAGTAATTCACCCGAGGATAAGCCCTGGGTCAAGGTCAGGGACAGGAAGAAGCCCCAGGTCTCCTCCTAGAACAAGGTTCCCTCCTCCCACCCCCGACTGCAATCATAAGTTAACTTGGAGCTTAGGATTGCCAACCAACCTTTTCCCATTAGCCCAGAAACATGGTTAGAATCACCAGACTAGATAATTCATTCATTCATTTGCTCCTCCATTTATTAAATACTTATTATATTAAATGTGCTGTGATCACACCCTGGTAAGTCATCTTGGCAGACAGGCTAACCCAAGTTGAAAGTAACCAACAGGCCTCAAACCCATTGGTGAGACAGGGGGGACATCTACTCCAAATACGTGAAGACTTGGGCAGATGAGAACAATTTCTTCCAATGGCCACGAAGGTGGCTGAAACAGGTGCCATGGGGTGCTTAGAAATTGGTCAGACGTCAAAGATGCCAAGGTCACCCACTGCATCCTGGGCCATCACCAGTTGTCCTGACTTTTGTCTTGTCACTGGACTTAGATGACTCTGGAAGAGAGAGTGAAGCTGAGGACCCTGTGTCACTTAAATCAAGTTCAAAGGCAAGTAGAGACATCACTGTGTGATATCATTGGGCTTCTTTGAAAACGAAGGACCAACAACAACTTACTTCTTGCCTCTCTCCCAAACCAGTGGCTCATATGTGATCTTTTGCAGATGGGGATCCACAGGCCCAGAGGCACAAGCTCACTTGCTGGCCAAACTCTAGGTTTTCAAGATGTTTTTGTGGCTGCTAGACCTTCAACAACCTCCTTCCCTCTCTACCTGTTTGATTCCTCCCCATACTTGAAAGCCTAACTCAAATGCCACCACCTCCAGGAAGTCATCTTTGATCCACCTTGTTAGTACCAACATTCTTGCTGAGCCTTCACTTCACTCTCTGTTTGGCACTGCTTTACTGTATCTATCATATAATACTGAGTATCACAACCATCTGTGCTTGTGTCATACTCCCAATTAGACTGTAAGCTCCATGAGGGCATGTCTTATTTAAATTTTGTATCTCTACCCTGGGTTAGGTAAAGGACACAATATATGTTAGTAAAATTGAATTGCGTCATCTCTAATATAGTACTTATAAAGCTACAGACTCACCTTCATATGATGCAAGCACCCTTCCACCCCACCCTCACCCCCCACTTCCCTGGACCCCAGTCCAATTTTCCTTCTATTTCCTCAGCTTGTGGCAACCTCCCTGTGGCACTGTTTGGATTAGGGTCCAGCTGTAGAAGAGTCCGGGGTAGGGCCCTGAAGGGACCCCTTCCTAAACATCTCTCTTTCTACAGCATTTCAGGGCTCATAAAGGCCTTCCCTTGCAACAGACAGATGAGGTAACCATTTTACATATGATGAAATTGAGGCTGTGACAGGTAAAGAGACTTACTATCACATAGGTTATAGAACCTGGACCTTCTCAATTGAAGCCTATTCTTTCCACTAGAGGAAGAGGCTTTACTTCCCCCTCTTCTCCCCAAGCTATTCCATTCTAAGCTGGAAGTAGAGCAAGATGCCCCCAGAGAAGTACAGACCCAGCCAAAGACTACCCTAGCAGGTATCAGCACCATGGCCAGAGATAGGGACAGAGCCAGTAATAGCTGGCTTGCTCTGTCCCACGGCTATGGAAAGTGATGAGGCTGACACAATACAATTGCATCTTCCTGCCACTTTGGACATGCCGGGGTGGCATGGAATTGGAACTTTTAAGGGGGAGAAAGAGCAGTTCCTACTCCAACTAGTTCATTAGATTGGCCTAGAGTTGAAGAGCCTTTGGTCAGATTCAATTGTTTCTAGAGAGAGAGAGAGCTTTAAATCCAGGTAAACTGGAAGCACAGAATTTGAGAGCTGGAAGTGAGCTCAGCAGTCACGTAGGCCAGCCTACAGCTGAAAGGAATCCCCACCACAACACACAGTGGTCACCCGGCCTGTGCTAGAAGAACTCCAGGGAGGTGGAACCCAACCCCCCACAAGGCAGCCGACTCCATTTGGGAACAGTTTGAACGCTTAAGAAGCTTTTTCCTGACATCAGGCTTAAATTTGCCTTTTGACCTTCTTTCCAATATTCCTGTGGTTGCCCTTTGGGGGCAACAGAACAAATCTCATTAATCTTTCACATACCAGTCCTTCAAATATTTAAACACAGCTCTGCTGTCCCCACTGAGGTTTCTGTTCTGCAGATGAAACTTCCCTAGTTCCTTTAAATAATCTTCCTATGATATGATCCCAAGGTGCTTCATAATCTTGCTTGCCCTCCTTGGGGTACTTGCCAGTATATCAGTGACCTTCTTAAATCATGGAGAACTGAACTGAATGCAGCCCTCAAGATGAGGGCTCAGTGAGGGCCCAGCACAGGGAGACCATTTCTTCCCTTTTCCTGGAAGCCATAGCCTCTTAATGAAGCCCAAGATCTCATTAGCCTCGTTGGTAGCCACACCGCACCACTGACTCACTCATTGAGTCTACAGTACAGCTGTATTGTTGGTGATCCCCAGGGGACTTGTCTGATGGCACTAAGTTTCTGAATCTTTTCCCTGGTGTAGTGACCCACAGCTCTGTGATCAGAGGACCTGGCGGCATAGGTCTGAACCCTCCCTCCTCCAGGTGTCTGTGTTAGGGAGGCTGAGCTTGGCACCTGCCCCTTGGCTAAGGGGAGGAGACTGAGGATGGTATCAACTTTCTAGTACTGGTGAGTCTGTAATGATAAGGGCTTTCTGAGAGAGTCTGGGCTGTATCTCTGACATAACAATTGTCTGAGAGTCTTCCCCATCAACTTCAGGGCATGGTAGAGGTGTTTAGTCACTGGAGAGAACCTCTATCCCCTTCTCTGGGGAGGCAAGTGAATCCCAAATGAATGCTAGAGGCATGTGGGGCAGAAGACACCATCCTCTGGTGGGGTCCGTGAGGGAGCTGGACATATCAGCCTTGAGAGAATCATGGTACATTAAACAAAGTCTTAGATATGAAAGGTGACATTTTTTTGGACTGGACCAGTGATTTCATTGGCATAGGCTGAATTCAGTTCCCAAGGAGGAAACTCAGTCTACCAAGGCGGTATTTGCTCTACAACTAAGAATGTTACTTGTGGGGCTGAGAGGAGAAATGGATGCCCCAATGCCACATAGTGGGCATATTGTTAGAGGCAGGATATGAACCCAGGTCTATACCATGCTGACTCCTTCTATACCACGCCTTTTTGATTAAGTGGCATAGCCAAGACTTGAATCTAAGTCTTTTGGCTCCCACAACCATTGTTCTTTCCATCATACCAGAAATAGAAGAGCTTAGAAGGTCTCCTTAGGTGAAGGTCCATTCACCATTCAAAATCCATCCCTCCCACTCTGTCTTCTTACTTCTTAGAAATCTCTGCTCACTAGTCACAGACTTACACACGTACACACACAGACACACACACACACACACACAGAGTACTTTGCATTCTAGGAATCTGAACCTTTCACAGTAGAGGCTATGATAGCTTAACACAGAGTAGGCACTTTAAAAATGCCTATTGACCGACTGACTACGATAGATAAGTAAGTACAGAACATTCACAAAATAAGTCCAAAGTGTTCTGAATAACTCACTTTCCTCTCATGTTAAAAGTAAATTTGCCCAGTCTTGATAATATGAAGTATGTGCAGACAGGGATAATAATGCCCACTTCGTTTCCTAGTACACAAGGAATAGAAATACATTCCTAAAATCCAACCTCACAGGGATTATCAATACTTTAGAAATATAAACCAGTGATACACTAGTTAAGTCAAGCCAAGTCAACAAGCATTTATTAGGCACCTACTATATGCCAGGCACTGTGCTAAGCCCTGGGGATATAAAGACCAAAAAATCAGCCCCTGCCCTCAAGGAGCTCCCAGTCTAATGGAGGAAACAATATGCAGGCAACTAACTTAGGGAAGGCCCCAGAAGTAAGGGGTTTAAGAAAGGCTTTTTGTGGAAGGTGGGATTTCAGCGGAGGCTTGAAGGAAGCCAGGTGAAGCCAGGAGGCAGAGATGAGGGGGAGCATTCCAGGCAGGGGGACAGCCATAGAGAATGCTGGGTGCTGAGAGATGGAGTGTTTTACCAGTGGAATAGCCAAGAGGCCAAGGTCACTGGATCACAGAATACAGGGTGGGTTGTAAAGGGTAAGAAGACTAGAAAGATACTGTTCAGCTCTGCTGGTTGCCCAGTCCTCATCTGTCTTTCCTGGTCTCTGAAAGGCAAAGTATCCTACTTGGGAAGTTACCAAAAACCCTGCAGGTACAACCCTGTCCAGAATGACAAGGGAGAAGGAGCCTTTAGAAATGGTGCCATTTTATACTCTGGGAGGTTAAAGGGAGAGGACATCCTTTTAGTATCCTGGTAAAACCTTGGCACCTCTAGACTATCCCCAGCATGAGGCTGCACCCAGGGATTGGTAGAGCCACATGTGTGCTCATGGTTGATGGATCAGTCATGTAACTCTCTGGACCTGCTGCTTTGCGGGACTTTTTATGGCCCAAGTTTCCCAGTTGAGTGTCACATATGGCCTCGGATCAACATATTGTTGGGCAACAGGATGTCAGCCCCAGGGACCTGCCTGAAGAGGAACTTGGTGGTTAGAGCCCGAGTTGGTTTGCTGGTTTTTTTTTTCATGTTCAGGAAGATCACCCCAGGAAATAGGGGCCAGACCCTGTGCCAATCAGAGAGCACCCTGGGGCTTCTGAGGCCAAGGGAAGGAAGTGGAGTCCAATTTGTGGGGTTCCCCCATGTGGTCAGGTTGCAGGCAAGTCCTTAGATACATCTGTGAATGGGAGAAGGGAAAAAGAGAAGATGCCAGGCTTGTCCTGAATGCCTGTCTTTTTAAAGCCCTTTCCCTGACTCCTCCAGGGGTAGGAAGGGCATAGCTATTATTATTCCAACTTGACAAATGAAGAAACTTCATCCTAGAGACTTTAAATGGCTTGTTTATGGTATGCTGCAGAGTTCTGCCCAAACAATTATTAGGCACCTATCACGAACAGCTCATTCTGAGCTTAGTGCTGGGGAAACGTAGATGAAAAGTAACAATGCCTGCCTCGTGGCCTCAGCACGAATCTCTTCTTCTGCAGGACGACTCTCCCATTCCCCTAGTGCCAGCCAGTGCCTTCTCTCCTCAAGTCACCTTCCACCCCCGTACCTTCTTATTCTCTGGGTCTGCCTGCAAGTACCCCATCACTTTCATGTTTTCTCCCCCATTAGAATGTGAGCGGCTTGATTATTTTTGCTTTTCCTAGTGTGGCCGGTGGCTTGGACTCTCCCTCACCCTTAATATTTGTGTCTCCAGTGCTTACTTAGCACAACAGTGTCGTACATATAGTAAGTGCTTAATAAATTAAATAAAATAAATAAAATATAAAATAAAATAAAAATATAAAATAAAATAAAAAAATAAAATAAAATAAAAATTCTTGCTTGATTTTAACAGGTAGAGAGGAGCATGTTCCAGATATGAGGGATGGCCTGTGTCGATGAATGGACATAGGAGAGGACAAGATCTGGGAACCAGAAATAGCTAGAATGTACTGGAGCTTGTTTAAGGGATAATTGTGAGTTAAGGCTGGAAACATAGGTTGGAAATGGGTTGTGAGAGGCCTTTGATGTTGGGCTAAGGAGTTTGTATTTATCCCCTGGGAGCCACTGGAGATGCTTGAGTAGGGGAGTTGTGAGATTAGTCCTGAGCCCTGAAAAGATGATTTGGCATCTAAATGAAGGACAAACTGGAGAGACTGGAGGCAGAAACCCTGTTATATGAGGATTAGGAGGGGAGCTCTGACTAGGATCCAGATCTCCTGTCTCTGTGTCTTTCTTCAGCACCATCCCCTGTGCCTGGAATGGACTCTCTCCAAAACCTCAATTTGGCTGTTGGCATTCCTTCCTTCCTTCCTTCTTTCTTTCCAGGCCCAAATCAGATGCTAACTCTGTGAAGCCTTCTCTGATGCCTTCACTCCAGTTTGGCCCTCCCTAGTACTTTGTACCTCTGTGAAGTACTTTGCAGTCTCCCCTAGTAATTTGAACCTCTCCTAAGTCCTTATACTTGATTTAATATTACAGATTTTTCTTAGTTCCCCTATGAGACCCTACACTCCAGGAGGGGAAAGTCTATTATATTCAGTTTTGTCTCTGTGGGGATGAGTGCAGGACCTGGTCTATAGCAGGTGTCTTGAGTTTAATTGAAATTCAACCTAAATACTAGCCATTGTTAATATGATTCCATTCATTGTTTCTTACCCTGCCCTCTAGGGCCAAGCAGAAAAAGTACAACCTACCTTCCATGTGCCCGCCATCCTGGTTTCCCTAAGTCTTCTCTCCTCCTTCCATCTGCCCGCCATCTTGGTTTCCCTAAGTCTTCTCTCCTCCTTCCACATGACTGCCATCTTGGCTTCCCTAAGTCTTCTCTCCTCCTTCCACATGACTGCCATCTTGACTTCCCTAAGTCTTCTCTCCTTCACACTAAACATTTCCAGTTCCTTTAAAGAAGCCATGTAGGGCCAGATTGCAAGGCCTTTGATCATCCTGTTTGCTTTCCTTTAGACATCCTCCAGCAGAGAGAAGGGCAAGAGAATTTCTTAATGTTTTAGACTATGTTTCATGATTTCTTTTGCTTTTAAGATGTCAAATGAAACTTCTGTAAATGGCTTGCTCCCTGGTTCTCTTTGTCCATAAGAGGTGAGAGCATCTAGCCAAGGCTTCTAATTTAAGCCCCTTCAGTGGTCACTAGCCCTTCTCTGATATTTTCTATTGGTCCTCCTGAGAAGTCACATAAAAACAGGCTTTATCATGTGTGTAATTAACTCTTGCCTTCTTGAAGCTCATGTGTGCATTTACTTATTTTCCATCTTTTCTGCGGTGTTCTAGACAGGCTGAGACTCAGAATACTAACTGGTGATCTTTGTGCCTCAGGCACACAGCACAAAACATACCCTCATCTTGGTTGTGTGTGTGGTGG
This sequence comes from Trichosurus vulpecula, assembly GCF_011100635.1. Classification (NCBI taxonomy): domain Eukaryota; kingdom Metazoa; phylum Chordata; class Mammalia; order Diprotodontia; family Phalangeridae; genus Trichosurus; species Trichosurus vulpecula. The sequence continues at coordinate 35,336,909 of NC_050580.1, read as the reverse complement.
AGGTGGATATCCTTGGATACCATAAGGGCCCTGGTTGGGGAGGCTGCCATGAGGTAGGGATGAGAGGAAGCAAGGCTTGACGAGATGTGCTTTCTATGACACTAAAGAACTACAAGTATGGTGAATTGCCCTTTAAATGTCAGCACCCTGGTGCAACACCCAGATGCCCCCCCCCAGTTTTGGTGCAGCTGAAGGCTCAGTCAGGGTGGAATCTCCCCATTTTGTTTCAGCATCCAGAAGGGTGATCACAATGTCTGAGCACAATCCGGAGAACTCCATTTGTCTGTTATGAGTCTAGCCCTGGCTGGAGGCCTCTTGAGTGCACCTCTCAAGAAGGGACAAAAATAGAACATTTAAAGAGCTAGGGTCCTGCAAATGCTCAGGTTCTTGGGTCACCTGAGGGGATGAGAGTCTGATGCTGAGTGAGAAGGAATATAGGGAAAAGACAAAAGACATTTTGAAGAAATACTAGGTGAAACTTAACTATAAATTGAATATTGAGGATGAAGAATGGGAAAGGGTCCTAGATGATTCAAGGGTATCACAACACTCCACCTCTCCATGACTCAGTTTCCCCATCTACAGATTACAATCAGAGATATTCATGGAGTTGTTGTAAGGCCAGTGCTTTGTAAGCTGTAAAGACAACTTTTAATTCGGATACTAAGTGTCTGTGTGCTATTATTAGCTCAGTGACTGGGAAAAGGCTTCATATTACCAGCTGAGATGAGGAAGTTGGGGAGAAGCTGGTTGGGAAAAGATGATGAGTTTGGTTTTGCACGTGCTGAGTTCTGTTTCCCTTTAGGGATGTTCTCTCTAAGCCTCTGGAAATCCAGGACTGGAGTCTGGGTGAAGAGATAGGACTGAAGACTTAAGATCTGTCAGTGCATGGATGCTAGATCAAGCCATGAAAATGAATAAATGGGCCACAGAGAGAAGAACAGGGAGCTAGAGATGGTGCTGGAGCCCGGTGGGTAGAAAGGCTCTGTCTGGGTGTTCGTGGAAAGGAGAGCCATGAGTAGGAAAGTGTTCATCTGAGCAAAAACAATTCAAGGGAACTCGGTGGCGCATAAAAAGTCAGTCTGGCCTCCTGGAGGAAGGAAGGAAGGAAGGAAGGAAGGAAGGAAGGAAGGAAGGAAATAAGCACTTATTAACCTCCTACCGTGTGGCCAGCACTATGTTAAAAGCTTCACAAATATTGTGTCATTTGATTATTACAGCAATCCTTGGAGGTAGAAGCTATTATTATCCTCATTTTACATATGAAGAAACTGAGGCAAAGAAGAAACTGAAAAGTGTTCTCACTATCCCCATTTTACAACTGAAGCAAACAGGGCTAAGTGACTTGCCCAGGGTCACATAGCTAGTCAGTGTCTGAGGTCACATATGAACTTGGGTCCACTACCTAGCAGCCTGGGAGAGGGAATGATCTATCTCTTCGCCTTTCTTTTCTACCCCATTACTTTTTTTATCTTGTCTTCTCCCAAAACCCAACCCTCCTCCTCCAATCCCTAAGAGGCAGGGGTGGGGGGAGCTGACAGAAGACGGTGACTGTGCAGTATTACCCTCCAATATTAGCTCCTAAAAATAAAGCACTGGCTCCACCCTAGTTATGGTTCTAAGGGCAGGTAAACTGAGTCCCCAAAGGAAAGGAAAAGCAAAAAAATGAGGCATTGAAGACAAATGACTTGGAGGATCACAGACTGAGAGTTGTAAGAGGCCACTGAGGTCATCTAGATCAACCCTCCCACTTTATGGAGGGGGAAGCTAAGGTCAGTAGAGAAAGCCAGCTTGTCTTGGATCATGACACCTTCACAGCCTTGCCTGAGGCCAGACCTGGAAACCAAGGGTCCTGACTACATCCAAGGACCCATGAGTCCTCACTGTGTTATTATTGTTGGTAATATCATTATCAAGTCACATCTGGATAGCCCCTTAAGGCCTAGAGAGCACTTAACTCATAGCAATCCTGTGAGGTAGATGTAACAACAGTAACGTTTGCCCCAGTTTACCGATGAGGAAATTGAGGTTCGCAGAGATTTGTCAAGGATCATGCAGCCCCGAGTCAGGGTTGGGACTTGAGCTCAGGTCTCCTGGCTACAAATCTAGCTCCCTTTTCACTATGTCACCTTCAATCAATCTGTGGACCAGCAAGCATTTATTAAGTGTGCCGGCTCTGTGCACTAGGGTTAAAAAGACAAGAGCCTTTTCCCTCAAAGAGCTTGCCTTCTCCTGGGAGGGGGGGAAGAGGAGGAGCAGGATGCAATGTGTTCGTAGGTCAAAAAGCATATACACGAAATGTATAGGAGGTGGTGGGCTGGGTATGTACTAACAGTTGGGGCAATCAGGGAAGACTCCGTGAAGGAGGTGGTACTTGAGTTGAACCCTGAAGGGAACCTGGGGTTCCAAGAGCTGAAGGTGAGGAAGAAGAGCAGTCCAGTAATGAAGGACAGCCTAGGCCGATGGAAGGTCCTATAGGAGAACTGCAAGCAAGCCCATCTGCCTGAAGCATCCACCCCGAGCAGCCTGGGAGGACCAGCTGGAACCAGGCTGCGGATGGGCTTCACGTCAAACCAAAGGGCTTGCATTTTATCCTGGCGGTGATAGGGATCTCCCTATGGGAGCGTTTTGACCTACTCTGGAGGAGCATCCCTTTGGCGGCTGTGTGGAGGAGGCTGGTTTGGAGAGTGGAGGTGGGGAGACCCAACAGGAGGCTGCTGCAGTTGTCCAGGAGGGTCGTGATGGCTATCTTGAGCTACTGTGCTTTGCAGAGGGCGGGTTCCCACAATGTAAAATATAGAAGCGCTCACACTATTTCCTTTCTTTCTGGTCACTTAACCACTTAACATGGGCTTGGAGGCTGACAGAGAATAGCTTCTGTGGTGGCCACAAGGTCCGTCTTGGGCCTTTACAAAAGAGTCCTGGGGGTCGAGAGGAAGTTGGGGAGTTCGGGGCAGTCTACTTCCGGCACCGTGCTCAAATCTCGCTTTCAGGACTCCGATCCCCTGGCCATCTCTAGTCCCAGTCTGGTCCAACGAGTCCAGGAAATGAGTCCCTTCCCCCCCCCTCCACATACCCCTTCCACTTTCTCCTCCTTAATCATAAGAGATGGAGTTGGCACCTGGCTTTGGGCTATTCCGGTCAGCCTCTTAATTGGCGGCTGATATCTGTGTGTATGAGATTCTTGCGTCTGGCTGTTATTTAATAATAATAATAGCTGATGTTTATGTGGAGCTTACCTTGTGAAGGTACTGTGCTAAGCGCTTTATAACTCTTACCTTGTTTGATCCTCATAACAACCCTGGCAGGTAGGTGCTGCTATTATCCCCATTTTACAGATCAGAAAATTGAGGCAAAGAAAAGTTAAGTGACTTGCCCAGAGTCACATAGCTAGTTACTGTGCAAGGCCATTCTTGAACTCAGGTCTACTTGGCTCCAGGCCCAGGGTGCCACCCATGGTGCCACCTACTTCTGTTTTCAATGTGTCTGCCTCTAATTCAAGTTCCTTCCCTCTTCTTAGTTGCTGCTTCTGGTTCTACAAGTGGCCTAGGAGACCAGATAACCTTGCTTTTTAGAAGTGTGTGTTGACTTAGAGTAAATTGGTGTTGAGGAAAGTAAAAAACTGCTTCCTATGTGGGAGCTGAGGTGCTGAAGGAACAGAAAGGTACGGAGAAAATTCCTCTTTTTGGTTGCAAAGTGAGCTGTTTATTTCCTGTCCTGCCTTTGCTTAGCTAAAACCAGAAGGGGAGAGAGGAAGAAAGAGGAAGGTGAAGAGGAAGAAAGGCGGATGGGAAGGGACTCCCATCACCAAATACAGCATCATCAAAATCAGGATTCAGTTCAGTCTAATTCATTCTGAGTCTTTATGGGGCGCCTACTATGTACACAAGCCTGTGTTTGGCTGTACTGAGGGGGAGTCAGGAAAAGGAGGAGGTCTTGTGCCTGCCATTGGGAGACAAGACCCCCACAAAGAGCTTCAGCAAGAAGTAGCAGGTTCCCTCTCAATGGAGATCTCCAAGCAGAGGCTGAGTGAGGCAAATTAGATGCCCCAGTGAGGTCCCTTCCAGCTCTGAACTTCCATGAGCTCATGAACTGGAACACAGAGAGAAAGCTAGAGACTAGTGTGGGACCAGGTGAGTGCTAGATTCCATTTAAGCAAGGATCAAAAGGTAGGAGTGATAAATAGAATTTTATATTTGAATTCCCAAGTAGGAAGGGGAACACACCCATTAGCAAGTTCACCAGTGAGGCTGTGGAGCTGTTCCATGCCACTCAGTTTCCCCAACTGTGAAAGGGTTGGACTACATCACCTTTAGGGCCCCTTCCAGCCAACACTCAGGGTTCTAGGTTCTAGCTGAGATTCTATGTTCTAATGTTCTTTCTATCTTTGACAGTCTTTGTTCGAGGACCCCTTCCAGTTTTGGCATCCTTTGTTCTAAGGTTCCATCTAGCTCTGACATTCCAACATTCCATCATAAGTACCCTGGACTTGTAAGGCTAGTATAGTTTAGTAAGACAGTAACCCAAAAGGGAGACTATAGGCTCACCTCTGCCATTAAGCAGCTGTGTGAATTCACACAAATCCCTTCCTTTCCATCCAGTGTCCTTATAGCCTTGTCCTCCCTTAAATTTGGCACAGGAGGCAGCTTGATCTGTTAAGAGCTGTATTAGGAGGGCAGAGTTTATAATCTCAAAGAGGATCATAAACATGTCTGAAAGGTTCGGAACCGCCGGATATAAGAAACTCTCAAAGTAGAAGGTAGAAGAATCAAAACATATATTTAGGCTCCACAGTAACCAACCCATGAACCAGCAACCCCATTTTGATATATTGATCAAAAGCTTCCAGGCCCAATAAGTACGCCTTGAAAGAGTAACCAGGAGGCTACAGAGAAGCATGATTGCGTAAAGCAAAATCATGCTTCCCCCTCTATGGTAATAAGATTGCCCACTGGCCTGAAGTCTTTGTTCAGCTTCCTCCTGTAGGTCAGCTCTGCTACTGGCAGCTCCTGCTTCAGCTGTGCCTGTGCCTGTGGCTGTAGCTGTAGCTATAGCCGCCTCTGGCTCCAATGGGAGCTGCTTTTAACCATCCAGCTTCTGCGGGGGTGTAAGGTACGCCGGGGAAAGCACAGGTTCTTTCAATCTGCTTAAGCAAGGTGAAGGGGTTGACCGGGAAAGCACAGGTTCTTTCCATCAGCTTAAGCAAGGGAAGCAAGGTGAAGGGGTCGACAAGCTTACTCCAGTCCAACATACAAACAGCATTCAGTTCAGGGGAAAAAGCCAAACTAGTCAAGGGCACTTGTTGACTAAGTGCTAAGGAGCCCATTTTTGGTTGCCAATACAAGAGCCTTCCTTGATTTCTTTCAAACACCAAAGGGAGACCAAGGATTGTCCATTGGTCAATCAGTCAGTCAACAAGCATTTATTTTTAAAATATGTTTTATTTTCCCCTAATCACATGTTAAAACAAACATTTTTTTTTTAGTTTCCAACTCCAGATTCTATTCTTCTCTTCGACCTTCCTCTCCCCACTGCCTGAGAGGGTAAGCAATCAGATATACGTTATACATGTGCAATCATGTAAAACATTCCTATATTAGTTATTGTGTATAAGAAAACTCGAATAAGAGAAAGAGAATGAAAAAAGAAAGTGGAAAAATAGCACGTTTCAGTCTATGTTTGAACAATATCAGTTCTTTCTCTGGACGGGGTAGTATGCGTCATCGCTAGTCCTTTGGGATTGTCTTGGATCATTGTACTGCTGAGAATAGCTAAGTCACTCACAGTTCATCGTACAATATTGCTGTCACTGCACACAACATTGTCCTGGTTCTGTTCACTTCCCTTTGCATCAGTTCATGTGAATCTTTCCAGGCTTTTCTGAAATCATCCTGCTTGTCATTTTTTATAGCTCAACAATATTTGATTACAATCATATATGACAGCTTGTTTAGCCATTCCTCAATTGATGGGTATCCCTTTGGTTTCCAATTTTTAGCCACCACAAAAAGAGCTGTTATGAATATTTTTGTACAAATAGGTCCTTTTCCCTTTTTCTTTTTTGGATATCTCTGGGATATAGAATTAGCAGTGGTATTGCTGGATCAAAGAGTGTGCATGGTTTTATAGCCCTTTGGGCATAATTCCAAATTGCTCTCCAGAATGGTTGGATCACTTCACAACTTCACCAACAGTGCATTAGTGTTTCTACTTTTTCACATTCCTTCCAACATCCAAGGTTTTCCTTTTTTGTCATATTAGCCAATTTGATAGGTGTGAGGTGGCATCTCAAAGTTGTTTTAATTTGCATTTCTCTAATAAGTAATGATTTAGAGCATTTTCCCACATGGCTATAGATAGTTTTGATTTCTTGGTATGAAAACTGCCTGTTCATACCCTACATTTGCTGGCATTTTCCTTCCTTAGCATTGGAGTGGAAATTGATCTTTTCCAGTCCAGCGGCCACTGTCAAGTTTTCCAAATTTGCTAGTATATTGAGTGTGCGGCACTTCAACAGCATCATCTTTTAGGATTTTAAATAGCTCATCTGGAATTCCATTACCTCCACTAGCCTTAAAGTTAGCAATGCTTCCTAAGGCCCGCTTGACTTTATTCTCCAGGATGTCTGGCTCTAGATCAGTAACCACACCATCATCACTATCAGTAATGTTAAGATCTTTCTTGTATGGTTCTTTTGTGTGTTCCTGCCACCTCTTCTTAATCTCTTCTACTTCTGTTTAATCCCTACCATTTTTGTCTTTTATCTTGACTACTTTTGCATAAAACTTTCCCTTGATATCTCTAATTTTCTTGAAGAGATCCCTTCTCTTTCTCATTCTATTATTCTCTTCTATTTCTTCACATTGTTCATTTAAGAAATAACTTCTCTTTCTCTCTCTCTCTCTCTCTCTCTCTCTCTCTCTCTCTCTCTCTCTCTGTGTCTGTCTGTCTGTCTCTTTCTCTCTCTCTGTCTCTTTCTGTCTCTCTCTGTTTCTGTCTCTCTCTGTTTCTCTCTCTCTCTCTCTCTCTCTCACACACACACACATACACACCACTTAATGTCAGTGGCTCCCTATCCCAGCCAGGGTCAATATAAAATCCCCGATTTGACTTTTAAAGACCTTTATGACCTGGCCCCCCTCTACCCTTCCAGTCTTCTTATACCTTACTGCATCCCTCACCACCCCTGCCACTTACTCTGCCATCCACTGACACTGACTTCGATGCGGCAATTTGAACAAATTACAGTGGATCCTGACTCTAGCCATTTTCACAGGCTGTTTCCCATGCCTGAAATTCTCTCCATCCTCATCTTCATCTTCTGGCTTTGCTGGCTTCCTTTAAGTCTCAGCTCAAATTCTACCTTCTACAAGAAGCCTTTCCCAGTCCCTCTTAACAGAAGGAAGCGCCTTCCCTCTGTTGACTATTTTCCATTTATCCTGTATATAGTTTGTTTGTACATAGTTATTTGCATGTTGTCTCCCTTATTAGACTGTGAGCCCCTTGAGGGCAGGGACTGTCTTTTACCTTTCTTTGTATCCCCAGTGCTTAGCACATCGGTTGGCCCATAGTAGGCTCTTAATAAATCCGTGTTGATTTGACTTTACCTGTCTCTCTGTTGCCTCCAGAGCTGCTCAAGTATCTGCTCTTAATGCCTAAATACCTAAGCATCTACTATCACTAAGTATTTAAGAACCTATTACTAATTAATAATGGGTGCTTAATAACTGCTTGTTGGCTGGTTGATTGATGATTCTAATTTGTTGCAGCCTGCTCACCACATACCTCTTTTATAGGGGCTCTCAATTTTTTTCTCAATCCTAGCTTCAATTTTTCAGAGTCTATAGTATTCCATCATGTGCAACCATACAGTATTATCTGGAGAATATTGATATTAAAAAGATGGGTCTTTTTTCAGGGAGGATCTTGGGGGAATTGTATGAACTTAATAATTTTGCACATAATCTAACTCCCTTCCTTCCTTCTATACAATTCTTTACCCATCTCATTGTCTATATACAGTATCTATCCTAGATCTATGGGTGACTCAAATGAAGGAATACGAGACGACACCCCAACCCACCCCCTCGTGAAGGTTGGAGAGCCACAGGTGTTGGACATTGCACATGCTTGCTTTCAGACTTTTTCAATGTCCTGATCAGTAGGGCTTTAAAATGCTAGTCTTATATGCAGTGATGATGTGGCTTTCTGTGGGGGAAGAAGGAGGGATATTGGGGAGAGCTATAATGATGTAAGAAGCTGAAGACATCAATAAAAACTTATTTTTTAAAAAGAACCCCTTTTGTAAAGAAACGTTAGTACACTCTAGGAATATGAATCATTATTAGGAAGGTTCTACAGAGCACTGATGTTTCATGATTCCTTTTCAAGACTTTCATCCAAATGAATTAACATGAAATACATCTTGGTCCATCCTTTCCGATAGAGGTCTCCATGCTTTTCTGTATTCATCACATACATCATTCTTACAGCACAGTACATTCATCACCACAATCTGTTTAGCCATTTCCCAATCGATGGGCATCTACTTTGTTTCCAATTCTTTGCTCTCATAAAACGTGCAGCTACTAATATTTTGCTGTATATGGAGGCTTTCTTTTTATTGATGGCTTCCTTGAGGCAAAAACCCAGTAATGGAATCTCTGGTTCAGAGAGTATGGACATATTAGTCCCTTTATTTGCATAATTCCAAATTGCTTTCCAAAGTGGTTTTACCATTTTGTAGCTTTACCAAAAATGTATTATCGTGCATTTCTTTTCCAACTCTTTCATATATTGCCATTTTTTGTCGTCTTTGCCCATTTGCAGGGTATGAGGTAAAACCTTGTGCTTGCTTTGATTTACGTTTCTCTTATTATTAACGATTTAGAGCGCTCTTTCATATAGTTGTGAATACTTTGCAATTCTTCTTTTGAGAACTTTGTTCATGTCCTTTGACCATTTATCTATTGGCGAATGGCTATTAGTCTCACATCTATTTATTGATTCTTTATATATCTTGGACACAAAACCTTTATGAGAGAGAGGGAATACAAAACTTCACCCCATTTGACCACTTCCCTTAGTGCATTAATCTTGTCTGTGTAAAAGCTTTTCGGTTTCTAGTAGTTATCCGTTGTAATTACCTTTCTTGCTTTTTTGATTAAGATTGTATCTCCTACCCATAGCTGAGAGAGGTATACGATCTGTTTATCTGCTAATTTTTTTATAGTGTGATCATTACTATTAAAGTCAAGTATGCGTTTAGGATGTATTGTGGAATGTGATATGAGGTGACGGTCTAAGCCTAATTTCTGCCGCACTGCTTTCCAGTTTTCCCAACAATTTTTATGAGGTAAGGAGTTTTTCCCTTGGTAGTTTATGTTATCCCACTGGGATATTGAGTTCTACTGTTTCTTATTCTCCCTTGTCTGGGTCTCTTCCACTGATCTAGCTTTCTGTTCTTTGACCAGTACCAGGTGGCTTTGATAACTATTGCTTTATCATACAGTTTGAGGTATGGAAGTGCTTTCCCCCCTTTGCCATTACTTCTTTTCATCATTTTCATTGATATTATAGATATTTTTAAATGAACTTTATTGTTTTATCAAGTTCCATAAAATATTCCCTTGGTAATTTGATTGGCATAGCATCAAAAGTGTCAATTAACTTTTACAGCATTCTCATTTTTGTTATACTGACACAGCCTAAGCATGAGCCCTGAACATTTCTCCGGGTATTTAAGTTGTTCTTCACTTCTTTAAGGAGCATTTTGTAATTGTATCTTTGTAATTGAAACATTGTGATTAAATCTATACAGATCTTTGATGTTTTTTGGTAAGTCAATTCCCACATAATTTATGTTTTTTTGTAGTTATTTAGAATGAGAATTCCCTTTCTATTTTTGCCTTTTGTGTTCTGTAATTATTATCTAGAAATGCTGTCAATTTTGAGGGTTCAGTTTGTAGCCTACAACTTTGCTGAAGCTATTAATTATCTCAATTAGTGCCTTTGATGATTCCCTAGGATTTTCCAAGTAAATCATCATATCATTAGCAAATTGGGATCATTTTTATCTCTTCTTCACATATGTTTATGCCTTTAATTCCTTTCTCCTATCTTATTGCTCTTGCTAGCATTTCCAGAACTATATCAAATATTAGTGAGAAAAGTGGGTATCCTTGCTTCACTTCCATTTTTATTGGAAAAGGTTCTAGTGTATCCCTATTGTGTATGATGATTGCTTTGGGTTTTAGATAGATGCTTTTTATTATAGTAAAAAAGGGTCTTCTGTGCCTATACTTTGTAGGGGTTTTTAGCATAAAAAGGTGCTATACTTTGTCAAAGACTTTCTGCATCTATCAAGATAATCATGTGATTTTGGATGTTTTGGGTTTTTTTTTTTTTTTTTTTTTTGCTTTTTGGCAGGGCAATTGGGGTTAAGTGACTTGCCCAAGGTCACACAGCTAGTACATGTGCCAAATGTCTGAGGCCGGATTTGAACTCAGGTCCTCCTGACTCCAGGGCCAGTGCTCTACTCACTGCGCCACCTAGCTGCCCCCGAATGTTTTGGTTTTTACTATAATTAGTTATATTGATATGACAGGGGTCCTTAATGTTTTTGTATTGTAGACTGTTTTGTCAGTTTGGTGAATCCTATCCTTCTCAGACTAATGCTTTTAAATTTATAAAATAAAACATAGGATTGCAAAGCAAATAAAAATTATATTGTGATATGTTATTAGAATTTTTAAAAAATAATCAGAATCAAGAACTCCAGGATACAACTCCTGCCCAACAAAAGCCCTGGGATGTCAGTAGGGCACATAACATTTTCTTCAATTTGCACGTGGGAAAATCAGGGTTCAGCGAGATTAAGTGACTTGTCCAGGGTCACCCAGCTAGTAAGTGTCTGGGCTAGATTTGAACTCCTGACTCCAGGGCCACTGCTCTGTCCACTGCACCACCAGCTACCCAGTGTCTGAGCATCCATGTCTTCATCTGTACAACAACAGAGCTGGTCCAGGATGACTCTTGAGATCTCTCACAATTCTAAACCTATAATGCTATGAGAATGTGATATATTTTTAAGTATGATTACATTGTGTATGTGTGTATATAATCAATCAGCCTGTCAACTAATATTTTCTGAGCACTTTCTCTGTGTCCTACACTGAGCCTGTTGGGGGACACCAAAGACATAAAAATCATGCCCTTGTCCTCATGAAACTTATAATCTAGTCAGGAGAAAAGATTTCCCCCCACATACACCTAGGAGGAAAATACCCAACAGCAGGAGGCAGGAGCTGTGGCACATCCATTGTGACCAAAATTAAAACTGAAACAAACCAGGTATGGCATAACTCACCTGTCAGAAGTTGCCAACACCGGCCAAACTTGAGAACATCGGCCAGCTGGCATCCTATCCCTCAGTGATCACCCAATAGCAGCCCCTTCAATGGCTCATTCTTTAAAGCATAAGAACAAAAGATTCTAAGGCTTGAACCCCTCCCACCCTCTGAAGCCCAGCCTAGCTGCCATGCCCTCGAGGCCTTTCATGATCCCTACAGTTGGTACTCTCTCTCCCTCCTCAAATTACTTCTTAAGGACAGTTAGGTGGTACAGTGGACAGAGCAGTGGTCCTGGAGTCAGGAGGATCTGAGTTCAAATTTGGCCTCAGATACTTACCAGCTGTGTGACCCTTGGGCAAGTCACTTCATCCTGATTACCTTAAAAAAAAAAGAAATTACTTTGTCTTTGCTTATTAGTATGCATATATATCCTCTCCTCCTACCACTGGAAATTCCTTGAACATAGATTTTTTTTTTTGTCTTTATAATGCCAGCTCCCAGTACATTACCTTGCAATTCAGTTGAATAAGCGTTTTTAAGGGCCATTATGTGCTAGGAGCAGAGAAAACAAAGACAGAATAGACAATTAAGTCTCAATACTGTTGTGAGGTATGTAGTACAAGGATGACTATCCCATTTTATAGATGAAGAAACTGAGGTTAAGATGGGGTAAAGTGATTTTGTCAGGGTCACACATCTAGGAAGTGACAGAGCCAAGACTCAAAGATCTGACTCCAATTCTGGCACTCTCTCTACTATCTCATGCTGTCTCCCAAAGAAGTATGCCTGGCTATATGTATGAATCAGTACCAGAATCAGAGCCCAGGCACCTCCACAGTGGGGCAGATATAAGCTCTATAAGGTACCTCCATCATAGTCCCACTCCCTTCATTCTCCCTTACGCTGCTTACAACCCCATGGTTTGACCACACAGGTGCCTCCTTGCCCTTATTCCAGGAAAGGTTTAATAGTTAGTTGGTATATTGATGCTAGACAGCCCGTAAGACGTTACTGCAATTACAGAAGTTCTGTGACTCATTTCCATAAATAATTAACAGTGAGCCATCCGTTATAAGTGCTTCAGGGATGCCGAATTGTTGATTTATATCTTTCTAGAAGCTTTGCTTGCTAAGTGGTACATAGAATGAAATATGCGTCTCTTCAGCAGTTAGGAGAAAAGCTTGGTCAGTGCTTCTCAGGCAGAGTGCTAAAGCTGGAAGGAGCCCGAAGGATTATCTAGACCAACCCTCCAATTTTACAGGTGAGGAAACTGAGACCTAGAGATGGGTGGCTTTCCTAAGTCAGCCCTCTCTTTCCCTTACAGAGCAGAATGATTTGCCCAAGGTCACACTAAAGTGGCTCAGCAGGGACTCCAAGCCAGATTTTGACTCCATATCCACGTTCCTTTCTGTTGCAGCAATCTGTCCTTGATAAAAATATAGGCTAGGACAGGGTCAGACAGAGTCCTACGGTATGACACTATAGACCTGGCTCCAGCTGAACATCAGTTGGCATCTTCTATTAACTCTCTGACTCCCTCAACTCTTCAGGTTTCCCACTTGAGTTCTCTCTCCCCTTAACAACTGCAGCTTGGGGTTTTTGTCTTCTTTGCCCCCTCTGAATCTTCAAATAACTACTGACTCCTCTATTTAAAGAAAATCTTAGTTCTCCCTCCCCCAACCTAGCTAGCACCCAGGCTGACCTCAAGCAGAGTAATGCCAGTAATGATAATCCCACTAAGTCGCTCCAAATTTTGGCTATTTCTTCCAGCTGGGTACTCTTAGGGGTCGGGAAAGTAGATGGTTAAGTTTTTAGAGTGCGCCTGCCTCAGAAATGGCAAAAGCTACAAGTCAGGACTTGATTTATTGTTCTATTGCTTGTCTAGAATTAAGAAAGTGACGGGAAAATGTTAATAATGAAGATTAAACTCAAAACTGCCGTGGGTACATTTTTCCTCAGAGAGCCTGTCGTTAAACATTTGCCAGCACTGCCCTGAGCACTTCCCTTCTTCCAGGTAGATGCCAGACCCTCCGAGGCTTTAATGAGTGGTTCAGTGCCTCCAGGAGCCCAGTGATAACCCTAGAGGCTCTCACTTCTGTAGAAGTTTATGGTTTGCAAAGCCCTTTCCTCCCAGTGATCCCGTGAAGCACCTGCCTCAAGGACAAGCATTATCATCCCTATTTTATAGAGGAGGAAAGTGTCCAGGGTTACATAGCAAGACCCAGAGTGGCCACTTCTGACTTTGATCTTGGAGGTCTCAGCTCCAATCTCAGCTGCAAGAGGGCTGCCCCATGCCCAGAGGCTGACCCTGCAGCCCAGCTATTGTGTGTGGTGTGTGTGTGTGTCTGTGTGAGTGTTTGCGTGAGTGTGTGAGTGTTTGTGTGAGTATGTGAATGTGTGAGTGTGCCTGTGTGTGTCTGCACACACATGCATATTTATTAGGTACATACAAGATGCATGCATACATGTTATAGGATATATTAATACGCCTATTATATGTCATATATGCATACACATATATACATGCATATTTAATTAGGTACATACAAGATATATGTGCATATATATGTAATAGATTAATGTATCTATAATATATGTATACACACATATGTTTCTCTCTCTCTAGATATCTCTCTCTGTATATGTACATCTTGTAAGTACTTAGTTGTTTACATATTCTCTCCCGCAGAGAAAGCAAGGACTATTTTTTGCCTTTCTTTATAGCCCCAGCACATAACCGTGCCTGGCATATAGTAAACTTAATAAACGTTGACTGACTAGTGGACTTACTCTAAAAGCAGTGCTCATTTCACTAGAATTAGGGTGTGATTTTAAGGGTTGGAAGACCAAACCCTTCCCTTAGATTCTGAGGCTTAGAAGAAGAAGGGGAGGGAAAAGGAGGGGAGGAGAGAAGAGGATTGGAGTTAATCCTTCATTCCTGCATCCGTACTCTGAGGACCAGTCTTGCCAAGTTTAGAAAGCCTCATCACTAGAGAGCTAATTACCGGGTAATGAGAGTTTCTTAGCTACATGAATTCATGAAGGTCACCTACTAAGATATGGAAGGAGCTAAAAAAGTTCATTCCCCTGTAGCTAACCTTGTGATGAACTTCTCTGTACTTAATCTTTAGCATTCATATAACACTTTAAGGTTTTCAAAGAACTTTACAAGTATAATTTCATTTTGTTTACCCTGGGAGGGAGGGAGGAGGCACTATTATGATCCCACTTTACAGGTGAGGAAACTGAAGCATAAAGAGGATGGGTGACTTGTCCAAGGTCACACCACTAATGTGTCTGAGGCTGGATTTGAACTCAAGTCTTCCTGACTCTAGGTTTAATGTTCTATCCACTGCACCACCCAGCAACCAGCTAGGCTAGAACCCAAATGCCCTATACTTGAAGCCCCTCAGCCTGGTAGGACCTACTAGCTTTGTGCTTGATTGTGCTTGGCTCCTTTGGGAGCCCGTGGAAATCCCCTCCCCGCAATGAGGCCATGTGTTGGGGCTTTGGCAGATGCTGAAATAAGGAGGGAGTCAAGATTCATGTTACTTGTTGTAGTACAACCCCCCTCCTGATGGTCCACAGAGTTGAGTTGAGTGACTTGACTGAAGTCTCCCAAGTAGTAAGTGGTGGGGGTGGGATTTGAATTCAGGTCCTCTGCTTGCAGGTCCAGCCTCTTTTCTCCTGAACTATGATGAATTTCCTCTACAACATTCTTTGCTCTTGGTGAGCTGGACTCTGCTTAATTGCTCCTGGTAATGGGAGAATCCCACCCACCCACCCAAGGCAGCCTAGCTCTTGCTGGACAGCTCTAACGATTAGCAAGTTCTTTCTCACACGGAGCCAAAGTCTGCCTCCAGGCAATTTCCTCCTCTTATTACTACTCCTTGTTTTGGTGCAGTTGGTCAGGGACCCCTTAAAGACAGAAACCTTAAAAGGTGACAGATGAAACTGAGTAAGATTCAGTTCAATTCAGTGAACCTCTATTAAAGTGCTAGCTCTGTGCAAAGCAGACACAAACTAGTGCTTGCCCTCAAGGAGTTTCTATTCTTCTAGGGAGACCCAATGTGTACACAGATAAGTAAATACAAAGTCTATACCAATACCAATTTCTCTTTGTCGGCACTTGTGACTTCACTGATGTACGCAACTTCCTCAGTCAATGAAGACCTGTGCCTGAGGCACTGAGAGATTAAGGGTCGCAAACCCACTACATTTCAGAGATGGGACTTGAACCCAGGTCCTCCTGCCTCTGAGGCCAGGTCTTCAGCCAATAGGTGATGCTGCTTCTCATGTACAAAATAATTTCAAGAGGGAGAGAGTGTTTAGAAGCAGGAAAGGCTCCTATCACGGAAGTAGGGGGTGTCTTGAAGGAAGCTCATGTGGCCCAGCCTCGGTAGCCATCTTCGGAGTCGGAGCACTATCCATTCACTGAGTCAATTCTCTCCCCCAGGGTCATGGTTGCTAAACCAGGGCTACTCTAGGCATTCCAAGGGGAATTAGAGGATTCCAAGAAGATTGGGGGGGGGGTGCATTCTAGACATGGAGGATCACTGTGTCTGGTGACCAGACACAGGTCACCTGAATTCCAGGTGAATTCCAGACATGGAAGAACACCTGTACAAAAGCACAGAGGTGGGAGGTGAATGGTTACCCTAAAGAGGGTAGTATTTCGTAACTTTCCCAGACATGTCACGTTATTGGCTCATTCTAGGTTGGCCATCAGCAAAGCCTCTATCTTGGAGGCAGCTATGCTGTGGGGGACCCAGAGCACTGAACTTGGGGTCCAAGCTCTGGGGCTACCACTTATTCCTGTGTGACCTTGAGAAAACTGTTTCCCCTCTCTAAGATTTAGTTCCCTCCTTGGTAAAGTGAGAGGTCAGAGCAGATGAACTCTGCGATCGCTTCCAGCCCTGGCATTCTACTGTGTCTTTTCCCCATGAAGTGTGTTTATCCCAGTTCTCCTCCTGGCACTACTCGTGAAGGTGACTTTTTCTTTAACTTAAGTACCATGACCGGTGAAATTTATTTTTGCTCCTATTAAATTTATATTTGTTCCTATTAAATTTATTTTTGCTCCCATTAAGTTTACATTTGCTCCTATTAAATTTCACCTTATTGGCCCCACCTGAAGATGTCTTTCCTAGCCTGGGTTCTGTCATCCAACGTATTAGTGAATCCTCCCAGATCTGTGATCTTTCCTGATAAGTGCACCCTCTCCATCTGCCTCCAAAGCACAGATTATAGAATTATGGCTTAAGAGCTGGAAGGGATATCGGTGGTCAACCTAGTCCAACTCCCACACTTTACTATGAAAAGCCTGAGGCCAAGTAATTTCAAGCCATAGAAGTAGTGAGCAAGGGGGCCATCTCCAGTTGTCCTGATCTGTATCTGGCCACTGGACCTAGATGGCTCCAGAGGATAAAATGAGGCTGGGGATTTTGCACAGACCTGCCTCACTTAGATACAATTCCCTTGCAAGTCATGACATCATCTTCCCAATGTCATGGTCCTCTTTGAGAATGAAGGACAAACAACAACAGAAGCACCCATCTCCTTTGACTGCAAGAAAAATGCTCAACCTTCAACCGTGTTATGTATGGTCAAGTACAGAGTCCAGTGGTATAATGCTAGACCCTCTAGATTGACAACTATTCCTTATTTGAAGAGGCAGTATGATGTAGGAGGTGGAGTGCTAGGTGGAGGGACATAGAATGAGAACCGAGAAGGACCTTAGAGATCACTTAATCCAACTCCCTCATTTTACACATAAGGAAACTGAGGTGCAAAGTAATTAAGCAATTTGCCTGAGGAGTCCATGGCCAAGCTAGGATTTGAATTCAGGTCCTGTGACTTCAAGGTTAACCTCCTGTCCATGATACCTCTCTATCTCCTTGGCATCAAGAAAGACCCTGATTTGAATCCTAGCTCAGATGTAACGGCTGTATAACCTTGGGTCAGTCATTCCTTCCATGTTCAGGTTGGACTAGATACTGCTGAAGCCCTTCTGATTCTCAAATTCTGGCATTAGAAGATTTCACTTCTCTAGGTGTCAATTTCCTCGTCTCAAATATGGGGCTGTTAACAACACCTAGCTCACCAAGTTGCTGTGAGAAAAGCATTTTTCAAATCTTAAAGCACCGTATCAATGTGAATTGTGGTTGTTATTCATTATTACTCTTTGGGTCTGTTCTCTTAACTGGTGTAAGTCTACATAGATGTGGTATTGTCCAGAACATAGGTATAGACACACACACACACACAGACACACACACACACACATAAATACATGTATATAAAGAGAGAGAGAGGAGAGAGAGAGACAGACAGACAGACAGAGAGATGGAGAGACAGAGACAGAGAGAGCTGGAGAGATAGAGACAGAGACAGAGAGAGAGAGAGGAGAGAGGAGAGAGAGAGACAGACAGACAGAGAGAGAGATGGAGAGACAGAGACAGAGAGAGATGGAGAGATAGAGACAGAGACAGAGAGAGAGGAGAGAGAGAGAAAGGAGAGAGGAGAGAGAGAGAGAGAGAGAGAGAGAGAGAGAGAGAGAGAGAGAGAGAGAACACTTTAAGGTTTGCAAAGCATTTTATAAATATTATCTCATTTTATCCCCACAATAATCCTTGTTGGTATGTTGCTATTATTATCTTCATATTACAACTGGGGAAACTGAGGCAAACAGAGGTTAAGTAACTTGCCTAGATTCACATGGTTAGTGTCTGAGATGGGATTTCAAGTCAAGCGTTTCTTATTCCAGGTCCAGCCATTCAGGAACTTTGAAATTTGGAACTATGGCCCCAAAGTCACTAAACTGCTTGTCCTTTGACCTAGGAATACCATTACTAGGTCCATATGCCAAAGAGATCAAAGAAAAAGGGAAAGGACCCAGATGTACAAAGATATTTATAGCAGTTCTCTGCAGTGGCAAAGAACTAGAAGCTAAGGGAATGCCCATCAATTGGAGAATTGATGGAAATGTCATGGCATATGAATGTAATTAAATATTATTACGCTATAAGAAGGGATGAAAGGGAGAGTTTCAAAGAACTGAGGCACACTGAAGTGAGCAGAAGGAAAATATGTATGCAATTACAACATTGCGAAGATAAATAACTGGGAAAGACTTAGTAATTCTGATCGATGCAATGATCACCCAGGATTCCAGAGGACCGATGGTGATGTAGGCTACCCTGCTCTTGACGGAAAGGGGATGGACTCAGGACACAGAATGAGACATAGATTTTTTGGGACATGGCCAATGTGGGAATTTATTTTGCTCAATTATGCATATTTGTTACATATTTGTTTCTCTTTTTTTTCAGTGGGAAAGGGACATTGGGAGGGAGAGAAAATAGATTTCTGTTCATTGAAAATAATAAAATTAAGTTTAAAAAAACCGTGTAAGCAAAGAAACAATGTGGTGTAGTAGACAGAGAGTTGACCTTAAAATCAGGAAGACTTGGAGTCGAGTCCTGCTTTTGACACCTCCTGACTGTGTGACCTTGGGCAGATCATTGAACCTCTCTCGATGCCCTAAGCACCTCTCTAAGATTCTAAATGTCAGAGAACATGCCCGCCTATGTTGGTGGAGAGTGTTTCCCCATCTAGGATGTCCCTGTACTAACGGCATCACAAAAAGGATTATAGTAAACTTTATATAACACAAAAGTTTTCCCTGCTTAAGATAAAACGTCTCCTAAAATGAGAGTTGGCTGTTCAGGTTTAGCACATATAGTTGTTGTTTCATTCGGTCGTTTTCAGTTGTGTCTGATTCTTTGTGACTCCATTTGGGTTTTCTTGGCAGAGATAATGGAGCAGTTTGGCATTTCCTTCTCCGGCCCATTTTACAGATGAGGAAGCTGAGGCAGACAGGGTGAAGCGACTTGCCCTGGGGGTGGGGTGGGGGATGCTCATAACTCCTAAGTGTCTGAGGCCTGATTTGACTCCGGAATAGTATGTCATCATAACAACAACAATAATAATTGTGATCACACCGTCTTGGTCCATCATTTGGCCTCATTTCCGCAAGGGGACATTAACACATCGATAGCAGCTTGAGCCCCGAGATGGGTCATAGCAGACCAAATGAGGTGCTAGATGTTGAAGAAGGGTCTCCTGAGCTGGACTTGTAGCTAGGAAGACGTGTGACTTTGGGGAGATCACTCTGCGCTTCGGTGACCTCCTCTGTTAGATGAGGCGGTTGGACTAGATCACCTCGAAGGTCCCTTTCAGCTCTAAAATCAAATCATTTCAACTCTCTGAGCCTCCATTGTCTCATCTGAAAAACAGGGCTAATTAGCAGTAAAAAATATTTTTTCAACTTAATTACAAGTAGGCCTGACCACTTGGCTCACACACTGTGCCTGCAGCCAGGATTGGATCAATTACTCATTGGAACTGAAACTGAAAGGAATTAATCACTTAATTAGATCTATATAACCTGTGCCCCTAGCATATGGGTATTGAAAACAAAATTTGAATTTCCCCGGTTGAGGTTGCGGATAGGGAGATGATAAGTACCCCCACATTCGTGGATGGAAGCCCTTGCTCCCAGGATCATGGGTTTTCAAGGTCAAAGCGACCTTGGAAAGAAGAGAATCACCCAATATCAAAGCTGGAAGGCATCTCAGAGCCCAGCTCTGATGTGAACAGGAATCCCTGATACTGAAGCCCTAGTAAGTGGTGCTCCAGCCTTTGCTGGAAGACTCCAGATGACAGAGAACTCATTACCTTGCTAGGCAGCCTGCACTGTTTGTGGGCTCTCCTAGAAAGTTTTCCCATACACTGAATTTAAATCTCTGCCTCTGAAACTTCCAGATAGTCTCCTCTTGGTTCTGCCCTCCGAGGTCAAATAGAATAAATTTGATCCTTCTTCCACATGGCAGCCCTTCAAATATTTGAAGACCCTTATCATGTCACCCCTCCCCCTAAAACCTTCTGTTCTCCAAAGTAAACATCCCCAGGCCTTGTAACCCAGGGTTTCCTCACCTGGGGTCTGTGAACTTTTTTCTAAAAAAAATTTTAGTAACTGTATGTATGCAGAATAATTGGTTTCCTTTGTAATTGCGTGTGTTTCATTTTATGCATTGAAAAGCAATATTTTGGAGAAGGGGCCCATAGATTTCACCAGAATACCAAGGAGTCCATGACACACAAAGAAACCTCTGCCCTTATTCATGTACGGGATGATTTCAACCCCCTTCACCATTTTAATTACTCTCTTCATTTCACTCTCTACCTAAAAAGGGGCCACAAACCTCCTGATGTGATCTGACAATAGCAGAATATAATGGGGTTCTAATCTCTCTAGATCAGCTTAGCACCATGCCTGGCACATAGTAGGCACTTAACAATGTTTAGTGATTGATCGGGGTATAATACCCCTGGATGTGTCTTAAGATTGAATGAGCTTGTGTGGCTGCTGTGACCTCGTATGGAACTTGCAGTCCACTAGGACTCCTGGATCTTTTTCACACATACTGGTTTCCAGCCATGATTTTTTGAACCCAAGTATATCAATCTCTTTTCAACTTTATATAATTAGATTTTGCCCATCAGTTTAGTTGGATGAGCTGTATTTAGGTCCTGTTTCTGTTGTCCAGGATGTCAGCTATCTCCTCCATCTCGGTGTCATTCACAAATTTGATAAGCCTGCCTTTTATGGATTCCTCTGAGTCTCTAGTGGAGTGCCCCAGGGACAGATTTCTGGGGCACTCCACTGGAGAAGTTCTTTAAGTTAATATTATCTTATTAATGACTATTCCACTCATTCAAGCAAATAATCCAGATGCTCTCCAAGGCCCTGTATAGCCCTGAACCTTAGATCCTCTCCTTTAGTCCAGAGGCTGTTTTAGTCCGAAGGCCTCCTTTGCACGTCAGTAAACTGTGCGCACGCTCACACGAAGGGGCTGTGGTCTTGCTTTCTTTTTCCACTCGTCACCTGTGTGACTTGTCAGGCCCAAGTATCTCTTCCTGAGCGCCACTCCCTTCTCTCTATCATTCCCCCGATAGATTATCAACTTCTTGAGGCCTGGGACAGCTTCGTTTCATATCTGTACCTTTAGTGCTTAGTAAAGTGTTAGGTCTACAGTAAGGGCTTAATAAATTATTTTTCATTCTTTCATTTATTCTGGCTAGATATTTTTCTGAGCTAAATGAAGATCAAAGGGACCATGCTTGGGGGGGGGGGCATATGGGTCTGTGGACCCCTTTCAGTAACCCTACATCCCCTCCCCCCAGGGATTCTATGCTTTCAGGTTGGTAACCACTCAGCCAGTCAAACCCCTTCATTTTGCCAATGAGGAAACCGAGGCCCAGGAAGGGGGAGGTTATTTGACTCGAGCTTGGCCGGGAGACCGGCTCCTCTGACTCAAATGATTTTTTCCACTGCCCCTTCATGCCTTCTTTGCAGTCAGAGCAGAACTACTGTCTATACTTATTGCCCACTGGTTGGCAAAAGTGACTCACTCCCAGAGGAATTAGCTCAGATGCCCAAGTGTCCCTGGGAAAAGAGGGCTGTTCTTGTAATGGTGTAGCAATTTCATCCTCCCTCTCTCTCTCTCTCTCTCTCTCTCTCTCTCTGTCTCTGTCACTCCCTCCCCTCCCCTTCCCTTCCCTCCCCTCCCCTCCCCTCCCCTCCTCTCCTCTCCTCTCTTCTCCCCGCCCCCTCTCTCTCTCCCTCTCTCTCTCTCTCTCTCTCTCTCTCTCTCTCTCTCAGTGCCAACAGTATCCCCCAACTTGTCTCAGATGCTTTGGGGGAGTCAAGAGAAGAAACACGAAGTCTCTGCCCTCAAGCAGCTTATGTGGGAGAAAAGCTTCCACATGTGAAGCAGTGCAATAAAAATAAAAGGGAGTATGATTCAGTGCTGAGGTCACACAGCCTCATGGAAAGGGCAATAGATCTGGAGTCAAAGGCTCTAGATTCAAATCCTGGCTCTGTTACTGACTGCTCTCCTGACTCTCCAAAGGACTTTCTCAACCATACCCCTGCCCCCTCCCCACTGTCCTTTCCAGTCTCCTTTTCTGGGTCTTGTCCTCCCTCATTCTTTCCGTGTGTGTGGTCAGGGCTTAGCGCAGTGCCTGGCATACAGTAAACACTTAATAAATGTTTTTTGATTTTTCATCTCATTGGATTTAACTCTAGGAGGTAGGTGCTATATTACCTCCATTTTACAGATGAGGAAACTGAGGCAAATAGGGGTTAAGTGCCTTCCCAGGACCACATAGCTAGTGAGTGCCTGAGGCTGAATTTGAATCCGGGTCTTTCTGCCTCCAGGTTCAGTGCTCTAAGATCCCTTTAGCTCTAAATCTATGATCCCTTGATGGTAGGATTCTAAGTCTTTTCCCTTCTCCAGGCCTCAGTTTCCCCATCTGTAAATGGTGATGGGTGTTAAGGGGGAGCCATGTCAGACTAGATGCTTTCTCGGGACCATTTCTGCTCACAGTTCCAGTGAGTCGGAAGTCAATGTGGACTGGAGAAATCAGACCAGGCTGCCTACAAGAGGTGGATCTTAAATGGGCCCTGAGCCATTGGAGGTGGCAGTTGGCTGGGTAGGAAGGGGGAGGTGAGAGGGAAAAGGGAAGGGAAACACTGTGGGGGAGGGGAGGGAGGAGCACTGTGAGCTATTCTTGTTCTGGAGAGGGCCATACTTCCTTGGAATGGCCTAGTCATCTGTGACTTCGGTTCCCTTGCCTTCATTGTCTCTTCCTGAAGTCTTGGCTGTGGGACATCTTCTGATGCTGCTCCCCTGAGTTAGGAACTCCCCCGGGCCTTGCCAGCTGGGAGGCAGGTGGCCAGGAGATTCTCTCGGGGGACTGCTCACTTCTCCTCAGTCAGTCTGGAAATGGCGAATGTAGGTGTGGTTTTCTTCTCTTTCTCTAAGGGTCAGTTGGGGCAGAGGGCAGGCACCCTCTCTGGGCCCACCTGGGGGCTGTAGGTTGGGACATTTGGGATGGAGAAAAGTTGGGGAAAATCCACCCTACTGGACTTGCTCTCAGGCCCAGGATCTTAGACCTTAGAGCTGGAAGTGAGTTTGAAGGTCATCTAGGTCAAACTTCTCATTTTACAAAGTCAGAAGCAGGCTCCGGTTCAAGCGTGGGCCTTCTGACTTGCCGGCCAGGGTACTTTTATTGCCATGAAGTCATGTGGCTTAGTAGCAAGAGCACTGGACTTGGGAGTCAGGAGACTTGGGCCCATATTCTCTGTCATCTTGGATGGGTCCCAGTCTCCTCTGAGACTCAGTTTCCTCTTTTGTAAAGGAAGAGGAGGGGTCAGGCTGTTCCAGCTGACTTGGCTAGGACACTGGAGGCTTCTGAAATCTCTTTCCACCCTAGACTGGCCCCTGCCTGCTTTCTCTCCTGGTAGGAGAGGCGGGCATTTAAGGGGTTCCAATGTGGGTGTTTTCTTTTCCTTCCCCTTGGGCTGTGAGGCCAGCTAGATGCCGAGGTGTCACTTTCCACCCTACAGGAAGCTGCTGCGGTCTTTCAGACTGATTAAGGGGGCTAGCTGTAACACAAGAAATGCCAAAGAAATGAGGATCTGGCAAAGACTCAAACCAAAGTGAGAGGGCAGCTCAGAGCATCCGGCCACTCTGGGCCAGACCAGTAGATGGGGGCTGGCCAAAGAGGGGAGGGGCTGGTTTGGACTTTCTCCTTTTTGATCCTTGGCTCAGAGTCTAAGTAAGAGAGGTTGAGGCTATTTGGCTTCAGTGTCTCTGTCTGTACTTTGATACATGTATTGATCAGAGCCACTTGCTAGCTGTGGGACATTCACCAACTCACTCAATTTCTCGGGGTTTCAGTTTCTTTCCCTGTAAAAACTGGGGATTAGATTCAATGACCTCTAAGGTCCTTTCTAACTATGACCCTGTTAACCTGTGAAACCCTTCTGTGGTTCTCGTTTGTGTTCCACATGAATCTTCCAGGGAGGAAGGGGCGCCTGATGCCCTGGAAGCCATAAGGGCATTGATAGGATAGCATAGGATAGGGAACTAGGCTCACTCTGAGTGTGTATGAGTGTGTGTGTGTGTGTGTGTGTGTGTGTGTGTGTGTGTGTTTCTTCCATCCAGAAGAGTACAACCAGGGTGGCCAATGGCCTTGAGTCCACTTTAGAGGGACATCGGTGTAAGGAGCTAGGACTGGTGAGCTCAGTGGGGGCATCATGTCCGTCAATTGGACTTGTTCTGGCCCCAGAATGGAGAACAGAAGGGATGCGTGGAAGTTATAAAGGAACAGATGTGGGCTTGATAGAAGGACCACTTTTCTTTCTTCCCCAACAATTAAAACTCTTCACAAGTGGGATAGCAGCCCCCTGGAGAGGAAGTGTCTGCTCCTCGATGGAGGACCTGAAGGGTCACTTGCCAGGGAGTGTAGTGGGGCATCTTTTGCACCTTTTGGGGGTGCAGGGGGTCTGGTTAGCAGCTCTGGGTGCACAGAGGGGTCTAGTTGTGGGTGCAACTGGTGGGGCACAGTGGGTCCAGTTAGGGGCTCAGCTGGGGAAGCACAGGGGGTCCAGTTGGGGGCTCAGTTGTGGGAATGCAGGAGGATCTAGTTGGGGGCTCAGCTAGGGGGTGTAGGGGGTCCAGTTGGGGGCTCAGTTGTGGGGATGCAGGAGGATCCAGTTGGGGGCTCAGCTGGGGAAGCAAAGCAGGGTCCAGTTGACTACTCAGCAGGCATTCTGTGATTTCTCCTTCCTGGCTCCTTCTTGTAGATATGAATGACATTATTTCTTGGAATGGATGCTAGATTCAGAGCCAGAGAACTTGGGCTTGAGCACTGGCTCTGCTTCCGATACCTGTCTGATTTTAAGAAAGCCACGAAACCTTATTAGGCTTTGATTTCCCCATGTGCTAGATAACAGTGGTAATAGAACCACCATGATGCTGCTGATGATAACTACCGTTTACATGGTGCTCTAAGGTTTGCAAAGAACTTTATCAACATCTCATTTTGTCCTCACAACAACCCTGACCCCATCATTACCTCCACTTTGTAGATGAGGAAGCTGAAAGCAAACAGGGGTTAAGTGACTTGCCCAGGGTCACACGTCTAGTGAGTCTCGCAGACTGGATTTGAACTCAGGTCTTCCTGAGTCCAGGCCCAGCAGTCTATCCATTCCTACCTTTCCAGACTGCTTGCACTTTACTGCCTTCCTTCCTCCCCACCGTTCCCCAAACAAGATGATCCATCTCCCTACTGTGTGTCTACCAGGTGCCAGGCACTATGTTCTCTTTCTCAGTAGTAAACATTTAATAAATGCTTGTTGACTGACTGACTCAAGGTCTGGGCTTTTTCAGTTCTAAATCTGTGATCCAAGTGCGTTATTTGGTGGCCTGTCAGGGGACTGCTCTGACAAGGCAGTGGGGACTTCACTTTGTCCCCTCGCGGCCTCCTCCGTGTCCCACCCCACCTCCCAGGTCTGGGGAGCTCTGCCTGAGGGAGATAAGCATGACTGAGGGGATGTTACTTTCCTGCTCTGGGCCCAGGGAAAAACCAGCCTGTAGCTTCAAACTGTACCCAATAGTCTTTGCCAGGCTACTCGCCCTCTGGCACGGTCCAGAAGGTTTGCTCTCTTGACCCTGCCCAGGCTGACCCTCCCCTGTTCCTGATGTAACCTGCATGCCCAGAGGGGTTCAAGTCCTTCATGGAAGCTTGGTGCCACCTTAGTACCCAGGGAAGTGGCTTTTGTTCTGAACTGGTCAATTGCACCCCCTAGACCCGTGACATTTGGGGGGGCAAATAGCATCCATCTCAGAGTCTAGAACAAGGGGCCATTCTCCTGCTCCCCTCCAGTCCTGTCCCCCGAGAGGGGAGGCCAGATGGCAGAGACCTCTAGCAATGCCTGTCCTACAGGGATATCCCCACTCGTACCTCTCCACCATGGGGCCAATGGCCGCACCCTCCCAGCCCTCCTCCCCTAGACCCACAGTGGGGCATTTCTGAGTCAGGAGCTTTTTTTTTTGTCTTTTTCAGTGTAAGGAGTTCACAGCCCACACAGGCTATGAGACCCTTCTGCAGCGGCTGCTGGATGGGAGAAAGATGTGTAAGGATGTGGAGGACCTGCTGAAGCAAAGGTGAGGGGGCTGTGGGGGCAGGAGGGCGTGGGTCAAGGTCAAGGCCCAGGCTCACTGTGAAGCAGTGGAAGTGACTTCTGGCCTGGCCTGACCTCTTCAGCTTTTCATTGTGGTCAGGAACAGCGGGAGAATGATCCCTTCTAGCGACGGGGAGGGAGCCTCCTCATCCTTAGCCAGGTAATTGGAACTGTCAGTAGATTTGAGGGAGGTGCCCTGGGCTCAAAGGCAGCCCTCCTGCCTGCCTGTGCCTAGCAGGGTGTCTAGGCATCACGCCTGCTGGAGGTGGGAGCTGCCTGAGAGCATTCACATCTCCTCCCCTTTATCTTTGAAAATGTAAATTAAGAGGACGAGCGAGGGATGGGTCCTAAGGACCTAGGGAGTTTGTAGGGGTGAGGATGACAGTCTGGGCATGTGCTTGTGAGTACAGGAGAAGGCAGTATGTGTGTGTGTGTGTGTATGTGTGTGTGTTTGTGTGTCTGTGTGTGTCTGTGTGTGCATGTGTGTGTGCATATGTGTGTATGTGTGCCTTTGTGTCTGTGTGCATGTGTGTGTATGTGCATGTGCGTATGTGTGTCTGTGTGCGTCTGTATGTGTGTATACACATGTGTCTATGTGTCTGTGTGTGCGCATGTGTATGTGTGTGTGTGTGCTAGTTGAATCTGTGTGAGTTTGTGTGTGCAAGCCTTGCACAGTCTGAGGGTGAAGGAATCCCTGGGGATGAGGCCACGTGTCTCTGTGAATCTCTGTGTGTGTGCGTGTGTATGTGTGTATACACATGTGTATGTGTGTCTCTGTGTGTGCATGTGTGTGAGAGTATGTGTGTGTATGTGTGCCTTTGTGTCTGTGTGTGTGTGCACGTGTGTATACACGTGTGCATGTGTGTCTGTGTGTGCGCGTGTGTACGTGTGTGTGTGTGTGAGAGAGAGAGAGACAGAGACAGAGACAGAGACAGAGAGACAGACAGACAGACACAGAGAGAGAGAGAGACAGAGAGAGAGAGAGAGAGACAGAGAGAGAGACAGAGAGAGAGAGAGTGCATGCGCCTTCGGGTCTCTGGCTTTGCGTGTGCTGAGTCCACGTGTGTTTTTCTTCAGCTATTTTTAACCTCTGTGTGGAGCTCCCCAGCCGAAGGCATCTGTAAGGGGAAGAGATGCTCAGGGCCATGTCAGTCGCTTCCCCTTCTTATTTTCTGAGCTGCAGAGGTAGCTCAGTCCTGGCTGGCTGTTTTCTCTCCCTCTCCACTGTGCCACCTCCCATCTGTCTGTCTCTGTATCTCTGTCTCTATCAGTCTCTGTGTCTCTGTCTGTCTCTCTGTCTCTATGTCTCCATCTCTGCCTCTCTCTGTGTCTCTCTCTATCTGTCTCTCTGTATCTCTGTCTCTATCAGTCTCTGTGTCTCTGTCTTCATCTCTGTCTCTCTTTGTGTCTCCGTCTCTGCCCCCCCCCCGTCTCTGTCTCTGTCTGTCTCTCGGTATCTCTGTCTCTATCAGTCTCTGTCTCTGAGTCTCTCTCTGTCTCTGTATCTCTGTCTCTGTTGGTCGCTGTGTCTCTCTCTGTGTTTCTCTATCTCTGTCTCTCTGTCAGTCACTGTCTCTGTCTTTCTCATCTGGATCCAAGATGGCACGGGGTGTTCTGTGTGACTCCATGAATCTGCCTCGCTGCACAGAGGTTTCTGGCCCCCATTTCTGCCCCCAGTCCCAGGGCTGTCTCTGTAGGGGAGACAAAGGGTCCCTTCACCCCCCAGGCTGAAGACTTACGCACAGGAGCCCCTTTTCATGCCCCTTCCAAACCCTTCCCCTGCAGGTTTATCTCTCCTTGGCCAGCTGACTGCAGTTCTCATTAGCAAAGATAATGATGGTGGCTTTGCTCTTTGCCTAAATGACCTCCCCACCCACCTGAGACTCTGGGGTCCCAAGCTCTGCACCTGACTTGGGCCCTGGCTCAGGCTGCTCCATAGCTCTGGGCCGCTTCTTTCAGTTCCATAACACAACCTGATTTGGGGAAGTGGAAGACAGCACCTTTGGAAGGTGCCACTGAGGAAGTGATGGCTTCTCCTGAGGGCAGGGACTGTCCTTTGCCTCGTTTTGTGTCATCAGTGCTCAGCACAGTGCCCGGAACCCAGTGGATCCTTAGTGTTTGTTGGCTGACTGATAGATGCTGTACCATATCCCTGGGCCTGGGGCTGGGTGTTGAAGGGGAGAGGCCCCAAGGAGTCTTACAAAGTTCAGGAGAGGATGGAGCATGGAGGAAAAGCCCGGGAGGTCAGGGCCTATGGAGCCCTCCAGCCCTTCCGCTATCTGGAGGAATGAAAGGAACTCTGGATTAGAAGCCAATGACCCAGTTCTAGACCACTTCTAAGAAACTGGGCCTAGATCAGGGGTTGTTAACCCGGGGTCCACGGGCCCCCATGGGGTCTTCGAGTAGATTTCAGGGGGTCAGTGAAATTGGCTAGGAAAAAAAGACGTGTTTATTTTCATTAACCTTTAACAGAAACTTAGCATTTCCTTCAAGTGGGAATTAAAAAAAAACACAACACATTATTCTGAGGAAGCATCCATAGGCTTCACCAGACCACCTAAGGGTTTATGTCACCCAAAAGGCTAAGAACCCCTGGCCCAAATGACCTCGAGGGCACCTTCCCTCTCCCATCTTCTTGGGTTCTAAGATATGGATGTGTACTTTGCAAAGGACATCTCGTTATCCAGCCTGATTCCATAGAACCATAACATCCTGGTGCTGGAAGGAATTGTGAAGACCATTTAATCTACAGGGGAGCACTCAAAGCTCAGAGAGAAGTGACTCAGCCAAGGTCACACAGCCTATTAGTGGCAGAAACAGGACATAGGTCTCCTAACTCTAGTGAATTCAGATGACAAAGCAGACTCCAGAGAGGATGAGCCCACAAAGCTGTGAAATCTGGTGTTTTCTGCCTCCAACAGGTTAACCTGTGTAAAGTGCTTTGCAAACCTTATGTTGTGGTTGTTTGCCCTTCATTCTCAAAGAGAACTATGACATCAGGAAGATGATGCAATGACTTGCAAGTGAATTGGATATAAGTGAGTGTGCAGTTGCCAGCCTCACTTTCTCCTCTGGAGCCATCTGGGTCCAATGGCCATAGAGAGATCAGGATGACTGGAGATGGCACCTTTAAGGGCTTCACTGTATAAATGCTAATTATGATTTGTAGTCTATTATTCTAATTATCGTCCTGTTCTCAGTATCTTTTCCGTAGCTGTCCTCCATGCCTAGAAAGTTCTCCCTACTTGCTTCTGTCTCCTGGCCTCCCTGGCCTATTTATTCAAGACTCATCTGGACCCCACCTTCTGCCTTTTCCTGTCCCTCCCTCTGAACTTACCTCCGATTCCTGCTTGTATAGACATTGTGTTTACATATGCCTCCCACATATCTTTTATATATATGGTTTTTTTGCATGTCTTCTCTCCCATTAAAATGGGGTGTCCTTGCAGGCAGTGACCCTGTTTCCAACTTTCTTTGTCTTCTAATGCTCAGTATAGTACCTGCCTGGCCCATAGGAAGCACCAATTAAATGCTTGTTGATGGACTGACTGACTGCTTATCTTCCTCATCTTTCTAGTAGCCTGTATAGCAAATAACTTCATTCATTCTGAGGTGTCCCAGGCTTACTGTGAATCTCCCCTCTCAGGGATCCCATTAGGAGGCAATTCTTCTGTCCCAAGGATGGAAGTGTTGATGGTGGAATTTTAGGCATCAAGTTAGGGAGAGGGCCTCCTCAGTGTCTGAGGGCCCACCTGTGTACATTTCTATGGGTAAGACCAGCCCCAAAGCCAGAGGCCCTGGAAGAAAGATGGGGGACAGGAATCCTCTGGATCCTCAGTCTGCCTTCTTCACATGCCCTAGAGGTGAAGTACTGACGGGACTGAGCTCACAGGAGGGCTCTGGAGAGGGATGGGGCTGGCGACTTTCTAGGGGCCCACTCAGGGAACTCATTGTATTGTTTCCAGGGCCCAAGCAGAAGAGAGATACGGGAAAGAGCTGGTCCAGATCGCCCGGAAAGCAGGAGGACAAAGCGAGATCAAGTAAGATGCGTTCTTCCCATTTCTGGCTGTGTTCGAGTGTGTGTGTGTGCGTGCGCGTGCGCGCACGCACAGCAAGCTCGTGTTTGGTGTTGTGCCTTTAAAATATGTTTTTAACAAAAGCTTCCTTTGAAACAAGTTCAGGGAAGTGGAAAGAATGTGGTCCATGGGATTGTAAGACACAGGTCTGAACCTGGCTCTGCCACTGAGTAACAGTATGACCTTGGACAAGTTAATTCACCAGTTTGAGCCTCAGTATTGTCTTCTGTAAAATGGGAATAGTAATTCTTGAACTTCTTAATACTTGGTAAACCCATGAAGTGCTGAACATTAGGGATGAATATGAGGGTTATTGAAGGCACAGAGGCGCAGCTTCTTCCATAACTGAATATTGCGGGGCAGGGAGTGGGACACTGGGAAAGTCTAGAGTCTTTTGTGACGATGGAGACTTGATCCACTGGGGGCTTGGAGCTTTATAGACTGAGAGCTGAAGGGAGAAGATAATCAAATAAGAATCACTTTCTCTAGACCTGATTTTGGGGCTCTTAGACCTTGAAGTTCCAACCCCCTGACCAAACTGTACTGAACACATTTAGGGAAATGGGAAAGGAATATGCAGTTCCTGGCGTGGCGAACTTGCTGGTGTACCCCAAAGGTAACAGCCTGAGCCAGCAATGACAGAAGCTTTGAGGTATTTTTGGAGGCACGGGGAGGGGATGCGTGGGGCCCTCCCCTCCGTCTTATCAGGACCCTTTGGAGGCCAATGACAGTCACTACAAAAAAAATAGAAACTCAGAATCTGGTAGAAAATGAATGTTGAAAACTGTCTTTGCATGTGGTTGGAAAAAATAAAATACTATTTACAAAATATATATTATATATATATATATACATATATATATATGACATAGAAATATCTTTATGTGATTGCACATGTATAACCTATATCAGATTGCTTGCTGTCTTGGGGAGGGGAGAGGAGGGAGGGAAGGAGAAAAAACGTGAGACTCAGAGTCTAATGGAAGATGAATGTTGAAAACTGTCTTTGCATGTAGTTGGGGAAAAAAATAAAATCCTATTTACCAATGCCAGCCACTCCAAAGCAAGCCACGTGGGCCGCTCTCTTAGGGAACAGAGGCACGTTGACTTGCCTGTGGGGGATTTGAACCCGAGGTCTTGGCTTCTGCCACAGCTGCCTCCAGCCAAGGGAGTTCCTAAATGAGATGAAAAATAAACTGCTTAAGGATTGTGTTGTACTCCCATGTGCAGTTCAGGGCTCGTAGAAGAAACAATTTGTGCTTGACTTACATTTGGACTAGATGAAATCTAAGGGCCTTTCCAGCGCTTTAAGGTTTTCAAATAACTTTATAAATATCTCATTTGCTTCTCACAACAACCCTGGGAGGTAGGTGCTATTATTAACCTCATTTCACAGATAGAGAAACTGAGGCAAAGAGGAATTAAGTGACTTGCTTAGGGTCACACAGCTAGTCAATGTCTGAGGCTGGATTTGAACGCAGGTCTCCCTTACTCCAGACCCGGTGTGCCACCTCAATACCTCTATATTGGGAAAAATACTGGATTTGGAGCCAGAAGACCCAGGGTTCAAGGTCTAGCTTTACTCTCTGTGTGACCTTAGGTAAGTCACTTAACTTGGCTCCAGTCTCCCCATCTATAAAATAAGTTGGGGGAAGGGGCAGGGCCAGCTGCTTTCTCTATTCTTTCACAGTCTTTGGATTGCCCCCACACTCCGTTAAGGCATCAGCAGCCCCAAGTTTTTTATTTAGTGACAGGGAATCTCGCTCAGCTCCTTTTCTTGCTAAGGAGGGGCTTTGCCTGGCACAGGGGAGGGGCCAATAATCTTCCATCCACAAGCAACAGGGCCAGGTTGCTGCCCCCGCTGTCAGAGCTGTGATGAGCCCTGAGTAATCAGAAATTTTGATGGACTAAGGAAGAAGGGAAAGTCTCAGCTCACAGGAGCCCTCGCTGCCGCAGTCACAACAGAACATCCCAAAGACCCCCAAGGGTCACCCACCCTCTCTTCCTGTTCTGCCCGGCTCCATAATTGCATCCTGCTGCTCAGGCCGATTTATCACTCCCTTGCTCGGATTTTCAGCTGGTTTTTAATAGAGAGCCTGACCTCCCTCATGGACGATTTCCCGGGCACTCATGCCTTGAGCAAGGGCCCATAAATCTACTGGGCGCCGGGGCCTCCCCTCTCCGTGACATGTCCCAGATTAAAGGGCCTTTAGGAAACCCATGAATTTGCTGGAAGTTGGACATTAACAGCCTTCTTCAGGGAGGGTTACTGAGGGCAAAGGGGGTGGAGGACAAACTTGGAATCAGCTGGAGTGGAGTCTGTAAGCTTGGGTGGCATCTTAACCTTAGGGGACTTTCCTGTTCTTTGGCCTTTATTAAATCTTATCACCCTCTGCTACCACCTAGACTCCTGGGCAGGGCATTGGGTTCTAATTCTGTCTCCAAAACTCAGGCAATCACCTAACTTCCAGGTGCCTCAGTTTCTCCATCTATAAAATGAAGGGATGAGACCCCCTACTCTAGGTCCTATCCAATGTCAGCTTGAGTGTCCACTCTCCTAATGTGCCTCAGGAGAGGCAGCTTGGTGTATTGGGGAAAAGAACCTAAGTGGACATTATCAGCCAGAGTTCCAGTCTTGGCTTTGCTGCTAACTAGCTGTAAGATTTTAGGCAAGATTCTCTGGGTCCCGTTTCTTCTTCTCTCACATGGGGATAATAATTCTTATATTAACTATCTCAAAAGGCTACTGGGACTCATCGAAATGATGTGTGTCAAAAGACTATGTAAATGCAAGCTAATAGTCTGATAAAGCAATGCATCTATGATCTCTTCCATGGGAAGTTCTCTCCAGTAATGCAGATTGCAAACCCTCCATCCCTGCCCATCCTGGGCAACTGTCCTCTGTGTTCTTCCTTAAGCTGGCTATTTGCCATCCATTCATCATGATGGGGGTTTTCCTTGATTTCTCAATACCACAAGGATGCTAGTGAAGGCAATGGGCTGTACCTTTGCCATCCCCTGCTCTCCCCAACCATGGATCCAGCCCATGTTCTTCTCCAACCATGCACATTGGTGATGACATCCTGTAGTCCATTTCTTAATTTTGGTACCTTTTGTTATGGGTGGCAGCCAGCTCACATCCACCTACCCTCCACCTCTCCAGTGACTTCCATGGGATACTCATTTTTAATTCTTCATAGACTGCAGTGTCCCATGGTTCACAGTCATCCAACCATGGCAGGAGAATGTTAAAAAGATGGCCATGGTTTCAGAGAGATCCAACTAATGTGCTCTCCCTGACCCCTCCAGGTAACGTGGTTCTAATGTAATACAACAAACCTTCCTTGAGTATCTATTGTGTCCTAGGAACGCAGGATACAAAAAGACACAAAAACCCCATCAACTTGGAGGAGCATCATTCCCTTGGGGAAACATAATGTGTACACAGAAGAAATAAAGGCAAGGCCATTTGAGGAGGAAAAGATTAGTACCAACTAGGGAGGTCAAGGAAAACTTCATGGAAAAGGGGAGCCTTGAAGGAATTCTAGACATGCATATATGCATGTACATGGTGGTGGGGGAGAGAGGAAATGCTAGATCTGGGGAACAGAAGGTGGTTTCCAAGGGAGGTCTTGTGAAATAAAGCTAGAAAACTTGAGAGGAGCCAGATTTTGGAAAGCTAGATTGAGGAGTCTGAATTTTGTCCCAGAGTTGATAGGGAGCCGTTACAAACTTCTGAGTTAGAGAGTGCTGTAGCCAAAGATGGGCTTTTAGAAGATTATGCTTGTAGCTGTGAGGAAGGGACAGCTTAGAACCAGGATGACATGAGGTGCCATTGACTGACCCAGGCCATTGGTCAAGCCCCTTGCCCTCTCCAGGGTTTAATTTCCTCTTTTTTTTTTTTTACAATGAAGGAGTTGGATGGGATGGTCACCAAGACTCCTCCCAGCTCTAATATTTGATGGTCAGTGTTCCAGGGCCCTCCCCCTCTGAGGTTTTACATTCTGGGGCCCCTCCCAGCTGTGACATTCTAGACCTCTTCTAGCTCTGACATTCAATGCTCTAAGGACCCTTCCAGCTCTGACGTTCTATTGTATGACTCATTGCCCTCATGGGATGGAGACAGAGGTTAAGGTCACAGCTCGAGGTGCTGAAGCTATGGCTGCTTGTAGATAGAGACCAAATCCTTGGCTGGAAAAGGGGGATCTCTGTTTCTGTAGCAGGATTCCTTCCCGGAAGCAGAAATAAGATCAATTTTGTATGTCTTGTACTAGAAACTCGGAAAAGGTACAGCCTTTGGTCTTGGACACACAGCAGGTTCCCAGGGAAGGACTCTGTCTGCTGCCCGCCATGATTCAATTCAATTCATTTGAGAGGCATCTTGATGAAGGAGAAAGGACATTAGATTTCTAGAAGTGACTGTGATAGAAAAACAAAAGGCATTGATTTTAATTTGAGTTAGGGGCAGCTAGACTCCTCCCACTCTCTTAAATCATGTGTAAGATGTCTAAGACAATGGAAGCAATTCAGAGAAAGGTAGAGCCTGACGATCCCTGGTCTCTGGGAGCTCCCAGTCTAATGATGGGAACTAGAAGGTGCATGGTGACTTCCTCACAGCAATCAAGCAAACAGGCAGCGAGCACTATGATTGAACACCTACTATGCTCTGGGCTCTCTGGACACAATGACAAAAACAGAGGAGTCTCTGCTCTCAAAGGGGTAGCTGACGAGAGTGCGGTAACCTAGAAGACCCGAGTTCAAATCCAGCCTCAGACACTTACCAGCTGTGTGACACCTCTGTTTGCCTCAGTTTCCCCCACTGTCAATGGGGATAATGAAATGAGGATCGAATGAGATAATACTTGTAAAGCACTTGGCACAGTGCCTAGCGCATAGTAGGTGCTATATAAATGTTACCTATGAAATAAAATTGTCCCTGCTCTCCAAGAAGTAGCTGTGAGACTTGGTGGTTTGAGGTCTGGGCCTGGAATCAGGAAAACCTGAGTTCAAATCTGGCCTCAGACACCCAACTGCCGGACGACCTTGGGCAAGTCACTTAGCTGCTCTCTGCCTCAGTTTCTCCCCTGTAAAACAGGGATAATGATGGCACCTACCTCCCAAGGGTTGTTGGGAGGATCAAATCTGTAAATTGCTTAGCACAGCATCTGCCACGTAGTAGGCATTTGGCAAATGCTTGTTCCCTTCCCTCCCTTGTGTGAGACAATGTGCAGGTAACAGAAATGTGTGAGACGGGTAGCATCACTT
Organism: Trichosurus vulpecula; assembly: GCF_011100635.1. NCBI lineage: Eukaryota > Metazoa > Chordata > Mammalia > Diprotodontia > Phalangeridae > Trichosurus > Trichosurus vulpecula. The sequence continues at coordinate 35,301,120 of NC_050580.1, read as the reverse complement.
TGGAGGGGGCAGCAGCTGGGGAGGTCAGGAAAGGCTTCCCAGGAGGCAGGGCAGTCAGCGTAGATGGGGCCGAGGGGAGGGAGGCTCTGATCCCCAAGGCAGCAGATGACAGAATCTCCTGCTACCTTTTTCCTGTCCATTATCTTCTCTCCCATCAGTTATTCCTCTGCCTCCCCAGACCCTCTTAGCCTCAGGGAAAGGTCTCTCTCCTTTGCATTCCCCACAGGCCTAGCTCAGCTTTCAAGAGAAATGCCCTCCACATGCTAGGGAAAACCCAACCCTGAATAACTCGATTCCAACCAGCAAAGGGCTCTTGGGGTGGGAGTGGGGGGGGCGGGCTGTCCGGAGCTGTCCACAAGCGTTGGAAAGGCTGTCCTTGTGGAAGAGGGATTGGGCCGCTGACCACCAAGGACAGGAGAGATGAGGGAGAAAAGGCAGGAGAGACCGATGCTGGTGATCTGACAGAAAGCAGGAGCTTCCTATTGGAGCTGTCCAAAGTGGAGGGGCCTCCCTCCTGATGTGGAGTTCCCCGTCACTAGAGCTATCCAGGCGGAAGCTGGCGACCCCTTTGTTTCTAATAGTAGAGAGGACTGCTTTTCTAAGGCTGGACACTGTCAGTGGGTCAGACTCAAATCAAACAGGACATAAGCACATAAGAATCCCTGCAGGCCATACAATGACTTAGAAAACTACAAATTAACATTATCTATGTTTTATTGTATTTTTATTTATTTTGTTAAATGTTTTCCTGCTACATCTTCATCTGGTCCCGGCCACAGTTAGAGTGTTACGTGGGGCCAACGGGGTGCACATCTGATACCTCTGCATTTGCAAAGCTCCTTACTTAGGGTTTTGAAATCAGAGGTCCTCAGTTCAAATCTTCCCTTTAAGTCTCTCTGTATGACCTTGAGCAAGTCTCTTAAGCACTCTGGGCCTCAGTTTCCTTATCTGTATAATGAGGGAGGTGGACTAGGTCACCGATAAAGTCCTGTCCAGTTCTCAATCTACCCTCCTGTGATTGTTTTGTCTTCACAACCGCCCTATAAGCTACGTATGTTAGTATGTTATCTCTATCGTACAGAAGATGAAGAAACGGTGGCTCAAAGGTTATGTGACTTGGCTAGGGTCACACAGCCAGTCAGCATCGGAGGCAGGATTCTCTCCCCATCATATCATGCTGAGGTTGTGTCATTCTTTGATTTTGAGAGTCAAGGTTTAAAGACTGGTGTGCAAAGAGTGCTGGAAATGCAATCCTGGAGTCTTGGGTTTAAGGCCGTCACTGTGGAATGTGGAAGCTGGAATAAGCCTTTGAGGGCCCTGCCAGGTTGAGAGCTCTGTGATTCTGTGAAGAATGCAAGTATTTGGGAGGGGGAAGAGAGGCAGACGGGAGGTTCAGCGAGGCTGGGCACAATCCCCAGATGAAGTTCAGTGTGGGGTCAGGTACACAGGACATGGCCAGTGAGTATTTGGTAATGCTAATTAATTTTAAAAAAACCCGATAATGGTAATAGCTATCATTTACATAGTTAGCCTGAGGGTTTGCCAAGCACTTTTACAAATATTATCTCATTTTACCCTCACAGCAATCCTAGGAGGGGAAATGGGGATAAGGCTCCCATTTTATGGAGGAGGAAACTGAGGAAGGTAGAGGTTAAATAACAAAGAAAGCAGGAAAGGAGGGATGGAAGGAGGAAGGGACAGAGGGAGAAATGGAGGGAGGGAGGGAAGAAGGGAAGGAGAGAGGGAAGGAGAAAGGAAAGAAAGGAGGGAGGGAGGAAGGAAGGGAAGAGAAATGGAGAGAGAAAGGGAATAAAGAAGAGAGAGAGAAAGGGAAGGAGGAAGGGAGAGAGAAAGGGAAGGAGAAAGGGAGAGAGAGAGGGAGGGAAGAAGGGAGGGAGAGAGAGAAGGAGAAAGGAAAGAAAGGAGGGAGGAAGGAAGGGAAGAAAAATGGAGAGAGAAAGTGAATAAAGAAGAAAGATAGGGAAAAAGGAGGGGAGAGAGAAAGGGAAGGAAGAAGGGAGAGAGAGAAGGAGAAAGGGAGAGAGAAAGGGAAGGAAAGAAGGGAAAGAGAAGGAGGAAGGGAGAAAAAAAGGTAAGGAAGAAGGGAGGGAAGGAGGAAGGAATAGAGGGAGAAATGAAGGGAAGGAGGGAGGGAAAGAGAAAGGAAAGGATAGAGGAAGGCAGGAAGGAAGGAAAGAAGGAGAGAGAGAGGGAAGGAAGAAGGGAGAGAGAAAGGCAAGGAAGAAGGGAGGGAAGAAGGGAGAGAATCAGGGAGGAAGGAAAGAAGTCCTAATGTTTGGGAGCAGAACAAGCCACTAGCAATGATTAAATCACCCTTACCCTTGGGGACCCTCCTGTGTCCTGGGCACACTGGTGTCTAAGGGGAGCTGCCCGAGAAGCACAGCATTCAGTAATTTCTTTTCAACCATGTCTTACTGGTGCTCTTCAGTTTTGTATGCACGACTGTAATTTCCCAATGCCACCCCTCCCCCATAGTGCCCCCCTTATGTCCCCAAACTCTCTGAGCCTCAGTTTCCTTATCCATAAAATGGACACAATACCCCCAGCAACATCTACCTGACAACACTTTGCCTACTGTAGGGAAGAGAGATTGATCTGAGGAGTACAGCCAGAGGCCCTCCAAACAAGTGAGTTCCCCGGGTGAGTTAGAAGGGTCTTTCCTGCTGTTGGGCAGGGAGTGGCCTGTGGAATGAGGAGGGGAACAGAGAAGGCCTGGAAAGTGAACTAACCTTGGCTTACCCTCTGGGATACCTGGCCCTACTGTCTTGAGTTTAGCCGGACAATAAGTTTGCTGGGATTGGAAGAAAGGCAAGGAAGGAGACCATCCATGGCCTTTCTGGAAGTGGGAGTGAGCCTCCTATGGCTGAGGGATGGGCCGCTAGGCAGGGGATGCGCAGTGGGGCTGGGGTCTGTGCCTCCTGGAGCCAGGACATCACAGCTTAGGAGATGGGGCAGGGCCCACAGGCAACGGTCTTGGTTTGAATCCAACTCAGCTCTGTCTGACCTTGGACAAAGGACTCTCCCTCTGTGGGCCTCACTTGTATCATCTGTAAGATGAAGGAATGGGACCAAAGGATCTCAAAGGTCCTTTTCAGCTCTAAATCCAGAGCTGACAAACCTGACTCCTCCTCCACACTCTGCCCCTGCTCTCCAGTGACCCACCTCTCTGTGCCCAGCTCCTCAGGGAAGATAATGATGCTTGTCCTGCTTCCCTAGGTCAATTCCACCTGGTTGTTTGGCCCCGAGAAGTCCCTGCCGATTCACTGCCTCAGTTTCCCTCTTCTAGATAAGGGAGGTATAGATGAAAACAGTGTAGCACCACAGCAGCTAAAGACCGGAAGGAATGGCCTGTTCTCTCTTTGGGAGGAGAGCTCCTGCTCACACAAATGCTCCCACGTTCTCATTCTGCACTTGTTCAACAACCAGAGCCTTATTAGGCCCTTTCTGTATACTAGGCAGTATTCTAGGTGCTAGAAATACCAAGGTAAGAAACGGGGCTGTCTTGACCCTCAGAGAACAAGGGGGCAAGGATTGGAATCCAAGAGAATGCAAAGAAGGGAGTGATGAGGACTCTGGGAAATCATGACCAAGGAAAATGGGAGAAGGGCGAGAGGACCAGCAACTGGACAAATCAAGGAAGGCTTCATGGGGGAGGCGGCACTAGAGTCCTGGAGGAAGACAAAGGTTCAGATGCCAAGAGGAAAAGGAAGTAGGTGGGCGAGGGTTGGTTGAAAAGACACATGAGTGTGTGTGTGTGTGTGTGTGTGGAGTGGCCCATGCAGCTGGAGAGATGGCGGCCCCTCCCAGCGCCATCAGCCTGGCTGGGACTGAGCACACTTGAGGTTAGGGGGCTTCCCTTTCTCTAAAAAGGGGAACCCTCCACTTGGCTGTGAAAGAGAGAGTGGGGAACACACCCACTACCTTTTTCCTGTCTTCTGCTGAGGACAGAATGGCGATGCCCATTTTAGTGAATGGAGAAAACAGGATAAGAAAGAGAAATGGAGTGTGGCTTGTCAGATGTTTTATTCAATTTAACAAATACCTACCGTGTGCCAGGCACTGTGCTGGGTGCCGAGGATGTGGTTACAAAAGCGAGCAGTCCCTGCCCTCAGGAAGCTGACATCTTACCAGAATGAGTCTGGGGCTTGTTTTTGCTATGTTCCTGACGTCATGAAATTTTAGGAAAGTCGTGTGATGACTTTCCTCTTCTATAAAATGGGAGAAAGCATGTTACCACCAAAAAACATCCACTCCATCACCCAGCAATTTGATTCTCTTCTTGGTATGTCTTGTGCATAGGAAGATCTTAAAAAAAAAAGAAGAACCTTGAAGGAAGAGACAGGTATCAGCAAGATTTCATTCATAAAATGACAGCCCTGTAAGGGCTACGATAGAGATCCTCCAGCCAATTTATGCTTCCCACGCACCTACTCCTCCCACTCTCTACCACCCAAGAAGAATGCAAGCTTCTTGAGGGCAAGGCCTGTCTGCGTAGAGCCTGGCACATAGCATCTCACAAATGCTTGGTGAATAGAATCCAGTTCAAATGAATTCCCAACACTGATGGAAGGCCCAGAGGTTAAAAAAAACCTGTCCTCCAAATCCCTAGATCCTCGCCCAGTGCTATGTTCTGGCCCTGAATGTGTGTTGAATTGGATTGGGAAAAGTGGTTTTCTGAGAACCATAGATCATTGGAGCTGCTGGGCACCTTAGCACTCATCTGGTCCCACTCACTTTCAGAAGTGGAAACCGAGTCTCAGGAGGGAAAAGTGAAGTCATCCCGTGATGAAGCATTGGCCCTCTGCTTCCCCATCCCTCTCACCGAGCCATCTTCAATGACTGTGAAGGAGGCTCCCTCCTTTGTCTATGTCCAAGGCCTGCTCAAGGTCCCTGGGATTGATGGAGCTCCTTCTGAGGGAAGGCTGCTGAGCTGGGGGCCCCTCTGCGCTGACCTCATCACATTCTTTGGGGACCCAGCTTCCTGTCGGGGAATTGAGGCCCTTACCAACCAGAAAGAGAAATAAATAGTCAGAGGCCCGAGTTTCCCCCCTGAGTCACCCTTACACAGCTGAAGGGAAGGAGTCCGTGGTTTTCCGGTCAGAAGATGTACGTTTTTTCTTCTGTGTTCTCTCCTCCAAGGATCCTCTGAACACAAAAACGATGAAAGCTCTGTCTCTAGGTCACAGTAATGATACTAACAATTAGCATTTATACCATCCCTGCTGGGTGCCCGGCACTGTGCTAAGCACTTTACAAACATCTCATCTGATCCTCACAACAACCCTGGGGGTAAGTGTGGTTATTATCCCCATTTCATAGACGAGGAAGCTGAGGCAGACAGGATGAGTGACTTGCCCAGGGTCACCCAGCTGGTGAGTGTCTGAGGCTAGATTTGAACTCAGACCTTTGTGACTCCAGGCCCAGCTCTGCCCTCCCACTGTGCCACCAGTTGCCTCAGTTAGGGGTGAGGGACCTTGCTAGCCAGGGCCTGAGCCTCTGAACTGGAGAGCAGACAGGGAGGAGATGCTCCTTTTCTGTGCTTTGACAAATTCTAATTCCTCCTGGAAGGCAGATTGAAATTCCAAAGAGCCTTAGGAAATGCACCAGGGGACAGAACATAAATTTGGAGTTGGAAAGGACCTTGGACATCACCCTGCCCAAACTGAGGCATGGAGCTGTTAACATGCTCAGGGTCACAGAGGAAGTGTCCGGGGCAGGATCTGAACCCAGATCATCCCGAGCCCAAGTCTGCCCTGGTCTAACTCCAGGTTTGACACCTGCTGACTGCAATCTTAGCTGTGAAATGAAGGCTGGGTCTGGAGGGCGAGGAGGGGCTGGGCAACTTCCTGGACAAGAAGGACATCGAGAATGGGGAGAAGGCCTTAAGTCCACATCCCTGGAGGGCCAGTGGAAACAAGTGGGGAGATTCCAGCTGGAGAAGAGATCTTGAGGTGGGGCGGGGAACGGATGGTCTTTGGGAGCTCTGCCAGCTCCAAGGCTAGATTGCTCATGTGGCAAAAGGCCATCCTTGGGCAGAAGACTTCAGCTTCTTCTGCTTGGGCCTGAAGGGCAGAACCAGGGTAATGGGTAGAAGTTAGAAGGAGGCCATTTGGGCTTGAGTCAGGGAATGGTATGAGCTGTCCCCCAGTGAACTCGGCTGCCTTGGGACACTGAGAAGGGGAGGCCTGTCCAGGTGAGATTGGGCTAGGTAACCTCTGAGGGTCTATGAGTCATCCCAGCTGCTTCTAACCTCCACCCTGCCATCCCTGGGAGAAATTAGGCTAGTCGCTTTCTCTCCTTGGGCCTCAGTTTCCAAATTTGTAAAAGGAGGCTAAACCTGCTGGTGCAGTCTCTCTCCCGGGCTTATTTATTTGTTTCCTTTCAAGTGCTTTCTTAAGGCCTGGCATTCCCATGACCTGCCAGCCAAGGAAGACCATAAAACAGGACAATGGAGTTATCCCAACATGACAAATTTTTTTTTCTGCTCCCAACTGAAATGATCTTTTAATTTTCAGAATCACTTCTCTTTTCCCCCCTACTTGACAGCATTTTATTTTTTCCAATTACATGTAAAGGTAGTTTTCAACATTCACTTTTATAAGATCTTGAGTCCCAAATTTTCTCCACCTCCTTCCTATCCCCCCTCCCCGAGACGGCAAGCAATCTGATCTAGGCTACATACGTACAATCCTATTAAACATGTTTCCACATTAGTCATGTTGTGAAGGAAGAACCTGAGCAAAAGGAAAAAAAAACCACAAGAAAGATAAAACAAGAAAATCATCTGCTTCGATCTGCGCTCAGACTCCATAGTTCTTTCTCCGAAAGTGGACAGCATTTTCCATCATGAGTCTTTTGAAGTTGTCTCAGATCCTTGCACTGCTGAGAGGAGCTAAGTATGCCACAGTTAATCAGCTCACAGTGTTGCTGTTACTGTGGACGGTGTTCTCTTGGTTCTGTTCACTTCACTCAGCATCAGTTCATGTAAGTTCCTCCAGGTTTTTCTGAAGTCCACCTGCTCCTCATTTCTTATAGCACAATAGTACTCCATTACATTCACATATCACAACTTGTTCAGCCATTCCCCAATTGATGGGCATCCCCTCAATTTCCATTTCTTGGTCACCACAAAAAAAGCTGCTATAAATATTTTTGTGCATGTGGGTCCTTTTCCCTTTTTTGTGATCTCTTTGGGATACAGACCCAGCAGTTGTATTGCTAGATTAAAAGGTGTACACAGTTTTATAGCCTTTTGGGCTTAGTTCTAAATTGCTCTCCAGAATGGTTGGATCAGTTCACAACTCTACAAACAATGCATTAGTGTTCCAATTTTTCCTCATCTTCTCCAACATTTATCATTTTCCTTTTTTGTCATATTAGTCAATCTGACAGGTATGAGGTGGTACCTCAGAGTCATTTTAATTTGCGTTTCTGTAATCAATAGCGATTTAGAGCATTTTTATGTGACTATAGATTTAATTTCTTCATCTGAAAACTGCCTGTTCATATCCTTTGACCATTTATCAATTAGTGAATGACTTATATTCTTATAAATTTGACTCAGCTCTCTACATATTTTGGAAATAAGGCCTTTATGAGAGACACTCCCAGGTTTATTTAGAGGAAAAGGTTCTAAAACGTAAGAATGTGGGCTGACAGAGGTGTTAAGGAGAGCGAGTAAAGAGGAAGGGAAATTGGACAGAGATCCAAGCATCTTGGATGTGATTGTGGAGGCTGAATGGAAAGAAGATTTGATTGGCCCATAACTTCCTATGAGCAAAGTGATGGCACACAGTGGGCTGCACCGATGGGGTGTGGGGAGAGAGAATCAGACAGAGAGAGAGAGAGAGAGAGAGAGAGAGAGAGAGAGAGAGAGAGAGAGAGACAGAGAGAGAGACACACAGAGAGACACAGAGAGACAGAGACAGACAGACAGACACAGAGAGAGTGAGAGAAACAGACAGAGAGATTCACTGGATTCTGTTCAATTTCATAATTGTTTACTGAAGATTGACCTTGGGCCACACCCTTGATGGGCACTGGGAAGGAGACCAGAGAGCCAGACAAGGTCTGTGTCCTGAGGGAGCTTAGAATCTTTTCCAAGAAATAAGATTAGCATGTGGAGGTTGGCGTGGGGGCCTGGATGGCTGCAAAAACCCTGGAATGGGAGCCAGGAGGCCGGGGCTTGAGAGCCAGCTCTGTCATTAACTTATTTCCTGACTGTGGACAAGCTAATTTTTCCATCTGTGGGTCTCAGTTTTCCCATCTGTAAAACAAGGAAGATGGACTTGATGCTTTCTCAAGTCCCTTTTAGCCCTGCTACCCCCTATTTTGTGTTTGAAGTTTCCTTCCAGCTCCAACATTCTGTGTGCTGAGGTTTTCCAGACCTATTCTTTGCTCCACCTTCTAAGATCTTTTCTGTCCCTGACATTCTATGCTACTTCCTAAGGTCTCTCTCCACTCTGACATTCTGTGATCTAGCTAGTCAACCAAGATGGCAAGGCCCCAACATGGCCTCTGTGATTGCCTGTGTCCATACAACTGCAGAGTATGTACAGAGGGGCTCATCACCAGAGGGCTGGCCCCTAAGGGCTGGGCTGGAGGGGTAACATGGCACTGTCTTTGGGTCAGAGGACCTGGCTTTGTTACTACTCTGTGACTTTGGATGTCACTTAAACTCTTGAGGTCTCTGTTTCCTTATCTATAAATGGATGGAATTGGGTTGGATGGTGTCTATGATACCTTCTGGCCCTTACTTTGAATGAGTTTATGAAAAACATTTTAGCTACATGACTCGTGAAGAGCCGCTCTTGACTTGGTGCAATGAGACTATCCATTGAGGTCCAAGGTAGACAAGACCTCAAAGGCCAGTTGGTCCAACTCCTTTGTTTTACGTTTGAGGAACATGAGGCCCAGAGATCTTAAGTGGGTCACCCAATAACAAGTAGGTAACAAGGAACAGAGTCAGTATTTGAATGCAGGTCCTTTGACTCCCAAGTCAGTCTGGTGAAGCTTATGGACTCCTCAGAATAGTTTTTTTTTAAATTTTTTAATTGATAATTAAAGGAAGTGCTAAATTCTAGATAAAGATTAGTGAAAACAAAGATCCAATTTTTTTTTCCCATCCAAGTTCATGGATCACCTAAATTCTATCAATGGATCCCTTTGAGGTCCTTGGACTCCAGGTTAAGAAGTCCTAATGTAGACCAACTTCCTTGTTTTTCAGAGGAGGAAACTGAGGCCTGGAGAAGGAGTGATTTGTCCAGGTCACACAAGTCAGTGCCAAATCCAGCCCCAGGACCCAGACCTGTCTGCTGCAGCCATGTTGAATGACCTTGAGGAAGTGGAATCCATGAGAGAACCACAGAATCACCTAGTTCAACCCCTTTATTTCTGAGAGAAAACAGAGGCCCAGAGTGATTAAATCCCTTCCATTCTTGGGGTCTTAGTTACCCCTCCTCTTCCCCCACCCCCACCTCATGTTGCTGAGATGAAATTATAGGTTTGAAGGTGGAATTATTAGATTTTAGATGTGGCCCCTCATATCCCCCTCTCTTGTGTCTAAACATAAAGAAATCTATACTTCTTCCTACATCCTCTCATCTTCACCACACCCCACCCTATATGCACACCTTCCTCAGTCACCTGAGAACTATCAGGAAATGGGACTGTTTGGTACATTGGCCACTAGAGGGCAGGGTCCCCCTTTGATATTACTGAGGGGTTACCCATGCAGCAAATCTGGTCAGGGCTTAGTCTTTGCCGTGAAAAGGGGGCAGTCTCATCCCCTTGGGACCATCCACATTTCCTGGGGAAGGAGGACAGATACCTGTGAATAAGAGAACAAGACGTCTTCTAAGCTGATAGCCACCTGAGAACAAGTTGGGAAACGGGAGGGTGTTGAGTCATGAGGAGATGGGCACAAGGGCCCTAAGATGCTCGGGAGGGGTTGGGATCCAGGTTATCTGACTCCAAAGTCAATGCTCTTCCCATTACACTGCCCTGCCTCAACAGGGAGAGGAACTTTGGGTAATACACTGGGTGGATGGAAGGAGATGAGGAACTCAGTCCCCACTGTTTTTCAATTTAACTAAAGGCTCCCTTTGAATTCACCAAAACTGGCCAGGACTAGTCATGCCAAATGAAGCTGGAGGACCCTGGTAGCAGCAGGGATGCCATTATCACCTCCCCTTGGCCACCGAATCTCAAGGAAACACTTGATATTTCCAACTAGGCTGATATCACCACTTCCCCTTCCCCTCACTGGACCCAGCCTGGAAAGCCTGACTCAGCAGGAAACTGCTACCACTTCCCTACCCCCAACCCCGCAGGAATCCAAAGTCAGGGGCTGACTGCTCCCTGAGCCCTTGAACCTAGAAGGTGGAACAAGAGTGCTGGGTGGGAACCAAGGAGAGGCTGATCTGGGCTTCCTGAATGCTGGAGCTGTCCAAAAGGGCAGTGGGTTATAATGACCTACCTCTGTCTAGCATTTGGAGGCTGGCAAAGGGCTTTAATAACCTGATCTCATCTGAGCTTCTCAGCAACTCCAGGGGAGATGGCAGAATTCAGACTCAGAAGGCGAATGACTTGTTCAGGGCCACGCAGCTAGTGCCCGTCAGAGGTAGATATGGCCTGGTATAGTAAGTTCCTCACCCCCGAGGTCTTTGAGCAAAGGAAGCATGGCCCATTGTCAGGGACGGTGAAATTTCTGTTCGAAATGGGTTGGACTGCATGGCTGCTGAGGTCATTTCTGCCTCTGAGATTCAGTCATTCTGTGACGATGCAGGGAGAACGGTTGGGAGCCAATCGCTGGTGTCCAGGGTAGGGGCAAGGGAGGTGTGATCGAGGGTGAAGTCCAGCAGGGTGCAGAGGACAGGGCTCTTCCCGTCAGTTGATTCCACCTCTCATTAGGCTGGGGTGAGGATGACCTGCTCGTGGTGGAGTACAGCAGGGATTCTTAACCTTTTTGTGTTATGGACCCCCATGGCAGTCTGGACATCCTCTCAGAATGTTTTAAAATCCATAAACAGGATTACACAGGAAAGCAGTTATATTGAAACATAGTTATCAAAATATCCAAAAGACAAGATCGCAACCCCCTGCTAAGAGTTTCTGAGAGGGCTTGGAGGAGTCCTAATTCTGACAGCGCCAAGTCCCTCATCTCGCCTTGCCTCAGTTTCCATCTGAGTGGGGAGAAGTCCCCTTCCCCTCCTCCCCCATGACAGCCTCTCTGTCCCTCCTACCGCCATGGAGGGCATCCCCCTGCCTTTCACTCAAGAGAATGCTCCCTGCCGCTCACTGGTCTAAAACTTCTTATCACTGCTCTGCCTCTTCCACGCCAGGAAGCATCCTGAACTGAATTCAGGAGGCTGGCCTGTGCCTCCCTGCCTTGCCAGGGCTCCTAGCTGCGGCCCTGAGGTCAGTCTGTGGCTGAATTCCCAGAATTCCCCCTCTGCTCATTCTGTCCTCACGCTCCCCATTAGTTGGTCCTCCATCTCCAATTCATCCCAGCTGCTGGACATGGGGTATGTCTGTGGCTCTGTGCGAATGGATGTGTCTCTGACTGTGAATGTGTGTATACGGTATTGGGGATGAGGGGAGATAAGTGCTGGAGAGGTATTTTTGTAAAAAAAAAAAATGCACTAGACAAATGGCCCCTGTGGTCCTTTCTAATGGCCAGTGAGTGGCAGGGTCAGGATTTGAACCCAGGCCCTCTCCTTCCAAATGGAGTCTTCTTGCTTCTACATAATGCTTGATCTCCCTCAGGGCCCCAAGTATTGACTCCCAGGAGTTTTCCTCCCACCCTTCCCTGGAGACCCACAGTTGCACAGTTGTGTGAGCTGAAAGCTCTTGGTCGGCTGCCTCAGAGGCATCTCTCAGTGGCCTGGGCTGAGAGCAATGGGTGGGACACCCCAGAAGGTAACTGGGCTGAGGGGTGCGTGCAGGTAGGGAGGAGGTGAATGAGGAGGCACAGGGAAGAAAAAGCTGCATCAATGATGTCCCTCCTGGAAACACTGCCTACAGAGAGACACGTGTTTCCAGAGAGCCACACACGTGTGCACACACCCAGATATACCCAGATGAATAAAACAGACAAATTAATAGGTGCTCTTTTCACAGGCCCAAACACATACACACCCAGACACCCTAAGGTGCATACACACAGACTCACACTTATACACAGGCATATACTCAGAGAAGGGCACCCGTGTGTGTGTGTGTGCTAGACGCATATGAAGAACACAGAGAGACACATATGAACAGAGGTGCACCCTTACAGACATGTAGTGTGCATGGGCATGTGGCCACAAGAGGGCACACATGAGCTATATGTGTGTACACTTATCTGGATACTCCAACATACGTGCACATGCATATGGGTGCATGCTTATAGGCATGCATGTTAAAAGGTCATGCTGTAACACATATGCATGTGCTTGGGGACCTACACTCATCGACAGACACACTCACCTGCCCACGTACAGCACACACAAACCCACATTGTTTCCTGGCACCATTAGTGAGAGCCTCCTGGTGCCAGCTCAAAGGGGCTCACTGGGTGCTGGGCAGTGCCTGCTGCCCACCTGGGGTCTGCCCCAGGCACATCTGTCCTCTGCTCCTCCTTTCCCCCCTCCATTTGGCGCATTGGTTAAATCAGAGCCGACTCTTCTGGAAGGGGGAATGGGAGCTGGGGCAAGCTTGTGAGCTGGCTCCCAGCATAATGAGCTGAGCTCCTGATCACCAGGGAAGGGGCCCCATCACTCCCTCCCCCCACTCCTTGCTTTCCTCCCTTTGGTTCACCGTGCGTCCTCGGTGCCTGCTAGCTACCTCCCCTTGGCAGGACTCCCAGCGCAGGGCTGGAGAACAGAAGCCGCCGCTGATTTTTGGAATACATTTTAGGACACTGGTTTTATTCCTGGAAAAATGGTAATGAGACACAGATGGTGGTTTCATTTCCGAAGGCCATCCTAAATGGGAGGGGGCTGCGGCTGGAGGGAGGGGCCCAGGCCTGACCTCGATGTCCTTGTGCATAAGAGAATTACGGCGCTGCCTTCCTTCCTCACACAGTCAGCATGAGCTTTGTGAGCCTCCTCGAGCTATAGAAATGCGAGTTGTTATTTCTACTTCGGCCATGTGACCTTGGACGAGTCACTAAGCCTGCTTCCTCCTCTGTGACAGGGAGACAATGATGCTTGTACCGCCTGGCCTATGGGGCTCCTGGGATCCAAAGAGCTTCCATTGGGAGCTGGATGGCCCTCGAGGCATCCCAGAATCACAAGCCCCTCATTGGCCAGGAGGGTTTAAGTCACTTGTCCAAGGCCACACAGTCACTAGGGCTGAGGATCAGAGAAGCGAGTGATTGTTGTGTTTTGTGAACCTCACCTGGGACGTCACCCCGGGTCCTATCATCATCCCCCTTTCTGGGCCCTGGCTCCCTCCTCTAACATCAGGGGGTTAGATTGTGCAGCTCTGTTCTATGTTCCATTCTTTCTAGTGCCTTCGGGCCTCTCCCTTCTGTCATCCAGAGCTGTCTGCATGCTATCTGTCCTCTGCCCTGGCCCCCAGTACCTGATGAGCCGTGGAAGGCAGGGACATGTGTGTTTTTGTATCACTGGGGTCTAATGCAGTAGCCTGCACCTGCGAGGACTTTTAAAGACTCTCCTCTTCATGTTGTCCCATCCCAGTGGGGCCCTCGCTCCTGCACGGCCATCTCCTCATTCTTCCTTGACGGCCGTCACACTTCTCTCCAAGCTGTCCTGTTCCAAACTCATTTGACCTTTCCTGTCTTCGTATAGAATGACCCTGGCACTACCAGCTGCCTTGCTGATTGGGGGGAAGGAAGGCCTTTGGTAAGCCTTGTGGTGCTATGGAAGTAGGAGTGGAATGGCAAGAATCCACGCTGGGAGGGACCAGCTGGTTTATGTTTTAGATGAGGATTCTAAGGCCAGTGGAGGGGAAGGGACTTGGGCGAGGTCACAGGTTGTGACCAGGTTGTCTGATCCTAACATCTGTGTCCTTTCTATTCAGAGCCACACTGTCTGGTGCTGTGAGCCCACCCTGGAGGGGAGGGAGAGCTATGTGAGCATGGAAACCACACACACACACACACACACACACACACACACACACATGAGAACATTCATACATTCATTCGTCAGAGGGGGCCATGGCACCAAAATGGGGAAGAAGTTTGGTCAGGATTACTGCGAGCTCTTTGAAGGCAGGGAGGCCCCCCATGCCCCTACCCCTCTGTCCCCTGTATTTCCTTCAGCATCCAGCCCAGGGCCTTGCACAAAGTACATACTTAATGGATTTGGATAGTCAAAGAAGACAGGGGGAGGGCACTCCAGGGGGGAGGTACAGACTAAGCAAAGCACTGGAAATGGGAAATGAGTATTGTTCAGCGGATGGAGAAGCACTCAAGGAGAATTCCCATTTGGGGATGCTGCAAAGGGCCTTGAATGCCAGGGAAAAGAGATGTGATTCTCTGCATCTCAATCCAGGCAGGGATTTCTGCCAGGGGAAGGCAAGAGAGAGAGTGCAAACACCGCCTTTATCTGTGTGACCAAGCAAATGTAATCTGCATTTATTTAGTGCCTACTGCATACAAGGGCCTATACTAAGCAGTGGGGGTACAAGGAGAGCTACAACCCTCCTCTCCAGGACCTTGCCATCAGGCTGGGGAGTGTGATGGGGACAAAGCAGCCGCCTGGGGCAAAGTCAGGAAAAATGGGAGGAAAACTTTGCTTTGGCCTGGAAGAGCCGGCAGCCATGCTGTATTCCTCCAGTTCCAGACCCCGGGGGATGAGAGCATTGAATACCCCTGGTGACAGGAGGCTCACTACCCACCCAAGTCATCCCATTCCACTCTGAAAAGCTTTGATCGGCAGGCAGTGTTTTTTCCACTGCCTCTGTAACCTTCATCTTTTGCTCCCATTTCCGCTCTTGGGGGTCAAGCTGGACAAGTTTAGGTCCTATTACCCATGTCATTGTTCAGTCATTTTCAATCATGCCCGACTCTTTGAGACCCATGTGGGGTTGTCTTGGCAGAGATACTGCCATTTCCTTCTCCAGCCCATTTTACAGAGGAGGAAACAGGGGTAAGTGACTTACCCAGGGTCACTCAGCTAGTAAGTGTCTGAGGCTGGATTTGAACTCAGGTCTTCCTGACTCCAGGCCCAGTGCACTATGCACTACAGCGCCACCTAGCTGCCCTCTTACACACAGCAGCCCTTCAAATAGTGGAAGTGGGGCATCTTATCCTTCTCTCCTTCCTCACTCCTCCTCTTCATCAAGTCTCTCTGTGCTAAACCTCCCCAAACCTTCCAGCCAACCCTCCTATGCCATGGTCTTTGGTACCTCCTCCCTCCTGGCACCCTGGGTGGGATGGATGCCAAGGATGGAACTGGGTGCTCAGATGTGGTATGACTGGAGCAGAGGAAGCGGAACCGCCTCCCTCATCTTGGACACTCTGCTTCTCCCCACCAGCCTTGGGCTGCCGTGTCACCCTGAGCTTGGGGTCCACTGGACCCCCAGCAAGCAGGCCTGAGAGATTGGATGGTTTGGAAATTAGCATGGAGGTGGTGTGTCCAGGGCCTTCTCCCCAGTGACCTGATGGTGTTTTCTTTTGCAGCACACTGAAGGCCTCCTTTGAAATCCTGAAACAACGTAAGTCTCTCTGCCACCGCTGCCTTCATCTACTTAATTTCACGGTTCCCCAGACAGACAAAAGCACTTTGATGGAAATCAGGAAGTGGGACCCAAATCTATTCTCGGGCCACCCGTCCAAAGTCTGGCTTTTGGCAAAGATGGTACCAAGGGCTCCTTGGGCTGGTGCCCTCCTCATGCATGCCACCTTCTGGGGCTGGGGGCAGTCCCCACCCTCTGGGCAGTTCCTGCCCGGGGCCATCAGAGAGCTGGCTGTTTCTTTCCCTCTACTGGGGTTATGGAGGGAGGGTGGGGAGCTGGGGAGCATCATGGCCCAACAGAGAAGTCACTGGCATCCTCGGGCTGGTGCCCTTCTCAGGCATGCCACCTTCTGGGGCTGGGGGCAGTCCCCGCCCTCTGGGCAGCTCCCACCCTGGCCATCAGAGAGCTGGCTGTTTCTTTCCCTCTATGGCCTGGGGTTATGGAGGGAGCCTGGGGAGCTGGGGGAGCCTTGCTGTCCAACAGGGAAGGCACTGGGCTCCGAGGTTAAGGGGCCTGAGTTCAAATGTAGACTTGGCCACTTAGCGTCCGCGTGACCCTGAGCAGAGAAAATGAAGATGTCAGGCTCAGTCGTGGAATTTAGAGCTCAGACGGACCAGGCCTCTTATTTACAGATGTGGAAACTGAGGCCCAGAGAGGTCGTGACTGGCAGAAGTGGAAGTCAAACCCAGGGGGTCTGGACTCAAAATCCACTGCTCTAAGATGCGAGGCTGTCTCACTTCCTCGTTCAGAGCCTCAGTTTCTCCATCTGTAAAGGAGAGGAGGTTGGCTCAGAAGATGTCTGAGGGTCTCTCCAAACTTGGCATTCTGTGATTCTTTAAAGGAATAGCAACAGGACTGTCTTCTGGGCCCAGACTGAGGGGCCTCAGGGAAAGGGGGAGGGGGTGCTGAACCCAGCTATGGGTGCCAGGGGTCCTCTGTGACCTTGTTAAGCTTCTGCCTTGTCCTAGAAATCGAGAACGTGGGAAACTCTCACATCCAGCTCGCTGTCATGCTGAAGGATGAACTCAAGAGCATCGAAGAGTTTCGAGAAAGGCAGAAGGAGCAGAGGAAAAAGGTGAGGCCGCTGCATCAGCCAGCTGGACACCGGGCCCCTCTGCTCTCCCCTGCCCCAGCTCTGGGCCTGCTGTGCAGAGTGACGTGGAAGGCTGGGAGTGGAAGGGAGAGGAGAGGAAGACGGTCACGTCTCACCTGCAGCGACAGTGGTCCAAGAATACATGCACTTATCATTCATAATAATAATTATCATAGCGTAATTATGGGGATCATAATTGTTACAAGACGGCCCCCTCCTACACATCATTCTATCTGGTTAACTTCCCGGCTCATCAGACAGACAAAAGCCATTTGACAGAAACCCCAAAGCAGAGACTTGAATCCATTCTCTGCCTGGGTTCAAAGCATTTATCTAGCGCCTTCTGTGTACAGAGCTGTCAGCCAGCCTGCAAGGGCACAAGCAATTCAAGCACCTTACTATGTCCCAGGCAAGGAAACGCTAAACTCTGAGAACACAAAGAAAGACAGAAACACGGTGTGTAGCTTCAAGGAATTTCTATAAGTAAATGCCGGTGTACACAGAGTCAGTCACTATGGCGTGCCTCAGAAGTCCCAGGGACGGAAGGCACTGGGCAGATGAGCTCACAAGCTTCAGGCGGCTGTGAGATGCAGGGCCGACGGGTGAGTCCCGTTACAGAATCCCACGTGCTTGGAGGATTGCTTATTGACGCTCTGATTTTAGCAGAGCAGGCTGAGTGTACAGCTCACACCCCCCATGTACCCCGACAACTTTCTGGAGTCTAGAGCCAAGCTGGTGATGAGCGGCTCTGGACAGATCCAGGCCGGTCCCCAGGTGACCAACGTGTGACCAACTGACCTCGACTCAGACCCTTCCCTGCTCCAAATCTCCATCCTTCAGGAGCCCCTGGTGACCTGGTCATCACCACGAGGCCTCAGGAGGAAGCCTGTGGAGCAGAATACTGATAATGGCTACTTTCTACCCGTGTGACCTTGGGCTGCAGGTCGGTTCCCTCTTCACATAAAGTGAGGGGGGCTGGATTGTGTGGACCCCGAGGGCCTGTCCTGCTCTGAGGCTAAGAGTGAATGGCTCAGCCTTGCAGTCCTAAGAAGGCAGGTGGTACAAATATTCTTCGCACACGCATTTTGCCGATGATGAGACTGAGGCTCAGAGAGGGCTGGGGTCTGTCTTCAAGGGGCTTTTTAGGGAAGAATCACCCATTGGATAGATTAGCACCGGCCCCACCCAGTCCTCAAAAAAGGTTCTTGTTACCAGCTGTTGGGACTGGCTTCCTGACCAGGCAGGTGGGGTCAGAGTGCACACATCTGGAGGTAAGATCCCAGCCTTCTAGCAGTCGAAAAATCCATGGCTTTGGATGTGCCCCAGGATGGCGCCGACTACGGAAAGTGAAGCCAGGGCTGCGAAGGGGTGTCGAAAGGCAACCTAATACTTCTGACCCAGATAGGAAAGGATAAAAATCATGCAGGAGAAAAATTGGTTTATAAGATGCCTGGAACATTAAAGCAGGCAGGCACACACACACACACACACACACACACACACACACTCACACACACATTCATACACACACTCTCACACATACACACATACTCACACACACTCTCACACACACATTCACACACACTCACACACACGCACACACACATTCACACACACACACACACACTCACGCACGCACACTCACACTCAGCACAACTGAAATGAAGAGAAAAAAACATCAGGACTCGCTGACTTCCAATTATTTACTTGGGCATGAGAGGGAGTGTGGTGGGATGGATAGAACACTTGATATGGAATCAGAAGATCTGGGTTCAAATCTTGCCCCTGCTTCTAATTTATCACTTGGGTGACCCAAGTCCTAAATGGCCTCATCTGTGAGTTGAGGCAGGCACTTACTGTGCTACATTAGGCAAGGTTCTTAACCTCCTGAGCCTTGGTTTTCTTGTCTGTAAGCTGGGTACATGAACACCTCCAGTCTGGCCCTGCCTCACAGGGTTGTTGGGATACCGTGGATCTGCATCACCTGGTGTTCTGTGATTATCCTTCCTGGCTCCAAGGCAGTAGGGAAGGCAGACCTGGTCCCCACGGACCAGCCTGAACAGGCTGGACACCCTCCCCACACACACCTGGAAACTAGCCTGGGCTCCTTGGTCGGGCCCCAGGAGACACTCAACCAGCTGGCCACCAATGGTGGGAGGCCATGACTTTAGGGTCTGTCAGGTTTTGCAAGAATTTATTTATTTTAGATCTCTAAGATCCTAGGGAAAAAGAAGGGGTCTGAGTGAAGTCCAGAGGCTGACCACCATAGATACCACACAAACCCCCTCCCTCCCAGATGAGGAGAGCTGTGGATGACTGACCAGCAGCCAGGGTCCCACCCAGGATTTCCCAGCAGTGACTGGGCCATTCAGCTCACTGAAGCTGAGGCCGGCCTTTGGTTTTGGTTTTAAGAACCGTAGGTAAGCCCTGCTGCAGAAATATTGATGGGGCCTCTTTAGGAATAACAGTTTCTGAAAGACAACATGAGACCAAGAAGGAACAAGGATCAAACAGACCTTAGAACCTAGAACCCAGACTGTCAGAGCTAGGAGGGACCTTAGAACATAAAACCCAGACTGTCAGAGCTAGCAAAGACCTTAGAACCTAGAACCTAGACTACCAGAGCTGGGAAGGGTCTTAGAACCTAGAACCCAGACTGTTAGAGCTAGGAAGAGCCTTAGAACATGGCACAAAGGATGTCAACCAATAAGCCTGTATTAAGCACCTACTGTGTATCTGATGTTGTGCTAGGCACCCCGAAGACAAAAATGAAACAGCCCCCAAAAGATGTTTCACCTCAGTGCTAGCCAAGGAGAGTGGAAGAGGGGCAGCTCCAGATCCCTTTGGGCTCCAGGGGCATTTGTTAAGCGCTTCCTACATACAGAGCCCAGAAGCAGCCTGTTGTGGTGGACAGAGAAAGCCCAACCTCTGAGTCAGGAAGCCCCAAGTTTGAGTCATGCCCCTGGATAGGTGCCCAGGCAGCTTCCTAAGCCTAGCAGGGGCAGAGCCGGGCTGGACCCTTTGCTGGAGGGGATTTCTGTGCCCCCGAGGAAGAGGCTGAGAAAAGCCTTGAGGATCTCGACCCTGGGCATCCTACCCCCTTCCAAAAAGCGCCTCTGCTATCTTGGGCCAGCCACTGCTCAGGCCTTCCAGGACCAGGCACCATCACTCACACGTTACCTGTGGGTTCTTTTCAGTACGAGATAGCCATGGACCGAGTCCAAAAAATCAAGCTGTCCCTCTACAAGAAGACAATGGAGGTGAGTCTCTGGGGTCACCAGCTGACCAAGTGACCTGGGGAGCCCTGGGGTCACCCCTAGGAGTTAGCAGGGACCACATAGAAGAGAGGGAGCGGCTGGCCCCTCCCCAGGTTGGCAGAAGGCATCAGGAGTGGGCAGCAAAGCCAACACGGGGGCCCTGGCAGTCCTGTGGGTAGGTGGGCATCCCTCTTGCTGGGGAGGACACTCTTATAGAGCCCTTTCTGTTGGATGTGGGGGGGCCGGGTTCGCCGTTGTACCAGAGGAGCCTGGAGAGAACTCTGAACCCAAGGGAACAAATGGGGGAATTTCAGGCACCGTGGTACCTTGGGTAAAGGAGACATTCTGGACCTGGAGAGGGGCCTCTTTTCCAGGCCTCTTTTGGAAGAAGTCTAAAGTGGACTTTGATCATGGACTGCTCCTCCTTCTCCACCCCACAGAAACACTCACATTGGGCCCCATCTCAATCCTTTGACTCTTAAACTTAAGATCTTAAGCTAGGCCTGGCTCCCTTCCCTCATTGGCTCATCCCCTATAAGGAGGGGCCCATGGAGAGGAATGGGACGAGCCCCCTCTCAGAACCTCTCACATGTCCCCTCCACAGTCCAAGAAGACCTATGACCAGAAATGCAAGGACTCGGACGAGGCTGAGCAGGCCTTCGAGCGCATCAGCTCTCAGGGCAACCAGAAACAGATGGAAAAGGTACGTGGCACCTGTCACTCCAACAGGTGTGGGGTGGGGTGGGGAGAGGCTACTGCCTCCTGGAGAGGAACAGAGGCCTGCTCCATGCAGGGAAGGGTGTGGCTGGTGAGCCCCAGCTGCTGGGGGGGCTTCTCTCCTTTGGCCCTGGCCCCCATGACTTCCATCACACACGATCTCTGTCAGGCTTCAGGAAAGGAAGAAATGGTTATATTTCCTGCCCAGGCCAGGAAAGCCAGGGCATCTGGGTGCCCTGGGGATGCAGGCAGGGACCGGGAGCAGGGCTAGCCCTGGGGGGCTGCGAGGCCTTCCTGCAGAGAGTATCAAGAATGGCAGGGTTGGATTGTGAGGTTTGGTGGTGAGGGACCTGTGGGTCAGGTTGAGTTATTCTGATTCTGAGGTCATGGAAAGAGGGAACAGGATGGGAAAGCGGGAAGAGTGTCATGTTTTTCTTCTTTGTGTTCTAGAGTCAGAACAAAGTGAAGCAATGCAAGGATGCCGCCAATGAAGCAGGTACAGCCTCCCCCTCCCCCTGCCTTCCCAATCCTCAGAACCCCGCCCTTGTCCACTGAGGTCCCCACCCCCAGAGCATCCTGACCCCGCCCAGCTTGGGAAACTCCTCAGGCCCCCCGGGGTCTGCCTTGAAATGGGGTAATGGAGGTCAGGCTGGACTGGGAGTCAGGAAGCTGGGTTTGTCTCTTCTGGATTCATCACTAGGGACGGGAATAAGCATTTATTAAGCACCTACTGTGTGCCAGGCACTTTTCACAAATGTCACCTCATTCAATCCTCACAACAGCCGTAGGATTACTGTTGCTATGCCTATTTACAGATGGGGAAACTGAGGCAGGCAGTGATTAAGTGACTTGCCCAGGGTCACACAGCTAGCAAGTGTCTGAGGCTGGATTTGGACTCAGGTCTTCCTGACTCTGGGCCCAGCGCTCTATGCACTGCACCAGCTGCTTGGCCTTGTCGGCAGTCACTGCGCCCGGGCTCTAGCCTCTGCCCTTGATCCTTTGCCCGCTTCTGACTCTGCTATTCCAGCTCTGACTCCTTAGATCTCCACCCACATCTCTGCTTATAGGAGAGATGTCAACCTTGGGCCAAGCTCCAACCAGATTAAAATGTCCTTGGGAAATGTGTGAACGAAATAAACAAAACTCTAGTGCTGAACGTAGATAACACGTCATTATAGAGTACGTATTCTATATTATGTTCTGTAATACACAGATACGACGTAAATGTAGTAATGTAGATAATGTCGATTTGTGGTTTTCTAACTCCACGTGCAGCCTGCGGGGATCATTTCTATTGAATGCCTTAGCCCTCCTTTTAGACTGGAAGTGTCCTGAGGATGAGGGCTGCCATTTTCTATCTTCATATCCTCAGTGCCCCACGTAATGCTTTGTATACAGCAGTCACTTAATAAAAATACTCATTGAATTGAATGTTATTAAAATCAAAGATGATGAATGATGAAATGCCCCTGTAACTGCAGTTGTGCTGCAGGAATTTGGGAGGAAGAGGTCTTTGGGGACTGGGCTAATCAGGGCAGGCTTCCTGGAGAAGGTGGGCACTTGAGCTGGGCCTTGAAGAGTAGGTTTAATTTGGACAGATGGGGGCGGTTCTAGGCACAGACATTCTCTGGTTGACTGTTTTTCATCTTTGTCTGTTCGTCCAGTACAGTGCCTGGCACAGTGTTAGGCAGTGGAAATAGTTCAGGATTGTGAGTCATAGATCCTGGGTTCAAGGCCTGGCTCTGCCACTTGCTACCTGTGTGACCTTAGGCAAGTCACTTAGCCTTCTTGGGCCTCAGTTTCCTCATCTGTAAAAAGAGAGGGTTGAACTAGATAGTCTTTAAGGCCTTTACCAACTCTATGTATGTGATGTTAAGGCTGGTTTCCCAGTAACAGAGAGCATGCCTTAGGGCCTGCCTGGGATTATAAGCAAGGAGCAGACCACAACAGGGTTCCACTGGCCACTGACTTTCTAGGACTGGCCCCTGGTCAAGGGGACGATGGCATTTGGGCCAAGGCTCCCGCCAAGGGGGCCTTTGATGGGCTGGTATATTTGTTCTTACCTGCAAAGCTATATTCACTTCCAAACTAAACCCAGCAACTGTGTATATGGACTTGCCTTTCAGAGCGGATGTACAAACAAAACGTTAACCAGCTGGAGAAGGCCAGGTGTGACTGGGAGCAGGAACACCAGCAGACCTGTGAGGTGAGTGGCCCCCTACAGCTGGACCTGGCCTGCAATTGAAGGAATGAGCGAGGCCGCCATCACTGGGGGTGCCTTATCAGTCATCCAGTGTCAGAGATGTCAGAGAAGTGATTCATTGGGTTAGATGTTAGACCAGAGCCTTTGAAGCTCTCCAGCATCCTTGATTCTCTGATCGCTCTCATTTGGGGGTGGTAAGACCAACTGGCTTCTTGGTAGAGGTGGGGGCCCATGGGCACGAATTACTACACAGTTGATGCATAAGTTTGCTGAACTAGTTTTTCCTCTTTATTTTTTATTCATTATTATAGAAGATGTTTCTGGGGGGGGGAGAGAGAGAGAGGGAGAGAGAAGAGAGAGAGGGAGAGAGGAAGAGAGAGAGAGAGAGAGAGAGAGAGAGGGAGAGAGAGAGAGAGAGAGAGAGAGAGAGAAGAGAGAGAGAGACAGAGAGAGAGAGAGACAGAGAGAGAGAGAGAGAGAGAGAGAGATTGGGAAATGAAGGTTATATAAAAACAAAAGATTTTATCTCTTTTTTTAACAACCAAGAGGGGAGATTTTAGTTCAGTTTTGGGAAAAATGATCAGAGCTGTCCAGAGATGGAATGGGCTGCCTGAGAAGGTAGTGAGTGCCCAATGGCTCGAAGTATTCAAGCAGAATCTGAATCTCCTATTAGGGTGGCATGGAGGGGATTACCATGCTGGTGAGAAGGTGACTTAAAACCCTCTCCTAAAATTCTTTGACTCTATAAAAGTTTCCTGGAGGAGGTGAGAAAACTCTAGAAAGTCTTAGCCAAGAGATGGGGAATGGGCCCCTAGAAAAGAATTGGATTGACCGAAGTGAACAAGATTGGAGTCAGAATGGAGAGATAGCAGTGATCAGTGTGGGCATCACTAAAGACAGAAGAAGCGACACAGGCCAGCGGCACGTCCCAGAAAGAGATGACAGTGACGGCGATAATAATGCTAACAATAAAGCCATTTATATGATACTCTAACTTATGCAAAGCACTTTGTAAATGCCATCCCACTTGATCCTCTCAGTGACCCTAGGAGGTAGGCGCTATTTTGATCCGCATTTTACAGATAAGGAAACTGAGGCAGATGAAGACAGCTAGTGAGCGTCCAAGGCAGGATTTATCACCATTAAATGTAAAATAACCATCGAATGATGGTCGCTTGCTCCAGGACTGTTTCCATCTAAATTTCATCAAAGACAGGAACACTTTTTCTATGATAAAAATAAATAATAATAATACTTAAGCTGGCTCATATTTCTAAAACTCTATGAAGTTTACAAAGTGATATCCTCACCACAGCCCTGTGGAGTAAGTGGTACAAACATTATCATTCCCATTTTCCAAAGGAGAAGACGGAGGCTTAGAGAGAAGTGACTTGAATAGGGTCACTCGGCTCGTCAATGGCACAAGTCCTCTGATTGCAAAACCAGTCTGTTTTCCTAGTGGAATACTTCCAGCCACAGGGCGCTCACTACCTCCTCGGGCAGCCCATTCCCTCCCTGCACAGCTCTGATCATTTTTCCTAACGCTGAATTAAATCGTAGCTAAAGGAGAGGCTGATAAGGCCTTTTTAATGTGAATGTGAAAACCGTATGTCTCAGCGGTGCGGGGGCCTGGCCTTGATGAAACAGAGCCCTGTGGCATTACAGATGGGCATCTGGCGCCATCATTTCCCAGCCCCACTTCAGGAAGGCTCTTTCTGGGTTTAGGCCTTTCAACTCCAGGAGTTTGACCGCCTCACCATTCTCCGGAACTCCCTCTGGGTCCACTGTAACCAGCTCTCCATGCAGTGCGTCAAAGATGACGAGGTAGGTACAGCTCTCCGCTCCTCGCCCCACCAGCTCTCCCGCTGGCGTTCCCTTGGTAGCCAAGGCACTAGGCAGCACCCCTCTGCCCACTGGTGGTCTGATGCCCGGGGTCCGGGGCTCTGAGGAGAGCTACGCTGGAGCTTTTTCCAGGAAGGTCTCAACGGACTGGTTCTGGATGATTTCCCAACGACCCTCAGATAAGGCCACTTCTCTCTTCACACGGCCCTTTAAGATGTGTAAAGCACTTCCCCGAATTATTATATTATATTTTATTGTGTGATATGATATAGGCACCTGCTTTAAGGACAGGCACACAGGCAGAGAAGCAGCGTCTGGTTTAGCAGCCAGAGAGCCTGCTTGAAGACGCGAAGCCCCGGGTTTGAGTCCCGCCTCTGACACTGGCTGAGCAGACCTGGGCAAGTCAAGCCACTTCTTAATGTTCTAGGCACCTTTCTAACGCTCTAAGTTATAGAGCAGGTGCTAAGCTGCACCGGTGGAGGGAGATTCCTCCTCTGGGAGTTCTCACAATCCAGTCCCTCTCCCTAGTGACCGTACAAGGCAGGCGCTCTCATCATCTCCGTTTACATACGAGGACATGAGGTTTCAGTGACTCGCCCACTATCACACAGCTAGTCCAGACCCGCAGCAAGGCTCGCACTCTGGTCTTCCTGGCTCTAAAGCGCTCTAGGCCTCATAGCACCGAGCTGCCGTAGCCTCCCCAGGGCTTGCTCAACCGAGGTCTCATCGGAACCTCGTCACACTCTTGGGAGAGCTAGGGCGCCGAGAGCTGACTGTGCCTCCTTCTCTTTCCCTTCGCCTCCTCGGCCGACGCGGCCTCCCTTGCAGTTCTACGAAGAGGTCCGGATCAGTCTGGAGGCCTGCAGTGTGGAGGCCGACATAGACGTCTTTATCCAGAGCAGAATGACGGGCACGGAACGGCCGGGTGAGTCCAGGCTGGGTGAGGGGAGGCGGAAAGGGACGGGGCGCATGGGGCTGGAGATGAGCCCGGAGAGAGACGTCTACACCACAGCCGCGGCCCGGGAGAGGCGCACAATGTCGCCCGGAGGTGATTTTAAAGGGAAAAAAGAGGATGCGGCAGCGCTGTATATTAGGAACACATACTCAGGCAGAGAAATCCAAGAACAGCAGTGAAAGGAGGAAATGGGGAAGAATATTTGAGTGAAGATCAAGGAAGGGACGAGGAAGGAAGGAAGCAAAAAGACATTTATGAAACACCTACTATGTGCCAAGCACTTCACCTCCGTTTGCCTTAAGGAGAGGCAGGAAAGGAGGAAACGGCAAACCGCTGCAGTATCTTTGCCAAGAAAACCTCGCGGGCAATCTTGGCGCGCTGTGGTCCAGGGGGTCGGGAAGAGCGGGATGTGACTGAATAGCAGCAACTTCCTAAAAGTAACAATTAATAATAGCTAATATTTAGATAACATCTACTATGCGCTAAGTAAGCACTTTATAGTTATCTCACTCGAGCATCACAACAACCCTGGGAAGTAGGTGCTATTATCATCATCCTCGTTTTACAGACGAGGAAACTGAGGCAAAGAGTGCCTTGTCCGGAGTAAGAATCTGAGGCCTCGTTAGTACAGTGGCTGGCAGATTTAGGACTCCCGAAAGGCTAGAATACTGCACTGTATTGAATAAGATGAAAGTCAGTGGGGCTAATTATAAAGTCACATTTGGATTCGAGGAATTAACTTTGTGAATAGGAGATGGCGAGAGTCCTGATTAGACTCGAGTTTATCTGGCAAAGATCGAAGCATGTTCACGGGCTTTTTAAGCTCCATAAGAATCAAGTTGGTGATACAGGAGCGGAGAAAACGAATGAATGAATGAAAAGAGGCAAAGCCCCAAGAACGTGGGGGTGTTCCCCGGGTCACCCCCAGGAGTGACTGTCTTCTTGTATTCTGCCCTGGCCATACCACATATGGAGTACGGGGTTCAGTTCTAAACATCACATTTTAGGCAAGACGTTGATAAGCTGGTCAGCAGAGCAGAGGGCAGCTGTGATGGTGTCCATGCCTTTAAAGCTAGGGATGTTTGGCCTATGTAAGAGAAGGTCCTGGGGACAAAACTGTCTTCTAGTATTCACAGAGGACAGCCTAAATTTCTTCTGCTTGGCCCCAGGGCGCAGAGCTATGAGCGGAAGGTACAGAGAGGCAGGTTGGGGTCTCAGGCAGAAAAAACTTTCTAATGATTAAAACTAGCTATAAGTGGGATGGGCCGCCTCAGGAGGTTGTGGAGGGGTTTCCCTTTGCTGGACGTCTTCCAGCGGGAGCTGGCGATCACCTGTCAGTGTGTCCATCCTACAGGGAATTCTTTTGTAGGCCTAGTTTGGACTGGATGGCTGCTGAACTCTGAAATTCTGTGACCCTTTCTTTCCATGCCCAATTCCCAGTGGTGCAGAATCAGGGCCATGTCGTCGGAAAATGGGGCCCTCGAGTCCAGAGGCCAGGCTTTGAGTCTCAGCCCTGACATCTGCTTGCTGTGTGACCCTGGGAAAGTCACATATAACCTCTCTGTGCCTCAGTCTCCTTATCTGTAAGGCCCATGTTCCTACTGTAAGAAAAATGCTATAGATAGGAGAATCATTCCCCTTGGTTTCAGAGGACCACAGAACCATAGATTCCAAGTCAGAAGGGAATTTAGAGGCTGTTAAGTCTGACCCTACATTTTATAGATTAGGTTACTGAGGCCCCAGAAGATATGCCCACAGTTACTCTGGTGGGTTCAAAAGATCATAGATTTAGGGCTGGAAAGTATTTTCAGAGGCATTGACTCCAACCCCCTCACATTAAGGATGAGGAAATTCAGACTCAGGGGTAAAGTGATTTGGTCAAGGTCAGGAGCTAGTGTTTGAGGCAGGGTCTAAACGCAGGTCTCCCTGACTCCCAAGTCCAGTGGGAGGATGGCCCTACAACTCCCAGCAGGAAATGGGTTTTGTGCCCGGGGAGGGCCTTCCCAGAGCTGCTTTCCTTGGTGTGGTGAGAACCTGGAGATCCCTGCTCCCCCCCCCCACCTCACTCTAAGTCATGACCTTCCCTCTGGCAGAAGGGCCAGCCTGCCTGGGAAGGGCCCCCTCCCCTTTCCCGGGACAGTGGGAAGGTTGGTTGGCCCAATAGCGGTGGGATGAGGGGTGGCAATGGGAGGTGCCTTCGCTGGCTGTGAAGACCTTTTCTCATTGGTCTCGCTTTCTTCTCTGCCAAATACAGAGGCCATTGTTTATGAGAACTACTATGAGCGAAACCCCAACGGAGGCTCCCACAGTCCCAGCCTTTACCCTGCTTGCGGTATGATTAAGAGGTGAGGACCTGGGGGATCCGGGAGGCTGAGGGGTGGCGTGAGCCCAGCAGGGGGAGCTGGACATCTGACCCTTGGACTTGCCCAAGTCCATCCGGCCCCACGCAGAGCAGAAGCTGTAGTAAAGGAGGCAAGTTTGGGGCAGATTCACCCAAGCTGCCTGTGAACACATCCTTTTAACTTGCCATTAATTTATCTGGGTTCTTCCCCCTTCAAATCACAGGACCTTTCTATAGCTGATATCCCTTAGAAAGAGCCTTCTCTGCAGTGTCCTTATTAGAACTCCTGTCACAAAGATGGGGCAACAGTGTCTTTGTCCCTGGGTGACTGAATTTAGGTGGTCCCCAATTTAGGGCACTCGAGGCCCTTTAGCAGCATAGAAACCACAGAGCTTAGCAGCTAATTACCAAGAATGTTTTTTATTTCACCTGTGATTTCATTGGAGTTAGGCAACTCCCAGTGGAAGAGGATGCCCCCAAATTCTGCCACCTAATAGCCTGAGAGAGTTACCTGGGCACTGAGAGGCTCAGGTCCGACTCGAGCCCCAGTCTGTCTGAGTCCAAAGCCAACTCTCTATCCATTGTGGCATATAGCCCCTCCTTCCCCCATTTGAGAAAGCAGAAAACTGAGGTCAGAAAAGCAAAACGAGCAAGAATAATTAGGTGACCTAGGAAGCGACCAGGTGGCAGGCTGGGGTGAGCTTGGTGACCCATACCTGGGAGCCTCTATCAGTGACCTCACACCAGTGTGCCAGGCCCATCCTCATGGGGCAGCATCCTGCATCATCTCCCCAGAGGAGGTCAGTGTCATGCCCCTTGCCGTAGGCCCAATACGTAGTATCTGCCCCGGGCACAAAATTTAGGCTTCCTTCTAGGTAATGTATTTTAATGACCTAAGGTTTTCCACCCCTGGAAAGGTCCTTCTGATACCTCCAGTAAGCCTGTCTATCCCTTGTTCTGCTGCCGTTTCTGCATGGCCTAGGCCAAGACATGTCCCCACTAAAGCCTTAGGTTCATGGTGGCTGATGTATCTAGCAGAATGCAGTAGAGTGAGTTTTGATTTCTCACCCTCACCCTGTGATCTCGGGAGGGTGAGAGCTATCATTTATTTGACAGAGGAAGAAACAGACCAGAAAGGTGAAAAGCCTTGCTTTTGGCCCCAAAGCTAGTAGCCCCCCCCCAAAAAAACCCAGGCCTTTGACTCTAAGGTTCTTGCCCCTGTATCCCACCAAGACCTTTGAAGAACACCTGGAGCTGAGTCATGGCTACACTATTTCTCCATGAAGCCACACCAGTACCGTGTTTCTCCTTACTGTTGCGTCTCTTAAATGTGTTTTTTATTCCTCTGTCTGTATTCCTAACCTGCTTTCCAACTGCTATGTTTCATGTTATGTACACATCTGCAAACTTGCTCGATACCCTCTTACAGGCCTTGAGGAAAAAAAATGCTCCAACAAACACCTAAGCCTTCATAACCTGGGACCTGCAGCAAGGCATTGATAAGGAGCCCAAGCTACCTTCAGTCGGAGAGTTTTTCATCCAAGGTTTCCTGGCTGCCTGTCCCCCTGAGCCCTGTGCTCAGGTTGTCCTGTTCCTGACACCCCTTTGCTCTTAAAAATATGTTTTATTGTTGCTTTACAAACAAATGTGTCACTCCCTGTTACCCTTTCCCCAGTATTCTCCCTTATACCCAAGAAGTATGATTAGCCAAGTGAAACTGACACATTGACCATGTCCACATAGTGTATGCCTCATAACGGAGGCGTGTTTTCTTCTCAGTCCTCTGGAGACAGGATGGATCATTGTGTTAATTTGTGTTCTAATGTCTTCTAGTGTTTTTTCCTCTACTTTTACTTTCATCTTTTCATTGCCTCTCTTGTCAGGACAGATATGAGTTATTTCCTACTGCCCATATACAGAAGCACAGGCCCCAGAATCAAAATCAAATAACAATTCCCACTACTTTAGCGCTTTCAGATTTACAAAATGTTTTCCTCCCAGCCATCTCAGGACACATGTGGATCAAACATTATCATGCCCATTTTACAGAGAAGGTAACTGAGGTCCAGGGACTTGTGCAAAGTCACGCGGCTTGTTAGCAGCTGCTTGCTCAGTGACCCGAATTCAGGCCCTTTCCTCATCTTCTTCCCACCCATGACCTTCCTGCTGCCCCCAGCCTTGCACTCTCATAAGCATAATCCCATTTCTACAGTCCCTTAAGGAAGGTTTATAAAACACTTTATAGGGACCACCCAGTGAGGAAATTCCCTCTCCATGTAGATGGGCACCTTCTCTGCAATTTAAAGCCCTAGAGAGTTTCCTGGGGCCAGAGGTTCACAGGGCCACAATGTGTCAGAGGCCAAACTCAATTCCGACCTACCTTCCGTAAATGTATTTCCTTTGATCTGTGAGGTGGCTGACCTGAGACCAGAGAGCCTTGATTCTGAGCTCAGCTCCCTATCTGCCACACGGGCACTGCCTGCCTCTCAGGGCAGATACCATCACCCCATTTTATAGATGAGCAAGCAGACTGAGCAGCTAGACTTGTGAGTTCACTGATGTGGGGAACTCTCATTGTGGAAACTCTCTCCTCTGATCCAGAATAGCACCTCGCCTTACCTCAGGCACTGAGGCCACGCATGTGTCCTTGGTCAGGGAGTTATTGTGTGTGAGGTGGGTCAGCCCTCCACCCACCCCACACACACCTTTAAGAGTGACCGTTGTCCTTTCCACTTTATGAAGCAGACACTCGGGCTGCTGAAGTCCTGTCGTGCTGGGTGGGGAGATGAATTCTAGCCTCAACAGAAAGGTCAATTTGCTTGACAGCCCAGAAGCCTAGTATCCTAGGATTCAGAAGGGCTTTTGAGATCAGCTAAGCCTCTGACCTGCTCGTTTTACAGACAGGGAAACTGAGGCCCAGAGAAGGGAGGTGGCAGAGCTGGGGCTCAAAGCCAGGGCTTCTAACTTCTAGCGATCCCGGCGTCCAAGATTAAAGCTGGTAAACAGATCAATTCACATCGAGTTATGAGGAGTTCAATATGGTCCCATCCCTGGGGAGAAGCATTTTGTAAGACCCTAGAGAAGGAAATGCTGACTCCTAAAGGAATGAAGCTCTAATAGACAATTTCTGGCATATGATGCTCCAGGTGGGAGGGGATGAGGCTTCCTAGGTCTCCTCACCTCCTCCACCAAGATCCTGCTACTCTGCCCTCTCGGGGGTCGACCTGCTCCCTCCATAGCTACCAGGTAGGGCTCCCCACCCCCAGAAGCGGGGGAGCTCAGCCAGCCAGCCCATCCTTTCATTAGGGCTTCTCACAGGGGGTGGCTGCCTCTGCCTCTGGGAGCCCCCCAGCTCAGCCCCACTGCCCTACTGCAGGGGAGGAGCTGAAGGCTTCCACATCCCTTCATTCCTTTAGGGATCAGAGACAGTGCCAACTCGTTCATTTATTATTCATTCAACAAACATGCAGCAAATGCCTGTCATGTGCAGGACTTGGGGCTGTCGGGGAGACCTAGATGAGGAGAAGGCTTCAGGCCATGGTGGAGGGTGCCTGCAATCAGAGTCAGAGGGGCTTCCCCCCTTGGTCACCTTCTCTGTAACACAATGGGGTTGGGTGGGAAGATCATGCATCTCTGTTCTGGCTCAAAATCCCATGATCTGAGCACTAGACACGTTCCTGTCCTCAAGGACCTCAAAAAGCAGGGCCACAAATGTCTAGAGAGGGTCCCTTGGGAGGCAAAATCCAAGTGCCCTGGGATCTTCAGACCTGGCTACGGGATGGGGGCGGGGGAGGGAGGCCAGGAAGGCTTCCTAGAGGAGGCGGTACCCAAAAGGAGCCTTGGAGTATGGGGGGGCAGATTTCTGAAAGTAGAGATTATAGGAAAGGACTGTGTTTGGAGGAAGAGCAAGGAGAGTTCCATGAGAGGCAGTGTGGTTTAGTGGGTAGCGGGCTGGCCTCAAAGCCAAGACCTGGGTTCATTTTCTACTTTTGACACATTCTGCCTGTGTGACCCTGAGCCAGTCAAATCCAAATAGACATGGATCCTGTGCCTCTGCCTATTGACTTAGAAAACCACAAAGCATCATTATCTCTGTAGTGTTGTATTTTTATTTATTTTGTTCCATTTTCCAATGACACGCCTGTGAGTCTGACAGCTCTGCCTAGAGAATTCTCTAAGACCAAAGACCTCGCTGGAGGTGCCAATCTGCACCGGGAGAGGGACTTTCCTCACTTGGGAATTCCCTATACAGGAGAAATCACAGGTCCCCATAGAGTAACACGCTGGGGGATCATGGGACAAAAAGCAAGTTGGTTGCAGAGAGCCTTGAGTGCCAGAGTGAGAATTTGTCATCTCCCCTCCCATCACCAACCCACCCACCAAACTGTGGAGTGAAGATTCTAAATATCTGTACACACATACACACACACACACACACACACACACACACACACACACACACACAGAGTTATGAGCACACAGTTTCTTCCAATCTGTGGCTCAGGGCTCAGGTTTCCCCCACTAAAATCCCTAGAAAAAGCTTCATTGATCCTGGGTGAAAAGCTGAAAGGAAGGAGGAAAGTAATATAGACTCTGGTGACCAGAAGAAAGATTAGGAAGGAAAACCAGCAGCCCACCCCCATACCCCCACTGGAGCAAAGTGGGTTTTCTGAGGGATTCCCAGCACAACTTCTGCGTCACTGTGATAGGAAAACAGGAGTTTCCCTACCTGCCTGGTGGGGACGTGTGTGAGTGTGTGTGTGCGTGTGTGTGTGTGGGGGGGGGGGGGTGTGTGTGTAGTGTGACTCTGGACAAGTCACTTCACCCTGTTTGCCTCACTTTCCTCCTCTGTAAAATGAGCTGGAGAAGGAAATGGCAAACCCCTCCAGTGTCCGGGCCAAGAAAACCCCCAGTGGGGTCACAGAGAGTTGACACGACTGAAATGACTCAGCGTCCCTGGGCTGATGTCAGGAGGGCCTTCAAGGCCCCTTGCCTAGTTCCTAGGGGTTTCCCACAGGGTTTTCTGGTGGAAAGAGCCTCGATTCTAGTCCAAAGGCCTGGGGTCCCCGTGGCAGCACGGCCGAGCTGGGCAGCCTCAGACAGATTCCTCCCCCTCTCTGAGCCTCCTCCTCTCAGGGGAGATTGTTAACAGCATTGGCACTGACCCAGCGGGGGATGGAAAGGACGGCCAGTAAAGCCAATGCTGGACAAGCTGAGGCTTCTCTACAAACTAGACCACAGTCTTGGGCCAGGCCAGGCTCTGGGAGAGGGATGACGTCACTCCTTCCCCACTCATAGCAGAGGCAGCCGGCTGGAACCAGCATTGGTTAAGTGCCTGCTATGATGGGCCAGACCCTGAGCATTCAGAAATGAACCTGTCCCTGCCCTCCAGGAGCTTGTACTCTCATGGTTAAACGTGTCCAGATCCAAAGTTACAGGGACCTCTGGGCCTTAGGTGTGGAACATCTCCCCGTCCGGGCGGGGCCAGTCTGAGCTGTGTCTGAGGACTGGCCTGGGAGTGTGTGGGGGGGTACCCAGCTGGCCAAAGCTCCCCACTAGAGGGTGGGCCTCTAGGTGAGGGGCTTGGGGTCCCCCAACTCACTAAAAGGCCAACTGAGGCACGAAGGGGCTGGAAGCTGAGTCACTACAAGCAATGACCCCCCTGAGGAAATCACAGCCCAAGGGTCCCAGCATGCCCCATGGGACGACTGAGGGTGGAGCAGTAAAAGCGGTTTGTCTAATATCACAGGAGGGGACAAAGCTGAGACTTGAACCCAGGGCCTCTGACACATTTTCCATTTCTCCACACTGACCTACTGACCTTTTGAGGCTAAGTTGGGGGAGATTTCAGGTAGACAAAAGCAGCCCAAGCGAAAGGAAGGGGCCTTTCCGTGTGGTGGGTCTGGGTCACCTGAACCCAGGGCTCTTGGGTCAGGGAGGGGCTCTGCTTCCCCACCTTCCCCATGGGCCCCCCTCTCTGGAGTCAGCTCAAGATAAGGATGTGTCCCAGGACCCTCCCAGAAGAGACAAACCTTTCTTGCTAGTCTGTCTTGCCCACAACCCAAGCAAAGAGGCATTGAAGGCCAAGAAGAAGGCCACAATGGATTTGGAGTTGGAAACCCTGGCCAGGCAAGGCTGTGGCTTTGGGCCTCCAGCTCCTCATCTGTGAAATGGGATCACAGGCCTAGAGCTAGAAAGGGAAGGGAGCTTCAAGGTCATCTAGTCTAGGCGGGGGTGAGGAGTGATTTGCCCAAGGTCCCTCAGCCAGCCATCCAGCAGAGTCTGGATTTGAACTCAGCTCCTGAGACTCTAGGAGCAGTACCCTTCCACAGCACCACCTCTGCCGTGATATTCCTATTTACAAATCCCTCCCCCCACTTCCCCTAGGACTGTGCTGTTAAACCAGTGGAAGCTGCTCTGACTGCTTCCTAGGGGATGGGGCTGTTCATGCCCCAGGAAAAGTGCTGCTGGTCTGGGGGATTGGGTAGTACATCACCTCTCTTTATCCTGCCCTGCCCCCTCTGCCCATCCCCCCAAGGGTTAGTGGGGGCTCAGCCTGGGCCACCTGTCTCCTCTCACGCCCCCCTCAGCCCCACACATGCTCAGGCCTCCCTAGAGGCTCCCCGTGTACCTGCATGGCTTCCCACTGTCGGGCCCCTCCTGGATTCATAGGCTTCTACAGGAGGAATGAGGCTTAGAAACCATCGCTCCAATCTTTCCCAGCCACGAGCCTACAAACGGACATCCAGCCTTTGCTTGAAGACTCCCTGTGATGGGAAGCTCAGTACCTCCTAATAATAATGGTGATGGCTAGCGCCTACTATGTGCCAGGCACTGTACGAAGCACTCCACAAAAATCATCTCATTTGAGCCTCCCAACCACCCTGTGAGGTAGGCGCTGTTGCTATCCCCATTTTACAGGTCAGGAAACTGAGGCAGACAGAGGTGAAGCGACTTACTCAGGATCACACAGCTCCTAAGCATCTGAGGCTGGATTTGAACTTGGGTCTTTCCCACTCCAGGTTCCGTGCTTTGTCCAATGCTCTCTCTGGCAATCGATTCCACTTTTTAACATGAATGTAGACGTCCTGGCAGAGGGAACTCAGAGCCTGAGTCACCTGAAGGAAACTGCCAGAATCTAGTGTCCCCTCCTGAGGACAGGCGTGATGAGGGATGGGGAAGGGGAGAGCATGAGGACCCAACCTAGTGATGAAGGATGGCTGCCTTAGGATGGGACAGAAGACTTACCAGGCCAGCCTCTCATGGGGCCAGAAATCTCACTACTACAATTTCAGTCTTTTCCTCCAAATGAAATACAAATACCCCCTGGGTGATGGGGTTCACCTCCAATTCATCAGTTAAGATTGTGGCAGGAGTCAAAAACAACTGTATCGAGGAGAGGAGGAGGGTGGCCAGGTGACATTTTGCATGGTAAAGATCCAGGGGTCGTAGTGGACTACAAGCTCAATGAGAATAGACAAAAGAAGGCAGCCCAAAGCTCCTAATCTGACCCCAGGACTCTGCCTTAAGAGAGCTGGTAGAGGCGATGGTCCCCCTGGTCAGGCCACACCTGGAGTGCTGCCTTCAGCTCTGGGCATGATGTTTCAGGAAGGGCATCGAGATGCTCAAACACATCCAGAGAAGAAAAACCACGTGGGGAGAGAGCGAGAGTCCAGACCCTCCAATTGTCTATTTGAAAGAGCTGGGGATATTCACTATGGTGATGACCGCCTTCAAGAGCTTGAAGGGCCAGCCTGGAAAAGAAATGAAGCCTCTTCTTCTTGACACCAGAGGAAAGACCCAGGGACAAGGACAGGGAGTTAGAGGGGAGCGAGTTTTCCTTTGGAAAAGGAAATGCTTTCTGAGCATCGGTTGTCTACGACGCATGGACTGCCCTGGTAGATAGTGAGCTCCTCATCAACGGAAGTATTCAAATGTAGGCCGGACGAGCTCCTGTCTGGGATGTAGTAGAAAGGACCCATTGCTCAGGCTGGACCAGATGACCTATGTGGTCACTCCCAGGTCGAGGAGCCCATGATACAGTGAGGGCTTGCTGACGTTCTGAACTTGGGAAATGGAACAATGGGTGGATGCTCAAGGGAAGACCAAGGCTCCAGGAGGCCGAGGGAAAGCACTGAGGGGGACGTAGAGGGTCCAGGGACAGACTGTAGGGACTCCTGGCTCTGCCATCTGGCCGAATTGTCACAGGTCACATCTGGATGCGTGGTGGGAGGAGGGGCGCAGGAGTGATCTGCCTACAGGGGCTGGGGAGGGTGGGGAGGCAAGAGATGAGAAGCTGAAAATGTGCCCCCATCCTTCAGACTGAAGGCTCTCGTAGAAGTAGCGGTCCAAGCTCAAAGAACCATCAAGATCATTCTAGTCTAGGGGTCAGCAAATGATAGCCCTCGGGCCAAACCTGGCTAACAAGGTTTTTCCATGTTCAGTAAAGCTTTATTGTAACTAAACAAAGCTTTATTTTTAAATTAAAAAAAAATGCACAACCTGTTCCTAGCTCTCTAGCCAGACAAAACCAGGTGGGGCCTGCTGGTATCTGCCTAATGACCTCCCTGGCTTCCTGTAAATCCCACCGTCTCCAGGAAGCCTTCCCCAACCCCTCATAATTGGACTGCTTCCGGCTGTTAATTATCTCCTATTTATCCTGTATATATCTTGCTTTGTATATATTTGTTTGCATGTTGTCTCTTCCATCAGATTGTAAGATCCTGGAGGGCAGAGACTGTCTTTTCCTCTTTGTATTGCTTGGCACATAGTAGGTGCTTAATAAATGCTTATCAATTGATGGACTGACAGTGCCCACTGCCAATGCCCTGGTCCAATCCTTACATTTTACTGAGAAGGAAAACTGAAGCCCAAACAGACATAGTCATTTGTCCAATATCACAGAGTGGTAGAGCTGAGACTCGAACCCAGCTCTTCTGGCCACACAACACCCCAGTTACCATCTGTAGCCCCATTTTTTACCCTTGCCCAGCCATGGCATATTCAAAGACTCAGAGACAGAAGATTATGATTGGAATCCCAGCTCTGACGCTTATTAGCTGTGCTCTCCTCTCTGATCCTCAGCGTTCTCCATCTGTAAAAGGGGCATGTTGTTGGAAAGAAAGCCAGCGTTAAGCTCTAAGCCCTACATGAATGTGGGCTGCTTGTCCCTGGGGTCTTGAGAGAGAATTTTCCTAGCTTTCTTTCCCTCTGACTTCACAGGTTCTCAGGGTTGTTACAGGGGAGTCCCAAAAACACCACCGAGAACGTCGTTCCCTCCGCACCTCCTGCAGGTAACTTTACCTTCCTTTTTGGATAAAAGCTCAGAGCTTGAGGGGGGGGGCAGGAAGGGAATGTGTGGGCCCTTGCTCCTTGTGGTGGAGTTCCTAAGGGGGCTTTGGTACAAGTAGCCACAGAGTGAAGCTATGGAAGGAGGGACAAGGAGCTAACACCGAGCCAGTCACAGAACGGTGGAGCTGGAGGGAACCGAGATGTCACCCAGAGCACCACCCTTCCTTTACAATGAAGACAACTGAGCACAGAGAGAAGGGAAATGACCCTCCCAAGGTCACACAGCCTCTTACTTGTAGGGCCAGGCCTGGAGCCAGGTTCTTCTCACTCTGGGCCTTTCCCAAATGCTATTTGAGGCTGGCTGACCGGCCCCATTGGCATCTGAAGACCCTGAGATTCTGGGCTAGAGTGGTGCCCCAGAGAACAGCTGGGGATATTTTTCTGTGTTTAATTTAGGAAAGTGAGTGGGAGGAAACCAGAGCAGGCACCCAGAGCAGCTGAGGCTCTTCACCTAAGAGTCTGACGGCCCAGACCAGGCAGTCATTGTTGACCTGAGGTGTGGCCCTAGTGAGAAGGGCATGAGCATCATCAGGAGCAGGCCAAGAGACAGGCAGGGCCAAGGGATACCAAGGGGGCTCGATGGTCAGTACAGAATGATGGCATGAGGTGTGAAGGGAAGTGAAGGAGAGGAAGAGTGGGGCTAGAGGAAGAGGGAAAGGAAAGAGAGAGAGACAGAGAGACAGAGAGAGACAGAGAGACAGAGAGAGACAGAGAGGAGAGAGATGGAGAGAGAGGACAGAAGGAATAGCCAAATGGCTGGGGGCTGGGGGCGGGGTGGTGGGGGCCTAATCCATTATGTCTGACCACACTAGGCAAGCATAGGGCTAGAGAGCAGCCTCAGGCAAAGAAGTTGGGCTTCTAACACTTGGGGCTGTGTGATCCTGGACAAGATACTTAACTAGTCTGGGCACCCAGCAACTCAAAAAAAGGAATAAATTGCAATAAAGGACATTTCCTCCCTGGGATGAGCGACCTGCATTGGTGGCATCCCAGGGTGGATGTGATTTCCAAAGTGCCAGAGAAAAGGGAGGGCCTGATGCTTCTGGGAGGGTGGGGTATAAACAAGGCCTGAGGTCCCTACTGGTTCTCATTTTAACAAATCCCTGCCCTCAAAGAGTTTACAATCCAGATTTGGGGGAGGAGGATTTCTGGGGCCCTCAGGAGGCTCCTGGGGTCCACTGGCTGTGCACTCTCAGGGTCAGCCAGGAGTGCCAGGGAAATTCACCCCACTTTTCTTGGGCAGGCCTCATCTCTGCCCCTCTGCAGAAGAATGACATTGTCTACGCGGACATTGTGCAAACTAGATTAGCCCCAGAAACCTTGGCCCAGGACTACAGGGTGCTCTATGACTATACAGCTCAGGTGAGTACGAGGTGAGGGCCTCAGTTTCCTCATCTGTAAAATGAACCTCCCGGGTTTGTGGTGAGGGTCAAATGAGACAATACTTGAAAAGCACTTAGTACACTGTAGGTGCTTAATAAATGCTCCTTTCCTTCCTTCCCTCTTAATGCCCTAATATGAATTTGATCCCCAGAGCTTCTTGAGGAGGAGGCTGTGTAGGATGGAGAGGAGAAGACTGGGGGAGCGGAAAGGGTGTGAGATTGTCTTCAAGTCCTTGGACACTCCTCCCCTGGGGCAGAACTGGACGTAGCATATGGAGGGTGGAAGAGGCCGGGGAGGGAGCAGGAGTCACAGGGGATCTAATTTCAGCTCCATGTAAGCGCTAACACCCGGAGCTGTCCACAAGTGGAATGAGTTGGGTAGTGAGCTCCTCGTCGCATGAAATACTTAAGAAGAGGCTATGTGTTCCTCCGTGGACCAGGAGATCTCTACTGACTTAAGACTCCCCTGATTCTATTTCAGAATGCTGATGAGCTGGACATCACTGCTGG
This sequence comes from Trichosurus vulpecula, assembly GCF_011100635.1. Taxonomy (NCBI): domain Eukaryota; kingdom Metazoa; phylum Chordata; class Mammalia; order Diprotodontia; family Phalangeridae; genus Trichosurus; species Trichosurus vulpecula. The sequence goes on along the minus strand of NC_050580.1, from coordinate 35,261,758 downwards.
AGACATCCTGGCGGTCATCCTGGAGGGAGAGGATGGCTGGTGGACGGTGGAGAGGAATGGGCAGAGGGGCTTTGTGCCAGGCTCCTACCTGGAGAAGCTCTGAAGGAGCAGCCTGCCTTGGCCCCCCTCCCCACTGCCCTGGGAGATATGTCCCCCTACCCTGCCTGACTCCGCTTCTGGGGCAGTTCATGTGGCCTTGGCTGCTTGCAAGAGGCCCTGCCTGGGGAGGTGGGAAGTCAGCCCTGTGTGATGGGGAGAGCAGCGATCCAGAATCAGGAGACACTTGGGTGCTAGTCCCAATTCTGCCTTAATTCAATGTGTGCAAGCTTCTCAGACTCAGTTTCCCCATCATGAAATTAAAGAGTTAGATTAGATGATTTCTGAGTTCCCTCCCAGCTCTGACATTCTGTGTTTCAAAGTCCTTTCCAACTCTGCCATTCTCTGTACCAAGGTCTCTCCCAGATCTAACATTCTCTGTTCTAAGGTCTCTCTGAACTCTGACATTTACTACACACACACACACACACACACACAATGTGGTCCTTACTGCAGGAGCTCAGAGGGGACAGAGACCTCCTGAAGGAGGTGGGATATTGGCTGGTCCTGCAAGAATGGGAAGGATCTGATGGGCTAGCAGGACAGAGAGAGCAAAAGCATAAAGGAAGGAAATGAACCAGGAATGATATAAACCAGGGCTGTCCAGCCTTAGGTTTTTATTGAAACAATAGACAATATATTCGGATTTGCCATTTTAGTGAGAGCTCTGTGGGAGCTCAGCTTCCTTCACTAAAGCATTGATGTAAATTTCTATGCTTGCAGGTGAGGTATACATTGTGTTGTGGGCCGCATTTTGGACAGCCCTGGTACGAAAGGTGGGAATAGGGGGTCTGGGGTGGGAGCAGGCGACAGGCAGAGAAGCAGCCCGACCTAACTGTAGACTATGGGGAGCAGGTAGATGTATGAGGAGGCTGGGTTGGAAAGACAGAGGGAGGGAGGGAGGGAGAAACAGAAAGAGAGAGACAGAGACACAGAGACACAGAGACAGAGACAGAAAGAGAGAGAAAGGCAGACAGACATGGTCAGTCCTACAGCATGGCCCTGGCTGGGCAACCCCCTCCCCTGGCCCTTTGAAGAGGCTCATTAGTCTCAAAAGTGTTAGCGTCTCAGCAGGGCTAAGTCCCACCTGTGTCACTTCTGTCATATCTCCTCTAAGGGGCTCAGTTTCTCCTCCTGTACTAATGCCTGTTACCTACCTCATAGGACGGCACCTGCTAACACCCTCTGCACTCTTTACAACACTCTCAAAATTGCTATCATGGATGTTACTAATAATTATCACCCTCATGGGAGCCTCCTCACTTCACAGACCCAGCTCGGGTCAGAGATGTGGCTTAAACCCAGGCCTTCCTCTCCCCTACCCCCAACCTAGGGTCTCAGAGCCTCACCATCTGCAAATGTCCTCCCAATCTGACCTTCCTGTCTCCTGTTACAAGAATATAAATACAAACAAACAAAGACAGTCCCTGCTTTCCAGGAGCTTGATGTTTGTAAAAAGTAGATGAAAAGGGGTGGGGATGGGGGGCAGGGAGAATGAAGCCCTCTGGGTGGGGGCAAAGTGGAGAAAGTCCAGAGGCGCCTAGAGTGTAAAGACAGATTTTAGCTCAACACCAGAGAAAAACTTTCCAACAATTGGAGTCAAGTCAACAAGCATTTATTGAAGTACCTACTATGCGAAGCACAGAGGACACAGAGGCAGGCAAAAAAAAAAATATAGTTCCTGCCCTCAAGGAGCTCACATTCTAATGGAAGGGGGTGGGACACAGAGAACATGTAAATATCTAGGGACATCCAAGATATAGATAAATGGATAGATAGATAGATAGACAGACAGACAGATAGATGATGGACAGATGGATGGATGGATGGATGTGTGGATGGATGGATAGATAGACAGATGATGGATGGATGGATGGATGGATGGATGGACAGACATGATGGATGGATGGATGGATGCACAGATAGACAGACAGATAGATGATGGATGGATGGATGGATGGATGGGTGGATAGATAGATGGATGATGGGCAGACAGATAGACATACATACACACACATATACACACACACAGGGTAAATGGAAAGTAATCTCAGGGGGCATTCGGGAGTGGGGGTGGGAAAGGAGTGCAACAGACTGCTCCAGAGGTCGAGCAGAGACTGGACAACTGCTTGTCCATGATGCTATAGAAGGGACTCCTGCTTGGGTGCTTCTTGGAGTAGATGCCTTTTGGAGTAGGGCTGTGCCATCATCAGCCCCAGCCCCAGCCTGCCAGGGTGGTTAGAACACAGGATATGGACTCAGGAAGGCCTGGCTTACAATTCCTCCTCTGACACTTACTAGTTGTGTGACCCCAAACAAGTCACTTGACTTGTCTGTCTTCAGTTCCTTCATCTGTAAAACGGGGAGCTTTACAGGACCTACATCTGGGGTTTGTTGTGAGGCTCAGGACGAGTTAATCTTTGTAACGTGCTTTGCATACTTTAAAGGCTCACACAGATGTCAGCTGTTCTTGCTAGTCTCCCAGGGGACAAAGGGACAGCCCCAGGCTGGCTGGTGAGGGGCTCAGCATTCAATCCGTCATCGCCCCACTCCAGCCGCACCCAGGAGCCGGTGCAGAAGCCTCTGAGATGCCCCCGGTCCCGCTCATTCTGTACAAGCCCTACACAGGTCCACATTTCTTAACAACCCCGCCAGTGGAAAGGTGAACCATGGCCCAGTTCCCATCTCACTGCTTGCAGTCTTAATAAAGAGTATGGTCCTCAGTGGGTTCTCTGCATAACTGGAGAAATCACACAACACCCAGGGTCCACTAGTGTAGAAAATTGACTTGACTGACTCAGCTGCTATGAGAGACATTGGGTTTCCTCTTTCCTCTAACTTTTCCCCAAAATTAAACACCTTAAGATGACGTGAATTCATCAGCGTGGGCTTCCCACTGGACTTGGAGTCCGAGCAACTGGGTTCAAATCCTGGCTCTGCTCCTACTTCTGTAATCCTGGGTGAGCCACTTCCCCCCTCCATGCTCTTATCTCCAAAATGAGGGGTCAGGCTAGATGATCTCTAAGGTCTCTTCCAGCTTGAAATCCATGATTCTGTAAACGAGTCCTATGGTCCTCTGCCCTGGTCAGACTTCATTGGCTAGAGTGTGCTCCCTTCTGGACATCAGTATCTGAATGATACCAAAAAGCACATCCAAACGAGGGGGACGAGGCTGAAAAGTTGTCGAACTAGTTCGGCCTCCTCTGAGCAGCCCAGGCTGGCTCCTGCCCCTCTCCTCGGGAGCAGCTGCGCAGAGAGATTTGGGAGAGGGTTTTTGAGGACCCCCATCCTACCCCCCAGACCCAGCTGAAGTTAGAAACGGAGCACCGGCCAGACAGTAATGCAAAGGTTTGTGGGGAGAGTGAGTGTGTGTGTGTGTGTGTGTGTGTGTGTGTGTGTGTGTGTTGGGGGGGGGGTCCCTACAGACCCATCTCTGAGCACCGCCCCCAGCTCCCTTCTCCTCCCTATGGACTCATGGTCTTTGCCCAGGAGACCCCAGCACAGCAGAAAGCCCCAGAGTTCTGAGGATGGGCCACACTTACTGATAAGTCTTTATCTCTCTCTATTAACTCAGTCCAATTCCTGTTCATCTTGCCAGTGTGTCTGCATATGTCATATGCTGAATGTAGGCGTATAAACATGTGACTTGCATTTCTCAACATCCGCTCCCTTCTTCCCTCTCCTTATTCCACCATCACCCCCTACAACAACGGACAGACAAACCACAACCCAGGGCTGGATAATTTAATCCTTTACATAATTTCTTTCATTTAGTGGAGTTAAAAGACAAAGTGGTTCACGGATTCATAGTCTGGGTTCGCATCCTGGCTTTGCTGCTATGCCTGCTGTACGACCCCGGGCACAGTCGCTTCGTGGCGACAGGCCTCGGTTTCTTCCTTCTGGCAGCAGAGACAGAGGAAGGAACTGGTGTCTGAGAAGACGACTTCAGCTCCCCCATCCTCATCCCGGGCTCCCTCCACTAGCATGCACAGCTGGCATTCTAAGCCTCTGCTCATGGCACGCATTCCTATGGCTTTTTCCACCGTCTGTGAAGTAGGCAGGGCTGGGATGATCATGTCCATTTCACAGAGAAGAAAACCGAGGCCCAAAGGGTGAGCCCGGATCGGGTCCAGGAGCAGCCGCGCTTCCCCACCCTTCTCCCTGCCAGCGCCGACTCTTCCCCGGCCTTTGGACCCTTCTCAAACGTGGGGCTGGGGCCCGGAGTGGGGGGCGGGGGGCGGGGGCTGCCTTCAGTCCCTCCGGGGAAGCCGCACGCGGACAATGGGCTGCTAAAGAATCCAAACTGGAGACCACCCGAAGAAAGGGGAGACTTGTGGGGCCTGACAGTGGCCCCCGCAGTGGCTGGTCGGGAGCGACGGGAACAAAGGGGTGGGCGGATGACGTAGGGGGGGGGGAACAGGGGATCCCCGAGGGGCGCGAGCGCCACCCTGGCCCCTGCAGGTATGGACCGAGGCCTGGAGGAAATGGATGAGAGCTGCGAGAAGCAGGGGTGGGGGTGCGGGGGCTGCTATCTGGTGTGTTAAGGGCCCCGAGTCGGGGAGGCTGGAGAGCCACAGAAATGTCAGGGCACAAAGGTGACGTCTGAAAGGGTGTGCCCCGCTTCAGGTACACAGAGTGAGAGATAACCGGGCACCGGCATTTACAGAACGTGGCAAGGTTTCTGAAGCACTTTACAGATATCTCATTTGCCCCCTATGACATCTCTGGGGGGGGTGGGGTGGGTGCTGTTATCATCTCCATTTTACAGATGAGGAAACCGAGGCACGGCAGCTTAAGTGACTCGCCTTGGGCCACATTTTGAGGCTATATTCGAACTCAGGACTTTCCGACTTCAAGTCCAATTGTTCTATTCACTGAACCGCCTGGCTGCCTGTCCAGTTTTCTCCTCTGTAAAAGCAGGGGATCAGCCTTGGGGGTCTATGTCCAAGGCTCTTAGTAGCTCTGGTCTTGGTCTGCTTTGCTGTTGTCACACAGGGGCCCCTCTTTTGGAGCCTCTTCCGAGTCCTAAGACGACTTCTCCCTCAAATTCGAACTCAGGCCTTCCCTGACTCCAAATCTGGCACCCTGTCCACTATACCATGTGGTGTCTTCCTTCAAGGCTCAGCTCAGGCACCACTTTCCCCAGTGAAGCCCCCTCTAAGCCCTGCCCGGACCCCCCTGCCCCCAGCTCCAAGTGGGAGCTCCCCTTCCTCGAATTTTCCTAAAGCACTTGGTCTGCCTCTTCCTCCCCGCCTCCCCTCGTCCCCTCCTACTCACCTTTATTCCACGTACCCACACCTATGCTGTGCCCTCCCTCCAGACTAAGGGGCACACCTAGACTGAACTCATCCAGAGGAGGACTTGGGTGGTTTTTCCTCTTTGGGGAGCCGCCTTCTTCTGCCCAAGCCTGGAGCTATTGTGTATTGTGTGCTACACGTATGGAGGGAGAGACGACTTGTGACTGGCTGGGAGAATGCTGAACACAGCAACATCCTGCTTTAGCTTTTTGTAAAAAACTCCTGGGATACAGAGAGGAGGGAGCCCCAGGGAGATGGCTGAGACAGAAAGGCTTGCGAATGGTGCACCGGATCCTTCAGAGCTCACCTGATCACGTTCCTTGGCCTCTCTGGGCGAGATCTTTGTCTCTCCAGCTCCCACTTGGAGCTGAGATCTTATCTTAAGGCTCATTTCCTCTTATGTATTATCTGGTGTACTCGAATCTGTAGAATTGTGATTTCTGTTGGTTGTTTTGTTGGGATAAATGGACTTACTTCCTATTCACCATTTATGATGGTATTCTGTGTAAATGTACTGACGGGCTACAAAGCCTCCTGGGATTTGTAGTTCTTCCTAGTTTGGGAAGAAGAAAAAAAACTAAGGCGAGCTCAACTCTTGAACAACTGTGGGGGAGGAGGGGGGAGCACCAGAGGATTTTGGTGTTTATTTTATTTGCATGCGGGGTGACGGTGGGAATTTGGGTGACTCTCTGCAGAGAACCAGAGGAGAAGATAGATGAGGTCATCCCATGGCAGCCGCAGGAGAGCGGAGCAGCAGCTGGTGCCCTGCTCCTTCTGGGGCTCCCATGTGTGCGACCCAGAAAGGTGACCTCCACCTGGACAGTCTGGGAGGTCAGTGTGACTGGGCGGGCTTTACGCGGGTCTTGGAAAGAAACAAGCCTGCTGAGAGGAACAGTGGACAAGCCCGACCCTGCCACAGCTTTATTTCTATTTTTGCTTTCTTAAATTTATTCTGTTAAAGACTATCTTTGCCAGATTAAATATGATTTCTCATCAACACCTGGCATCCACGCTGACCTCATGCCGCCGGGTGTTCTTTGTTTGTGACATGAGGGCCCAGTGAGAGCCTCACAGGTGAGGGAGACCTTTCCTAGCCCAGGGCAAGGAGGACGCAGAAGCCTGAGTCATATCCTAACGAACTTTCTAGGAGCAGAAACACAAGGAATGAAGGCCTGCGAGTAAAAATAGACCTCACAGGCCCAAGTCAGCGTTACCCCAGGTCAGGGGTACAAGCATGTGATGGGAAGGAGCCAAAGTGCTGAGTGTGAGCTTCCCCGTAAGAGGGAGGAGGGAAGCATCTCCCTTCCGAACCCCTCAACATCAGACCCTAGAGCAAAGATAGCCAGTGAACAGCAAACAGGCACAATTAGAGCCAGATGGTCTTCTTGGAGATGGAAAAAGCTGCCCAGCCTCTGGGTGTCCTGCCCCTCTGCCTGCCTGGCACAACAGCGAGTGTAGTTCCTACTTCTTGCCCCTTTCTGCAAATGTGGGCCAGACCTCATCTATCTGTGCCAACCACAAGCTCTGTGTGTGTGTGTATACACACATACAGATACATATAACAATATGTCTATATAGACACATAAACAATATATATAATGTATACACACATGTATATGCACAATACATGTATACGCACATACGTGTGTACATAGAACACACATATACAAGCACTCATATTGGGAACATATGTGAACCACATCCTTGCATGGGCAGGAGGGCTTATGCACAGAAGGTATTCAGTTTGTATCTGTCTGATGGCATCACACGCAACGCCGTTTCTAGGAGACCAAGGTGGACCGCATCAGAGTCCACCCCAAATGCCATCTTCTTGAAGGGACAGGGAGATGGGATGGTCTGTGGGTCAGCATAAGGACACTCCCATCCCTTCTCTGCCAGGGGGATTGTGAGGAGGAGCTTGGAGACCATCCAAGTCAGTGGGTCAGTCCGTCACCAGGTGCTCACAGACACAGAATCGTTCTGATTCCCTGCCCATTCTGGAGAATATTCAAGAAGTCAGAGGTCACCAGGTGGTCCCTGAGGTGGCTGCTGGTGGTCTTGGTCCAGCCCTGCCCTCCTCTCTCTCTGACTCCCTCCTACATCACCTCCTTCTCCTGGAAGCCTTAATCCTTCCGGGCCTGCTGTCCCCATCTGCTTAGCCCTGCCTGCCACAGCTGAAAGGGTCACCATCCACAGAGCAGCAGAAAGAGCGCAGGATCTGGAGTCCAAAGGTTCAAGTCTTGGCTCTGTCTACCAGCTGTGTGGTCTTTGGTAAGTAATGCAGACTGGGGCCTCTGCTTCCTACCTGTAAAATGAGGGGAGTCAGACTCAACGACCTCCAGAGATCTTCTGTCTCTAAATCTACATGTGATCCCATGAAACAAAAGGATCTTGGCTAGGCTAGGGAGTGTGTGTGGGGGGAGGTGCTTCCTCCCCTAGATTTATAGGTGGTTGGAAGCAGAAGGGACCTTAGAATAAAAATAACAATAATTTATTTTGTAACTTTGAATGCATGGTTATAAACACTGCTATTATTATCAGAGACACAACAGTACAGTGATGTCACACTTAAAGAGAAACCCTGTCTGCCATGCAGCAACTTAGAAAACCACAGATTCACATTATCTATGTTGTGTTGTATTTTTATTTTGATATTCCATTTTCACCTGGTTCGGGCTGCACTGGGAGGTTCTGGGGCATGCAGCATTGTTGGACACCTCTGGAATGGGCCTCAGAGCCAGGAAGGGCCTGGTTCCAATCCTGCCTCTGACACACGTGACCCTGGGCATGTCACAACCTCTCTGGGACTGTACGCTTTGGAGAAGGTGCTGACTTCCATTTGGAGAGAGAGTTTCTGTGTGCAGAGAATCCCTCATACTGATGAAATCTGGCTCCTAGTTCTATTTACAATCATCATCATTATTAATTAGTATGCATATTAATAATAATATTTATTAATTGTTAAGGTGCTTCACAGCTTGCTAAGCATTTCACACACACTATTCCACTTGACCCTCACAGCCGCCTGGAAGGAAGAACTACAGTGATTGTGGTCCTCTTTTACCCACAAGGCACGTGGGGTTCACACAAATCCAAGTGTCCTTCCCCTAGATCAGGGCTCCTTGCCCGGCACCCCTCAGCCTGTCATTACCACAGCCTCATTTTCTACCTGGAATCATCCCAAGCCCACCATAAGCCCCCACCCCCACTCCTACCTGAGATCTAAAAAGGTTTCGAGAGGGAGGTGTCTTATGGAAATATTCTTCAATGCGCCAGACTGAGATGCGGCACCAGACTCTGCAGGGCCAGAAAATCCAGGTTCCTGTACTGCCCTGGGCACTTAGCAATGATACAAACATGGGAGATGCGTGTACTTAGCACTCGACAGTTTACAAAGCGCTCCCTCGCTGGCTGACCCTGGGCAAGTCACCTTTGCCTCTGTGTCCTCCTCTGTAAAATGGGGGGGAGGGAGGGCGGCGCGGCGGCGAGGTTTTCACTATTTACTGCTGCACAGAGCTATCCGCAGGAAGGGGCTTTGTTATCATTCTTATTGCCCCTCCCCCACCCCTGCAGCTTCCAAGGCAACAGCTGGTTACAGGGAATAATGGGGAGATTAACTGAGATGGGGATGGCAGAGGCCATTGCCTGAAGCATCCTAGAGTGGGATAGAAGATGGTCAGCCCCGACACAATACCAGTGCCCTGGGCACCCTTCCCAGCTGCCAGCTGTTGTTCCACTATAGCAAACTTCTAGCTAGTCTGGGAGGGGCGGAAAGGGACACAAAGAACCCAAACAGCTGTTTCCCTCCTGGTCCGGTGTCACATTTCATGTTCACAGTGATGAGACCCAGAGGCTGGAGGACCCCTTGTTGGGGATGTCGAATGACAGAAGGGATCTTGAGTGAGGCTGGACGGCCCTGGGGGCCCCTTCCTGATTCTGGGGTTCTGACCATCAGCACTTTGTTAAGGGAGAGAGCCCCGGACTGGGGAGCCAGGCCTGGCTGAATTGTTATCTGCTGTGTGGTCCTAAGCGGAGCCTTTCCTCTCTGCCTCACTCTCTTCACCTGTACACATGAGGAATTTATAACTACTTTTGACAATATATAGTAGCGGAGTGGTGAATCAGCTGGGCCCTCCCAGGAGGACCTTCCTTGAGCTGTGGGACCCTGAGCAAGGAGCCTCAATCAAGGTCAATTTTTCCAGGGCAGCTAGGTGGTGCCTGCACAGAGCACCAGCCCAGAGTCAGGAGGACCTGAGTTCAAATCCCACCTCAGACACTTGCTACATATAGTTGTGTGACCCTGGGCATGTCAGCTAACCCCAACTGCCTTGCAAGGAAAAAAAAAGATCAGTTTTTTCATCTGGAAAATGAGGCTAATAAAGGTACTCGTCCCGTCAGGGTCCTGTGAAGACCAAACGGGACGCCAGACAGAAGTTGTTCTGAAAACCGTGAGGCGCTGTAAAAACGCTGGCGAGCATCGGCTACGTTCCGAGGTCCCTTTCAGCTCTTACGTTCCAGGTTCTAGAAACATGTTGCGAAGCTGTCTTTGGAATCCTCTTAGGAGAATCGGAGGAGCCGTGGATCCAGAGCTAGAAGGGGCCTTGTAGGTCCAACCCCTTCATTTTATGGATGAGGGAACTGAGGCCCGAAGTGAAATGACTCACCTAAGGTCACACAAGTACTGAGTGCCAGAAGGAGGATTTGAACCCGTCTCCAGTGTTCTTCCCACTGTTCTGCCAATGCTGTCATTTGCTTACGTTCTAGTTCTCAGAAGCTGTTCAGCCAGGCGTGGATAGAGACCTCTCCCTTAACAAAGTGCTGATGGTCAGAACCCCAGAATCAGGAAGGGGCCCCCAAGGTCTCTCCTAGTTCAAATGTCCTGCACAGTTAGAACTACAGGGACCAGACAGCCCGGGCTGGCGATCCTCCAAGCTGTAGGGAAGGAAAAGGCTAGTGAGAAATTGGTGTTCTTTTTCATTTCTGGTAAATACCTTGTTATTGTCATTGTGCTCGAGTATCCCAGGCAACTTCTGGGATATTTCTCTCTCTCCCTCCTTTTTTTTCTCTCTCTCCCCCCACCCTTTCTCTCTTTCTCTGTCCCTCCTTCTTTCTCTCTCTCGCTCTCCCTCCTTCTCTCTCTCCTCTCTCTTCCTCCTTCTCTCTCCCTCCTCTCTCTCTCTCTCCCTCTCCCTTCTCTCTCTCTTTCTCTGTCCCTCCTTTCTCTCTCTCGCTCTCCCTCCTTCTCTCTCTCTGCCTTCTCTCTCTCTCTTCCTTCTTCTCTCTCCCTCCTCTCTCTCTCTCCCTCTCCCTTCTCTCTCTTTCTCTGTCCCTCCTTCTTTCTCTCTCTCCCTTCTCTCTTTCTCTGTCCCTCCTTCTCTCTCTCTCTCCCTCCTTCTCTCTTTCTCTTCTTCCTTCTCTCTCTGCCTTCTCTTCCTCCTTCTCTCTCCCTCCTCTCTCTCTCTCTCTCTCTCTCCCCCCCCCTCTCCCTCTTTCTCTGTCCCTCCTTCTTTCTCTCTCTCTCCTTTCCTTTCCTTCCTTCTTCTTCCTCTCCTCCCCTTCCCTTCCCTTGGTCAATATACTTATTCTACTCTCTGGGAGATTCTGCTGTTCAAATAAGCCCCACCTGGTAATGGGCAAAGGTATGTGATAAGAGAATCTAGGATGAGATCATTCAGCTGAGTAGACAACAGCACACTAAGCCCTAAGTTTCATCCATGGAACAGATGTTAAAGATTATTGAATCCAGCCCTCTTATCTTACAGGAGGGAAACTGAAGCCAGAGCAATGAAAGGCCTTGCCCAGAGCTGCCTTGGGAGTTAACTAGCGGTTAGGAGTTAACAGCTCTATGACTCCATCATCAATCATTACTAGGGGATTGCCCAACACCGTCAAAATTTAGAAGGTGCCCACAACACTGGTTTGGGACATATCATCCTTTATGGTTGCACCCTGGGCGAGCTCCACACTGTCCAGCCCTACCCAGCAAGGGCACTGTGGTCCTGGGACACCACACCCTGGACAGGTGTCGTGCAGGGTGAACCCCTTCCTTCCCTGTCACCCCCTTCTTGCCAGGCCATAGTAATTTCCCGTGTCAGCTCCGCTGATGGGATCCATCCTTCTCTTTCTTATGCATTCCCCTCTCTACCTTTTCATGAAAGATCATACAAATATGGATTGGAAGAGCTGAAATTCCAACCCCCCAGCTGTCTGGCCCCAAACAGGCTCTCTCCCACCTGGTGATGCTTTGCACTGAGAATAACAATTCAATGGCTGTTCCTGCCTCCTTTAGGACTCTCAGTTGTGTGCGAGGCAAGGGATCCATGTACTGCAGGAAATCCTTTTTGCAAATGCCTGATGGTCTTTCTAGTTTGGAGACGGTGATCGGGAAGTTCAGAAAAAAGCAAAGTGCATGTTAAGTCATTGGGAGCATAGAGAACCATGGCCTGCTCCCCTACTGCTGGTGCCTGGCAGGGATCCCCTCCAGCAAGAACTGCCAGCAGCCACAAATGCCACGTGGTCATCCTCTCTTGGGAGAGCTGGGGCGTTATCACCAGGATCTGGCACCCACTTCTGCACAGCCTGTTACAACTTTGCAGAGGACCTTCCTTACAACCATTAGAGGTGGGTAATGTAAGTATTATCATCCCCAGTTTACAGATGGGAAAACTGAGGCTCATCGAGGAGAAGTGATTTGCCGAAGACTTGAATTCAGGTCTCCTGATACATACTTCTGCCTCAAGATCCAAGACCCAATTTTTCCTCATGAAACACACATAAACCGCCGTTGAGCGGCTGTTCTAACACTGTTGTCTCCTCTGGCTAGAATGTGAGCGTCTCAGAGGGAGAGATCACCTGACTTTTGTCTTTCAACCCCAGTGCCTGTCATGGAGTACATGCTTAGTGATTACCCACCGATTAACTGGTGGAGAAAACCCAATGAAAACCACGGTTCCACTGAACACTCCAACACTGTACAGATGTGTGATCTGACTCTGACATGAGCCAGGCAGCCGGGAGCAACCAGCAATGACTGTCATGGAGCCTTCATTTCATTATCTGTAAGAAGGACGTCATGGTACCTTGATTACCTACCTCACAGGCACGAGGTAGCGCTTCCTAATCCGAAAGTAACACAGAAATGAATGCCACTATTGTTGTACCAGAAGCGAGCGAGACACACCACAGAGTATAAGTTTTAAGTGGAGAATTTATTAGCCGGCGGCCATCGGGGTACGGCACCACAAATCAATGGCAAATGTGTTGGGGTGATAGCTTGGCTTATATAGGATATGGGGGTACAGAGTAGGGGGGAAGAGGAACAAAGGTCCTAGCTGATCAAAAGATTCAGTCAGGTTATCGTACTAGTGGGATAATCTCATTTACATTCCTTGGTGGAGTCACAGAGTCCCAGGGATATCTCCCAGGAAGGGTCTATCAAGTTATCTCTCAGTGGGATGGTCCTATCTATTGACATTCCAGGAAGGAACCAAGGAGTCTCAGGGATATCTGCTAGACAGGATCTGCCAGGTTATCTCTCAGTGGGATGGTCCTATCTATTGACATTTCAGGAAGGAGCCATGGAGTCCCAGGGGGTTTGCTAAATACCAAAGATATCTGAATCCATTCTTTCTGGGGGGGCTTGTCAGTAGCTAGGGGTTACTCAGGGGTTCCTAATTTTCCTTGTATTACATTCCCCACTTTTTTCTTCATGGGAATTTCAAATCCTTGAAAAAGGAACGACCTGATGGGGCATAGCAATAAAATTAGGAGGCCAACCAAAACGCTAAGCAGGGGTGACAATAAAAGGAACGCTAGGTCGTTGGCCCCAGGGGAAGGCCAGACCTAGTTGGAAGACTCAAGGAGAGTCCAAGGAGCCTCCCCAGGTACTGCACTCCAGAAATTTTTTAAAAAATGGTATAAAACATCCCACATTTCCCAAAACATCCCACATTTCCCCCTTTTTGGTCAAAGGCAAACTGAAAGTTTCGCCTAAAGACCAATTAAAGGTATGGAAAAAAAAAACAACTCTATTTTCCACAGGGTGAAGTTTTAAAATCCCTATCTAGGTGGAGTCAGGTTTTCCCTTTTCTGTATTTGGACATCCCCAGGGATAGGCAGAAATTGTAAACTAATTGCTAGTAAGCAGAGGGAACATAATAAAAATTCAGGAAAAACAGTCTTGGGAACACAAGGACGCAGAAGGGAAAAAAGCAGGTCTTTGCTCAGGTTCTGGTTCCGGATCCCGTGAGAAAGCCGTCCGCGTCCGGTGCTGTCCCTCTCAGGCTCTTGGAACCGCAGGGCAAGGTCTTCTATAGGCCCAGATGTCCACTCCTCACAATGTTCATTTAAAGCAGTATTTTAAAATCCCAGATGCCTGATTGTAGTTATCTGGTCCCTTGATAGTAAAAGAGAGTTCTGCTTCTCTGGTTCAGATCTAGAAATTCTCAGACAATTTTAACTTACTATAACTTACAGATACTTTACAAAGGGGATATATTTTCACTTGTACCATTATCTTATACAATTTTCTTGTATTAGCATCCAAATTTAAGATCTTATTACCAAAACACACTTAACAGCTCGAATTTCCAGAATTGATAAATTTTTAGAGCCAATCATACACATCTATACATAATTCTTAGGGGAATCAATCAATTGCCTTTTTTCAAAATTCGCTATCCCTTCCTTTTATTAGACATTTATCACATTACATCTTTGCCTTATTTGCTTTGCCTAATCATTTTCCCTTTTTGGAGGATGTTATCCCTATATTATTTCAATGTTTTATTTGGTCATGAACCTAAGTTAAAATTGTAAGCTATTCATACCTGTATCCTATTATAATAACTCAGAGATATTTCAATATTCATCTATCTATTACCTAACAGATTTAGCATAGTGCTTACAAAACTTCTTAATAATTTAAATTTGCTATGAAAGAAACGAGGGACTATGTAACAGAAGGAAAGAACTTCCTTAGCTCTGTTTGATTGCAGGCACGAGTCATATCTGATAGCCAATCTTACAGTCACCAGGTGCTGAAAGCAGGGCTTAGGTGTAACCAGGTGGGGACTTTCCTTTTCAGAAAGGAAATAGCAGAGTTGGGAAATAAAGTCAGGAAGATCCTACCTAGGCTGTGTCCAAGGTCGTCTTCACGACTGCTCCCAGGCAGACCCACCTAAAAAATTCTCAGCTTGTAACGCCTGGTGTGCCATTACCGGCTTCATGTGACCTAGTCCTGTAATCAGAGCTTAAGACAATATTAAATTGTAGTCCCATAAAATCTTAAATAGCAAATAAATATCCTTCAGATAAGACTGCCCAAATTTTATTGAGCTAACAATTATCAAATCAAGCTACATAACTTTTCCATCTTCTAAATACTTCCTCACACTCATCTCCAACTTACTTTGACCATCTGAAACTATCATTCTCGGGACAGGAGAGGCTTAGCTAACTCCCATTTGTCCCCAAACTTTCTTATTTGCCTTTCCTATTTTCCCTCAACCTTAATTCACCTTTCCAAATCTTTCAAACCTAGTACTAAGTCTTCTTTACATTTCAACCATAAAACAAAACAACTCATAAGTTAGTACTTTCATTGTCATAACTGTGTGTACTGGAATCCCATTCCAGCTTCTTAAACCACAAAGACACAAAAAAAAGGGGATTTGTTTTTCGTGATAACTCATTCTAAAAGAAGGAACACTTATTAAAAAGATCTGCCATCTCACCTCCCCCCTGAGGGTGGGTTCTTCTCCATCAGATGGCAGACTTCACTAATTAACTACTAGGCCAAACCCATCTCAAGTCTTAGTCTAATCTTATCAGTTTTTTTTTAAGAAGCCAGGTTGGAGGCTTCTTGACCCCTACTGTCCTCTTATTGCTGCCCCTCTCCTTTCCTTCCCTTCAGACAGGTGGGCTAAGGTGAAATTCTTTTCTTCTTATCTAAACTAAGGGCGGGGAGGAGTAAGGAATTCAGACTGTCGTTTGGAACCTCCTTACTCAAAAAAAAAACTTGAATAAGACATTGAATGGGCCCTTCTATAGACAAGCATCAATTCTAATAATTCTAATAAGGATTTTTTTTTTATCCAGATGTTAAAAGGCATGCTCGCTAAACTTTCCTGAACACAATTATTTAGAAGGTTTTAAAATGATAGACATCTCCTTTTTCCTTAAAGCAAATTAACCCTTAAATGCTGGAATTCATTAACTAAGTTGGTGCCAAATGTCCTCACTCTCAAATATTGTACAGAATTCCTAGACATTACAAAGTTCCTTAATCAAAAAGTGTTATAATGGGAGGATACTTAATTTCTATAAATTATATACTCAATTAATTAGCCTTATCACAATAATAAGGTTTACCAGGACTTAAAAAAGCTTTTTCCATAAGAATTCCTCTACACAGAAAACTCACACAAGATTGATAAGAATTCATGACTAGATGGTTTCAAAAGTTCTTGTTTCAGTTAATAACCTCAATTTCTTAATTAACTACGATTCTTAATCTAACAACATCCAGATTATAAGAGAAATTATTCTCTAGCAGCACAGGTAATGCGATGTTAACCAATTTGTATATAATAACTAACTTAGAAATAAGTACACTACAAGCACTTATCAAAAACTTGAAACAGATTCCAATTAATTACCAATCTAGTGATCATAACTGAGTTGGATAAGCAAATCAAATCTGATTCTTAACCAGTAGTGGTAACATTTTAATTTCTAAGGCCCAATACTCTCTGCATTGTAAAAGATTACCACATTTTTCAATATTGCTGATACATCTGTTTGTCAAATTACACAATTTAGAAATGTACCAGTGCCCTAAACATAATTATGCATTTTAAAACTTGAAACAACCCTTTTATCAATTTAGGTGATCACATTTCTAAATCTCCTTGCACGGAGAATCTTTCATATCATTATTTGAAACTATAACTTTAAATCACCAGATATATTCTCATAATAGAAAACTTTTTCACACAAAAAGTCTGTTCTCACGGTTAAATATTAGTATTATTAATTATTTACTTGTTATAACCACCTATAACAGTTCCAAATTTTATCCCATCCCTTTAAAAACCCAATTCACATATATCAAAATCAGATTAAAATTGCTATAATATCATTTCTTACCACACAATGGTCTTCTCAAATTTCACAATCTAAGAGAATTTTTTGGGAACACAATGCAAGTTTAGAAATACAGAAACAATAATTTTCAGATGACATCTATTGCATTTCCAGATACAATATAGGAACTGTTGGTCTTATTACTTCTGATATTATATATTAATGCATTAATATATAAACACATGTATCACATATATTAATACATTAACATCCCAAATACACTTTATTTAGCTATATATTCTTCAGCACCACTACCTCTGGCCCAGGTATAGGAACTTTTGCCTGGCCATGAATGAACTTATGAAAGAAAGAGAAACTTAATTTTGCACCCACTTTTTCCAAGCTTCATCTTATACAAAAATGCCTAAAAGGATTTTTTTTGGACTCCCAAGGGAGATAAGAGCAGGAAAAAATCCCTTTTAGTTTTCTAAAGGGCTCCTCCCTAGGTGGGGCCTGGCAGCCCCTTGAGGGCAAGGAGCCTACCCTTCCAAGCACTAACTGACCAACCCTATTTCTTTACAAGTTTCCTTTTAGCTTCAGCTCTGATAACCTTTCAATGTGGAGGGTGGGGGAAGGGTGAGGCCAGGAGCAGCACATGGCAGCCAAGAGTAGAACATGGACTCCTGACTAGACAGGTAATCTCAAGCTGCTATTCTACAACCCCCTAAATTCCTTATACAGGTTTTCTATCTCTCTCTTTCACAAATTCACCTTTTAAACTTTACCACAAGGACGGGCTACAAAAGTACTCAGGGGCACAGGACTGACTGTCAGTCTGTGAATTTCTATCCCTCTCCTCATTGCCCGGTGAGGGGGGCGATTTAAGTTTTTCCCTACAGTTCTCCTGCATTCTCTTCTAATCTGATCTGGGAGGAGAGGAGTTTGATTTAACTGCTCTAACTTTTATGGCAGCCCTGGTGAAAAGATCTCAATGATTGTAATTCAAGTAAAACTTCACCCCCTTGCTCACTCCCAAAAACCTCTTTTGTACTCGAATCTAAGGGAATCAGGGACTAAGACAAATGCGAGAGTCCCGCTGAAGACTTTAATGGAGGTTTTAGCCAGAAGGCATTCATTGGGAGGAGATGTTTTTTTAGCAAGAGTGAGCTCCTGGAATGACTTTATAATTTCAGGAGTTCTTTCTTCCCAAATTCAACTAACCAATTTCCAAACTTTTTAACAATTTAAAAACCAGAATTTGCCAGATTTTAACCTATTCCCCGTAGTTCCACGCTGGCCAAACGGGAGCCACAAGGAAGGGAGTCTGTTTCCCTATTGACAGCCTGATATCTCTGGCTGCCTATGTTTCAGATTTTTTTTCTTTTTTTTTTTTTTTCAACAAAACATAGACATTTCACAATTAACACAGACACGCGAACAGAGACGAACTCAAAACACAACAAAGTTCACGGTGTGGATCGAATTGAAGGCTAAGCAGGTCCCCTCAGAGGAAAGATTTCCTCCTCAAAGATACAACCCCCAATCTTTCTCACACCTCAACACAAAACAGAGAACCACACAGTGTGGGTGAAATCGAAGGCTAAACAAGTCCTCTCAGAGGAAAGATCTCCTCCTCAAGGATACGACCCCCAATCTCTCTCACACTGCAACACAAAACAGAGAACCACACAGTGTGGGTGAAATCGAAGGCTAAACAAGTCCTCTCAGAGGAAAGATTTCCTCCTCAAGGATACGACCCCCAATCTCTCTCACACTGCAACACAAAACAGAGAACCACACAGTGTGGGTGAAATCGAAGGCTAAACAAGTCCTCTCAGAGGAAAGATTTCCTCCTCAAGGATACGACCCCCAATCTCTCTCACACTGCAACACAAAACAGAGAACCACACAGTGTGGGTGAAATCGAAGGCTAAACAAGTCCTCTCAGAGGAAAGATTTCCTCCTCAAGGATACGACCCCCAATCTCCCCACACCCAAAACACAAAACAGAAAACCAAATGGCATGAGCTGATTGAAGGCTAAACAAGTCCTCTCAGGGGAAAGATTTCCTCCTCAAGGATACGACCCCCAATCTTCCCACACCCCAGTAGGAAGGGTGGCGTCCCAGCTTCCTAGCTCTGTACCACAGCCTCGTCAGGGTTTAGCATGGTATCAGAGATCCAAATGGCTAGCCCCAAACCAGAAAAAACCTTACCTCTAGAGGTCTACAAACCAGAATTCTCCATAGGCCGAAAAGGGACAGGTCAGCAAAGAGCCCATTCTCCGAGACCATCACTCCACATCAGAGTCCTAGGAAAAGAAATCCCCAGGAGCCGGCCCTCTGAAGTGAGAGAAGGTGGATCGGGGGCAGAGACTCCCTGTTGAGGTCCGGAATTCTGTGTGTGTCTCCAGGGCGGTAACACGAAATACTGCCTCATCTCGCTGGGGCCTCCAAAATGTTGTACCAGAAGCGAGCGAGACACACCACAGAGTATAAGTTTTAAGTGGAGAATTTATTAGCCGGCGGCCATCGGGGTACGGCACCACAAATCAATGGCAAATGTGTTGGGGTGATGGCTTGGCTTATATAGGATATGGGGGTACAGAGTAGGGGGGAAGAGGAACAAAGGTCCTAGCTGATCAAAAGATTCAGTCAGGTTATCGTACTAGTGGGATAATCTCATTTACATTCCTTGGTGGAGTCACAGAGTCCCAGGGATATCTCCCAGGAAGGGTCTATCAAGTTATCTCTCAGTGGGATGGTCCTATCTATTGACATTCCAGGAAGGAACCAAGGAGTCTCAGGGATATCTGCTAGACAGGATCTGCCAGGTTATCTCTCAGTGGGATGGTCCTATCTATTGACATTTCAGGAAGGAGCCATGGAGTCCCAGGGGGTTTGCTAAATACCAAAGATATCTGAATCCATTCTTTCTGGGGGGGGCTTGTCAGTAGCTAGGGGTTACTCAGGGGTTCCTAATTTTCCTTGTATTACACTATCACAAACCATAACATGGTGGCCTGGATCTACAGCAGGGTTTCCACTAGGATTTCGCCAAGGGCTCATTACATTCCAGGATGCTTAGAGCCAAGAGGACTTCAGAGACCATCTAGTCCAACTCAGACCCCAGGCACACCAGTGGTTCACTTGAGAAATGTTTTTGGAACTATAGGCCAACTCTACGCCATGATGAAGCATGACTCAGTATAGGGTTTAATGAACCATGAATACAGTCAAATCATCCTTTTCAGTCACTTCTGCCATGCAAAAGTAATACGCTTGACCTTTTAACTACTGACCCTCATGCAAATGACTCCCATGTGCACATCTGGTGTGAACTCAGATTCCCAGCCTTGACTCCCTACAGGACATCACTCACCATTGTATCTGCCAGCCTGTGAGAACCCAGTCATGAGGATGCTGCAGGAACCAGTCAGCTCCGGGGAAGATCTGGAAGGTCTTCAGAGGTCATCCTCCTACACAGATCATCTGAAATGTCCCTGAAAGTGGTCACGAAGCCTCCTGTGGAAGTGCTCTGAGAATGGGGAGTTCACCACCTCCAAGGCAACACATCCCATTTTGGGAAGTTCTACCTCCCCCTGCCCCTACCTCCTTATATTAAATAGATTGGAGTTCCCTTGTAAGCTTTAGCCCTTGCCCTCAGCACTATTCCCTGGGACCACACACAACAGGCCTGACTCCCCTGACCATCCCTTGAAGACAGTGAACACAGTCCCTACCTTCTCCTACCCTCCCCCCACCCCCCATTCATCTCTTCTTGAGGCTGCACACACCCAACAGGGAGAGAACAGGGTCATGGGGAACTGAAACCTTGCCTAGGACGTAATCAGGAAGTCATTGGATATCATTTCCAAAAGGCATGGCCAGAGGCTGATTTCCAGTCCTGCCTTGTTCTGTTCCTCTTTCTAGCTGAAATGTCAGGAAGCAGAAAGTTTTGTAAACCTCCAAGAGTTCCAGACAGGGGAACAATCAACCTCCCTTCCAGGCTCCCCAAACACCCAGCCAGCTGCTCACAGAAGGAAATGAGTCATCATTAAGGACTCACTATATGCTGAGCCCTGAGGATATAAACAAAAAGACAATCCTGCCCTTGAGGAGCTTACCTTCTAATGGGGGAAGACAACACAGAACAGGGGAGCAGAAAAGGGTGGGGGGGGGTAGGAATAGGAGGAAGGTACACAGCAAGGGAGAGTTTTGTGAGAAACAGGGCCAGGAGGAAAATGAATGGAGGCAGGACAGCCTCAGCCCTTCCACAAAAGGGAGGCTCCAGGCTCCAGGATCAAGTCACCATGGGAGGGCAGTCCCCACAGAGGAACATTCCATGGTGGCCCTGGAGGGTAGTAAGGAGGGCCTGAACACTGAGGGAAGCTCCAGGCAGAGTCAGCAATGGAGGGGACCCAGTGCTGATGTCCAGAAGTCAGGCCCGAGGCAGGGAGGAGAAGGGGCCTCAGGAAGTGGACTTGAGTCTAGCCTGCTAGAGTGGCATTCAGTATGTACCTGCTGGTGGATTCCTTTCAAAGTTAAACTAGGAAATCCTGGAGAGGGAGGAATACCGAGCTTATGGAAGCATGCAGTATCTGTGAGAGCTCGTAACTTCTAAAAAGGCATGGTTTCTTAGCTCCTCGGCCATGTGCTGCAACCGTTCCCTCCCCTTCCTCAATGACCTTTGTGAGCTGGTGTTGGTGGTTGATGCGCATGGCCAGGCCATACCAGGAGCCTTCTCAGCCCGACACTGTGCACCCCTGGCCTCACTTCTGGGCCACGATAAGGCTTACAGGTCACAATGGGTGTTGAATAGCCAGTACCTGGACATGAATTTCTTTTTTTTTTTAATTTTTTTAAAAATTTATTTATTTAACATATTTAGTTTTCAGCATTGATTTTCACAAGAGTTTGAATTACAAATTTTCTCCCCATTTCTACCCTCCCACCCACTCCAAGATGGCATATATTCTGGTTGCCCTGTTCCCCATTCAGCCCTCCCTTCTGTCACCCCACTCCTCTCCCATCCCCTTTTCCTTTCCTTTCTTGTAGGGCAAGACAAATTTCTACGCCCCATTGCCTGTGTATCTTATTTTCTAGTTGCATGCAAAAACTTTTTTTTTTGTTTTTGAACATCTGTTTTTAAAACTTTGAGTTCCAAATTCTCTCCCCTCTTCCCTTCCCACCCAACCTCCATAAGAAGTCAAGCAATTCAACATGGGCCACATGCATATCATTATGTATAACCCTTCCACAATACTCATGTTGTGAAAGACTAACTATATTTTGCTCCTTCCCAACCCATCCCCCTTTATTGAATTTTCTCCCTTGACCCTGTCCCCTTTTGAAAGTGTTTTTGATTACCTCCACCTCTATCTGCCCTCCCCTCCATCATCCCCCCCCCCCCTTTTTTTAATCTTTTTCCTTCTTCTTTCCTGTGGGGTAAGATACCCAATTGAGTATATATGGCATTCCCTCCTCAGGCCAAATCTGATGAGAACAAGATTCACTCATTCCCCCCTCACCTGCCCTCTCCCCTCCTCCCACAGAACTGCTTCCTCTTGCCACCTTTATGCGAGATAATCCACCCCATTCTATCTCTCCCTATCTCAATATAATCCTCTCTCATCCCTTAATTTGATTTTCTTTTAGATGTCTTCCCTTCATCTTCAGCTCACCCTGTGTCTGCTCTCTCTCTCCCTATACATATATATATACACATACATATATACATGCATACACATTCACTTTATATATATATATATATATATATATATATATATGAACATACATATATATGCATATTCCCTTCAGCTACCCTAATACTGAGGTCTCATGAATCATACATGTTTTCTTTCCATGTAGGAACGTAAACAAAACAGTTCAACTTTAGTAAGTCCCTTGCAATTTCTTTTTTCTTGTTCTTTTTCTTGATTACCTTTTCATGCTTCTCTTGATTCTTGTGTTTGAAAGACAAATTTTCTATTCAGCTCTGGTCTTTTCACTGAGAAAGCTTGAAATTCCTCTATTGTATTGAAAATCCATAGTTTGCCTTGGAGCATGATCGTTTTGCTGGGTAGGTGATTCTAGGTTTTAATCCTAGCTCCATTGACCTCTGGAATATCGTATTCCAAGCCCTTCGATCTCTTAATGTAGAAGCTGCCAGATCTGGGGTTATTCTGATTATGTTTCCACAATACTCAAATTGTTTCTTTCTGGCTGCTTACAGTATTTTCTCCTTGACCTGGGAGCTCTAGAATTTGGCGACAATATTCCTAGGAGATTTCTTTTTGGGATCTATTTGAGGAGGCGATCAATGGATTCTTTCAATTTCTATTTTGCCCCGTGGCTCTAGAATATCAGGGCACTTCTCCTTGATAATTTCTTGAAAGATGATATCTAGGCTCTTTTTTTGATCACGGCTTTCAGGTAATCCAATAATTTTTAAATTATCTCTCCTGGATCTATTTTCCAGGTCAGTGGTTTTTCCAATGAGATATTTCACGTTGTCTTCCATTTTTTCATTCCTTTGGTTCTGTTTTAGAATATCTTGATTTCTCATCAAGTCACTAGCTTCCACTTGCTCCAATCTAATTTTTAAGGTAGTATTTTCTTCAGTGGTTTTTTGGACCTCCTTTTCCATTCGGCTAATTCTGCCTTTCAAGGCATTCTTCTCCTCATTGGCTTTTTGGGGCTCTTTTGCCATTTGAGTTAGTCTATTTTTTTAAGGTGTTGTTTTCTTCAGTGTATTTTTCAGTATTTTTTTGGGTCTCCTTTAGCAAGTCATTGACATGTTTTTCATGGTTTTCTTGCATCCTTCTCACTTCTCTACCCAATTTTTCCTCTACTTCTCTAACTTGCTTTTCCAAATCCTTTTTGAGCTCTTCCATGGCCTGGGACCAGTTCATGTTTTTCTTGGAGGCTTTTGGTGTAGGCTCTTGCACTTTGTTGACTTCTTTAGGCTATATGTTTTAGTCTTGTCACCAAAGAAAGAATCCAAAGTCTGAGACTGAATCTGGGTGAATTTTCGCTGCCCGGCCATATTCCCAACCAACTAACTTGACCCTTGAGTTTTTCAGCGGGGTATGACTGCTTGTAGACTAAAGAGTTCTATGTTCCACGTTTGGGGGGGATGCGCCAGCTCTGCCACACCAGCACTCCTCCTTCCCCAAGAACCCCCAACCTAGACTGGTCTTAGATCTTCAGCAGGCTGTGCACTCCTGCTCTGATCCGCCACTTAATTCCTCCCACCAGGTGGGCCTGGGGCTGCAAGCAACTGCAGCTGTAGCTGCCCCGGGGGTGGTGCCGAACCTCTAACTCCTTCCACTCCCGCAGCTTTTCCCACTAACCTTCTCCGCTGTCTTTGGTGTTTGTGGGTTGAGAAGTCTGGTAACTGCTGCAGCTCACTGATTCAGGGCGCTAGAGCCCGCTCCACCTGGCTCCTGGTCTGGTTGGTCCACGCTGCTCAGGCTGGGCTCTGCTCTGCTCCGCTCCCAGCTCCCAGCTCCGTGTGGGATAGACCTCACCTAGAGATCATCCAGGCTGTCTGGGGCTGGAGCCCTGCTTCCCTCTGCTCTTTTGTGGGTTCTGCAGTTCTAGAGTTGGTTCAGAGCCATTTTTTATAGATTTTTGGAGGGACTCGGCAGGGAGCTCACGCTAGTCCCTGCTTTCCAGCCGCCATCTTGGCTCCGCCCCCTCCTGGAGATGAATTTCTAAGTTGATGTTGCTGAAAAAAATCCATCCTTTGGTGGCTGTTGGAACAGTGACAGCCATATCCTTTCACTGTGGAAAAGATTGTGTATTCTTTGAGAAAAGCACCTGGGACAAGGATGGCCTATGGAAGAAAGTGGGGGAGTAATGGAGGTAGAAAAGCCAGCTTTTGGAGCCAGTGCTGGGCTAGGGAGGGAGGCCCTGGAAAACATCTCCATCAGCTGCTGGCCTGCTAAGCAGTGGCTCGGCCTCAGCCTCAATGCCCATAGTGATAGGAACCACAATGCCTTGAGAGGACTCTAAGCACTGGAAGGTTCCCAAGAGCCTGGAAGGAACCAGAAGTACGTTAGATAGGAAAGAGAAAGGAATCAGTGGACATTCCCAGGTGTGCCAACGCCCATAGGCCATATGGAAACTAGGAAAGTTTCCTGCCAACTCCATGCGAGATCAGGCCTGACTTTGGGGGTCCGTCTCCTCCTAAGGGACTTGATCACTGGGGAGCTGATGCAAATAATCCTGAGGGCTGCCAAGAAAATCAGAATGTTTAATGCTTTCATGGCATATATTCCAGAATAATAGAGGGGTAGGTCAGAGGCAAAATCTTCCAGGCTTTAATCTACAAGGGGAGATCTATCAAGGAGGCACCAAGCACCTGGCCAGAGGGTAGGCGACTCACCTCTCCAGCCTCTACCTGCTATCTTCAGTGCCAGCCCCTTCTGTGGGCCTCCTGTCCCTGTAGCCTTGGGCTGTACACAGGTCCCCTCTTGGACACAGGAGGGGCTTTTAAAACTTCTTAAAGATCCAGGATTGTGAAGGAGGAGGAATGAAGGTGAACAGGCTCTGTCATCCCAGCAGGGAATCACAGGAACCTGCCTCTGGAGCTAGAAGAGACCACAGGGGCCATCAAATCCAAGCCTCCCCAATTTTTACAGATGGAAGAAACTGAGGCTCTGGCAGTTACAGGATATGGTTGGTATGGTCGAGCCAGGAACCTCTTCTTCCACAACCCTGGGATGTCACCTGAATTCAATCAGACCCAACATTACCATCTCTGGAGGAAGGAAAAGTGCTGGGCTTGAGAGTCTGGACCCAAACCTGAGGGTCAGCTCTGACACTAGCAATGTGACCATGAGCCTGTTTCCTCATCTGTAACTGAGCTGAATCCAAAACATTCAGGAAGCATCTACTACGTGCAAGGCCTGTGTGAGTGTGGTACCAGACTGAAATAAAATGGGCCTGCCCTCCAGAGGCATCTGTTCTAACAGGGGAGACAACAGGTCCAGAACTAGGCACAACCGAGACATCCCAAGCAGAGAGAAGGTGACCTGAGGCAGGTCAGGCACTCTAAGTTGTGCAGAGGCTCAGAGTCAGGAGACTGCACAACTGTGAACCACGTGTGGGAATATCCGTGGGGCCAGACCGTTGGAGGATTTGGTAAGATTTTCAGGGAGTTTTAGAAAAAACCCTTTGCAAACTGTGAGGAATCGTCATTGTTAACAAGCCAGTTCCTAGTCAGAGAAAGGAAAGTACAGAGAAAGGAAAAGCCATTTGTGGTACTTTGGGGATTTTCAGATTCTGATCAGAAGCATCAGCTGTGTGCAGCTGAAGAGGCTTCCGAATTTCCAATCATTTGCCTTGCAGACACTCTGAAATAAAAACAATACAATCTCCCCAAGCCCCTGAATGAAGACAAACCCTCCATTTTGGAGGGAGGATATATAGCCTTTATTTAGTTTGATTTACTATGTACAACTGAGATCACTTTTACACACTATCTCACTAGTCTACACGGGTACATTATTTCCAAATTTAAGACCTACACTCATAAAAAAACCACACACACATATCATTATAGAACAGTAGTGCATACATTATACTCCTGAAAAGCCAGCTTTTATTTAAAAAACACTAAGGTTTGGAAGATGCCTTCAAATGGAGAGGATCTAAGATAGACACCATATGATTCTACACTTTGAGTCATTTTGTACAATTCCAATCATACTGGACTACAATATACATGTTTTAAAAGTGGACACTGGGGAAGGGCAGTGCAGCTAGCTTGCTTGTCATCCTCAGCCTCTGGGAGGCCCACCCAGCGAAGCTTTCAGAATCAGCAGGCACACCCCTTTAAACGTTATCATACTGCTTCAAACCGGCCAACAATTCTGAAATCAGAATGCTTCCTAGCCTATTTTTAAAAATACATGGAGCTGCATGGGGAAAAGTCATCAGGGGCCGGCAGGCTCGTGGAAAGCCATGTTTCTGTGCCCGTCACCAGTGTCCATGAGAATTGTTTCTCTTTTGTGCAAGGTGTGCTTCAGCTAAGTCTACAGAGCCAGGGGCGTGACTGCAGAGATTCGCCCGATCCACCTTCCAGGTAAGGGAAACAAGACTGAGGAGCTGGGGGCCATTGTCTTCTAGGCGTAGGTTCCTCCGGTGATGAGCAGCTCATAGGCGGGATCTCTACTCCTCCGGCACAACACGATGCAAGCACAGAGCATGCCCAGAAGCTGAGGGGAGAGAAGGACCAAGACTAGGTAAAGGGGCCAGCAGCACATGTTGGCTTAGGGAGAGCAAGAAGGCTCTGTTAAGTTCTCTATTTCTGCTCAGAATGGGAGCAGGAACATGCTACAGCAAGGGTTCTCCTTTTCTTCTTGGAGTCCCCAGGACTCCCATTAAAGTCTGCAGATGGGAGCAATTTAGGTTGCATGTCTTGGGGATCCCACTGTACCCAGTTCCCAGGAAACCTCAGATGGGACCAGTCACTACTATAGTCTTCTCTTCAGAGCGCAGGTGTTCCCCAGTTGCATAAAAGTTTAGTTAAAAATCCTGTTATTTTAACAGACTCCACTTGAGGCCACAGTCACCAATTTGTTTAAATTCAAAATATTTCAAAGATTCCCTGATTTTACTCAGATGCCAACACAGTTTTCCAAATACTGAATATAAAAGCATACTAGACCTGTGCAAGTGAAAGGCAACTGAAGTCTTCTCAATCTAGTACTTTCATGGGACACTTGGTTCCCTTTCACAGGACATCTACCATGCACGTATGTGTGTGATGTAAATCTAACCCAAGACTAAAATTATCTAAGTTATGACTAGCACCCTTTTAAATTAAGTTGGAAAAAATATTTTAAAAATTTGCCTGATTATTCCTTACACCAGTCATATCAAACTCAAACAGAAAAGGGGTCCACTAAACTATACATAGGGACCCCAGTAGATGGTATAATAATTTAGTTTTAAAATGTAATATTAACTAAGTTTTATTGTATTTTTATTTATTTTGTTAAATATTTCCCAATTTTATTTTAATCTAGTTCAGGCCACACTCAGGGATGGAGATTTCTTCTTTAGACATTCTGTTAAAACCAGGCAGAGACAACTCTAGGGAAAATCATGACATAGATAGAGGTATCCCATCAGATAGGATAAACAGCATTTAGAGAAATTTTATAGTACTTTAGGGACCTCCCAGATCATCTCTTCTATGTCATTCATTTTCCAGAAGAGGTTAAGGGATGTGTCAGAGGTAACAGAGTGTGGAAAATATTATACTATTTTATATCATTTTTGTAATTTCAGTAAGACTCAGGGCCTGAACTACTTAACCAGAAGAAAAGCCTGATCCTAACAGTCTCTTTGTTCTCTGAGTAAGCTCAGAGATATCTCTATCTTATATCAACAAAATCCGGATGGAGCATTTCTTGCTCTGTCCATGGCCACTAAGGGTGAAAACCTTGACCCCAGACACTATCTTGAATTATGTGACTTTTCCTTATCTTAATATTTTATGGGCATATACTATGTTGTGGAATGTTAATGGCAAATTAAACACAGAGATCCTGGGGTAGTAATTCCAATTGACACTCTGTCAACTATCTAATTTGTTGTATTTACAATCTATTCCATTAAGGAAAATCCTCTTCTTGTATCATGGTTAAACATACATGGGGGTCATAAAAAATGAGGTAATACAGGCTTGCTAGGTCTGCTAAAATAACGTATATAAGTTTTCTCATTGCTTTGTTCAGGCAGCCAGAGTTTATACTCTGACTCCTTGTACGTACAAGTAAGCTAGCTCTGCTATGCTTTAAGGGAAAATAATAAACAACATGGATTTTTCTATCACCTAGCTCTGTTGTTTCCTTCAACCAAATTTTCAGGTTTAACAAGAGGTAGAGAAAGAAGAGGTATCATTTAAATCTGGAACTCTTAATTCTAGAACTACTGTTCTTCCCATGACATCAAGCTACCTCTTGGCCCCTTACCTTGTTCCCAGGTGCCCAACAACTTAGCTGAACAGGATCCGACTCAGTCTCTAAGACTCCTTCAATTCTTCTATTGAAAACATTTACCACTCCTAAATCCCATTTCCAGCAGTCTTGCCCAAAGGGGATGTGATTATGGTAGTTAAGAATTGTTTACATCCCATTACTCCCCTTCCCTCTGGGAACACAGCATAATTTTAATGTAAGTAACTGGGGACAAAGCCTTAACCCAAAAGAAAAACTAATATTGGTAATTTCAGGCAACATACTAAATTAGTAATACATCTGAGTATTAATTAATGAATTCATTAATTCATGGATTCCAAAGGACTTTACAAATTTTTTGGCTATACTGGAATTTTGTAGTACTGAATATTATATAAAATTTCAAGTGAAAATCTTAGAAACATTATTTATTACATGAAGATTTTAGTGATAATGGTGATTCCTACTATGGAATTTTACCAATAAAACTAAAAGTTCTGACTGTCAAATTCAATGGCCAACTCCTAATTTCATCAAAACCCATCATGACTGAACTTGCCCCCACCTCCACTTCTGAATACTTTTTTTTTAAAAAAGGAAAATAGCAACACAGTTTTTTTTTAAATATAAAAGAGTGGTAAGTAACATCGATGTGTCCAAGTGCAATTTTGGGTACATAGGATGTGTCACAATGCATTTACTAAAAATATCATTTAGTAATTTCCTTTAGTCATCTTCCCTATCTGTATCAGGGCTATCCAAATATAAAATGCACCATGGCAGGATTACAGCTCTATTAAAGCATCAGACTCTGTTTTCCCACCTATAAAATGAGGAGTGGAACTAAACCACCTTCCAACTCTAAAGGTCCATGCTCCTCTGAAAGCTGATTGACATTTAAGAAAATCATAGTGCTGGAGCAGGGGGAGAAGTAGTCCAGACCAGAGGAGGGTGTCAGAACGCTGAAGGGCCTCCAGCTAAATCATATCAAGATCAGTGGAAAACACTGTGACCATTTAGAGAAGACAAGGCTTGGGGGCAGCAGCAGATCTCTCTCCAAATATTTCAAAGGCTAAAATGTGGGGGAGAGAGATCAGCCACAAAGTGAGGAGAGGCAGCATCTGTGTGGAGCTGGAAGGGCAGGAATGCGTGGTCCCTTGCAGTAGTGGGCTCTCCTCACTAAGAGCTCGGCAATCGGCAGGTAAATGGGTCCAGTCTGGAATTACCCGTCACTGCGGCCGACTGATCAGTTTCCTTCACAATTAGTGGCCATCTTATGGAGAAATAACAAATTTTTCTTTTTCTTCGATCAGACCTACCAGATTTCATGAAATGCTCTAACAACTGCTCTTAAAACAGATTTCACGCTTGGAGGATTTATTTTAAGAGCGTGCGTGGGTATTTTAAAATTACACTAGAGAAGATGGGTTTAATTGCTAGTTCAAACCTAAGTTTCTTAAATTATCTAGATTTTGTTTGTCTATGTTAGTTCAAGTTAATGCTTTTAATGGGGAACGCCTTGTTCAGATATCAACAAGGTGGATTGTGTACTTATTGTAGTATTTAAACAGTTCAGTAATGACTCATTAGGAAGCCAAGCTCTTTCTGCACTACTGAGGATTGATGCTGCGGCTCTGTGTAACAGTAACAGGATGATCAGCACAGAGAGACGTATTTTATATTGGGTTGTGTAGGCAAAAACCTACATGAAAGGGACAGGTCTCATCTCCCAGGGGAGATCTTGAGTGAAACAGTTTCAATAATTTTACATGCAACACATACATTAGCACAGATGTGAAAATCTTTTCAAGCACAGCTTTTGTGACCATGAAACCATTGGTAGAGACCTAAGTTTTTCATCTGACCTAGGTCCATCCCTCACAGACTGGCTTATTAACCAACTAGATGTTTCTTCCCTTCCCTTTTCTGAGGGTATGTTTAATACATTTTAAACTTGTTTCTTAAAGCAGTAACACAGAGGTGAAGTGGCTTGCCCAGGGAGACCGTCCTGTGCCAGAAGGGGGCCTTTCTCTCAGGCTGCCCTAATTCCTGACCCCCTCTTCGCTGCACCAGGTTTATCTCTCAAGTAACTGACACCGAGGAATCCGGAGCAACTGTTGTGGTTTGGCAGCACAGCTGAGGCAGAGCAGAACTAGCTTCTCAGCAGGAGGTCTATGAAGGGACTTTTGTGTTCAGTATTTTTAATTTACACAGAATCAGTAATCCTCTAGAAATCAGTTCAGACCCAAACCCTTCGATCAGTAACCTGGGGATCATCTAACTTCAGGCGGGGATGGGGTGGGGGGAGGGGTGTTGGTGAAAAAAGGTCACCCTTTTGTCTGACTTTGCTACCAACACACTAATTACTAGACATGCCAACACATCAGACAGCAGTAACTGAACACTTGCTACATGCTGGCACTGTGCTAAATACTGGGGAGCATCAAGGACAACAAAAAGCCCTGCCCTCAAGGATTCATTCTTTACCAGGGGAAACAACAGATTTAGAGAGAAGCAGAAACAAAACGTACCTGAAAGTCTCCTACAGAAAATGGCATCAGCCCGATGCTTAAGGGAGCCAGTGGAAGGGAGGAACCTGGATCTGTAACAAGCCTACCAAAGGCAGGGAGGTGGAGCACTGCGGGGTCTGGGAGGTGTCAGAACACCAAGCGTGTGTAAGGGAGGCTAGGGTCACACGGCTGCACAGGAGAATGGAGCTAGACTAAAGAAAGGATTTCTTTACATGCAAAAAAAAAAAAAAAGCGTGCATTGGCTGCCAATGAGAATGGGGAGCCGGGGGAATGGCACGGTCACACCCAGGCTTTGGAAATATTCCTTGGGGAGCTGTGTGGAAGACAGATTGGAGAGGGGAAAAGCCTGGGGACAGACTCATCAGGAGGCCACTGCCAGAGTAAGAGAAGAGAGGGTAAAAGCCCAAAGGATGGTGGTGGCCAAGTGAGGAGAAAGATGGGAACAGATGGGACAAAGGGCATGGAAGCAACACTGGCAAGACCTGGCCACCCTTGGGATATTGAGGGAGAGTCAGGAGTCAAGGGGGACTCAGGTTCTGAACGTGGGTGACTGGATGATGATGATGATAACAGGACCCCCATGGGACATCACAATGTGCTGATGCAGTGTAATTCCCCACATTACTGACGTCACAATCTCATCCAATGGCTAAAAAACATTCTGTTTTAATCACCAACTCTGTTTCCATAATGATATTTTAGCTGGACATGGCTTACTCTGCTGCTCAGAAGAACGTCACCAATCATAATGACATTACTTCTGTTTTGTATATGTAAATTTTAATGAATTTGGATACACAATGCTGAATAATTGAGAGCTGAAAGTGGAAAGAGTCCAAGATGGAACAAAAATGATACCGCTTCATTTTTAATAAAAGCCCTCAAATAAAGTTAAGCCAACTTGAAAACAAACTGCTTTGTCCAATATATCGAGTTTTGGGTTTTTTTTTTTTGTCTTTTCAACAAAGCTCCTAACACAAGCAGGTGTGGAGGAGCTCTGGACCAGATCCACTTAATCCTGCATCTAAGCCCTCAGCTGTCTGTTCCCTGATTTTCTGAGCTTCATTTTCTCTGGACTATCCATGATTTGGGACTGGAAACCAGAAAATGGAGGTAGGAAAGCATTCACTAAACCTCAGTGGCTTCTAACCAGTCTAAGCCTACAAGGCTTTTTAGAATGTAGAACTCTAAGCAAAGCGTAGCTGGCGACTGGGAAAGGGGATCATTATGAAGCATCTGTTTAATGGACCTTCTGGTGAATCTTACCTGAATAGCAGCGAATGTCAATGCTGCCCAAATAACATACATCATGATATCCTGGAGCTTCTTCACAACTAAGGCTTCACAGCCCTGGAAAAAGAAAAGGTCCACCAGAATTAGATTCTTCCCCTAGTAAAAGCATAGAGAGCCACAAACAACACACTATTCACTGTCCAAAGTGGAACAGTGACGAGAGTAATGAGGAAGAAAACAACACATGGCAAAGAATACGAAGAGATGCCCCACTATGGCAGACACTGTTGAGTCTCACTGATCACTGCATGTTCCTCAGAACTTTGCACGTGGTAGATACTCCATGAAATTTAGCCGAATTAATGTCTGCTGTGAAAGAATGCACAGGAGAGTGTCTGATAGCACAAAAAGGGCACCACCAACAGGTCTCCAGGCAGCCACATAAGTGGAGGAGACTGTCCTCATGTGGCCATGAGCAGCTGCACTTACCTCAGAGTAGAGGTCTGCAGGGTGGGCCAGGCTCCCGTTGCAGGTGCTGGCTGATGTTCGGCAGCAGCTAAGGGGGACGCTCTGATTCTTTGTTTCTTTGAACCAGTCTGTATTCTCCCAGTCTGAGTAATTGTGAATTCCACAACAGTGCAGCTAGAGGAAAGACGAAGAAAATTTTATTTCTCACAAGGGACATGACAGGCTGGCTAGCTAAGGCTGGAGCCTAAATTCAAAGTGCTGTAAAGGTAACAAAACCCCTTTTTCTCTGAGATGGAGAAGGCAGGTTCCAGAAAGCTCCTTTTACAGATGAGGCCCTTTCTCCTAGAGGCCTCCTCTGCTGCCTAGCTAGAGCAGTGGCAACCCTGGCACCTGAAGGGCTATGCCAACAGAATGCTAGCTGGAAAGACCCTAAGCACAGGCTGGCTCACAGATGTGGGGCCTGCCTGACATCTCAGAGGTTAGTGCACCGGAAGGCAAACACCATGGCTCCTGCAGACCAGGTGTGGTGGGATTAGGGCTGTGACTGGCCTCAGTGGGAAGAGTATCCCCACGAACAAGATTCCTGAGGAGAGTAGAAAGGAAGCAATTTACCAAGGTCACATTTATGGTCATGAACCAGAGCTGTTAAAATGTATATTTCAGTACATTCAACATGTATAGAAAAAACTCTCCTCCACAGCTAGATTTTTAGCAAATACAGCCCATAAAATCTTTATATGTTAAATATACGTTGGCTCACTTCTGCAGGATGAAATGCGAAAACTGTTTTGTCCACAGACACCTTCCTGAAAGAGTCTCCCACTTATAAACACCTTGTAAACTTACCAAGGGAGGTCTCTGGTACTAAAGGAAAAGTGTGTGTGCCCAGACAACATGGCTGGGTTGGGGGGCTGAACCCAGATGCCTTCAAAGCAATGAAAAAGGACTGGCTTTAATTAGGCAACTAGATAAAGCTGCTCAAGGAGTGTAGAGCAGAGGGGCTTAACCTTCTTTTGTGTTATGAACTTGGGTCAGCATTACAAAGAAAAACAATTTCATGAAAATAAACAGTCATCAAAATATGTTTTAAAAGTCAAGTTCATGCTGATCCAACCATTCTGGAGAGCAATTTGGAACTAAGCCCAAAGGGCTATAAAAATGTGCATACCCTTTGACCCAGCAATACCACTTCTAGGGCTGTATCCCAAAGAGATCATACAAATGGGAAAAGGACCAATATGTACAAAAATATTTATAGCAGCTCTTTTTGTGGTGGTCAAGAACTGGAAATTGAGGGGATGCCCATCAATTGGGAAATGGCTGAACAAGTTGTGCTATATGAATGTAATGGAGTACTATTCTGCTATAGAAACGATGAGCAGGTGGACTTGAGAAAAACCTGGAAAGATTTATATGAACTGATGCTGAGTGAGGGGAGCAGAGCCGGGAGAGCACCGTACACAGTTACAGCCACCTTGTGCGTTGACTAACTTTGATACACTTGGCTCTTCTCAGCAATGCAAGGTTCTAAGACAGCTCCAAAAGACGCATGATGGAAAATGCTATCCACTTCCAGAGAAAAAATTACAGAGTCTGAGTGCCGATCGAAGCAGACTATTTACTCCCTAGTTTGTTTTGTTTCTTTCTCGTGGTTCATTCCATTGGTTATAATTCTTCTTTGCAACATGAGTAATGTGAAAATATGTTTAATGTGAATATATATGTGGAGCCTATATCAGATGGCATGCTGTCTTGGGGAGAGGGAGAAAATTTGGAACTCAAAAGCTTGTGGAATTGAATGTTGTAAATTAAAAACAAATAAATAAATTTTTAAAAAAAAAGGAAAAAAAAGTCAAGTTCATAGATCCCAGGTTAAGAATCCCAGGTGTAGAAAGAAAAAACTCCAAGATACCATCGGGCAGTAGTCCCTGACGATATGTGGTAAGACTACAAAATGTTACTACAGGAAAGTAATCAGGAGGAAGGTACACTCCCTGCACAATACAGACATTCGGGACTACAGCAAACAGAAAACCATGCCAGTGTGTTAGGCTTACCTGTCTTTGTACATAATCAATAGCCCGACTGGCAGCATCTGGAGAGGTTCCATTATAGGTCTTGTACACTTTCTGGATGCGGCGATCAACCTCACTTTCCACCTAAGGACAATACAAGTAATTCATTCTCTCAGTGACGCTGGGAAAGGCTTGGCAGTAAGAAGCTACAACTGAAAGACCTAACCAGCTGTTTGAGAGTTGTTGAAATACCTTCATTGACCATGCCACTCAAACTACCAAAGAATTATTTTATAGAGCCAGAAAAAAGAGTAACAAAAATTATTTGGAAGAACAAGGAGTCAAGAATATCAAGGGAATCAAACAAACAAAATGTTAAGGAGGGCAGCTTGGCAGTTCCAGATCTCAAACTATACAAAGCAGTGATTATCAAAACAGCCTGGTACTGGCTAAGAAGTAGGGTGGTGCATCAGGGGAATAGATGAGGTACACAAAGCACAGTAGTAAATCACCACAGGAATCTAGTCTTTGATAATAAGCCCAACGATCCAAGTTTTGGGGGTAAGAACTCAACATCTGACAAAAATTGCTGGGAAAACTGGAAAGTAGTTTGGCAGAAAGTAGGTACAGACCAACATCTTACACTGTATATAGAGACAAGTTCAAAATGGAAAAATGATTTAGACATAAAGGGTAATATAATAAATTAGGTGAGCATGGAAAAATGTACTTAAAATGTACTTGTTAGATCTATAGGTAAGAGAAGAACTTATGAGTAAACGAGAGGAGGGGATTATGGGAAATAAAATAGATAATTTTGATTCCATGAAATTAAAAAAGATTTTGCAAAAACAAAACTAATGCAGCCAAAATTAGAAGGAAAACAGGAAACTGGGGGGGGGGGGGTGGAGACTGCAGCAAGTTTCTCTGACAAAGGCCTCATTTCTCAAATATATAGGGAACTGAGCCAAACTTATAAGAATATGAGCCATTCCCCAGTTGATAAATGATCAAAGGGTATGAACAAGTAGTTTTCAGAAGAAGCAATCAAAGCTATTAAAGTCACATGAAAATATGTTCTAAATCACTACTGATTAAAGAAATGCACATTAAAACAATTCTGAGATACTACCTCACACAGCCATCAGATTGGCTAACATGACAGAAAAGGAAAATGAGAGATACTGGAGGGGATGTGGAAAAACTGAGACACTAATGTACTGTTGTCAGAGTTGTGAACTAGTCCAACCACCCTGGAGAGCAATTAAAGAATTATGCCCAAAGGGCTATAAAACTGTACATGCCCTTTGATCCAGCAATACCACTGCTACGTCTGTATTGCAAGATATCAAAGGAAAAGGAACTATTTGTATGAAAATATCTTTATAGCAGCTCTTTTTGTGATGGCAAAAAATTGGAAATTGAGGGGATACCCATCAATTGGGGAATGGTTGAACAAATTGTGATATATGCCTGTGATGGAACACCATTGTGCTATAAGAAAGGATGATCCGGATGGTCTCAGAAAAACCTGGGAAGACTGATATGAACCGATGCAAAGTGAAGTAAGCAGAACCAGGGCAACACTGTATACAGTAACAGTAATACTGTGCAATCATCAACTGTGAGTGACTTAGCTATTCTCAACAATACAATGATCTAAGACAATTCCAAAGGACCCATGATGAAAAATGCTATCCTCCTCCAGAGAGAATAGATGATCTCTAAGTGCAGACTCAAGTATACTTTTTAAAAATTTTATTTTTATTGTTTTCTTTTGAGAGATAGCTAATAGGGATGACCTCACATGTATAATCAATATCAAATTGTTTTTGTTCTCAAGAAGAAAGGGGTAAGAGCGAGAAAATTTGGAACAAGATTTTAAAAAATGATTGTTAAAATTTTTTATATGTAATTGGGAAATATTTAACAGAATAAATAAAAATAATTAAAAAACACTATCTGAAAAATGTCTTTGTTCACTACTCTAAAATTTTTTCCTTTTCTATCCTCTATGTTCAACTGTAGGTTAGTGTCATTTTGTACCAACACTTAAGTTAGCAGCAAACTCCTGCAGGAATTAAAAACAATCTATGAAGAGCTCACATTTAATAAAATGCTGTCTACTCTGGAAAGAAGAGAACCATGCGACACCCTCAAGATAGATGCCCTAAATTACAAATTAACTTTATCTAGTTTTTTCAAATAAATTCAAACAAGATTTTAAAAAATGATTGTTAAAATTTTTTATATGTAATTGGGAAATATTTAACAGAATAAATAAAAATAATTAAAAAACACTATCTGAAAAATGTCTTTGTTCACTACTCTAAAATTTTTTCCTTTTCTATCCTCTATGTTCAACTGTAGGTTAGTGTCATTTTGTACCAACACTTAAGTTAGCAGCAAACTCCTGCAGGAATTAAAAACAATCTATGAAGAGCTCACATTTAATAAAATGCTGTCTACTCTGGAAAGAAGAGAACCATGCGACACCCTCAAGATAGATGCCCTAAATTACAAATTAACTTTATCTAGTTTTTTCAAATAAATTTTCCTGGTGTGTTGTCAGAGGACTGAATTTGCTTTTCTCTTTCTTGTGAGGCATGAAGACTGGAAGAGCTTTAGCTCAAAATGCTGACTTCAAACATGTGCCCACATAATGACACAATCCATTATTTCATTCACACAATGTTTAGACCTCGAGCCAAACATAGAGCTAAAGAGTAGGGGTCAACCCCTGGAAATCCTGTCTCATGTCAAAGGTGTGCACAGTTTTACAATCAGCAGGAGGGAAACAGGATTCTGTTTTTGATGACATTTCTGTCACCTGGACAGTCAGCAGAAGTAACGACCTGCTTGCACAAAGTCCTTTACCATGAATATAATAATCAGTCAAGTGATCAATAAACAAGAATTAATCAAGCACCTACTATGTGCTAGGCACTGCACTAAATATTGAGAATACAAAGAAAAAAAATAAACCAAACCCTGCCCTTGAGGACTGTACAGCCACCATAGTGGGAAGAACAAGGCCAGTGGCTTTTCCAGGGAATCTGCACTTTTGGGAGACTGGGGGCAGGGGGCGAAAGGCTAGGAACTTGCCTTTTATCAGTCCACTTCTAGGGCTCTGGGGAAACCACCTTATGCTAACCCAATTACCAACAATCTGACTGATAAACTAGAAAGCCAATTACTAATTTACAAAGAAAAGGGTAACTGCCAAGCAGAAAGTTTGCTTAGAAAACCAGATATTCTGGGTCAGGTCAAACTTAGGCCAGTCCAGGGACTTAAGCTTCCAGTTAAAATGCAATGAAATGCCCAGAGACCATAAATGCAATAAAGAATGCCTTTACTAATATGAAAGGGCACACAAAAGGCTAGCAACTGAGATAAAACAGCAGGTGCTTCTGCAGAGCAATGAGAATTCAGCTAAAGCTTTGGATACCAGTCCCCAAGAGGCCAAAGATGCCAAAGAGAACGGCCTCCCTGCTCCCTCCCCCACCCCCACCCCCTCTTAAAGGGAAACCTGCCCAATCTACATAAAACAGGGCCACTCCTACCATACCAGATGGATGTTGCTTGTTGGTCAAAGGGTCAAAATCCAGGAAGGATTATGTTAGTGCTGATAACTTCAAGTAACCCATTCCTCCCCAATGTACTGGAACACAGATTCTCCCTCTTTGACACTCTTTCTTCCAGACTCCATGCAGACCAGTTACCTTCTGTTTCCATGTTATTAACATGGAAAATAAGCTGTCAACAGCTGCATTCAGACTGATGTGATAGGATTGTGACAGATCAGTGGGTAGGGAACAAACCGACTGTCCCAAGACTAGAATAATCCCAGTGTTAGGACTGCCTCTGTCTTTATTTACCGCAGGGCAGTTCTTCCTTTTCTACCACATCAGCAGATTTTAATAGTAAAAGACATTTCACAATATAGATTTAAATCAATAACGAAGGCGTTACCACAGGAGTCTGATGATGCCCTCTCATCACTGTTTCTAAACTTATATTACAACTAATATTATCTAGCCAGGGGAAGCAAACCCAAGCCATTAGCCTTTAGTGTTACCTGTGACGCTGGCGGCATAAAATTAGGGAAGATGGAAAGAAAGTGGGGGGAGGGGAGAAGAAAGGAAGCAGGTGGTCTATAAAGCAGGGAGTAACAGTTCAAACAGAAATCACACACGTATAATATGCTGCCCATCTCTACTGCAGAATAAAATCAAATCTGACAGCTTTATCGTTCCAATGTTAGCGCAAGCATTTTTTTTAACTAAAATTACATAGAAATGCAAAAATGGTTTTATCTTTTCATGTTCACACATAATTTATTTCCGTATCTATGTGATTATTTAAAAGTCAAAGGCCACCTTCATCTCTATGAAACCACAGTAACTTTCTCATAAAATTCCAGTCATTGTTGACAACTTCTCTCCTCCTTTCCTTTCTGGCAGCAGAGCCCCGTGTCAGGTTCGGCAGGCCAAGCCCAGTGGTACAGATGGCTTTTTGGAAGGAGTGTCAAGGGCTCATCCCAAGCCGATCTGCATTCTAACTTCTGTGATGCCACTTTCAAAATCCTAAAACTGGAGCAGAATTGCTAATGTGTTCTCACACATCACAGGGCTAAAGGAAACCTTGCTGGATGAAGAATTTCTGATCACTGTTGGAGTTGAGGAATTTTAAGAGAGTAGCTGAAATTAAACAGTGCGTAGTTTTTAAAGGCAAACATTTTTACTATCATTTGAAGTGAATGATGTTTCTAGTTGAATATAAATGACTCCTAAAACATTCTTCAAATTTAGGGCCTACCACAAACTGAAGACAGATGACAAAATTAAAATTCATACCTTTGCTCGGTAAACATATCCCAAAACCACGACGACAACCTCTGTGATAAAAACCAACAGCAGAATGATCACAAACTGCAAGGAAAAAATTGAGAGGAAATTCAGTACACAAACTTAAAAGCATAAACCCAATTCCCTCAATAAAAAAAGTCATCTAGTTTCGAAGTGAAATATGGAGACAGTTTCTGAGGATCCACACTAAGAAACCCAGGGAAGCTGCATGAGTTGTGGGGAAAAGCCCAAGAAATCAAGCAGGGACACGCATTCTGATGCCATGGCGTCAGTGAGATGCTAACTTACTGTGGCAAGTCCACAGCGGCTTTCTCGGATGGTGGCACAGCATCCAATTAGTCCAATAATGAAAAGGAGGGTTCCTACGGCTATAATCACAACAGCAGGGATGAGTGTGTACACGTCTTCAAAGAAATGATCATAGTCATCATAAGTGATGAAGACATAGGCTCCCACATAGCACAAGATGCCTGCTGCTGCCTGCAGGAAACAAAATGAACAAATTGGCAAAAATCCTCTCTCCCCCTCCCCCAGCAACATTCTTCTCATTAGTTGGTAAGCTATGATTTCATGATTAATTTCTCTGTTACACATAGATTAGTGAGGCTAACCAACCGACTGTTGACTCCAATTATTAGGTAAGAAAAGTATTCTGAAAACAAAATGGATAATTTTATTCTTTTTACATAACTACATACATCTTTTGTTTTTCCATTGCATTTTAGAGACCCTTCATTCCCAGAAATGAAGCCTCTATAATAAAGAACAGTTAAGCAAAAAAGCCGATCGAACAACTGAGCCTGATAGCGTATACAACACTTTGTTCCCTTGTCCCTACAATCATTCAGTCTGCTTTCTTTTCAGTGATATTATCGTAGTCACTGGGCATCCTGTTCTCCTGGATCTGTTTACACAATGACCTCATGCCCCTTCCAACACTAAAGCTATGATTTGATGAGGCATCAGCTCATACGTGTTCTCCCACATTTTTCTCAAGTTCTCCTAAGTTGACCACTATTTCCAAACCTCTATGCCCATCTCCTTGCTGCTCCTCCCTGTGTGAAGCTTGAACTTAAGTAGCTAAAACAGTTCAAATCAAACCATCCAGAGGCCATGCTTTCTTCCTGGCCAGCCTCATGCAGGGGTAGTGCCATACCCTCCTCTTTATGGATTATGTTCCCCGAGTACAATGTAAACTCCTTTAAGGCAAGGGCTGCCTCGTTGCCTTGTATCCTACCCACAGAGTTTTTAACAAAGGGCCCAGCACACAGAAGCACCTGCTAAACTTCTCCTCTAGCTCCCCAAAGTGGCCCTCTGAAATGCCTCTAGTCGTTGGGCAGTTTTTCTGGAACTTCCAACCTCTGGGCCAAGTGGAAAAATTCTCCTCTCTCCTACATGTCATCCCTTCAAGCAGCGGAACACTGCCAACTGTCACCCCACATCCCTCCAGTCTATCTTTGGGTAACAATGCTTCAATTGAGGCTGTTCACCATCCTGTTTGCCCTCCTCCTTTAGATAGGGAACCATAACCCCAAAGCCCAAATGTTTGATGTTCTACTCAGGTTGAGACATGGTACAGGAGCAGAGGAACAGATTCAAATTCCACAAACCCTTTAAAAGCAAGTAATCTCCCCGCCCTCATGGACCTTAAAGGAAAATGAGACATGTCTGCAGACAACTAATTATACAACAATAAATAAACATTTATCAAGGACTTGGTACATGTGAATCTCGTTGCTAGGTACTAAGGCTACAAAATGAAAAACATTATCCAAGTTCCTTAAGGAGAAGTGAAGGGAATAAGCATTTATATAGTACCTCCTATGTGCCAGGCATTGTACAAAGCAACCTACAAATACTCTCTCATTTGATCCTCACAACAACCCCACAAGTAGGTGCATTAATCAGCCCCATTTTACAGCTGAGGAAACTGAGGCAAATAAAGGTTAAGTGACTTGTGCAGGGTCACAAAGCTAGTATCTGAGGCCAGACTGAACTCGGGTCTTCCTGACCCAAGGTCCAGGGCTCCGTCCATTGTATCACAAACTAGGAAAGAGTTGCTGGTTAGAGGCGCCAAGGTGAGCACAAGACTAAACATCATTCCCAAACTTTCATATCAGTGATCTGCTCTTTGAAATTCCACAACTGGAATAT
The DNA here is from genome assembly GCF_011100635.1 of Trichosurus vulpecula. Lineage (NCBI taxonomy): Eukaryota > Metazoa > Chordata > Mammalia > Diprotodontia > Phalangeridae > Trichosurus > Trichosurus vulpecula. Next base: position 35,220,038 of record NC_050580.1, on the reverse strand, counting down.
AGGTTGTATACCACTGAGAGAATGCATGTCAGCCTGTTCTGAGATGCTTAATCCAGTTTTAAAGGACTCTGGGGAAAGACAGAGCCAGGAAAGAAGTGTGAACACTCTTGCTACTCCAGTGTGCCAGGCCAATCTCACTATGTGTGAATGAGCTAATGCAGTGTTACACACAGTGCTGTAACATTTAGGCTAATTTGCAGAACACCAAGAATCTCACAGGAAGGAGGACTAATTGCACCATTCTTTTAAAACTGCATACCTAGATGTGGTGCTCCTCTAGACTCAGACCATTTCAGTGCAAAGTGTAAACAAGTCTCAGCTTGGACAGAGTTGGGATTCTGCCCATTTCCTCCTGGGTAACATTCCTTTTTTGTCTCATTCTATCAGAATTAGTCTCAGGTTCTTGGGCTAAGGAAATGTTAAAAAAAATTCCATTTGCAAAATTAAGAAATTACATGACTTGCTCATGAACAGGATGGATTTTTCGCTTCTGAAGCTGGAAAGGATTCTGAGAAAGCCATCTGGTCTAGCTGCCACCTTCCTCTGACCACCTCCTTCTGGTCCTCCCTGGTCTCTTCATTTTCTGCTCATCCAATGTCTCCTCTGCCCAAGCTGGGCCATCTTCTTAGGCATAGTTTGTTCAGAGGTGATCAGGAGACCTTGTGTGGCCTGTTGTCATTTGTCCTTTGTTCTTGAAGAGGACCATGACATCATGACCATGACTTGCAAGTGGATTGGATTTAAGTGAGGGAGGGCTGTGCCAAGTCACCAGCCTTACTTTCTTCTCCAGAGCCATCTGAGTCCAGTGGCAAGATATAGATCAGGAAGACTGGAGATGGGCCTGCCTTGTGTGGCCTACTGAATCCCTGACTGCCTCTACATATGGAATGGCTGTTAGTTAGGATCCTTTACCCTAGAAGCACTGATAGCATCAGTAGGTCTCATTTTACAAATGAAGAAAGTGAGGCTCGGTGGTTTAAGAGGCATAAAATGACAAAGCTACTATGTGGCCCAGCCAGGACTTGACCGCTTACACACATAACTACTTACTGTGCTTCTAGCAATTAGGCCTGTCCTAAGATGATGAGCTAGCTCAGAGAGACAGAGGAATCAGCCTGAGTAGCACGCTGGCAGAAGTCCTTGAGCTATGCCTTCTATCAGGATAAGCAATTTACTGACTGTCCTCACCAGACGTCCTTGACTACAGAGCTCAGGGTAGGAGAGCGGCTTTGGATTAAATGCTTGGAGATCCTTGAAATACCACTGATTACATGCTCATTAGCACTCTGCTCCTGAAATTAAGTGTAGGAGTTAAGCAATTCACAGCTTTGGTTCCCACAGCAACCAGAACTTGGCAGCTCTGGAGCTTTGCCTTTATCCCCCTGCAATATGGTACTTCAAGGCTTCAGAAATCACACACATGCACAGGAGAAAGAAGGAAGTGAAGGTGGCTAGGAGAACCTATTTTTGACTTCCAGACTCACGTTTAGCAGCTATTCTAAGCTATCAGGGCAGATAACACTTGCTTGAGTATAGCAGGACATAACCAAGTGTTTCAGATGACCTGATTTCGACTCTATTTTGGGACTTAGGAAATTTGTTTAGCTCTTTTGGTTCTCCTACCTGTCTGACAGCTCCTTCCCAGGATCTTCTGAGGGTTTAGTATCCTCCCAAATCCTAAATGTGGGCGGCCCTGTCCCCCAAGGCTATTTTACTTCCTCCTCTTCTGCACTGCCCCTTGGTGACCGTATTCTCTCCCAGAGGTCCAATCACCTCCTCTGCGCAGATAGCTCCAAAATTTGAGTCTCACTATCTCTTCTGGACTTCTGTCCCTCCTTTCCAACTGCCTATGGGCTCTCTCTAGCTGGTTTCCTATCAGGTCTTCAAACTCAACATGCCTAAAACTGAACTCATAATTGTTCCCAGCTAAGCCTGCCTCTCCTCCTCCAAGACATTTTCAGACGTGGGGTTGAGGGACACAAAGAATCAAACTGGTGGCCCAAACTCATAGATTCTCCTTGCATATTTTTTACATTGGTCCCTTTCTCTCCACTGACAACCACCTTCTGGACTATTAAAAGTGCCTTTGACCTAGTACTCTGCAAAACGAAAGGGTTGGACAAGATGAGCTTTAAGATCTCTTCAAAACCTATGAGCCTTATACCCTGAGATCTAAAGCTCTAAGGGATCTTTATGGGGTGATCTAGTCCCTCAAATCACAGATGAGAAGACACATACACCAACAGGGGATCAGACTTGGTGGGAGTATTAAAATCAGGATTTGAACCTGGGTCCTCTGCTTCCAAATTCAGCACTTGCTACCACACCATGGCTCCCACATCAATTTCTTCTTCCTCAGATTCATCCTTCAATGGACCATAAACCTGAGAGCTGGAAGAGGCTCTAGACCAATCACTTTACCCATGAGGAAACTGAGACCAACAGAAAACCATCAGAAGAGGCAGGATTTGAACACAGGTCTCCTGATTCCAATTTCAATACTATTTCCATCACCCCACACAGTTGCCAAAAATAACTTCCTAAGGCACATAACTGACCACCTAACTCCCATGCTCCAACAATTTTCAGTGGCTCCCTATTTCCTGTAAGAAAACACAAACTGGGGCCCTCCAATCTGGCTACAACCTACTGGACCAGTCTTCTTTCACATTATTCCCCTCTGCATAGTCTATGTTCCTTGGCAGGTTGGTTAAAAGCTCCTGGAGCCCAAGGAACTCCTAGTTCTAACACCTCCTACCAAGTCAGATCCTCTGTGGGCTCAGGAGTTTCCTCATTTCATCTCTGCATCTTCAGCCCTCCACAGGATGCTGAGCTCAACCAGAGGCAGTGGGAGACTGTATAATGAACCCAGAGACTGTAGAATAAAGACACTGGCCAAACAAACCCTGAGGGCAAAATTTCTGCATGGATCCATATACGTGTATGTATACAGTATAGCAAATACACATTACTTATGTATATGTAATATGGAAAACATATATATGCATGTAGAAAAAAATATATGTATACAAACATGTACATGTGGTTACTCATTCAGATAACTTGAGGGTGTGTCTCAATTAGTACAAAAGTCTGGATTATAGGGTGGTTAAAGTTTTATCTATTTCAAGAGAACATTAAAAGTCTTAGGTGGAAATCCTTTTATTGAAGTTAACCCTTAAAATTACCAGCATCCAATTTCATAGGACACTTAAAAGTTGTCACAGAAGATTGCTTGCTTAAACAGAATGAAGAGCCTGCAATTTTGCTTACATTATAATTTGCTTACCAAACCCCTTTTTTTTTTTTTTTTTTTTTTTTTTTGCTTTTTGGCAGGGCAGTTGGGGTTAAGTGACTTGCCCAAGGTCACACAGCTAGTACATGTGTCAAGTGTCTGAGGCCGGATTTGAACTCAGGTCCTCCTGACTCCAGGGCCGGTGCTCTTACTGACTGCGCCACCTAGCTGCCCCTGACCAAACCCTTTTTTAATAAAGAGTACAAAGCTAAAGGTAAATTTCAGCCCAGCCTAGGCACTATTTACAAATTTTTGAATGAAATATGAATCGATGAAACTTTACTGTACTTGACGTTTCCTCCTCTTCTGCTTATTTTCTCTATTTTCACTTCTGACACTGAGCAAACAGCTACTACACACACACAAGATGTTTTGTTACTCTTTCATCATACAGATCAGCCCATGATTTCTTTATTTTGGAGACCATCTCACCCAGGCAAGAAGTTTAGCAGCCAATACTGGTCAGGACAGAAGCTTTTAACCTGCTCTGGTTTACTGAACTGGGTGGTTTACAGCCATAAATAAGTTAAGTGGCCTTCTTTCTCAGGCTGGCCCTGGACTTAGTGAGGATAGCCAATTAATCGACATTAGCCCAACTTCAGCTCAGAGCTCCTACAATTTAAGCAATCTACCAGACTCGCCCTTCCTACCAGCAAAGACTACAAGAATGCACCACTAAGCCTGGGCAATGAATTACATCCTGTTTTCTTTAAAAAGTAAAATTTGAAATCATTATATGCTACTTTAAATCATAAAAGAAACAATAGTTTTTAGGAAAAGAATATAATGATGGACCTAAAAGGGCCTGAAGAGCTCATCTGATCCAGTCCCTGTTCTCCAAGTAGGCAAAAGGCAGCCATATGTCTAGAAAGGCTTCAGCGAAGTTTCTCTTTGAAGATATTCAAGGGACAAAGATTCCATAATCTCCCCTCGTAGTTCACTCTGTTGTCCAATAAAGTCGCTAGGCACTTTCTATGTGCAAAGCTTTGTGCTAGGTGCTAGCCCACTTTTTGGTGTTTCATCAGGTTTACAAAACCTTTAAAAAAGTTACCATAAGCCTTTAGAAAAAGGAAGGCATACATGCAAATCTTAAGTAAAAGAAAACGACATTTGCATACCCAGAACTGACAAATGTGTTATTTTGGTCTACAGAAAAAAAAATTGTGGGTTGAAAACATGCAAATGACAAAGAACCTTGGTAAGTTAAATAGCAGCTGATTTTCAGTGTAGTACACAAAAGAGTTCTGGTTATTTACATTTAAGACATGAAATTAAGAGTGATGAGCCTGAAGGGATTCTTGTAACATGGGAATTACATTGTTAAGTGTTGCCTGGTAATGAGGCAAGTGAATGGCTTCCAGTGATGTCACCCTGTACCCAGCTTAAGGCACTTGTCAGAAATAGATTTCTAAGCAGTGGCAGAGAACCAAGCCAACAGCAGCAGATGCCACCAGACAGGGAGAGAGTGAAAAAGCAGGCTGATATCAGATACCATTTGTAAAACTGTCTATCCTTTTAATAGAATGTAAAATAGTTCTTTGCCCAGGCTGCAAACTAGTGAAAACCCAATTTATCTTGGCCGAGTTGGGAGCACACGAGAGCTCTATTTTAGCCATTCATTCCAAGGGGCAACTCATTAGCAGTAATCCTAGAGACACAACCAATACCCTTCAACTACATATGCGTAGATCTGAGTTTATATAAATTGAATTATAAATAAGTGGAAAACACGGAACGTGACCAATTCCTTTTCTTCCTTGAAAAAAATTGGCATGCGACTTACAAAATTAGTGCTCTGTAACAAACATGGTTTCTGAGCTTGTGAATTACACTGTACCTATCAGTGAGTACTGCAAGCTATTAAAATGGCCCAAACCAAATCATCCTAAAATTCTTTTCATGAGTATCCATGGATAAGGCTGGGATTTGTTTAAAGTTTGGGGCTTTATCCAAACAAGCAGTCATGGAGATGGCTATTAAGGTGAAGAGGGCAAGGGAGAGAGAAAGGATGGAAAGCTGTATGAAAGGCTTGGAAGAAGCAAACTGACTTTTATGTCTTCACTCAAAGACGGCACTGGGAGCCTTAAGTACTGACTTAGAACTTTCCAAGCTAAGTGGGGAGAGACAAGAAGGGTGGGTGAGGATGACCTTAACTTTCCACCTTGGGAAGGAATTAAACAATTTCTGCTTCTCTTCCTCCTTCACACAGTCTAGACCCTAAGAAGGGACTTCTCCCCAGAATCCTGGCCCTATGCACTCTTCTCCCTCTGCTAGACAAAATTTATGTGCCCATACTGTTTTCTGAGTCAGATACCATGCTCCCACACAAAGCTTTTCCGGGGGCACCTGTTTAGAAACTGGTGGGGACTGGGAGGGATGCTGATGAGTTTTAGTTTCTTTGAAAGGAATAAACTAGTTATTGTGGCAATGCTCAGAGTCCAAACCACTAATGTGCTTAAGAAGGAGGCTCATGGAACAGTAGTAAGGACATGAAGGATCCACAAAATATGTCACTTTGGGGCCAATTAGGTGATCTTCAAGAGAAGCTTTGGCCAAAAAATCCACTCCATGGTCAAGCTTGTGACGAGCGTGTCCAATATTAGTGAGCTAAGGTGTACCTCAGATAACAGATAACAAAGGGTTTATACTCAAAGCCTTGCCTGGAGCCTTTGACAACTGTCATGTCATCATCAGGAAGACGTAATAGTAGCCTTGCTATAAACTGTAACTTTCAGGTACATATACATGCCTTCTGTTTGAGTCAAGATGTCTGAAATTACCGTGGATAAAACAAAGAAATTAGTTTGATTCCAACAGTACGGCCACACCAACCCTACTTGGCATTATTGTTCAGGAATAAATCGCCACACATCTTCATCTATGGGGGTGGGAAAAGACAAAGTAAATACTCCTGGGGGTAGTGACAGCTAGCTGACAATCATCTAAGAAGAAGGGACATAGGAGAGGGGCCTCGGCCAAGGAAAGTGGTTGGAGAGATTGAAGAAGGGGGCACCCAGAAGGAAGGAGGTAGGATTGCTACTCAAATTATCAGATTTACAACTGTACCCAGGGCTCAAAATTCACTTTGGCATCAGATACTAAACGTTGATCTTAACTCTACTAATTACAGTCACATTAATTTATAGTCTAAGAAACACCTCTTTGCCTAAGATTCTGAAGAACAAATAATCCTTACACCCATGCTGAGACTTTAAGTATATGGAAAATCACTCCCAACCTCCCCCCCCCCCAATATTTAAAGTCTTCGGTTCCAAATTCTCTCCGTCCCTTCCCTCCCCAGATGGTAAGCAATCAGATATTGGTTACACAGGTGCAACTGTGCAAGAAGACTCAAATAAAAGAGAAAAAGTGAAAAATAGCATGCTTCAGCCCATATTCAATCAATATCGTTTCTTTCTCTTGAGGTGGATAGTATGCTTCGGGACGTCTTGGATCACTGTATTGCTGAGAGTAGCTAAGTCATTCACAATTCTTCATGGTACAATACTGTTGTTACTGTGTACAACGTTCTCCTGGTCTGCTCACTCCACTATCACGCATCAGTTCATGTAAGTCTTTCCAGGTTTATCTGAAATTATCCTGCTTGACCTTTCTTACACCACAATAGTATTCCATTACAATCATATCACAGCTCATTTAGCCATTCCCCAGTTAACGGGCATCCCTTAGATTTCCAATTCTTAGTCACCACAAAAAGAGCTGCTATAAATATTTTTGTACAAATAAGTCCTTTTTTAGGATGTCTCTAGGATATAGACCCAGCAATGGTATTGCTAGATCGAAGGGGATATACAGTTTTATAGCCCTTTGGGAATAGTTCTAAATTATTCTCCAGAATGGTTGGATTAGTTCATAACTCTATCAACGATGCATCAGTGTCTCAGTTTTCCCACATCCTCTCCAACATTCAAGATTTTCCTTTTTTGTCACATTAGCCACTCTAATAGGTGTGACGTGGCACCACAATTTTTTTAAAATTTGCAATTCTCTGATCAATCATGATTTGGAACATTTTTTTCATGACTATAGATAGCTTTGATTTCTTTGTCTGAAAACTACCTGTTCATATTCTTTGACTATTTATCAATTGGGGAATGACTTGTATTTTTATGAATCTGACTCAATTCTCTACGTATCTGAAAAATGAGGCTTTTATCAGAGATATCTGTTGCAAAATTTCCCTCCCAGTTTTCTGCTTTTCTTATAATTTTGGCTGCATTAGTTTTGTTTGTGCAAAACCTTTTTTAATTTAACATAATCTACTTTACATTTTGTAGTGCTCTCTCTATCTTCTTTGGTCCTAAATTACCAACCTTTTCTAAAAATAAAATTTCCACTAGTCATTCTCTAGCATGCCTATTTATAGGTTTCATTTTGATCCTGCTGTTCTGCGGCAGCAGCCGCTCAAGACTGAGCAGATCAGATACCTTTACCGAGTACAAAGCTCCCATATATCACATGTTCTGTATGAAGAACAAATCCAAAAGATCTCAACCCTGCTCTTGAAAACTAAAAATATTCTTAACTATGATTTGGTGGACTCATTATTACTCCTTTAAAATGAATAAATCTCAAATCTGTCTTTAAATACCAGGGCCAAGTGAGCACCCCTTCAATCTAGAGTATCTCCAGCACCTTTTCCCAATCTCCCACATTTTATTCCTCTTAGCACTCTGGACTAGAGCCTGGACTGGATTTGACTCAGCCTTCAGATGTTTTCTGATGATTTGTTCTAACACAATTTCAAATCCTTCAGTGAATATTATCCTTTCAAAAGTACCCTTCAAGGAGATTATGGACAAGAAAGTCATTCTATTGTTAAATAGCTTGGTGAACAAGCTGTTCTTACCATTATGTTCAAGTAAAGATTGGAAGGGGCAATATTTTTAAATTTTTTCACAACTCTGAACTCAAACCTTGTTTCCAGAAATTGGTCATCTTCCGTTTGCAATCACTCACTATTTTTTAAAGATTTTAAAAATTGATTTTTATTGCTATCTTATGTTTTTACAATGCTTGGATTTCCCCTTTGTGGCCTTTCCCTCTCAGAGAGTCATCCCTTATATGAAGAGTTTTTTTAAAAAGAAAAAGTGGAAGAAAAAAATTAGGCAAAACTAATTAAAACGTAAGGGGAAAATTCCATTATATGCCACATCCCGCAACCATAGCCTCCTCCCCACCCCTACTCTTACCCTCTAACCCTGGAAAAGAGGGGGAGAGGTATACATCTTCTCCTAACTCGTTCTTTGTAATTTGAAAATTGATTTACAAATGTTTTGTGATGGTTGTTCTTTTCATTCACATTGTAACAGTCATGGTATGGTGGCTCTGCTGACTCCTTCTGTCATCTTTACCAATGTGCTGGGTGTGAGGTGAAACCTCAGGGTTGTTTGATACGCTCTTCTTATGAACAGTGTTCTGGATCATTCTTTCCTATGGTCTTCAACAGTAGTGAGCCAGATCCAGAACTGAAGAGAAGGAAGAAGAGGTGCAATAGTGCATTTGGCAAACCGAGTAGCACTTTCAACCATCCCTCAAACAAAAACTCATCTTTTTAATACCAGTTTTCCACTGATGTCATACGGCTGCAAATCATGGACTATTAGTCACCAAAAAACTGACACTGTGACTCATCCAAAGGGAAATGGAAAGGTGCAGAATGGCCCAAATGGGCAGCAACAAATTCCTAATGACGTGCAGGAAATGCAGCACAAAGACTATCAGAGAAATGGATGACCAAACAGGAGGTGGCAGCAAGTGACACACGATGGACATACTGAGTGCTGGAGGGGCTCACTCATAAATTGTTGGTAGAGGTGTGAAATGGCCCAGTTATACATACTGGAAAGCAACCTGCTGAGTCAGTGAAAAGTCCCTACCTCTTTTTTCACCAAGAGGACGCTGTGGCCAGGTATTTACCAGCCTAGGAAGTTAAAGACATGGAAATATTCACAATGCTTTTTGTAGTAACTAAGAACTGAAAACAAATTGATGGAGAGTGTAATAAGCAGAACTAGGGGGAGAAACCATAAAAAATCATTAAAACAATGTACTTGGAAAGAACAAGAAAATGAAAGCAAACTGTTTAATTAAAATGACCATATTTGATCCTAGGGAGAGCTGAGAAAATACACCTTTCTCTTCTCTTTCACTGACAGGGGTTCTGGGTGTGGAATGATTTTGCTAAATTGTTTTCCTTCATTTAAAATTTTTATTTGTTATAAGAGATGGCTCATTTTGCAAAGGAGGGGGAAATACATTCAGAAATGAGTGATGCAAAACTTGAAAGACAAGGGCAGGAATTCGATGTGGGAGGCATGCGTTACCATAGTTCCTGGAGCACTGTGTCTGGAGTCCAGGAGTTCCAATCTGGCCTCAAACACTTCCTAGCTGTGGGACCCTAGGCAAGTCTCTTGACCTGTTTGTCTCAGCTTCTTCAACTGTAAAATAGGAATAACAGCACCTACACCTTGGAGGTTCTTGTGAGGATCAAATGCAGCATCTGCCAAGTGCTTAACACGGTGCCTGGCATACAACAGGTGCTACGTAAATGCTTATTCCCCTCCTTTCCTCTGGTGGGTATCCTATAGGATACTCTTAGGTGAGGCAACTTCCTCCACAGTGCAAGTCAGCGCCTTCTTGATAACTTCCAACTTTAGGGTGTTGCCTAGAACACTGAAAGTTAATAAGTGTCTGGTCGAGGGTCACACAGCCAGGGCTTCCTGGCTAGCTCTCTACCCATTACACCACCTTATAAAATTAAACTGAAAAAAGAAAAGGAGGTGGGACAGTCTTGTGGAGAATAACCAATGAACCCCTCACATACGCCCCCAGGGCCCAGGCAATGTCACAAGAACTAGGGGAAGGCCCCATGCACACTGGATGAACCCCCCTTGTCAAGGACTGATGAGAGGACAATGGCAAAGGTCACTGAGGAGGAAAAGATCTGAGTCCTCACGGATTGAGCAAGTACCATGCCACAAGCCATTAGATAGTTTTCACAAAGTAGAGAGATGTTACTCAAGTTTGGTTTGGGGGGCTGGGAATCCCTATCATACAGCTAGCCAGATCTAGAGATTCTGAAATACATGGCTTTTTTTCCCTAGTGAGTTGTTCAGAATATGTTTAATGCCATGGTTGGAATGCATTTCCTGCTAGAACTGAATTGAGTGCACACAATTAGGTTTTAACAAATCAAATAATTTCCTAAAATATCTTGCTAGCATGCAACATGCCTGGATTCCAAGTTAGGATGATCTCTTTCCCCATTTGCTCTTTTTGAGGCATATTAGGATATTTTCCCAACCTATCATTATGCTCTAGGCCATACAGCACTTAATCTACTGGTAGATGACTTGGAAATACATAAGGCAGAAAATACTTCCTTTAGATCACAGGGTCACACATAGATTTAGAGCTGGAAGAGTCCTCAAATCATCTCATTCAATTCCCTGATTTTACAGAAGAGGGAACTAAAGTCTGAACAATTTAAGTGACTTGTCTAAGGTCACACAGGTAGTAAAAAGCAGAATTAAGATCTGAACTCAGGTGCTCCAGCACTGTCCAATCTAACTATCAAAAAATTAGAAAAGGGGGTGGAGCCAAGATGGCGGCTGGAAAGCAGGGACTAGCATGAGCTCCCCGCCAAGTCCCTTCAAAAACCTATAAAAAATGGCTCTGAACCAATTCTAAAACTGCAGAACCCACAAAATAGCAGAGGGAAGCAGGGCTCCAGCCCAGGACAGCCTGGATGGTTGCTGGGTGAGCTCTTTGTGGACCAACCAGACCAGGAGCCGGGCGGAGTGTGCCCTAGCGCCCTGAATCAGTGACCTGCAGCAGTTGCTAGACTTCTCAACTCACAAACACCAAAGACAACAGAGAAGAACTGCAGAACCCACAAAATAGTGGAGGGAAGCAGGGCACTAGACCAGGACAGCCTGGATGGTCTCTGGGTAAGGTCTATCCCACACAGAGCTGGGAGCGGAGCTGAGCCCAGCGTGGGGCAGCGCAGGACAACCAGACCAGGAGCTGGGCAGAGCATGCCCTAGAGCCCTGAATCAGTGAGCTGTGGCAGTTACCAGACTTCTCAACCCACAAACACCAAAGACAACAGAGAAGGTTAGTGGGAAAAGCTGAGGGGAGTGGAAGGAGTTTGCAGTTCGGCCACCACCCCTGGGGCAGTGGAGGTGGGGCAGCTACAGAACTACAGCTGCAGTTGCTTCTGGCCCCAGGCCCACCTAGAGGGAGGAATTATGTGGCAGATCAGAGCAGTAGTGAAGAGCCTGCTGAAGATCTAAGTCCAGTCCGGGTTGGGGGTTCTTGGGGAAGGAGCAGTGCTGGTGTGGCAGAGCTGGCGCATCACCCCAAGCTTGGAACATAGAACTCTTTACTCTACAAGCAGTCATACCCCGCTGAAAATCTCAAGGGTCAAGTAAGTTGGCTGGGAACATGGCCAGGCAGCAAAAACGCAGCCAGATTCAGTCTCAGATTCTGGAATCTTTCTTTGGTGACAAAGACCAAAACATACAGCCAGAGGAAATCAACAAAGTCAAAGGGCCTACAACAAAAGCCTCCAATAAAAACATGAACTGGTCTCAGGCCATGGAAGAGCTCAAAAAGGATTTGGAAAAGCAAGTTAGAGAAGTAGAGAAAAAATTGGGAAGAGAAATGAGAGTGATGCAAGAAAACCATGAAAAACAAGTCAATGACTGGCTAAAGGAGACCCAAAAAAAATAGTGAAAAATATACTGAGTAAACAACACCTTAAAAAATAGACTAACTCAAATGCCAAAAGAGCTCCAAAAAGCCAATGAGGAGAAGAATGCCTTGAAAGGCAGAATTAGACAAACGGAAAAGGAGCTCCAAAAGACCACTGAAGAAAATACTACCTTAAAAATTAGATTGGGGCAAGTGGAAGCTAGGGACTTGATGAGAAATCAAGATATTCTAAAACAGAACCAAAGGAATGAAAAAATGGAAGACAATGTGAAATATCTCATTGGAAAAACCACTGACCTGGAAAATAGACCCAGGAGAGATAATTTAAAAATTATTGGACTACCTGAGAGCCATGATCAAAAAAAGAGCCTTGATATCATCTTTCAAGAAATTATCAAGGAGAAGTGCCATGACATTCTAGAGCCACGGGGCAAAATAGAAATTGAAAGAATCCATTGATCGCCTCCTCAAATAGATCCCAAAAGAAATCTCCTAGGAATATTGTCACCAAATTCTAGAGCTCCCAGGTCAAGGAGAAAATATGGCAAGCAGCCAGAAAGAAACAATTTGAGTATTGTGGAAACCCAATCAGAATAACCCAAGATCTGGCAGCTTCTACATTAAGAGATCGAAGGGCTTGGAATACGATATTCCGGAGGTCAATGGAGCTAGGATTAAAACTAAGAGTCACCTACCCAGCAAAACTGAGTATCATGCTCCAAGGCAAAATACGGACTTTCAATAAAATAGAGGACTTTCAAGCTTTCTCAGTGAAAAGACCAGAGCTGAATAGAAAATTTGTCTTTCAAACACAAGAATCAAGAGAAGCATGAAAAGGTAATCAAGAAAAAAGAACAAGAAAAAGAAATTGCAAGGAACTTACTGAAGTTGAACTGTTTACATTCCTACATGGAAAGATGTGTATGATTCATGAGACCTCAGTATTAGGGTAGCTGAAGGGGATATATGTATACACACACACATATGTTTATGTATATATGTATATGTGAGTGTGTATGTATGTATATATGTATGTGTATATATATATATGTGTATGTGTGTGTGTATATATATATATATACACATAGAGAGAGAGGGAGAGAGAGAGAGAGAGAGAGCGCGCAAGCGCGGGCACAAGGTGAGTTGAAGACGAAGGGAAGATATCTAAAAGAAATAAGATCAAATTAAGGGATGAGAGAGGAATATATTGAGAGAGGGAGATAGGGAGAGACAGAATGGGGTAAATTATCTAGTATAAAAGTGGCAAGAAAAAGCAGTTCTGTAGGAAGAGAAGAGAAGTCAGGTGAGGGGGAATGAGTGAATCTTGCTCTCATCAGATTTGACCTGAGGAGGGAATACCATACATACTCAATTGGGTATCTTACCCCATAGGAAAGAAGAAGGAAGAAGACAAAAAAAAAGGGGGACAATAGAAGGGAGGGCAGATGGGGGTGGAGGTAATCAAAAACAAACACTTTCAAAAAGGGACAGGGTCAAGGGAGAAAATTCAATAAAGGGGGATAGGTTAGGAAGAAGCAAAATATAGTTAATCTTTCACAACATGAGTATTGTGGAAGGCTTATACATAATGATACCCATGTGGCCCATGTTGAATTGCTTGACTTCTTAGGGAGGGTGGGTGGGAAGGGAAGAGGGGGGAGAGAATTTGGAACTCAAAGTTTTAAAAACAGATGTTCAAAAACAAAAAAAAAAGTTTTTGCATGCAACTAGAAAATAAGATACACAGGCGATGGGGCGCAGAAATTTATCTTGCGCTACAAGAAAGGAAGGGAAAAGGGGATGAAGGGAGAGTGGGGTGACAGAAGAGAGGGTTGAGTGGGGAACGGCAACCAGAATATACACCATCTTGGAGTGGGGGGGAGGGTAGAAATGGGGAAAAAATTTGTAATTCAAACTCCTGTGAAAATCAATGCTGAAAACTAAATATATTAAATAAAAAAATCAGAAAAGAAATGCCTTATGGAGGATGCCTCTTTAGGTTTCTTAATACATTCTGTTCCACCATATGGCAGGTAAGAAGTACTAGCTAGCAGACTACCTTTTCAATACACCACAAGAAACACACAAAAATACCTTTAGTACCAAAGAGGCCAACAACACCATCAGACATTTCATTCTCAGGGGCAGCTAGGTGGCACAGTGAGTAGAGCACCGGTCCTGGAGTCAGGAGGACCTAGTTCAAATCTGACCTCAGACACTTGACACATGTACTAGCTGTGTGACCTTGGGCAAGTCACTTAACCCCAAGTGCCATGCCAAAAAAAACCCGACATCTCATTCTCAGAGGGAGAGGCAATGCAGAAGACAAAGGGATGGGTTATGGCATGGAAATATTAAAGATTAACTAAAATCATTTCCAATATGCCAAAAATAAAAATAAAAAAAATACCTGAGCAGTGGAAGAAAAAGGATGCTGGAGACATGCAGATGGTTTGAGGCCCTAAAACTACAACCAACAGGGCACAGAGGCTCTTCTACCCCAACAACTCCTGGGAAGTAGCTAGCAGCAAAGGATGTAAGTGTGAACCCAGGCTCTCTGCCCCTGTGTGACCCCAGCCAAGTCACTTACTTCTTTCTTAGCTTCCTCATCTCCAACACAAGGGGTTGGACCACCCAATCACCAATGTCCCTTCTAGCTCCAGGATACAAAGACTTGGGGGGCGGGTGGGGAGCTCATGGGAAATGTGATCTCAAGAGTTCATCCCAGATGAATCCCTCTACCTGCTTACGTACATCGAAAATTCTTTTAAGGGACAAAGCTTTTCATTCCACAACTTGAGATTAAAATTAAAATTCTGTTTGACATACAGATGCACATTCCCATTCAAATGTAATCAAACAGTAAGTTTATAAAAGAGTATCTGATCCTTTCCTGCTCTGATTAGATGGGGAAGAATAAAAGCATTAGGTACCTATGTAGAAAAAGTTGGGAGTTTTTTGGGGGGGGGAGTGTTGTTGGACAGAATCAAAAAATAAGCTTCCATATATTACAACTTCTATTTCAGACAGATCCATTTTAAACTGGGCTGAGATAAATAAAATCTATGTACTGACATTTTTGTTCTGCTTAGCTAGGAATGCACACAGCCATGCTTTGCAAAATTCATAAAGATTTTTAAAAAATACATTCTAAAGGAACTTTGATTCTAAAAGATAAACTAAGTATCTCTCTAACTCCTCTACTGATCATATATGTTCTTTTGCCCTTCAGTAAATATTATTATCCAAAATCTTCAATGGAAATCCAATTCAATTCACTCAACACTTATCAAACACTTAAAACACTGAAATACAAAGACAAAAAAAGCCAACACCAATCAGATTCAGGGTTATATGGTGGCTGCCTGCACAACAGAGAGGAAAGCTAATGAGTTCTGCTTTGGACAAGTTGAGCGTGGGATACTTAAAGGCCTTCCAGTTTGAAATGGCTAACAAGCAGCTGGCTGTGTAGGACTGAAGTTGAATGCAGAGATCTGGGGGTCATCCACGGGAGCTAACCGTGTCAACCAAGACCAAACAAAGAGAAGGGCCAGACTAGAGCCTCAGGTTATACCCACTGAGGGGCAGGATATGAATGATCTAACAAAGAAAGCAGAGAAACAGAATGGAGAACGGCGTCATGACAACCCAGACAGAAGATGCTACGGGGAGGCTAAGAAGGCCAATGACTGAGAAAATTCCACCGATTTAGCAAGGAAGAAAGGGATCGATAGTAACTTGGATGATTAGGTCAGAAGCCATATTAGATCAGGGGAAGAAGTGAGCGAGAGAAGTGGAGAGGATGACGAGCAGAGGTCTGGATGTGAGAGGGACTAGACATAAAGGATGGCGGCAGGAGAGGAGAGCTGAATCAAGTTTTTTGTTTTGATTTTAAGATGGGGAGACTGGCACATTTGTAGGCAACAAGGAACAAACTACCAGCTAGAGAAAAACTGATTTAAAAAAGGGAATGATGTGGGGGCAATTGGCTGGAAGACTGGGATGGGAGGATTAGGGTACAAAATGAGCCTCAGCAAAGAAGAGCTATCTTTTTATCTGAGCCCGGAATAAAGGAGAAAAGGGAAGAGAGAATGTCAGGGGATTTGGAGCCGTAGGAGCTGGAGGTCCCAGGCTGAAACAGCAGAGGGAGGGCATGGGTGTAGGAGGTTTGAGAACAAAAGGTTTTTACACAGTTCTATAGGCTGTGGGATAGAGAATCAATTAGAGAGGAGTGAAAGGAGTGCTTTGGAGTTGAAGTTAGATAATATAAATGGCCAAGAATGGATTATATGTATTCTCTTTCAAAAATGGCTCATTTGGGATTTAGTCATGGGGGGGGGGTCAGGTCTAATTTGCCAAACGATACTATTGAAGAATTAGGTGGAATATCTATCTCTTCTATGCATAATTACAAATCTCCTCTCTCTCTTTTTGGCAAGACAAGATCAAAAAGCTATGATGAAAATGGGCATTTTTCCAAACTGGAGAAAAACGTTGCTATTACATGATCTTACTCTTTCCTTTTTTGTGTGGTAAATTCTGCATGAGTAAGACAGTAACCTTCAAAGATAAATCAATTCAATTACCGGTGAAGATAAACTTTTTTTGAGTCAGATCATAATGGACTTTTACATCAGGTGACAACTCCTTTTTGGATCCTATCTTGTTCCAGAAAAGTAGATTTGGAGGTTATCACTTCACTTTCTGTGATGGACCAGAAAGCTTAATTTTACTGTGTAGCAACATTCCTAAAATTAGAAGGCTACAGCATACCTAGAGATGACGAGGTTCTCAAAGCAAGACAACCTCAGATATGTTATATAGCAGAGGGCAAGAGAAGAGTGAAAGCATTAACTTCTACACCAAGCCCACCCAGCCCCCTGATAAAGGCCCCCTTTCATAAGAAGCAGTCTCCTCTCAATGTTAAAGGTCTCAGCCAGAACAGCAGTAGGATGCCTCAACATGGCCACCCCCCAAAAAGGCAGGACAAGGCGAAGACATACTTCATGTTAAACCGGCGTGGTGTTCTTGAAACATTCCATGCAAAATGAGGTGCTTGCTTTTTTTTTTTAATTGAGGGGAAGAAGCACTGGATTTTGAATCAGGACACCTGGGTTCAAATCGTCAAACTGCCACTTAGCAGAGAGAGATAGTATGAAGTCATTTGGCCTGACTGGGAAAATGAAGGCCCTGAGGTAGATGACTGTGATTTCAGGGCTAAATAAATCCAATGCCAAAAACCAATGAATCATCATAAAGACACTAAGGAGATTTGCCAGTTAAACAAATCCCACAATAATACTTTCGTAAAGCAAATTGTAATTTTTAATTTTGTAAATCTATACCTTTCACACTTGCTTGAAGTAGGGGATACTAATGGATGACAAGTGCTAAGTTAAGAAAAAGGAAAAAAACATTCTCCTTGCAGGAAGTGGTCAGAAATGGAGGAGAGAGGGAAACAGTATGGATTTTTTTTTCTCCTAAAATGACTAAATGATCAGACAAGAAAATCGCAGTCAATAGCACAGCCTTAAGCCAACCCTGAGGCACTGCACCCCGTGATTGCTGTGAAAGCAGAGCTCACTTAAGTCTGGTGGTGCTAGGCCCGGACCTGGAGGCCGAGCTCCTGTCCTCAGCCCTGAAGCTCTGCCCAGCTGTTTTCCAGGAGAGGTGAAGCTGGTGGGGGCAGCAGGGAGTGCTGAGCGTTTACTGTTTAGTTTTTTGTGGAAAAGCAAAATGATTGACACTCATTCTAAGTAAGGAAGAATGTTTTGACAATTTTTCCACCAGTTAGTATAAGATTCCTGGTCAATTCTCCATCGCCTAGACTAGTGAAGTACCTAAGACTTGCTGCCAAGGGGGTTTTGTTAGAACTGACTGTGTGCACCCGTCCTGGGAAGTCCTAATGTTTCCCTTAGACTCAAGCCAAAGGGCTGCCTTGCAGTGAGCTTCCCCTCCTTCTTCAGTACTCCAAAGATCTGTGACTTTACGGGTCTACATACTCCCCCCCCCCCCCCCCCCCCCCCCCAGGACAACTTCTGGGCTGCTGTGGCTGCCAGTAACGCAGCCAGGATGCTGCTGGGACAACAGGCCACTGAGTGGGTCCCCACACAGGGAGCCTTTCCAGCCAGGTGAATCTGAGGCTTCCTGGGCAGAGCCTTCTAGGCTCCTCTATGCTACAAGGCATAGCAGAGAAGACCCCACCCTATAGCCACAGGTGACTCAGCCTACAGTCACAAAACTTCAGCCTGAATTGAGAGCAGGTTCTAATAGCAGCTCTTGATTCTATGGCAGTTTAAGAATTATAAAGCAGATCATGGAAGTACGGTCAGTCACACGTTTTACTGAAGAAACTGAGGTGCCCACAGGGAAAGTGACTGACTAGTCCAGAGTCCCAAAGCTCCCATGCGTCAGAGCTGAGCTTATAAACTCAAGGGCAGGGACATTTTCTGCTGCACCCACACCCACACCCCGATCGCTGGGACAAGGGGCAAGCATTCATTCCAAAGAACTAGCTGAGAGATGGAAAAGCCAACTTTACAGGTTGTATGAAGGAATAATTACAAGCAAGAGTCAACTGTGTGAACAAAGAGGACTTTCTCAAGTACTCAGTTTAATCATGTGATTAAGAGGCTGAAAGCAAAATTCACTGACAGTTGACTAAGAGCAGCAGGGCCAACTCAATGGGCTGTCCAGGACAGCATCTGGCCTCTGAGAGTGACACCAGTGGCTGGGGGTGCTGGTGGGGGTGGCAGAAGGGCCTAATTACAACAACTTGCAAGTTTAACTCTTTAACTACCCTCCATAAATTGAATGATTACCATCTATGAATTTATTTAAGCATTTCCCAGGCTGCCTCTTTGGTTAGAATAAAAATATGGATCTATTCATTCAAATGGTTGCTTGTTCTTCAAGCATCCAGGAAGAGCGGCTCCCTCAGGTTCCAGAATCCTGAGGTTCAGCTCACAGCCCTGACTGTTTTACCAACATTCTTGTCTGTCTTCTTAGTTTGTGTCTCTTTAGATGACAAAGCTCCCACCCAGCGCTGTCATGGCACCCCAAGGATGTTACACCATTTTCCGTGCCTTCTCTGTACCTTACTCCGTTTGCACTCACTGGTCACTATTTCTTTCTTGAGATTCAGTGTCCCGCAATGGGCACAGGTGGGTACTACAGTCAGGGCTCACAAACAAAAACACCACCCCACCAACTTTTAACTGAACCAGGATATTAAGATACAAAAAGATGTAGCTTAAGATATTACCAGAGCAATTAACCTTTAGTGCCTATCCTCAATCTGCTGTTCCCATCTAATAGCTGCCTCAGGCTCCACCGATCACCCAGATACAGAAAAACTTCTGATTTGCCATAGACAAGAAATGCATAATGTTCCATATGAAAACAAAATACTGATTTAATTGCAGCTCAGACATGGGGATGTACATTCATGCTAGCTTACATTAGTATAGGAAAGAAATTAATAGAAATGTCCATGTTCCAATTGCAATCTACAGAGTCTCAAAGCCTCCTTTGAAGGGGTGAAAAGAAATCTTGTTGGCAGTAACTGCAATGCCGGCCTATCAACACCTAATGGCTCTTTCCTAAATTAATGTACTAACCTTGACTTCTATCACATCGCCTGCTCTCAGGCTCAGACAACAACTCTCTATCTACCCTCTGAACGACAGCTCCTAAAGACTGTGCCATCCCCCTGATCCAGCTCAGGGCGGCTTCTCCTCCGGCAGGATGAGCCTAAACTCGGCAAGACGAGCAGCATCAAGAGGGTAAGTCAAATCCAGCACCAGCTCTTCACTGGCAGAAGGGCCCAATCAAGCAAGCTGACACTGAAGTTTCTTCCAATAATTTCTGTAAACAAGACTTAGAATGTTAATTTCCTGACTTTTAGAATAAATCAAAGTTCCATTCAAACAATAAGGCAACAGTTGTTATAAATATCTCACAGTAATAACGTCTAAACTACACAGGCTAGAGCATCTTCCCCCAGCTAGAGCTGCCCTCTGTGCTCAAAAGGAGTCCAAGGAGTCCGCCAGAGAGCTCCTGCCCTCAGGGGGCTTCTGGTCTCATTGAGGAGAAGTGAGGAATACTAGTTACAACAGAGAGTTCTTGGAGGTTTGCCAAGTTTCCTAGGGGAGAGTGACTAGACCTGTAGTTTCACTCAAGTGTGAGGACACTCCTTCTATCAATGCCTGTCAGAGGCTGGGCTGCAGCGCTTCAAGAAGGGACCTGCCCAGGGTCACACAGCCAGAGTGTGTGTGTGTGTGTGTGTGTGTGTGTGTGTGTGTGTGTGTGTGTGTGTGTGTGTGTGTGTGTGTGTGTGTGTGTGTGTCTGAGGCAAGACTGACCCCCAGGGGTCTGGCTTCTAAGCCAACTCTGTCCACTGCACCATGCTGTCTCTCCACAAATAATACAGACTGTATGCCTTACAAAAGACCCAGGAATGGTGATCACTGGGAACTGGAATAGGCTGGAAGAAAATGCAATTTTCATCTTTAAGGGCCTTGAATTTGGACTTTTGTTTATCCCAGAGACAATCAGGACACACAGATCAAAGCCGTTTAGACTAATCTTAGAGATGAGCTGGGATGATGCCAGCAGTCCAGGCATAAGGTGATTGGGCCAGAACCAAACAGAAGCAACAGAAATTCCAAAGGGATAGCCACATAAGTACAGCTGTCCTGAGGTTCTTGTTCTAGGATTCTTCTCCACTCCCCTGTAAACATAAGCTCCTCCCTAGCACAAATACACTGTAACATTCTGCAGGTAAGTGAGTCACCAGCTTCAATCCCCATTTCTCTGTGGGGAAGCTTTAACAGAGATCAGTAAAACACACACTTATTCAGCTTTCTCTCTTCAGATGGATTCATGGATTCTAAGCTAGCTGGAGCTGGGCTTGGCAAATGGACCAGTGCCCAGTTTCCAGACACAAGAAACCCTTCATTTTGCTTTGCCCAAGAGCCAATGTGTGGGGCCTTTGACTCCGATGCGGTCTGATCCTACGGGAAGGACAGCAAGGCTGGGGACAAGATGGATTTCCTGGGGGGCCCGAGGTGGGGGGGACAGGAGGAGGAGGAAGAAGAGGAAGAGGAAAAGGAGGAAGAGGAGGAAGAAGGCTTCCTCTTCACCCGGGGGGACTCTCGGGTTTCTGGCCTGACTTCCTGATTCTAAATCAGTCAGGGAGGGGGGATGGGGACATTACTCAAGAAAGGGTATGTGTGAGGGGGGTCTTAATCCACAGGATTCTGGTGGGGGGTAAAGGGTAGAAGTGTTAAACAGGATCCAGGAGAAAGTTCAATAGAAAGGTTACTGGGGCGGAGGGGGGGGGGTGAGTAGAGGGATTGATCCAAGGGATGGGGGGCAATAGGTCCACTTGGGGCTGGGGGCGGTTAATCCAGGGGAGGCTTTAACAGCGGGAACCACCTGGGACAGGGCTGTCAATGGGAGAGCTTTAACTACCGGGATGCATCTAAGGCTGAGGGCGGCTAATTAATGGGGGGGAGGGGGTTTGCCGGGGGGACCCTCAGGGCGGGTTAATCACTAATCAGCGGGACTTGGGGAAGATTAATCAAGGGGTCGTAATCAAGGGCCACCGGGGGCTGAAGGGGGTTAATCAACGGAACGGGTCGGGGGCTAATCAACGGTACCTGCCAGGGAGGGCGTTGCTCATCGATAAGGGGTGCTAATTATGGGGAGCCGCCTAGGACAATGGGCTGTTTGCTCAATGGGGGGTGGGGTTAATCAGTGGGATGCACCCGGGGCTGGGGGGGCTAAACAATGGAGGGAGTAATCGGTGGGACTAGCCTAGGGCTGAGGGATGGTTATCCGATGGGGGGTGCGAATTAACGGGACTCGCCTAGGACAAGGGGTAACCTAGAGGACCCCTGGGGTAAAGAGCTAATCAAAGCCCGGGCCGGCGGCTCCGCCCCGCCCCCAACCTCGGGGCCCCGGTCCCCCGCTGCGCGCCGCCTCCCCTCCCCCACTCCCGGCGATCCGGGCCTCGGGCCTCGCCGACCTCCCGGGCCCGGCTCCCCCCACGCCGCGGGGGGCCCCGGCCCCGGGCTCTCCGACCCCCCGGGTCCTGCAGGCGCGGCTCACCCAGAAGATGAGGTTGAGGAAAACCAGCACGGTCTTGGAGGAGGTGATGCCGCACTGGCCCATGGTGGCAGTGACGGCGGCGGCGGCGGCGTCGGTCCCGGGCGCTGCGCTCCGCTCCGCTCCGTGCAAGGGCAATGGCGGCCGCCCAGCCTCGGCCTCGTCCACCTCCCTCCGCCCCCGCCCCGCCCCGGCCGCCGCCGCTCCCTGGCAACAGGGCCCTCCCGCCGCACGTGCCTGATGACGTCACACCGCCTTAAAGGCGCAGCGCTCGGAGGAAAGAAAACCTCCCTGGAGCCTCGGGCTGGGTCCAGGCCCGCGAGGGCGGACAGGGGGAAGGGGCGCGAGCCCTCTCCCGGGGAAAGCCTCACTGGGGCCGCGCCCTGGAACTAGGCCTTTGGGGCCTGTGCCCCGAGTTTCCGGCAGCCAGGTACTCAGTGACCTCGGTGACCTTGGGCTAGCGTCCGGTGCCCTTGTCCCTCAATGAGCCCACTAGGAGCGTCGCTGAAGTGCCTGCCACGTGCAGATGCACGTGCAAGGGCAGGGTGGGAGGGGCGGCCCCCTACAGGCGCAGGGAAGACCCCGGGTGGGGGAGGGGGAAAGGTGTGAACGGAAGGCCCAGCCCTGGGGTTTCCCGTCCTGCCACGGACTGTGTGGGCCCAGAAACACCGCAGCCCAGGAGTAACCAGCCCGAGGGCCACGTGGGCCATTGAGCCTCCCAACAAGCAGGAATTAAGCTATTTATCCATTGGTGCTTTTGTTCCTGTTCCTGGGCCACAAAGACCCCTGCCCTCAGGGAGCTTACACTCTATAGGGCCGGCCAAAGGCCCGCTCCCGGAAGCTGTTGATCTCTGGTCCGTATATTCTGTACTCTCGTTGAACAGCCCTCCTAACAGGAGGCACTGAGACCCTCAAGTGCCCAGGCACCCTCGGCGCTCCCACTCCTACCCCTGTGTGAGTGGACCTTTGGCTGGCCCACCCAAGCATGGACATCTGCATCTAACAAGGCTGTCACTGCCATCTGGGGGAGCAGGGAGGCATTGTGCCATACAGAGCGGCACAAAGCCTAGATTTTGCCCCCTCTTACTGCTATGGATTATTTGATCGGTGCAGGTCCAATAGCATAGAGTTGTCTCTAGCAGTGCCAAGTGATATAAATGCTTGAGAATCAGTAATGCTTCCCCAAAAGACAAGTTTTTAAGGTAGAACCATAATAATGGAGACTTGTATGGCACCCTAGGCTGAATGGGGGGAGGCGGAGAAAGGCTATCTTACTATCAACCCCCAAATTAATTTCCCTTATAAGATGATTCCAAACAATAGGATGGTGATATGATTCTGAGAGCACAATTGGGGCAGCTAGGTGGCTCCTGGCCTGGATCAGGAAGACCTGAGTTCAAATATGGCCTCAGAAACTTACTAGCTGTGTGAACCTGGACTGGTCACTTCACCCTGTTTGCCTCAGTTTCCTCATCTGTAAAATGAGCCAGAGAAGGAAATGGCAAATCACTCCAGCATCTTTGCCAAGAAAACCCCATGGTCTCAAAGAATCAGAGAGGACTGAATGACAGCAGTAACAAAATGATTCTGGGAGACTTATAGGTACTTGAGGAGAAGGTGGGATTGCTGGAGAGGGAGAGAATTAAATGGATTGTCTTCGGGCTACCATGAGTCCTTGATGCATTTTCTGCATTTGAGGGGGAAGGGTGACAGAAAGGCTGTCTCATGTACCCAACATGTCTAGATAGGTGAATACCTGGGAGCTGGGATACAAGCTATAGTCTGAGATTTCCCAGAGGGAACTCTATGGAGGGATGAAGATTGGGCAGCAGGGCGCAAAACAAGCAAAAGAGATGATTCTTAGAAGCTGCCAAGATGGAGCCGCTCTATAGAAACCCAGAGATTGGCATTCTAGGCTTCATAGGAGGGAACAAAGCTCTCAGAGACAAATAAATAAATGAATCTGTCCTTTTACTTCATCCACCCACTTTCCCAACAGGGATAAAGAGCTTGGGGGGTGGGGAGAATCTCTGTCCTCTTCCACTTTGCCCTGGATCAATTTTATCTGGCCCCAGGATGCCACAAACAGATCTTTGTCTCAGACCTGCTGGAGCTGGACAGTCCAGACAAGGAAGGTCTGATATCAGTGAAAGAGCTGTTTGTTGAATGAACCTGTAAATAGGAGTTCGTAGCTCATGCTAAATTAACAAAATCAAGGGGCAAAGGGCCACTTTGCCCAATCATTTTCCCTAGAGATTTAGAGCTGAAAGGAATCAAAGAGGCTGTCTAGTCCAATCTCTCCTTTTTACAGAAAAGGAAATTAGGCCTGGAAAGGTCAAATGAATTACCAGAGAGCATGGAGGTGAATTTGAACTTGGGTCTTGTGATGCCAAATTCAGTACCACAAGTTACACAGTCTGTTTCTTGAACCCCCTCAGAAGTTTTATTCTCCCTATTGTTAATTTTTAAAATGTCCAACCAATCATTTTAGGCTTCTCCCTTTAAACCTGATGGTATGGTTGGACTGAGTGTTAGATTCAGAGTCAGGAAGAGTTCACATGTGGCCTCAGATACTTCATAGCTGTGTGACCCTTGGCAAGCCACTTAACATTTGTTTGCCTCAGTTTCCTCGATCTGTAACATGGGGATAACAATAGAACCTCTCTTACTGGAAGATCAGATGAGATCATGTTTATAAAGCCTTTGCTATATAAGTTATAGCTATTATTGTTAATAACGTAAGACAAAAACACGACCCTTTTCAAGAACAGAGAGTAAAACTCCCCTGACAGGGTTAATTCCTTGATGAGAAGCAGAGCCTACAGTAGCCCGGGACCCCTCAGATGGCTCCTCCTCAAAGAGAAGCAGGACTGGCTTCTTCCTTTCCTTGGAACATTGGGATGAGGTGGCCAGGCTCGCTTCTTCTTTCTCTGGGAGCCATTGGCAGGTTCTGGAGGCCTGCTCTCTAACTTCCATAAGGTCCTGTTGCCCCTGTACCCCTCTCTTACTGTTCCCCTTCATGATATTCAAACTAAATAAGTC
Source organism: Trichosurus vulpecula (assembly GCF_011100635.1). Taxonomy (NCBI): domain Eukaryota; kingdom Metazoa; phylum Chordata; class Mammalia; order Diprotodontia; family Phalangeridae; genus Trichosurus; species Trichosurus vulpecula. The sequence continues at coordinate 35,194,852 of NC_050580.1, read as the reverse complement.
ATCCTTTGTTTATGGGGTTCAATGAGAAGAGTGGCTCTGGAACCAGAGAACCCGGGTTCAAATCTTGCTTCTGGTGCTTGCTCTCTGTGCCATGGGAGGCCAATCGTTTAAACTCCCCCAAGCTCTATTTCCTCATCTGTAAAATGAAGCATTGTTGGAGATGCCATCTGAAGTTCCTTTTAACTGTAGATCTGCAGGCATCAATGGGGGAGCCCATCCCCTGGTCTTTTGCTCACGCCCTTCCTGCTGGGGATGGACTGATTCACCTACGCATCCCTAGTATCTTTTTTTCTGTTGAAGTCCCTCCCTTTCTTCCAGATACAGCTCAGAGGCTACTTTCCATCCACTCTAATACACACTTATTAAGCACCAGTTTCTACATGCAAGGAAGGCAGAATGAAAAGCTGTCCTTGCTCTCAGATGGATGATGGGCTGGGGTGGAGTGATATTATTAGACTGTAGCCTCCTTGAGGGCAGGTACTGTCTTTTGCCTCTTTGTGTATCTCTGGCACCTAGCACAGTGTCTGGTACATAGTAGGTGATTAATAAATGTTGATTGAAATTGGTGAGATAGAGATCACTGACAACCAGAAGAATCAAAAAAGGCTTCCTGTAGAAGGTAGTATATGAACCTGGAAGGAATTTAAAGATTCTAAAGAGTCAGAGGGGAGGACAGAGCGCATTCTAATCAGGTGTTGATCAGGATAGTTAGGGCAGCTAGGCAAGCCTGGAGTCAGGAAGACCTGAGTTCAAATCCAGCCTCAGATACTTCCTAGCTGTGTGACCCTGGGCAAGTCACTTCACCCTGTTTGCCTCAGTTTCCTCATCTGTAAAATGAACTGGAGAAGGACATGGCAAACCACTGCAGCATCTTTGCCAAGAAAATCCCAAATGAGGTCACAGAGTCAGATACAACTGAACAACATTGATTGGTTTTACTGAATTTTTTTCTCTTATTCTTTTTCTTAAAAAAAATAACATTGTTATAAAGAATAGCCCTCTGGAAGGGGCAGAGGGAGGGGTATAGGGTGAAGTGATTTTAAAATAAAAGATATCAATGAAATCTATTTTTTTTAAAAGATGAAGGCAAGAGATGGAATGCCAGAGTTGGAGAGCCGCAAAGAGGTAAATTTAGCTGTGCTATGGAGGAATCATGAAATGTCTGGAAAGAAGACTGGAGTCAGCTTGTGAAGGTCTTTAAATTCCAAACTGAGAAGTGTGTAGTTTATCCTTGAGAGAACCAGTCCCTCAAGATTCTTGACATGGTCACATGTGCTTTATTGAGATTATCTTGCCACTCGTTGGAGGATGAATAGGGCTGGGGGTGGGGGGACTTGAAACCAGGAGTCCAGTTAGGAGGCTGTTGAGAAGACCATGAGGAGGATGAGTTCAGGCCCATGTGGAGGCCGGGTGAGTGGGGAGATATGCAAGCAGAATTCACTAGAATTTGCCAGCTCATTAGATGTGGTTGCTGACATATGACTCTGAGGTCACAGACCTGGGTGACTCAAAGGATGGCAGTGTCCTTAACAGAAACAGGGAAGTTTGGAGGAGGGGTGAGTTTGGGGTTTCTTTGGGAGGGGGGAAATGGGGGGAGAGTGAACTTCAACTTGGATGTGCTGAGTTTGAGATGCCTATGGCACAGTAGGTTGGTGAAATCTGTTTGGCAAGCTGAGGAGAGAGATGAGAGATGGATATATTGTAATTAAGAATGTATGTTCCTTGAGACTATAGGGTCTGTCTTACTTTTGTCTTTGCATTCCCAGCACCAAGTATACTGGCTGTATATTCTAGGCAGTTAATAAATGCTTGCTGATAGAGTGATTTGTAGATCCAGGAACTATTTGCATGCAGATAGATTGAACCCATGAGAGCTGATGAGATCATCAAGAGGAAATCTTGTAAAGAGAGAACAGGAGTCAGGATAGAGAGAGTCTTGGGGGACACCCCTGGTCATGGGGCAGGACAGGGATGAAGACCCAGCAGAGGATACTGAGGAGCAGTCACAACGGGTCTGAGAGGGACTGTCAATACTGTCCGATGCTGCTGAGAGGTCAAGAACAATGAAGAACAACACAAAAGAACAATACTGAGCAAAGGCCACTTGCTCAGCCATTAGGGGATCACTGGTATCTTTGGAGAGAGCATTTTCACTTGAGTGGTGAGGTCAGAAGCCAGTCACTCAGTTCCTGAATGAGTGGGAGTCCATCGATGGCTCCTGATGGGGTCTTTGTCTATCTCCTTTGTTTGTCTGTCTCTGTCTCTCTGTGTCTATCTCTCTGTCTGTCTCTCTGTTTCTCTGTGTCTGTTTCTCTCTGTCTCTCTCTCCCCATTTGTCTTTGTCTTTCTTTGTCCCTCTCTCCCACCTCTGTTTCTGTCTCTCAGTCTCTCACAACAATATCCTTTTATTTTAACATTTGCAATTCAACCTTCCAATCTTTCTGGAGACTGAGGGATCCTAAGTGAGTGGCACCATTGGACAGATCTAGGAGCCTGGGGCCTTTGGAGTGGGGAGAAGGTGAGTGGGATTTGAAGAATCCTGGGGTAGCTGGGTTGCCTGCTTTATAAGCATGAATTTCCTAACAATGAGAGCTGCCCCTAAGCAGAAAGGCCTGCATCCAGTAAGTTCCTCTTCTTAAGGATCTTTATCCAGAGCCTTGACGACCACTGAGAACCTTGGTTCTCAGAAAGGGTCCAAGGACCCTGAGGGGCTCCCCAGGCCCTTTCAGGGGGTTTGCAAGATCAAAACTATTTTCATAATACTAAGATGGTTTAACTTCTAATGTGGTAAATATTGATAAAAGTGGCACATAAACAAATGCTGGGGGCGGGGGGACCCTCGGTAATCTTAAGAATGTAAAGGGGTCCTGAGACCAAAAAGCTTAAGAACCTTGTAGAGGAGTTAGGGGAAGGATGTAGTTCCCATTTGGGTCCCAGCTAAATGCAGTGATCCCTGGAATCACCTCTAGCTCTGGGACTCTCTGCTTTTCCATGACAACTTCTTTCTAGCTCCAATACTCAGGTGTAGGATGGGAGGCTGAGGCAGAAATTTGTCAGAGTGAAACTGGAATGTTCTCAAGATGTATCCTCTGGAGAGTCCCATGAGAACAGAGTCCTTCTTTATCTCCTGTCCAGGTTAGAGCTGATTTATTCTCTGGCTCCCAAAGCTGAAGCAGAAGATGTTCCCAGGGAAACAAAAACCATGGAGGCTCTGGTGGGCCAGACCAGGGCTGGCCTGAAGGCTACAACATAGATGGCTTCTTCTAAAAGTTTGGATGTGAAAGATACTGAGCTAATAGCTTGAGGGAGATGAGGTAGTCTAAGGACTGGTGAGATCTGGGCATGTTAATTGGCAGCTATGAAGTAGCCTGTAGTTTAGAGGGAGATGGAAGATTGGGGGGAGGGGTTGGGAGGTGTTGGTGGGAGGGGAAGCTCCTAGAGAAAAGGGGATAGAATAGGATACAGGGTACCGGTAGATGGTTAGGCTTGGTCACCCCCTCATCCAAGACCATAGCCAAAGAAGATGGAAGATGAAATCAATTGCAATGGGGAGTAGGGAAGAAGAGGAAGGGTCTTTATTTTCTTAGTAAAGAAAGAGGCAAGGTCTTCTTCTGAGAGAAGTGGGAAGGGGCCATGGAGGAGGCTTGAGTTCAGTACTCAATGGGTTCAATTCTCATGTCTCACTAGAGACAGGTGGCCAAGTAGGTAGAGCACATTGGGCCTGGAGTCAGGAAGACCTGAATTCAAATCCAGCATTAGACACTGAACTAGCTGTGTGACTCTGGGCAGGTCACTGTAAAAAGTGTCATAATATATGAGAAACAGCTGAGAAAGCATCTTGGGCACTGTGCTTGGTGCTTAATAAATACTTAGTCCCTTTCCCCAAGGAAGAATAAATATATCGCTGTACAGCAGTGTCCAGTTGAGATTAGATAACACTTTCCATTTGTGGTGCTGGAGAAGACTTTTGAGAGTCCCTATGACAGCAAAGAGATTAAAATCAGTCAATACTTAAAGAAATTAACTCAGACTATTCAATGGAAGGACAAATACTGAAGCTGAAGCTTAAATACTTTGGCCACATAATGAGAAGATAGGACTCATTGGAAAAGACCTTGATGTTGGGAAAGACTGAAGGTAAAAAGAGAAGGGGACAGCAGAGGATGAGATGGATGGAAAGTGTCATGGAACCAATGAACATGAGCTTGGACAGACTTTGGGAGGTAGTGGAGGATAGAAAGGCCTGGTGTGTTATGGTCCATGAGGTCACAAAGAGTCAGAGGGTACACCAACATGTATATTGGAGTCCTGGAGTATGAGAAGGTTGAGGTTGGAGTGGACAGCTAGATGGTGAGCTGGGTGCTCCGCTCTTTGGGAAAGGAGGGAGAATGGCCTAGGGTCTGGTAGATAACAGCTGCCGGGGTTGGAGTGAACCTCAGAAGAGGAGAGCTTGTTGAGTGAGGGCAGCAGAGGGGAGGGTCTAGAAGGGGCCAAATGGAGGGGCAAGGAGTAGATCTCCTGCTGGCCCCTTGTGTAAGGTTGCAGGGGAAGAAGATGCACCTGGCACCGGAGAGGGTAGCCAGACTTTCAGTGCCTTCTGGGGGAAGCCAGGCTTCTGTGAGAAGGTGGAAGGAGTGGGAGGTGAAACAGTCTAACACAGAGGGTGCTTTGTTAATGGTGGAATGGGAGTCCCCTGAAGAAGTAACTGCCCCCGATGAAAATGACCTCACTTCCTCAAATTTCGGATAGAACTTTGTTTGCTTCTCTCTTTTGTAATGTATCTCACTGTCCCCTTTATGATAGTTATTTGTTCATCTTTCCTTTGCCCCATTAGATTGTTAGCTTCTTGAGAGCAAGGTTTGGGTCATATCTATTTTTAGAGCCCCAATGCTGAGCATGGGGCTCCCCTATATTAAGCTCTTTATACGAGTTAGCACAATGCATTCATTGAACCGAGCTGAAGTGAATGAACTGTCAGCCTTTATGTTTGTTGAGGAATAACTAGCCCAGCTTCACTGGGGAGTCAGGGTGACAGCCTTATCTGGGCAACTCTCATCCCCTCTGGACCTCAGTAGCCTGACATTCTGGGTTCCATGTCCTAAGGAGCTTTTTGGCTCTGAACTGGTGTGACTGAATCAGCTTCCTAAGAGCCTGGAACATCCCACATTCTAAGGTCCTTCCTGTCTGATGTTTTATGTTTCTCTGTTCTAAGGTTCTTTTTAGCTCCAACAGAAATGAGACGACACTTGCTCAGTGCATTGGCAGCCTTGAAGCACCATAGAAATGCTAGCTATTAGCACTGGGCTGATTGTCCAGGGTTCTTCCAGCTCTGACATTGGATGCTCTTTCCAGATCCGTCATTCTATGCTCCGAGGGCCTTTCCAGGCCTGCCATTTGGTGAATTCTGTACGAGACCTTCTTGTGAGTAAATAAAGCTGCAGAACATTAGAGTTCATTTTCAGTTTCCATGGGTAATGGGATCTTGCCTCTGGGAGGTATTTGGGGAAACCATTTCAGCCAGAGAGCAATTTGTTACAGACTGAAGGTCACACTCATCTGCTCGTCACTGCATTTGTCCTTCCCTGGAGTGAGTGAAGCTGGCTTCTTTGTTATAAAAACCACGTATCATCTTTTCAGGAATTCAAGCCCCCCTATATTACACAAGACCCTTAAGGGTGGAAATGCTGCCCTAGGAGCCGCCCACTTGCCCCTCCATCTGTGGAGATGGAAGGACGTGGGTAGTGGTCAGAAAAGTCTATGGCCCTCCTCTGTTCTTATCACCTGATCCTTTTAGTCCCCAACAAGGCAGAGAGATGTCTGTGGGCCTGGGAGCTTTATTTCAAAAGGCCAGAAAGAAGATGGAAAATTGCTAAATATTTACTGAACATCTAAGGTGCATCTGGTTGTGTGCCATGTACTAGAGGAGACAATGTCTTTTCTGCACCTTTCTGTTAATATTTGGACAGAGGAGTGGCCGACCATATTGCTTCGGTGTTAAACACCTTCATTGGCTCCCTGTTTCTTCTAACATTGCATATAAAACTGCTTGGCTTGCTATTTATAACCCTTGATGGTGTGGGCCCCAGCCACCTTTCTGGCCTCCCCCCTGACACACACACTTCACCCCTTCATGCTCTGTGTTTTAGTCAGACTGGTCCACTCTCTGTTCCTGCTCCAACTTCTTCCATCTCCCAAGCCTTTATACAGACCATATCCTCTGTCTCACCTTCAGCATCCTGCAGGAGCCAATGCTCAGCCTCCCCAGTTGTTAATGCTCACTCCCTTCTCAGATTATCTCTATTTACTTATCTGTGTGTATGCTGGAGTTTCCTTTCCAGTAGAATGGAGTTTCCTCGGGGACAGGGACTGTTGTCACTGACTTATCTATCCCACTCTGGTCTCAGTAAGTGCCTAATTAAGGTTTGTTGGGTTGAATTGAATTGTGTGACTCTACAGATGGGATCTTGACACATCTTCACCATAACATCATTTACAAAAACATGCTTGTTTCTCAATGATTCAATCCAGCTAATTCAATAAACATTTATTAAGAGCCTACTATATACAAGGCACTGTGCTAGTCACCACGGATATGAGGATGAAATTGAATCATTTCCTAACCTCACGTGACATGGGAGAATGAGACTCGCATACAGATAGGGACAAAGACATAGGAAGCAATGCCAAGTAACTGAAAGAGGGAGAGAGAGCACTGGGAAGGAGGGAGATCAGGAAAGGCCTTACGGAGGAAGGAGGCGGTGCCTGCGCTGGGCTTTGAAGGAAGCAGGGATTCCGTAAGGATACTCTGAGATGTGTGCCGATGACCCTCATAAAGACCGTGGAGGACTAAGGGAAGGGAGAGGGGAGCTGGATTGCATGTGGGAAATTGTGCAGTGCACTCAATGACCCCAAACTTCTCCTTGAAACCAAAAGGCATCTTTCTAATACGAATGTTCTTCCAGTGATGTTAGATGGCTGTGAATCCTGGGAAACCCTAGTCTTGGAAGAACCCAAATTGGGGGTCACTCAAAGGACAATGGAGGGCTGGGGGGGTGAAAGGACAAGAAAGAGAGGAAATAGCTTGGAATGTTGGAACAGGGCTGGGGAAGTGGGAAGTCAAAGAAGCTGTAGATGAATTTCCTTTTAGTTTATCATTTTGTCAAGAAAAGACTCTGGGCCTGGGAGTGACACCTGAATTCTATCCATGACAGTGGATTGGCACTGGACTTAATGAGGGGTTGCTTGTGATTGACTGACTTATCGATTGAATGGAGAGTACGCTGGATCCAAGTCCCAAGGGCTTGGGTTTGAATTCCTGTCCTGCCACACACGAGCTTTGGGATATGGGGCCGTCCCTTAATGCCTCTAGGCCCTGGACTGCTCAGCGGTGGAAGAAGGTTGGATTAGAGCTCCAAGGTTCCTTCCCACCCTCAGTCCACTCCTTCCCCTTCCCCTGGGCAAGCACAACCTCTGGTGGGGGCTGCTCCTCCACCTTTGGCATCTACCTGCCACCTGTGGCTCCAAGAAACTGGAGCAAGCCCAGCAGCCACATCATCTCAGGAAACCACCCTGGCAGATGGGCTAAAGCAGGTTGAGGGTCAAACCTGTTGGTGAGTTGGGGGGGGGGGTGTCTGCCTCAAATATGTGAAGACTTTCCCAGTGGATGAGAACAACTTGTTCCAAGGGTCATGAAGGTGGCTGAAGCAGGCTCTGTACAGCACTTAGAGCTCGGTCAGACGTCGAGGACGCCAAGGTCATCCACTGCAGCCCAGATCATTGCCAGTCATCCTGCCTTTTGTCCTGCCACTGGACTTGGATGACTCTCTCTCACAAGAGAGTGAGGCTGACAACTTTGTGCACCTCCCTTAAATCCAATTCACAGGCTAGTCAAGACATCACGCTGTGATGCCACTGATCCTCTGTGAAAACAAAGGACTAACAGCAGCAACAACACAGAGACTATATGTATTTTTGTCCTCATTTTGCAAGATGAGGCTTCCTGTGGTAGGGGTCTTGTGCTTGGGATCAAAGGAGACCACCACGACAGCTTCAGAGTTGGGAGTTTCCAGATGTAATGCCTGTCTCACTTACTGTCCCCTTGGAACTTTGGCTTCCCAGTGGGGGAATTCAGAATGAGTGGCAAGTGGAAGTCAAGAATCTTGGCAGCAAGGAGGAGGTGCCAAAAATTAGGTCACTAGACTTAGAGAGAGCCTCCGTCAGTCCTTGGAAACAAGGATGGAAGTCTTGGAGGTCAGGAATTTCATTCTCAGGCCCAGCCTTGGGTTTGGACATTTTAGACAACTCTGTGGCCTCTCAAAGAGCTTCTTTGCAACCTCCCTCCCCCGGGCAAGAGTTTAAAGAAGATCACAGCGGAGTGGGCTGGAGGAAGCAAGCTGAGAGAATGCCCAATGTTGTCTAGCAGGGGCAACAGTAAGCTGAAAAACCACAGCCTGTGCTGGGAGCATTGTGTAGGGCTGGAGCCGGCAGCAGGAAAGCTAACCAAGAGGCCACTTGCGTACCTTGGACCAATTGCTTCACTTCTCTGTAAAATGGACGTAACAGCAGTGTTTACTTATTTGAGGAGTCAGGAATACCTGAGTTCAAATCCAACCTCAGATACTTATTAGCTGCATGACCCTGGTCAAGTCACTTAGCCTCTTTTACTCAGTTTCCTCCTCTGTAAAATGGGGGTAAATTAATAGCACCTACTTCCCTGGGTTGTTGCGTGTATCAAATGAAATGCACAGTGCCTGGCACATAGTAGGTGCTTAATAAATGCTCCCTCCCTTCTTCCCTCTTTCCTCCCTCCCTCCCATCCTCCTTTCCTTCCTTCCCTCTTTCCTCACTGGGTTATTGTGAACCTCAAATAACATAACATAGATTCAGCACTTTGCAAACCTCTCTCCTTTTGTGGGAGAGGTGGTAGAGTTTGGATGGGAAGGGCTGCATGCTTGTCGGATGAGGTAATAGTTCACTGGTCTTGCTTAAGTTTTTAGTTTTCTTTGTTACAAGTATAACTCTGTTTCATTAATCAACTCATTTTAAGCCTGAGGGATGATATAATAGTCTATAATGTCCACTTCGTTCATTCTTTGGCGTTAGGGAGTTTATTTTATTTTAATTTTTTTAAAAAGTTTATTTTAGACCAAAAGTTTTTGGTTCAATCACAATTGCTCTGAGCTCCCAGTTAGGAAAATTCTTAATATCTAAGCAACAGCTGGGTTTTCTGCCTGACTTTATATTTATATTTATCACTAGTTAACCCTTAGCCTCTTTGTGGCTGAGGCAATCCTTGGTTTACCAGAAGCATTTGGGAACAGAGGACATTATGGTGTCTGTGAAGAGACAGGAATTGGGAGAAGAAGATGGGGAAAGAACTGACCTTTGGGAGGAGGGACTTCCCTTAGGCTGGATCTTCTGCTTTGCGGTGCTGGTAGAATGGATGACTGCTGGATATCCCTTCCTGGCATTTCTTCCTTTGCTGTGCTGATAACCATCCATACTTCCTTCACCTTCTCCAGCCCAGGCCTTCAGACTCTCTCCCTCTGGATATGAGATAGTTTCTTCCTTTTTGCATCCTGGGCCATCTCCAGTCTTCCTGGTGAATATCAGGCCACTGGACCCAGATGGCTCTGGAGGAGAAACTGAGGCTGGTGACCTTGCACAGCCCTCCCTCACTCAAATCAAAGTCAACTGCAAGTCATGTCATCACTTCCATGATGTCATGGTCCTCTTTGAGAATGAAGGACAAGCATAACAATAAGTTTCTTCCCTTTACACAAATTCCTTAGAGCATAAACCAGTCTCTCTTAAAATGACTTTGATTTGAGGGGTGGTATACAGGCCCTGTCCACAGTGGGTTCTGGTCGTTTGATTCAACCAAAAATTGTCTTTACCTAACAAAGGCTTACTTTAAGTAGGTAGGATAATTAATGGAGCCCCACCCATACTTACAACATGAAAAGATCAATGGCAGAAGATATGGATCAATGGAAAAGTGGAAATGGGGAATATCAGGAAATAATTGATGTAAAAATAAAAAGACATCAGTAAAACTAAAAAATCCGCCAATAAAGATACATGGGGCTCACCTTCCCAACCCTCCTAAAATGATTTATTATCTATTGTTTATCATTATTTTTACTATGAGTATTATTGTATTATCTCATTCCTTCTGATGGAAGTTCAGATAGAAATGGTCCTGGGAAAATAGTCATTTTTATTACTTTTTTATAGTTAATATTCTATGGACTATTGAATATTATTATTATTATTATTATTTATTTTATTATGAAGAGTATAGCTATTTTAGGGAGCAGGTAAGCAGTAAGGTCAACCATACTGTGAGGTAGCTAGTGCAGTGGCTACAATGGATTCTGGAAGGCCTGAGTTCAAATTCTTCCTCACGCTAGCAGTATGACCCTAGGAAAGTCATTTAATCTTTGCCAGCTTCAGTTTCCTTAACTATAAAATAGGGATTATAATAGAACCAACCTTCCAGGATTGTCCTGAGGTGTACAGATTCTCCACCCCCCTCCCATTTTAGATTCTATATTTCTTCCTGTTATTTTTCCATGCACTTCAAACTGCTCATTTCACAGATTCAGGATTTTTGGGTAAGGTCAGTTAAGCCACTTGTTCAGTCAAGGTCATTGAGCTGTGCAGTGTCAGAGCCACGATTCTAGTCTAAGTCTACTGGCTTTAAGGCCAAGGTTCTGAGGATAATCTGTTTATAGCCGTAAGGAACCTGAGGAGCATCTTTTCTAGCCCCCTCATTTTACAGATGGGGAACTGAGCTTAGCCCAAAGAAAGATTGGGATTTGAACCCAGGATCTGGAACCCCAGATCTAGAGCTCTTTCTCTGATACCACCCCTCCTGCTCCCAGTAGTAAGAGTCTATAAGAAGTCAGGTGGACTGGGAGGGGGCGGGGCAGTGTGAATGGAAAAGTGGAGAAAGCTACCAGTCTGGCCTATGGTGGGAAAGGCCCTTGTGCCACTAGGGGAGTAACACAACCACACAGTGGGAGCGACAGATGCTTCGGGAGAGATTAGGAAGTAAGCCTGTGCATCCTTGGAGCACCTGACAGCAAGCATCATTAAGGGGCCTGTCTGACTTTCTGACAAATCACCTCACCCCAGGCTGTGCTCTCAGCCGGTGGGCACGAAGGTGTGTGAGAAGGGTGGGGGTCCCAGCAAAGGCATTTTGGCTTTAATTGTGGTAATTAATCTGGTATAAATGTCTGGCTCTGTCTGCCAGGACCAGAGTCCATGTAGCAGGAGACAGCGAAGTGGGGATCACAGCCTTGATGGCTTGGTCTTCAGAAGAGGAGCCTCTTTAATCCTGGTTAAAGGTCCACACCTTCCAGAGCCAGGTTTCCTTTCATCCTTTGGAAGGATTACAGAAGGGGCCACAGACCCTCAGATGTCCGAGCTGGAATCGAAGAATGTCAGAGTTACGAGGAATCTCAGAAGTCATTTAGGTCTACCCCTCCCTAAGCAGAAATCTTTCTACATCTCCCCAAAGAAGCCATCCAGCCTTCTTGAATACTTCCAGCAATGAGGGATTCATTACCTTTCAAGGTCCCCCATTCCACTTTGAAATAGCTCTAATTATTAGAAAGCTTTTCCTCATAATGAGTCGAAATCTACCTCCCTGTAACTGCCCAAATTTCCCCCTGTATCATTCCCTTACCCCTTCTAGTCGGTGATCCTCCTATAACAAAGAATCTTTTTTTGGTGGGGGGAGGCAATTGGGGTTAAGTGACTGGCCCAGGGTCAAACACCTGATAAGTACCTGAGGCTAAATTTGAATGCAGGTCCTCCTGACTCTAGGGCCAGTGCTCTATCCACTGTGCCACCAACAAAGACTCTTTTTTTGAAAGAAAAAGAGGAGGAGGGAAAAAATTGGCAAAAGCCAAACAATACATTGGAAAAAACCCAAAAATATATACAAGGTTCCACACCTCTGGACCTCCCCCCAACTCTTCAAAGGAGTGAGGGGGCAGGGACCTGCCTTCTCATATCACTTCTTTTGGCCAGTCTTGCTTTCTATAATTTTACCACATTCATTTCCAACTGCTTTGTGGGTTTTTGCCCATTTGCATCCTTGTAATTGTGTCAATTGCTTTCTTACTGCTTACTTCCCTCTACACCAGCTCCTGTCTTCCTTCAGTTTTTTTTTAATGATGGCATTCATTTCCTCCACACCCCCATGAAGCTTCTCTTCCAAAGGTTCCCAATTTCTTCAGCCTGCACTCATGCAGCATCATTTCGAAATTTCCTCCATCACCGTTGCCCGTCTCTGCTCACACTCCAGCTTGTCAACGTTCCTTTTAAAAGATGGCGCCCAGTACTCCAAATGTGGTCTGACTGGTGGGATGTCTCATCTCCTTTTTCAAACTCTAGCTCTGTTAATGAAGTTTAGTTTATTTTGCTGACCTGTCAAAAACTAGTCTTTCCCTCCTAGAGTTTCCAAGGATTCCTGTTGCAGGCACTTCTGCCACTGAGGCAGAACCAAACCCTCTCTACACCTCAGTAGAATATCTTCATAAGCTTCTGTGGCTACAAAAAATCATTATCTGATAATTAATCTGGTAATTAGGACCATAGATCTAGGCTGGAAGAGATTTAAGAGGTCATCCAGTCCAGCCTTTTCATTTTTGCCAATGAGGAAACAGGAGCACAGAGAGGTGCCCAGCCTATGTTAGAGGAGGCTCTTCCTCACTTCAAAGCTGTTGCTCTATCCACAACTACATGCATCTATCAATGGGCATTTTTACACTGAGTTAAAGTTTACCAAACACTGTCCTGTTTAAGTACCTTCCTTGTGAGGTGGGTGCTGTTATAACCTCCATTTTACAGTTGAGGAAACCGAGGCAAACCAAGGGTAAGTGATTTATCCAGGGTCACAAGATTGTAAGTGTCTGAAGCCAGGTTTGCACTCAAATTTTCCTGATTCCGGGCCCAACGCTGCATGCACTGCGACACCAGCTGTCTCATGCTGATTGGTCCATGGTTACCTAGGTGGTGAATATCAGGCAAGTTTTCTCTTTTTAATTTCAAAATTTTTCATTTTTAGTTCCAAATTCTCTCCCTTCCCTCTCCCCTCTCCCCCATCCATTGAGAAGGCAAGAAATATGATGCCGATTATACATATGAAGTCATGCAAAACATTTCTAAATTAGCCACATTGTGGGGGTGGGGTGGGAGGAAAATAAGGGGGAAAAATTCTGCTTCAGTGTTCATTCAGAATTTATCAGTTCTCCTCTCGGAAGTGGATAGCATTTTTTATCAAGAGTGTCAAGCAACAAGAAGCACACCCCCAATCTCTCTGCAGGGAGGTGGTGGCCTCTGGGTGTGGAATGAGGCATATACTTGCAGACATGGCCAACACGTCCATTTGTTTTGCTTGACTGTGCTTATTTGTTACCCGGGAAGGTTCCGTTGTGGGGCGTGGGTGGGGCAAGTCACTGAGAAGTGACAATGAGGTTAAAATAAATAGCTTCAATAAAGCATATAAAAAGAAAAAAAAGTTTCAAGCAAGTTTTGCAAGCAGGTCTTCCCAGCTGGTCCTCCATCCTCCAGGCCACCTAGCCCAGGGTCTTAGATTTGGTTAGAGCAGAGTACATAGAGAGAACGTAGCCCATAGCAGAATGCTTCAGTGTCTGCTCCCCTTCTCTCCCCCTGGCCCAGGTCCTCAGTGCCTCACACCTGGACCACTGCAGTAGCTGCTGGTGGGTCTGCCTGCCTTGAGTCTCTCTCTGCTCCGGTTCCTCTTCCATTCAGCCACTAAAGGGATTTTCCTAAACCTCAGCTCTGATTGTGTCTCTCCCCTACCCAATAAGCTTCCCCTTGCCTACAAAATCAACGGAGAAAATCCAGAAAAAAACACTTTTGGCATTTAGAGCTCTTCACACCCTAACACCCTCCTACCTTTGCTACACTTGACTCGACACCAGCCTTCTTGCTACTCCTCTCACCCCCGTGTCCTTTCACTGGCTGGACACACACCTAGAATATTTTCCTTCTTGATTTCCACCTCCCGGCTTTCCTGGTCTCCTTCAAGACTCAGCTGAAATCTTAGCTTTTGCAAGGTCTTTGCTGGACGTGGCAGAGCTAACCTTCCCTATGAGATGACTGTATTTTGTATGCCCACGATGGTTTTCATCTTGTCTCCCTCATTAGATTGTCTGCTTTTTTGGGGAAGGCTTTTCTTCTGAGTCTCTCCCTCCTGATAAAAGGACAGAAATCTCCCTTTCTGTCACCCATAGATTCTCTGGTTGAGCTCATCCTTCCCCAGGAGGAGGATGGGGCTGTCTCCCAGCAGGGACCAGGCAGAGGGTGGAGTGGCCTTGGTGGGTCTGGTTAGTGAGGAATCTGCTTTGTTCCCCAAGTTGACCTCTTTGCTTCAGACACAAAGGCCCGTCTTCATCTGAACACTGAACATTTCTTTTCTGAGAGGACTCGGGAAATCTCATTAGGGCAGCAAAGAACAGAACTGGGTCACAACGACAGGATGCTAGGATGGGCGGCCACCAGGCTTATTACTTTCTGCCGAGTGGCCCATTAAATGGAATGTATAAGGCCTGATCTGCCCCATGCACTTGCCTGATCACTTCATTAGCACCAGAAATAAATTTAAGCTACAGTTTTGTGGCAAAAAGGAATAATTCTGTATTCACCTTCTAATTAAAACGAAGGAAGCCAACTGGATACAAGGGCACACCAACCCCCTCAATTAATTAACATTTATTACAATCAGAAAACAATCTAATTCAATTAAAATGTTTCCACAAAAGTAGTTTAATGACTTTGCAAAAAATCAAGTACAGCCAAGCGGAGAGTTTATTATTCTAAGGCGCCTCGGAGAGAAGGGGAGGGAAACGACCTCCTTGACAGGGGCAGCCTCATCTTCAGCTGCCAGGGAGGTGGGGAGAGGGGACCCCAAGGACTCACAAGTATCAAAGTCAGATGGCAGTGTATCTGGGCAGGGTGATCTTCCAGGCTAGGGAAGCAAGACAAAATATTCTTTTTTTTTTTCCATATGGGGCTCACAGCTAGGATCAGCCTTGAAGTAGGTAGGGGGCCAGCAGTCATGCCTATATCTATAGCTTACCATCCTTACAGACCTGTGAAGGAGATGGTGAAGGGATTATGGTATCTATTTCACAGATGACAAAACTGAGTCCCAGGGAGGTTAAATGAATTGCCCCAGGTTGCATAGGTAACAAGTGTCATAGGTAGCATTTGAACCCAGCTCCTCTGGGTCCAGAACCAGTGATCTTTCCACTGTTTCATGAGGCCTCCCATAGGGTTTGTGGTCTTTAACAGATACTTGCTGAAGGGCAAATATGGGGGCGAGGTATATCTCAAGCTCTTCTGCAACACATCCTTCTTGGTTCCTGTCCAAAGCTCTCCTTCCTTCCTCTAGCATACATGAAGGTCATGATGGCTGATCAGGTCCCTAGGAAGAGGAGTTCTAGGTTAGATTAGAAACCCAGAAACATCAAAGAAAGAGGCAAAAGTTTTAATATGCACAAAAATATTTAAAACAGTTCTATTTGTGGTGGCAAAGAACTGGAAACCAAGGGGATGCCCATCAATGGGAAATGGCTGAACAAATCGTGGTCTATGGTTGTAATGGAATACTATTGTGCTGTAAGAAGAGATGGTTTTAGAGAAACCTGGGAAGACTTATATGAACAGATACAGAGTGAAGTGAGCAGAACTAGGAGAATAATGGATACAGTAACAAAAACTATGTATAAAGAAACAACTTTGCAATACTTAAGAACTCTGATCATGCAGTGATCATCCATGATGCCAGAGGACCCATGGTAAAGAATGCCACCTTCTCCTGGCAGAGAGGTGGTGAACTGATATGCAGAACAAGACACATATTTTTGGACATAGGCAATACGGGGATTTGTTTTGCTTACCTGACTATGCTTATTCACTACAAGGTTCCCCCCCCCCGCCCCCATAAGGGGAAGGGATGAGGAGAAGGGAGAAATTGAATGCTTGATGATTGAAAAAAATAAAATTTAATTAAGAAAAGATTAACTTTGAAAGCTTAGGCATCATCCAGTTTGGGATGAGGTCTTTTTTAATAAGCTATCTAATGAGCTTTGTCTTGCTTCGCCTTTCGGAATCTGTATAGTATCTTTTGCTTTAAGAATAAACCATAGAAAATCTATTCTAATCTAGAGAGAGCAGAGACAGCGGATAGAATAGAAATGATAGTAATAATGATAGCTCCCATTTACGGATATTCTCATATGATCCTCACAACAACTCTTTGTAGTAGGTGCTCTCTCTAATTCTGCAGATGATGAAGTTGAGGCGTGGAGAGCTGGAGTGACCCAGGAGGCACAGCTGATAAATGGCTGAGGCCGGATTCAAACCCAGGCCTTCCCGAAGTCTAGAACTCTCATCATCACACCAGCTTTTCCTTCAAAAGAGGAAGAGGAAGCAGACTCCAGACTTGAGTGGGCAGTGATGGCGGGAATGGGTGGGCCAAATCCCTGAATCCAGGGGTCCAAAAAAGGTTCAGGGGCCAAGAAGGTTAGTAGGTGCAGGTAGGAAGGGAGGAAAGAAGGAAGGAGGGAGGAAGGGAAGGAAGGAAGGAAAGAAAGGAGGAGGAGAAGGAAGGAGAAAATAAGGAAGGTAGGAAAAAAGGGAAAAAAGTGAAGAAAGGAGGGAGGGAAGGAAGAAGGGAATGAGGAAAGGAATTAAGAGGAGAGATACACTTCTGGGAGTGGCAACGTCGGTAACTATCGTTAGTCCCCACCTTTGGTGGGGCTAAATTTATGAAATAGTTTATATGACTTCACTAGGTGTGTCTGTCTGTGGCAGACTCAGGCTAGATGCCAGGGATGAGAGCAGGTGGCAAATGAAAGGGGAGGGGACGGGTGCCAGAGATGAAACCTTGCCGGCTTCGCCATCCAGCCCAGAGCTAGCCCTGGTCACACAAGCAGGGAGCTTGGTAACCAGTTCTGCCCAGTTGTTCTTCCCTGTGGGAAACTGTGATTTCTCAAGGCCTGCTTAGGGCAGTTTGCCTCTGCCAGACAGTCCTGCTTCATTTTTGTCCGGGGGATGCCCTTTAGGAGCAAAGAATTCATAAGCAGATCTTGTCCTTGCCTAGGAGTGGGGAATAATGCCGAGGCTGTTCAGGAATGGATTCCAAAATTGCCAAGACTTCTAGATCCCATGACACAGGTGCACCGGAGAGATCAGGGAAGGACTCAGAAAGGGGCTGCATGCAGTACAGTGCTGGCTGGGTTAGTTCAGACCCCACTGCGGCGGGGGGGGGGGGGGGGGGGGGGGGGGGAGGTATCAGGAAGGAAGAACCTATAGCAATGGTGTTTGTCGTTCCCCACCCCCAGCTTTCCCTTCACTGGTCCAAGTAAGGACCTCTTTCTTCCCAGACCCCAGGGCAGGGGTAGGGGGGGAACAGGGGAAGAGTCATGTGGATGTTCCTATCATTTGGACAGTCTGGGAGTCACTATTAGCCTTCCAGTGATGTGGAGGACCATGAGACCTTACTGACCTCTCTGCCACGGCATCCTAAAGTCCTCTGGGACTTACTGTTTGAGCTGTGACTCTGGGCGCTCTCATCTGATCTGCTGATGCACCCTGAGGACCCTGGGCCTTGCCCTTCATACCACCTCACCCTTGGAAAGGTGGGGCCTTTTCTTCTGCCCTGCAGAGAACTCTTCCATGTGCTGTGTCCCCTCATTAGAGTGTGAGCTTCTTGGGAGTAGGGAAGGTCTAGGAGTTTCTATTTGTACCCTCAGCACCTGGCCCAGTGTTTCAGTGCTTATTCATTCATTGATATGGATTAAATGAATTAAAGTGTCCAGGGACATCATTGTCCAGACATTGAACATTCTTTGTGGTCAACACTTCAGGTGGACATTTTCAGGGACAAAAGGGAACACAAACACAGACAAGAAAAGCCACTCCAAAGCACCAGACTCTCCAGAGCCCTACTGTGCCACTGTAAAGAATCCAACCAGGTTCTCTGCTCTCCTCTCTCCCCAAACATTCAGCTTTGTGGTCACAGTATAATGGATATCAGCTTAGAACTCCAGCCCAGAGGAGGAGGAGGAGGGAGAAGGAGGAAAAGGAAGAGGAGGAGGAAGAGGAAGAGGAGGAGGAGGAGGGGGAGGAAAAGAAGAAGAAGGAGGAGGAGGAGGAGGAGGAAGAGGAAAGGGTAGGGAAAAAGGGAGAGAGAGAGAGAGAGAGACAGACAGAGAGAGAGAGAGAGAGGGACAGAGACAGAGACAGACAGAGACAGGCAAAGACAGAGACAAAGAGACAGAGAGAGGCTGGGGCACTTCTTAGGACTATGAGGAGCAGCACCTGCTGTCTTCATGCCCCTACAGCTTAGCAGCCCTGCCTTTCTGATTAGAGTAACAAATCATTTCAGAGAACAGTGGCAAAGGGTTACTGGATGCCTCCCCGAGGCTGAGGGAAATGACAGGAAGAGAAGGAGGATGGATGGACTCTTGTGCATGGGATGAAGATGCCTTTAGGAAGCTCATTATAATGCCATGATGCTGATGTTGGCAGAGAAGGACAATGGCCGCCAGATGGTGAGGAAGATGCCGAGCAGAGCGGAAGGAGCCCTGCTTTAGAACAGAGAGTGAATGAACGAGGTGGGCAGGGCCACGTTGCCACAGTCGCCATCAGAAACAAGTTCTTGCGGTGGACCTCCCATGCACCAGTTACACAAATCGCAGCTACTTGAGAGCGGGCTGTGTTTCATGTTGGTCTTTGTGCCTAAAACACGTCGGCCCGGCACACAGTAGGTGCTTACCCTACACTTGTTGAATTGAATGACCAATGACCACTTCCCTGGGTCTTAGCTTCCTCAGCTACTGGGGACATTAGCCTTGGAGAAGCCATGCTGGACGTGAGGCATCGTCACTCTAAGTGTTTGAGCTGTCATCCTACGGACAGAAGAAGCCGGCTTGTTCTGGTCAGCCACCCAGAGCAGAACCACTGGGGTGTGTGGGGAGGGGCCGTTGGAAGGAGACAGATTTCAGCTTGATAGAGAAGCTTTCTAACCGGTGACGCCGTGTCGGAGTGAAAAGGGCAGGTCACACTTCTCTGTCACTTTAAAGCAGGGGATTTTAGCCTGGGGGCCATGAACTTGTTTTTAAAGATATTTTGATAGCTGTATTTTAACATCATGGCTTTCCTTTGTGATCCTATGTATTTTATTTTATATATTTAAAAACACTGTGTTGCACCAGACTGCCAGAGGGGTCCAGGACACACACACACACACACACACACACACACACACAATAATAACAATAGCTAACAATTATACAGCATTTACCATAAGCCAAGTATTACTTAAGCCCCCCGCCCAAACATTACCTCATTGGACACACCCTGGGAGGCAGTTGCTGTCATCACTTTCATTTTATAGATGGGAAATGGAGGTTAAGTGACTTGCCCAGGGTCACACAGCTAGGAAGTGTCTGAGGCTGGATTTGAACTCGCTGGGGCCTTATGAGTTATGCTTTTGAATGGCTGTAGATTTGGAGAGTTCCTTGAAATGGGGAAGCTATTTTGGTACCCCACGTATGAGGGGGTGGGGTACCATATGTGTATATGTCTTCCTTATCTCCAGTCCCACAGTAGAATGTAAACTCCTTGACGGCACGGATGCTTTCATTTATGTCTCTGTAGAGCCTTGCCCATGGACCATATTTAACAAAGGCAATTTATGATTATAGAATCAGAATTTAGAGCTAAAAGGGAACTCAAAGCCCTCTTTTTATAGACTGAGGCCCAGAGACGTTGACTTGACCGACGTCATGCAGGTAGTAGTGGAGGTGAGATTTGAACCCAGGTCCTCTGACTCAAAGTCCAGTGCCCTTTCTACTAAGCTGCCTCTTACTGGGATCTCCTGCTAAGTGTCTGCTTTTTTCTTCTCAGACAATTTTGGACCAAAAGCTTTCAAGGGAAATAGATGAGTTTTGAGTACTAATCAAAATCCACCAAGAGGTGATGGCAAGATGAATTCCATTCCCAACAGCTGCAAGAGGCAGCCAAGATCTGGGAGCTAACTCATCAAGATAAACTGGAATTTCCATGACTACAACCGCAAAACACTGTTTGCAGAGATAACAAGGGAGGGAGGTTCAGTGGTCACGGAGGGAACCGTGGACAATAAAATAAAAATAATGACACGGTTGAAATGACGATCTGAGGCTCTGCTGGAGGAAGGATGCTGGGAGGTTTTAAGTAGAAAAAGATTTTTACAAAAAGCAAGGATGCTCCAATTTAAAAACCATACAAAAAAGAAAGGATGCTGGAATTTTTAAAGTATAAAACATTTTACAAGAAGAAAGTATGCTGAGATTTAAGTATAAAAATTTTTACAAAAATAAAGGATGCTGAGATTTTCTAAGCCTAAAAATTTTACAAAAATAAAGGATGCTGGGATTTTTAAAGTATAAAAATTTTACAAAAGGGAAGTATGCTGGATTTGGAGCCAGGGGTCTAGGGTTTGAATCAAAGCGTTGTCATTTACTACCACCGTGACCTTGGGTAAGTCATTTCCCATGTTAGGGCTTCAGTTTCATCTTCAGTAAAATGAAGAGGTTGAGTTGGATGGCTTCTGTGGTCCCTTCCATTTATTTACAGCCTTAAGCCTGGGGGTTGATGCAGGACAGAAATCACCAATTCTTTCCTGATGGACCTTGAATGCCCTCTCTCCTCCACTGTGATGAGCCAAGCCCTCCTCCCCTTCATCCTTCAAAGCCCAGATGCTCCTGGAAGCACCCCTGACCATTCCATCTCTTTTTTGTCCCCTGGGTCCCCCACAATCCCAGTGGTCAGGACTGTTCTCCAGCACACCAACAGACCAATCAGCGGGATTTGTAGGAACCTTCTCTTGAACCTGTTCCCTTCTCCTGGGTCTCTGAAGATGTGGACCACTTCTATTTCTTTTTTTTTTTGGACCACTTCTATTTCATTCCTCTAAAAGAAAGTGGAATGAATACACAAAAAACTCAACAGAGTCCATTGTAATCAAGACACCCTTGGTCTGTCTGATGAGTCCCATGGTGGGCTTCAGGGACCTACCCTATGGAGTTGTCCTAAGGAGCTAGACTCAGCTCAAAAGGGGAAAGAACACAAGCTGCTAAAAAGACATCCCCTTCGCCCTTCCCACTGGACCTAGGTCATATGGTGGGCCAGCAGTGGGCAGAGTTCAGTTTGGTCCTCTATGGGGACTCAGCTCCTCCCTGTTTTGTTCCTCCAGCTCTGGGGCCATAAGCTTGGTCCATGGGCGTCAAATTCCTCATGCTCCTTCCAGAGGCTGGAGCTCTCCCCACTCCATCAGCCACATGGTTCTCCTCTGCATGGTCTCAGTCTCTCAGTCCAAGATGGTTTGGGATTTCTTGCTTTTCCTTGGCTACCATCCCTGGCATGGGGGAAGGAGGATGTGTTTTCTTCAGAGGAGGAGATGGAAGGGGCCCTGGTCTGTTGTCAGGGCTCTCAGCTCTCTTCTTGTATCTCAGCTCCACTCCCTGGTCAAAGAATACAACTTAGGTGCACAGGATCCTGACTAATCCACATCACCCCCAATGCTGAGACTCCATCACTCCCTGAGGACATTAGCTCCTATCTGGGAGGACTCAACAAGAGGTTAAAACCCTCTATTTTAGAGTCTATCTCAAATATTGCTGCCTCCAGGAAGCCTTCCTTGCTTACCTCAACTCAGTAATGATCCTCCCCCTCAGATTCCACTGGACATTTTGCCAGTCCCTCTCTGATGTACTTTTCACGTAATGATGCAGCCCTCTCTATTGTAACCCGGTCCAAATATCCCTTCTCATAGAGACTTTAGCAATTGTTACTGAATCTTTAATGATAAGAGCTAACCTTTAGAAAGTGCCTACTATGTGCCAGGAACTGTGCTAAGCACTTTACAAATATTATCTCACTTGATCCTCACAACAACCCTGGGAGGTAAGTGCCCATTTTACAGATGAGGAAACTCAGGCAATTAGAGGTTTAAGTGACTTACCCAGGGTCACATAGCTAGGAAGTGTCTGAGGCAGGTTTTGAATTCAGGTCTCCAGGAACTCCAGGCTCAGTGCTCTGTCTGCTGTACCATTTAGCTGCCTAAGCAAGAAGAGATAAATTTGGGGGCCTACCAGTTACCTATTATCTTTGAGAGGGTCTCTGTGGGACACTGAAATTATTAAACCAACTTCTTCTCTTAGGAGACTTGTAAAGTTTAAATATCAGCCCCAAAGATTGCATTCCCTCTCCTGTAAAAAGTACATGAGAGAATGAACCTCTAATTTTATTAATTGGAAAATTAGCTGTCACTTTTGAGAGAGCCTGCAAAAAGACATTTGGGGGGACTGAATTCTTATTCTTTGGACAGGACATTCAGAGGAGTCCCCGAGAGGGCTGAATTGCTGGGGTTCCCAGGAGTCAGCCGTTGCAGCCATTGATGAAGATTGGCTCTGGCTGTGACCTTTCTCACAGTTCATATGCTGCTGAAATATTTATCTGTGTCTTCGTATTTTTTGTTTCTGTTAATAAATTATCTGCCCAGAAACACTGAAGTTTGCCTAAACCTGTGAGACTGGTGTCTGAGTCAGAGGAGAGAGAGCTTAGGGGAAAAGAGGTTTTTCTGGTTTTTATAAGCCACAGTAAAGGCTTGGTGCTCCTGATTAATTAATGAAAGAGATTTTGCATTTTTAGTAATTTATGAGGAATAATCAGATCATATCCCTTGATTGCTTTTGAACCAAGGGAGAGAATTAATAAGGTAACAGGTCAGGTAGCAGGAGGAGGAAGGGGTGGCTGGGGGTTGATAGGTTTGTCCCAAGAGGCACAAAATCATGCCTTGCAGCACACATTCCTAAAGGATTGCTAGATGGGGTGGGGGGGCGTCTCCTCGATGCAACTGCATGGAATGGAATAAGAATTTATTAAACACCTACAGTGTCCCAGGCACTGAGTTAAACACCTTACACATATCATCTCATCTGATCCTCACAACAGCCCTGGGAGTTAGGGGTTGTTATCATCCCTACTTTACAGTTAAAGAGACTGAAAGGGAAAAAAATGCTAAGTGACATGCCCAGGGTCACACAGCTAGTAAGCGTCTGAGGCTAGATTTGAACTCAGGTCTTCCTGGCTTTGGACAGCTAGGTGGAGCCCTAGTGCATAGAGCTCCAGCCCTGGAGTCAGGAAGACTCATCCTTCTAAGCTGAAATCTGGCCTCAAACCCTTACTAGCTGTGTGACCCTGGGCAAGTCACTAAACCCTGTTGGCCTCAGTTTCCTCCTCTGTAAAATGAGCTGGAGAAGGAAATGGCAAAATGCTCCAGGATCTTTGCTAAGAAAACCCCAAAGAGGTTCACTGAGAGTCAGACACGTCTTAAAAAACAACAACAACAGATGTGTTACATCATAATTATTATGACCTAGAGTTGGGAGAGACCTTAGAAATTGTCTAGTTCGACCACATCATTTTACTGAGGCCCAGAGCTGTTCAATGTCCCCCCACCCATACTTGTAAGGACCAGAGCTGGGGGTCTAGATTCAGGTCACATAAGCCCCGTGATTTAGGAAGATTGTGTGGTCCTGGGTGAAAGAGGGCTGGATTTGGAATCGGTGGGAGTGAGTGCAAATCCCACTTCTAACTTTCACCAAGGTCAGAATTGCTTAATCTCCCCAGCGGCCCCCCACTTTCTTCACTTGTAAAATGACTGCGGGTTTCCTTCCAGCCCCAGATCTGTGACCCCAGGCTCAGTGATTAGTTCATATTGTCTCCCAAACATCCCTACTCTCCGAAGTCACCAAACGCCTTTCTCACAACAAGTCTGTAAGGTCGATGGTACAAACATTAGCACCCCCATTTTATGGGGGAGGAAGCTGAAGGTCAGAGAGGTGTGAGCTGCCCAGGACCATCCAGGTGGTGAGTGTCCGAGTGGACTGGAACCGGGTCCTGGCGACATCACAGCCTGTCCTCTTCCTACCGGCTCTTCCTCACTGGCTCCCGAAATGAAGCATCAAGTCAAATCACCTTTATCCTTTCGTTCCTATAGAAACGATGCTGTAACCTGGGAACATGATCAAAAGCTCAGATCATGAAGGCTGAAGTTAGCTTCCCCCAGACTCATAACAATAGCCGTTCTGATGACGATACAATCTCCCCCTCCTCGTCTGCTGGGCTGACCAAGGCAGGGAAGAACGACCCGCCCGCCACCAGGTTCTCCTGGAAACAGAGGCTCCAAGCCACGAGGATGGTTGGGGTAAGATCTGCCTTAGGCCTGCCTAGCAACTATGTTCTGATTGGTCCTAGCATTAAAGGTACCCGATGCTCTGGGCCAATGAGAAGGAAGGAGGACGGGTCTGTGGTAGCTGCTGCTAGATATGGGTTTGGCTGCCTTATGCCTGCTCAGGTGGGATTTGAGATGGGCCTGAGAATTTCCCCGGGCAGAGAAGAAGAAATTCGGCGGAAACAGCAGCATAATCGAAGGTCCTGATCGGTGGGGACTGAATCCAATCAGGATCCAAGTGCAGGATGAGCCAAATCAAACAAGATGAAATCTAACAGGAATGAATGGAGAGGCAGCTAGAAGGTGCGGGCGGGCGGGGGGGCGGATCTGGAGTCAGGAAGACCCGAGTACGAGTCTGCCGCCAGACACTTACTGGGTGTGTGACTCGGAGAAAGTCACTTAGCCTATTTGCCTCAGTTTCCTCAACTGTAAAGTGGGGATAATAGCATTTCCTTCCCAGGGCTGTTGTAAGGATCAAAGGAGACAAGCGAACCAGAAGCAATTTATAAATGCTGTAGCTCCCACTCACTCATTTGGCATTTATAGGAGTGTGTGTGTGTGTGTGTGTGTGCGTGTGTGTGTATCTTGGCTCCTCTGCCGGATTATAAGACCCTCAGTACAATAGTACAGTGCAAAGAACCTGGATGAGATCACAGGATCATGGCATCATTGATTAAAGCTGGAAGGGACCTTATCTACTTCTTTATTTCACAGTTAGGAGACCGAGGCTGAGACTTTCCTGAGGTCACAGATGCAGGAAGTGTCAGGGTCAGGAGGACAGCAGATAGGGCAGAATGTGAACCCAAGTCCTTTGGTTCCAAAATGAGGGTCCTTTCCAGATGGTGCCTCCGGCTCTTCTAGTAAAGTCTATATAGCTCTGATCCTTCAATGTATATAGCCCAAAGTCACTGGATGGATTGTAAGTCAGAAGTCCTGGGACTGCGTCCATCCAGTTCAGCCTCTTCCTGGGTGGTGGGGGAAGAGTCTCACAAAGGGCACCATGATCTGGGGGATAAGTGGGAGGCCCTCCTGGGTCCAAACTTCTTCCTCTGTAAGATGATGGGCTGGATTCTCTAAGGCTATTGGAACGAAATCCACAAAGTTCCTAACTTGGGCACTTACTTCCTTTGGCCCAGTAATGCCCCTCCCAGGCTTGTGCCCTGATGAGCTCAAAGAAGGAGGAAGAGGACCATCAATATTTACAGCAGCTCTCTTTTTTGCGGTAGTGAAGAACTGGAGACTAATCCATCCAACGAGGAATAGCTGAGCAAGTCTTGTGACGTGAAAGTGGTGAAACATTATCAGGCTGTCAGAAAGCATGGCCGAGAAGGTTTCAGAAAAGCCCTGGAAGACTTAGATGGACTGATGCAGACCAAAGAGAACAGAACCGTGAGAACAATTTATACAGGACAACAGCATTGTAAAGACAAGCAGCTTGGGAAGACTGAAGCGCTCTCACCAACACAGTGAACAACTGCAGTGCTGGGGCTCGATGAGGAGACATGCTGCCCGCTTCCTGATGGCGACAGACTCAGGGCAGAATAATAGATTTACACACATTTAGATGTCTCAGACATGGCCACTTGTGATGCTCGACTATGAATAGTTGTTATGAGGTTTTTGTTTTCTTCTGAGGGTGGGAAAGAAGGAGGAAGAGAAAACAGATGTTTGTTCTTTGAAACTAAATAAAAAATGGAATCAAATAAGGCTGGGCCAGACGCTCTGAAAGGTCTTTTCTGGCTTAAGGCCCTCCTATGGCGCTACTTGACTGGATCTCAGTTTCTTCATTTGTTAGGTTTAAGGTGAAGTGAAATATCTACTGTGAAAGCGAGAAAGCAAGGTATACAAGTCAGGGCTTGGCAGCAGCTGGGTCCCCCTGAGGCTTGAGGGCAGGGCCCTGGGCCTATGCTCAGCCACTTGAGAAATGTTTGTGGACTGAGGTGGAAAAGCAGCTTTAGGATGACCAGAGGACACAGGATGATGGAGGAAGAGAACCTAGGCTTTACAGAAGTAGGAAAATCCCTAAGAGATGCCCCAAGGAATCCCAACTTCCCTAGAAAGTGCTGTCTGTAAAACCCATTGCTTCTCATAAGAAGGGATAAGGGCTCTGGGAGAGAGATGTCAGAGAATTCCTCTGCTTTGTCCTGCTCTTCCCCCTCCTTCTCTTCCTCCCCTCCTCCTCCTCTCACTCCTCACCATGGTGCACACCATGGTGCTGGATGGTACCCATGGGTTCTTGAGGGCCACATCAGCAGAGGCCAACCTCTGGTAGGTCTAACCAAGCTGGAATAGATTCACATACAGGCTCCATTGACAGAGTGCACATGGTACAGTAGGGATCTCACTGGTCTTAGGATCAGAAGACAGTGCTCTCTCTATACCTCATCGTGTAATCTTGGGCCAAGCCCTCGCCCTCTCCCTCTCCGGGCCTCCAAATCCCTCCAGCTGTAAAGAATTCAACAACATGATCTTTCAGGTCCCTTCTAGCTCCCAGTCCTGTGATCCCTGGAGCAGCCTGGATGGAGGTAGAGACACCCCTGTTTTGGTTAGAGCGGCTCTTGATAGTCTATTAAGGCACGAAGGGGCTGTAATCTGCATTGGTGGAGGGGGCAGCCACACCAGGAAATCACAGAACCATGAAGTATTGGTGTAAAGGGATTGTAGGAGTAAAGTGGCCCCAAAGCTGAAAACATGGTTGAGACAGGCTTCTGGTCTTTGAGATAAGAAGAGCTGGTCCATCTCAAGATAACTTTATTTCCTTCCTCTGTTTGCAGGGATTCTCTGACTGGCCCACACGATCCACTAGCTCCCAGCTGCTCTGCAGACTCCACTGCCAGCCGAGTAAGGCAGCCCTGTCCACAGATGCATGAACCTGGAACATGGAGCATGCTTCTAGAGCCCAAGAGAGAAGAACACAGAGCTTAGCTCCAGTTAGGAAGCTGATTGGAGCCTTGGGGTAGGGGTTGGGGCTGGGTGGTGAGAGCCAGCGGAGGCAGCTTTGGTCCTTTGGATCTCACAAGGCCTGTCTCTGGGGCAGCTCATGTCAGGAAGTCACCGTCAAAGACCCCAAAGTAAAGGCAATCAGAGAGGACGGGCCCGGAGCCAAATAGAGTCAGAAGCTAAAATTAAATTAAATTGTGCGTGCATGCATGTGCGCGCACGTGTGTGTCTGTGTGTGTCTGTGTGTGTGTGTGTGTGTGTGTGTCTGTGTGTGTATACAGAAGCAATAAAAGCTAAAAGGCTCTTCCTCTTCCTCCATGATATTAATTTCTTCCCAGAAACAACGTTTTTCATTGCCAGCATTTAAAACACTCCCACCTGAATCATCATCTTCCCCAAAGCCGCCCTTCCTCCCAGTTCCCCTTTCCCACCATCCTTCCAGTTACCCCAGCTCCTAGTCTCAGACCCTTCAGCTCTGCCCTGCCCCTCACTCCACACACCCAGTGGGCTGCCCGCTTCTGTTGTTCTGTCCCTACAGTATATTTCACAGCCATCCTGTCTTCCCTTTCTCATTGCTTCTACCCTCATTTAGGCCCTCAAACCACCTCGCCTGGACTATTGTCGCAGCCTCCTAATCATCCGGCCTCCATTTCCTCTTTTCTCTACTCCATCCTTCACAAGTTGTAAAAAATAATCTTCCTAATGCAGAGTCCTGATCAGCCACTTCTCTATACAACAACCCTCAATGGCTCCCCATTGCCAACTCCAAAAGCCAGATAATCTGCTCCTGGCATTAAAGGCCTCCACGATGTCCACAATCCCAGCTTAACTTTCTATTACTCTTTATACTATTTTCTACTATAACTTTTTTATGCCATACTATACCATTATATATATTATAACTTTTTTACTCTAACTTTCCATTACTATTCTGTTATTCCCCTTCAAGTATGATCTCTCACTCAGGGTTGGAGTGAGCTCTGGGGTGGTTCTAACCTCTAAGAATCGGAGGCCACGCCTCAGGACTCCCCAACCACTGCCTTGGTCATCGAGGCAGGACTAGGGACTTGACCTCTGCCCTTCTGCCCACCCATAACCCACTTCTCACTTCCACTTTTCACCCCTTATTCAGGGATTTATATTTACCATTGCTTTGGGAAAGGGTGTGACTGTTTTCTACCTGGCGAAGCTTCCTTCCCATGCCCTTGTATTCACCTGTGTCAGCCCCCTCCCTGTGAGTTTGCTCACACCTTACCCTCCTCTTCCAATGTGTGCTCTGGATTTCTCATTCCATTGGTAACAAACTACTCTGTGCCCTCCTCCTGGAAATTACTGCCTGTATGTGTTGTATTCAGTTTTCTATGTCATGTTGTTTCCTCCCATTAGAGGGAGGAACTGTAAACTCCTCGAAGGGAGAGACTGCTACATCTTTGTCTTTGTATTTCTACCGTGGAGACCAGTGCTCAGCACGAAGTAGGTGATAAATAAATGTTTGTTGAATTAAATCGAATCTACTGTATGCTCCCTGCTCTCTTTCCCAAACGATTTTAAGGCACAGCCTCTGTCTTTAAGCACCCCCGAAGTATATATGGAGTGAAGATGACAGCAAAGTTGTTCTGTAGGTCATGACTCTGGACGGGATGTTCTTGCTTATCCTCTCTGGCTCAGACAACAAGATAATCTCCGAGGGGGGCAGGAAGATGGGGTGGGGGGAGCACTTAGAAAAGGAAGCAGAAGGAAACCTGGAAGATGAACTTTGTTCTGGCTCTCACTCCCTGCTCCCCGGAAGTCTCACCTGGACCGGAAGACGTGCTCTGGAGGTTTTAACCCTTGCAGCTCCAGAACTTGTGCCCTATGTCTTCGTGGTCCTGATCAGAGGCTGCCTCACCCAGCCCACTGCTGCAGGCATGTTCAATCATGCTCCCCTCTGAACCCTACCCCATGGGGCCATCTTCTTTCTCCCCTCCTTCCTTGCTATTCCTCTCCTTCCAGTTCTGGAAACAAGATCAAATCAGTTCTGCCACTAGTCCTAGATAGGAAGAAAAGAAAGGAAGAAAATAAGCATGTATTAAGCACCTACTATGTGTCAGGCACTGTGCCAAGTGCTTTACAAATATGATCTCATTTGATCCTTGCAATAACCTTGGGAAGCAGGGGCTCAGGAAACTGAGGGAGACAGAGATTAAGTGACTTGCCCAAAGTCGTACACCAAGTATCTGAGGCTGGATTTGAACTCGTCTTCCTGACTCCATGGGCTGGTATTTCGTGTACTATGGCGCCGCCTAGCTGCCCCACAAGTATTTATTAAGTGTTTGTTATGGGTAAGGTACTATAAATGGGCAGTTAAGGTAGCATAATAGAGAGTGCTAGACTTGGAGTCAGAAAAACCTCAGAAATATTCCTTCTCTATTCATACTTTGTCTCCGATTAAGTGTGTGTGTGTGTGTGTGTGACTCTGATTAAGTCACTTAATCCCCTGAACGTTTGTTGCCAATCTGTAAAATGGGGATGGTAATATTAGAGTCTCTCTCACAGGTCCTTTTGAGGATCAAATGAAATAACATATGTAAAGTACTGAGCAAACCTTGAAATGTTATACAAATGCTGGGACTGCGATTGTGCAAAAGTGTGGCAGTGGGAAAGCTTAAAGCCTATTTTGAAGACAGTGAAGGAGCCAGTCCAGGTGGAACAGTGGTTCATGAAGGGAAGTGGTTGGTAGAGCTGGAACAAGATACTTTGTTGCACTAGGCTAGATTTGAAGATTATAGCCCCAGTGTGTTACTGTATCCCCAGAGACTTTGGGCCTTCACTGTGTCCCCTACGCCAGGGTGGTCCAAAATGTGGACCTTGGCCTGCAATGTGATTTATGTGGCCCGCCTACAAGCATAGAAATTTACGTAAATGTTTTAGTAAACAAAGCCGAGCTACCCCAGAGCTCTCATTAAAATGGCAAATCAAAATATATTGTCTACTGCTTCAATAAAAACCTAAGGTTGGACAGCCCTGCCATGCACCTTGATTTCTGAGAACATACCCATGAGCCACGGAATGCAGGATTTTCTGGTGTTAATGCATGTGCATTTGTAAATTAATGATACTAAGAATAATAAATAGCAAGTGTTCTGCTTTGAGCTCTTCTTGGGAGTGCAATGCAGGCATCTACCCACTTTACCTATTCCTCCTCGTCGTAGCTCTGACAGTGGAAAATAGGTTTGGAGAGAGAGGTGAGGGCCAGATGGGGGAGGGGCTTGAACACAGAGTTTGGATTTTATCCTGTAAGCAATGGGGAGCCAGTGAAGGGTTTTCTGCTCATTGTCTATAAAGGAACGGTAGAGTTGGACGACATGATCTCTATGGTCCCTTCCAGCTCTAACCTTGTGGTCAGAGGGAGAGAGAGACTAGATTTGAGGGAGGCAAGGAGGGCTCGAGAAAGCTGCTACAAAGAGCAAGAGGGAGGCGATGAAATGGAGGAGGGTGAGGGCAGGGGGAATGATAATAGAGGATGTTCAAGTGGAACTTTAAAGGTTTATGTTTTCTGATCCTGAAGGTACTAGGCAGCCACTGGTGTTAACAGGGTGGAAGGAGGGGAGGCAACATGGTCAGATCTATGCTTCGGGAAGATCAGTTTGGCAGCTGAGTGGAGGGTGCACTGGAGACAGGAGAGACAGGAGGCAGGGAGACCTACCAGGAGGTTATAGTGAGAGTTCAATATTATTGCTAATTATTCTCATTTTAAGGATGAGAAAAAGGGACTTGACCATAGTCACAAACTTAGTAATTGTCAGAGGCAACATTTGAATCTGAGTCTTCTTGGCTATAAGTCAGTACTCTTTCCATCATGCTACACCAACTCTCTACGGCAGAGTGGAAAGAAAGGGCTGGATAGGAGAGACTTTCAAGGATCGACAAGACCTGTTGTCCAGTTGGGTATTGGGAAGTGGTAAAGCGGGAGGAATCAAGGATTCCCATCCCGGCTGCTAATGCCTCTTCCCTTGAGCTTACCTTGTTCATGTTTTGTATACAGCTCATGTTATCTCCCCCTATAGAATCTAAGCCTCTTGAGGGCAGGGATGATTTCATTTTTGTCTTTTATTCCCAGCACCTAGACGTAGCAGATGCTTCACAGATACTTGCAGATAGACTGAAAGGTGACAGAAGTTTCAAGTCTGAGGGACCGGAAGGAGCACAAATTATAGAAATGGAGAAGTCTGGAAGGGAAACTCATTTGGGGGGGGGGGGGTGGGACATTGGTGAGGGGTGAAGAAGAGCTTGTTTTTCAGAAATGTTCCCAAATAACTGGGAAGGCTAATGAAGGGTCACTGGGGTTTTTAGTGGGAAGAACACAGGGCCCTGTCATTACCCCTCTTTTCTTCCTTCCCCCTCCCTTGGGCAATCTCACCATCACCATCAGAGAAAAAGCAAAGGCTTTGAAGCAGAAGGCTTTGAGTTTCAGGCTGAGCTTTGCCAAGAAAAAGTTGCGATACCTTAATTAAGTCATTTCATCTCTAAGCATCAGTTGTGCCTCCGTGGAATGGGGAGAGTAAATGCTTCTTACCTCAAAAGCTTGTGAGAAAAGTGCTAAGGTGTACCCCAAAAGGAGCTAGAATTGTTTTAAGGGGGAAGGTTGTAGCCCAATGTAGTAGAAAGATTTTTGGATTTAAAGTCAGAGGACCTGGGTTCGACTCCTGGATCTGCTACTAACTAGATATGATACCTTGGATATCACTTTATCTCTAAACCTCATTTCCTCCACCGATTAACTAGGGATAATCATATTTATCCATCAACCAATAAACATTTATTAGACACCTACTATTTGCTGACACCGTGCTAAGTGCTAGGGATACAAAAGACAGTCATTACCTTCAAGGAGCTCCCAATCTAAAGGGGGAGACAACGTGCTAATATGTTCTTTACCTTATGGGCAGATCATGGTAAAGACAGAATGAGATTCAGTCAAATATTTTCCCCTTTTGTACATAGCACAATACCTTGCATAAGGCAGGTACTCAATATATGTCTGTTGAATGGAAGGCAGATAGAAATAACATATTATACGGCATTTTACTGACACTACACTATTACGCTGTATCATCACAATGCCTCAGAGGGCTAGGCATTTTTAGGGCAAGTATTGTTTATATCTGTCTTATGCAAGACTCACAGAAAACTGAGAACAGAGACGAGAGTGACCCTGTTCAATTAATCAATAAACATTTACCAAGTGTCCACCATGTGCCAGGCACTGTGCTAAGCCCAAGATTCTATGGCAAGTGAGCAGTGGAGCTTCTGACATACATATCAGTGACTTTTATCCATCGCTCCCAGAAGTGCCTGTGGATAGGCAGCCAGTAGCCCATCAATGCACAGAGCCAGACCCTGAACCAGGAACCCTGATTCAAAGGCAGTTCTCTCTCTGGCAGGGGGGTCGGGGTGCAGAAAGAAGGCAGGGCAGGCAGCCTAAACCTTCTCTGAGGTCTGCCCATTTTGGAGAATCTGGTCTTGGCAGCTCTAGCTTTGTACCTTCATATGGAAAGTACAAGAGTGTTTTCCATGTTAGCAGCAATTGCCTGGAGCGGTTCTTAATGACAATTTCTGAACTGTCAGCTGAGAGTCCCAGTTCGTTGGGCAGCAAGGCGGGTTCTTCCACATGCATAGCTACCATTCTAGCATGGAGTGAAGGCTTATTTGAAAGGAGGTGTAATTTGCTTGGCCTCTGAGGGAAGGCAGAAGGGATTGTGAACCTTCTACAGTAGATTCAGATGAGCTTCCCCGGGCTCTCAAAGAGCTACCGCATGCCCACTAATTTCAGGTATGAAATTAATAGACTCTATGTGGCTGAGGTTAAAAGCAGTCACTCCACTGAAGCAGTGTCAGACTTCATGGGAATGGGAGAGTGCCTGGCCTCCAGCCCGAATCAAATGTCAATGACCAATCATGGCGGGGGCAGCAGACAGGCAAAGAGGAAAATGACTCTCTCCCAGGCAGGCATGTAATGAGCAGCCTAATGAAATTCACAGGAACTTGTCCTTCACTGAATAGGGACCAGATGCGGAGACTCCAGGGAGGTCCTGGATAGGATTTCTCTCTCCTGCCTCACTAAAGAGCGGAAGGCTAAAGGGGCTCTTGTGTTAGAGCCCAGGGCTGCTCTTGGCTTGTTGACTCACCTGGGCAGCCCTGAGCTGCAGCCGACTCTTACGTCAGGGGAGGAGCCTCCTGTTGCCCCTGGATACAAGGCAGGCTGCTTAGAGGCTGGCAGGCTTATCGTGGAAAGTACACCGGTCTTGGAGTCAGAAGATTTGGATTCAAATCCAGACTCTGACCCTCTCAGACTGTGTGACCATGGGCAAGTCACACATCTTCCTTTAGACTAAGTTTCCTCACCTGAGAAAGGGGGACAGTAATTCTTTCACTAATGGTAGGGTCGTTAGGAGGTAAGATATTCATAAAGCTGTTGTTGTGTCAGACTCTTGGTGACCCCATCTGGGGCTTTCTTGGGGAAGATGCTAGAGCGGTTTGCCATTTCCTTCTCCAGCCCATTTTACAGACAAACAGGTGAAGTGGCTTGCCCGGGGTCACACAGCTAGGTCAGATTCGAACTCAGCGAGATGAATCTTCTTCATGCTAAGCCCAGCTCTCTAGCCACTGCACCGCCCAGTCTATAGCTTGTGTGCTGCTATCGCTAACAACTGACTGCTCTTCCCGTAGGCAGAAGGGCCCTGGATTTGGGGTCAGGTGACGTAGATATGAATCCTGGCTCTGCCACTTGCCAGTTGTGAGACTTTGGGCGGGTCACTTTCTCTCTCTTGGAGTCTGCCTCTGTCGAAATGAGAGGTAGGAGCTGAATAGTCTCTAATAATATAAGGAGATATATAAATATACACGTATTTTATGTATCTGTAGCTATATATAATGGTATATAGTGTTATAGATAATATAACACGTTATATATATGTGCCATATATACTATACATAATTCTATATTATATGTACTGTAATGGAAAGTACACTGTAAAGTACTGTCATATGTACTGTAGCATATATCATCTATTATGTAATGGATACACATGTAATCCACATGTACGCATACATACATATATATACATATAAATACATGTGTATGTATATTCTGGCTCTAAGTTCTGTGCTTATTCACAGCCATTTGTCTTAATTCTGCAAGAGACAATTTGGTGGCCCAGCGGACAGAGCACCGTGTCTCAGACGCTGTGCGACCCTAGGCAAATCACTTAACTTTTGCCTCAGTTTCCTCTACTGTAGAGAGAATAGCACCTAGTGCCCAGGGTTGTAAGGATAAAACCCCCTTTACAAAGGCCTTGCTAGCCCCAGAGCACTATATAAATGCTATTATTATTATTGAGATAAGACCAGCATAATTCCGGGGTCCCCATGTACCTTCACTCTCAATGGACCCTTCCCATGACTGAAACTTAACACTCCCAGCCAATCAGCTGGCCAGCATTTCTGCATCATCCCCAAGTCAGTCATTTGGACCAGTAAACTGTTGGACTGTTGACTCAGTTCTAGCTAGGCTCAATTTCTACTGGGTCCCAACCCTCAAATTGCCTACTTCTCTCTTTAGTGGCCTGGCTTATCTTCCCCAAACAGCCAGCTTGCAATTGCCAACAGCTAAGAAGGGAAAGCTTGGTCCCACTAGCAAACAACACCAGGGTTGTTATGGTTTCTACTGCCCCAGGATGGCTTATTTGCAGATCCATGGTTATAATGAGAAAAACAAAGGCCTCCCACCCTTCTAACCCATAGTGTGAATATCACAGCCCCCAAAGTGGTCCCGGTTTGGACTCTTGGAAAGCATTGATTTATGTTTGACTTGCCTCTCTCTGAAAAGCTCCAGTTAGACCAACAAGCATTTAAGTGTCTACCGTGTGTTGGTCACCACGCAAAGGGCTTGGGCTATTTTTTTTAAAGAGGTGTGACAGATACAGCTAATGATAGCAACAAGAAGATGATTTCTCATGAAATTGCTGGAAGTACAGGTATACTGAGTATTTCTGAAGCAATCCAGGATTAGGGCCCAACACTAATTCTTTGTGTAGGGAAAACAGAGCCTGCCAACAATGGGGTGATTGTCAATGAAGAATGGAGCTAAAAAGGCAGCTCCTGCTGCAGTCTTGCTGCCATGTGGAACTGCGGGTGGCTCTGAATGCATGTACTTTTATTCGTTCTGCACAAATAGATTTACATCTGTAGATACTGTCATCAACCGTTGAATCTTTTCTCCTGAGCCTAGCTCTGTTATCTGTCATTGATGCTAGTGTGGCACAGTGGAATGAACCCTGGGTTCTCAACACTAGCTAACATTTCTATAGTGCTTACTCTGGGCCACACACTTACAATCATTATCTCATTTGGTCCTCACAGTCAGGTTTGGTTCTGACAACTGGCTCTATCACTTTTGACCTTGGGTAGCTCTTATCCATGTTGTACCTCAGTGTTCTCACCTATAATGAGGGGGCTGGACTAATGTCATCTACAGTCCTCCTCTATACCCTATATCTTAATATTGCATGCAGTGAGTCTATAGAAATCAAACAGGACCGAGGTGACTGCATTGTAGAGAGAGGTGAGGGAGCTGAGGCCCAGAGGGGAAGGGGCATGTTTAAGGTCACACAGCCTCGAGGTGGAGGGGCCTGGGGTTTGACCCTGCGTTGAATTCAGAGAGTGATGAATGCCAGGGAGCATCCCTTCCCTCTCACCATCACTTGATCTCATCCAGACTGGTCCAGACCAGCTGGTGAAGGCCTGAACTTAAGCAGGCTGGACACCAGAGGGCACTAGCAGCACATACCAAAAACTTCAGCACCAAGGATAGCTGAAAAGAATTCTATCGCACACAAAGCCTGCTATTAATTCGCTGTAATTTCTCTTTCTAGTACTAGGACTTAAGGGCTAAGGAGGGGATGAAGAGAAAATGCAAGACTTAGTATGGAGATGAAGGTCTTTCACCTTCAGAAAAACAGAATCTTAGCAT
This sequence comes from Trichosurus vulpecula, assembly GCF_011100635.1. Taxonomy (NCBI): domain Eukaryota; kingdom Metazoa; phylum Chordata; class Mammalia; order Diprotodontia; family Phalangeridae; genus Trichosurus; species Trichosurus vulpecula. The sequence continues at coordinate 35,158,577 of NC_050580.1, read as the reverse complement.
GTCGGAGCTAGAGAGGCCCTCAGAGGTTGGTGTGGGATAGTAGAGAACCCGGGTTCCAATACAGCTTCTGACACTTGGTGGGTAACTCTGCTCCCCTCCTTGGGCCTGACTCATCATCTATGAAATGAGGGAATTGGACTAGCCAACCTCTGGGGTCCCCTCCAGGGCTACAAGTGTGATCCTATGTTTAATGTCCCTCACTGCACAGAGGAGGAAACAGGCTAAGGGAGGGGAAGCTCCTTCATTCCAAGGCAAAAGCTCTTCTCTTGAGAGCAGGGAATTTTTTTTTTTGGTATCCCCAGTGCTTACACAGTGCCTGACACACAGTTGGTGCTTAATAAATGCTAGTTAATGGACAGATTTTCTCAGTCGAGGATTCTAGATCTGACACTTTCTACCCGTGTGATCTTGGGCAGGATTCTCCCTCTCTATTTCCTCATCTGTAAAAGGAAAGGATTGGATTCAAAGACCGCTAAATCTTGTCCAGTCATAGACAGTCTATGACTTCTCCTGGCTCCGACATTTTGTGACCCAGAGCAGAGAATTCCATAAGAAGAACTAGACCGAACATCCGATAGCCATCCTTTGGTGTCCCAGGCTGAATGGCTTTCAAAATTCTTTTTGTTCTGAGAAGGAAAGGCCAGGTTTCCCTGGGTGGTCCAGAAGAATCCAGTTCTCTCTGCCTTTCAGACACCCTGGAAATTAATGAAGATCCTCCAGCCAGCTTGATGTACCCTTGGGGAACAATCATTTCTGCAGACCGACCAACCCCTCCCCACCAGAGAAGCGTTAAAGGGAAGGAAATCTTGGCAAGGATAACTCCACACCTGGTTTCAGTGTAATAAAACGAGTTTATTTACACAGTAACATGAATGCCACCGCGTCCACAGCAAAGTACCACAGCAAACCAGAGCATAGAAGTGCCACCCAATGACAGACGGAGGTTTAGTTTATATGTTTATACATCTATAAAATGGGTGACCAGAGAGATAGAGCTTCAGATAAAGCGAATGAGACAAGCTTTCCAAACAGAAAGCTTACACAGACCGAGGGGGCAGGCTTGGAAGTCATTGGAAAAAAAAATTCCAAGGACAAAACCCAGAGAGAGCCAGAGACGCTTTTACCAGGAGGTCTCAGAGCCCTGATGCCCTGTGTGGCAACAACAGAGAATCCTAGCCCAGCACTCTCAGACAAAGAACCTTCTGAAACTGGCAAGGTGAGGGATGCCTGCTCATGTCTGAATAAGCAAGAGTCTAACCTGAAAGCTTTGGGTAGGTAAACATTCAAGCATATATGCTGTGTGTGGGCACACACACACTCCAACCCTCCTCTCTCTTCCCCTCACACACACACATACATATACACACACACAAGAAGGGCAAAGTGGATTTTCTGAAATAAAGTTCATAGTAATATATATCTATATATATATCTCTATATTTCTTCTATGTAAAAAAATTTCCAACATCCTCTGAATCCCTGAAACCACCTTGGATTAAAAAAATACAGAGGGTGGGATGGATGTTGAGGCTGGCCCATAGCATGGAGGCTGTCCTCAGTGGTGCAGTGCCCAGAAGTGGGAAGACTGAGAGCATTGCCGGCAGCTCAGATGGAGAACACTTCCTCAATGCTGTAGCAGCAAACCGAATCAAATTTGAACAGGCCTGGGCAAGAGGTCGAGCCAGCTGGCGAGCCCCTTTCTCCTTCTGGGCACTTAGTAACTATTACATGATGGTAATGATGAGTGGTAAACACCTCTGCAGGAAGGTTTATAAAAACATTCACAATCCATTAAAGAAATCTCCCAAGGATTCTTTAAAACACCACCTACTGAAACCATCATTAAAAAGAAAAAAATCCTTCAAATACAGTGTCAAAGAGATGGGCTGTTTCTTCACAAGCTTAGCCCCATGGGATAGTTCCTGACTGCCCCTTCCTGGAGTAGCGAGAGGGGGAGAGGAGAGGTCAGGTTCCTCGGAACCTTACATTCAGCCCAGGGTGGGTTTTTTGGGGGGGGGGTGGGGAGGGTGGTGGTGGTTTTTCTTCTTTTTTTTTTCCTAACACATGACTTTGCTATTAAAAAAAGGAATAAAAATCATTTCTAAGGGTGGAGGTGGAATGTCTGTCAATTCCCCTCCTCTGGCATTAGCTTGGCAAAAGCTTTGCCTTAAGCATCAGGGCTTCATGTCTTTGGTATCTTCTCTCCCTAAAGTCTCAGCCATGCCAGCCCCTCCCTCCTAGGCCATTTGGGTTCTGGGGTCGCTCTCATTCCCTGGGGGCTGCTGAGGGAAACCCGCTGGATTTCAGTGCAGTTAAGAGCAGTGATTTGAATTCAAGGCTGCAGACCACTTGGGGACTTGGAGTACTAACTGGAAAGAGGTAAAATGAACAGCCCAGTTAGGGAGGAAGTAGGACGATTAATAACTTCTTAAGCTGAGCCAGCCTCTAGGAGCAGGGATTGCAGTGTCTCAGGAGGCTCTGGGTTCCAATTCCGACACTTCCTACCACTTTACACTTATAGAACCCATCCTCCTCATCCCCCTGGTCTGTGGCACCCTGGCAAAATCACTCAACTCTGTAAGCCTCAGTTTCTTCCTCTGTAAAGGAACAGGGTGGCACCCTGTAACTCCCTACAGGTAGCAGCTATCCATTAGCAAGAAGAATGAAGAAGAAAGGGGTGGGAGGAATGCCTCTCCCTCCACCCAGGCTTTTAGGATTCTCAAAAATGCCAAGATGTCAAACCCGTCATGTTTCTTGTGGTCGGGTCTATATTTTGCAGATCATTTGCTTGGCTCTTTATCTCCTGCTAACTCATTTAGAGACAGTTTGAGCAGAAATGTCAGCTCTGAGAGGGAGGCCTAGGAAGAATGGAGGTTTCTGTAAGTCCTGCTGGCTTTAGGGGCTTGCAAATGACTTCCCAGCACTGGATGACTTATGGCTTGGGTCTGGGAAGCCTGCTGCTCTCCTCCTGACTCTATTTGACCCAAAAGCCCTATGGAAGTTGTTCAGAGCCAGGGACTTTCCAACCAGATCCTTGCTAACTGAACTCTGAGAGAGACCTCTTTTAACATCTCCAGCACAGGTCTCTGGGCTTACAACTCATGTGGAGTATGGAAGCAAAAGTGGATTCACCTCATTTCTTTTGAACTGAAATTTATTTTCAAAAACTCTAAATAATGTGCTTGATGCTTCCCCCTCCTCCCCGTTAATCAGCTGGATAAATGTGGGGCCCTGGGGTTCCTCCAGACCTACCAGCTTCACCTTCTGAAGCCAAAGCCCCAGATACAGTGCCAGAGAACTCGGCTTGGAATTCTAATCAAGCTCAGGGGCCTGGTGGAGCTCCCTCCTGATGACCTTATCTCATGGTTAGCTTCCACAGATTTCCATCTCTCCCTTTCCTACCAGACATGCTGTCATTACTCTAGGGCCCAAGTCAGCACCTATTGGAAAGGCTGCTTTCCTCACACCAAAAGCTTAAGGCTTCTCAGGGTTTTGGTAGACTTTCCAGTAATTCTCTTTCAAGAGTAGATTTTAATTCTAACAAGGCACTCACTCTGTTACCCATCCCATCCCTGGCCCAGGCGGCTCCAGCCCTGACCCAAGAAGGCCAGAGATTTGGCTTTCTCTCTCTAGCTTTATGAAAGTGCTTGCTTTTAATGGTGTCCAAAAGGCTGCTTGACTTTTCAATTCTCTTGATATAGATGGAAGTGTCTGGAATAGAGAGTTAAATTATTCCAATGGAAAAAAAAAATCTCTATTTCCAATCAATACTGTTGACTGCAAACTGTAGTTATTACTTCAGAAAACTGCTAAAGGGCTTTGGTGCTCATACCCTAACCCCCCTGCGTTTGTCTGTGGCTAGGAGCAGGCTGTGTCCTAGATGAAGAAGGAATTCAAGATGCTTACCGCAACTCAAACACATTGAAAATATTTGCCACAATTATGAAGATGACTGAATACTTTATTTTGGAATTACATTCTTGGAAGATCACTGGATGTGGTTCTTTGTAAGAAATCGTCCCTTTCTTCCCCTCCCGAGGCACTGCCCAGAGGAAATCAATTTCTGTCCTTCCTCTCTGGGAAGCCTCAGGCCTTGTCTGGCTTGTCTGAATTCACCCCTTGAAAGAATAGCCATCTCCCCCCACCCCGAAAAGGCAAAACAAAAACCAACCAACTACACTCCAACAACCGACAAATAAAACAGCGACCATCACATCGGACAAGAAGAGGTGCTAAATATTCCCAGTGCTACACCACAGGAGACAGGCAGGAAGAGGTGTCCACGCTGCAGAGATGCACAGCTCATACTTCAGGGATCTGCGATCTCATCACCGTGGGCTCCCTTCCCTCACTCAGGTCCCAGCCTCGGAGCACCTTGGCCAAGGCTCTTTGGGAGCTGCTGGGGCCACGAGGACCTGCCACTGGTGGCCAGCCTCCGGTGATGAGACGCTTGATTCTATGACAGAGTTAGAATAAATGACCAGAATCTGAGTCATCATATACATAACAGAAAGGAAATGAGAAAGCTAAGGGTCAAAGGAAGGCCAGGGACCAGGTGCACTGAACATAAAACTATACAATGTGCCATGTGCAAGTCACCCAAACAAGTGACACCTAGAATGGATATCTCAATAACCTGAAGGGCCAGGTGGGCTGGAGGATGTGCCTGCTGGAATGGCCTGAGGCTGTGGGTAGCCGGGATAGTGGGTAATGAGGCCAGGAAGGATGGGCCTGTAAATAAGCAAGCTGAAGCTTGGGGGGTGGGAAGCAGGAGGACAGGAAGTAGCCTTTGGGGAGCACAGGTGCACCAGGGCCAATGGGCCCCAAATTACTTACAGCTCTAAACTCTGGGGCTGGCCTGGGGCTGGGGCAGCTGGCCCACAACAGCCAGACCACCATCTCCTAGGGGAGATGCCTGACGCACACTAGAAGGAAGCACACCATCAACCAACTCCCTTTAACATCTCATTTTTCCTTAACAAAAAAAAGAAAAAGGTAACATTGCAATAAAATACATTCTCCTTCTCCTTTCCTGATCACTTGTAGACACCAGTGAATCAAATGAAAGGCTTAAAAAAAAATCACCAAAGTTTAGAACTATTTCCAAGGCCACTAATGTGCTACGTAATACTGCACAATCAATCTGGGTCCCCATGGCCTGAGGGCCCAGCCCACGGGGCTCTTGCGGGCCTTCCCTGGAAAACGGGAGCCCCAAGGCTGCTTAGCATGGGGCCTCCTCTCTGGTCCCAGCATGCACACAGGGTCAAAGTGGCTAATTTGTTTTCAAGGCTGAAGTAAACGGATTACTCACAGTTTTGAACGAAATAAACATACAAACATCCACACATATGTAAAAAGCACTCCTGTCTGAAGCTCGTTTATGTGCCTGGAGAGGAAGGGTGGGGATTCCGTAGGTCTTGCTTCAGGTGAGGTTGCAACGTAAACACTGTCATATACAGCTTAAAAAATACAAGAATTGCACATATATCCATTGGAGAGAAGCACGAGGCTCAGAAAGAAGGCCATCAGCTTTGTGACACCCAGTGTCGGCAAATCCAAGATGCTCCCAGCACAGGTCCTCCTGAGCAATTTCAGATGTGGTTTGGAACCTAGTAATACTGAGCGTGGGGCCACATGTCTAAGGAGGCCAATACTGGGGAAGAAGGTCAGAGGGTGGCTCCTTCCCTCCTCTGCCTGGCACCTCAAGGGCCACTGGCTCCCCTCCCCCTAAATACACCTCTGAGCTCAGCTGACAGTCACTCTGCTGGGAGAAGGAAGCAAGCCAATTACTGCCATAGGGAAAAACTGTGATCAGGGCACTGTTAGTGGGGCTGCCAAACCTGACGGCTTTGACACTCATCAAAAACAGCACTTGTGACTCGGTTCCCCCTCCCAGCCTGGAGGAGCATAGGGCAGCTCCATACGGGGGAGGCTGCCTCGGCACCTGCCAGAAAAGCAGAAGAATCCCCTTTCCTACTGAGAAGCTGAAAGTGGCTGATGATCCTTTAGTCATTTAGATGGGGGAGGGGGCTGCCAATGGTGATGGGAGGGTTGGGGCTCTGCTCATCCTCTACATAGGACATATGCTTTGGAGCAGCCCAAGGAAGTCTTGGCTCTGGCCAGTTCCTGGGGTGAGGCTTACCTGGCTGGGCCCCACCCACCATCTGTCTTAGACCATGTGGCCCTCTGTAAGGCTATCATGAGGGTGAGGATAACAGCTCTACATGCCTATGATAGCAAATAGACATTTCAACAAGAAAAAAGAAAGATCACCTATTTAGAGAGCTTACTGGTTGATAATGGGGATCAGTTAACTTTGTATATTGCTATCTAAAATATGACATGCTGAAAAGTCAGTCAGGGACTATCCAGAACTATAGGGGAATTTAAACAGAGCTCATTGTATTCATACCCAAGGAAACTGTTCCTTCAGGGATGTTTTTTTTTCTTTCATTCATCTATATTTATAGAAACATTAAGCTTGGAGATATTTAAGTGGAAGACAACTGCATAGCCTTGCAGATTAATTTCTAGAAAATTCCAGACTGACTCTGTTTCCCACTGTATTGAGGGCTGGAGGTGACCTTGCCAAATGGACCTCATCTGTTCCAGGATGGGAACAAATGGTCAGTCTTCCTTTCCTTTCCTTGTAAGCCACTTTCTGAGGGAAGGCGGAATGTGGATGGGCACAGGGAGAACCAGGGGCTGCTGAGAAGAACCACAATCCCATGCACCTTAGCGGTGTTGAAGGATGCTCACGATGCACCCTAGAGAGTCTGTGGTGGCGAAGGCCAGATACTGCGCACAGAGCCAGTCTTCCAGGCTGACTCCGCACTCTCTGTCCAAAGACTTCTCTGCAAACCTGATCATGAGCAGGGTCCGCTTGATGTCCAGCCAATTCTGGAGAACGGCATTTCTCTGGCTGGGGCTGGCCAGGCTGTGCAGAGTCTGGAACAGGTCCTCGCGGGGTCCCCAGAGAAGACACTGGAGGATGCCCTTTGCATCGGAGATGAGGATCCGCTCTGAAGGGTTGGGGTTGAGGAGGCAGCTGGCCAGCTGCTGCAGGCCCCAGGAGTAGGGGGAGCGGCACGGGATCCGGGGGAGGTCAGCACGGGTGTACTCCTTCTCCTTTAGCTCTGGGTTCTCATCGAAGGGGTTAGGGAGGTGCAGCATTTCATAGATTAAGATGCCGGTTTGGAACTCGTCACATTTTTTGTATTGCGTTGCAGTGATGATCTCGGGGGCGAGACGGGACTGGTCTCGAAAGACCTCCGGGTCTACCAGGTGGCTCTTCTGCTTGGCCTGGGAGAAATTGCTCACTATTAGTCTAGTTGGACAAGTAGCGGTCAGGCTGGGCTCGCTCTTCCGGACGCTCCCGCCGGCCTTGCAGTGGATAAGGAGGAGGTTCTCCAGCCGAAGGTCGCAGTGAGTGACGTGATACGGCTTGAGGTGCTCGAGGCCAGAGCAGAGCTGTAAGAGAAGCAGGCAGACCTGGCGCTCGTATGTGTCTGGGTTTTTGCCATGCTGGGCTAAAGATTCCCGCACAAAGTCTGCCACGGTGAGGTAAGGGACCTCCCTGGTGATGACCACCACGTGACTACGCTGCTTGCTGGTGCCTCCCTGGCTGTCTGACTCGGCACTAGGGGCCGCATCTTTGCTCCGCTTCTCAGTGCCCTCTTCCTCCTCCTCTTCTTCCATTCCATCATCTTCCTTCTCAGGTGCGTTGGGATCTTCCCAGGGAAGAAGGCGGATGGGGACTTCAGCTAGGAAATGGCCACAGTCCTGCTGGATATTAAAGTGAATGGCCAGACTCTGCCGGACGGCCAAACTGTGGTAATACTGTTGGGACTCTTTAGCTTTGCTTTTGCAAATCTGGAAAAGGAAAAGAAGGGATTAGACATGTCTTTGCAGTTTCAATATCATACTTTTAAAAACACACAGATATGGATCGACTCGTGAATCATTAAGTCAGATCTTTGTGGCTGGGTCTGGGGAACTTGAGGCTGAAGACTATTTCCAATGGGTCTCCTGGAGGCCTCGAAGGCACAGAGCAATTGAATCATAAAGGATGAGGAGCCCACCCCTCACTCTGTCTCTAGGGGTATAAAGGCTGGGTCAGGTGAGGGTCAGTGTTCATGGCTCTGCGCTCATTTAGGTGGAAACTCCCTACCTCCTTCCTTCGTGCCTTCTGCGTTTCAGAGATGGGCCACCCAACAGGCTGGTTTTCTCACCTTTCTGTGTCTAGCCCTTGCACCTGGCAGGTATCTCATAAACACTTGCTGAAGTGCGTTTAAATATAGTCACATCTATAGATTCTCCCCACTCACTGGGACTCCTGTAAGATCACTCGTGATACTTCACTGGGCATGGGAGGGGGCAGGCCTATCGAGGGCTTTATATCAGAACGTAGGCTCTGGAAATGCCTACGCCAAGCTAGAAAGGCTCTGGATAGAGGTCTAGAAATGGGGCCATCCATCTCCTGCCTAAGGATCAGAGTAAAACCAAGAGAGGATAATCACAAAGAAATTCTGCCATAGGAATTCAAGAAATTCTCTGCTATGGTAGGAACTGTGGGAATGCCCACAATGGTTACCTAGCACCATAGGGAGAGTCCTGGGTTCAAATCCTGCCACTGAGGACCCGTGCAGCCTTCCCTGGGTCTGTTTCTTCATCTATAAAATGAGGGGGTGAGACTAGATGGCCTCTGAGGTCCCTTCCCATCCTCCATCTCTGATCCTCTGAAGTCCTGAGGGGTCTGAAAAGGAAGCATTCTCTGTAACCCTAACAACCTGGTTGTATCATGGCCTCCGGCCCTTGCTCCAGCTCTCACTCAACAGCCACTCGGCTCATTCTTACCAGCTCCCCACAGATAAATCATTTAATCCTTTGGAGGGTTGGGGTCCTCATCTGTGAAATGGGGATAATCCTCCTGCACTGCCTACCTCAGGGGTTGTTACGGAGAAAGCATTCTGTAAGCTTACAGTGGTAAAGAAAGGTGACCCCCCATTACTGACGATCTTGCTCACAGGCATAAAAAGGCTGCCCCACCCCTCAGAATAATCTGAACAGTGAACAGACTTATATGAGCATCCTGGCCTTTTCTTAACGAGGCCAAAAATGGGAGATTAACTGCTATGCCCCAGTGACGAAAAGCAAGACATCAGCCTTCACAGCTCCGCTAAGCAGGTGAATCCATTATTCCAATCTCTCCTCCTCAGCCTGAGGGGGCCTCCCTATTTCATAAATATCAAAGTCTTCCCAGCAACACACCCAGCAGTGTTTACATTGCCTGTTTATCACAGTCACACAGAAAAGCAGCACATTTACCCGATGCATCTTCTAGTCAATTTTATTTAAAAAGAGAAAATGCATCACTTTCTTAGGAGGATGCAGACGGTCCTCAGTTCTGAGGAGCTTCACTCTCTGATTTCCATTCAAATGAATATTTTCTCAGAGATGACCAAAGGCGAGGGAGTCTCCTGGGAGAGACGCATCTCTCATTTATGGTATTTATACATATTTATTGCTGCCATGTGCCTTGGTACCAGTGATAGGGCCATAGGAATAGAGAAACAAAGAGACACCATAAAACAGCTGTTCATTCAGGCTGACTACAGAGATGCAGCAGGGCTGGGTATGGAGTCAGGAGCTCTGGGGTTCAGGCTCCGCTCTGACCCCTGATCACCAGGTTGCTGGGCTTTGAGAGGCTCCGGCTTCCTCCCTGGCCTGGCACCTGGTGAGGAAGGTGCTTGGCGAGTAACTGATGTGGGACTCTTTAGGAATCACCTACTTCCCAGTCAGAGCTAGCCTCCCTTATGGGGGTGGCCCAGAGCTCCTGAAGGCAGGAGTTGTCTCTGATTTGGTCTTTTGGTCACTGTAAACCCCCCATCTCCCTCTGCCTCAGCAGGAGCCTCTTCCACAGATGATGACTCCTGCAGCTTGGCTGGGTTGGCTGCCATGCTGGTCAGTGCAGGGCACAATTCTGTGCGCTCATCAACCTGGCCTTAAATCATTTCTGCATGATGCTGCTTAAGGTACTTCTCAAGTGTGGCACATGCTCTTTTAGAGTTCCTTCACAACCATCATTTTGTGATGATCCGGCCTTCCACGGACCATGGCGTGCTCAGATCCATTGGGAGAGAAGACCAAGACCACCAGCTGAAGTGACTTGTCCAAAGGATGCTAGAGCCATTAGGGGCTGCTGAGGGAAAAGGATGGGCCTCAAGTCCCATAGCTAGTAAACAGCATAACTGGGTCTTTAATTCAGGTCTGAACTGGAGGAGATGTGGGGCCCACATCGTCCAGACCCTGGACTCCACAGATGAAGAAACAGACCCAGGAAGGGGGAGTGATTTGTCCACAGTCCTGTGGGTATTCTGCAGCAACCCTGGGCTGAGAGTCCAGGCATGAGCCCCGCCCACATCCCGTGGCTTCCTCATTTCCATTTTACCTGACAGACAGTAACAGAGTGAATGCACAAGGATTCCCACTTCCCTGTGTCCCTGGCTTACTACCTCATAATTAGAACAATGCATAATTTAAAAAATATTACTCTCGACAAGGCAAGGCACACCGTCAAACCCTTCCTCTCAAATGTAACACCTGGAGACCAAATGATTCTGTCCCAAATTTAGATAGCGCTTTATAATTCTCAAAACACATGCACACACATACACATGCTCTAGTGCTGAAGAACTAGATAAACTATCATTGGGAAACATTTAACAAAATAAATGAAAATAAAATAAAACATAGGTAATGTTAATATGTGGCTTTCTAAGTCACCGTCTGGACCACAGGGATCCTGATGTAGGGTTTGGTGGCCCCCATTTCTATCCGAGCTTGGCTCCACCGGTGAAAGGTGAATTCTTATTGAGTAGGAATGAACCTTGATGGCCTTAGAGGTTCCTCCTCATTCAGATTTGGTGATGGTGAGAGTATCAAACATTTGTATACTTTTATAACAAAGAATGTTAGGAAGAAAACTATCTCTTTGTCTTGAGAATTCTAGTGATTTTTTTTCCCCTGTATGATTGATTCCTGGGGAGTTAAGCTCCATTCGGCTCCACTGCCATGTGAGTCTGGCTCAAGGCAAAAGAGGGTGGTCGTTGTCCATGATCTCCATCTTCCCATGGACGCCACGTCCTGACCATTTGGTCAATTTGTTGGCAGAGATCCCCGCATGGCTGTCAGAAAGCCAGAGGGAACGAGGATCTGCCAGTTGAAGCTTACGGGGAGATGATTGATTAAGTCTTAGCAAGCTGGCAGAAACTCTCACGGAGCCAAGTTTCGCTGGGATGTCCACAGCTTTGTTCACCACTGCAAACAGGGAAAGCCACTCATTTTGATGACTTTTTTTCTTTAAACCTCTGGGCTTGAATGGATAATAAAAAGATGGATACTCCCACCTGAACTTATGCTTAACTTCTCAGATCAACTCCAGCTGAACTCTCAAAATGATTTACAAAGAAAGGATGACAAATTGGCCAGTCATTTTGGCTGCATTGATGAGAGGAATGGTCTACACACAGACAGCCATGCTCAGCAGGCCAGCATTGTCTAATCTCTCTATCTTGCAACATTTAGAAGAAGACTAATGGGTCACTGATTTTAAGGGTAAATGGAAAAAGGAGAAGTCTGGGCCAAGAAACAGGGGAAAAATACCAGGGCTCCTAATCGGTTTAGACCCATCAAAACAGTCACAATTAAGCACATAGACCTATGGAGATTTCCATAATCGGATTTCTCATATGATGGGTATCTCATAAATCTCTATTATGGAGCCCACTATGATGTTAATTTAGATAGGAGTATTAAATTCTAAGAAATAATGTTCTATGCACTACACAGTAGATCTTTTTCAAATATTAATAACTTGACTGTTTTAGTTTTTAAAAACCTAAATGACCTGCCTTCCGATGATAAATTTCTAGCCCCAAAGAGTTATTTGAGAAAGCAAAGTACTGTCTCTAGGACAAATGGACAATATTCTTCCCCATGTTCTTTCTCATGTCCACTGTTTTATTCCATCCAGGGAACAAATTTACTTCTTGAACCTCCTGAACGTTCCCTGAATTCAACCTTTTCATTTTTTAGTCCTTTGAAAAGCATTGAAGCCCCTTCCTCAGTATAGGGTGGAGCTCAGACAATAGCCACTGGGGTTGTTTTAGGGTAATCTTGAAGGTCCCTTGACAACCAGGAACTGTTTCTGTAAGGCCTGCTGGCTTCTTCTCATTTCGAAATAGGAACAAGCCATGAACTTCAAAGACTCCATATTATACATGACTGTTCCTTTTGCAATGTGTGAGTAAATGACTCCCCCCGCCCCGACACCCGGCTCCCCTTTCTCTCTGGGAAATAGTTAAAAAACTGCTTTGAGTCTGAGCAGATTCCATGTTGGATACTTCTTGAACATACCAGCTGGGCAGGGTGTCCATGTACCTGCCAGGGCAGAACCACACCTGCTGAGGTCTATTTCTCCATGTCAGAGGGGTCCTAATGGCTGCACAGGGCAAGAAGGACCCGAGAACAGCATACAAGGCAAACTTAGAATGCTGAAGAGTCCCTGGGGTGCCTCCTCTGGGCAGAGCCCAGGCTCAGGGGTCCTGAGGGCCCCTGTGTTCCCTCTGAGGCTAACTCTCATCGAAAGAGGTAATTAGGTGGCTGGCTGGGTAGCTGACCCATAAGCACCCACACATGCCCTCTGGGTGGCTGGACATCAAAAGAATTCAGCTGGTTAATAAGGATCCTGGAGCAAAAAGGAGGAGGGGGAGAATCCCAGTCACTCTGGCTTTCAGATGAGAGTCTGATGGCTTTTCAGACCCTTTCTTCTTTAGGATACTGCTGCTTCAAGATTATGGAAAAAAAAACCACCCTGATTCTCAGATGCCGAAGGGGAGAGCTCAGCACTGCAAACCTCTGGTCAAGAAATGGAGAAAAGAAATTGATGGGCTCAGGGTCGAACTGCACTTTCCTGCAATCTTCACAAATGCAGTTTAGCAAAATATAAAATGTATTCTCAGTAAAGGTTATGTTGTACCGTAAATAAAATTAGAAGCCCAACTGGTTAGAGGAAGAAGATTTCACGGTGTCTCTGTACACTGAAATCTCTGAAAGGTTTACTGGATACTGCTCATTTTGTTGCAGGCCTAGTTTCTGTTCATGGCAGCTGCTCTGCTCGCCTTCTAGGCAAAGTGAAGTTGTTGCTTTTTATATGAATAACCCCACCCTACACATTGAGATTTTTAAAGGTGGGAGTGAGTGCTCACGCACACACGAGTGTCACTGCATGTCTGTGTATGTGTGAGTCTACAACTGTGAAGTCCTTGGCTGGCTGTTGTCCTTGGTGCTGGAAGAGGCCCCAAATAGCATCACTGTGTTGGGGTCCAACTGTGGCTGATGAGACCAACATGAGCTCAGAAGACTCTACCACAGGTCAGGCACAAATAGCTCATATGAACATCTGGAGTGGAGAAGGCTCTAAATTTGGGCACCTCCTGTTCCTTTGGAGCTACTGTAATTCTGCTTTGCTCACAGTGCCTTCTTTGATTTGGATACGCCATGCTGGGCAGTGCTGGACCAGTGTCTCCCACACAATCAACTGCAGAATTCTTCAGAGTGCCCCTGGATTGCTTCTTCTGACCCCTGCATGAGTGCTTGCCCTGTGTGAGTTCTCTGTAAAATAGTCTTTTAGGCAAATGTACTTTTGGCATTTGAACAATGGGGCCAACCCACTGGAGCTGGACTTTCTGCAGTAGAATCTGAATGCTTGGCAGCTCAGCCCAAGAAAGGGGCTCAGTGTCCTCATCCTGCCAGGTGATCTTCAGGATCTTCCTACAATTGTGAATGGAAGTGATTCAGTTTCCTGGCATGGCGCTGCTAGACTGTCCAGGTTTCACAGGCATACTACAATGAGGTCAGCGCCAGGGCTCTGCAGCCCTTCAGTTTGGTAATCAGTCTAATACCTCTCCTCCCCTACTCTTTCCTTCAGAGCCTCTCAAACACTGAGCCAGTTCCAGCAGTGTGTGGCTCATCACCTCCCCGTCATCACCCATGCGTTCATCCCCGGAAAGCACACTGCCAAGGTAAGCATTCAAACTTCTTCGTTTGCTGTAATCCATGGTTCCACGTATGGATGGTGGGGTTCTGGCTGTGGAGAACCTCTGTTTTCTTGGTGTTAATTGTTAGGCCAAAATTAGCATGAGCAGCCGGAAATTGATTCATACTTTGGGAAGTCCTATGAGCTGCCCAAAGGCATAGTGAATACGAAGCAGTGTTAAGAGCCTGCCCACCTATGACCTTTCAGGTTTACAAAGCACTTTTCCTGACACTTCCCTGGGAGTAGGGAAACAGGAGGGTCAGTGACTCGCTCAGGATGGAGGGCACAGTTGGTTAGTGTCAGAACCGGGGTCTGAACCTGGGTCACTTGACTCCAAGTCCAGCCTCCTCTCTCCTAGGCTGTGAGCCCTGTTAACCCACCTGCCTCACTGGGGAGGAGCATGCTCTCCCTGCTTCCCACAGAGAACCCAGGAAGGAGTGGGCCTGGAGGGGAGGTCATCTGGCAAGCCAGAACAATGGCTGGAGGGGATGTTTAGCCACAGGCCATTCAGTGGTGCAATACCTGATGAGTCTTCAAGAACCTGAAGGGAGCTGGAGAGAAGAACATGGAAGAACATGGAAGAGAAGAACATGCTGATGGTGGTGAATGACGGGGCTGCATGACACGCTTCCCCTTCTCTTCCTGCTAAAACTTCAGCAAGAACCCAAGAGTCTCTGCTCTGGGCTGATGGGGCCCTGGCCACCTCTCCAGACTGAGTCAGCTCCACGCTGCACACACGGCTCTTCACCATTCTTTTCCACTTGTGAGAATTGTGAGGTGCTGTAAGACTCTCCCAAAATGTTCTGCATTAGCTTCTGTTTTCCAGGACAGGCCCCAGCAGCCCAAGAGGCCTTCAGCCCACTCCCCTTCTGCTGGCAGGGCATCTCGTTTCTGCTCAGCCTGTGCCTCTCCCAGGGCCTCAGTGAGCGTGGGTTTGCGGGGAATGAACTGCTGGGTGATGAAAACTAGAACCACTGCAGACCACAATCCTGTGCTGCCTGGCTAGTCTGCTGGATCACACAAAAGCGCAGCCACAGATGAGACCCCAGAGCCACAACAGCCCCACCACAGAGTACCTGGAGTCCTCCCTGGCCCCAGGGAACCTTGTGGCCACTGGCTGGGGACCTCCCCAAAGCCTGGCACAGCAATGAGTGCTCCATCAATGCTGGGAATGTGCCAAGAGGCCTGGCTTCCCACCATCCTCTTGCTGGGTGACTTTAGGCAAGTCACCTCTCGTCTCTGGGTCTTGGCTTCCTCTCAATAGGCCCTTTTGTTTGTTTTTAAATTTTTTAACATTTTCATTCAAAGTTTTGATTTCCAAATTCTCTCCCTCCCTCCCTGAGACAGTAAGCAGTTAGATATAGAATATACATGTGAAATCATGTGAAACATTTCCATCAATAGGCCCTTTTAGCTCCCAATCCGATGATCCCATGATTAAGGCAAACTGCAGGCACAGGTCCTAGGAGCTTCTGCAGTATTAAGCTTATAGACCTAAATATAACAAAGGGATAGCCCAGAGCACATACTCTACTGTAAAAACTGGGATAATACAGCATAATATGGATCATTTGGACAAGGGAAGGAGATTGAGATAGAAAATCATGGCACTGAAGAAAGAGAATTAGACCAGGAAACAGAAAATTGGATTTGAATCTTAGCTCTGCCACTGAACCAGTGGCATTACCTTGGCCCATCACACATACAACTTCCTTGCTAAAAAGAGAGGCTGGGAGCCAAGGGAGCTTGGCCTCGAAGATCTTGAGATTCCTTCCATCTCAACTATTCCATGATACCATGAGCCTAGGAGACAGATGTCTAGTCCTACTGTGACTATAGGAAGAATGGATTAAATGTCTGAGCTATAAAGTGGCACCTGGGTCTAAACTATGAAGCATTCTCTGCAGTGAGCATGTGCTAGGACATTTGGGGAGGCACACATACTTTGGAATTTCAATTCTCCTAAATATGTCCATTCTTAAGAAATCCATCCCACAGCCTAGAAGAGAAATTTAGGAATGTAACTACAAAGAACTTTGCTATTTCATTTTGTGTGTATCTTACATCTTTAGGATTCTCTCTACAATATATATTGGAACCTAAAAAGAAACTCTTACATTCCTAAGTCAAAATGGCAGGATGTTGAGTGTAAGGGGAATTTTCATCTCTGCTGTAATAGATTGGGAAAACCAAGGGACAAAGTGGTTTTAGAACCAGCCAAGAGTCAAGATTAGAACCCACTTTATTTGAGGTTCCTTAGGAGCAGAGACTATATATGGAACCTTGCATGAAGTGACAGGTAACGCATCCTTCTGCTTCTTGGAGGCCTCTACTTTAGGTTATCACCCATACCACAGGATGCAGGGTTTGAACCCATTGGGCACACTTTGGAATGCATTCGGCCCCAAAATGAGGTGGCTACTGAGTGCCAAGGGCTTAGAATATGTGTGCCATTTGGGGTGGGAGAGGAGGGAAGTTCTGCTGATTCATCACTGCTGGTAGTTTCAGTGTGGAGTTTTTATGTTAAATTAAGAAACTGGAACCTTCAGTTCCCTCCACGTCAGTAAGCCAGTAATTAATTACCCGTGTCTACAGTCTGAACTACCTCGAAATTCTGAGCAGTCGCGGCGGTTTCTCTTAATACCTTTTTCGATTAGTGTCTTGCTTTCTCAGCATCCTGGAATAAGATAAGCTGGACTTCGGCAGCCTCCTGAAGCTAGAGAAGATGCTGGTCCCCACAGTTTGCCCAGAGTGTGCCAGACTTTTAGCCAGGTATTTGGGAGAGTTCCGAGCTGAGGAATCATTCTCCTGTAAGTCTGCCCAGAACTTTGCCTCTAAAGCACTCGGCAGGATGCGGCTGAGGCGAGAGTCTGCGGGGCTTTGTGGGCCTTGGAGGGTCAGAAAAGCAATTAAATGACACATTTTATTAGTTAAATCACTATTAATTTGGATTTGTCGTGTTCCTCTGAAGGTAATTTTGGTCAGATTCCTGGCAGGCCCATGGCCAGGCCAGCCATGGGGGTGTACCCAGTTACTCAGGTCCTCGCTTGGGGAAAGGCCTGCTTTTACCAGAAGTGCTGGTTCAGAGGGGCACGGTCTATGCAGTCCAAACAATGGAGAATTCAGAGTCAGAGCCTTTGTTTTAAATTTTGGCCCTGCTGTTTACTTACTGTGTGACCTTGGACAAGGTATTTACACACCGGAGGCCTTGGTCTCCTCATCTGAGGTCTGGGATCCTAGGACTAGAAAGTGACTTGCCAACAGCATAGGCTGGGCTGAGGATGCCATTTTGGGGCCTGCAGATGTCATGTCTTGGTTTTACCGTTTCTGCAGCCTAGGGTCTAATTCATTAGCTGAAATGAGAACCATGTTAAAGCAATCTAGAGGTTTGGGAATGGGAAGGGGTCGATTTTACAGTGAAGTATTTGCAGCACCGTATCTAGTATGGCTTCCCATACACGCAAGCACGCATACATGTGGAGTGAAAAGGGATCAGGAGCCACAAAAGGCAAGAATCAATTCCAGATTCACATAATCCAGTTCTGGAAGAGACAGGAGAGGCTGCCCAGCTCAATCCTTTTATTTGACAGGAAGAGAAACTGAGGCTCAAAGTGGAGGAAAGACTTCCACAGGCCATTTTAAAACTTCTCTTGCCGTTCCAATGTCTGACCTATTTTGACCTACTCCACTAATGCCAGTGAATGAGCTTAAATCCCTTTCTCGTTGGAGGAATACAAGTTCCACCTGGAGGCCATGCCACCTTCCAGCCTGATTCATGTACCACCCAGTCAACCAGGCTACCCAGTGATGGATTCATCACTGATGGTCATGCAAACAACCATATATTCTCCATGAAGGGCTTCCATAAGGGACCTCTGTCGATGTCTGATATTCAGTTAAGACGGCTCTGGAGTTGGCTGAATGGCTGGACTCACAAAGAAGTCATCCTTAACAGCTCTGTATCAACTTGAAAGGTTTCTAGTGGAATGGCCCATGACTGTGACCTTGACCTTACATTGTCTGGCATTTTTATCAGTGACTTGGATAAATACATAGATGACTTAGCCACTTTAACAGCAGAGGCCACCAAGATGGGAAGGGTAGTAACATGTCTGATGACAAAGTCTGGGTCACCTCAGAGGCTAGGCTAGAATATGTCTCTAAATCCAGGGAGATGTAAAGTTTTATGTTTGGGTTCAAAAAATCAACTTCATAAGCATAAGATGGAAGATAGTGAAAACCTTTGCCACATTGTGGCTATGCCCATTAATCTGTAAACAGCTCCTCCCCGACCAATTCAGACACATCATAGCTCACGCTGTTCTGCCACAGAAATGGTTCTTAAGTCAAGCTGTCCTTTGAATATTTAGACAAAATCAGTTCACTAGGAATATAAGACTAAATTTGGCTATTGCTGGGAAGCCAGAGGAATCTAGTGGAAAGAACACTTGATCTGGCAGTAAAGAGACTGGATGGGGATAATGTTCAGATTTTCTGGCAACTTAAATATTTATGATTCTTTGAGATTGTCAATATTTTGTTGCTTTCACTCAATACTTCAAATACATAACTCTTTCTTCCTTGGCATCTTGAGGAAGAAAAGCTCTGAAGTGGAGGCACAGTCCAGGAGAGGGAATCCTGGCTCTGGAAGCCAGATGTCCCTGGCTCAACCCTGGGCTCTGCAGCTGATCACCTGTGGGACTCTAGGTAAGTCATTTACCTTTCCAGGGGTGAGTGTCCTCAATCTGCAGAACAAGGAGGTGGAACTAGATAATCCTGAAGGTTCCCTACAGTTAAAAGCACTCCAGTTCTAGTACCAAGTATGAAAAACAGATTCTACACCATGTCCAACTATGGCCGAGAAGTGCATGAAGCCCTTCCTACGTGCCGGGCGCTGGGGTACAGAGACAAAAGTGTGACCTGTCCTCAAGGAGCCTACGTTCCGCTCTCTGGCTGTGTGGTCATGACTATCAAAAAGCACTGGGTGGGGCAATGCTGTGAAGGGGAACCTTGGCACTGAAATAACCAAAATCCAACGTTAAACCTGAAGATTGAAATGGAATCCACACGTAGCAGAAAGACCTAAGAGTCCAGGCACACAATCCCTTCTCTTAAAAGGCAGCTCTGAACAGCTTAGGCCAGGAAGCAAAGTTCTTAGTGCTCAGCTGCTGCCTCAGGTGTACATTTTATGGGAAATACCCTTTGGTCATAAATAAGGTTACAGAAATCTAACATGGATCCATCTTTATGATACTTTAAAGGTCACTGGTCCTCTGAGTCGAAGTCCCACCCCTAGGCATCTGTGGCACACCCGGGAGGCAGATGAGCTGGCATCAAATGCTGGCCTGGCTGCCTCTTCCTCTTGGAGCCTGGAGGAAGTGACTTTTGTTCTCTGATGCCAGGCTCTTTATCAGTAAAATGGGGAAATGATTCTTGCTCTGGCTCATCAGCTGTTGTGAGAAAAGCACATGATCTTCGGGAATCCGCACAGTGCCCAGAGTAAACAGGAGCAGGGATGAGTTGGCCGTGGGCTGGTCTTTTCTGATCTTCAGGGCTCCTTTGGCTACCTTCCACATTCCTGTGCTTCAAGCAGGACCTGTGCCTGCCAGGATAGGAACTGCCTCCACCAGTGCAGATTGACACACATCTCTGACTTGAGTGTTCTAGGGGCGTACTGTGACTTGCCTGTGGTCACACTGTCAGTAAATGCCATGGGCAGGATGAGAACCCAAGCATCTCTGCCTCCCGAGGCCATCCATCTATCACACTACGCAATGCTTCCTTTATAATATTTTTCCAAAGTTGTGTAATTCATCCTGTGATTCTGGAAAGGCCCAGAGGCACCGTCATCAAAGAGAGTTACATTAAGCATTTAAGTAACACGTCCTTCCCCAAACCTGCTGGTAACTCACACTCTATAACAACCTGCCACCTGTTCTTTGTAGATTACTTTTGCATCATTACAAGTAAAAAATCAATACCAGACCATTGATTTGGTAATGAGACAAGATTGCCAGGCAATAATACATAATGTTATCCAAGCCCTATTTCTCAATTGTTTTGAGAGAACAGATAGTTCAAGGACCTTCCCTGAAATGGGCTCCCATATTCCATTGGTGATCTTGTAACAGGAAAGGTGTGGGATGGACGGCCGCCACCATCCTGCGCATCGACGGGGCGGCGTTTCGGCGTCATGTTACCTTGAATGCCTCCTCTTAGCAATATGTTCCATTACCCTCTCCCTGAAGTCTGTTTTTTGGCTTAATGTGTATGTTAAATAATAACTGGAATTTCTTTGGGACTTTAAGGGTTTCAAAGTGTCTTTAAACACTGTCTCATTTAACCATGAAAACACACGGCATAGCAGAAAATCCAGAGGCCTGGGAGCCGTAGCCCAAGCTTTGGGTCCGACGCTAATCGGCCATGCCCTTGCCTTCCCCTCCTGGGCACCTTCCCTTATATATAAAAGGAGGCGGGGGCAAGAATCAGATTAGGTCCCCTCCGAGGGCCTTCCGGGCTGTAACATTCTACGGCATCACTTGACTACAAAAAGGTCTCAGTGTGAGAACTGCAGAGAAAGAAGCTAAGAGACTCCAGTACCAACATGTGTGCTACCTTGACAGGTAACGTGGTTATTCACAGCACACGTTAAAGGTTCTTAACATAGCAAGCGTGCTTTCTATGACAGATTCAGATGTAACAATCACCTAGCTGTGCTAATCATTCTGGAGCTAAGGAACAGAATTAATGAAAAGGGATAATGGAATTGGAAATGCATTTATGCTGCTTCCCCTTGCCCCTCCCTCTCCAGCACCATGACAGGACCCATCATGCATTAGGGAACCACTTTATGAGCTCTTGTGGCCAACAGATCCATCGCTTGGCAGCTGACCTTTCTCTGCCCTTAGAGAGGCTGGTCCTCTCCTGCTTGGTGGGGCCCCCCAAAGCTTGCGTTCCACTCAGCTGACCTTCAAGAACCCAGGGTCGCCCCCTATGCTATAATAAGGTTTCAGAGTGGGAATGCTGGCGGATCACATAGAGCAGAATTTTCTGGCATTTAAAATATGCATCTTATTAAAAAGTCAAGTCATCTAGCCTGAAAGGCAGCAGCTGGGTCCTTGAGTATGAGGCCCTGCAGCGCACAGTGAGCAGATCTTTGGGGAGTGTGGGGTGCTGAGAGGGAGGGGCACACCACCATGATGAATCACAGATCGAGACTGGAGAGTTTTTGAAGCTCTTTCACATAATAAGGGCATTCTGGCTTTACATGGACAGTGCTTATAATTTAAATATATTATTTAATCCCCATCACCACCCAATGAGGCTGGCAGAGCAAACGGTACAAGCTCTATTTTATAGATGGTAAAGCTGAGGATCTGGCCAAGTGAACTGCCTCAAATGACACATTCTGGGAGTGGCAGACTTGGCTTGAACCCAGGTCTGATTCCAAATCTAGGTCTCTGTCCATTATACCCCCTGCCTATATGTCTGTCAGGGAAGACAGGGAAGTCATGAGCATCATACCAGAAGCTTAGCACGGTGTCCAGCGCATAGTAGGCACTTAATATGTGCTTACTGAATGTGCGGAACTGAATCAAGTCCTCATTTGACAGGCAAAATAAGGCCCGGAGAAATGCAGGAACTTATTCAAAGTCAACCTGCCAGTCAGCAGTGAAGCCAGCACTAGGAACCAGGACTCCCAGATCTCAGTTGAGCACGTAGCCCCTGTATCGCACAGAGGATAGACTCGTAAGGAAGCTAAGCTACCAGGTCGCCATCACCTGCCATCTCTATCCTGAGCTGCACCACTTCTGAGGTGTGGCTTTGAGGGCAGAGAACTGAGCAGCGCTAAGACGTGTCTTTTCCAGCAACTGCCTCAGTTTACTCATCTGCAAAAGAGCAAAGCAAAAACCCGACTAAAGACGAACCATGGACCCTAGGCCTGCTTGGCTTCTCATCTTTCTCTGTCAATTCGCTGCTTCCCTGCTGCTTTCAAAGAGGCCCAAGTCTCCCCCCTGTTAAAAAAAAACACCAAAACCCCACTCCACTATCCCCCTGAGCCACTGCCCGACATCTCTTCTCCCTTTCCCAGGCAAATCCCCTGAAGATTCTGTTTACACTTGCTGCCTCCCTCTCCTCTGTGCTCACTCCCTCCTCAGCCCCGCATAATCGGGCTTTTTTCTGTCATCATCAGTGAAGGCACCTATGGGGCTGTATTCCTGGGCCTCGTCCTCCTGGACACCTGTCCCAACTCTCTGGGCTTCAGTAACATCAGACTTGCCTTGCTTGATGGCTCATCAGCCAACACCGCTGTGTCTCTCTGGGGGTGTTCTCCAACGCTCAATTCCAGGACCTCCTTTTCCTCCAAATTCTCTTTCAGGGCTTAACACTCCTTCTTCTTCAGATGCTCCCATTCTGTCCCTCTGAATAGCATCCCCACCATCTCCCGAGGCATTGCCGTGGCAGGTCCCCCCACCCCGACTCTCCCCAGAGATGCCCAAGAGTGCAAGCTGGCACTGCTCTTCCTTTCCTACATCTCTCGCACCCAGGCCTGTCTCCTCCCTCACACAGCTCATGGCTTTATTATCACTGGATTATTGTGACACTCTCCATCAGCCCACTTGCCTCAAGTCTCTCCTTCCTACAACACAGTTTCCCAAGTAATTTTACTAAAATAGATCTGACCATATGATTCCCCCATCAATCAACCCTGGTGGCTTCCTATGCTTTAAAGGTAAACGTAAGCTCCTCTGTTTAGCTTTTAAAGCCCTTCCTTCTCAGTTTGTCTCCCACCTACCTCTCCAGCCTGGCTTTCTCCCTGATCCACACACGTGACCCTCCATGCCTGTCTCTAGGTCTTTGCCCTGGCTGTGCCCCATGCCTGGAATGCCCTCCCTCCTCACCTCTACTCCAAAGGTCCTTCTCTTCCTTTAAGATGCAGCTCAAATGCCACCTTTTGCATGAAGCCCTTCCAGATCCAGCCCCTGTTAGCTCCCTCCCACACCTTCCTGCATTTCATTATTTTGTCTATATTTGTACATATTCATTTTATATTCATATGTGCTTGTTTTCTCCTTCCTAGAATGTAAGCTCATTGTATCCACAGGGCCCTGCACAGTGACTTGTGTGTCAAGATACTTAATATATTGTTTAATCACCTGCACTGTGGCATAGAGGAGAGCCTTGAAATTGGCTTTGGGGAGGTGAGTTCAAATCCTCAGAAACTTACTGTGTGACCATCTCTCATTTTCCTCATTTGAAAAATGGGCATAAACAGAGCGCCTGTCTCCAGGCTGAAGTGTTTTGCAAACCTCAAAGCACTCTACAAATATCAGCTGCTGTTCTTCTCACATAAGGCAGTGAAGCTCTATGACCCTGGTCAGTGAACGCATATGACGCACGGGATGTGTGAGCAGTACTTCCTGGGGTGTGCATGTAACAAGTTAGGGATGATTTCTCACACGTCTCTGCCTGGAGACTTTGGTGTGGCCTCTACCGATGGGGGCCCGTGTCGGCCTTCTTACCTTGACGGCATAGCTGCTGAGCGGGTCTTTGGCATAGGAGGCTGGGTAGTAGACGGCGTCGCCGGCTTCACAACACGGCCTGTCGCTGGTCAGCCGGAAGTCGGACCAGCTGTCTACCCCAAAGCGGAGCTGGTCTTTCTGCCCAGCCATGAAGAGGTCTTCACATCTGAGAGCCAGCTTCTTCAGGGCGTCGCTGTGCAAACCCCGTATTTTCCCCACCACCTCTTCCCGATTCTCAATGCCTCGGTAGAGTGCCGTTCTCTGGGGCTTCTGAGTGCTCTTGCCCAGCTTGCCCTGTGTTGCCTGCCGCCCTGTTAGGGACTCGGTGCTGGTGCAGAACCGCTCCCGTGTGCCCAGAGCGTTCAGGCTGGAGACGCTATGGGCCGTGGCACTGGCACGTCGGTCTTTGGGCATGGGCCTGTCTAACGAATCGCAGGACTCGTTCCCGAGACCCTTGAACTCGTAGCTGAGGGAGGAGCCACCACTGCTGGCATCCCAGTGGGCCTCCATGTCATAGGTGGGGTTGGCCAGAAGACACAGACTGTTCTCCAGGGACTTGTGAAGATCTTTGGGAAGAGGTTCCGTGTTGGCCCTCAGGATTGTTTTCTTTGGCAGGGGGGGTGGTGTGGCTTGGGAGGGGCGGGTCACTTCTTGCTCTGTGGTTCCCCCAAAAGCAATGGCATCGTCCACAGCCCCCTTTGGCTGTCGAGGGTGCTTGGGAGGGATCATGGTGGCTCTGGATTGCCCTGTGTGAAAGAAAATACACAAAACATGGCTTTAAAAAACTGGCGCCTCCTCATCACTTCTATAACTAAGGGGGAAAAGAGTTTGAGGGTCCTAGGAACTGGAAGCCAGAACTCCATATTCCAGTGGGAAGACAAGGACCTGGTCAAGGTGGGAGAACTCTACGTGACCAACTCTAGCTGGATGTGCTAACAGTTACATCCCAGTTGTTCACTTGCTTTGTGAGGCACGAAATGACAAATACAAAGACATATCTGGCACCTCTTCTAGGTGAAGGGGTGTGCTTGGCACAACATTTGGGGAAGACATGGTCTGACTTCCAGGCACTTTTAATCTAGAGGGATGGCTAAAATTTAGATGTGCTCAAGTTAAAGATTAGGACAGGAATTCATTAGGCAAAAAGGGGAGGGGAGGGCATTCAGGGCCCCCTAAGACACAGAGCAGTTTAGGATGCGGGTGTAGATATTAGGCCAGTCCAGCTGAAGCACAGAGTGTGGATGGGAAACATATGAGATACGGCTAGGAGGGGAGATTGGTGTGAGACTATAGAAGGCTTTACATGTCAGGAAGAGAATCTGACCTTGACTAGGGAGCCCTGACGGTTGTGGATCAGAGGAGTGACGATCAGAAGGATGGACTGAGGTGGAGGGAGGGAAGACGGTGAGGAGGTTACTGAACCCAGTAAGTAAAGCCAGCGGTGGGAGTCATCGAGGAAAGGGATGGACTAGAGGCAGGTTTTGGAAGTGGAAGAGAAACCTTCCTGAATGAGTGGTTAGGAGAGGCTCAGGGAATAGAAGCCAATGATAATTTCTAGGTTACAAATACAGGAGACCAGGTGAATGATGACACCCGACGGAGGAGGAAGGGCAGGTGTGGGGGAAGGCGAGGAGCTTGGCTTTAGGCATGTTGGATCTGAGCTGTTGAGGTGGTGAGGCATCACAGGTAGGTCTGGAGCTGAAAAGAGAAGGGCTGAGGGCTTATGGACAGAGGTTTGAGATCTCACAATATACAGAACGAAGCAAAGGTGGGAAAAGGACTGCAGTCACCAGGGCAACTCAATCCCAAGCCCTCCAGTCCTTTCAGAGCTGGTCTCCAACACTTACGATGTTCTACTTGAAATCTTAGACTTTCCCAAGCTCTGGATGCAAGAGCATGGACATGGTTCTCTTCCACTGCAAAGACAGAGACAGAGGTAGAGGTGTGTGTGTGACAAAACCGGACTGCAAACATGAGAGTCCGTGTGTACGTACATGTGCATGCCAAACACTTTGATGCATCTAGTAGGATGGTAGGCAGGCAGTGGAGAGGGCAGTGGACTGGGAGGCTGTCCTGTGTTCACGTAGGACTCTTAGCTTTGGACTCCCTGGGTGACTGTGGGTTGAACAGATGACCTCCAAGGTTTTAAATTCTATGGTCCTATGGCTATAAGATCTCTGCATTGTCATGTTTGTTCCTCCAAAAGTGATGGCACTGTCCACAGTGTCCTTTGGGGAAGGGAATAAGCACTTATATAACACCTGCTATGTGCCAGGTGTGGGGCAGCTAGGGGCCTGGAGACAGGAAGATGAGTTCAAATCTGGTCTCAACCACTTATTAGCTGTGTGACCCCGGGGCAAGTCACTTAACTGGGTTGGCCTCAGTTTCCTCATCTATAAAAATGGGCTGGAGAAGGAAATGGCAAACCACTCCAGTATCTCTGCCAAGAAAACTCCAAATGGGGTCATGGAGAGGCACGCAACTGAACAACATGCGCCAGGCACAGCGGCTCTCGATCCAACTCCAACATTCCATGATGATGGGGTAGTAGGGGATTGTGGTAGTCACACTAAGTTGCTGTTCCAAGTGGGTGTTTAAAATCATTTAACACATTTTTGTCTTTTGGGGTAAATAAATGATGATTTTTGAGAAATGACTTTAAGACACTGGCATCAATACATATAAGGATCATTCATCTATCTTGGGCAGGAAGCTGGCAGTCCATTTCTATCCACCCCAGCTAGAGAATAAATGTGGCCCACACACAGACCCAGGTTTCTGCCTGGAAGAATATACCCCCATCTGCTGGCATCTTCCAGATTCATTGGCTGGGATTGGGGGTGGGAAGGGCAAAGGAGTCTCCTGAGGGCAGACAGAGTTGCTATGGACATCATGTAATCAATGTGGAGGCATGAAGCTATTCCTAATGGTCACACAGATTCAGTGAATAGCTCCCAAGGAGTGAAATAAAAAACAGAAGTGATGAGGGATTTAAAAAAAAAAAGAAAAACAACACAACATGGTGCACCCTTGAATCAAGGGCATGCATCCAGACAAACTCTGCTGGCAATTATAATAATACATTCCATTTCACCACAAAACACTCACCTCAAAGAGCTCTGTAAATGATTACAATATATACAGGGAACCTAAAGATCTCCCGTTCCTCTGTTGAAATGCAGTGCTATTTTTTTGACAATATAGGGAGCTCTATTATAGATGATTCTTTAGGGCTGGAAGTGAACCGTCATTAAAACGGTGTGGGCTGTAGAAGGGAGCACCTCACAGCTGACAGAGCAGGCACTCATCTAACAGGAATGCTTCTTAAAAACAGTCAGAGATCCAGTTTCGTCCCACCCTCTCCCACCCTTGGGAGGGTTTGTGGCATGGCCAGGGCTGTCAGGAAGGGGAGGAGGGTGGATGGCATTCTCAAAATCACAGATGCTACTTCCTGCAGCGGCTGGGTCCCCCCCACCCTGAAGGAGGAAAGATCTGATCTTTCCACCTATCCACAGGCCCTCTACATTTTCTTGACTTCTGAGAGATGAAAGAAGTACAGGTTATTCCCAGGGAGACAAAAACATTCTTCATTTCTTAATGTCTAGTGAATCTGGGCTTTTAAAGATGGCAAGGCAGGGGAGTGTTGAGTAGCAGAGACGCTGACTAAAGAAGGTGAAAGAAGAGACCCAGGGGCTTTTTTTTTTGGACTCTGATGCTGACTGTGGGACCCTGAGCTCCCCGTCTTTGACCTCCGTGGTCCTTCCAGATCCAGCATTTTAGTTTTAGGGCTTTTGCTAGAAAGTTACAGTGAGGGCTTCTCTGACTGCCATGTATGCTTGGAGAGAAAGAGCTTTGCTCCTTCCCAAACACGAACACTCCCTAATTTAAAGAAGGAAAACAACCCCTGGGACATGGGAAGGATGCTCCATGGAAAGGGTCTGGTTCTAGAGTGTGAATCCAGGCTCAGCTACTTCATCTCTGTGGAATCCAAGGTGGGCCATTTCATCTGTCTGTGCCTCAGTTTCCCTGTCTGTAAAATGAGGTTACTGGAATATCTATGGACCTCTGGAGGACTGGAGTTATTGCAAATGATCTGTGAACCCATAAAAAAGCAAAACATCTTCTATAGTCCAAACAAAATAATAGCTTTCTCTCATTTATCACTATTCTTCCTTTTCATCTTTTTTGTTGAGAATGGCTTTTCCTCTCATGCTCAGGCTGGATTGCCATGGCTAGTCATGGGCTCAAGATCAACACCGAAGCACAGAAGCTTTAACCTAATGCTTTTCCAACCTGGGCTAGTTCACACCCCTCCTTAGGGATCCCACTCTTGGAAGTTCCCCATTCCTGGGGGCTCGTGGGAGCCAGACTTGGTACAGACACATCAGAACTCCCCAGCTCAAGTGATCCACCAGCCTGGGTTTCACTCCCAGCAGGGACTTACAGGCACCATCAGTCCTGGGTGTTGTTCAAACACATTGAAGATGCCATTGTGATTGTCATTAGAATATAAAATCATTTAAGGGTTACCCGAGTCTCACTAGCCTTTTTTGGGGGGAGCATTATGTATTTTCTCAATCAATGGATAATAATCATGTAGAGATTGGTGATTTTTTGAGGTTTAAAAGGGGGTGTCTTTAAACATGAGAAGATGGACAATCACCACACAGGAGGATCCACAGCTAAGGCCCCTTCCAGTTTCAGACCTGGGCTGTTAGGCAAGACTGCAGACTTTTGCCAGCCTGCTTGGGGCCCTCAACACGAAAAGAATTCTTTTTGACCAACAGTCAGCACAGCTGCTCTGTGCGACCAAAGGGACCAGCCCAGAACAAGGACGGAAATAAATGCCAGCTTCCTTGCTTCTTGGACAGCAGTGAGTGACCCCTGGGAGCAGAGCTAGGGCTCAACCAGATTCTGAGCTGTGGGAGCTGCAGCTTTCTTCGCTCCAAGTAAAGCCACTTCCCAAGCCCGCAGCCCATGCAACTGGGTCAGGGAGTTCTCCAGGTCTCCAAGAATTTTTCCCCAAAGAAAGGCAAGCACTTCCAACTGAATTCTAACCATCTGGATCAATGTTTTAAAAGCTTCACATTGGAGCTGTTTTTATTTTAAACTCTTAACTCTGCACATTCCTCTCATGCCTCTGGGGCCAGCCCCAAAATTCAGCTTTCAACAGGCCTCATGTAACACTGAGCATTCAGTTTTTGTTTCTCTTTGAAGAGCAAGGCTATACCGTGCTGCAGATCTTGTCTTAGTATGGTTTTTTTTTAAAAGGAATCATTTCAGATGTAAGTGGCTCCTTTATCACTGTCCCTCCCTCTTACCTTGTGCTTCCCCCCTTACATTCCCAACCACATCCCTGTGCAAAGCTCTGAGTGGCAGATGAAACCCGGGGGGTCAAGGGAGGATCCAAGAGACCAAAGAGGAACTCAAAACTCCTCCTCGCAGGGTGGGGTGGGAGAGAAGTAAGGGGCTCTTTGAGCCAATGAAAACTTCAACACAAAAGAAATGTAGAGTAAGGAAGTAATCACTTTCGGAAATCAAGTTGTTTACACCCTGGGAAGTGGACTCTGATAGCTAAGCCACGATAACAACTCACTTATTAAGTCCCTATAGTATGTGGTACACTGTGCTAGGCTCCTGGATGGAAGCACAAGGAATACAGAAGAGACCCACACATTCCCTGCATGGGGCTGATGGATTCCATAGTGGGTTAAAGGCACAATCATATTGTGATGCATCATATTACATGCCAAATACCTGAAGAGGGGCAAAATAAAGTGCCAGTGAGGAAATCAGGACACAGAGGGTACCTCATGAAATGTTAAATGAAAATCAGAAAAATAGTGTGTGTGTGTGTGTGTGTGTGTGTGTGTGTGTGTGTGTGTGAGCTAAGATGCAGGCCTGCCACCCTGGGGCTCCTCCCACAGGAGCCTCTGTCATCCCAAGGCAGAGAATGGCTAGCTAATTAGGATCAAGAGATGATGGCAAAGTTCTTTTTATTTAGCACACCACTCCAACCGTCTCTCTTCCAGGATTTTCTGGACCAATTAGGAGGAGAGAGGAAGGGCCATGGGTGACCCACCGGTTTTGGTAACCAACACTTGCCTCCAGTCCAGCCTGTACACTGACCCATTCTCCTGGCCCCTGTGCGGGCAGCATCACACTGGAGAAGCTCACTGGTGAGAGGGTCACTTTTCTGAGCCCCCTACTGGCTCTCCTCCATAGTAGTAACAGTCACCTATGGCAAGTCCATGTTCCCTTGTTTGAAGCTTCACTGGGTAAAGGAATCTTGAATAATTTGAACATATGGATGAGCCAGTTACCATAGGTGGCCAGAGTGTGGCAATGATAATGCCAAAGTGGTGGGTTTGATCCCTCTACAGGCCATACGTGTCATGGTGAACAAGCATACTGGACTCAGTGTGGAAGAGTTGGGTTCAAATTTTGTGTGTTGTGTGGCACTGGACAGCTTTGTGATTTTGTTTCCTCATCTATAAAACGAGAGGGTCAAACTCTGCTGCCTCTTCTAAAGTCCCTTCTGGCTCAAGAATTAAGCTCCTTTGACCTTGTTGGAGAAGCTCAGATCACCCCAAAAGGTTGTGTTTTGGTCTAACAAATCAATCATTATTATGTTTTAAATCAAGCGTCAGTAAACATGGCGGCACATCCATCAATTTTTTGACAGCAAAAGATGTTTAGTATGGAATGTCACTTGTAAAAGCCTGCCCGTTCCCATCTCATATCCTTGGGAAGGATACATCCGCTGCATGTGCGGATAATTATTGGCACAATTTCACACAGACGTTGGTAGATACTGGCATTCTCCTCACTGTCTCTTTGTGTGCGTGTGTTGATGAGGCTGAGTGTTTTTCCCGGCCTTTGGTTTCTACCTCTCCTTCAGATACCTTAGGAGTTGTGAATCCCTCAACAGCCTCACAACTGGTGGCTTTGTCTCCATCATGGCTATGTCCGCTTGGTCTAATCTAACGACTTATCCTGAGTGCTGTCTCTACTTTCTTTAGAAGCACACGTGGAGCTGGAATAAAACCCAGACGGGGTGGTTCTCTCGTCTTAGATGGTCTTATGGAATGATCTTCCCTAATTGTGTCTCTTAACAAGCTTTCTTTTAACTGCTCTCATGCTCCAATGCTTCTGTTTGAAGGGGCGACGTTGTTTATAATCTTCTATGATCCTCTCTTAACTTTTACATACGAGATGCTATTCTAAAATGGTATTTGCCTTTAGCTCTCATGTCTCTTCCATGTGACAGCTTTTCAAAGCTCCTTAAGTATTCTCTTCTCCAGGCTAAACATGTGTACTTCTGTAACCCATCTACAAATGGCACCATCTTACACACGTTCACAATTGTGGCTTCTTTCAAGTTTATTAACAACCTTCCTAAAAGGTGGCACCTTGAAATAACCCCACCACTTTAGGTGAGTCTGCCTCCCCCAAACATCCTGCCTCTCCTGGTGCAGCTTGAGAATGCAGGTTCCTGGCTGCCACAGTCTACTCAGAGACTTTTCAGGTGAACTTCTTTTCTGTCAAATTTTTTTTTTTAAAAGACATTCTTGAGTCCTGACTTGGTAATCTAAGTCTGCCTTCTAGCTCTGTGATTTGCAAATTTGATAAACATGCCATCTATGCCTGATCGAATACTAAAGAGCACAGCACCAACCACAAATCCCTGGGCATTCCACCGGAGACATCATCACAAGTTGATATTGAGCTATGAACGGCTACTCATTCAGCTCGGAATCTGTCCCATTATACTACCGTCTAGCCCACATCCTTCCATTTTTCTTAAAAGACAAAGATGAAGACTCGTTAAATATTTTACTAAAATCTAGGCCAACTAGAGCTGCTGCCTTCCCTGGCTGTATCAGGTCGGAAACCCCTCCAAAAAGGAATGGTTTGTTCATCTCGATCACGGTCTCCTTTTCTTTATGTTCGTTAAGTGTTCTTAGAACGACAGGTTTTAGCAGATTCTGGAGAATCAAAGAATCAAGCTCCTTGGACTTCAGTCGGCAGACGCCGTCTCCTCCTCCCTTTGGGAGAACATTTGCTTTTCTCCGTCCCTTAAAGATCACTGACAGTCTCTCAGTACCCCCGGATGGACCGATGTGGGTTTGGTGATGTGACCCAGGAACAGCTGGGCGTATTCTCCTAATTTATCTCTAGGACATTTTGGTCTTATCCTTCCTAGCCTACTCAGAGGGGGAGGCCCCCGGACTGAGGGTGAATTCCAGGCTTCTAGGGCACTGTCTCCTCTCTTTCCCCCAAGACAGCTTTAAAAAGTACCTCCCTTTTTGGTTATTCCTAAGCTTCTTTGCCGGCTTCATTTCATTTTGAACTTCAACGCTACGGATACTATTCTTACAAAATGGCGTCACATTTCTGTATTCCTCGTCTGTTACCGGCTCTTGCTTCCAACTTTTCTACATGCATTTAAAAGCAATTAATTTTATTATACAGCATATGCGATATAGCAATTTTAAAAAATGCAAATGGTGTCCTCTTTAAATTCTGGGCATTTAACGCATTTTCCCCCCAAATAAGTATGCCAAATTCCTTCCTAACAAGAGTAATAACACTGCAGACCTACCCCGTTGAGGCCATATTTGATAGCAGGATGATTAGTGTTTTTTCACCGTTCCTCTTTGGAGGTCTGGTTCAGTGCCTGACTTTTAATTCAGAGGAACAGCACTGCAAAGCAAATTATATTGAAATGAAAATGGCATGTTATAGGACCAACAGCCTTTTATTGTTGCTTTATAAAAATTTAACCTGTCTCTCCTAGTACATCCCTATCATTGAACAAATAAAAAGGATAAACTTGAAAAAGAAAGCCTTCAATACACAGCTATATAACCCAGCAGAGCAAAATCCCATATTGGTTATGTCCTAAATTTATGTCCCTCTCTCTGTTTAAAGTTTGTCACCTCTCTGGCAGGGGGTGGTGGCATGTTTCATCTTCATTCTTTTGGAACTATGGCTTATCATTGCGCTGATCAGTGTTCTGGAGTCAAAGCTGTTTCTTCTTTATAATGTTATCATTACATAAATTGTTTTCTAGTTCTGATCATTCACCCTGCATCACTTTATAAAGGTCTTCCCAGTTTCCTCTGAAACTGTCCATTTCATAATTTCTTATGGTATATATGGTACATAACATCCATATACCACAATTTGTTTAGCCATTCATTCCTCAATATAAGGAGATCCTCTTAGCTTCTAACTTCTGGTTATCACAAAAAGAGTGGCTATAAATGTTTCTGTCCATAAATGTCCTTTTCCTCTTTCTTGGTTGGTTTGGGATATAGGCTTAGTCCTGTTATAGCTAATTAAAGGCCACGTACATTTTAGTAACTTTGGGGGAATATTTCAAATTGCTTTCCAGAACGGCTGGACCAGTTGACAGCTCCATCAACAATGTACTAGTGTACATATTTTCCCATAGCTCATCCAACATATGTCATCTTCTTTTGTCATCTTTGCCAGTCTGATGAATATGAGGTGGAACCTCAAAGATACTTTAACTTGCATTTCTCTAATTATTAGTGACTTCAAATATTTTTTCCATATGGATGCTGAATAGCTTAAGAGTCCTTTCTTTGAAAACTACTTGTTCATATCTTTTGACCATTTATCTGTTGGGGAATGGATCTTATAAATTTGAATCAGTTCTTTCTATCTTGAATGTGAGAACTTTGAGGGGAAGGGAACAGGGAAGACGAGCATTTATATAGTGCCTACTATGTGTCCTAAATGCCTTACAAATACTAGCTCCTTTGATCATTATCAGGGCAACTTAATGCAAAGATTATTTTCTCAAAATTATCTGCTCCCCTTCCGATTTTTACTGATATTAGTTTGTCTAAAAACTTTTGGATATTCGTTGCCGTTTAGTAAAGCTGAGACCTGGTACTGATAAATCCCTTCCTGATGACTTATTTTTTTCCCCTTTATTACACTTGAGCTCCTTGACCTTTGGTCCCTCATAATCTCCAAGCCCTTAAACCAAGTTTGAATTCAGACCAGTGAGTTCCCTTGTGCATCTGCTGTGGTATCTTTGGATATCTTTCCTCTTCCCTCCTCACTGGAGTGGTTTCTCTATGTCGTCATTCCCAAGAGTTTTCTGCTCCCTTTTCAGGCTGAGTTCAGCAGATTCTATCTTTATTCTGCTGAACTCTTTGAACTCTTTTCTCCCCAAACTTAGAACACAAGAAAGACTGTTCTCAGATTTCCTCCCCTTCTCTATCACAAATTCTAAGATGGTGTTACTTCCCCCAAAAGTTCCCATCGTCTCCACTCCTGAAACCAGCTGCTTCTTGTTGGTGAGAAGCAGATCTAATGCAGAATTTCCCTCATTGGTTTTCTGACACTTTTTGGAAGGATAAAATTATGATTGAGGCAAATTAAGATACTCTTAGCTTCCATCCCCCTCTCTCTATGCTTGGATTTCCTTATTTGAATATATCTTCCTAATATACATAGCTAATCCTCTCCAGGAGGCCCCCACCCACACAAACCCCATTTTAAGAATTCTGTATCTTTTGAATAAGGTATATCCTTCCAGAGACATATTCCAGTCATGGGTCTCATCTTAAATCTTAGTGATATCCATGAGGTCGAATACACACATGTATAAACACACACATGTATCACATAAATGTATACATGCTATATATGTATATATAGATAATATATACATACTCTCAATATGTATACATATGTGTGGCATGTTGAGAAAATCTAATCAAAAGGACTTTAAACTGAAATCGAAGGAGAAGGGAGAAAACTACATATAACATTTCTGTATTTTAAGCTGTGGTTCACAAATAAAAATTCCATTCTCAAAAACCATGCTCCTAATCATTGGTTCTAAATCTGCCTTGCTCTCTGGAATTCCTTGGCTTTGATGGGCAGGTGATGAAAAGCCTGCTCTGAAGGAGTTCTGAAGGTCTCCAGTTTCTTGCCCAGCAGTAACAGTAGTCCAGGTTCTTTTCGGCCCTGTCCTTTATGTGCCTTTGAGTCACCCACGGCTGGTGAGATGAATCTCTCCCGTCTGGGGAGCCAGAAGACCTCCACGTTGTTATGGTCACCAACCACGCCCCTCATCCCTTCCTCTCTGACTGTTCTTGGGTCTCCTCTCACCCCACAGCAGCATTTCCTGGCAGGGTCTCCTTTTCGTGACGTTCTCCAGACTCAAGGTAGGTCCCCTCCGCCTCTTGACAGTCTTCTTCCTGTGTTGCACACTGAAGGCTTCCGGGTTTCCCCCCAAGGAATGCTTCATTTCCCCTGATAACCTCCATGTCAGGGAGGCATTCCTTGATCTCCTCCCCCTTTTTTTCTAGGAGGGAGGCTCTCTCTCCTTAAAGGCACAGATCCATTAGTTGGCTCCAGGAAGCAACATGGGTGACAGGATTTTGCAAAGCTGCTGAGCAGTGAAGGGTTAAAGTCACTACTTGCTACTGACAGACTAAAAAGTCATTATGTGTACCTGATCTCGATGGGCTGATAAAGTAACACAATATGCCACAGAAGAAACAAGTGATCTTTTTTCTCCCAGATACTTAGAGATAGGCATAAGAAACATGGGGACAATACTGAAGGTCTGATTAAAGTGACATTCTATCATTATGCTCGGAAATCGTCTCGGAGGCCAGAGATGACAGACAAAATTACTGAAGATCAGAGTTCATGCAAAGAGGTCCCATTGTAGTTAGCCAAAGTAAACCATTGCTGGGCAAGATGCTTGATCTCACAGGTTTTAAGTAACTTTAAAAAGCAGGCTTCCTTAGCTAATGTCAGTAAGACCACCTCTGACATCTCACTGTGGTGTGGAGGTGACGTTGGGTTTTTGAAGTATATGCTAGTGGGGTGCAAACTCTGGAAGGTCCACCCCAAGTCAGAAATGCTTGCAGTACAGACATGTTGAGAAAATGTGGGCCACTGGGTGATGACATTCTCCTCATCACAGCAAGCCACAAGACTGCCTAGAATAAGGCTGGGAAGGGCTGTGCGCCAGGGAGGGAATGTCCACCCCAACAGTAATGCCTACAATGCTACCTTTATAGGGTTACTGTGGGGATCAAAGGAGAATGTACGCCAAGGCCTGGCCAGCGTTGGACACCACGCCAAGCGTCAATCGCTCTTATGAGGACACGCACACAGGCAGATATAGAAAAGGAGGGAGAGGCCGTGCATGGGGGCACCATCCCACCTGTCTTGCACACCTGGCAGTCCCAGGTAAATCTCACCTTGTATGGGGGGGGGGCTTTCCTGACCCCCCCCTTCATGCCATGGCCAGCCTTGCTTCTGCTACCTGTTTCCTGTCTATAATTCTAGTCTATAACTAACACTTGTTTGCAGGTATTAGTCTGTGAGCTCCCTGAGAGCAAAAACTGGGTTTGTTTCCCCCCTTCCTTTCTTCATTACCTCCAGGGCCTGGCACATAGTAGGTGCCTAATACATGCTTATTCATTGGTAAGCTATCATCACTATGAGGCAACTGGGTTTCTTTCTGCTCTATTCCTAGGTCTCAGGTTGTGACCTGGAAAAGGCCTGGGATCACTAATCTCCTCCTCCTTGTCCCTCTTTACAGAGCAGTAAAGTTGCTGGTCAAGGTCGGATGGAATGCCTTAGCCTCAAACCCTGTTCTCCAGGACTCCTCCTACCGTTCCGGCCTGCCTGCCAGGAAAGGACCGGCTTCCCTTGGTTTCTAAACAGTGGGATGTGTTTCTTGAGGCCAAGGGGGGGCTCATGTGCCTCAAAATGCTAAAAGAAATAAACCTGAAATTCTATTTTCACAAATGGTTATTTGGGACTATCCCAAAGAGTAGACGGACATAGCTGTTTGCCTTGCCCTTAAGCTGAGCCTGAGGAATTGAGAGGAGGGGAGGGAAAGGGAGGGGAGAAGGGAGCCACAGCTAATGACCCAGTGAGTGAGAGGCCTGGACAAGACCCACCTTCCAACCCTAGACATACTGCAACCCTCCCCTCCCCCTCCATGGTGCTGTTTTCTTGTCTTAAAAGAAAGGGATTGGACTTGATAACCTTCATGGTCAACTCTGGCTTTCAATTCTTTGATCCTTTATTCTGTATATACAATTACCAGGCTTCTGCCTTTACCCCTGGTCTACACCAGCAAGAAGACAACAGAAAATCATTAATTTTTACATGACTGAGGCCAGTGAGGTCTTTTTAAGAAAAAAAATTCTTGGAAATAAGATCTTCTTAGTGAAAATGACGGTCCTCTTTAAAGAGAGCCCCGGGAGAGGGATTTAATCTAAGACACATATTTACCACAGAATGTCTCCTAAGTTGTATCACCTGAGCTTGGGCAATGCATAGGGGACCACATAACTGTCTCCCAAACTCCTCTACTACAAAACACGATTCTCCCCCACGTCTTCTGGGCAAGCTGCACAATTCTCCTTCATCATATTCCAGAAAAGCCTCTGGCCTCAGGGTGGAGACTTCCCTTTCCCAGAAACCCTGGTGCCTGACCAGGCTCACAAGGAGGCATTTGACCAAGTCAACTCATTTCACCAACTAGTCATTATTATTCCACCATGTGGAAGGCGCTGGTGGAAGCCAACCTGAGTCTGAAGAGGCTCTAATCTGTGTTAGTGAGAGGAGAACTGGGGCTGCTGAATTAACCGATAAGCGTTTATTAAGCTCCTACTGTGAGCCAGGCACTGGAGATACAAAGAAAGGCAAAAACCAGTCCCTGCTCTCCAAAAGCTGATGCTCTAAAGGGGGAGAATGCATGCAGATGATGTAAGAACAAGATAGAGACAGGATAAACTGGGGAGAATCAACAGAGGGATGGCACGAACATTAATTAGGGGACCTGGGAAAGGCTCCTCACAGAAGATGGCATTTTTGCTGGGACTTCAGGGAAGCCAGGTGGCGGAGATGAGGAGGGAGAACATTCCAGGCCTGGGGGACAGTGACTGAGCATGTCCTGAACTGGGAGATGGTGTGCTAGGAACAGCAAGGAGGTCAGTGTCCCCAGAACACAGCATATGTTGGGAGGAAAATGAGGAAAGGAGATTGGAAAGGTGGGAGGGGCTTGGGATGGCCAAGAGATGCTGGGAGTTCTGAGATCAAGGCCATGTCCCGAGCTAGTGGCAGGGGTGGTTCCATTTCAGTTCATACCATCCCAGCTCCCTGGTGCAGACCTTCAGCTCCTTGGCTCCATCTAGCTCTGTCTTGAGCTCCCTGCTCAGCTCAGGGGCTACCTCTTCCTTGACTCCCTCCAAGCCTAGCTCAAGTGACTTCTCCCTCCTCACTTTTTCTCTCAGAACTCTGCACTGATGACATTCCCTCTCACAATGCAGCTCTCCATGTGTCTTTCTGTCCCCACCTTTGAGGAGAAGAGAGTATGGCCTAGAACTTCCTCTTTATCCTCAGGGCATGGTGACATGTGCCCATGACAGCAGCCTCACGTATTGGGAACGTTTTAGTTTTATAGCACGTCACATCTACATTATCTCATGGGATCCCAGGAGGTGCTGATTAACTATCTGCTGAAAACGTTATCAGAACTGACCCCTACCAGACCGTAAGCAAGAACAGGAGATAGGGAAGTTGTGAGGCATCTGAAACCTGGAGGAAATTTTGTGGGAATTATTAGAATGAGAGGATTTTTCAGTTGGAAGCTGAGCTGTTGTGAAGTGAACCCTCCCAGTCAGGGCAGAGACTCCTCCTCCAGCCCCCCAGCCCTGCTCAGCAGCAGGAGTCTCTTCCCCTGGTGAGGCAGGAGCTCACTCCTTCTTTAGGTTGTGCTGAAATTCACCTCCTCAGGACTTACACCCCCGGTTGAGGGGCTCCCTCTTCATCCTCCACCCAAGGGAACCTCTGCCCTTTGACCAGTACTTACCCAGGTTACTGTATGTGGCGCTACAAGGGCTCTCATCGGAAGGGTCCGAGGCTTCCTCCTTCCCTCCTTCCCTCTCTGGGGTGTTCGGGGGCAAGGCTGGCAGGCCCAACACATTATTGCCATCCTCCTTCACGGGAACCGCTCTTGGAACTCCAGGAGGGCCCTCGACTGTCCCCTCATGGGGCACTTGACTGAAACAAACAAGGTGACAGTCACATGAGGGTTCTCTGGGGACATCTCATCGGTCTCTCTCGTTATCCCCAACCCAAAGGTGTGCTAGAAAAGAAAATGGCTGTTTTCTAGTCCCCCTGGGACATAAAGCCTTCAGGGAAATGGGGCCTGCCCAAGGCTGATCCTGTACTTTGTCTTCTCCCATAAGATATTCGAGTCTGTCCCTGAACAGAACTGGGGGATGCGGAAGAGAGGGATGGCATGTTTTTCACTGACTATGGAGAAGTCTTACATCAAAACCAAAGGAACTTGGGAGATAGCTAAACAGAGGAGGAATTCAATAGTGGAAGAAGAGAAGGCATAAGGCTGTATTGGCTGGTAAAAGGACTGG
The DNA here is from genome assembly GCF_011100635.1 of Trichosurus vulpecula. NCBI lineage: Eukaryota > Metazoa > Chordata > Mammalia > Diprotodontia > Phalangeridae > Trichosurus > Trichosurus vulpecula. The sequence goes on along the minus strand of NC_050580.1, from coordinate 35,119,503 downwards.
CCTGCCCAGATGGATAGAGGCCATAAGTGTGGAATGTCCACTTCCTGCCAAGCCAGAACCATAGACTCGCTGGGTTTGAAGGGGCCTTGGAGGTTACTTAGTTTAACCTGAAGCATGAATCTGGTCTACAATGTCACTGCTGACTGGTCATTTGGCCTGCTGGAAGGCCTCAAAGGCAGCTTAATACACTGTTGTAAAGCTGGAAATGAAGTTACTCCTTCACTTTGGCTGAAATTTGCTTTCCTTTAATTTTCACTTATTGGCCTTGGTTCTGTCCTCTAGGGCTGAGTAAGATGAGTTTAATTTCTCTTCCAACCCTTTAAATAACTACAAACAGGGATCATGTCTTAAGGGAATCTAAAGTCTTCTCCTTAAAAGAGCAGAGAGCTCCTGCCCCAACCTGGGGCAATTCGAATTCAGGGCTTTCCAACTTCTTTCATGGACCCTCCAAAGTGCCACCAAAGCCACAGGACTGCCAGGTTAACTGCACGCTTCCTCTCATCCTGACTCACCTACCAGCTCATCCTCTGGCAGCAACTGCTTCCTGTTCCCACCCCTACCTGGGCTCTTGGGAGTCTGCCATGTGTACGGTGAAGGAACAGGCTGATCTGGCAGATCACTCAGTTTTAGCTGGGAGTCTAAAACAACCTAGCTGTAAGAGTCAGAGGGAAAAGGTTATAGAACCATCAAGCTATGGGGAACCTTTAAAAGCCACCTAGCCCACTGACAACATTTCACAGTAAATGTCTAAATCATGGCCTACTTTCTATTTTCTGGGGAGAGGAAAGGTAAGAAGGGGCAAAGAATGCATACACTATCCAATGTTATTTCTAGTTTGCCCATCACTAGTAATTAATGAGGGCACTTGTAAGCACTCTTTCTGGAAGGTTTCTTTAAAAGGAAATCTATTTCTGTCTAGTCTTCTGTTGGTGAAGCACATATCACCTTGTGTGGGTCTGAAGGAGCAATTCTGAGGGGCAAGGAGAGCTTTCATATCAATCTTTCATTACGGAGAATATGCGTGTGCTTAGACAGAAAAATAGGCCTTGGAATCTCTTGGCTACAGACATTCAAAAAGATCATTTTACAGCATGGCAGAACCAGGGGACTCCCACACACTGGAGATGACTAATGACCCAGCCATTCAGTTATTGTGCTGGAGCACATGGGCCCAGGGAAGAAGGCTGGGGCACAGCCACCGTTCCCATGGGAGAGGCTGTAATGGAGTTATCAGTGACTTCTCACAAATACAGCTTTGGACAAGGCAGCCCCTGCCAAACAGGCTGAATTCAAGGCAATGCATCTTTAACCTAAGTCTGCTTGAAATGGGGCAGCCCCCAAAATTTCAATCATAGAAAAATAGTAGAGGACTGGTCCATTGGAAAGAGCCTTCACTGTATGGAGTGTCAGAAGAGGGTCTGAATCCTGAGGGTCACCTGAGTGAGCTCGAGCATGCCAACTCATCGTTCTGGGCCTCTGTTTCCTCATCTGTTAAATACGCGGACTGGACGTGGTCTCTAATGCCCCTCCAGCTCAGCATCTATCACCTTTGGAGCTCATGGTTTGAAATAAACCTTCTTGCACCCCTCAAAGGGCCCTAATTGGACCACAATGCAAACTTCCACCTAATGAGATATGCTGCCTCCGCTTCCCCACCTGGGGCACTCCATGCTATTTGACACCTATATAAACAGGTTAGTAGACTCACAGTCAATGTGGCATTTCAAAAAGACAACATTTCAGATGATTTAAAGTCAGAATCGTGGATCACAGATTAGTTTTTCACATGCCTCATACAGAAAAGTGTCATTTTCTACTAGAATGCTATTTTGCTGAATATGAGAGTTAATGCATAACATTTCTAATTACGAAGCAGTGAATAATGTGATTTTAAAAAGAAAACAGCAGCCATTAAAAAAGACAACTATAAATCCCCCAGATTTTTTTCTTCCAACTTTGGCCCAGCTTTGGAGGGTCCCAAAAAGGTGATATTAGGTCCCTAATGTTTCATCACTTTCTTCTTCCTGCCTAAAATCTGTGATACACAAATATGGATCGCAAACAGACCATCACTGAGCAGAGGTCAAAACCTTTTTAGGATCCTCAAAGCTGGCTCTGAGCCTACTTACCTGCTGTGTCCACAGCTCTGCTGGGATGTAAAAGCCCTCAGCTGACAGACAGAGAGCAGGCTCTGGTCTGGGAGGCTCCTCCCTTCATGGCAGGCTCATTCCCACACACATGCAGCACAAGCACTAGGTTCTCAAATGTTCCATCAAACACAGGCCCAGGAAAAAAGAAGGAAAGACTCACCCACTGTACTCACTGACACAATTCCCCATTAGAGGAAATTCTCTCAGGGCCTTCTTGAGTCTGTTAATCATGTTTAGAGAGTCTGTGAGCCATTGATCCCACTGAGTTCTGGCGAGCTACAAGCGAGAGGCCTGAATTCTGTGGGGTGATGTCACCTGCTGCACCCTCACCTTTACCTTAGGGGCTGGGCCTGGAGCTGGGCCAAGCACCGGGAGGACTTTGGAAGAGGAAGTGACGCTTACATGGGGCTGATTAACTCTCATAGACTCATTTGAAGCAGGGCCCAGGTGGATGAACCAGCCCATTAAGAGGATCTTCATTTGGAAGGAAGGAACCACCCAAAGCTCGTCAAAGTGAAATCACCTGACTTCTCATGGCTGCTGAGATTTTAAATATGCTTTTACAGCAAGACAGGGAGCAATGCTTTCAATGCATCCATGATATGGACTGAAACTGTAGAGGGGAGAGGTTTGGGGAGTTCTAGCTTAGATGTAGGACCATGCAGAAACTCAAAATGAACAGAGCACTGAGCAGCAGCATCACAGTTAGGCCAACACAGGAATTCTCCAGGGACAAGAGGAAAAAGATAAACAGTAGGGATAAAGAAGGAAAGAAATCTTAAGTATTCATTATCAACCATCAGGACCTTCAGGCACCTTTATGCAATCTATGAACTTAATATTTGGTATTAATTTTGGATGAGTTCTTCCTGTACCATACAGAAACACAACCCCATACCATCCCCCCATTAGAATGTGAGATCCTAGAGGGAAGGAATTGTTTTCTTTTTCACTTGTATTTGCACTTAGCACAGTGCCTGGTACACAGTAGTCACTTAATAAATGTCTATGTCTATGTAAAATCTATATTCAAGTTAATAGAATGATTTTTCATAAATATAGCATTATCCATTAACCAAGTGGCCCTCAAATCTTCCCTGCGAAATAATATTAAGGCAGAGAAATCTAAAGCAATTCAATCCAAAAATCTAGTAGTGAGAACTATGTGTAAAACCCAGTGCTCAATACGTTGGATACAAAGATGAAGAAAATGAGTGCCTGTCCTGAGTTTGCAATCTAAGAGGGCAGCGGAGAGATAATGCTAAGGACTCTATTCTCTCCTTTGCTGGTGTCACTTCCCTTCACCTTGATTCAGCTCATCCCATCTCCTTAGGGAGCCTGCTCTTGCTTTCACCCCCTCTCTCTCCCTAAATTTTCTACCTCTCTTTATCCACTGGCACCTTTGCTGTTACTTACAAATATGCCCACATCTCTTCCATTTTTTTTTTGGAGGGGGGAAGGCAGGGCAATTGGGGTTAAGTGACTTGCCCAAGGTCACACAGCTAGTAAGTATGTCAAGTGTCTGAGCCCGCATTTGAACTCAGGTCCTCCTGACTCCAGGGCCAGTGCTCTACTCACTGTGCCACCTAGCCACCCCTCATCTCTTCCATTCTTAAAAGAACAAAACAAAAAAACCCTCAAAACTTTCTCTTCTTTCATTACCAACTCTTAGATAAGGCTATCGTTTTGTCTCCACTTTCTCACCTCCCACTCACTTCTCAGTCCCTTGTAATCTGGCCATCATCCCCAGCAATTACCTGAAACTGGTCTCTTCAGGGTCACCAATGATCTCTACTAGTGAATGTTAACAGCTTTTTCTTTCTTTGCCCTCCTCTGCCCCCTAGCAGTGTCTGGCATGTTGACAACATCTTGTCTACTGCAAAGAGCTGAGACAATTTTTTTTAGTGGGGAGTGGGTGAGGTCCTGACACTGCGTATGTAAGTACAATGTGTTGGAGAGTGGGACAGAATTTGGGGAGGATATTTTGTACCAAGTGTTCTTATTACACCACCTCTGTTAACAGAGCCTGGCTGATTTATCAACTGATCATCATGATGGGAAGCACACTCATAGGGGCTTGGGAACTCTACAGCTAGATCACCAGCCCCACAGGACTACTCTGGGATTGAGGGCACCCAACCAGGGAGTGAAAACCAAGGCTGGGAGAGTTTAGATCATGTACTATACTATATCATAGAAGAGATCTAAATAAAATGCATTTGTCCAATCAGTTCTTGAAAATGTAGAAGTAAACTGACAAAAGGCCCATTAAATGGATCATAGGACTCTAGAGCTAGGCAGAATCCCCTCATTTTTACAGATACAGAAACAGGCTCAGAGAGAGAGGGGCTTGATCCTGGCCCCCAAAGGCAGGAAATGTCAAATCCAAGCTTTTAGCCCATGATCCTCTGGTTCCAAACCCAGTCATCTTTCTATCCTCCCATACTAACACGTTTTCTTCTACGCTCTAAAGCCTTCCTTAGACAGTATTCATTTCCACCATGAGCGAATGTAGGGTCTGTTCTGAGACAACACCCATCCACATGAGTCTTTCCTGAGTCTGCCGCTATTCACGGTGTCCCTTCATCAGCCTGGACTTACAGCAGCTCTTAGAAATGCCTTTCTGATGAGCTTTTCATTAAATTAAGAATTTATCACTGACGTTTGGTAGTTGTCTGTGATATCACATGGCTTCATTCATTCACTCAGATGGTTGAACAAACAGTCAAGGTGCTGCCCAGAAAGTCACGTTGTTACAGATTGGTCTTTTTACACAAACGAATCCCTTGGTAACTTTATCTCCCATCACCTTGCAATATTCATACATAATTCAAAGCTGCAAAAAGCAATCTCCTGTGGGAAGCTCACCCAGGTGGTAGGATTAATCACTACACCATCTCATAAAATAATCCCCCTTTTTCTGGCAATTTCATTCAAGACAGATTTTCATAAAAATTCTGTCAAACATCTGAACATACCTTTAAAAAGCAAATCAAGTTCCACATTAGCAAAGGTTAGAGCCCTTTATGTTTCTGAGTCCTTCCTCAATTTAGGTTTCACTTGTCTTAATAGCTAACCACCTTCAGGTTCCAAAAAGGACAGAAAGAGTATCTTTTAGGCCTGAGCAGACAACCTTAGCCTCACAAGGGCCAATGTACAACTGTCCAAATCTCAGGAAAAGATAGTGAAAAAATATAGAATGAAAAGTATTCTGAAACCTTTAAATTAAGACTCAAATATCCTTTAAACATAATTTTAAAACTCCATTACTTGTTTCAAGAGTGTGTGTGTGTGTGTGTGTGTGTGTGCGCGCGCGCGCGTGCGTGTGTATTCATATTCCTATGGAGGGTATTATAAGGATGGGCCTTTGCAGAAATATCACATGCATGACGCACTGCTGAGAGCTCTGAGTTATCAAATCCCAACACCTTTGTAATCCACTGAAAAGGAAAATAAAATCTCCATCTTTTCCTGTCTCTTTGCCTCCAGGACCTCCCACCAATCTGACATTTCTTAATCCTATCTTATTTTCCAGGTCATCAATTTAATTCTTGGCTCTTTCCCGTCATTGGCATTCTCAGTCAGAAATGTCGTGTATCCACTGATTGTTATCTCAGAGTCTTCCCTTTTCCTCTAAACCTTCTGGAGTCTTTGAGGGAAAGCTTCAAGCTTCTTATTTATCCATTCCACACATTATGATTAACCTTTAAGTAAGATCTAACGAATTCCCACTCAGTAAGTCTGACAGAATGTGGTAAAAACAAATGTGTCTCTTGCTAGCGTGAGACAGGTCTGACCTTTGGCCACCCAAGACGGACAAGTGAATTCAAGGTCTAGGAGAAGGCCATAGATCTGACATAGTCTCTGGGCTTCAGTTTCTTCACCTGTAAAATGGAATAATAACATGTGCCCTCCCTGGGTTGCATTTTAAGGAAAGCACCTTAAGGAAATCAGGTTATCTCCTCTCCTCAACTCACCATGAGCTGTTGTCTTCTCTGGCACTAGATTCAGTTCAATTCAGCAAACACTGATGATGCACTCACTTCTTGAGGGGGACCAGCATCATAAGGCATGACTATCAAATCAAATATCCTCAAAACATTCCATAGTAGGAGATATTGAAGGAGATAAAAATGTGCCCCCATAAATCATCATGGCTAGAATAAAACTTAGGTTTCCTTATTCCCTTCCTCCATGGCTTTAAATAATAAAGAAATACCTGAAACTAGAAAATTTGAGTGTTTAAATCCCATGAAATATAAAGTTCATGTATATTAGATCCTCACCTCATACCATCTACCCTAATAAATTCTAGCGGGATCATAGACAAACATAAAAAATCATAAAAAAGTAAGAAGAAAAAGAAGATATTTATCTCAGTTTTATGTGTGTGGGGGAGAAGAAGGTAGGAGTATAATTTTATCTACTGAGCAAATAGACAAAATTATAGAGGATGAGTTAGATGGACTTGATTAAACAAAAGCAAAAACATTCTGCACCACAATAAATGTGACCAAGATTAAATTAAAAAACAGAAAAATAACAGATAAATTTAAGGAAGATTTCGATAAAGTCAATAGAGTAATATCATAACAGGCTTCACAGAAGAGACTCTGAAATAGGATCTGGGTTGGTCTCAACTCCTTCCCAGGATCTCTGGGGTCCTATTCCCAGTAAAAGAGGGATTCCCTTCCATATCTTATGGTGAGGAAAGTGTTCTGGAATCTTGGGAGAGCTACTGCAAAGTGTGCTATTAATTACTAGTAATAAGAGAGATGAGAATGTCGACTCTGAATATTAGCTCAGAGCAGCAGTGTCAATCTTAAATAAAAACAGGGCCATGAAGCCCTAAAGGACCCCAGTAGGCTGCATATGGACTTAGAATGCCACACAGTAACAGGTTGTTTTTTTTTACATTTTTGTTCACTGTGTTTGACATTTCCTAATTACGTTTTGATCTGGAGCTTTGGGCCATGTGTTGGCCATCTCTGACTTGGGATCACGCTGCAGCCTGAGAACCCAGGAAGACAGATTCTCTGCCTCGATGTGGCGGGAATGATGGTACTGTATGCTGGAAAACACTGACAACTGAAAATTAACCACAAGTAAAAAGTATCCCTCAAAACAGTGATACCAAGGAAAGCCTGTGAGGCTGTGAGGTTGATTCTCAGTTACGCTGACCGAGAATCAGGGAGTCATCTCCAGTGTGGCTTCCCTCCAGTCCCAATGGGGCTAGCGTCTACATGGGGAGAGTGCTGATGTACAAGGCAGAACATGGAACATGGAACTTGGAGTTGGAAGATTTGACTTGGAATCTGCCACCTGGAATCACAGAATGTCAAGGCTGGAAGGAATGTTATCCTCACTTTCTCAAACCGAAGCTCTGACAGATTGAGTGACATATCCCCAGAATTAGTGAAGAGACGTGTAAAGACCTGAATCCAGGTCCCCTACAATACTCTTTCCATGCTGCCTCCAGCTTCCTGGAGAAGTGGCTCTGGGGGAGGCAGAAGACTGGCTCCCAGATCCAAAGCCAGAAGGGACTTGAGTGCATGCAGGCTAGTCCTCATTTTACAGGGGGCCCCGCACAGCACTTAATGTAAACACTTAATAAGCACTTGCTGACTGATTGACTGGTTAAGGAACCTGCAGTCAGTAAGTCTCAGAGATGGGATCTGAGGCCAGCACTCTGCTTTATAAAGTAAAGCAGATGATCCAGGTCTGGGGCCTAAAAACACATGGTTGTAACTGGTTACTTGAGGTCCTTTACTAGAAACCTGGGCCTCTCTATCAACTCCTGTTTACATAGTACTTTTCTTTTACAGAGATCTTTCTTCATAATTGCCCTATGAAATAGGTCACATAAATGTTATTCTTCTTTCAAGGAGGAGGAAATAGAAACACAACTATTCAGTGTCAAACCACGCTCAGGTCTTCTGACTGCCATGCCATCGCCTCTCCCCATGCGCACTGCCACCCTCTCCTAAGACCCGATGATGGCGCTCTAGCAGGGAGCTTCCTCACCATCTCTTAAACATTTCGTACTCACTCTCTACAACTCTGGCTCATGCCAGTGACCTCTTCTCTCTCTGCACTCCTATTTAAACCTTCACTAACTTTCTCCAAGGCCCATCCAAATTCCAACTCTTCCACTTTCAATGAGTCTAGAGGCCGGCCTGCCGGCACCAAGCTCAGGGGATGTCTTTGGGAGATGTGCCCATCTTTTCTAAGCTGGAGTTCACAGACTCTCAAAAGAGGTTTCAGAGGTCACCTGTCCAAGCCCCTCCTAGAAGGCCCTTTTACAGCATCCTTAACATGAGCTCATTTAGCTTACCTCTGGCAAAAGACCATTTTACTTTTAATAAACTGCTAGGAAGGTTTTCCAAACATGCAGGTACCCTATATTTTCTATCCATCATTCCCAATTCAGCTTCTTGGGACCAAGTTAATCACTCCGTCCCTCCATAAGCGCCAATATGTAAGCTCTTGGTATGTACCAGGCATGGTGTAAGTTAATGGAGATACGAGGACAAAAATGAAATCCTCCCTGGCCTCTGGGAGGTTCTGTTCTATTCTGTGTAGGTGTGATGGGGGCTGGGGGAGGGGTTGGGAGATGGAAGCAACATAAGTAAAAACAAAATATAAATATGAAACCATGTGTCCCTGTGTGTGGCGGGGGCTGGGGGTGGGAGGCATCACTAGTGGCTGAAGGGAGCTGGAAAGGCCTTTCTTGAAGCAGCGTTTGAGGTGAGCTCTGCAGGAAGGATTTAAGAGGCAGAAAGGGGAATGAGGGAATCCCAGTTGTGGGGACATGGTAGGCAAAGGCCTGGTGACGAGAGGTGGAACTCTCCCACACAACAGTATTTCACATCCTAGAAGATGGTAGTCATGCCTGTCCCTGTCCCCATTCCCCATCACGCTCTGCCTTTCTCCAGGCAGCAATAGGTCCTTATATGGAATTCTCTCCAGTTCCCTCACAGTCCTCTCACCAGCCCTGGTTGCCCCCAGCCTGACAGAAGCATGGTGCTGAGATTCTAACACCATGCCCCAAGTATGGCTTCCCCAAGTCCAGGACAGCAGGACTCTTGTCTCCCTGGTCAGGAATGCCATGCCTCCATTTGATAGTTTCTGGCCTCCCAGCTATGTCAACCTTGTGGAGAATGAGTCCAGGCCCTCAACCCGTATATTCCTTCCTACTCTGCTTCATGGAGAAATGGAAAGGGACGTCACCATCTCCCCAGGAAGTCAGTGCTACTTTTCCCCCAAATGAGGTAAATAATTGGTTTCTGAGGACTGGACTATGCAAAATCTCCATGCTCCATGGTTTTGTTCTTCTCAGTCCTGTCGTATTCCGTTGTGTTAATGAATCACATCATGGAAGAACCATGTGGGGATAAGCTGCTTGTCTATGGAATTAAGCCTTTTAATGGCATCTGACTATTCCAATCAATCTGATGTCCCTGCTAAGTGAAAGAGTGGCCCAGAGATCTGAGGTCGAGGTTAGGAACTACGGATTCAGATCCAATTCCAACTCTGCTTGCTACCCTGCCCCCTCATCCAATTACTCATCTGGAAAACGAAGGAGTGACATTTACACGAATGTGGATTAATTAAGAAATTCACGTAAAATGCTTTGAAGAGAACTATACAAATATTGAGTGTTTCCAGGTTGATAAATCAGCCTCGATCACCAAGGTACTATCAGATAGATATTCATTCTAAATTTAGCAAAGACTGATTTTTAAAAGGTTTGCTCAATTCCACCAGACTAGCCAGAAATCCCTTATATTTCAACAAGAATTGTTCAGTGGCATATTTGAGAAGAATTAAATTTATTAAGTACCTACTATGCTAGGCAATTATGCTAGATAATGCACAGCAATGCTAGAGTCAAGAAATTGATAGTTTTGGTTTAGCCACTAACTTGCTCTGTGACTTTGGGTACGTCACTTGACTGATCTCTGCATCATGGCTTCTTAATCTGCAAAAAGGGCCCTAAACTTGTCAAAACCATTTGTGAAGGTGTTTGTGAAGCACAGACGTGCAAATGTACATAAAGGGCTTTGAAAAGAAAATGGAGCTCTAGATTAACTGTGGGAGCATCATGAATCCCAATCGCACATCCTGGCAGCACTTCGATGTGCTTTCTCCCAGTCGTATGAAGGACAGAGTACAAGTCTCTCTATGGTCCATACACAGAACAGGCTCAGGGAGGCTGTGTCTCCCTTCTCACTTCATGCCCCCATTTTGCCCCAAATTCCACAGTCAGTGGAAAATGTGTCCTTTCTCAGCTATCAGTGCCACTAGATTGTAAACTCGCTGAAGATATCTTCCCAATCCGTATGTCAACCCCAGCACAGCCCTAATAAGGGCTTCCTAATTGTCTGGTGAAAGAGTGAATTCTAGTCATTTCAAATTAGGAGTAGGCAGCAAGAAAGGTTCTGTTTCCAAATCTGAAACCTGCTTACTCTTGTGGTTGACAGACATCCCAGACATCTTGGAGCCAGTTTCCCAAGTGATCAACCCTGTAGATGACTGATGGAAAGTGTGCTGGGCTCCTGTCCCTGCCCACATAAAAGTAGGTTCTATTATCATCTGCAAAGTTTGTCCATTTTCTCCCAATTCAAGGACTCTGTGATCTGCCCTAAACTCTAGTCACAATGTGCCAATGTAGCTCTGCTCTGTATAAATGATGATCGACCAAAACTTCTATTCTTTGGCACAAAAGCAGAGAGATTCAGGAGAGCAACAAGGTATGAAAGCTGTTCTCTAGAGCCTCTTCTCTTTAGAAGAAATGAGAGTGTGATCCCAGAGTCCAAGGCAGCCCCAGGGATGAAGGGATAGCTTTGATAAGCCTTGTCTTAATAAGAGGGCAGGCACTGGAATCAGAGATACTCGACTCTTGACCAAAAGCACCTAAAACAACTCCAAACTTTGACCCCTGAAAGTATGATCAGACAAGAGCAAAGCTTTAAACCCTTCAAAATGGCCACTGTCTGATAAAATAATTAGTTTCCATGATTAGACTTCTCTTTGCAGTTCCCTCCCCATCCCAAATTATATCTACATTTTATACCCCCCCCCCCACCAAGTACACTGATGTGTGTGTGTGTGTGTTGTGAAGGGACCCTCAGGTACGCCTCCTAGAATTCTGAAGGACCACCGGGAACATAGTTTAGTTCTAGGGTATCTAAAGGAGTTCAAAATGTCCTGGGGCCAAGGAGGGCAGAGGAACAATGAATGGAGTCCCTGGGAGGAGCAGGGGTATATTAGAACTTAGAAGAAATCTCTAGTGGAGTGCCTTGGGGAGCTGTGTCCAGCGGGCCCTCATACCAGAAGTCAGCAGTGAGTAGGAAAGTAATCCTATGGCAACTGGAGGAGGCGTGTTAGAGAAGTGGAGCGTTCCCACCCTGCTCTCAGTTCCTGCTCCTTCACCTGAACTGCCCAAGATTCTGAAAGAACTCCCCCACTACTGACCTTGAAAAAAATCTCTCACTTAATGATTAACCAACTGCCATCTGGTCATACCCTCTCCACTCCAGTAATCCTGAAATCTTATAGATTTATCATCCAAATGTCATTCCCCACCCCACACTGCCCAACTCCCATCAACTCTGCCCAGGTTCAAGCCCAAAGTTGACTACACCATTCACTGTACCCTCTGGAATGCCCACTCCATAGACAATAAACTTCCTTCCATCTTAATTCTTTTCCCTTCCCATTCTTTCCATCTTCTGGTTCTTACTGAGATCCGACTTTTCCCTGAGGACACAACCTCCCTGGCCACCCTTCCTAGCAATGGCCGCACTTTCACTACTTCCCTTTCTCACTGGTTGAGGTGGGAGAACTGAAATAGTTCTTGCTCTCCACCACTATTTCCAGGTTGTCTCTCCACCATCATCACTCAGCAACATCTCCTTCTTTACGTTCACACTACTCACATTTACTGCTCAATCAAAATCCTGGTAGCTGTTGTCTACAGACCTCCAGGACACTCCCCTTCCTTTCTCCTGCCCTCACACTAGGGCACTTCAACTTACATACTTACAGATACTCCCTCAAACACCCTCACCTTCCAGTTCTTCGACTTACTCATTTCCTGTGACTTACTTCTTCACTCCACCTCAGGCACACACAAAGATGGTTTTATCTTTAATCTTGCCATCACCCTAAACCACCATCTCCAAGTTCATGAACTTTGAAATCCCTCTATCTAGTCATGGTCTACTGGATTCCCACCACTCTCTCTTCCATGACCTCCTCTTTGTACACACACTGATCTCAGCCCCCAGTTCTCTCCCAGGCCATCTTCTCTGCACCAGCCATTTCCTCCAGTTCCCCATCCTGACCCCTTGGTGACAGCTTAACATCAGACTGTCCTCTTGAGTGTCTGGTTTCCTTATCATATGGCCGATCGTGCCCTGCAAGGCTCAGCCTTGGATCATTCTAATCATTAGTCACCTTTGCTCCTACCCACATGCTGCTGAATGGAGGTGGAGAAAATCATGTAACCGCTGTCTGGGTCCACTACAAATATAAGTTACATGGCCTCACCTGGGCCCTCACTGCTGCTAGGCAGTCCTATTGTACTTCCCTTACTTATCATCTTATTACACCACTCTTCCCGAGGGTCTTCCAAACTTCCTCAAACCTTGTCCAGCTCCTCTTTGCCCACTGTCTCAGCTGAGAATCCTGCTTCATATTTTACAGAAAAAATTGAGGCCCCTCACCACGAGCTCCCTCCTATTTTTCTTCCACATCTGACAGCACCTAGATGCATTCTATCATTCTCTCCTCCTCCAACCCCTCTATCAATGCAAGTGATCCCATTCCATCTCGTCTCCTCCAGCAGACTGTTTCCTCTGTCATCTCGGATCTTTCCCTTATCTCCAACCTTTCTTAGTCTGCTGGCTGCTTACCAACATCCCTGTCTCCTTCATCTTCAAAAAGCCCTCACTTGATCTCTCTCTCCCCATTAGCTCCTTCTAACATCTTTCCTGCCTTTTGTGATTAACCTGGAGAAGGTAGCTCACAACCAACTGTTCCACTTCATCTTTTCTCGCTCTCTTTACTCTCAACAATCTGGTTCACTGTCCACCAAAACTGCTCCCTCCAAAGTTACCAATGATCTCGTAACTGCCCAATCCAATGGTCTTTTCTTCATCTTCATCCTTCTTGGCCTCTGTGCAGCCACTGATGCCGACGATGACCCCTCTTCTCCACAACACTCTCTTCTCTTTAGGTTTTGGGACACTGCTCTTTGCTGGTTCTCCTTCTACCCAACAGCTCCTTTTTGGTCTCCTTTGCTGAATACCCATCCATGTCGTGTCCTCTTACCCTGTCCCATAGAGAGGCCCTAGGCCCTCTTCTCTCCTCCCTCTATACTATTTCACTTGGAAACTCATCAGCTGCCATGGAGTCAAATATCATCTCTATTCTGTTGATTCTTAAATACACTTATCCACCTTTTTCTCTCCTGAGCTCTGCCTTTCAGAAGCAGGTGTCCTATAGACATCTTAAAACATGTGTTCAAAATGGAACTCATTATCTTTCCCCCAAACCGTCCCCCCCCTTCCAAACTTCCCTGTTACTGCTGCGGACAGGACGTAGGCTTGAAACCTCGATGTTGTCCTTGACTCTGCACTCTACCTCACCTCCCTTTCTACCCACTCTATTGTCAAGGCCTATCACTTTTACATCTGTAACCTCTCTTGAATACATCCCCTTCTCTTCTCTGACAGTGCCTCATCCCCCCCACACCTGGACTACCATGCTGGCTTGTCAGTCCGCCTGGATTAAGTCCCTCTCCTCTCCAGTCCATCTTCTTTTCAGATGCCAAAGCACAGGCCTGACCATGTCACCCCTTGTCCCCACCCCCCCTCTCCCACTCAATCAACTCCTGCGGCTTCCTGTCACCTCCAGGGTCAACTCTAAAATCCTGTTTGCCATTCAAAGTCCTTTATAGCCTAGCTCCACCCCTCCCTACTTTGCTAGTCTTCTTATAACTTACACCCCCACTCCTCATGTACTCGATCCAGTGACCCCGGCTACTAGCTGTTCCTTGAATAAGACATTCCATCTCTGGACTCTGGGCATTTTCACTGGCTATCTTTCCTCTGCTCTGACTATTGACCTCCCTCAACTAAAACCTCATCTTCTACAGGAAGCCTTCCCTAATCCCTCACTTCCAGTGCCTTCCCTCTATTGATTACTTTCTATTTATCCCATATATAGCTTGTCTGTGCACAGCTGTTGGCACGTGGTCTCCTCCCTTAGCCTGGGAACCCCCAAAGGACAGGGATTGTCTTTGCCTTTCTTGGCACAGGGCCTTGGACAAAGTCTGTACTTAATAAATACTTATTGTATTGACTGACCTACAGTCCCAAATCTCAGTCTCTTGACTCTCAATCACCACTTTGACTCTCTCAAAACCACTAAACTTGTTTAAACTGGCACAAAGCGATTGGACAGAAGTGCTTTCAGCCAACAGGTCTTTGACCCAGTGACCTGGAATGCAAGGCTTCATTGGACAGCCTCTTCCTTGAATGATGGTTTGGACTCTGCCATTGTGACAGTTTGGTTTTTTTTTTATACTAGACTCCACATCTACAGCCTAGCTTTGGCATTTTAATTTGCTTATAGGAAAACTCTGATTTTCATCTCTTTCAACAGTGTGTTCCCAGCTGTGGAATGATAATTTAATGATTACACTGTCATCAAACAGGAAACACAAACGTTGGCATTTGGCAGTCATGTTTGTCTTCTCAAAGTTGCTACAAGCAAATATTAAGTGTGCATTGAAGTAAATGGGATAATTAGTGAAAATGCACACCCACTGAAGCTGCACTGTTCAACAAACCACTCACCTTCCTGCAGGGAGAGCAAAGGAAAGCCTATTCTCTGCTAATATCAGATGTCACACATTGCTGGGAAAGTAGTTTGTCCAAGCACAGATCTGACTGCAAGGCTCCCTTACTCCATCAGCTCTGCTGACTCCCTATGGCCTCTGGGATCAAGGTCAGATGCCGCTGTTTAGCTTTATGAGACCTTTACCATGTGACCCCAACTTATCTCACCAGGTCCACAAGCCCTTCCTCTCCCAGTGCAGTCCAGCCCATGTGACTTCCCCTCTGCTCCTCCCCTAGAGTCCTCTAGCTCTGGCTTTGGCGTCTCTGTCCTGGTCCTCCCTCATGCCTGGCTTGCACTATCTCCTGACTTTGGTTACAGAGTCCCCCTTCTCCTTATAGACACTTCTGCAGAACGCTTTTCTCAATTTCCCCACTAGTTATCACCCCCCCTTCCTCAACTGACTAACTCCTTGTAATTATTTGGACTTAATTCATTTGCTATGTATTCTGTCCATGCTTTTGTATGTATTTCTTGTCTTATACCTTAGAACGTAAGGAGGGACTGTTTCATCTTTGTATTTGTATTCCCTTCACCTAGAACAGTGCCTGGGCACACAATGGCATGGCCAAGCATCTACAAGGAGGAAGGTTGCAATCCTGCCCTGGATCTAGCTCTGGGTGCTGCCTCTTAGGAAGGATGTGCTGGCTGGCATCCCGAGAGGAAGGACAGGACAGGAAAGGTCTGTAAACCCTCCTGTGAGAGGACTGACTGAAAGCCTTGGGCATGTGCAGCATGAGAGCTGTCTTCAGTCATCCGGAAAGCTAGCGCGTGGAAGAGGGAGCGTAATTGTTCTTTTTGGCCCCAGAAGGCTGAACTAGGAGTAGGGAGTCAACACTGCAGGGGAGCATATTTGGGCCTAATGTAATTAACAATAAGAACCTTATAAAAGTGGAATGAGTCTTCTCAAGAGAGTTTCTCCCTGTCATTAGAAGCAGGAGGCCTACTTATCAGGCCTGGCTGGACCCTCTGCAAGGGCCTTCCCATTCATTCGGATACCCAGTACTTAAGTTACTACTAGAAGTTCTTAGGACTGTCCTCAGACAGCTCAGTGCTCTGATGATGCAGGTGGGCAGGGTGACTGGCTGCCCTCACAGGCCAGCCCTGATACACCTGGCTTTCCTTGCAGAACCTTACTGAGCACGTACTGTGATAGAGCAGGAAGAACAAAGGGTTTGAATCCCAGCTCTACCAGTTTTAACTAGGAACTTCCAGAAGGCTGTTTCCTTCTGTAAAATCTAGCTCCTCTTTGTGGGGTAGAGTGGCTGCTAGAATCATGGTCTTGAGCTCGAAGTGCGGCTCCGGGGGAGGTAACGCCTTGCTCTCCATCTCACAGGCTGTACGGAAAGTACACTATATTCCCTATGATTATGGTCTGAAGGATGCTTCCTCCTCAGTGGAATCTGCATCAGCTTCTGATTCACTTATGGTAATAACCATGATGGCTCCCTGGATGTGCTCTACAAAGCACCTATCATGAGTGCCAGATCATCCCCAAATAAAAAGGGAAACTGAGGCCTGATTAAGCTCAGTCATTGCTTGGGGTCGCACAACTAATAAATCCCAGAGCTAGGACTGGAACCTGCGGCTTTCTGGGCTTTTTCCTGTTTCACCACCAATCATCCAGCCAAAAGATAGTCCCAGTTCCAGAAAAGAGGCCAGACTCAACGAGAACTGAATTAATTATTTTCCCAATGTGGCATTTCAAAGCACAATTAATAGGCTTTGGCACAAGAAAAGGAATTACCCCAAAAAAACCCATATAAAGGACAAATGAGTGGACTTTATTTAAAGGCAAGCCCTGTCGAGTGGGGCATGGATAAATATACCCAGACCTAACTTAATGAAGAAGTAAAGCAACGTATTGATCTGTATGAACCACTTGCCATCCTGCCCCATGTGACGCTTACTAATGTGGCTTCAGTGGCTATTCACCCAAGAGAAACACAGTGATCCTAGAGAAGAACACCGAGGGCCCTGGATTTATTCACTGGGCCTGGATTCAAATCTTGGCCTGGCTGTTGCATTCTGTGACCTCTGCTTCCTCAGTTGTAAAATGAGGGTTGGCCACCCATGAGCGCCAAAGCCCAGCATAGTTCTCAATCTTATTAGGCTCTTGTTACTACCGATACATACACCCATACAGCTGAGTCCAAGTGCCAGGGACCCAACCAGCCTCTTGCCCCTAAGGCAGTTCCCCTTGGCAGCTCTCAAGCTGAATGGATTCTAGGAACCCTGGGAATGGCTCTCATGCTGATGGCACTGGGGCCTCTCAGACAGTGCTCAGTGACACAGGTTTGAGTGTGACTGACCAAAGTGAGGGCATTAAGCCTTCATGCTGCTTATAACTGACACTTTTTAAAAAGCAAATTTGGACACTCTGGGTCCCCCCCTTTTTTTGTTGGGGAGTGAGATGAGCACAATAAACCTCACAGACGGTCTGGTCTGATCTACACTGGATAGCAGATTGTGTGTGAGAGCTGTTAAAACTGTCGGGAGTAGCACTGGATGCGGGGGAAGCTTGGGCAGAGCAGAGAGCAAGATGGGATGATGGGGTACGTGGAGGGCTGGGCCATCCCCATCCCCAACTCTGTCCGCACTCCTTTTATCCTATCTATCTCATAAGTACGGAAAATTCAGAGGGAAATGTGTAAATTTCCTAGCCACAAATAACACTCTCCCTACAAACGAAAATGCATCTATGCTGCTTAACCTGGAAACCAGAGAAAGACTTCCAGCACACGTCAGATTCTTGATGAAGGATTTAAAGAAAGACATGAACAAGAACTATGTAGGATAAAAAAGGTACAGAGGGGCTATTATTTGCACTTGTAGATGGAATACTGCACCAAAAAGAACAGACCTGAAATACTCAGATGTTAAGCTTAATCTTGCATTCGCTACAGAAAGATCTGGTCTGACCAAGATGTCACACTTTGTCATATTCAATGTTGCTATCTTTTAGAAAGAACAACTGGAAGAATCCACATGGGGAAAAATCAGCTACACTCACGCCTCAGTTCTCTCACTGGGCCCCAAGCCCTTCTTCTTTTCTTTTTTTTCCCAACCCCACTGGAAGGATTGACAGAATGCCACATCTCAGAGCAATCAAACGACAAGCATTCCCATTAAAAGGAAGGAAGCCAGACAGAGACGAACGTGTTTGTGAAAACCAGCGATGCTATCTTGTCTAACTACCATTTACTAATCTGGTCCTGTTTCTTCCTCATTGCCGATGACAGGTTACTCATTGTTAACCTCTCACTTGGTTGTCTGTTCTCCAATGAGCCTGCTTTGCCTTCCCAGGATGCAGCAGGGCAGGGTAGAGGCCAAGCCTTCCACCTCTGCTCAGGATATTCAGACCATTGTAATGATACGCTAATCTGGGAATGCAGTTCTAGAGATAGATGCTGGTCATAGCATGCGACTTAATGCTCATGAACAGCTGCTGAGGAAACCTACAAGATACAGCACAATAACGGCATTTAGGCTCCCTCATTTTGGAAGACAGTTTTGCACTCTACACTGAAGAAAGCAGATGGTTCTAATCCAAATAGATTACCTGAGAATCTTCTTGGGAATACGAGACGGAGAAGAATGATTCCTTTTTTTCTTTTCTGCATCTTGTAAGACCTTTTCTTCTATTTCACTTTTATCTGAAATCACCACTCGCTCCACCCCTGGCTTGTCTGAGTCGATGTTCAGCTCTGTCTGTGCAGAGTCACACCTGTACATGAAAACAATAGATGGCTTTTCACCGGAATCAGTTCTTGACTCTGTGAACCAATGATGACGCTGAACAGGAGGTGGGGGAAGCATGTGGATGACCGTGCCATCGAGGCCCACCAGCTTCCCCTTCTCTCTCTCTTTTTCTTTGTCTTCTTCCTCATCAGTCTTCTTACGGCGGAAGAAGCTCTTAAATGATATCCAGCGCTTAGGCTTGGCGTCGGTTGCCCGCCTGCCTTCAGAGCTCAGGACAGACTCAGCCTCTGTTGACCTGGTGGGGCTGGTTGGCTTGCTCCAGTGGCTGAAGTGTCTTTGCAAAAGGTTACTTGCGTGGTATGGAGAGGAAGTGGAGCGTGGAGGGGGAAAGGGAGGTCCTGGTTCAGTCTGGGGACTTGGGGTAGGAGTGCCAGCCATGTATTTGGAGGAGTGACAAGTGGTGGGCTTGGAAGGTGGCTCCTTGTGCGTGGGAGCACTGGGGCTTTCTGCGGCCGGGGCAGCTTCATTCTCGTGGCTAGGCTGTGCAGTGGCAAAGAGAGATTTTGGCCTCGCGGGAGGACTTGCCGGGGCATCGTCCCCTGGAGGCAGGGCATACAGTTCCTCTGCACTGCAGGCTTCAGGGCCTGAGGGAGGGGTTTCTGGGGGAGATTGTGGAGGCTGGATAGAAGCTACAATCTGTGACAGCACAGTGCTCGCCTTTTCCCGGTTGCTGCTGCTGCCCAATGTCGGTGACTCCAGAGCACCTTCGATCTTGGCTACAGACTCCTGGGTGGTTCTTTGGGTTCGTGCTGGGGAGCCATGCGCAGAACTCTGCCTTCTCTGGGGGGAGGGCTGGCCCCTACTGAGGCAGCTGTTAAACTCCTGGACCTTTTGAGCTACAGAGCCCTTCCTGTGCTCGGTGCTGTTGGACCGCCCCTTCCCCAGGGAAGAATCAGCAGCTTTGCTGGTGGGACTCTCTGCTACTTTACATTCTGTTTCTATTTCTTCGTAAGTGTGGCTTATTATGCTCGTGGTTTTATCTTTCACTGACAGCTCTCCACTGGTTCCCAGAAAACTTTTATAGATGGCTAAATTGTCATATGCATTAGGATTGATCACAATGGGAACTTTGATAGCGTTCTTGGAACTACGGGCATAAGTTGGCTCATCATGGATGATAATTGGAAAAGGAGGCATGCCAGCATTGTTGTAACTATTAAATTTGATTTCTGACAAATTGGGTGACTTAACTGGGATTGTTTTGGAAGAAATACTTGTAGCTGTGGGTGAAGTAGGGGCTGACTTATGGGAGTTTTTCCTCGGAGGGACAGTTGGTCCTGTGCCACCAGTGACTAGTTCCACTTTAGGTATCTTTTGGCGTGGGCTAGTACTAGACGTCCAGACTTCCTGGTATCGGATGGTACTGGATTTTTTGAAATGAGCATTTCCCTGTGCTGAAGTAGAAGTGGGAGACATAAGTGGGGAGTTTGGAGTGGACAACGTGCTTTTGGTTTTGGGACTCTCGGTCTGACCGTCCATGTGCTCACTGGTCATGGCTGCTGACACATCCACGATCGTATAGGGCTTGCACACTGGCTGTTCCAGATTTACAACTCGGTAAGGCTTGGCTTGTTCTTCCAGAGGCACTAAGTTTATAGTCACTGCTTGCCCAGCCAGATCTGGAGAATTTTTGCTTTCCTGCTTCTCAGTTTGAAGAGCAATCCGGCCATCTTTCTCTTCTAATCGGAGAGCAAGCACTGCCTTGTGGGTCTCCAAAACTTGGGTTGGGCTTTTTGGAGCACTGGTTGTGTCCTTCACTTGCTGGTTATCGGAGTTTTTGTAATCTGGCTCAATTGGCTGGATCTCCTTAACATCCTTAGGGCTACCAGGAGACATCCCTCCATTGCAGAGTTTTTGAGATGAGCTACTGGCTGTCCCCGAGCGAGACTCCTCTGTTAAGGATGACTCGGGGGATGTGGAATCAGAAGAGATCATGCTCTGTGTGCTCTCCTGCCCATAAGGGATTACAGAATCTTCTCCATAACCATTTAAGATTTCATCATAGCTATCATCATAGTCTACTGCACAGATCCTCTGGAGAGATTTATTTCTCATGGGGACAGTATTCCATTTTTTGCCCACAAAGAATCGAACAGGGGAGAGGGTGTTTGCTCTGAAGTTAGCAAAGCGGGGCTGCCCTCTCATACGAATTTCCATGGCCAACAACTCTTCATCACTTTCATCCCAGCTCTCATGTTCTTCATGCATACTGCTAAAAAACGCATCATCCTCACTCTCATCTTCACTGGAAAACTCCGGGTAACAAAACCGACCACCTTCATTACTGATCACTTCTGTGCTACCACTCAGAATAACACGCTTACTCTGAGAGTCCTTCATCCCTCCCATCAAGCAGCTGGGAGGAAGCTTCCTTTCCAGGGATCGCTTATAGCAGTTATTGATCCTTCCCAAGAAGGTTTCCCTCGAGTTACTCTCGTTCCCGATTCGCTGAGGGGTGGTGTCCAAGCCCACTATCTCCTTTAACACGTCAGTGAGCCCGTTATTGTTACTGGCCATCTTACTCATGCTGTCGCTGGTGCCAAAAGGCCTGTGAACGTGGCTAAGTCCTTCGGTCTCTTCTTCATCATTGTTATTGTTAGTCAGTGGTTTTTGATTCAGGGAAGCCCTGTTTCGGGTCCAGTTGATGATCACCGGCTTGTTCTCGCAGTGCTCTGGGGTGCTGGCCTCGGCGCTCACGCTCTGCCCACCGGCCACCATCATGGTGGGTTTCACGGCGATGGTGGGCTTTTTGGCCACGGGAGGCCGGAAGTTTCCCGTGTTCCTGACCCGGTGGTTGTTGCTGTGGTTGGCGTTGGTCTTGACTCCGCCGTGGGGGAGGGGCGCTGCCTCTGGAGTGGGGGGCAGCTGGTGAAGGCTCTTAGGTTTAAAGCAGTTCTTGCATTCGCCAGGCTTCCACACGTGCTCAGTGAAGGTGTTACAAGCAGACATTTTCCACGGAGCTTGGTGCTTGCTGTTCCACTTTCAGTGCATGGCCAGGTCTTCACCCAGTAGTTTTCACTCCCTCTGTGTCATAGCAGCTCTTCAAAACAGTCATCAGTCTGGGGGGAGGAGAAAGGAAAGGAAAGATGGATCAGAATGGCAAAGACAGAAGAAGGCTCTTTGTGACACGTGACCCAGCTACTGAACTGTTAACATTTTTATGATGGGATTAAAAAGAGAGAGATGGCCTCTGCTTGAGAGTCTGTGGTCATTTCCTCCCCGTCACACGAGGGAGAGCATTGGAAGGGCACAGGAGCCCGTTGTTCTGTGTATTTTCACACTGTACCACTTCCCTCATATACTGGCTTGACACTGAATTTTCCAATGGATATTGGGTGACACTCGCTCCCTTTGTCACTGGTGTATATACAGCGTCCACAGCTCCCCCCGACTTCCACCCCTGGGTTTTACGTATCATACAAGTGGCAGATTGGTGTCGAGCTAATATAGTGGCTGGGAAGCCAATACCACTGCCATAAAAGTGCAATGCCAGGCTCCAGGTTCAGAAATACTGCCGACTGCTGCTTTAGGGAAGGGACCCGGAGGGCGGCTGTTCAGCAAAGCTCCCTCTCGGTGCAAACTAGGAAAAGTGGATCTTATTTAGCCAAAGCTTAGACAGTAAAGTACCTGTAAATAGCACTTGTAAAGCCCTTTCCTTTTATGAACGTTCAGATTGGAAGGTGAATGAGCTTTAACAAGCAAAGCCCCAGTGGCACAGCTAAAGTCTCGGCAATTTACTCTTGGCTTGGTGTCAGGGAGTTAACACAGAAAAAAAAAAATCACCACTCTGCAGCAGACACAAATCACTCATCACTCGATGATGTGGTTAGGCACCTACTGTATATCTAGCACTGTGTGAAGTGGAATGATACAGAGAAGCAGGAGAACTTACTATAAAAAAAACGCTGTGATAACAACAATTCCCATTTACACAATACTTTCAATTGTCAATCAAAATTTATTAAACACCTACTATGTGCTAGGCAGAGTTCTAAGTGCTGGAGATACAAAAAGAGGCAAAAGTTCCTGCCCTCAAGGAGCTTATAGTACAATAGAGGAGACAATAAGCAAACATGTACTCTCTCTCTCTCTGTCTTCCTGTTTTTCTGTCTCTCTCTCTCACACACACTCTCACTCTCTCTCTGTCTCTCCCTGTGTGTGTGTGTATACATATATATACATATATATGTAATATGTACATGATAAATAGGAAATAATTAACAGAGGCGAGTTGTGACAGAATGGGGAAGGCTTCCTGTAAAAGATGGGTTAGAAAGCATTTTCCTCACTTCCCTTGAGATGTCCTCATGGCCACAGTAGAGCCAGGGCTGGTGCATGGACGAGGGGCTTCCTGACTCTAAGCCTAGCACTGCTTTCCCTATATCAGGTTTCATTTACCAAACTTAACACTATCTCTGATAGTTGACGAGTACATAAGAAGCAAGAAAGCTTAAAGAAGCAAAACAAAACAGCCCAACCACCTTCCTTCCATGCTAGGCTGGCAAAAGACAAATGCTTTCCCCACTTAGTGTGCAAGTGAATTAGTTCAGTCAAAACAGGGCTGTCAGGTTGATTAGCAGTTATCACGTTATCAATAGGATTGCCAACTGGGATTCACTAGGAACAAACCAGCTTTTCTCAGTGTTGCTGCAAAAGAAATTCATCAATACAATTGAACACTTGTATCTGACAATATGCTCAAGTCCAAGGGTTCTGTTGGAGGGAGGGGTTCCTGATTGCCATCCTGAGGCAGAGGAAGGGATGCCTAGCAGGCACTTTCCTGGACCACCAGGTGGAGCTGCAGCCTAAGCCTAGAGGTACTGCAGGGCCCAGACTCAAGAGCGAGCAGGCGAGGGTGTCTCTCATTTCAGAGGCTAATTATGTTTGGAGACTGTGTCAAAACTCTTCCAAAGAGTCCCCAAGATAAAAAAGCCCTGTCAGGGACAGATCTGCCCAAATATCACACCTTTGGTTTTGGAGACCTCTGCAAAAGGATTTTGCTACATCTCGATTCAAGCCTTTGAAGCCTTCCCAGCTGGAGCCAGATGCCCCAGAAGGAGCAGGGGTGCCTCCTGCCAAAGGGGGAGCTGAGAAAGGAGTCTCCTGAGGAGCTGAAGCAGGAGGCGTCCCACAGGCATGCCTGTGATGGGCTCCCATTAGCTCATCTGCATGAGTTGGAGAGGTTTTAGAAGAAAAGCTCACCTATCTCTGCAGACATCCCCTTAACTCTCAAAGCAAACGGTGAGGATGAGTGTTCAAGGACTGGAAGTGTCTGAAGCCTTCTCTGTAATCTGGAAAAAGACTCAGCCTTTGAAATACTCACTATAACACTTCGACAGTTTTCAGGACCGAAGCCCGGCAAGCCAAACATTTTCTACTAATAAGACTGTTGAGGAAATTCTTCAAGGAGGCAGATTTCCATTCTTCAGACCATGGCAGTCTTTCATGATCTGCTATTGGTTTTAAGTTTTTCTACTGCTACAAAGATGCTGACGGATCTGATCATTAATTTTCTCCCATCCCACTGCTTCATCCAGATCAGAAACAAATAACCCTGAACCAGCCTTCAGTTTTCGTCTTGGCAGTAAACAGGTTGGTACAAATGGCTGGGGCTCTGCAGTCCCATGGCAGCTCTAGGGAGCTGGTGGTCTATTAAATACCATCCGGAGGATTTTCCTAAAGGCACCTAAGGAAGAGAACTGGGATGCCGAGCTTCTTCTCAAATAGTGCTGCTACCTGAGGCCATTATCTCTATCTATAAAATCTGTCACTTCACAAAGGAGGAGGTGGCAGAGTCAAAAGGCAAGCCAACAAGCTTTTCATCCTTCTTGAGGTACACAGACTTGTAACAAGACTTCCAATGAGCAACAAAACCACGTTCTTCTCTATCTCCAGGTCTCAGATGAAATTTACAAGCTGAAGGCCTCGTGAACATTTTGTAATGGAATATACTAGTCGCTTACTTAAAATGGGAAGGAAAAAGTGACAACAAGTGCCACGTCAGGACTCTGGCCTTTTCTTTCTGCCAGTCAGAAATGCTGACCCAACACCCCACCCAGCTGCCAAAACCTCCTGAAAATGACTAAAAGGGTGGAAGGGAGGAAGTGAAAACAAAGTTAGAAGGAAGAAGCCCATGGGAGACAAAACCCACCTTTGGTGTGGAGAATAGAAACAGTATCACATGGATGACAAACAGCGATGGAACAGACTCCATCCTGCTGAGTTTCAGATCTGGCATGAGCCGATTCTTTGCTAAGGACAACATTCCTGGGAAGAAGGTAGTGTGGGTATTGGGATGATGAAACTGAGGCTCTGAGATGTGCTGACTTGTCCTGTTACATCGTCAGGAAATGTCGGCACTGCTATGAGAACACAAGGCTCACAAAGCCGTGTCTGGTGTTCTAGATACCAGAAGGATAATAAAGAAAAAAAGGGAGAAAAAAGGGGCCAAAACAGGCATCAAAGATGAGTTGGGGGAGAGAAGAAACTATTCTTGCTGCTTCGACCTAACCCTACTTTATCCATTCAGATGAGAGGGGAAAAGAGAAGAGAAGGGGGAGAGAAAAAAGGAGCAAGAAAACAGACCCTGTTATGTGCTGGTGGACTAACCATCAGCAAAGCCTGAGGGGATATTTTCAATCAAGCTGATGAAAAAGAGTGGGTCAGAAAGTCATTTGTTAACACCATGATTTCCCTTGTTTTCAATTCTCCTTGTGGTTCACCTGAAGTGTTTTCTATTCCAAGAGCTTATGTATCTCCCTAATTCAGTAAAAGTATGAAAAGTAAATATAGCAAAACTTTCCTAATTAGGAATTAGTTGGGGGAGTAAGTGAATTTGTGAAATGTCCGAGAGAGGCCATCTCCACGCTTTCAACCTAGCAAACGTTCACTGAATTGAACTGAACTGCACTCAGGTAGCCCTAGTGTCGTGAGTCAGGCTTGGGAAGTGACTGGGAATGCCCCAAGGGAGGCTTGTTGCACCATCCAATTTCAAGTCTACTAAATACTGCTGTTGCTCAGCCTCCTTCCCCATCTCAGTGTCAGTAATTAACTTAGGTAGCAAGTACCTTTGTATAAATCCAAATAATTCAGTCCGGTCAGGGTGCAAATGAATACTGAATACAATCAGAATGAAAAAGGTTTTTTGTAAGAAAAGACAACGAAGAGCAAGTTGAGAAGGTTGCTTTGTACCAGTGTGAGGGACTAGACCGCTTACTGTTCCCAGATCAAGAAACTGGGATGGTTCTGTGGAGAAAAAAAAGGATGAGAAACAGTCCGCTGCCTCGGAAAACTGTCCTTCACAGAGTAGATTTTCATACTCTAGTATGAATTCCCAGCACTTCCGTTAAACTCCTATTTTGGTGGAAAGGGAAACTTAGGGGTGGGAACCAGGTCTATGACCTTATCTGTGCAGAGAAATCCAGGCACCCGCCCCCCAGGTGCAGACCCAGCACTTGGGTAATCTCACGGAGTTGCCAGTTATGTTGAGAGGTTAAGGGACGTAAGCAGTCACACCGCTAGAATGGGTCAACAGTGGGATCTGAACTCACATCTTTCTGAGTCTAAGGCCAGCTACCACTATTCCATGGTGGCCTTTTCATACCATCATATACTACTGACAATTCCAATCCAATTCCTTAAAACAATCCTCCACCGATCCCTCTATCTCCATGAGCTCTCACCCCACATCTCTCCTCCTAGAGAAGGTCGTCTGCAAAGGTGCCTCCCTTCCTTTCCCCCCACTCTCTTCTTAGTTCCCTGCAGTTTTCCAACTTCCACTAAAATCGCTCTCCCCACAGTTATTCTTAGTTGCCCAATCTAATGGCTTTTTCTAAATCTGTACCCTGCTTGACCTCTCTGTAGCCCTTGCCATTATCAATTATCCCCTTCTCTGTGATCTCCTCTTCTCTCCAGGGTTCCACCCCCTACTCTATCCTGGTACTCTTCCCACCTGTCTGACCACTCCTGTTTGATCTCCTTTTCTGGATCTTTTTCCAGGTCATGCCCACCGATACCGGGTGTCCCACAGGCTCAGTCCTCGGCCCTCTTTTCTTCTCCTTCTGTAGTATTTTGCTTGGTGATTGTTCACCATGGACTCAATGATCATGCTGATGATTCTCCAATCTTCTTACCCAGCCCTGAACCCTTGGCTGACCTCCAGTCTCACCTCTCCAGCTACATGGCGGACAATTCCAAGGCTTCGACTCCCTCTCGTTCAATCCTCACATACAGTCTGTTGCCGTGTCCTGCCAAATGTACCTTTGTAATATCTCTCATATGCCCTTGGGGTGCTCAGGGAGGACTGGCACCTTTGGAGTGAGGGCTGCCCATCCACCTTTGTTATCCACCTGGCACTCAACTCGCACCTGTGGCTCCAAGAAGCTGTAGCATGCACAGTGGTCACACTCCAGTAAAACTGAATCGGTGAACGGGATAAACCAGGTTGACAGTAACCTACAGACTTCAAACATGTTGGTAACAGGAGTTAGGGGGATGTCTAACCCAAGCATGTGAAGACTTCCCCAGGCAGAATGGGTTCTGGATGAGAACAATTTGTTCCAACAGCCATGAAGGCGGCTGAAACAGGCACTGTGGAACATTTAGAGCTTGGTCAGGCATCAGACACCAACATCATCTATTACATCCTGAGCCATCACCAGTCGTTTGACTTTTGTCTTGCCATTGGACTTGAATGACTCAGGAAGAGAGAGTTAGGCTGACAACTTTGCGCCACTGCCTCACTTAAATCCAATTCACCTGTGATTCACTGGTCCTCTTCAAAAATGAAAGATAACAACATCATATATGTTCCTTCTCTCCACTACCATCACCCTGGCGCAGGCTCTCATCACCTCGTGCCTGGACTACTGTCATAATCTTTGTGTTGGTCTCCTTCTTTCAAGTGTCTCCCCACTCCAGACCATCCTCCACTTGGCTGCAAATTTATCTTCCTAAGGTACAGGTCTGGCCATGGTGACACTCTAGTGAACAAACTCCAGTGATTCTCTATTACCTCCAAGATGAAATATAAAATTCTCTGTTGGCTTTTAAAGCCCTTCATAGCCTGGTCCCTTCCTACCTCTCCAGTCTGCCGATATCTTACTTTCCTGAATTCTAGTGACACTGGCCTCCTAGCTGCTTCTTGCACAAGACATCCCATCTCCTGATTGCGGCCATTTTCCCTGGCTGTCTCCCATGGCTGGAATTCTGTCCATCCCCATCCTCGCTTCTTGCTTCCCTGGCTTCCTTCATGTCCCAACTAAAATCTCCACTTCTACAAGAAGTCTGTCCTAATCCCCTATAATGCTAGGGCTTCCCCTCTATGATAATCTACAATTTACCATTTATATATCTAATTTGTACATAATTATTTGCATGTTATCTCTCCCATTAGATTGTGAGTTCCTTGCGGACAAGGACTACTTTGATTTTTGTTTTTAATCCGGTGCTTAGCAGATGCCTAATAAATGCTTGTTGACTTGACTTCCCAGAACTTCAGACTACACATTACATGGTTTATGAAATGTACGAATATGCATATTAATATATTTCACTACAACTCCTGATTCTAAGTGGCATGGTGGAAAAAACATGAATAAAATATACAATATTTGAGTAGAAAGAGGAACAAAACAACTATTAAGGGAAGAAGTTAGTTAAAGGAGAGAAAAAGGTAAAGAAAAAAGTCTCTAGTCATCTTTCACCACCCATTTTAACTGCAGCTAAATAAAGGCTACAAACAGCTGAGGAAAGAAGGAAAGCAAAAAGTAAAGGAGAAAGTTGAATGTAGAATTCCAGAGATAGCAAGAAGAGATAAGAAGTTCTTCTTAAATAAGCAATGCAAAGAAATAGAAGAAAACAATAGAATGGGAAAGACAAGAGATCTCTTAAAGAAGATTAGAGATATCAGGGGAACATTTCATGCAAAAATGAACATGATAAAAGACAAAAATGGTAGGAATTTAACAGAAGTTAAGAAGGGGTAGCAAGAATACACAAAAAAAAATTATATAAGAAAGACCTTAACTTCCTTGATAACCATGTTGTTTAGCCAGGTGGTTACTGACCTAGAGCCAGACATTCTGAAGAAAGAAGTCAGGTGGGCCTTAGGAAGCATCAGTAACAGTTAGGCTAGTCGAGGTTATGTAATTCCAGCTGAGTTATTTAAAAACCTAAAAAAATGATGCTGTTAAAGTGTTGCACACTCAATATGTCAGCAAATTTGGAAAACTCAACAGTGGTTACTGGATTGGAAAAGATCAATTTATATCCCAATCCTAAAGAAGGGTAATGCCAAGGAATGTTCAAACTACTGAACAATTGTGCTCATTTCATATGTCATATGGTTATGCTTCAGATTCTGAAAGCTAGTCTTCAGCAATATAGGAAGCAAGAATTACCAGAGGAGCAGGCTGGTTTTTGAAGAGGCAGAGGAACCAGAGACCAAATTGCCAACACTCACTGGATATTATGGAGAAAGCAAGGGAGTTCCAGAACAGAATCTACTTCTCTTTCATTGACTCCACTAAAGCCTTTGACTGTGTGAATCACAACAAAATGTGGCAAGTTCTCAAAGAGATTGTAGTAGCAGATCACCTTACTTGTTTCATGAGGAACCTTCATGTGGGCCAAAAACCAAGTTAGAACCAAACATGGAATAACTGATAAGTTTAAGATTGGAAAAAGAGTACAAGGCTGTGTATTGTTGCCTTATTTAACTTATATGCTGAAAACATGATGCAAATGTCATGCTGGACGAATCCAAAATTGAAATTAAGGTTGTAAGGAGCAATATCAACAATCTCAGCTGATGATACCACTCTGATGGCAGAAAATAAAGAGGAATTAAGAAGCCTCTTGATGAGGATAAAAGAGGAGATTGTAAAAGCTGGCTTGAAGCTTAACATAAAAAAAACCTAAGATCTTGGCAACTAGTCCCATTCCTTCCTAGCAAATAGAGGGAGAAGAAATGGGAACAGTGTCAGATTTTATATTTGTGGGCTCAAAGATCATTGCAGATGGAGAATGCAGCCATGAAATTAAAAGATGCTTGCTCCTTGGAAGGAAAGCTATGGCAAATCTGGACAGCACACTAGAAATCAGAGATATCACTGTGCCAACAAAGGTCTGTATAGTCAAAGCTATGGCTTTTCCGGTAGCAATGTATGGCTGTGAGAGCTGGACTGTAAGGAAAGCTGAGTGCTACAGACTCAGCACTTTAGAATCATGGTGCTGGAGAAGATTTTTGAGAGTCTTGGACAGTAAGGAGATCAAATCTGTCAACACTTAATGATATTAATTCAGACTATTCACTGGAAGGTTAAATACTGAAGCTGAAACTTAAATATGCTGGCTACATAATGAGAAGATGGAACTCAATGGAAAAGATCCTGATGTTGGGAAAGATTGAAGGCAAATGGAAAAAGGGACTGCACAGAATGAGATGGATGGTGTCATGGAAACAATGAATATGAGCTTGGAAATAGTGGAGGACAGAAAGGTCTGGTGTGTTATGGTCCAAGGGGTCATGAAGAGTCAGATATGGCTGAACAACAAAACAAAAACAAAGGCACTAAAGGGAAACAGAAAGCTCTGTGTGGGCTGAGAAGATGAAGTGATGAGAAGAATGTGATGCTCACTGTGGCCTGGAGGGGCTGGTTCAAATTTCCCCTCTGGGCTACAGAAGGCAAGACTCTGGCAACTGACTCTTAAGGGTTCATGGAGGTAAATGGAAACAATTGAACAAGCATATTATGTTTTTGCCAAGAGCCATTTAAATTTTCTCCTCCTGAAGTTATAGTGTTCCTGTGAGAACACACCTATCGTTCAGTTTCCTTAATGTTGAAGGCACACATTGGCATGATGACTACTATCAAGTGACGAAAAACAAACGGCCTGAGGAATAGATTAGGCAAAGATTTAGTCCTGTCACTCTACTGCTCAAAAATCCCCAGGGGCTCCTTGCTGTCAAATTGCTCTCTTCCAGACCATTCCACCTGGCCCATTCAGGGCCAACACCACTTGGCACTCTCTTCCACTCTGTTTCATATCAATTTGTGGTCTCAAACTGGACTCCTCCCTGGCTCCCAACCCACCATGTGCTTTTTGGTTGCCATGACTTGCTGATGCCATTTTGTTCTCTCTGTGTGGAATGCTGTCTGCCTTGGTTCACCTCCTTAAACACTATCATCATTTCAAGTCCCACCTAAATGCTGCCTTCTTCATGATAAAGCCTTTCCTGACTTCCATACTCGTGAGAACTTTCCTTGGGGATTTCACCAAGCACTTTGTCTGGCACTACCTCTAACATACTCAACTGCCACACAAAGTGCACATGATCTGTGTGTATGTGGCAGAGCTTTCCACTAGGCTACCCGCTTTAATATTAGGGGGCAAATAAATGGTTTTTGAATGAAGTAGACCTTTGTCAAGTCAAGTTTTCTTACCAAATCTGAGTGCTCATTTGGGAAGAGGGAGACCATGGATCTTGGTTCTATTATTAAACTGCTGCACTTAGTCTGATCAAGTCATTTGAATTCTCTGAGCCTCAGTTTCCTTTTCCAAATATAATGGGATGACATTACAAAATCTTTAAGATCTTCCAGGTGGAAAATCCAGTCCTCATTCTATTGTCAACAAACAGGCCCCTCCAGCTGCCAAAAAGTGGCCGTCAGGTGGCATCGCCAATTTGTGGACTTTGAAGCACAGACGAGACACATAGGTGAGCCTCAACAGGAGCTTGCTGAATGCAAACGTAGGTCCAAATGCTGTCCCTACCCCTGACAGAGTGACTGAAAGATACAATGTGGGCTCAAGTGTCCTCCTCACCCCTCCACCCACTGCATGCCCAGAATCACATACCTTGCCTTTTGTCCATCTAGGCTAAGCACTGGCCAGAGCCAGGGAGGCTGCCAGAGAGGCTCCGTAAAAGCCAGCCTGGGTGTCACCTTAAAGCTTAGGCACCTAATTATCAGAACCACTCGTCCTCAGGGGGTTGGGTTTTTTAAAAAAAAAATTCTTATTTTTAAAAATTCTAATGAGTAATTATCAAGTTTTCACGCCCAAGGCTGAGCAGAGACTTTAAATCAGAACTGGAGAGAAGAGTTGCTTGAGGTTGGCATGCCATCATAAAATGAAGAGAAAAAAAACTTTAAAAATCTAAAATTCTGGAGCCATTTGGTAAAGGCCAAAGTGTCTGGTAATTTCTGTAGGCCGGAACGGCAGCCAGAGGACCTGCGTTTGAATCCTGGTCCTGCCGCTTATTACCAGCCTGACCCCTGATAACTCTCAACCTCGACAGGCCTCAGTTTCCTCGATGAGATGACCTTGAAGGTCTCTTTGGTCTCTTCCAGCTCTAATCTATACTCCTATGGCATCACTATCCTAGAGCCTAGTGACACATTGATGTTCTTAAAGATAACCCCAAATCACCATGAAAAGCTTTAAGTGAACTTAGGAAAACTGTGCTCCAAAAGCTTTTTTGGGAAGTCATTTGCTTTCAAACTAGAATGCCTTTTTCCCTTGAAAAACATTAACCTTGGTGGTTAGTACTATGGAACCCAATTCCCCTTCAGAGCAATGGTTCTACAGGAAAATGTGTTCAGTGTCCTGTCCTGGGATGCCAGAAACACTTCTGCTGCTGTTGTGGCTAAATTGTGGACTCCTGCCCCCAACCACTAGGCAGGCGGGGGCTGGAGAGTCTCTCCTTTGAGCCACTGCCCGTGGTTCTTGTGGTCTGGGGCAAGGGGCTACGGGCCAAAGCCAGGCACTCTGGGAGCTGAGTCTCCTCCAGGATGTTCCTGGATCTGGGACTGATGCCTCATCATCCTTATTTTTTTCTATGGACCTCAGGGGCTAGCCTACCCACTCTCCTGGCTACTGCAGCCAAGAAGAGACGTTCTCTTTTTCAGTCTATGGGGGAATGGAGCCCAGCCTCTGGTCCTAAAGAGAGCACACAGCTCTGGAGGTTTACTAAGACCTTTTATTGCTAATAACTATAGGAAGGACACACAGTGGAGAGGAAGGGGAAAGGCTCCTTCCCATGGCTCATCCCACCTTTCCTTCCAAACTTGTTTTTCCTTTTAAAATTTTATTTACAGCCCAGAGGGGGTGGGGAAAAACAAAATAGTAGATGTAGGTGATTAGAAAAAAGTAAAAGAAAGTTTTTTTAAAAGTAAAGGGATAAGCTTCATGATGTAGGTATGAATGTATATATGTATGTGTATGTATACATCTAGGAACTTCTTTCCTTAGGCCTCTGAGTTGCTGAGGTTCTACAAACTCCAGTCCACTGTAACATACTCTTTATATTATAAAGAATAAGGGAGGGTGCCTGAGGTCAGAGGAAGAGACAGAAGAGAATGGGACAGAGAACTAGGGAGAGAGAAAAGGGTGAAACATGGAAGGTAGAAAGAACAAAAAAAAAGGAGGAAAGAAAAAAGGAGAGGGTAATGACTAGAGTGAAGAAGGTGAATACAGAAACAAAGACAGAAAGGCATATATGGGGAGAGAAAGAGAGATGGATACAAAGGAAAAGAGAGATATACACACATGCAGACAGACACAGAAAGAAGACGAAGAGAAATATTTATTCATGCAGATTCTCTCTCTCTCCCCGACTTCTTTTGTTCTAATTGATTTCAGGCTGGTGTGTGTACCTTTAGATGCATGCTGAATTCCAATGAGGTCCTCCTACATGTATGCTTTATACCAACATAATCCAGTTAAAAGGAATTTAATTGGTGTTCACCATTCCCTGCAATTTCAACATTTTAAAAATGAATAGTCTCACTAAGTACCAGATGGTGACATGTACTAATTAATCAGGCCTGTTCAATGAATGAGCATATTAAAATGAATGCACCTATTAGACATGTGTTGTTGATGCTCCATCCTGTGGAATCCTCCCCTGAAATGAATGCTTGTGGAAGGTGCAGATTTACTGGGCAATATTCACAAGTGTCTCTTGCAATTATTTGCAGCAGAAGCAGCATCACGCGTTTGTTTCTCTCTGAATCATCTTATGCTTTGTGCTAAGCAGCTTTCTTTTTCCTCTCCTTCTCTCCAAGCAATGACACGGCTCCATGGTTTAGCCTGAGTCTTCTCCCAAACCATCACCTGACAGCCTTAGAGGCTTGTCAAGGTCACCTCTCAAAAGGTGCAAGGGAAAGAAAGGCTTTGTGAATTCTGGCAGCAGCTGGCACCTTCTCTTTCTCCTACTCCTTCCCTCTCCTCTCTGGCTGCTTCCTCCCCATGACCCCCCCCTCTGGACAGCCCCAATTCTGGGCACTTCTAGCTAATGAAGTCAGATGGTTTGATTGGCAGTCCAACGTTTCACCAAAATCTTCTTCAGTGACCAAATCTCAACTTGCTTCAGTATCATAAAATTTAAAGAGAACAGACTACTCAAGCTGGTCTTTTCTTGGTTTCTAATTCTCACTCTCCTCCTGTTTTTGAATTCTGATGAGTCACTGTGGGATCATTCCGATTCTACATGCATTCCCATAGTTGCCGACAATTCCTACAGTTACCAAGAAGCTCTCGCTTCTGGTCCAGGGGGAGCACAGGGAGCTGGGCAGGGCACTACTGTACATAGCCCCAGTCTACAGATCCTTCAACATGGAAGCAGAGCAGAGACACAGGCAAGAGCAAACAAAGCATGGGTGGGGTGGGAGTCTTCCTTTGTCTCTATGGATGAGGAACACTGCACGAGAGATGGAAACAACATGAAACTGATGTCAGTAGATCTGAGTTAAAATTCTGGCCTGACTGTGTGCCTCTGGGCTCGGCTGTTTCATCTACGAAATGGGGATAATGACACCGTCTGATAGAGCCGTCAGAGGAAAAGAGCCTGTGGTCCTAATGACCAGCAATCACTGGTATTACTGCTGGGGAGACGCTTAGCCACAGAGGCATCATTCATGCTCTTACTAAGCTGGGAGGTCACAGAAGGGAAGGAGACCTTTAGGCAGAGAGGAAATTAGCAACAACATTTACAACTTACCCAAAAGGGCAGAATTATTTTTCTCTACCATGAAATTCAAGGGGAGCCTCTGGAGGATCTTTGGCAGGTGAGCATAAAAACAACAGGAATGAAGCCTTGGGAGGGAGTGGGTGGGCATTTCATTCAGAGTCACAGAGTCTGGGTTCTAATCTTAGCCATGTGACCTCAGGCAGATAACACAAGGGGAACAGAATAAGTATTTATTAAGCACCTACTGCATGTCAGACCCTGTAATAGGCACTTTACAAATATGATTTCCTCTGATCCTCACAACAATGCTGTAGATAGGTGCTGAAAATATTCTCATTTTATAGTTGAAGAAATTGAGGCAAACAGAGGTTAAGTGACTTGTCTGGGGTCACATAGCTAGTAGGTATCTGAGGTGGAATCTGAACTCAGGGCTTCCTGCTTCCAAATGCAGAGCTCCATGCAATGTGTTACCTAGTTGCCCTAAAGCATTCTGGGTCCAAATGTTCTTATCTGGACTGTGGGAAAGATGGACTGGATGGGTGAGCCCAAAGCTCTCCAGACAGCTTGAAGCTCAGTCCTCTCATGAGCCAGTACAATGCTGTGTGCCAAGGGCCTTGAGCTGGGGCTTGAGGTCCCAGAGGACATTCCTGGACCACACTGGCTAAATGACTCCTCCATTTGACACTTCAGTCTCTCCATCTATAAAAGGAGGGGGTTGGAATAAATCATCTCTTAGGTCCCCTTAAGCTGTGAAATCTCATGATTCTGGTGAGAAATACAGGGCTAAGAGAATATAATTCACAGATTTAGCCAAAGCTGAACCTTTTCTCCTTCTTCTTCTTCCTTTTTTTTTTTAAACATGTCCTTGGCTCTTTTCAGAACCAGAGGGTAGGAGCTTATTCATTATTTACTAAGGTCTTAATTGGTTTTGACATTAAGAATCCAAAATAACTTGTACATTTTCATAATTTGATAAAGAATTTATTATACAAGAAATGGTTCTCTGATTGTCTTCATTATATAATTTATTATTTCATGATATTATTTATTTAGTTTTGTGTTTTATTTAAATAAGAAACTCTGTTAGTGGAGAGGTCCCTATCACAACTTCTTGGTGTTTAAACAAGAATAGAAGAAAAATCTCAAGGAGATGAGACCCACTAGCATTCCCAACTAAGACCTATGAAGTTAAAAAAGTTAGAGAAGATGGATTCCTACTTTGCTTCATAGGATTATTTGTAAAAAACTCAACAGACCCATTTCTGTAAATCTCATCTCAGCCAAAAGAAAAACAAATCTAAATAAATAAAATGATAACAAGGGTTTTCAAATCATTTAGGTGTATGTGGATATTCCAAAGCATTGTGAAAAACTGAATTAAAAAGCCAGGACTTGGGGGGCGGAGCCAAGATGGCAGCTAGAAAGCAGGGACTTGCTTAAGCTCTCCCCCAGGTCCCTCGAAACACCTGTAAAAAATGGCTCTGAACAAATTCTAGAGCTGCAGAACCCACGAAATAGCAGAGGGAAGCAGGGCTCCAGCCCAGGACAGCCTAGATGGTTGCTGGGAAGGGTCTATCACACGGTTCTGGGAATGAAGCACAGTCCAGCATGTGGTGCCAGGACCAACCAGACTGGGAGGCAGGTGGAACAGGCCATAGGGCCCTGAATCATTGAGCTGTGGCAGCTACCAAACTTCTCAAACCGCCAATACCAAAGACAACAGAGCAGATTAGTAGAAAAACTGCTCGAAAGGAGTGAGAGGAGTACATGGTCAGCCCCAGCCCTGGGGGCAGCACAGGTGGTGTGGTGCTGTGGCTGCTTCCAGAGCTCCAGCTTTGGTTGCTCCGGCCCAAGGCCCACCCAGTGGGAGGAATTAAGTGGTGGATCAGTGTGGGAGTGCAGAGCCTGCTTTGCCCTGCTTGGATCTGGGTTGCAATCCTGGTTGGCAGTTTTGGGGGAGAAGGAGTGCTGCTGTGGCAGAACTTGCTGTGTAGAAGTAGCTCTGAAAACAGCAGCGCAGAGCCTAAAGCCTCCAAGAAAAACATGAACTGGTCTCAGGCCATGGAAGAGCTCAAAAAGGATTTGGAAAAGCAAGTTAGAGAAGTAGAGGAAAAATTGGGAAGAGAAATGAGAAGGATGAGAGAAAACCATGAACAACAAGTCAATGACTTGCTAAAGGAGACCCAAAAAAATACTGAAGAAAATAACACCTTTAAAAATAGACTAACTCAAATGGCAAAAGAGCTCCAAAAAGCCAATGAGGAGAAGAATGCCTTGAAAGGCAGAATTACCCAAATGGAAAAGGAGGTCCAAAAGACCACTG
Source organism: Trichosurus vulpecula (assembly GCF_011100635.1). Lineage (NCBI taxonomy): Eukaryota > Metazoa > Chordata > Mammalia > Diprotodontia > Phalangeridae > Trichosurus > Trichosurus vulpecula. The sequence goes on along the minus strand of NC_050580.1, from coordinate 35,082,389 downwards.
AAGAAAATACTACCTTAAAAATTAGATTGGAGCAAGTGGAAGCTAGTGACTTTAGGAGAAATCAAGATATTCTAAAACAGAACCAAAGGAATGAAAACATGGAAGACAATGTGAAATATCTCATTGGAAAAACCACTGACCTGGAAAATAGATCCAGGAGAGATAATTTAAAAATTATTGGACTACCTGAAAGCCATGATCAAAAAAAGAGCCTAGATATCATCTTTCAAGAAATTATCAAGGAGAACTGCCCTGATATTCTACAGCCACAGGGCAAAATAGAAATTGAAAGAATCCACCGATCACTTCCTCAAATAGATCCCAAAAAGAAATCTCCTAGGAATATTGTCGCCAAATTCCAGAGCTCCCAGATCAAGAAGCAAATACTGCAAGCAGCCAGAAAGAAACAATTTGAGTATTGTGGAAACCCAATCAGAATAACCCAAGATCTGGCAGCTTCTACATTAAGAGATCGAAGGGCTTGGAATACGATATTCCGGAGGTCAATGGATCTAGGATTAAAACCAAGAATCACCTACCCAGCAAAACTGAGTATCATGCTCCAAGGCAAAATATGGACTTTCAACAAAATAGAGGACTTTCAAGCTTTCTCAGTGAAAAGACCAGAGCTGAATAGAAAATTTGACTTTCAAACACAAGAATCAAGAGAAGCATGAAAAGGTAATCAAGAAAAAGAACAAGAAAAAGAAATTGCAAGGGACTTACTAAAGTTGAACTGTTTTGTTTACATTCCTACATGGAAAGATGATGTGTATGATTCATGAGACCTCAGTATTAAGGAAGCTGAAGGGAATATGCATATATCTATATCTATATCTTTATATATATGTATATGTGAGTGTGTATGTATGTATGTATATATGTGTGTGTGTATACATATATATGTGTGTGTGTATACAGAGAGAGAGAGAGAGAGAGAGAGTGTGAGTGGACACAGGGTGAGTTGAAGATGAAGGGAAGATATCTAAAAGAAATAAAATCAAATTAAGGGATGAGAGAGGAATATATTGAGAGAGGGAGATAGGGAGAGATAGAATGGGGTAAATTATCTCACATAAAAGTGGCAAGAAAAAGCAGTTCTGTAGGAAGAGAAGAGAAGGCAGGTGAGGGGGAATGAGTGAATCTTGCTCTCATCAAATTTGACTTGAGGAGGGAATACCATACATACTCATTTGGGTATCTTATCCCACAGGAAAAAAGAAGGAAGAAGATAAAAAAGGGGGAGGGATGATAGAAGGGAGGGCAGATGGGGGTGGAGGTAATCAAAAACAAACACTTTTGAAAGGAGACAGGGCCAAGGGAGAAAATTCAATAAAGGGAGATAGGTTAGGAAAGAGCAAAATATAGTTAGTCTTTTACAACATGAGTATTGTGGAAGGGTTATACATAATGATACGCATGTGGCCTATGTTGAATTGCTTGACTTCTTAGGGAGGGTGGGTGGGAAGGGAAGAGGGGACAGAATTTGGAACTCAAAGTTTTAAAAACAGATGTTCAAAAACCAAAAAAAAAAGTTTTTGCATGCAACTAGAAAATAAAATACACAGGCAATGGGGCATAGAAATTGATCTTGCCCTACAAGAAAGGAAGGGAAAAGGGGATGGGAGGGGAGTGGGGTGACAGAAGGGAGGGCTGACTGGGGAACAGGGCAACCAGAATATATGCCATCTTGGAGTTGGGGGGAGGGTAGAAATGGGGAGAAAATTTGTAATTCAAACTGTTGTGAAAACCAATGCTGAAAACTAAATTAAAAAAAAAGACAATGTAGTAAAAAAAATAAAATAAAATTAAAGGGCGGGAGAGGAATATATTGAGAGAGAGAGAAAGGGAGAGATAGGATGGGGTAAATTACCTCACATAAAAATGGCAAGAAAAAGCAGTTCTGTAGGAAGGGAAGAGAAGTCAGGTGAGGGGGAATGAGTGACTCTTGCTCTCATTGGATTTGACTTGAGGAGGGAATAACATACACACTCAAATGGGTATCTTACCCCACAGGAAAGTAGGGGGAAGGGGATAGAAAAGGGGGGACAGTAGAAGGGAGCACAGATAGGGGGAAGAAGTAATCAAAAGCAAACACTTTTGAAAAGGGACAGGGTCAAGGGAGAAAACTGAATAAAGAGGGAAAGGATAGGATGGAGGGAAATATAGTTAGTCTTTTACAACATGACTGTTAAGGAAGTGTTTTGCATAATGATACATGTATGGCCTATGTTGAACTGCTTGCCTTCTTAGGGAGGGGGGGGGTGGTGAGAAGGGAAGAGGGGAGAGAATTTGGAACCCAAAGTTTTAAAAGCAGATGCTCAAAAAAAAGTTCTTTTTTGCATGCAACTGGGAAATAAGATATACAGGCAATGGGGCAAAGAAATCTATCTTGCCCCATAAGAAAGTAAGGGGAAAGGGGATGGCGGGGGAGTGGGGTGACAGATGGGAGGGCTGACTGGGAAACAGGGCAATCAGAATATATGCCATCTTGGAGTTGGGGGGAGGGTAGAAATGGGGAGAAAATTTGTAACTCAAAATCTTGTGGAAATCAATGCTGAAAACTAAAAAATATTAAATAATAAAATAAAAAGGAAAAAAAAGCCAGGACTCTAATTATTAAACAAGTAATATTAATGTTAACATATTAATATTAAAGTTAAGATGGATTTTAAGAAATATGACTCTAAGCTAACTGCCAAGCTTGACTAAAAAAACAAACAAACCTAAGAGAAGGCTGAGCATAGGTCTACAAGAGAAAACAGCCGAGTGCAGCCAATGAACACAGGTGGTACCAGTTCTGAGTTCAGGGTGTAGAAAAGAGTACTAGATTAGGAGGGAGCAGTCCAAAATGGATGCCCTGATCAGCCATCTCCTTTGCTGTGTGAACTTGGGTAAGTTCTTGGGGAAGAAGTGGCTTATTCAGGGTCAACCAGAGTTGAGACTTGAACCCAGCACTTCTGAGCAAAGTCTGGAGCCCCTTCCATTAAGCTACACTGCCTGTCAAGAAGAAACAATGCTTAGCTACTTCAAAACCAGATACGATATAACCTGATACAAATATCAGTCCCTGAAACATCTTTGGAGGCCTTGTTCACGTCAAAGACTACATTAAGATGTAGCTGCATGATGCTTTTGCTCTCCAATCATTAGGTCTCTTAGCTATTTACTTATACTTTTGTGGCAGAAGAGGAAACAAAAATCTCCTCTTGGCACAGTCCTCGGCCTACGTGGATCAACATGAGTTCCTTGCAGCTAAAGGGAGACTGGCTGGGCGTCTATTCCGACAGGTTTGTTACCTGGAAGATCCTGTCCTTGCCAACCTCAGCTAGAAGCCAGAGTACCAGAGCGGAACAGAAAGGAGCAGCCACAGCTCCAAAGGAAGCCAACAAGCCTCCACCTCCTGAATGTGAGTTTTCCTAACATGAAAAATTAAAATGTGATGCCAAACTTCCCTCAACACAAGAGCCTCTGGTTTGAAGACAGGGCAGTGGGTAAAGGCTGTCTATGCCAGAATATGAGCCCCCTACCTGAGAATTGGGAGTACCCTTTCATTCTGACAGTGAGGAAACCCAGGGCCCCGAGAGGTGAGGGGCGTGCCAGTCACAGAAGCTGAGATTCCACGCCAGGTCTTTCACCTCACAGGTCTGGGTGCTTCTGTCATGGCTCCACTGTCATTTTGGTTGGAGTTGAAGGCCACCTCACTCGATGTAAAGAAAGCTTTTTGCTAAGGAACCACAGAGAGAGGGGCTGTATTTCCTTTTGAGCAATGTGTGCCCATCAAAGTAATCATCCATTTCCCTTCTTCCTGACAAGAGGAAGAAATGAAGTCCAGTCACTTGCTGTACAAGGGGCCTGGAGACCTGTGACCCCTGGAGACAGGCAGACCTGTGACCCCACACCCTCCAAGCTTTGCTGGCTCTCTGGCATCACTTGCTCTGGCCAACCTTCTGGCTGGCAAGGAGTCTCTCTCCACAGCACCTTGAGCTGGTTGGCCCCTGGACAAGTAGCCCAGCTCCTGTTCGCAGTTCCAAACACTTGACATCTTTCCAGCCTGGAAAGCACCTGCCAGGGCTAGTGCTTCGCTGGCATCACCTTCAAAAAACCAAGGTCACCTCCAGCAGCAGAATGATGCCCAGGAGGGAGGGTTTTAGTATAGGAAGATATAATGGACTACCTTGGAGCAAATAAAATCTGCATATAAGAAAAATAGGTAGAAATAGGAACATCTATCTTGGCAGAACTTCTCTGATGATGGAAATCAGAAGCCAACTGACTGGAAATCGAGGAGCAATGGACCAACAGCACAGGAGGCTGAGTTCAAGTCCTGACAGCCACAGACAAGTTTCAATGTTTCTGAACCAGTTTCCTCACCTGAATAGGGGGGTGGGGGTGGGGAGGTGAGACTTGATCTGAGGGCCTTTCCAGCAAAGATATTCTATGCTTATTGAATCACTGAACGTACAAATTCCTCCCTTTTAATACTCCATTGACCTGCCCCCCCCCCCCAAAAAAAAAGCAGTAGAGGCTGTAGGTAGGTCTGTAAAAGGGCAAAAGGGAAATTACGTTACTTACTCTGAGAGCTGATAGAGTGCAAAGTCAAGAAATTTATTGAAATGATTCATTGTCATCTAGCCAAATCTTCCTGTTTTATAGATGGGGAAGCTGAGACCCAAAGTGGGGAAGTGATCTGCCCATGGTCACAGAGGTTTTAAGCCATGCCCTCTGACTTCTGGCCCTATAAAAATAGAACCAATGAAGGAAGCCATCTCTGAAGCAGAAACAAGGTCAGCTGTACCCCCTTTTAAGTGAACACACATTTTTCTTTAAAGGCACAAACTTTGCTTGCAAAGACTCACTAGGAATCCTGATAATGAGCTGGAATTGATTACTAGGAGAGTGAAGGCAGGCTCTGTGCACCCGCTTGTCTGATCCTTAGCGTCTGTCTGAGCCTGTCAAAGTCCCCAATTCAAGCCCAGACTCGAGGCATACTCTCTGTCCTTGGCTCATTTCCTTACCCTATGAGGGACCATCCAGTGAGCTAACAGATGGGAAGGCCTTCAGATCAAGGCTGATTTGGGTTGAATTCAAGTCCAATTATCTGGAGAAATGAAAGATTCCATACTTCATAAGCAATGTATTAGCATCAAATACACAGCATTAATAAAAGTGTTACAAATGTGTGATCCGGAGAAGGAGCTCTAGGATCAGAGTCAGGAGATCCTTGACATGTTGCTGCCTGTGCAACCTCGAATAAGCAACAATGTCCTTGAATTTCAGGTTTCCCATATCTGCAGAACGGGCTCATGATGCCTGCGTCCCCTCTCTCATCTCAGCCTGAAGAAATTCTTTTCACGTCCAGGTGCATGTGCCAGGTCTCCTGGGTCCCTCAGCTCAAAGGCCTCTCTACTGCCTCACGCTTCCCCAACCACTTTGCCCAGATCCGATCCGTCCTTTACCTGGAACTGTTTTGTGTATTAGATGCGGGCTCAGGTCACCACCTTCTACATGAGTCTCCCTGGACATTGCCTCCAGCCCCCACTGCTAGCCTCCTCCCTCCCAAACTACCTTGTGTTTGCTCGCTTTATGTTGATGCTGTGTGTGTGTGTGTGTGTGTGTGTGTGTGTGTACATACACACACACACACAGCATCAGTGTATACAGACACAGAGATCTATTTGTCCATGCTCTTACCTTCTCCTCCATCAGACTATGGGATTGCTTTGTTCTCTGTGTATATAACCCCAGTGCCTAGCAGTGTGCCTGTCACAGAGGAGGCACTGAAGACAAGGACCCGTGGACTGACCGACGGTATATTGCTGAGCCACAACGAAAGTGCTTTCTCATCCTTTGTGTGTTTGCTTTCTCAAGGGCTCAGCAAAGGCCTCGCCCTTCCTAACTGCTTAAGAAATGTTTGCTGAATTGGATTCTGAGGGCGTGAGAAGACCTTGAGCAGGTGCTCTGACACGCTTCATCCTCTGCACAAGGAGGCTGCAGAATGAGATCCACTCCTGTTCTGGATCTTTGAAAACATCATTCTTAAACCAACACATGTATTTCATAAAACAAAATCTACATGGAACAATTTTCCACACAAAAGCAGCTCATGGGACTGCTTCTACCTGTTGACATCTCTGGAGGCTGTTACAGAAGGCCTCACTTGTCCTGGGTCTCCAAACGAGAAGGAGAGGATGTAAGAAAAGGAGTTCCCTGGGGCACGGGGACACTCCAGGCACTGGAAGAGCTATGCTGGCAGAGCCGACACCCTGATAGGTCCAATGATGAGCTGAAAAGACTTCAGGTAGGGGTTCAATGATGGAATGGGCATGTGTCTTTGCAGGACCAAGCCAACAAAGTGAACAGAGGCTTGTCCCAAGAAGATAAATACTTCTGTCCATAGAAACTCAGGATCCTCTATTGTATGAGTGAGCTGAAGTGACACTTGGAGTGTTCAAGTATTTAAAGAATAATAAATTTCTAATAAGATGAAAATGATTAAAATGAAAAGAAAGAAAATCCAAATAAAACAAGAACCTAAGAGACCTGGATGTCTGGGGTCTAATCCTGTCACCTTACCTCCCTGAGTGACATTCGCTTTCTTCATCTGGAAAATAGGAATAAGGAAACAGGCACTTTGTGAGGAAAGCACTTTGTAAACCTTAAAAGTGCTCTAGAAATTTTAATTGTTAATAATTTTATTAATGGGCTGACATGAATGATTTCCAGCTGTTTGTTCTGTCTTTCTCTCTCTCTCTTTCACACACATACACACACACACACACACACACACACACACACACAGAGTCTTCCAGAAGTGCCGTACAGCTACAAATCAGGTCACAACATAAGCTCCAAAGAATTAAAAATATGACTGACCCAAAGGGCAACAGAGAGAAATATGGATGGTCTAAGGAAACTAGAGCATATTATCCATGATGATTAGCACATGAAAAATGTCCTGAGAGGTATCCTTCAGGAAGTGTGTAATCAGAGAAGGTGCTAGGCCAGTCATGCAGTGACGGCGGGCCCAAGCAGAACACTGCTAGCCAGAGAATGTTTGTTCTTAGGGGAAGGCTGAGTTGAGTTACTATTGAGTTACTATTAGCAGGAAGGCTCATGAAAGGACTTGAGTGGGCTGCTACTGGAGTGAGCATCGACATTGATGAGATGACCAATTCCTTTAAGTACTAGAATAAACAGATCACTGATCCCTTGAAATACTACAATATTCATTAATCATTCCTTGATTAACAGCATTACACATAAAGCCTTTTCTTGACATCACTCAGAACCAATTGGGTAAGTGTTTTCACAGTGATCCATTGACATCAACAATGACAGTGAAACACCCATGGGGCACTGACCCAATGAAGAGTAGTCATGGCACTTGGGAAAACGAAATTGGGAAGAGCAGCTGGGCCTGACCAGACACACACGGAGGAAAGATGGTGCTCAGAGACCATCAGTTTAGGGTTAGATGGGGCCTTCATTTGCCATAGGTGACACGAGGCGCTTGGGTATTGATCTCAAAGAGGGGAAGACTTCAAAAAGATGGAAAAGATTATAGACGGTATGATCACCACAAAGGCATTGAGACTGAGATGCTCACCTCCGGAACTTCTTTATGAGAATAATCTACACAAATATTAAGGGTATCCTTCCTGGAAATCTTAGAAGGGAACAATAAGGCTTTGAAAGATGATTTCTTAAATAGCTAGAGTTATTAAATTGACTGAAGGTATAGAGGATATAAGAATTTGATATGCTTACTGTTTGATTTTTTTTCCTTTACATATTTAATTTGTTTGAGAAAAGTAGCTTTAAAGATTTTCCTATAACAAGGGATTTCCTATGCATAGGTTAGATCACACAAGGTTCCTTGATGGCTGTAACAACAGAGAACTTTTCTCAATGATCCTGAGCAATGATATCAAATGCATCATAAAAAGGAAAATATACAAGCTACAGTAGTTAGATGGTATCGTGGACCATGTTGGGCATGCAATCCAAATGGAAAGGAATTCCCTATTAATGATAAGGTTCTCCAGGAGCTCCTGGTTAGAGTTCATTTGCAGTGACTACATCACCTCTGGAATGCAACAGAGTTTTCCTCAGTGAGATCCACGAGATAGGGTTTGTAATCCACACAAAAAAATCAAGTGGAAAAAGAATTCGTATTGCCTAGTTATGGCTCTATGTGGACTGGAAGCCTGTTGAGTTTTCCCCTCAGCACATAGTATCTGCAGATGAGCAATAAGGTGGGCCAGATTAAAGAGGATGACAACAAGTTGCACTGTATCTGAGAAACTGTACAGCTCTTTCAATGATCACAAACCGTTCCCAGACACAAAACCTTTCAAAGTGCAACATTTTCTCAGTGATTCTCTACGGCTGCTGATCCTGGAACACCATGATTTTAGAAACTGCAAGGGACCTAGGCATAATGGGTTGTAAATTATCAATAATTATTTGGGTATAAGAAAAGGTGTAAAAAGTACCACTGAGGGATATGTATGATGGTAATAAGAAGAAGGGTAAACAGGAGGGGGTGAGAGAGGGAGGGAGAGAGGGATAACGGGAGAAAGGGGGAGGGGGGGGAGAGAGAGACACAGAGAGAAAGAGACAGAGAGAGAGACACACAGAAAGAAAGAGACAGAGACAGAGAGAAAGAGACAGAGAGAAAGAGCCAGAGAGAGACAGAGAAAGAACAAGAGAACGAGAACAGATTGCCGGTGAGTGTGTTGAAGTTTTTTGTGAAATATTATGAAGCTTAGTAGGAAAGTCTCCATTGCATGGGGTAGATCCTGTATGGATGATTTAGGGAAACACATGAGTAGAAACACATAGGATGAAAAGTTAAGAATGGGCTGCAATCTGCATTGATGAAGGGGATGCTCACACAGCCAGGTTCAGAATCCACATTGTCAATCTTTGGGGTTTTTTTGGTAAAAACGTTTTTAAAATCAGTAATCTTTTGTCTAAGTACAATATAGTGCAATCAACCTTTTTTATGACTATTAATGTTGCAGTCTCAGTCATCATTAGAAATACCAATGAATCCACAGACATTTTTAAAGCACTCACTATGTGTCATGCATTGTGGAGGTATTGGGGTCACAAAGACAAAAGTCAAACTGTCCCTCCCTTTAGGGAGCTCGTCTGATTGTATTACTGTGGATGTGAAACATGGAAGACAAGAGGTTTAATCTGAATCCCTGGTAATAGCTTGTTGGTAATTATTTTTTAAAATAAAGGGCAGAAAAAAAAATCCTGGTTAATGGAGAATTCAGTTTAATTGAATTCCAGTTTTATTGGAAATATTAGAAACTGGGTCCCTATAAAAGAAAAGTGTTCCTCCACTGTATTCCGGGTAAATATTCTACTTTAGAACCTTAAGTTTATGAGCTAAAAATCTGCCTTCATTATGTGCTTATTCCTACTGGGGGAAAAGGTTGTTTATTTAACATTTAGGGCTGTTAGCATTTTAAATCAATTGAGTTCTTTAAATGTCTGGCTCACAGTCCCAGCTACAGACTTCTATTTCCAGGGGCTCCCATATCGGGTGGCATTAGCTTATTCTTTGTACATAAAGGTTTCTAAAAATCTTAGAATCAAATTCAGGTTTGAAAAAGTCCTTGGAGATGATCTAGTCCATCCCTTTTGCAGATGAGAAAACTGAGGCAAAGCTGGTTGACTTGTCTCAGGTCAGAGAGTAACTGGCATCAAGGGGCAATGCCGAGTGCTCCCGATCTTGTTTCTGACGGAGCCTGGGAGTGAGAGGCCCCGGGCTGCAGCGCCCGTCCTGTCACTTGCTGCACGACTTCACTTCTCTGAAGCTTTTTCCTCATCCGGGAAATGGTCCCACTAATAATTAACTTAGAGGGTTGCTGGGCCGATCAGATAAGATGGCCTGGGAGAGTGCTCTCTGACGTCTGCAGAGAGAAGGAGGGAGGCACGACGGGCCCGTCCTGGAGCGGCTGCGTGGGCCTCGTGGTCTCTCAGAGGCTCTGTTCTCTCACCTATAAAGTGAGGATGATAATTCTCACACTCATCTCCTTTCCACAGCTGTTGTAGGGAAACACACTTTGTTGCGACGCACACCATATAAACATGAGAAGTGATTATCTCCTCTTGGATGAGAGCGTGAGGAGCTCCTGGTGTGAAAATTCTGTCCCCCAATGCAGACGGGCCACTCGACGACAGATCATTTCACAGAGTTCTCCGGGCCACTGAGAAGGTAAAGGACTTGCCCAGGGTCAGGTGGCTAGCTAACACATCGGAGGCAGCCACCTGGTAACAACCACAGGATTGTCTACATCTCCACGGCATTTATTCTCTTAAAAAACCAACATGTTTACACACTACTGAGCAGAGTGGAACACAAATGAGCACAAGCAGAAAAGAAGGTGGCAGCCAATACCATGCAACAGTTGTTGCTAAATAATTACTATTTAATTCATTAAAAATAGGATGACAGATTTGTAGCTGGACAGGACCATCAAGTGCAACCCTCTCATTTTATAGATGGAGAAGCTGGGGCTCAGAAAGGGTAAGTGATTTGCTTGGAATCAGTCTCACAACTTAGTGTCTGGGGTGGGATTTGAACTCAGGTCCAGGGCTCTAGTGACCCTGTCACCAATACCCCAAATCTAGAACAGAAGAACAACAGCCCCCCCACTCCCCAAAAAACCCCGCTCCTGAAGGCGGAAACCTTTTAAAGCCATAAAGTTCTAAATGACTAAAGATGATTTACAAACTCTGATGACACACAGAAGGTAACAATCTATAAAAACAACACGGAGATTCCACGGTGCTGCTTTTTAACTTCCAAGCACTTTACCCACATTAGCTACTTAATTGAGCCTGCGCTCACTCTGTGGCTCGACTCCAACGGCAGTGTTGGTCTATCATACTTTTTTATGAATCAACAAAGCACCATCTTCATGTTAGAGCACTTCTTAAACGACCAACGGTCTCTTCAGGCCTAAGTTGAGAGATGTTCTCTTCTCTGGCACAGTGAGAACAAAACAGAGATCACCGCTTCTCAACAATGAAGAATGCACCCCTGCCACAGAGGGCAGCAGTTTAACTCTGACAAGCACAAAACAGAGCTGGACCTCTTGCTTTTCAAACTGTACTAATTTAGAAAAGAGCCAGTAAAAGTTGGATGAGGTGTCGCATCTCGGGGAAAAAGACAAAAGTCAGACTTTCCATGGAAAATAATAGGGGTCACAGTCATTTACTTTTCTTGGAAATTGGGTAGAGTATGACCAGTCACAGTGTAGAAAGTCATCTCAACGAATCCGAGTTGTAGCAGCAACGCCAAAGTCCAGCCCACCTTGAGGTGGGACACGTAAGAGCCACTCCCCACTTACTCACACATGACAAACTGATGCCTTTTTTCTTTAAGACACAGTCGGTGACTAACTGCCAAATGAGAGATATTCCTTGAAAAAGCAACATTTTTCTATTGTTTATGCACCGACTAGGAGTAGGAACTATGAAATTTCAACTGTAAAGCTCTGCAGAAAAGCCAATACCAGATCCACACCGGCTACATCTACTATTATTCTGGGGCTGAAGATCACGTGGAATTCCTTCATTACTAAGTACTACCGCTCTGCAATACCCCTGCTAATGCAGTCTTGGGCAGTGCTCACATGGTCAGATGCTTGTGACTGATTTTTTCTCCAGATTGCTGTGATTTGGAGGCCCCAAAAGGCTATTCTCTACTGCAGATGGTCACTAAACTAAGATCATTTGAGTCCTAGGCGAGATTTGTTCTCTAGAGGTGAGAGGCTAGTACATTAACCAAGTTTTATATTAAATGTCTTTATCATTTGGGAGCAGCCCAGATGGTTTGTAATGTGTATGGATATTTTGAAACATAGGCCGGCTGATTTCAATTAGCTTTCAAGTGAGACAAATGACAGTGAGGAGCAGTATCCTAGAGCCCAAGGGGACTGACAGCGAATATTTCCTTACTGCCAAATATGCTGTCGGTTGGATGCCCGGTTTATACAATCCAGCTAACAGACTTTCTCAGACTGCACATACTTGTATTAAAGAATCTTTTTTCCTTGGGGATCAACCCTTTACGGTCACAAGAAGGGGACATTTCAGTGACCCAGACGACATGAGAAGCAGCAGCCCAGATTATTTTTGGTAGCTAATATGAATGTTTCTCTAACTCCCTTAGGCCCAACACAACTGAACAACTGTTATTATTCGCCATGCATTGTGCGATGGTGATTTCTATGCTCTTCTCCTCAAGTTACCAGCTGGATGTTCTTGAAGATTCTGCCTCACTCAGTAAAAGGATACAAATAAGTCCTTGAAAATGCCACTTCTCTAGAACATCTCAAGTTTCAAAGGATTTGGTGGCTTGCTCTGAGCAAGTCATCGTCAAGACAGGAATCAATTCCCTTCTTCAGAATAAAAAAGGGAGCCGGGAAATAGAATTTCCTTTCGAATCCCAGGGACTCCAACAGACATTCTGAAAAGTTATCTGCCCTAAGCTCTCCAGAGAGATCAAAAAGGTCCATTTTCTAACACGCGAGTACGACAGAAAGGAGAACTTTGAAAAAGAGGGGAAAAATCAATTTTACCTACAAATTCCCTCCTTGGAAAAGAACACACAAAACTCTTTTTCCTGATTGTTTCCATTTACTCACTGGAATTTGATAGAGAAGCAAACCATTCCTCTTTGGCGCTCAGCAGCCCACTCAGTAATCAGAATGATAGAATAAAGGTGTGGCTTCCTGAGGGTCACATGCTCTTCTCAGGGGTTTTAACCTACCCGCCTGAAGAGCCAATTACTCCAGCAGGGGTTAGGGCACTTTGGGCTCTACCACGCAAAATACAGAATCCCTGCTAACATACAATTTATCGGTACCTCTTCAGATGTGTTGCTTATTCCAGTAAAGAAAGAGCAAACAGTATGAATGCTCAGGGACATCCTAAGGTTGCTGACATCAATATTTAATAGAGCAAATCTGACAGAGAGAAAGTCAAACATAGCATGAAAAGATGGAATTGACAAGAGCCACTTATGGGGGAATTATACTGGTAAGGAATCTATGGAGAAAATAGCCTAGAAGAGGAAAATGGGTTTGAGCTAACATTCTCCAAATGCTGACAAGGTTTCTCCACTACGAACATTTTTTATAATTCTTCTTATAATAATAATAGATCATTTCTTACAATCTTATAATAATAATCTCATAATAATACGCTATTATTCAATCAACAAACATATATTAGATACTGCTATAGGGAGTTGCTACACACTTCTCTTCGGGTCCCAGCTCTGCCACTACATATATGACTTTAGTCAAGTCACTTAGATTCTTTTTCCTGAATAAGCAACTGAAAAGAAGGAATTTGCACCCAGTGGAGAGGCAGGGAGGGGGAACTAATATGGTGGCACAGAAGGACTCAATGTATCTGAGCTCCCATACACAACTTCTCCAAACAGCTCTATAAAATGCACCAGACCAAAGCTAGATGGAGAAATCCAGAAAAAGCCATAGTGAGTCCTCTGTCTGGCCCTGATTGACACAGGGAGACAGAAAGAGCCACAGACAGAACTGGGGTAGGAGTTTGGAGCACGCCAGCATCTAGGGAGAGAGAAGCTGCCCACCAGCACAAAAGGAGGCCCCAGATCCATACTGGGACACTCCCAGACCCACCCTGGGGCACTGTGACAGGGACTAGTACACACTGGCAGCTCTGATGCTCACTACTCAATCCTGGGTCCCAGATCTACAGAAGAATGAGAAGGGGATCACCTGCACGCAGAATGGCAGTGTTGCTTTTCCCAGGCAGGGAGGCTCTGCATGGTATACTGAGGAAGGAAGAAGTTCAGAAGCCAAGAGCAGTTGTGGGAGTGGTGTGGTGGCCAAGCTCCCAAGCACAGAACAGGGTCCTCACTTACAATACCTGGCCCAAACTGCAGAACAATAGCCAAGGTAGGAAACCCAGACCAGACCACTTTGGGAGCAGTGAAAGCTTGCAGGTCCCCAGCACAAAGTGTCCCCAAGATGCAGGAATAAGACAACCCAAGAAAGAGCAATGGGACCAGTCTAGACCTTCCCTCCAGAAAGGTGGTAGAGCTCAGCCCTAACTTCAAGTTCGAAGTCAGGAAGTGGGTTGGAAGCATGAACAAACAAAAACAGAACCACACCATAATGAGCTATTAAGGTGGTAGGGACCCTAAAGACACAGAAAAACTAGAAGAGAATGACTCCAAAACACATACGAGCAAAGTCTCAGAGAAAAACAGAGCTTGGATACAAACTCAACTAGAATTCCTGGAAGAGATGAAGCAAGAAATTTTTAAAAAAGAGTTAAAAAAATTTTTTTAATAAATAGGATGAGAGTGTTTGAGAGAAAAATTAGAAAAGAAATGAGAACTATGTAAGAAAGAATTGGAAAGGGAATCAACAGTTTAGCATTAAGGGGCATAAAACCTTGCCCAAGCAACAAGCTCCCAGAAAATCTGAATAGAGCAAATAGAATCCAATGATTGCATAAGACAAGAAGAAATTTTAAAACTAAGTCAAAAGGCTAAAACAAGGGAAGGAAATATAAAATGTTTCATATTAAAAACAGCTGATCTGGGAAACAGGTCAAGGAGAAACAAATTTAAGACTCACTGGACTATCTATCTGATGGGGCAGGTAGATGGTGCAGTACATAGAGGCCAGACCTGGAGTCAGGAAGACCTGAGTTCAAATCCAGCCTCACTTACTAATTGTGTGACCCTGGGCAAGTCACTTCACCCTGCTTGCCTCAGTTTCCTCATCTGTAAAGTGAGCTGGAGAAGGAAATGGCAAACCACTCCGCTATCTCTGCCAAGAAAACCCAAAATTGGGTCATGAAGAGTTGGACATTCTGAAATGACAGAACCACAAGGACTATCTGAAGACCATTAAAAAAAAGCCTTGACATTATATTTCAATAAATCTTAAAAGAAAACTGCCCAGATCTCTCAGAAACCAGAGCTCCAGAGCTTCACTTTCAAGTGGCTGTCTTTCTTTTATATTAAGTACCAACTACATGCCAGGCACTGAGCTAAGTCCTAGGGATATGGAGAGGGAGGCACTGGAAATGCAAAAATGGAACTATTCTTGCCCTCAGGAAGCTTCCATTCTACCACGGAGGTACAATATGTCTACAGATGAATAAAAGCCCCCTAATTTCAGGAGGGAAGAAAGAACTACTAGCAGGGAGAACGAGGAAGGTGTCCTTTAGCAGGACTGAGGTTTTGACCAGCCTGCAAAGACAAGCTGAAGCCTGAATGGAGATGGTGCCAGCCCCCTTTCTTCACTGCATGCAGTCAATGACAATGACTTATCCATCATTTGTGCTGCTTTTACCAGCTCATTTAACGGCTGTGCATGCTGTCAGGATTTTACCTTGTAGACATATGCCTTAAGACAGGGTTTCGAGGAATGAATTGGATCTAAAAGCAGGGGGGTCAAGTTCATCAGATCACAGGAATCAGAGGTGGAAGAGGCCTGCCAAGGGCATCCTGTTCAACATCCTACTGATGAGGAAAGGAAGAACTAGAGTTGACATCAATGACTTGGCCAAATCTGGGCGGCTAAGTAAATGGCTCCGAGGCCACTGATCTTTCTACTACACCAGGGGTCTACAGCCTCGAGGCCACATGAGGTCCTTTATGTTCTCAAGGGTGGCCTTGAGTCTCCTATACTACATCCTCCCAAGGTCAGCTCTATAAAAGTGAAAGAAATAATTAGGGCAGTGAATTAGACAACAGTGGCCTCTCTCGGTATGGATAAAGTTTGGGATCTGTAGGTCACTCAAGTGGAACAAAGACTCACGTGGTCTTCAGCATCCCTTCTTCCCTTAATCAGCCTCATCAGAAACAATACTAAAAAGGGCTTATTTTTCAAGAGATGCATAAAACGTCTGATTCCCATTAAATGCCATGATTACTCACAGAATCACAGAACGTAAGAAGCGGGAGTAACTTAAAAGACAACGTCAGAGCTGACCACAAGAGTGAGCGGAGACCTTACAGACCAGACCCTGGAGCTCCACTTTAAAATGCGGCAGTGGAGAGTCAAAGAGGTGAAGGCCCTCCTGGCTGAACTGGGGCTGCACCTCTCTGTTCTGATTCATGCTAGAAACCCAACTACCACAGGTCCTATCAAGACTAGTCTATGAAACCTGTCCACAAACCAAGGACAAGTTCTTTCTTTCTCCTGGAAACAGCTGCTCTACCAGATGCCTTCAAAAATCTCTCTGGCAACACACTGGACCAAAGCACGATGGTGCAAGATTGAAGTGGAAAATAATGGCCCTGTTTTGCTGGTTCTGTATCTTGGAGAGTGCAGAAAACTCATGAGACATTGAAAGAGCACTCGAATAACAAAACAACTATCCAAGTTTTCACTCAAAATTCATAATTTTGGACAGCAAATCTGTAGGAAATGAATGTTTCATTCCTTGGAATGAAACAGTAACACTAAATACTGGAATCCAAACGAATTTGATTTAGAGACAGAGCAAAGAACACTCTGGTGGGCAAGGAGAGTTTGGGTCAAACCCCTGCTTTGACACTGACATCTGTGACTCTGGACAAGTCACTTATTCTCTCTGGGCATCAATGACCGGATCTGTAAAATGGCAATGATCCTGGTACTCCCTACCTCCCAGCTATGTGATAAGCACAGTGCTTTGTCAGTCTTAAAGCACTGCAGAAATGGAATGTGCTATCAATGGTTTGACTTACTTTTTAACCGTAATTCACATTTTTCATGTAAACTGAGACAAAAATGAAATCCCTTGCCTACCATCCTTGCGAGATCTTAGCTGATTTTTAAATCTGGCTTTAAAAAAATCTACTTTATGACACTCAAAGTGACTCATTCTTAGCTCCTGGACCCATTCAATTAAGGAAAGGATTAGATGAGATTTAACACAGTACAGCAAGAAAGGGTTAAATGTCTGGCTATTTATTCTCAATGCATGGGGAGGTTAGAAGGAAAATTTCTTAATAGTTTCATTTTTTCCACTACAATTCTCTCTCTTTTGAAAGCATCCTCTCTTTTCTATTCTAATATGTTCAGCCACTGGCTAATTGAGCTAAAAAAAAAAAAGACTTATCTGCCATCTGTGGTAATGTACTATGCTGAACTCACTCTAACTTGAGTAGTGCTACGACCACTCTCACAGACGCTGTTTTAGAAAAGGTCAATTACTTCTGAACAAAGGCATTGAGCTTACTAGAAGCATCTCCTATGGCTGTTTCCTGCAGGGATAAACTGAAACTTCCAGTGGTGCCCTAGTATAAAAACGGGCAAAGGAAGCTCTAAGTTAACGAACTGACTTCCATTTATACAACCAAAGTTCATAGCTGCATTCATGTTGAAGTTTCATTGAGCTATCAACGTCATCTGCAGAACTCACATCCCAGATTTTATGGAATTCTGCTATTTATGGTGGTCCAAGAGTCACCGCTGACTAACTTTGACTTTGCTTGTCACCCTCTGGACTCAGCCATTGCTTCTGTGGCAACCTCCTCTGGATGGTAAGTTCCTGCCTGGGATCTAACTTCATGAAGCGCCCAGGTCACCCCTCTTTAGTTTCTCCTAGCTTTACTTTTGATGCTGGAACATTCCAGCCTACCACCCCTGCTTCCCAGCACCCTTCTAGCTCCTTTTTGTGTGCTGTCTTCCCTTATTAGAATCCATGCTTTTTGGGGGGCAGTGATTATCTTTTTTGGGTTAATGTTTGTATTCTCAACGTTTAACACAGTGCCTGGCATATGTAATCACTTAATAAATGCCTGCTCACTCTATGTATCTATCTATCTACCTATCAACACAAAATCTTTCTAATTCTTAATAATTATATCATTTGAAGGTTGTGACACACTTTTTGTCCTTTGTAACTTTGTGAAGAAAAATGATTTGAGTGCAGCTGCAGGAATAAAGTAGAACGACTAGCACATCTACAGAACCCCATCCTGAAATAACATGGTAATCTCTAAGTTCCTAGTGCCAACCTGCCCAGGGCACTGGGAGCTGAAAAGAATTTACTGACCCCAATTGCTGGCTTTTGGATAATTAATGCTAAAGGGGAAGGAAAGCAGTTCAAAAGACTAATCTGATCTAAGGGACTTTAGCTATGCTGGCTGGGTGTAGATGTGGGTCTGGTTCACAACAGAATTGAAAAACCTCTAAGGAAATGGCCTAAACCAAAAGATTGGTAAACTATGACCTGCTGACTTTTTAAATTAATAACAAAACAAAACAAAACATTTTAACCTGATGGGCTATACAAAAAGAGGCAGGGAGCTGATTTTTGGCCAGGACAGGCTGTAGTTTGAAACCTTGGCTCGGACTCTTAAAAGAGCTGTCAAAACCCTCCTGAGGATATAAGCTACGAAGCAGTTAAAATTCAATAGCATGCCAGGAAGAAGCAGAAACTGACAGCAACAGTTTAGTGAACCAGCAGAAGGCAGCCAGGCAGAGAAAGTATGACAACAGATGATATAAAGAGTTTTACAGGGAAGTAGTTGGGAGAACCTTCTGAGAGTATAAGTTTCGTAAGTTATATGTGGTTCCCTCTTCTCACTGGCCTCTTCTCACTGGTAGCGTGACAATCTGTGAGGGAATATTTCCCTCTGTACAAGGGGAAGGAGGTTGGTAGAATTTTCCTTATTTACCTTTTTATTCTGTTAAATAAAATGCTGCTTTATGAGTAAACATACCCAATAGTTTAGTCTAACAAAAACATTAAATGGAAGCTCATGAACTATGATTTTTGAATGAATGCTGAATAAAAGTATACCTCAAATATGGGCATAGATTTAAGGGAACCTGGGCTACATATTTTTTTTTAATTCTCAGAGCCACCCTGTGAAGTAAAATCAAGTAGAAATATGATCATTTTATCAATTAGGAAACAAAAACAGCCCGTCTTGAGTGACTTCTCAAGATCACACAGTTGGTAAATAAGCAGCAGACAGGACTCAAATCCATTTCCTCTGGTTCCGTATTTTTCTGCCATGTCATATCCATCTGGTATCTGTGTCTCCTTTTCCATGATCATCACTCTTGTTAGATTTCTGAGGTCTGACCTGTAGACTATACTGCTATCTTCCTAGTGGTTTCTTTGTCTTGTCTCTCCTTGACTCCACTGGTATAGTTCATATATTTGCTGTGGCAATCTTCCTCAAACACTTTCACGATGTTACTCTCATTAAAAAGCTATGGTGTTTACTCACTTATTGGATAAAATCAAAAGTCCTCAATATAAAATGTCCATGAATCTGTAACTTCTGTCCAAGCTCCAAATCACCAATCTGAGTTTTTTTGCTTCTTTTCTATGGAGATTCTGTGATCCAGTCAACCTAATGACTTCCTTGTTTTTACCTAGTACTATTTTCTTCATCTTAGATATTCTCTCTACTTTTCTCTCCCATCCATACCTATCACTTCATACTATCACAAGAGTTGGCTTGTTCTGAATCTTGTCAAAGAAACCTCTAATGTACCACAACACCAGAAAGAGCGCCAGATTTGGACTCAGAAGGACCTGAGGTCAAATCCTAACTCTGATACCAGCATGAACAAGTTATTTAGCCGTTCGCCTTCAGTTCCTTCATCTATAAAACGGAGACAAGAGTATCTTGGTGAGGTATTACCAATGAATTGTGAGGAAAGGGCCAGAGAAATGGAAGCAGTAATTACTATGACTGTATCTATTTGGTTCAGATGGTTTCTTTTTCACTTGATATTCTGCTTTGTAACTAAATGGCTTATAATCACCTTTCCCATTAGATTTTACACAAACCAACCAACCTCTTCGTCTCCAGTACAGTCTCTTCCGTTTCTTCAGCAATCCACACGGTGGATGCTCCAAGGCGTTTATGACTGGCTGATGATGCTGGTTGGCAGGGGAATTCTATAGAACTGAGGCCTTGGATCCCATGGGGCTCAAAGATCTTGAAAGACTCGAGGGGATAAAAGGTTTTGCTTTCCCTGGTTCTTGTCCCTAAAGTCTCCCTGTAGTTGCAGCTTTCCTTGAACATTTCCTTTTCTAAAAATAGTTTGAACATCAAAATTTTCTGGTAGTGTGTCATCCAGAGACATGTAACACTATAGTATAAGCAAAAAGCAAAGAAGCAGTATTCACAGAGAAGGGGTGATTCCCTTGGATACCTCAGAGGGCTCTTGAGTCAGCCTCGCTGCTTCCAGACTCCTTCCTTTCCAATCCACCCTTTCCACATCTGCAAAAAGAATCTTCTTAATGCACGGCTCTGTATCATCTACTTAAAGCTCTCCCCGCTGCGTACACGAGGAAACACTCCAACTGATCAGGCACTGGATGCTCTGTGGAACCTGGATCTACCTCTACCTTTCTAGCTTGGTTTTCCTCCCACATTATTAGTCTACAGACCAGTCTAACCAGGCCATTGGAGGTTCCCGGAATTTAATGTGGTACTTCCTGCCTCTATTTACTTGTAGGAGAATAGAAGCTCCTTGCAAACAGGAGCTGTTCTTTTCCAGGTGACCCTGAATGTGGGAAGCGTTTGATAAATGCTAGCTGAACTGAACTGCACAGGCCTTCCTCCTCCCTGGGATGCCTGTTCTCCTGCTCCCTCTGCCTTGCAGAAAGCTTACCTTCCTGCAAGGCTCAGTGTAGGTGCCACCTCCTCCAGGTAGCCTGGCCTGATGCTCCAAGATGAATGGGCCCTCTTCAGATCCAAATATTCCTAGAACCCTGGAATAATCACTACCAGCCTTCCATACCTCGTGTATTTCCCGGGGTCTATGTTTCAGCTTCTCCCTTCCTTCCTGGCTTCCATCTCCCCCAGCTCAAAGAGAAAGTCAGTTCCCAAAGGGCCCGGGGACAGCTTCATTTTTTGTCTTTGTGTGGACCCCAGAGCCTCACCCAGAACAGGGGCTTAGGAACGCAGGTTCAATTGAAGACTTAGGTCTTTCAATGGAATTCGTTTCAAAGGACTACACATAATGGAATGCTCTTCCTTCTTTGTTACCATCACTGTCCTCACTGGTTAAAGACAACCCTCAAAACATAAGCCTTAGAAAAGCTGCTCTGGTCATTGTGTGTCTGAAGCCTCGAACACTTGTAAAGAGGCCATCACAAATACCCTCAATGCTGAGAGGAGAGTGGATCTGCTCTCTGTAACCAAATGAACACAGTGTAAACAAAGGGGACCCCCTTTCTCATGGAGGGTTTTCTAAATGTATACTTCATAACAAAACACCACAAAAGCAGCCAAGCTTGGCCTTATTAAATGCTAGCAAAGTTCATGGGAATTAAATATTCATGCGTGCCATTATGTCTAAGTATTTAATCAATTCTCAACAAAGAAAAAAGAAAATCGATGCTCTCCCTTTAGCCCTGCCAGGTTCAAGGCCACTAGAAAGAAAAGGTTGTTTGGTAATAGCAGGCAGATGGAGAGTCCATTCCCAGCAGTAGAACAGACTTTCTCCTCAGCTCTTCTCTTGTGGCTTTTTCCTATTACAATGCCAAATAAACAGTCTGTCTTTTGCTGTGAATTGCCACCACATGGGCTAGTGGAGAGGCCACTGTCTTTAGAGCCCTAAGACTCAAGGTGGAATTCTGGCTCCCTGGAACATGATCCTCAGCATGGATAAGTTGCCTTTGGTGGGGGGGAGGGCTCAGCTTCTCCTTTATGTTTGTGGGGATGGCATGATCTCTAACGTCATCATCCAGCTCTAACATCCCAGCACCCCAATTAGAGACTGGCTTCTGGAGCACCTCATAACAGAGTGAAATGTTCACACTTTCTGTTCATTAACAGAACCCCACTGCAATGGGATGTTAAACTGATTTGGCAGGCTCCAATTCCTGAAACACCAATGGAACCTCCTCCAAATGAAATGAAAAGCAACTTGTAACTTTAAAATTTAATTCAGCAAATAATTACCTTAGGTTAAATGTGAAAATGCTTTGAAAGCCCCAAAATCCTCCATGCAATTCCAGGTATCAAAAGGCTGGGCTGGAGAAATGACAAGACTGAAAGTTTTCTTGTATTACTCTTTACAATTTTCTATGTATTCTAAATGCAAATGGGGTGAAATTTCAAACGATCAAGTGTATTTAAGTGTGCATAATTAACAAATTGGCTAAGGTAAATTCTCAGTGCATAAATATCCATCTGAAGAACCCAAAGATAGGAACAGGGACTAGACCCATGATTTCATGGGCACAGGGAACTTCCAGGGGAGGAAATCCCCTCTACCAATGCAAGCTGGCAGTTTTTCTGCCAGCGATTGCCTGAGACAGAGCTGCAAGAGGCGGCACGATCCTTGCAGGCCCCACTTGTCAGACCCACAGAAGCATTAAAGCAGAACCCACCAACATGACACAATCATGGGATGTTAGAACGAGAGGCCCCTCAGAGATCATCTCGGCCAAGCTTTCATTTTATGCTGTTTGTTAAAAACATGTTTTACTGGTGCTTTCTGTCTCAGAACAGCAGTTATTCATGCACGGAGATGGCCCCAGACAGCCAGTGGGGTAAAGAAAAACAATTAAGCAAAAACAGCAATGGTACCTGACAAAGCGTGACCCCCCCACTGGTGTGGGGAAAGAGAGGATGTGCTATCACCTGTTCTCCAGAACATTCACTGGTGTTTCAATCACTTGAGAGTTCCACTTCCCTTTGGCCATGTTATAACTTACACTGTTCTAGTAGCTGTGACTACTGTTCTCTTAGTTCTGCTGATTTTTCACCAGTTCAAAAAATCTTCCCATGTTTCTCTGAATGTATAATTGTTATTTGTTGTTACTGCAGGACACTCTTACGCCACGGATTTTTCAGCTGTTACCCAATCCATGGAGACCCCTTTTCTTTCTAGTCCTCTGCTACCATGAGGAGTCCTGCCATGAATCTTTGGTTCACCTTGGACCTTTGTTTCTCTTTCTGCCTTCTTTGGGCACATGCGCGCAGGAGCACGACGTCTTGGTCCAAGGATGTGGACATACTTAGTTGCTTTTCTTGCACCCACTGAACTGAGCTATGCCACTGCCCAGCTCTAACACAAGAGCTTTCTTGTCTTCCTCTTTTTATGTGACCGCACACAAATGACAACCTCTCTCAGCTTCGGTTTCCTCATCTGTAAAGTGAGAAGGCTGGGGCTGGATTCAAAGGCCTCTTTAAAAGTCCCATCCAGCCCCAGACCGATAGTCCTGGGATGCTGTGCATTGTCTTTGCCAATGGGCTCAGCGTGAGGTGGAGTGGACACTTCTCTTCTCACTAGTGACAGGAGTTTAGTGTAGTCATTCATAGTTTATGATATTTCTTTTGAGAACTCCTCGTATCCTTTGACCATTTGTACCGAGCTGGGAAAGGTTTGGAGGGCTATATGTGTGCCAATTCCCTGTGCACCTGGCATCCCAGATTATTACTGCTGACTCTGGAGCCAAATAAATATATTTTCCTGCTCTTCTGTTTCTTTTCTGTCATCCTTCATTTACTGGATGAGTGAACGGAGAACCGAAGGGGCTGAGGGACAGACTCAGAGCCACGAGGCCACTAAGCGGGAGGGCTCGGCCACACACGCACACGCACACACACGCATGCACACACGCACGCACACGCACGCACGCACACACACACGTGTGCGTGCGCTTCTTGTCTCTAAGTCTAGGGGTTCTCCCACTCTGCCATGCTTCCTCTCCAAAAAAATGCAAAGGAGCCAAGACACTGGCAGGAAAACGCGAAAATTATTAAAAAAAAACCCCACCAACCTCTTTTGGAATCAACACTGGACTGATCGAGGCTATTTAGGACAGAGCCCAGGGTCTGGCACAGAGTTGGTGCTTAATAAATGTTTATTGACTGATCAGGCGATATTTCAATAGGCAAAGGATGTCAGCTCTGCCCAGCTGATGAAATTATGGAAGAGACTAGTTAGATAGAGATAGTGAGGTTTCAAGGTAAGGATCCTTAACTTGGGTTCTGCAATCCTGGGATGTTGCTTTTTTTAACTAGTTTCTTATTGTAATACTATGTATCTTATTTTATGCATTTAAAAACATGATTCTGGGAAGTGCCCATAGGCTTGACTGGACTGCTGTGGGATCTATGATACAAAAAAGGTTAAAAACCTCAGTATTAAAGTTTTAAGCCTTAGCTTTCCCTTAGAAATGCAAATAATATTAACACATCAAAAAAGCTGGGTTTTTTTTCAGGCAGCCAGCCACTGGCTAGTAAAAGGATCCTGTTGATCATTTGAAAAGCAAGACTTGCATTCTAGGAGTGGAGGCGGGAGACAGCTCAGAGGAGCGTGAGCCTAGGTCTGGCCACTAGCCATTGAGAAGGTGGGTAACACGCCCAAGGAGCTCACATGGGTGACCTGCCTAGCAGAGACCATGTACCCAAGAGAACAGCACGAAGACACAAGGAAAAGGGAAAGGTCACTGGGACGTCCCAGTGCCGGGGGCTGGGAGGCGAGTGGCCCTGCCTGTAAGCCAGTCTAATAGTGTGTGGTATAGACCACGTGCGTGGCAGTTATGTGACAGTGAATTTCAGGTTTATGGGAGAAATATTTTGTGACGAATGTTCATGCCCTACCACTTCAGTCAATGACTTCGATTGGAGTTAACTGTGTACTCTGGCTGATTGCTAAAGATAAACACAAATGTAGGGGTAAACCTACAACATGCCTTGAACCTAGGGTAGGTAGTTGACCCTTGGAGGTCACAACCCATGAGTATGGCCTGAGGGGTAGATCCATTTGGAGGGAGAATACAGACACAGTAAATTTACCTTGTTAATTATTTTGTTTTGATAGGTTAAAATTAATTTTCTTTCCTTAGTGAAGCAGGCCACTGAGTGGCAGGGAAAACAAGAAGGTGCTGACAGAGAGTCAAAGATGAGTTAAGACAGGTCTTGCCCTGAAGGACCTTTAAGGCTGGGAATATTACTTTGGCACACTAACACAGAAGATGCAGATAAGGCAGCACGAGAAATACAAAAGAATAACACTTTTAAATATAATACATGAATACAAGAAGAGAATGCCTAGATTTGGGAAGTGAATGATGGGTCTGACTGAAGTCAAGACAATGGAGAAGCTCCATTGAGTGTGATCAGAGGAAGAGCTTTGGAGAAAACTAGGAATGTATACCATGGTCAATTTCTTGAAGGCCATCACAGGGCCACTTGGTCAACTTGGTAAATCTAGTCCTAGGGCCTTGCCCATACTTAAGTACTCTGCAAATGTTTGCTCAATCGAATTAGAAAGAGAGAGAGAAAGGTTGTATCTGTGAAATAGCTGAAAATGTTGAAGAAATGGTGAAGTTAATGATTTTCTTGTAGAAGAAATTGCCTAAGACATCTTCAGCCAAAATGGAGAATGCAGTCATGCTGAACCTTCCAGGCTGGATGGAATAGTAACATTGAAATAAAGGCTACCTCAAGAGGCAGGTAATGCCTGACAATGAATGTCTCCCAGGATGGGTGTGTGTGTGTGTGTGTGTGTGTGTGTGTGTGGAGTGAGAGTGTGTGTGTGTGTGTGTGTGTGTAGTGAGAGTGTGAGAGAGAGTGTGTGTGTGTGAGAGACAGAGAGAAAGAGAGAGAAAGAGAGAGAGAGAGAGAGAGAGAGAGAGAGAGAGAGAGAGAGAGAGAGAAGGGAAAGCAGAGATAAAGGCTATAGATAGCCTGGCACTAAGCTAAATGCTAGGAATACAAACCCAAGAAAGCAAATCAGTCCCTACGCTGGAGGAATTTCCCTGAGGTCTGGACTCTAGGAGGTGGACTCTGAGGGCCCAGGAGATTTTAAGCCCCACAGTAAAGGCGAAAACCATTCAAAGACTTCCAGAGTGGTGGTAAAGAAGGCTGCTCTTGCTGCCAGAAAGCCTTCAATAGTAAGGGTGTGTTTTACACATTAACACTAAGATATTTGTGGGAGAAAACAAGGAATAAGATGTAAAAAACGCATCAAAATACAAATGAAATATTTTTAAAAAACCTAACATCTCATGTTTTCCAGGCTCAATCTCCTGAAATTTTATGACAAGCAAACTGATTTTTCCCCGCTAAGGATGGCAGAAACATTGACCGGATGGTAAGAAATCAAATTAGTGAGTATACTTTGAGACTCTGAAGTGAACGGGTAAGCTTCACATAGAGTTCTACAACTTTCAGCCATGGTACTAAGAAACATAGAGGTCCATCACATGTGAAATGTCATTGATTTCATCTGGCAATGTCCTTTTATGGAAGGAGCTGGAATTTGACCCTTTTTACCAGAATCTACTCAGAATCTTCCTTTCTTCCTTCCTTCCCTCTGTTTCTTTTTTTCCTCAGAGGCGGCTAGGTGGTACAGTGGATAGAGTGCTAAATCTAGTCAGAAAGACCCGAGTTCAAATCCAGCGCAGACACTTAGCAGCAGTGTGATCCTAGCCAAGTCATCTAACCTGTGTCTCCCTTAGTTTCCTCGGCTGTAAAATGGGGATAATAACAACGCCAACCTCCCAGAGGGGCCAAAGAGCTTAGCACGGTGCCCGGTCCATGCCAGGGGCTTAACAAACGTCTGCTCTCTTCTCTTCCATCTCTACAGGCTCTTTTTTTCCAGTCTCCTCAACAAAGATTTACTGGATACCTCTACTTGTGAAACTCTGCCGCTATCAGCTTTTAAAGGATAGCACTCTTATTACCTTCTCTCTCCCCAGGCTCGCTGTGTATCACGGGGATCTGCTGCTATAATAATAAATACCACAATCTCACATTATTGTCCTGTTTTAGCATTTTTCTTACGAAGAGCAGGCTTATTACTATCATTATTTTAAAGGTCTATGGAAATTGGGAGAGAGAGGTTAAATGACTTGAGCGGATTCAAATGGATAAAAACATAGGGAAACAGGATGAGCCTTGCACTCAAATTCCAGACCCTTGGTCCAGGAGGACGCCACGACGGTGGACTGCAGAGAAGCCAGAAAACCCCAGGCAAGTCGCTTGTCCTGGTTTTGGCCTAACTTTCCTCATCTGTAAAATGAGGGTTTTGAAGGAATGATCTCTAAGGTTTCTTCCGGTGACTCTAAGGACCAGACCCCCGGCACAGACTCTGGGCGACATCCCTTGGAAGACTGGGCAGTGTGAGGAAGATGGAGTCAAAGGCTCATTCTGATGGAAATAAGCTCCATCTCCCTCCAACCCTAGCACTTACTCCTGAACTCACAGGAATGAGATGGCTCAGCTCATCAGAAGCCTGTAATTGGACCCAGAACGCCTCAATCTAATCACACCCAAAGCAGGCTGGTCAGAGGGGGTGAGGACATAAGTCCAGTCTGTCAGATAATTCTCTTTTACAGAGAGCACCCCTTTCCTGTTCTCCCCTCTCTAGTGCTGGCTACAAAGGGAATGAACCTTTGTGGGGCCAAGTATAAAGAATGTGCCATTTTAGCCACAATGGTTGGTCCCCACGTGGTCCTTTGTGAACTCTATCCTCTATAAGCTTTCCGGACTGACAGACCTCGGCAACAGCCGAAAACTCTGAGTCGCTTCTACAGACAGGTCTCATTAGATATTGGCCTAATGATTCATTAATGCCATGTTTTAACTTCTGCTGAAACTTCCCTATTTCTAAGGTAGTGAAAGCCAACCTACCCTCTGACTCCCTTGTGGAGAAAATTTTTCCCCAGAGAATATTTCTGTAGGCCAAGGATGGGATAGGCCTGGAGACGGTTAGTTGTCTCATCTGCACTCTGGAATCCTGGAGGTCAGAGATGGTTTCTTTTTGAACAGTCTATCTGCACTACTCATTTCATCTGGGTGGTTACTAGACACATAAGCCCCTCTTCTGTCTTCAAGGCCCGGTCACTTCTGTTTCAAGAAGCTGTGTAGATTTCCCTTATGCTGGTGATTCAGCTTTTCTAAAACTATTAATTAGAGCCAAGGGATACTTAATGTCGCTCTATTTTTACTTTCCCTCTCAAGCTCTTTAAGCATCATCTATCGAAGGGTCAAAGTGAGCTTCCGCCTTACTTCACTAAGGGGATTCCCCAAACGACCCTAACAATTAAGACTACAGCTATATCTGGCCCTCCAAGCACTGGAAGTGCTGTTTATGTTACGCCTTATTTCCCTGGCCACCATAATGAATTTAGCCACACAGCCGTTAAAGTAATTCCTGACAAATATTCTGGGTCAGTTCTAACTTAGACCAGTCAAATGATTCAGGTCCAAGGTTGGAATACACCGCCCATAAAATGCAACAGTGGTTCTGCTAATAACAAAGGGCAACAGAGATAGAAACTGTAAGGTTAAAAAAGACAGTGATTCACATAAAATGGCTATTTCCTTCTGTTTCTGCCTTTGCCACAACAACTGGCATCATTCTCCCAAGGGAATGGAAATTCCACAAAAATATACACTGCCCACTCCCTATACCTAAGGCTTTTATATGTCAGGTAACAAAGAAGAGAAATGAACCCAGGTGTCACCCCAACTGCAAAATGTCATTCCACTGTAATTAAGAAATTTTTACCAGCTTCAAGAAAACTTATCTGAAAGTAAAATGCATGACTTTCAGAGCACTCCATTTGAATCGCTTGGTTTCTTTTATATCAGTATTCCTTAAAGCTCAGCTCAAATCTCCAAGTGAAACTCACTTTGGTGTTGATTATTCATTTTTGCAAATTCAAAATATTATCAAGAAAACATTTTTATATTGATTCAGGAGCATAAAAGCTCTTCTTTTCTTGAGTCCATTAATATTAAGCTCAAAAAGCCAACATAAACACGAAACTTTTAAAGCAAAGAAAACAAAAGAAAACTTCTGCCTTTTCCTATTTGGAGGATTTCAGCCTTGCTGTCACTCTCCTTGAATCATGTTAAGAGCGAATGGAACCTTCCTGGTACTTTTTTTTCTTAAGGTAGAGCTCATGATTCCTTTGGGAGACAGAGTAGCCCATATACCAAGTCACCAATGCAGGCCATCATCTGCCTGCAGTTGGGAGTCTCATCTGTCGCCATGCTGATGATTTTCAAATCTACCTTTCCTTCCCCAATCTTGCATCTCCAACTGCCTTTGAGACACTGGAAGTGGATGCCAGTAGACACTTTCAAAACAGAACCCATTCTCCTTCCCCTAAACCCTCTCTCTGGCCTCCATTACCTATTACCATAGAAGGCACCACCAACCTCCCAGCCACCAGGCTCACAACCTAGGAGTCACTCTGGATGCCTCACTAGTCTCACTCTGCCACCCCCCCCCCCCGCCCCTGCCCCATGTCCAAGCTGTTGCCAAGCTTGTCAATTCTGCCTGTGTAGGATCTCTCCAATAAGCCCCCTTCTCTCCTCTAACAGAGCAGGCACTTTGGTGCAGACCCTCATCACTTCCCACTTGGACTCTTGCAATAGCCCGGCACCATGCCCCCCCCCCCCCCGGCCTACCTCAAGTTTCTCCTCCCTCCAGTTAATCCTGCATTCGGCCACTAATGTGATTTTCCAAAAGCACAATGTCATTCCTCCTACTCAATTAACTCCAGTGGCTCCCTATAGCCTCCAGAAGCAAATACAATACTCTGGCATTCAAAGCCTTTCATACCCCATCTTCCTACAATTTATTCCCAACTCACAGCCTTACTCCAGTGACCCTGACCTCCTGGTTGCTCCAGGAACAAGACCCCCCAGCTCTGGGCATTCTCTGGGGCTGGTCCCCATGCCCAGATACTTTCCCTCCTCTGTTCCTGCTCCTGACCTCCCTGGCTCCCTTTGAGTCCCAACTAAAACCCCCCTGCTACATTTCCTAACATCTCGTCATTCCAGTGCTTTCCCTAAGCCCTTTTCACTGTTTCCTATTTATCCTGGGAAGAAATAAAGTTTGCTCTCTCTATATATATATCTGTTTGCATGTTGTCTCCCCTATTAGACTTTGAGCCTCCTGAGGGCAGGGCCTGTCTTTTACCCTCTGCATCCCCAGTGCTTAGCATTATACATAGCACCTAGCAGGTACTTAATACATGTTAGACTTACTGATTGATCTATCATCTATAAAATGAAGAGATTTTATACTTAAGAGTCAGAAGAGACTTTTGAAGATATCTGTTTCAACACTGTTATTTTCCAGTTAAGGAAACCAAAATCCACAGCAGCTGAAATGGCCCAAGTCCCATGGGGGGGGGGGGATGCGGGAGGGGAGAGGTGGGGAGTGACAGAATCAGGATATGAAGGGAAATTCTTGAACCTACAATGCTCATGATCTCAAAGAGCCGACTGTGACATCTCTGTTTCATGATTCCAAGCCTTCCCAAAGACTGCACTACAGACTTACTGTCTTCCTCAAGTGCTCCGGTTGCAGACCTTCACTACTGTACTCAGGACCCACCCAACTCCACTGGTCTGGGAGTGAGACCTGACATCAACCAGACTCTGTGACTCTGGGCAAACCACAGACAAGAATGGAAGCTCCCTGGGGGCAGGACCTGTTTTGTTTTTGCAGCCACACCAAGCAGCACAATGTCTGGCACACAGCAGATGCCTAATAAATGCTTACAGCTGACATTCCACTTAGCAGGAGGCATCTGAATCCTCCTTTCAGGTTGAGGGAGGGCTTTATGATGACTCCTTAGCTCCACTTTGCAGATGGGGAAACTGAGATTCAGGAAGGTCCAAGTCCTCGTAAAGGGCACCAAAGATGACAGCCAAACTCAGGACTTCTAGCTTCATGCCCAGACTGCCTTGCAATAGTGTCTCCAGCATCACTCACTTCTGGGCAAGCTGATGTCTGGAAGCCACTGCAGCTCTTGGGGTCAGAGTGTCTGAGTCAAGGCCGCAAAGGATGACAAGCAGAAATGCTGTCCCTGAGCGGGGAGGGAAGACTTAAAGTTCTGCACAGCATCCCCAGTGACATCCAAAGCTCCTTAGCTCTGAGGCCTGCCTGTGACGGCATCCAAGATACACACGTTAATGGACTAATTCACCAGCTGCCCTGCTTAGTTACACGGCACAGTCTTGGCAATAAGACGCTTTCAACCACTTTGGTTTATTTTTCTTTAACTGTGAATGGTTAACACATAATAACAGCTGGCATTTCTATGGAACTCTGAGGTTGCAAAGTGTTCCTCTAAGCCAATCCTAAACACCTCTGAGGCATACACATTGCTATGGATACAGCTAAAATACGAGGGTTGTTGGCTGTCCTGCCGCACTGTTGACTCACATTCAGCCTGCTGTCCACTAACATTCCCTGGTTCCTTTGCATATGAACTACTGTCTAGCAATTTCGGGCACTGGGCTTGGGGAGAGGAAGTGAGTTCAAATCTAGCTGTGTTTTGGGGTAATTCACTTAAATATCCCTTTGCTTCATTTTCCTCATCGGCAAAGTGAGGGGGGTCAACTGGAAGGCTTCTGAATCCTTCTAGCTCTCAATCTATGATTCTGTGTCTTTGCTAGCTTATGCTTGGTTTTTCTTAAGCTTAATTTTATTTTATTTTCAGTTACCAATTTTCTCCCTCCAGCCATTGGGAAGACAAGAAAAGTAGAACCCATTACAAATATGTACTCTTAACGCAAAACGATTTCTCTGTGTGTGTGTGTATCTCACAAAAGAATGCATACTTCAATCTGGCCTTTAGGTCCATCAGTTCTGTCTCTGGAGATGGAGATAACGCTTCACCACGAGTCCTTAGAACTGGGGTTGGTCACTGCGTTGATAAGGGTTCCTAAGTCTTTCAAAGGTGATTACTTTATACATTGTTACTCTGGGTCTGCTCACTTCATCCTGCATCAGTTCCTACAAGTCTTCGTAGGTTTCTCTGAAATCATTCCCTTACTTTCTTATTGCACTACAATATTTCATCTCAGTCATATACCACAGCTTGTTCAGCCATTCTCCAACTGATTCTTTACCACCACAAAAAGAGCTGTTGTAGGTATTTTTGTACATATGGGTCCTTTTCCTCTTTCTTTGATCTCTTTAGGGTATAGATCTAGTGGTGGTATATGAAGTAGTTAAAGGGTGTGTATTATTTAATAGCTTTGCGGAACAGTTCCAAAGTGCTCTCCACAGTTGTTGGACTCAACGCTGTTGCACAGCTCCACTAACAATGCATTGGTGTTCCTATTTTCCCACATCCCCTTGTTGTTTTCCGTTTTTTTTTTTTTTTGTCTTCTTAGCCAGTCGGATGGGTCTGAAGTGAGATCTCAGAGTTGTTTTAATTTCTAGCCTATACTGTTAAAACACATTTGGCAGCTCCTGCTATCAAATAAAAGCTATTTTTACATAAAATATAATTTATCATTATAAACTGGGAGACTCTTGATGGACTAATTTTCTGGTTTTGTAATTTTCCTGGTAGACCTACAGAGGGGTTTAAGCAACTTGCCACTGAGACTTTATTAATAATGGTTCATGGGTTGGCAGATACACAGACTAAGACATGCTGTTGACCATGGCCAATGTGGAAATTTGTTTTGCCTGACTGTACATATTTGTTACAAGGGCTTTGTATTTTTTTCCTTTTTTTCTTTCCAGGGTTGGAGGAATAGGAGGGAGAAAAATGAAATGCTTAGTAATTTAAGAAAATAAAATTTAATTAAGATAATGGCTTTCTGATCTGAGGAAAAGAGTGACAACAACTGCTCTGTGTTTATCAATCTAGATACTGCAAAAATGAACTGCCACTTCTTTATATCTGATCATCCAGAATTTCTATGTACTAAAATTCCTTCTATTACCCAAAAGTCAGAGGTCTGATGTCTTTTTACAGCCACGTTCTTGATTGTGCAGTCCTAGGCAGTCCTAGGTCTTTTGAGGCCCCATTTGACTTCTTGGGTCTCGGTTTCCTCAGCTGTAAGATGAGGCGTTGGATCAGATGAACTTTAAGATCCCTTCTAATATGCCTCAATGACCCATTTTATGAATGAGGAAACCGAGATCCAAGAGAGTCTCAGTGAGTGGCCTGTGGTCACAAAGGTGGACGGTGTCAGACGTTGGCTTTAAACCTGAGTCTCTTTTGATGCCCACACTCTCTACACTGTGCCAGCTTCCCTTTCCAAGGCAAAGACCAACATCCCCCTTATTATCTAGGAGGCTCCAAGGCTGCAACAGTCAGTTCCATGTCATCTATGCCTTTGGAGAGCCCGGCCCTCCCACAAGGGTCCTTCTCGGGTCATCTTCTGTGTAAGGCCTTCACAAACACTCCCTGGGTAAATCCCACTAAAGGTGAGTGCTTGGCAAACCACTGAAGAGTTATGTGTGCAGCCATCATGGCATCATGCCTGGTTCTGACCCACGTGGGAGGGTGAGAGCTCCCAAAGCTTCATTGTACCAGAGGACCTGAGAGCTTTAAAAGGAATTCAATGGTCACTGAACATAACCCTCATTGGAAGAAAGAGAAAACCAGCGCCCGACTGGTTCAGAAGACTTGCCCAATGTCCCAGACATTGCTGGGGACAGAGCTAGTCAGATCCTGGGCCTCCTGCTCTCCATCCAAAGCTTTTCCCATGGAACTAAATTACCTCACATTGGCCAGTAGTTTCAGGCCTTGAAACAAGATTATAAGGTCCCTGAGGACAGACATTTAGCATCATGTCTGTCTGTATCCTTCCTGAGGCCTAGTTGTGCTCATGGTGAAATCTCAACAGCTACTTGTTGACTGCCGATTTAGTTTGCCTAAGAAGCAGCAGTAATAACAATAAAGATCACAGCTGACGTTTATATAGCGCTGTACAGTTTACAAAGCACTTTATGCACATCACCTCACTTGAGAAGAGTATCACAGCACATAACCTCCATGCATTTGTCCAAAGGCTGGCCCTAATTATGTTAAATCCCCAATACAATAAAGCCTTTAAAACTATCAAAAATTGATATATTATATGAGAATGCCTTAGTTAATAGCAGACCAGAGAATTAAAGCCATTTGGAGAAAACTATTATAACTCTGCCTGTAATTTAAATTAGGTAGTTCAGAAATGATAACGGGCCCCACTAATTTCATAATGTTATTTCAGTAAAGCTTCAGACGAAGTATGTGGACCAACATATACTTGAATTAAAATAAAAAGAACCACTAGTGGTTTACCCTACCCAAGGCCATTTTTTAAATAGAAGCTCAAAAAATAGATGCAAACTTTAACCCAATAAATGAAAAGCACAATGGCATTTTAACTGAAACAGAAGGGGTTAAAATTAGACAACATCATACAAGCCACGTATGGCCGATTAGGTGTTGCTATTTTTAGCATGAAAAGAAATTTTTTGATTTCCCAGCAATCCAGAACAAGATTTTCTTTTAGTTTTTGGGGTTATTTGGAGGCATATTTTTTTCTCTTAAGATGTGCATAAAACTAAAATAATGGATCAGATAACCATATGGAGTTAAAAGGGATCTTAAAAGTCTTCTATTTCAACTCCCTCACTTTACAGATAAGGAGACCAAGGTGGGGAGAAGTCCAGTGATTTGCCCCAAATCACACTATTAGAAAAAGGCTGAGCAGGGACACAGACCCACTGGAGCCCTAACCTTTGTGTTATAGAACAAGGGGCAGCAGCATTTTGGTGCACTGAAGAGAGGACAAGATAGGGAATCAAAGGACACTTGGGTGGGAATACTGGTTCTGCCACTTGCAGCCCACAGGCAAATCTCACACAGATCTCTTAAACTGGGCAATGCCCAACTGCCTCATCTGTAAAATGACTAGGCCTCTAAGATTCCTTCTTCCAGGTCTAAAGCTTTAGGTTGATAAGCACACCACAATTACTGTAACTCGTTTTCCCCTTGACAATAAATGTGACTTAATAAATTCTTAGTGACGAGTTTGTTGACTGCCTTTACTGGGGAAGCCACAAAACCAGCAAATTATCATGGAATCAAGAGTCTTTCCATATGAAAAGTTAAACTGCATGAATGAATAGACTTGGCTTTTATTTGATACAGGCGATGCAGAACCAGTTCCCAGGCCTCTATCTTGTAGTTTCTGAACAAAAATGTAAGACCTTTTAAAAAACTGTATTAAATGAGTGGTCTTAGAAAAATTAAGACATGGAGAAAAAGGCTAATAAAACATCTTGAATGCTCAAAGTGAAACGTGACTAGCTGGAGCAATCTCAGTCAGTCAAGTCACAAATATTCATTAGGCACCTACTATGTACCAGACACTGTGCTAAGTGCCAAGGATACAGAGAAAGTTCTGAAGACCGTCAGTTTCTGCCCTTGAAGAGCTAACAATCTAATGGGGGAGACGACATACAAATAACTATGTGCAAAAAAGCTGTATACAGGATAACTAGAAAATAATCAATAGAGAGAAGGTAGTACTCTCTCAAAATTACTGACATAATGAAAAAATGAAAATTATTGTAGGACATCCTACCAAATTAATCTCTCTGCCTGATAGTCTTCTCCAGTATAAAATATGCGACAGCAAACAATCACAATCTTCTCAGTAAATTCTTTAATAGTTCTAGATTTAGGAACAAATGCTCTGAAAAGAGGCAACTAAAAAAAATCAGTTTCATTTTGCTTGGTAGCAATAAATTGGCTCCAATGTCCAGCCTTGATCCCTTTGCCAATGCTAGTAGGTTGTGCTGGGATGAGGTGAAGCCTTTAAGGCAAGGCTAGCCCAACATTTTCATATCTGCCTCATTACAGAACCACAAAATCCTCAGAGCTGGGAGTCTAGAGGCCAAGACTCCCTGTGCAGGCAGGCATCCAGAGTACTTGTGCTTGGGGGTGGGTAAATCTTGGAAGCTGCTGCACAGACAATGCCGAGAGGCAGCAGCACCAAGACCAGGTGAAGTGCCTGGCAGAGGCCAGCCCAACCTGGTCTTGCAATCCCTGTGGCTCACCTGGCTTTGCCAACAAAAGCCTGCTTCTGCTCCTGGTCCTCCTGGCTGGGTGTGGGGTAGGGTGATGAGCAATCTCGGTACCTCTCCCATTTCAGGTGAGGACATATTAAAAATATGTTACTCAATTTGCATATTTTTGAAACAGCAAAACTACTATTTGTACTTGCCCATACAATGAACTGCTACTATGAGGAAGGCCATGAAGGCCCTGAGCTTCAGTGATGCAGACAGCATCATGCAGTACTCACCCTCTATGTGGTGCTGGAGAGAGCAACAGATTTGGAGTCAGGAGGCTGGAATCTGAGGCCAAGCTCTGGCACTTAGGCCTGTGTGACTCAGGCAAGTCACTCTGCCCTTACCTGGGCAAAATGCAGAGGCTGACCCCAGGGCTAGCTCTGGGCCGGCTGACAGTCTAGGGTTTGGTATTTGTGGCAGATTTGTCAGCAATGCACAGCCCAATACAGAATGCTCTCTGAGCACGAGGACCACCATGGATGGTGTCTGCTCTCACAAGTGAGCAAACCCCTCCTGTTCAAGATAGCGGGTCAGAAAGGTGCAGAGCCTCTGGGGACCAGATGCCGACCTTTAGTACTGAATGTAGCAGCCTCACCTTGAAACACTGCCAAACAAGAGTGTAATGGTGAGCACTTCATGATAATCCTGTGACGCAGGTAAGCATCTTCATTTGCAGGGTGGGAAAAACACCAAGAAAACGTCATCTTTATCATGCAAAGACAACAGAAGCCAGAAGCGGGTTGAGCAGCCCTGCTTCCCTTGGGTCTCACTGTCAGCCCTCGCCCCATACCCTTGCACCCTCCTCCCTGTCCTCACACAGTGGCAGCTGACCATTCCCCTCACCCAGGACAGGGTCATGTGCTGTATTCAGATTCTGGTACCTGCACCTGCTTTTCTCTGCCAGGCATTTTCTTCCAAGTTTGAGAGGGAGGCTCTCCACAGAGAGAGCTGCTATATTCTCTCCTTAGGATTATTTCTCTTGACATCTTCCGAATGTCATTCCCTGTCTCTTCTTGGGCTGACTTCCCCTCTCTGTCTTTGCTCTGAATGCTCGCTCTGGAAGCTGTTTTCCTAGAATCTAAACTAGTGCACATCAGACGACATCTGGTTTTCCTCATCTCTATAAGAAACTCTAGGGGAAGTTGGTCACTTCCCAACAGTCCCAAGATTTCTACCCCAACAACCAGGTCTTCCCAGATGAGGAGTATTAGATCCTGAAGAGAATCAATTTTGTTGATTCCTCCAGGTTTTGAGGGATTAAATGATTAAATATTAGTTCTGCAATTTTACCTCCTGTAGGCAATAGTAGTACTTTATGAAATGCTTGCATCTCAAAAAGTTAACACATTTACAGATCAGGCTCTATGTGAATTTTGGCAAATCTGTTTTTTGAAAACATGTTGATTAATTTGAAATCTTGTAAATATCCTCTACTATTATAATTATTCAGCAGTATATCAAATACCTTTAAATATTTTCTTTTACTATATTACCAACCATCTGGGTCCAGTGAGCTCCCATCAGAGATGAATAAGTAAATAAAGTCTTTCATTAATGCCCTACTCTGATATCTTATCACCGTACAGAGGGGACCCTTTAATCCCTAAGGTTATGCTGGGTACACAAGCTCTGGCAGGTCCAACCAAACTAGAAAGAACTGGAAGACAGGCAGGCAAACAACGGTGCCAGGACCAGGATAATGACATTCAGAGAGACTCAACGCCAAAGACTTGTCTATCAGCCCACAACAACATTAAGGGACGGTAGAGTTGTAATACTGAAGGCTTTCTCAAACCCTCTTAATTCCAAAATCTTCTTCCTGCTAATTATTTCTTATTTGTCCTGTAAACAGCTTGTTTTTATATATTTGCTTGTTGTCTCCCCATTGAAGGCAGGGGCTGTCTTTTGCCTTTTTTTTTTTTAAATCCCCAGTGCTTACACAGTGCCTGGTATACAGTGGGTGTGGATGCTTAATGCATGTTTATTGACTGATGAGTGCGAAGATCTGCAAAAATTCTGAAAATATCAAAATACTAAATAACTTAAAGGAACACGGATAGGGCAGGAAAATATATCTCTTTCTTAACCTTGTTGTCTACTCTCTTCAGGTCTAATGCGCTAACTTTTATACAGGATTAGGTACATCATTAAAATAAAGATCATAAAAAGTAGGCCTTCACTCCACGTGATGTCCTACTGAAATAACTACTTCCAACTGTCAATGAACTGCTCACTAATGCTGCCAACCCACTGCTAGATCTCTCAAGCTGAGAGGGCTCCTCATTAGAAACGAGGATTTACAGATGGCAGATGTCAGAGTTTACTCTGCCCACTGTGCTCTCTGACCACATTTCCCTCTCTCCTATCTATTTCAAAGCAGGACTCTCCAGGTTATTTTGCCAATGTAGCTGAATCATTCCTCAGTCCTACATTTCCATATCAGAGAATGACGATGTTCATAATGTTGACCCTCACATTACACATCTCTGTTTGCTTTCACTCAAATTCTTTGTGAGAAATAAATGAAGGCTTTCATGTCACAGGAAATGAGCAGTAAAACAGGATGGCTGTGGATCCTATGAATTAAAAGAAACCTCAGTGTCTCCAATGCATGAAACAATCCAGCCCTAATTATAGCCAGCTGGAGACAGCTCCATTTCCACTGATGCTCAGATCATTATCCAAATTCTGATGGACGTCCTGCTGTAGATCCCAAAGAAATGCTCACCCCTTTATCATTTACATCCTTCAGAATAGTTCTGATACCATTTGGAAAAATACAACTTTGTGATGAGCAGTATCACTTTATTTTTCTTTTTAATGTCTCTACATCATCTGATTATACTGGAAGGAATTCTAAATAATTTTCTGCTCCTCCAGATGGCCCGATTCTGCTCTCACCCTTTCAACAACAGAGAAAAAGTTGTTTGTTCCTTAAAAGGGCTTACATGTTCACAAACTAATTATGAATCTTCCTATTTGATGCATAAACGGGACAAACGGAATCCTAAAAATCCCCAAAACTTGGGTACATTCACAGCTATGCCAAGACGTAAGTTTACAATGACAATTTAATTAGGTCTGAAGTCAGTAAATGTTAAGATGCCTGTCCCCTACTGTAATTAATATACTTTTTTTTTCATTAAATAAATAAGCATCTAATTTCATTAAAAGACCTTCTTAAAAATAAATTCTGGTATTTCTTAAGAAACCTGTATCAAGAAGCCATTTAACTGGTGGGATGCAAACAAATTATGCAAAATCACTGAGATTCTAATTTAGCTCACACAGACTTAAAAATGTTAAAAAATGGAGTTCACCAAGTGACTACTGGTACATAAAAAAAATTCCAGTTCAGGATAAAAATACAGGCAAAATACCTTAAAAGTGGAGCTCTGCTGATTGAACAGTCATACAGCATGATGGTGGTAGAAGTGCTCACTTTTTAAAAAATATATTATTTTGGGGCATCTAGGTGGCACAGTGAGTAGAGCACTAGCCCTGGAGTCAGGAGGACCTGAGTTCAAATCTGACCTCAGACACTTGACACACTTACTAGTTGTGTGACCTTGGGCAAGTCACTTAACCCCAACTGCCCTGCCAAAAAACCAAAAAAAAAATTAAAAAAATATATATTATTTCAAAGCAATGGCAAGGTGCTTTAGTTATCAAACTTATTTTCATTATTATTTTGATTGTATAAAAGATCTATAAATAAATCCAAAAGGTGACTGAAAAAGGAATACACAGAAGCCCCAGTCAGACAGTCTAAGAGATCTCCCAGTCGAACTCCCAACGTACAAGTTGCTTGCCTCTTCCACGTCCTTCCCCCAACATTGTTTCTCACCTTCTGCCTGAAGTCTCCAGGAACGAGGCTGTCTTGTTGCTGGAGGCAGCCCAGCGACCTCACTTTTAACGGTTCTGATTGTTGGGCACTTTTCTTTGATGTCTTTACAGTTTTTCCTAGCTTATGATGGTCACACGCTCAAGTCTTTTAGTGAAAATGTGTTAGGCCTTTTGAATCACCAATGACAACACTTCTTCTAACTCAGACTACTCCTTTCTTTCATACAAAAACGCAGGATTTAAAAGCTGGGGGCCTTGGGGATCATTGAATTTAATTAATATTTTACAAAAGAACAAAGTGCAGGCCAGGAACAACTTGCCCAAAGGTGGCAGGGATAATGAACAGCAGAGCTATGATTCATATTCAGTTAAAAAAATAACAAACCCACAGCTATTGGTCTCATTCCATTTTGTTCTTCCTCAATTGGATAAAACTTGGATACGCTGAATGTATGTTAGGTAGGTCCCTACTGCATGGCTATGTAACTGTTCTCAAAGTGAAAATGAAAAAAGACATTGTCCTCAAGGTCGTGCATCCAGGGAAGTAAAGACCAAATGTATGAGGACATTTCAAGGATGGAAATCTAACAACTTGGTGGGGGCAGGTGGGAGGGAGGGGAGGGAAATCAGGGAAGACTTCCTATAGGAGGTGGCATGGGGAAAAGGATAGACTGCATGAGGTGGAAAGGAAGAAGACAGGAAGCAAAGAAGCATTTACAGAGCACCTCCTATCATGTGCCAGGTACTAGGCTACATGCTTGTCACAAATATCTCGCAACAACCCTGCGAGGGAGGTGCTATTATGATCCCTATTTTGCTCATGAGGAAACTGAGGCCAACACAATGACTTGCTCAGGGTCACATAGCTAGTAAGCATCTGAGGCCAGAACTGAACCGAGAGGTCTTCCTGACTCCAGGCCCAGCATTCCATTCAACGTACCCCTTCACTGTACTAAAATTGTCAGAAGTTAAAATTGATAAATTCTTCTTAAAATAATTATTAAGCTATTTAACAATAATAAATAACGTATTTTAAAATTAAAAATAATTAAAAAAATTAAAAGCTGTGAACACTGTTTTGCCTATTTTTGTACATCTCTTTAATGTATGGCTTAATAGATGACAGCTGGATTCTCATATCTGCTTCTGCATTCAACTTGTGATGTTGTTTTGGTGAAAATCTGGCCTCACGCATGGAGAAAGGGAGGAAAGGTGGGAACACGCATTTATGAAGTCTTACTGTATGCCAGCATTGTGCTAAGTGCTTTAAAAATATTACAAATATTTGCTGCTCATGACAACCTTGAGAGGTAGGTCCTATTACTATTTTATACCCATTGTACAGTGGACGAAACTGAGGCAGAAGCTAAGTTGTCCCGGGGTCACACAGCTAGTGTCTGAGAATTTGTACTCAGGTCTTGCTGACTTTAGGAGCAGTGCTCTGTCCACTGTGCCACCTAGCTGCCTCTAAGGGACAGGTTGGGGTGTTTGCAGCTAGAAAAGGGAGGAGTATTTTAAAAGACAATGGACATATTTATATTATTATCAAAACAGTTTTGACCCCTCTGACTCCCTGAAAGCACCTCCAAGGAGTCCACAGATTCCACTCTGAGACCCACTGACTTAAATAAAGGTAAAAATTTTGCCTTTATCAGATATATGTTTGATATATGATACGATATATATCAGACACATGTTATCAAATTTTCAGACAACATAAAGCTGAGACCTTGGGGAATGCAAAGGAGCATAGTCAGCATTAAGAAGATCTTGACAAGATGGAGCCTTGGGCTCAATCTAAT
Source organism: Trichosurus vulpecula (assembly GCF_011100635.1). NCBI lineage: Eukaryota > Metazoa > Chordata > Mammalia > Diprotodontia > Phalangeridae > Trichosurus > Trichosurus vulpecula. Next base: position 35,040,895 of record NC_050580.1, on the reverse strand, counting down.
AAAATGAAATTTGGTGAATGAATGATTGCATGATATTTAGGCCTAAGTGGGCAATGCCCTCTTTAAGTGAATGGATAATGTCCACATTCCCTTTATTTATAACATTGTGCCTATGAAAAAGCAGCATGTTGGTTTTACATTGGCCATGTTAGGCTTTGTCATCAGTAGTTGAAAATAAATTTAGGCTCTGGAAAATTTGTTGAATTCCAAGCATCCTTCAAATCCACGTACTTGATCCCTGAATTTCAATGCTCTCTCATTTATAAAACATGAAATTGAAAGCTAGTGGATACTTGCTAGCAGGGAGCACAGCGATTATTCAGAAGCGCCTGACCTCTAGTGAAATGGAATCACACACATTAAGAAAGGGATAAACTTGGAGCAAAGCATTTTCCGCAGATGACATCACTGACAACCAATTAGGCAGTACCAATTATGTCCAACATTCTGAAAATGTTTCTCGATTTTAAGGAAATAATTAGATCCGTTAATTATGGAAAAGGCAGCGCGGCCCAGCTGCTGGCTCTCTGATGGTCCTGCCATTCATTTGAAGGGAATGATTTTCTTAGAAGGGTTCCCCTGCAGTTATGTTTTATTTCTGTGCCTCAAGCATACAATTTTAACACAGGGCAACCTCCTGTGCTCCCCCCTTCCTTCAAATAGTAGCAAATATGCCAAACCAGGAGCATGTTTTACATAACTGAATGTGCCAAAGCAGATTTGGGCCAAGAGAGAAAGTGAATGCAACTCATCTCTGATTTCTAATTGGTAAATGGGAGAGATATTATAAGCTCTTGTTTCAAATGTCTAGCTGCCGGGTTCCTATGGCAACTACATACACAACATATTCTCCCTGAAGCACAGTCATCTAATTCCTTACATGAATTTATTTATTTATTTTCGCTCTTGGGAGAAATCCTTCTTTTAGCCCTTATAAAAATTAACCAATAGTTTTCTTAATTAGCAGTATATCAAGAGGGGGAGGTGCCATTCTTTTTTTTTTTTAATAAATACACTTTCTACCAAAGTCACAGCATAGGGAAGGAGATTAGGGAGGAGAGAAAAAATATTTCTATATAAATGTCCTCAATGATCCTTCAAAAACAAAGGCATAGATACTTACAGGGGGCAATGGAAAGGTAGATGAATAAAAGGATGTGTAACTCCAACTTTCCCCTTCTACTTAGGAGAACTCTTATAGGTTTGTTCTGTGCAGAGGACAGACTTGACAGGAAGGGCTGGAAACATTCCTTGCTTGCCTTCAGTGGATAGTGAATGGCCTGCATAAGAGTAAGGAGAAAAACTAGCCATGCTTAAGCATGGCCTGAATGATGGCCAGAAGGGAAGGATTCAAGGGAATCCTATTGGGCTCCTTCACTCTGCCTCCTCTTTGAGACTGAAGTAATTAGCACAGATTCAAGTGGTAACAGATGGAAGAGATCCCATATTGGATTTTAGCTGACTATCACATTAACAACAATTTCCCAAAGTCCTCCTGGGGACAGTGGATCAATTAGCGTTCTGCAGTGCTCAGAATATTGAAGGTTTGTCATTCCCTCCTTCCAGGGTTAGATCGTGAAGGAGATTTTTCAGCTCTTTGACTTCAATTCTCTAAGAATTGCCATTGGAATGGCATGCTAATTTGTCCAATGTGTAGCTGGGCTCCCTCAGACAGAGTCTGCCCTCCATCTCCTGAGCAGCTGGGTGCTTCAGCCTCCACTTGTCAGAGGCAGTTGTGACAGTGAAGAGTGTGTTCCCCTTAGAGTCCTAAGGCTGCTGTGTGAGCCTTCATTCTGGACCCTGACAGCTCTGTGATCACCTCGCTGCCTTGGGCACATTGGTCATAAAGTGCACCACATACATCATATGGTTGTGAGGTCAAATCAGATGAGGTGTACAAATGGGCAACGGCAAAATACCAGCTGTTCACACTGAAGCCACTACTCTCCTTTTGGCGACTTCACTTTCCTTCAACACTCTCTTATGAGAAGAGCCCTTCCACAGCAAACCTCCGAGGTCCAAGCCATGTCCCATCTCATACATTAAGCCTTCATCTGCTCCTCCCACAAGAGACCCTACCTCCTGACATTGGCCTGCTTTGTAATGCTCTGCCTCCCCAGCTTGCCTGCTGGCTCCACCAAGTCCACCCTGCTTTCTGCTGGTCACCTCCAATGAACATCCTGTCAGGATGTTGTTGTTTACATGCTGTCTCCTGCACTGGCTGTGAGCTCCTCAAGGGCAAGGACAAGTTTTTGCCCTTCTTTGTACCCCCAATGCTTAGGCACAGTGCCTGGCACATAACTAGGCACCTGAGAAATGCTTATTGACCGACTGACTGAACGACTAGATTTAGAGCTAGACAGGCTATTTGACTACTCTAGCTCTCAGTTAGCTTTGTCCTCAATTCTTACAGCTCTTCTAGCTATATGTATAGATAAAACTTAGGAATGAATTATTCCCCAGGTGCTTTGTGTAGAATCAATCACAGAGTCACAGGCTTCAATCTCTGATGTAACCTAGTCTCTTCATTTTACACATAAAGAAACTAAGACACAAAGAAGGTAATTTTGTTCAATGTCACACAGATGGCAGAGCAAAGATTCCTATGAATCCAGAGTCCTCATTCCAACAAACTCTGCTCCCCCAACCCACGTATGTCAGTTTATTTACTTTTTGATCTGGGTATGTCATCTGCATGAGGAACTGCTGAGGGAGCTGATGGGGACAGTGAGAGATTAAGGGACTGGCCTGAGGCCACCCAGCCAATGAGGGGCTCTCTCCAGGCACAACCCTCAGCTGCCTTTGTATTTTATTATAAATTCACAAAATTCCTTGAAATAATTCACTGACTCTGGGGCACCTAGGTAGTGCAGTGGATAGAGCATGGGCCCTGGAGTCAGGAGGACCTGAGTTCAAATCCAGCCTCCGACACTTGACACTTACTAGATATGTGACCTTGGGCAAGTTACTTAACCCCAGTTGCCTTGCCTTCCCCACACCAAAAAAAAAAAAAATTCACTGACTCATCCCACCAGTCTATGTGACATGCCTACTACATGCAGCTCTAGGCCCCATATTTCAGCAAGTGCCTAATTAGCAGGATATGGCCAGAGGAAGACAAGCAGGAACCAGGGTCCTGAAGGACCTTCATATCACGCCATACGGTGACTGGATGAAGGAACTGGCATAGAGGAGAAAAGACTTGCTGGGCTGTAAGGGCTGCCAGTTAGATGAGGGAACACCTTTTTCCCCTAGAGTCCAAAAGCAGAAGCAAGAGAAAATTAGAGAGACATATTAGTGCTGGTGCAAGGAAACCTCCTCATAACCTCTCTATGGCCTCATGGAGTACATCAGTAAGCCGGGTGTTCACTTTACGGATAGGCCAGATGTCCTTAGTCATGTTGTCCAGGGGATTCTGGTTCATGGATGGCTCGGACAACATAACACTTTGCTAGAAAAGGAGGGGGCTCCCAGGGTCTAATGGGGCCATCCATACAGCAAACCCCCCACAAAGGCTGATGATGGTCCTATCAGAAGGCACAATGATAGAGCTAAAAGCTGTTAAGAGGTGAAGAAGACTGTGCTACCTCCAGTCTTACACCCTCATTTTGTCTGCAAAATAAGGAAAGTGAGGCCTAGGGAGGTAAAGCCTAAATTCAAGATCATCCAGGGAGTCAGTGCCACAAGAGGGATTAGGAGCCAGCTCTCTGGACTCCTTGCTAGGAGCTTTAGTTCTTTTTCCAGAGATAAGCTTCATTGATAATTTTTTTGTTTGTTTCTACATTGATTTCAGACTTTTTTGAAAAAATTCCTCTTGTTCAACATTGGACCCTTCCTCATAAAAAGCAAAACATTTAAGAAAACCCAAGTGATACAGCAGCCAGCAGCCTTTCGATCACCCCATACAATTAATACTACACCATGTTCAGCTAAAAGTTTTGAGACTCCAAAATAAACAATCCTTCTCTACTCTCAAGGAATTTACAATCTACATGAAATACAACTGAAGTTCAGCACGATAAAATCAAAACAGCTAAAAAGGGAACTTGCAGATGGAGGGAGGCTGGAAATCTCTGCATCAGATACTTGGGATAAGGGGCTGATAGCTAAGCTATATGAGGAATAAGCACCAGGGCAGAAGATCAGAAGCCAGTCTCCAATAGATAAGCAGTCAAATGAGCAAAGAATTCTCAAAAGAATCATGAAATCAGAGCAATCCGAATTACTAACAAGAGAAATGCAAATCAAAACAACTCCTAAGTTTCCTCTCACGACCAGCAAGCTGTCAAGATAAAAAGTATGGAAACAGTCCTGCTCAGAGGGTTTGGAAGCCAGGCACACTCAATGGCGGAATCATGAATTGGTTACTTGGGAAGGCAGTCTGGACTTAGGCTTTAAAAAAGCAACTATTGGGCCTTTGGTGAAGCATATATATCCCAAGAAGGTAAAAGACAGAAAGAAAGGCCCCACAGACACTGAAATGGTCATGGTAGCATGTTTTGTGGCAGTAAAGAACTATGAACAAAGTATGTGCCCCCTGATTCAGGAAATGGCCCAACAAACTGTGATCCACAGAGGTAATGGAGTGATGCTGTCTTGTAACAAATGAGAACTGTGAAGAACTCACAGAAACACATGACGAGACTTACATGAACATGATGCAAAGTGAGGCAAGCAGAGCTGGGGAAACAACCAACACAGTGGCTCCAACAACATAAATGGGAAGAATGCTATGTAATCATAACGACCCAGCCTGGCCTCAGAGAGAGAATGCACCTTCCTTCCTTCACAGCAGAGGTGGAAGACTACGGGTGAGGGACGCTGCACAAGCTTCAGATGTGGCTGAGCTGTTGGTCAGTTTTACAGAGCTGTTTTTTTCTTTTAAAATCTGTTATAAGGCAAGGCTTGCTTGTAGGGGAATGAATGTGGTCCAAAAATAAAAGACATTAATAAAACAAAAAACTTATAATCTAGTTGGGAAGACAATGGATACATACGACAAGGAGTTGTTCAAATCAGCATCTGGTCAGAGGAAACAGACAGTGAGTGAATCATATGCGTCTCCAAGAGACGGGAAGACAGGTCACTGTGAGGTATTAGTAGTCTGATAACGCCTAACTGAGGAAGAGGACCTAGAAGGAAGGAGAAGTTTGAAAAGGCAGAGAGGGCCTGGGCTTCAGGGATGGGGGTACCCCATACAGCACTGGAGGCCCTCAGTAGAGGAGCAATACTTCCTCTTGATGGTAGACCTTCTTTCCACAAAGGAACAGATTGAGAAGACAACGATTCCTAGCTGTGTGACCTCACACCAAAGAAAGATTAAACAAGATTACCATCACCACTCTCTACTCTGAACCATTTAGTCAACATGGAAACAGGAGGGAAGTAGGTCTAGATACTTACAGCAGTGAAGACATAGCTATCACCACCACCAACAAGAGAAGAACCGAATGCTCTTAGTGTGTGGTACGAATGCTTGCCCTTCTGAACTCACAAATACGGAAGTGATGGAGTCTGAATCAACATGTCTTCTGGTTAAATCATAATTTTTACAGAAAACCAGTACCTAAAGATACCTCCAATTTGGCCATACATTTTATTTGAAATGAAATATTTTATACTGTTCATTACCCAAATTTCAGTGAAATTATTTGTGTATTTGCTAAATTATTTCATAGCATGTTCTGCATAGAAATGTTCTAAAATCCACCTAATTCTCGAAGTGTGTGGTATGACTTCAGTAATCGAAGGAAGTCCCCTAAAATTCCCTTTTGATGGCTCATCATGACACGGAGGTCATGTGACCCTGTGCCCTCAAAGATGAGGCCAGCTTAAAGGCAATCTCTGATGATGGAAAGGATGTGACTGCACGATGACAACGGCCAGGCACAAGCCCGGCTCACTTCAGAGGCTTCCGGACACTTTGGCTGCAGGATGGTGAATCTCTCAGCACAAGCAAAGACCGTCATCACCTTTGGTGGAGGTGCCCAAACTGATGATACCCACAATCCTCGATATAATGACTGTTGAGACGGAAACATCATAGTAGAAGGCACAGCACAAAGCAATTTCTGCACTACTCCCAATCTTTCCCTGGCTAAGAAGGCTTAATGGAAGCCAATAGAAGAGCCCGCACTGCATGGAAGCAAAGAAAGCCCACAATGGAGAGGGTTTTTCCCTGACCACTGACATGAGGGTCATTTACCCTCTTAAGTCCTTGGAAAGTCCCTCAGTACAATCTCACCTTAGACATGTAAAGCAGAAACCATCGTCCTTTAAAAGTTACTGCCCTCCACTTATGACTATGGACATTGAATTACAGATATCATAACCCCATCTTAAAGGACCGACTGTATACCCGGTAATCTTTCCCCTCTTTCCACTGATGCAATGAACAAAAGATGCTTTTGAAAAAGGCACAAACTTCAGCTTTGTAAATTTGCCTTCTGAAATGTTACAGTCAACAACACAAAGGTCTTCCTAAAGGGGTCCACAAAAGTTCCAATAACCTTGAAAGCAAGTTTCCTTCCTGAGTCAAGTTTTTGCTGGATCCCTCAGTGGAAGGTCTCATCAAAGAGCCAATTCCTTTGATCTGCTCTGGAGTGGCCAGGGCATATGTAGTCCAGCTGTCCTCCAGAATCTACATGGCCACCATGTAAAAGAAGAACTAGGCTTGGTCTACTCTGGCCCAGAAGACCAGGACCTTGGGTGGCCATGAGAAAGCAACTGAGGTTGGATGATGGGAATAGTGCCCACCCTCCCCAGGCACTGCCTGTGAGTGAGTGTAAAAGGCCATTGCCCTTGGGAAGCCCTGGCAGTCTTCAGGGGGACTCTGGATGATGTAGGGGGGATTCTTTTTTAGGTGAGGATTAGATCAGATGGCAGCCAAGGCCCCTCACAAACCTAGAATTCTGAGACTCACAAGACAAGGTTTCTGGTTTGAAGCGTTCCTACTAACTGACCCTCTGTTTGAACTCAGGTGAGTAACGGCCTCCAAGACCTTAGTCTCTGCTTCTGCAAAAAGAGAAGCCTGGGTGAACTCCCCTGGGACCTCTTCTGGTTCTAAAGCTCAATGAATCACTGTGACCCCACAGACATTTACTGAACACCTACTACGTGCACAGCACTGAAAGATATGCAAAGAAGAAAAAGATGTTGTGTTCTTAGCTACACACACACACCTTTGAGGTTTCAAGGGGCCTTCACGAGAGCAATCTTGGGAAGAGCAAAGTGCAGCTTTATTATCCTCATTTTAGAGATAAGAATGTGGAGGCTCAAGAGAGCACAAGTTACTCATCCACAGTCATTCAATTCATAGGTTTTGGATCCAGAACTTGATCTCAGGTCTCCCAACTTGGGCCTCTGTTTCTTCTCCTGTAACACAGAAGCCCTGGCCTAGCTGACTGTAAGCCCTTCCACCACGACTCCCATCTCAGCTCTCTTCTCAAAGCATTTTGCTGGGCCCTCACAGGGCTTAGAAGCAGGCTTACCTTGGGAGGGGCACCAAACAGCTCTCCCCAGGGGAAAGGAAAAAGCATGAGGAGGGTAGGCGAGGAGAAAGGTGCAAGGCATTCTCTCTGTCTGTCCTTACAGAAGACCCAGTTTATATATTAATGACAATTAACAATGGTCTTTCAGACAGCATCACCAAATTCTCCAATAGCACCAGCATGTTTTATGTGTTCCTTCCTGTGTGTGCCAGGTGCACAAAAGGATACAAAAGCTGGGCCTGTTTCCAAGAGGAATGAGCTCCACAGGAATTAAAGCCTTTTCCTTTCTTTCTCCCAACTGGTCTTTGGTAGATGTTAACATTTCTTATTTCCATATGCTAGAATCTTCAGCCTTCTTTGGGTTCAATGCTCGAGGTAGAACAGAAAATACTCGTTTCTCTCCTGGGTTACATTTATCTTCCTGTCTGGGCGCTACTGTTTCAGAATTCAAGGAAGTGAGAGGATCAGAAGCTAATCCTTCTCCAGCAGAGACCTCGTCTGGCTTAGGAAAAGGTGGGCTACTTTCTTCCTCCCTAATAGAAGCCTGGGGTTCTTGGCTTTTATCCCATTCTTCCTTCCAGATGATGTGTGACCTTTTATTATTTTAGCAGATCACCATTCATTTAGAATTGTGACTGTTCATTTTTAGTGGCTTCATTATGTCAAAAGGAAAAAAAAAATGTTTCTACCACCTCCAAGGACGCTCTTCTTCAAAATATGTCCTCTGTAGCACAAATTTTTCTGAGCTTTGTTGTTCTGGGTTCTATGACTGGGTTCACCTCACAGTCAAGTCACCTGCAGGATTTTCCAAGTTCAGAATCTTCTGGGGTCATCCCAAGAGGGTATGTATGCTTAAATCTAAATCAGTTCTATATGCTAGCTCTAGGAGCTAGGTGGTGCCATAGTGCAGGGAAAGCTGGGCTGGCAGTCAGGAAGACCTGAGTTCAAATGTAGCCTCAGACACTTACTAGCTGCGTGACTCTGCGCAAGTCACTTAACCCTGTTTGCCTCAGTTTCCTCATGTATCGAATGAGAATGACAATACACCTACCATGCCAGGTCATTGTGAGGCTCCATTAAGGTAATATTGTAAAACACTTAGTACAGGGCCTCACACATGGCAGGCGCTATATGAACGCTGGCTATAATGATAACGATGGTTATTGGCATCGCACAGATCCAGGACCAGAAAGGATCAACACCTTGCCTTAGTCCCATGCGATGTTAAGCAGCAGAGCCAGACCTAGAACCCGAATCCCCTGACTTCAAATCCTGCGCCTTTTCTTCTTTACCAAGTTATTTTCTTACATGTTTAGATTGCTTCTTTGCACACGTAGAAAGTAAATGTCTCCCACGTGGCTCACTGTACTCATCAGGCCTCTCTGCTGCCAGGGGACATTTCTATTACGAGTATCATTTAATCGTAAAGGAAAAGAACAATCATATCTCACAGCAAATGTAGCCCAAAGAAATTATTTCCCCCTAAAAAAGCCTTTCACAAAAAAAGCTTTTTAAAAATTCCTGCAGTGATAACTTAATGTCTTCAAAAAACACAATCGAAACTAACTGAAATTTGGCACTTCTGGCAACAGGGGCAAAACAGAGGGAGGATTAAGTCCTGACACAATCCAACATTTCCACAATCCTCCCTCTCCAGCCCCTCCCCCCCCATGGCATTGTCCACTGCAGTCCTTCCCTCAGGGCCCCACCCCAATGGCCTCCACTGGGCAGTGCTAGGAAGCTGGTCGGCCTAACAGCGGCTCAGAACCTCCAGTGCTGACAGAGGCCCCCTATCACATTCAGTTGCCCCAGTTTTCATAGAATTTTGTTATCCTGGATTTAGACCTAGGAGAAAGCCACCGATGTTTTTCTGGTCCACTCTCTAATTTTGCAAGTGAGCAGACAGAGGCCCGGAGAAGTTAATGGACCGCCCCCAGGCCAGGCAGCCAATGGGAGGAGGAGATGACACTCAAAGTTAGGCCAGCAACCCCAGAATCCCAGATCCTAAGAGTCTGGTCATCATCTCTAGATTAAGTTTGGACTCTTTTTAGGTAAATCAACTTGTCAACATTGAAACTCAGCTGCTGTGTGTGTGTGTGTGTGCGTGTGTGTGTATGCCTGTTCTCATCCGTGTTCCTACAGTACAACAGTAAGGATGCTTGCAAATGTTCACAGACTGCACTAAGTTTTGCAACCCACTTGAACCTCATCACCACCGTTCTATTTCTAGCTCTTGAAGGATAAGATTGCATGTGAGGAAAAGCAGAAGGACTTGACATGAAGGAGAAAGAATGCTGATGGGGCAGAGGGCACTGGGATCATGAACGTCAGAGATGGAATCTGGGGAGGGGAAAACCAGCAGATGAGGTGATGATGGAGGAGAAGGCAGCAAAGTATCAAAGCTGATGGCCCTGACCACAGGAGGTCAGAGGGGCCTGGTAGCTGAGCCACCAAGAGCTGCCCACTCAGGAGGCCAGAAAAGGAAGTGAGTGTGATGTGTGGGACTCTCTGGGACTTCTTGAATCTCTCCCCTTCTGTTCTCCCGCAACAGTAATGGTGGCAATGTGTGTCTACACAAGGCCATCACTTGCCTTTGCTGGGCCTCAGACTGGACCTCAAATCCCTGGCTTCCCTTCTGCTTTGTGGTTCCTGTCTTGTCATCAACATAATGAGCAGCAGAGTTCAAGATTCTGGAGCTGGGGGGCGGGGGAAGGAGGTGTAAAGAGTTCTGTGAATGCAGCTGCAGCCCCCCAGGGCCAGCTGAGACATGCCCAAGCCTGGAAGTGAGGAGGTCAGAGGGGAAAATGAAACACCTGTTCTGTTGGGCAGTCCAAGAAAGTGTTTCAGGTTTTACCTACTCAGCAGTGAGCATTCAACAGTGTTTTGTGCCTTGACACTACCTCAAACTGGCCACACAATCTCCTCTCCATCCCCTTAGCAGAGTGTTTTCCCCAGTCCATGTCTCAAACCCTCTCTTTCTCATTCCCAATTCTCACATCCTTTGCTCTAGTCTCTGATGATAAGTTCAGGACATCTTTTAGCCAAGGCTAACCCCGAACCTGTCTACAGCTTTTGTCACTGTTTACCACACCCTAACCCCGATACTCCCAGTTCCTTTGTCTTCCCTAACACAGCCTTCTCTAGGCTTCCTCCAACCCATCTGACTATGTCTTCTCAATCTCCTCTACCAGCCCACTCTTAGTGGGTAACCCTAAAGACCCTCTTCTCTATGTGATACTCTTTGCCTTGGTGAACTGATCAGTTCCTACGTGTACAACTGTCATCTCTATGCAGGTGATATTCAAATCCATCCATCTATTCCTCCCTCCATCCATCTATCATCTCCATCTCGATTTCTGTCTTGAACTCCAACTCTGCTGGAGTCGGGGAATCAGGAAAAGCCTCGTGTAGGAGGGTAAACCCTCAGAGCTCCCTTCTAGACATTCCACAAGCAACTCGAACTCACTTATCTTCAGGTCCATCTCTCCTTCAAATTTCCCTATGTCTATTGAGGGCACCACTACCCTTCCCATCCCTAGGTCCCTAACCCCTTTTTCTTTCCCCTTGTTACCTACACTCATTAGTTGTCAGGCCGTATTGATTCAACCAATCAATAAATCGCCAAGTATTCACCAAGATCTTCCTGTATGTTAGGCGCTTGGGAAAGGGAAAACATATAAAGGGAAACAGGCTCTGTCTTCAGGGGACTTTCAGTCTCACTGCACATCTCAAGGTATAAACCAAACAGAACCAAGGTGATTGTGGAGGGGGTGGCACAAACAGCAGAGAGGGACAGGGAATCAGGAAAGGCTTTGAAGGGAATGTGTGTGACACCTGAATCTGGAAGGAAACTGAGGTTTCTAAGACAAGAATGGGGCGGGCGTGAATGGGGAGGCATGGTGGGCAGCCAGTGGAGAGACACCGAGGTGGGGGAGGGGTTCGTGGGCTGCTGCTTCATACTGTCTCCCACACTCCTTCCCCGCTCTCCACTTACACAGCCTCTCCCCTGTTCAAACTCCCATTGCTTCTTGTTAGATCACTGAAATAGCCTCCTAAGCAGTGTCCTTTACTTCCCGTCTCCCCCCTTCATACAGATGCTAACCTGTAATTTCTATGGTACAGATTTGATCATGTCACCACCTGTCCCACTTAAAAATCTTCAGTCTCTTCCAATGGTTTTTAGGACAAAATGAAAGCTCCACAAGCCAGCACTAAATGTACTTCACGGCCTGGCTCCCGTCAGCCTTTCTAGTATTTATACATTACTTCCTTCTCACACTTTGTCCAGCTGCCCTATGAGCTGAACCCAGTGGACCACATGAACTCACCCTCCTCACCCCCACCCTTATGATCCCCAACTTCCTCAGAAGCCCAGTTCAGGTGGTAGCCCCTACTTTCTGCATCCCTCCAGCTATCAACACCTGAAAGTGACACTGAGTAAAGGTGTCCTGATTTATCAGCATTCATACATTCTCTCGGAGGGCAGCTCCCTGAGGTTCCGAAGCTAGATATAAATTTCAGTATCTGTATATTTGGGATAATTCAAATGTACCATTAGGAGCAGAGAGAGCCCTGGGGTGAAAGGATTGTGGACAAGTGAAAAAAGGAAGGTAGGTCATGAAGCAAGTGTTTAATGCTTTAAGTCTGTGCCAAGACCATTCAATAGAGTGAGATGGCACACTTGTGGGTACCACTACCAGACAGACTTTGGAACTGGAAACTCCCTCCCAGAGAAGCCATGGTCTTCTTAGAGACAGCACAAAAGGCATTAGATGAGGCACTTTGGGGAAGTTGAGGAAGCTTTCTGGGCCTTCTGTAAAATGAGGCACAAGCCTTCCCCTATGGCTCCTTCTAGCCAACAGTCTTGTTGAAGTGTGCCTGAAAGGCACAACCTGCATCATAGCATCTCCCTTGTAACAGGGATTCACTAAGCATTTGCCCAATGGATGAAGCATGAAACCAGGGAAGGGCACCAATGTCCAAAGACAGCTTGGCCTTCATCTTTTACCTTCTCTATCCTATCAAAGGGGAATATGAGCAAAGGCTCACTGTGGGCACTGTGAGCTTCAAGTGGGAAGCCTTCCATTTACGGTCAAGGACCCATTTTGTGAAGGATTCTCTATGCTGGCTCTTTAACATGTGTCTTTTTGGCCAAATTTCCATTTTTCAGGTATAGAGTTTCTAGGATTCTGATCATTCAGGTTCCTGGGTTCCTCTTTTACCTGCTTCTTGGTTATTTTATTGTTAGTACTCAAATGTTGGCATAGAGAGAGCTAAAACTCCTTGATCTGCTTGGAAAAGGCAGATGAAACTAATAATTAAAATTAGATGGTGACATTACCTATTGATTATTTAGGTGGTTCTGTTACCAGTCACTATAATAACTGAGGAAGTTTTTAAATAGAAGGAAGAGGTAGACATATGATGCTAAAAATACTATTGTATAAAATTGTGGTTTCTGTAAGGAAATATAGGGTATTTAAAATGACATCAGAGCCAGCCAAGTTTTGCAGATAACACCTAGGCCACTGTGGGAGCAGACAGAACAATGTGGATGTTTTCTATGTGCAGCCTTCGCTGCATTTCTGAACATTCTGGGCTACGGTGTCTGCCAGCATCGGCCCTGTTACAAAGGCAACTTTCTCTTGTTCTTGCTTTGTATAGTCGAGGACAGTACAGACAAGATATAATTGAATTCTTAAAAGGGATTCACTGATCTACTTACTCCCTTTGGCACAGCTGATAGTGGCACAAAAGGGCTTTCATTCATGCCTTAATTATGAAATGAATCTATAATTAAAGAATAAAAATGCCATTATTATACTATTAATTAGGTGTGCAGATCATTAGGATTCTATTTATACTTCTACTGTCAATGCCAATAATTTCTTCATTTAAATTAAACTGTGCCTCGATTCCAATCAATAGGACCTAAAAGAGCCAAGATGCTGGAACGCTGAGCATGCGCTGCACAGGCCTTCTTTCTCAAAGCAGTGACCCAGGTGTGGTTGACATTTCATTTACAAGCACTTAGAATCAAAGCATAAGGTCTTTAAGTGAACAAATGATTATATCTGACAGGAGAGTTATGGACAGGTCCCCAGGTAAAGGCTATTTAATCTTCCTCCCAAGTAGCCATAATGTTTCTAACAAAACTGACACTGTAATAATCTCTTCCAAAGAAAGTTCTGAGAGGAATGGGCCCAAAAGGTACCTTCATAGATGTGGCTCTATGGGCTTTACTGTTTCATACGAGTTACTATTAAATAGGCCAAGGCCTGTGGAAGGGGCACCCAGTTTGAAGGACAGGAAAGAACCATGCAATGCAGCTGTGTCTGAGGGCACACTGTTTGCACTGGTGGAAGCCTTTGGGGTCTGGCTCTAATCTCACTGCTACTTGGTTCTACAGCCCTAGAAAAGTGGTCTTTGGTGGCCTCCTTTCTACACACACACACACACACACACACACACACACACACACACACACAGACACGTTTCCAGCTGGGAATAGCCTCTAGCTGAGAGATGGTGCAGAGAACTTACATGATCAAGCTGCAAGCACACTCTAAATCCCCCCCAGCCCTGTCCTCTTTTATACTTGCCCTGTCTCTGGCCGGCACTCTAACACAGGTAACAATTCTCATGCCCAGAAGCCTAACTAAGTATCCACCAAGGTCTCTCCACCGAGACCTAGCTCCCCTACCCTGTTTGCTCCTGTGCCTGGGCTGTGCTGGGGTCTAAATAATCCCCCGTTTGCTGTGAGGTTTTCCCTCTTCTTCTCCATCAGATCCTAGCACTACACTTGGAACCAGAAAGGTGCTGGGGATTCCAAGCAAAAGCCTAGTGTTGTCCCCTCTAAGTGTCAGGCAAAGACCTGACACTGTCTCGTCTGGAGCCACCTACAGTAGGCTTGACCAAGGCTGGGGAGACTCACGCTGGGTACGTTTCATAGCTTTATATCTTGAGATGTAACTACAGCCATGTCCTCATTAGTGTGAATAACAAATCCCATAAAGCAGTCACATTATTCAGATTCATATTACTCAAAGTTATAATTATATGTAAAATTTGGTAATTGGTTCCAGCCCAATGGAAATATGCAATGAAAAAAAATTTTAAATGAATTTTATCTGCCTATTAATGTAATATAACAGCAAAGAATAATAAAATGAATTTATCATTCACTTAGTACAAAGTAAGAGTAGTTATAAGAAGCAAAATTTTAAAAATCAAAAAAGTTACTGGATATTGTACCTCGAGACAACCCTACACTGATGATGTGAGAAAACCATCATTTCGGTCATTTAAAATATTTTAGCAGCATAGACTGAACCCTCTTCTCTTTCTTTATATCTTCATACACATGCTGGTGGGTACTTCACATCTCAGTGAATCTACATGCTTTGATCAGTTAGGGTGAGCAGCCATAATTTCTGGCTTCCCAACTTCCATAGCAGAAAGATCTATTGAAATTCTTTGAGCGTGGCCTCTTTCCTTTGTACACTGTGCTTCTTGGGCAAAACTTCTGACATCTTCAAACACTTTTAAATCTAGGTTGAGTTTTTCCTTAGAAATGATCCATTCTGTAGTTCCACGATATTTGAATTGCTTCTTTTTGGCTGCTTGCAGTATTTTCTCCTTTAGTTTATAGTTCTGAAATTTGGCTATAATATTTCTTGGTGTTTTCAGTTTGGGATCTCTTTCAGGGGGTGATCGGTGAATTCTTTCAATGACTATTTTGCCCTCTGGTTCTAGGACCTCTGGACAGTTGTCTTTGATAAATTCTTCGAAGATACTGTCAAGGCTCTTTTTTTCATCGTGGATTTCCGGTAGACCAATAACTCTTAAATTGTCTCTCCTGGATCTATTTTCCAGGTCAGTTGTTTTCCCAATTAGATATTTAACATTTGTTTCTATTTTTTCATTCTTTACATTTTGTTTTACTACTTCTTGGTGCCTCATAGATTCATTAGCTTACGGACTTCATAACAACTTGGAAAAACCTACACGACATAATGCTGAGTGAGCGGAGCAGAGCCAGGAGAACACTGTACACAACCACAGATATATGGATTCCATGAGGACCAACCCTGACAGACTTCACTCCTCTCAGTAACACAAGGTGCAGGCACGACTCCAAAGGACTCATGATGGAGAATGCTATCTACATCCAGAGAAAGAACTATGAAGTTTGAATGCAGATTGAGGCACACTTCATGCTCGCCTTTTTCTCTTCTCTTTTGTTCTGGTTTTTGGGTTGTTTTTTTTTTTTTTTGGTTCTGTTTCTTCTTTCTCATTATTCATTCCATTGGTCATAATTCTTCTCCGCAACTTGACTAGTGTATAAATTAATTCAATGCGAAGTCATCCGTGGTAATTATATGAGATTCCATGCCGTCTTGGGGAGGGAGCGGGGAGGGAGGGGAGAAAATCTGGAACTCAAAATTATGTAGAACCGTCAGTTGTAAACTAAAAATAAAAATTAATTAAAAAAAAGAAATTATCCATTCTGGAAGGCATCCTCTTTTGGAATGAGCCACTTTCACTCATATTAAATTTGTTCATCAGAGTCTCCATCTCTTCCTTCTTTTCTTGAGGTATCAGGATCCGCCAGCTTCTACGTCCTTGGCTGCACTGGCCACCGCCCTGGCAAGTTGTACTATTGCAACTGAACTGATGTTGAAAAAGAAGAAGTGCCAGGGTTTGTCTGGACAGTGGCACTGCTCACTCCACCCCTCTGAGGGCTTGGCTTCTTCCATGGTGACTCCTTTGGTCCTTGCAGCTATTTGCAAACCACAAAAAGACGCTGCTGCTTTCCCTTCTCTTTTTTGACTTGGTGAGGCTCCATAGTGTCGATGGAGGCATTCCAAAAGCTCATCCTAGTTTAGAATTACTCTGAGCCTGTTCATGCTGCTCAATTACATCAAGGTTTTGTTCTACTGTAACAAGCGTGTGTGTGTGTGTGTGTGTGTGTGTGTGTGTGCGTGCGCGCGTGTGTGTGTGTGTGCATGTGTGTGTGCTGACAGTGTTTCCATCTGAGGTACTTTTTCTTTTGTCTGCTTTTAAGGGGTATTTTTAAAAAATATGAACACACAACTGTAGGTACTTATGTAATGCGGCAGCACTCAGAAAGTAGAGACAGATGACAAAGCGACACATTAAAACCCCTGACTAGTTCACGCACGTCACATTAACTGAATTTTGATTTGCGTTAAATGTTAACTGGCATCATTTTATAATCCTCACTAAAAAAGAATTTTACAGTTTAGCTTAGCCCAGTTCTTGGGAATCCACTTCTGACTTTAAGTCCCTGTCACAAGCCCTCACCTTCCTGCAGGTTAGAGAGAGGAAACCTTGGAAGACGGAGATCCCCAAAGATTGACACTTTGGATGAGTGGATTTGGGCCTCCTGCTCACCTAAGCCCAGTGATTCAGATGTGACATCTCCGACTCAGAATCCCTTCCCCCACTGCCTCTCCATTCTCTGTCCCCACTCTTCTCATTCCCCTTTCTTCTGCAAATGCTGTCCATGAACAACCTTCCCCTCAGCCTCCCTCTCTTCCTCTTACACTCTTCGGTCTTACAGTACTCATAGAATATTGTCTGGAGGATATTGCAATGCTGGTCACCCTTCCAGGTGGTCATGTCCAGTGGGTTGGCCAGGAGTAAGAGTTGGGCAGCTTCTTGCTCCCCTCTGACCATCCTGGTTGCTACCCCAGCTGCCACCATCTCTTTCTTTTCGGTTCATCATCTGGTTCATATCCCTCTCCTCTCTTACTCCTTCCCCTTTTTCACAATAGCCCAGTAATTAATGCCCACCGTGCAGTTACTCTGCATATTCTAGATCTGTATCTGTGTCTAATAGAATGTGTATTCCTCAAGGGCAGGAATAGTTTTTTTGTCTTCCTAGTGCCTCAAATAATGCCTGGCCACTTAATGCTCTTTAAACTGAATTCAGATCTTTCTCTCTCAGTTTAATCTCTTATCTTTTTCTCCTTCTTCTTCACTCCTCCTAAATCTGTCCTTCATTCTCACTGCAACCTCTAATTCCTCCATCTATTCTTGTTTTTCTAATCTATCATCCCTATGCTGGCCTCAGTTTCTTCTCTTTGCAGTCTCGGCCCTAGGGCTGACCTGCCCTGCACCCTTGAAACCCCTGACTTCTTGTCCTGTTGTTGTTCACACCGTGGCAGACATCGTGCCCATTCTCCTATGCCACTAGAGATTCCCAGTTTCCCCAGGCAGAGGGCCCCCTCTAAGTTCGTGCCAGCTGTCTTGAAGAGGCCCTTACTGGAGCAGGTCAGCTTTTATTAATCTCAGATTGGTTCTCTGTATCTCAACTCTTCTCCGCAGTTGTTCTAAATCTTCTTCCTCTCTCTCTCTTAGCCAGATGACCTTGGATTCCTACTTTACTGAGGAAACAGACTCCATTCACACCATGCTCCTTTTCTCTCTTCTTACTACATACATGACAATTTTTCTGCATCTTTATTCACTATCTTCCTCTTCCCTCCCAGCTCTGTGGAATGGGTAGTCCTTCTTCTTGCCAAGGCCAGACCCCTTAGCTGTGTCTCTATATGCAATGGCACCCTGAATCTTCCAACAGACTGCCCCATGAAGCATCTCATACACCACTTCCCTCCTCACCCCTCTTTAATCAATTTCTGTCTCTCTCTTTCTCTGTTTCTCTCTCTCTCTTCCTGTTGCCCAAGAACATGAAAAAAGCTGATAAAGACTGAAAATGGAACAACGCTTTAATAACAAAATCCTTTCTTGACCTTGCCATCCCACCAATTTATTACCCTCTTTCTTCTATCCCTTTCACTGGCAAACTCCAAGAAAGTATGGCCTTATGTTTGCTGCCTCCCCTCACTCATTGCCCAGTCACTTTTCAAAGTCTTGCATCTGGATTTTGGCCTGCCACTGGTCAAACTCCAGTCTCTCCAAGGCTATGGAGCCCCTCAAATGATAACTGCCTTTTCCCTGACCTCACCTTCCTTAGCCTCTCTGCACCTCAGGATACTGCTAATCATCCTCCCACCCCCTTCCTCCTGGGCCCCTCTCTTAGCTTCTACAACAAGTTTCTAGCCTGGTTCTCTTACTTCTTTCATCTTCCCTTGGATTACCCAAATCCTGCCACTTCAGTAATGCATGGGACTCAAGGCAGGTAGAGGTTAAGAGCTTTGCCCAGGGTCACACAGCTACAAAGTGTCTGAGGCCAGATTAAACTTCCGTTTTCCTGACTCCAGGCCCAGCCCTGTACCCACAGCACTATCTCTTAATTAGTGCATATGCTCTATTAGCCTAAGAGAATGTCAATCTTTTGAAGGTAGGGCTTCTTGGGTTTTTCTTTGTATCATCCTATAGTCTAGTATAGTGCTTTGCATAGAGTAGGTGTTTAATAAATGTTTGCTGAATTGAACTCAATTCTCCTGCTTTTCCTCCCTCCCCAGAATTGGTCCAACTCTCCTCAGAGCAAAGAGCTTACTGGGATAAGGTAAAAAGAGAAGCGGGGCAATGGAAGGAGAACCAGGAAGGGAAAAGAAAGGCCAGAGCAATAAAGACCAAAGGGAGGAGATGAGAAAAGCCAAAAGCCACATTTATATCCAATTCTCTCCCCACCAACTTTGACTATTTAGTACAAGGCCACAGCCACAGGTTCCCCACCCCTGATTGAGTACATTTCTGAGGTGGTAGGAGGGAGGAGGTAGGAGGTACAGAGTGTGGAGGGAGGGGAGAGAGAAGAAAAGCAGTCTGAAAGATGTAAAGTACTGAAGAATAACCAGAAAGCGGCACCCGGGCATTTCCCAAGCACAGAGTCCTACGCACGGAGACTCCATTATTTTCCATAGCATGAAAAGCCATGCAGTGACAGTGAGCATTAAAATGCATGTGTCAACCTCAGAGCATGATGTCATGTTTTCAGATCGACTTAAAAGCTACTGTTGCTTCAGGCAGTATTAGCTGTCTGAAGAAAGAAGGAACAACTCTTCCACTAGCTAGAAAATTAGACGTTAAGAAGCCAAATGAAAGTGTCATTTTGCTTAATACTAGTTATAAAATTAACAGCTTTATCAATACTTTCAGCAGCTACATTTAAATTTAAAAGAAAATCCTTTCCAATAATCTCACAAGCTCCTGATGGGTAAAGAAAACAACAGGAAAGAAGTTCATTTACCATTTACATGTAAAGCACTTGATACATCCCAGGGCCCAAGGTGGCTTTAGCAGCAGATGATGGAAGGCTTCTTAAACTTCAAAGTGCTTTGGATTTCTTCAAGGTGAACTTCCTTTCTTTTTTGTCTTATTCTTTGTGTTGCTTTATCAGGAAAACAATGTTTTCTGGAAGACAAAAGGAAGAAATAGCTTTGTGTTCAAATGCCATGTTCACATAAGCCTCTATAATTTTTCTTCCCAGAACGCCACAACGGGCAGCATCCTTGGAGATCATGTGACCTGATACTCCCGTTTTATAGAGGAGAAAACCGAGAAGCAGAGAGGGCACTAGTCCAAGGTCACAAAGAATTATAGAACATCATTAAATGAGATAACCCATGTCAAGTGGGCCGTAAACCTCACAGCTACATAAATGTCGGCAAGGATGATCATCACCATCATTACACCTACAAGATTTCTCAGATCATCTAGTCTGGCTCTCATGCTACAGAGGAGGAAACTGGGGCTTGAAATGGGGTTTTCTGTGTTCACACGGCCACTCATTAGACTGCAAACCTCAAGAAAAACAACTTCCTGAAATGCCCTCTTATTAATGCAATTCATTTCAGAGGAGCCTCCCATTTTGTTTGCAGGTCAGCTCCTACTTCAGGAACTCCAAATGCTTCAGAGGCTGGACCTCCAAGGGCAAATGGGCAGCATCGGGATTTTCCAGTCTCAGGGGCCCATGCTTACCCTCCTCGTCTTCCAAGAGCTGGTTTCACCAGATGTGCTTCAGCATTAATCTTTTCAGAGAACACTGAACATGGAGTTTTTTTTTTCAATGTTGTAGAAATGACAAGCACAAAGACACAGCCACAACATTCAATTTTGGAATATTTTTCCTAAGCTTTTCCCCCGAGCTACAAAAACAGATACTACCAAATGTAAGTGTTTCTAGCTAACTTCTGATCTGAAGTTAGACCACAATATGTTTCAATAATTCAAGGATTTGTGATTTGGTCAGTTTCTGAAAAATCCAGAAAAGCAGACATTCCAATCCTTTTATGCTACATGGTAGACAGTCTCTAGTGTTCATGAACTGTGGCCAGCCACATTCATTATAGAGTGATCATTCCTTTGAGCATGGGCATCTTTGCACCCAGGTGGGCTCATCTCCAATTAAAGACATACTCTGTTGCTTGGGTTGTACTCAAAAGCCTTTCCAGCACTGGGTAGGATCAGACAGACCTTTTCTGAATGACTCCTGAAGCTTTTCAGAACTCTACCCAGTCACTCCATACTAGGATGAGGCCCTGGACTTTGGTGAACCTGTGATCTCACTGATGTTGGTATTCTCCTCAATCAATTTGTCTTTCATCTACCCTCTCCTATAAATCACTTACCCAACTTGCTGGGCCCTTCCTACAGACTCATTGGCATTACATGGAGACAAATGAAATATGCTGGTGCCCTTGCCCTGGATAAACAACCAGTCCACTTCACTTTCTAGTCAAATTTCTCTGTGATGACAGTTTTTTCTATGCTTTCGATATGCAAATCTTTACTGGTAACACGCTATAATCTACACGTACCCACTATGCATCTACCTCTGCCCAAACCACCATGGCACTCAGAGGGATTTATGGTTAGATGATGCAGTGGATAAAGAGTCTGGCCTGAAATAAGGAAGACTCATCTTCTTGAGTTCAAATCCTGCCTCTGACACTAGTTGTGTGACCCTGGGCAATTCACCTAACCCTGTCTGAGTTTCCTCATCTTTAAACTGAACTGGAGAAGGAAATGGCAAACCACTCCAGTATCTTTGCCAAGGAAACCCCAAATGGGGTCGTAAAGAGTTGGACATGACTGAAATGACTTAGAGCAACAAAAATTTTAAAGGTGCACAATTTTTTAAAAAGCACCTTTCAATATTACTAGGCCCTCCTTCATTTCCACTCTTCCTCCCTCAAAGCAATAAGCAGTACCATTTCATTCCCAGGGCATTTGCCCACCTTGCTTTGCAGCGCTCATAATGAACATAAGCAAAAAGACTACCATGAAGGTCATGTCAGGTTCTGCAGCAGCTCCAAGACTTTGTGTCTCTCCAACTATTTTGGCCCAAGGTCTCAAGGCAGAGTTGGTAACAGAACCAGGATTCCTGCCTCTCAGGCCACTGCATGTTCCATTATTCTAGAATGTTTTTCTACCCTTGTGATACAACTCCTTGCCCTTCCAAGGGGAAAATTTAAAATATATATATATATATATATTGGGATACTTTCCCACTGGAGGCTACAATTAATTTTAAGTCTTTATTCTCTGAAGATTTCCTAACATCACTGAGGGAAAAATGAATGAAGTCCTGATTGCTGGATGTCAGCAGAAAAGCTAGTATATTTACACTTCTCCAGCTGCTTTGATCAAACTCTCAGGAGCTCCGTTCTGGGGGCCCGGGCATCTGCCCAGTTGTTCTCTGGGTCACGATGGTGACTGTTCATCATGGTATGACTGTACTCCCTCCCTCCATAAGAGAGAAACCTCTCTGAACCATGGCAGAGGTAGGTGTGATTTGGTAATCCTGCTCAGGGGATTCATTAGTTATTCAGGTTCCTGTGAGTCAAAGGGAAGCTCTCTCCTGGAACAGAAGGGAAACTGGATCTGGAGCCACGGGAACTGGGTTTGAATCCCTTCTGAAATAGACTAGCTGTGGGACCAAGACTAACCTCTATGAGCCCTAAGGTCCTTATGCGTAAAAGGACAGGCATGAATTTGTCCATCTATCTCACAGGATTATTGTGAGGCTGGAACGTGACAATGTGTGTGACAAAGGCCTCACACAGAGTCACTGTCACTACCACCCTACCAAATGATTCAGGGCTGTGTGGCTGAGACACTAGGCTTCCTTGTTTCCTACTGTGGTAATGAGGCCCAGAAATGGTGATACCCTTAATATTCATGTAGCTGGCATGTTAGAAGGAGAAGATGAATATAACATCAATTTAGTTCAGTGTTGGATCTGAGCTCAACCAGCATGGCTCAGGGTGCTGACATGAGAGATTCTAGAATCCCTCTGGTTGACACTGTCACGAGATGAAAGGGATGTGGACTCCACAGCACAGGCTCTGGGCTGCTGATTAATGGCCCACAGAGTGGTGGGGAAGTTAAGAAACAGGGCTAGGGCTGTGCAGGATTTTGATCCTTCTTTGTTCTTATTAACAAAAATCTCCACATGTACAATGTCCCTTCCCCTTCTGAATTATGAAAGCCAAGGCAGTAAGGAGAGGCAGCCAAATACTCTTGGGCCATTATCGAGACAATATGGAAGGAACAGCAGCGTTGATTGGAAATCCATTGTCAATATCCAATACAATGACACATTAGGAAGTCATGACTATCTCTGCTTAATAAAGGACTAGCAGTTGGATCAAAGCCTCCTTGGGGTTGAGTTTCAGTTAATGTACAGATTTTGCCCAAACCAAAACCAACTTTTATTTTGACTCCACAGATATTTTTTTTCCCTTCATGTAAATGCAACAAGCTTCTCCTTTTTCTCCTGAATTATGTCCAAGCGTGTTGAACCAATATCACAAAAGCAAGGAGACTGGGAAGGCTTGCCTTCAACATCCATCTAAAGCTAGCAACATTCTCCCCACCCCCCTTTACGCAACAGCCTCTAGATGAGTCATAATCTCAGGCCTCTCCCTCCAGCCTCCAGGGCTTCATGCAATACAGATGGGTTCAATTCTGGAGGGATGTAAAGGAAGGATAAATGGATGGATGGATGGAAGGAAGGAAGGAAGGAAGGAGGCAGGCTTCTGGACAAAGAAAATGAATTCTGAAACTCAGCTTGAACTAACCACATACTCAACACCAAAGAGCAAAATGGTGGCCTGTCCTATACTATAAAGCAAAAACACTAGTGCAGAAAAGACAGTAAGAGGAATACAAGAGGTATGCCATACTTAGCAGCAGTCTTTTCTTTAGTAAGAAAGAAAGACTGAGAATGAAAGATTCTCAGAACTGGACAGGCCTTTAAAGATCGTGCAGTCAAACTGCCTCGTTTTAGAGGATGAGAAAAGGGAAGTGATTTACTTGAAGTCATACAACTAGTAAATGGCATTTAATAAGTAATTTAATAAAATCCAAGTCTCCTTTCGACGATCCACCAATCAGTCTCGGACACCAGAGCCCACTGTCTCAAAGAGAACACACAAACTCCTCAGCCAGACATTGAAGGTCTTCCACATCCTGGGTCCAACCAACCTCTTGCCCTGCTCCTCTCTGGATCCAGCCAGTATACCTCCCAGCCAAACAACAATTCTAACTGTTCTCTGAAATCCGACTTCCCTCTGCTGCTTTGGTGCACTTGCCAATCCATCTGTCAGGCCCACGATGCCCACCCTCATCTCTGACTCTCAGAACCCCCATTTTCCTGCAAGGTTCAGCTTTCCACCTCGTCCATAAAGGCACAAAATCCCGAACCAGGCTGCCCCACTGCCCCTTATTTAGTGTCCCCTCCCCAGAATGCATTTGCTTCTCAGTGCCCATGTTGTGCCCCTGCCCCCACAATGGTAAGCCCTTTGAAGAAAGGCTCTGTTCCATTCTGGGTCTTTGGATTCCTGGAGTCTAGCACAGTACTTTGCAGATAATAGGTACTTAATACATATTTACGGAATTAAGTTGGACACAAAGATTTATTAGTTCAACCAGGATCTAAATGTTTCTAAAGGATAAAATCATGCAGATGACAAAGCCCAACTATCAACCATCCTCCTGGGACTGTTTTCATGCACTTTTTGTAAAGGATATACAATCAGCAACAAATTACCTGTGGCCAATTTTGTTCCTCCTCCCAGCCTTTCACAAACTACTGGAAAATGCAGAAAATGTAAAGCACAGGAAGTAATGAGAAGTGAGACAAAAATCTGAGGGGCAATCACTGCCATGACTTTGACCAGATCTGAAATCAGCCTGGAGGACTGAAGTCCTAACGCCCTTGGCATGACTCCAAGTGAAGAAAAGCTTCCTCCCCTCTTCGCCCCAGCCTCCCTGGGCTCCTGGAGATTGTGGTGAAGAGAAGGCAGAACCATCAAGCCTTCATCTTCTCAGTATGTGGAAATGCCTGTTTCTTCCCACACCTCCCGCTCTCCTGCCAGCCCCTCCTTCAAGCAAACACATGACTAACACAAAGTCATCTCTTCAAGAACAAAATGCTTATTCAAAATAAGTCAGAAACAAAATGACCAAGTTACTTTGCATATACTTTGGAAACATTTTATACCAAGAATTTTCAGTATGGAATTGTATAGGCCCACTCTCCTTTAGAGACAATAGTTTCTTCTAAGTTACATGAATTAAATGTTCTACACCACACTGTCACTTCTAAGCAGTGGGATTTCTGATTAGGGATGAATGAATTTCATTACTGTTTTATAGACTTGAAGCAATTGTTTAGTAGCATTTTTTTCTTCAAATAGTCACAATTTTTACCTTTATAACTAATTTCAACACCATCAACTTTTGAACTATTTTTTACATACACAGCTCTACATAGATTCTAGTTTTGAAAAGAGCAAAAATCTCAGCTTGGCCTCCTTTGCTGCCATTTCTCATTCCCTTTCTCTGATCACTGCTGGTTCTCTTTCCTCCCTGACAGCTGCCAAGTCCTGGCCATGGAATCAGAGGAGCTGAGTTTGAATCCCAGGTCTGGAACTTACTACTATATCATCTCAGGCAGATCATGACCACACTGGGCCTCACTTTTCTCACCTGCAAGTGAGGAGGTTGGAATGAGATTTTGTTCTAAGGTTCTGATCAGACATGAACCTATGATCATAAATCCTGGAACATTTTATTCCCTCTAGAGGCATGGCTTGCAACTACTCCTCTTCCCTCTCTCCCTGAAGTTCAAGCTTGGCTGGAACCTCCTAACTGATTCCTAGGTCTGACTAACCTGGGTCAGGTGTGGGTGTGGTGATAGGGGTCTCAGGAGAATGAGAGTTGATAGAGATTGGGTGGCAGCCATCATAGAGTGGAAAGAACATTGGAGTTGTGTGGGCATAATTCAAATCCAAATGCTGTTTCCTGCTGCCTGTGTGACCTTGGGGATGCTACTTCCCTTTTTTAGACCTCAGTTTTCTCATCTGTAAAATGAAAGGCTTGGTTGGGCAGGATAATATCCAAGGAGCTGTCTCTCTCTAAATCCTACGATCTTAGGACAAATTCATACACACACACACACACACACACACACGTGCGCGCCTTCATCATCATCCTTTGTTCACATCAACTTTAACCTTCCCAAACCACAACACTTAAATCTTCCCACATCTATATAATATCACCCCCTTTGAAGAGAATCATTTCATATGCCAAAGCTGCCTTTCACATCCTTCAGAGTGCATACTAGGTTGAACCTTTTCCAGGTAATATGAGATGTCACAGACACGAGCTATAGAATCCTTCTGGGCATGTGTGTCCTCAGCACTGCTCCCCACCCCCCACATCCAGGTGGCTCTCAGAGGGTACAGGGTACTGCTTTCATGCATACTTTCACGAACATGAAGCTGTCAGAGAAGCTGATGCACCACAGCCATGAATGCAGAATCCAAAAACCATTTATCAGGTTGATAAACATTCGTTCCGATGTATACAAGTTAGTAAGTTCTCACATTCTTAATTTAGTGCTACTTTAGATATTTTCTATTTAAAAACAAAAATGAAACAATTTTGTTGGAAACAGAAGAGAAAATGTTTCTTAATCTAATTAATTCACAGCTACTTGTGCAGACTTTCTGAAGAGTTAAGACGCAGGTAAACTATTTGAAAAGGTAGGAAATGGAGCAGTTCTTGGAGTATGAACCTTCTATCCTAGAGTCAATGAATCAATGATTCTCTTTCTCAAAAACACATCTTGTTTGGCTCCTAAGGTGACCAATAAATGTCTCTTTTGTTGGTATGATCTAAAAAATTTTTTTAAAAAACATTTTTATATAAAGTTTTGAGTTTCAAATTCTATCCCTCCCACCTTCCCTTTCTTCCACTACGAGACAGTAAACAATCAGATATAGGTTATACGTGTGTAATTATATGTAACATTTCCGTATTAGTCATTATGTACAAGGAAACTCGAATGAAAAATTGAAAGTGAAAAATATAGCCTGCTTCAGTCTGTATTCAAACAAATCAGTTCTTTCTCTGCAGGCAGACAGTATGCTTCATCATTAGACTTTTGAGATTGTCCTGGATCATTGTATTGCTGAGAAGAGCTAAGTCATTCAAAGTTCTATGCAGAACAATATTGCTGTTACTGTGTACAATGTTCTCCTGGTTCTGTTCACTTCATTCAGCATCAGTTCATGTAAATCTTTTCAGGTTTTTCTGAAATCTGCTTGCTTTCTTTGCTTTAGCTGATGCATAATAAATGCATAATAAATTCTCCTCCAGCCCCTTACTTTTACCCTGTGTGTGTTTCTGTGCTTCAAGTGTTTTTCTTATAAACAACATATTAAAGGACTATGGTTTTTAACCCATTCTGCTATCTGCTTCTGTTTAACAGATGAGTTCATCCCATTTACATTTATAGTTATAATAACTGTGTATTTCACTCCACACTATTTTCCCCTTGTTTATCCCCATCTCTTGCCCCCGACCCTTTCCCTCCTCACGATTGTTTTACTTCTGATCACTGCCTCCCCCAATCTACCCTCCTTTTTATCAGTTCCCTCTCCCCCTTCTATTATCCCTTTCCCTTTTTACATCCTTAAAACAGTAAGATAGATTTCTACATCCAACTGAGTGTGTATGTTATTCCCTCTTTGAGCCAATTTTGATGAAAGTAAGGTTTAAACTTTGCTGCTCCCCCCCATTATAATATCTCTTTCAGTCTCTTTTACGTGGGATAATTTACTCCTTACCGGATCCAATCTCCACCCTCCTTCTTCCAGTACAATTTTCTTTCTCACCTTATTTTTTTCAGGCGGGGGGGGGGGTGGTGGTGGTGGTGGTGGTAAACATCCCATCAAATTCACCTTGTAGCCACGCCCTCTCTCTCTCTATACTCCTAATTGCTCTCACAGTAATAAAGTTAAGAGTTACAAATATTACCTTGCCATACAGAAATATAAACAGTTTAATCTTATTGAATTTCTTATGCTTTCTCTTGTTTCTTTTTTATCTGTTTATGTTTCACTTGAGCCTGTATATGGAGGTTAAATTTTTTACTCAGCTCTGGTCTTTTAATTAGGAATGTTTGAATGTACTCTATTTCATTAAACACTCATTTTTTTCCCTCAAAGATTATATTCAATTTTGCTGGGTAGGTGATTCTTAGTTGTCATCCTAACTCCTTTGCCTTCCAGTATATCATATTCTAAGCCCTCTGGTTCTTTAATGTGGAAGCTGGCAAATTCTGTGTAATCCTGACTGTAGTTCCATGATACGTGAATTGTTTCTCCTTGGCTGCTTGCAGTACTTTCTCCTTGATCTGTGAGCTCTGGAATTTGGCTATGGTGTTCCTGGGAATTTTCATTTTGTGATCTCTTTCATGTAGTACTTGGTGGATTCTTTCAATTTCTATTTTGCCCTCTGGTTCTAATACATCAAGGCAGTTTTCTCTGATAATTTTTTGAAAGATGCTGTCCAGGATTTTGGGTTTTTTTTTTACTCATGGCTTTCCGGTAGTCCAATAATTCTTATATTATCTATCCTGGATCTATTTTCTAGGTCAGTTGTTTCTCCAATGAGAAATTTCACACATTCTACTTTTTTATTTTTTAAATTTTGTTTTGTCATATCCTGATGTCTCATAGAGTCATTAGCTTGCACTTGCTCAATTTTAATTTGCAAAGAATTATTTTCTTCAGTGAGCTTTTCTATTTGGCCAATTCTATTTTTTAGAGAGTTATTTTACTCGGTACATTTTGGTATATCTTTTCCTGATGCTATTTGGCTCCTTTTTCAGGATTCTCTTGCATTACTCTCATTTCCCCTCAAATTTTCTTCTACTTCTCTAATTTGCTTTTAAAAATCCTTTTGAAACTCTTCCAGGAATTCTTTTTTGGGCCTGAGATCAAATTACATTTTTCTTTGAGGCTTTACATATAGCTATTCTGACACTACTGTCCTCTTCTAAGTTTATGCCTTGATCCCGCCTGTCACCATAGTAACTTTCTGTAGTCAGTTCTTCTTTTTTTGGGAGGTGCAGGGCTTTGCCCATTTTTCTGCCTTTTTGTGACTTAGAGGCTTTTCAGTTGGGTTGTTATTATAACAGAGTCCTTCTGATGGCTGGCCCTGGAGGAGGGATCTTGTTGCTGGTCTCTCCCAGGGATGGGGCCCTGCTGCTTGGTTGCTATGGAAACAAGGTCTCTCTGCCAGTAGGTCCCAGGGGCAGGGTCTCCCTGTTGGTCAGCCCCAAGGTGGGGCTTCACTGCTGGTCAGCATAGGAGTTAAGACCTCACTGGTAGCTTGTGCTAGGGGTGGGGACATTGGGGTAGGACCTTGCTGTGCTGCACAGACTGCTCACTTGCCCAGGGGCCTGCTGGTGGATTGTCCCAGGCTTAGAAATTTGCTGCAGGCCCCCTGCTGTGAGGCTGGCAGCTGCTGCTGTTCTTAGACCTTGCTCCCCTCCTAGCACAGTGAAATAGGCCTTCCCAGCCAGGCTGATAAGCTACTTCCCTGCTCCTAGACCAATTCTGAGGTGGTTTTCTAGTTGTTTGGAGGGGAATTTGGGAGGGCTTCAGAGGGTTCCGGCCTCACTCAGCTATTGTGGCACTGGAAGTCTTGGTATAATTTTTAAAGGAAGGTTGTGCAGAAAAGTTGGTTCGGGTAATTCTGCTATTTCCATGTTTATTTGGCAGTTGTGGGACTGGCCTAATAATAAAGTTAGCTAACATATATATCGCATGTTAAGGTTTGGAAAGCATTTGATAACTCATAACAAACCTGTGAGGTAGGTGCTATTATAATCCCATACACACACACACACACACACCACATATTAATAACTAAAGCTCATTAAGTGACTAGCCCAGGATCACACAGCTGTATGAGGCAGGACTTGAACTCACCTCTTCCCAAGTGAGTCTAGCACTCTAGCTTACTTTGATCCCAGCAAAGACTATGGACTACATGGATTTGACATTTCAGAATTATAAGGAGTTACAGATATCATTCAATCCAAAACTTACTTTAAGGAAAATAAAACTCAGGCCACAAGAGATGAAAGGAATTTCCTCAAATCAAATTCTTAACTAGAGCCAACAGAACCCAAAGGACTATAAAACCCCAATATTATAACCTAAAAGAAAATGTGGATGACACACAGATGTCAGGGAGTCATTTGAATGAGTGTATGTTTTCTACTTTGCAAAAATAAGGGCTATTCCTTTAACTACCTGCTGTACTAAGGAAAATTATGCTTCTAGCATCAACTTGTGGGAAGCCTGTGCCTGATCAGACCAACACAATATAATGTACCTTACCGCTGATGTGCAAACACCTTGAAACAAAACACATTAACTCGACTGCTTCCAAGGAACCTGTGAAGAGCCCAGCTGTTTGCGCCTTCATGTGCACGGGCCTAAACTGCACAATCTCCCAGTTACAGGTGGAGAACTGAGGGCCACACACAAACGCACCTGTCTCCTTTGCCAGTGCTGGTGCCCTGTGGCCTGCCTGCATTTGAGATGGGTGGGATGCATTTTGGACCTGGATTGCTCATACTCAGACAAGATCATCCACTTTCAGTTTATATCTGCAGCAGCTTTTCTTGATGGGAAAGACTATGGTGGGGGCAGGGGGTTCCCAACTCAGGGGAAAACTTTTGTCCAGACCAGATGATATAGTGGAAAGAACCCACCTCTTTAGGTCAGGCAAGGACATAATCCTAAGCAGCTGAGTGACTCCTCTTAAAGGGAGTCACGGCCTTTCAGGGCCTCTATCACCTTACCTCGAAGATGAAGGGCTGGACTGTGTGACCTCAAAGGTTCTTTCTATCTCTAAAATGTTGTCTGATGCAATTTGACAGACATTTATCAAGCATCTATTAAGTGCAGGGCAGCTGGGTGGCTCAGGGAATAGAAGGCAGAGCCTGGAGCCAAGAAGACCTGAGTTCAAATCTAGCCTCAGACACTTACTAGCTGTGTGACTCTAGGCAAGTCACTAGCCTCAGTTTCCTCATCTGTAAATGACCCAGAGAAGAAAATGGCAAACGACTTCAGCATCTTTGCCAAGAAAACTTCAAACAGGTCACAGAGAGTCAGACACAATGAAACGATTGAATAGATACAAAACCTGAATGAGAAACTGTAATCACCTTCATGCTTCTAGACATCATGGTCTGATAGTCTTGAAGTCTTATTCAATTCAACAAACATTTATCAATGATTACTATCTGAAAGGCATGTGCTGGGAGCTGAACATAAAGACAAAACCTACTATGTGCTGGATACTTTGCTAAGTGCCAGGGATAGAAAAAGACCACAGGCAAACATGTATGTACAAACTATCTACAGGATAAATAGGGGTTGGGGCAAGTTTCCTGTAGAAGGTGGGATTTCATCTGGGTCTTACAGGAAGCCAGGGAAGCTAGGAGGTGGAGATGAGGAGAGAGAGCATTTCAGGCTTCAGGCAAAGCCAGAAAAAATGCCCAGCCCCAGGAGATGGAGGGTCTTGTTCAGGAAAAGTGAGGAGGCCGGTGTCACTGGGTCAAAGAAAAGATGTCAGGGAGGAAGATGGAAGAAGTCTGGAAAGGGAAGAGGGGACTCAGTTATAAAGGTCTTTGAATACGGGATCCCACGGGAGACAGGGAGCTACTGGAGTTTATTGATCAGTAGTTATCATATGATTGGATCTCTGCTTTAGGAAAATCACTTTGGTGGCTGAGCGGAGAGAGGCCTAAGGCGGGCAGACCCATCAGTATGCTACCATCATCCAGGTGTGAGGAGATGAGGGCCTGCACCTGGGTGGTGGTGGTATTTAAGACATGACGCAAAGGAGCAGCCAACAGGCCTTGGCTTGGATAGGGGAGGGGAGAGAGAGTGAGGAGTTGAGGATGCCTCCTAGGTTGCATGACTGAGGGAGGAAAAGTTCTGTTTTGTGCATACTGAGTTTAAAAGGTCATCCAGTTTGAGATGTCTGAAGGGCAGCTGGAAATGAGATTGGAGGGGGACCAACTTCAGACATGACTTCTCAATTCTAGTTTGAAGCTACCATTTCTTGGGAGCCTCTGCACTACAAGAAAAGCAAGCACCAAAATAAATGTCAAACATGGAATCTCACAAACCTTTCATTCAACAGCCAACATTAAAGACAAGAGTTGCAACCATGAGAAATTCTAAGCCCTTTGTTTTGCTTTTTTTCCAGGTTTAATGTTTAGAACTTAACAAAAACAAAATGTAGTCTCTTTGTTTTAAAATAGCCTGATGGTGATAAATCCTGAAGGCAGAAATATTTTGTATAAACACAGGATTCAGAGACAGAGGAGATGACCAGAGGTCATAAGCTCTTACAGAATGCTCCCTAACACCTTGGAGAACAGCTATGGCCACAGAGCTTTGTTGTGAGACCCTCAGTGAGGAGGCTACTCTCTGCCTTTTCAGGCAATCCATTCCATTGCCTGATGAGCCCCCAGGGCTGCTAAAGTTATTCCTTAGGTCATGCAGGGATTTGAAGTCACATTCTCTGCTCTCAAATATGGTGTTCAATTCCTGATACTGCAGTACCTTTTTATTTGGGGGGGGGGGGAGCGGGGAGAGGGACAAAAGCGTTTTGATTACAAATAGGAGCCCTGATTTAGTCTAGTAGGTTAATTATAGGGGCACTTGGAATACCATTTACTTTTCTCTATTTTACTATATATTTGCAGAGAGCAGAGTACCTGATAACACACCATTCAATTAGCCTGGTATTGGTAGGTGACTGGAGCATTTTGTTTTCTTGAAACATAATGTTTTTTCCATTCAATCCTAGCTGTCAAATAATTAAGCAAAGCTACAGAGAGGATTAATTTAAAATATGTAGACCAACTGGTTTTTTAACTCTCCCATAGTAACGGCATTTCTTTCTTATTTTAAAAGTACACTAACCACTTTGATTCATTCAAATGCAATGATCCAGAATGAAGTAGTTACATGAGGTGTATCATTCAATAATAATGGACTCTTAATATAAGTCAATAAAGGGTTTTTTTAAACAAATGTAAAGCACAAAATAATCTATTTAACAAGAAAATTGCAAATCAAATAAACTCAATAAATTCTGTGTTCAGAAATTGAAAAAACACAGACATGGCCTGTGTATCTCCCCAACTCCCCTCTTGGTGGCAGCTGTCCAACCAGACTTAAGTTAGCTGCTCCGGCTCCCTTGCATTGGGCAAGGCCAAGGACACTACAGTGAGCACAGCTCTGAATGTTAACTGGATTCTTTACTTTGGCCAGCAAATAGTGAGAACCATCAAGTAAGCTTTTGGGGGAAAGTATTTTTTTTAAATGCACAGTAATATTCTTTCAAATTGATTGCATCTATACCTCTATATTTTAATGAAAAAATAGGCTTTTGCCAAATACCAACGGGAAAGAAAGTAGCTCCAGTTAACGATGCCCACAGGCTGTTAATTTGCACAGGTTGGCCATTCCTGGGGAAGATAAAATAGCTTCCTTATCATTTCTCACGCTCTGTTTGTTAATTAATAGTTGTCAACATTATGGGTGAACATTACACACAAACTACTATTGTAAAGCACTTCATTTTGGAGTAGTTACCTATCTAAGACCAGACATTAACCTTTTAGATGGTGAGAAGGCAATCATCAGAGAAGATCAGAGCTAAAAGGGACCTCAGAAGTCATTTAGTTTAACACATTCCAGGACAAAAAGTCCCTCTAAGATATCACCAAGTGGACATCCAGCCTTTGCTTAAGGACCTCTAGTTAGAGGTCATGCCCTATGCCCTGAGGCTGCCCATTCAACTACTGGGCAGCTTTTGGCCTTTTCTGGAAAGGTGTATCATGCACAGAGCTTCCATATATCAGTCAGTGAAAAAATACCAGCCAAGCCCAGAGGACTGGTGATAAAGAGAGCCAAGATTCTATGAAAGGCAGTAGGGCATGATGGCCAGAGAATGGATCTAGAGGATCTAGAAATCAGGAAGACTTGACTCAAGTTCCAACTCTGACACATTCTGGCTGGTTGTGTGATGAAGGGCAAATAGCTTAATCGGTCTGTGCTCTAGGCAACCTTCAGAGGCTAAATTGAAAAGAAGCTCCCACCTAGCACTGGTAGAGTTTCTTCATCAGGAGGTCTCTGAGACAATGAAATAACAGATCCAGGCCCTAACCCTCGTCTATGAACAAGTCCAGTTAAACAATTTTAATCAGTCAACAAGTAATTTTTAAAGTGCCCATTATGTGCCACAGACTATGCTAAATGCCTAATGCCAAGGATAAAAAAATGGCAGATCATTCCTGCTCTCAAGAAGCATATGGTCTAATCCCATAGCTAAATAAGAGCCAAACTCACAGAATGCAAGAAGGTGGTCAGTCATCTTTATACAAACTCTAAGGCTCCCACTAAAAACCACAGTGAAGACCATAAGTCCATGAAAGTGAGTCTTGTGTAGACCCAAGAAATTCCCACATTACATTAGTTCAGAGACAAATATGAAATGCTCTGTTTCGCATTCATGCCTAAGCCTCCTCCTACCTTTCCAGTCTTCTTACACCTTGCTCCCCAAAGACACTGACCTCCTCGCTGTCCCATGAACAAGACCTTCCATTTCTTGGCTCTGGGCTCCAGGTGGCTGTCCCCCATGTCTGGAACGCTCTCCCTCTTGCACTCCTACCCCTGACCTCCCTGGCTCTCTTCAAGACCCAACTAAGATCCCAGCTTCTACATTCCCTAACCCCAGTTAATTCCAGTGCTTTCTCTCTTTAATTATTTCTCATTTATCCTGTATACAGCTTGCTCTGTATAGATTTGTCTGCATGTTGTCTCCCCTACTTGACCCTATGCTTTCTGAGGGCACGGACTGTCTTTTGCCTCTTTTCATATCCTCAGCACTTAAGCGCAGTGCCTGGCACACAGAAGGGGCTTAATAAACATTTACTGAATTGAATGAAGCTGCTTAATATGAGGGATTTGAGGCCTCCAGGAAACTGATCTTCAGGCTACCTAAAGAGAGCAGAACTACTGCAAGACATCTCCCAAAGAACCATTGTGTGACACATTAAGAGCTCTTGGTTCTTGGTCTGGTCTCAAAAGCCTAACTCAAATGTCCAGAATCAAAATTGGCCTTTCAGAGAATACTCTTACATGCCATCCCCCTAGATCTTGTGCATAGTTTACAGGCCCAGTCATGGAAAAGCTGGCTGATAGGCGCTCTGTGAGAATAACAAAGTACCCGCCCTGATGCTGAGAAGTGTCGGTGGAATGAGGAGGCCATGGACCAAGGCAGAGCAGGACACAGAACAGAGCCCCTGCTTCAGATGGCACTCTTGTCCCTTCTGTCACCCAGCCTCCCTGGGCCTCAGGTCTCTCACCTGTTAAACGAGGCCTCTGAGGGCCCCTTCTGGCTTTAAATCAATGACCCCATGAGTCTATAAAAACGAATCTTAAGAAAAGCAGATTTTGAGATTGATAGAGGGCCCATTTTCCTCCCCGTTCTAGGCCAGACCTCACAGTAAAGCTGTTTCTTACAGTTCCATCCCACCCCCGCTCCGTCCTTTGCTGTTTTCTTTAGTTTATTAGAACCATCTGGGCAAGCCTCCCCTGGCAGTTTCTTAAGTCTATGGAACTGGCAGATGCAATTTGCCAGGCATTTCAAAAACTTTAAAAAGATTTAAGAAAGAAATTTTGTAGTGTTTAAAAATTTAAATGAATACATTTCCAGTATCAATGGAGAAAAGATCATATCATGTGGTGGGAGAATTCATTTTGAAAGGGAGATACTGCTAGAAGACAAACATTTAAGAAAAAAAATGCTGGGCTCAACTGCCTAGTTTAGGGAGAAATTTTTTTTGATTAAACATTGATTTGAAACAGAAGCTGAAATCACTGTTTATAGAAAGTTATCAAGGTAGAAAAGTTTGTATTTTTACACTATGGGATCACTGGCACAGAGTATTTCTAAAAGATGAGGGATGGAAATACGAAATAAAATGTTCACCTGAGTACTGTACTACGGATTAAGTCCTGGTAAGGAAAACAGATCAGGTTACACTTCATTTTCATAAAGACACAACTAACCGGCACAAATAGCTTCATTTGCTTTTATGCCACAATTCAGAATCCTCTTTATTCCAAGTCCCTCAGCTTGGAAGCTGGGAGTCTGGTCCTTGATAGCAGCAGGAGCTGAGGCAAGGCACTTCCTTTTTCAAAGTTTGCATCTTTATCTATAAAACCAAGATTTTGGACTCAATCATTTCTAAGGTGCCTTCTAGGCAGTGGCATGTTGTGGATGTTGTGGATGTGGGTGTGTGGGTGTGTGTGTGCTCGTGTGCACATGTGGAAACACATATATACACACACATCTATATCTATATATGTAAAGGCAGTCAACCATTTGGTAAGCAGACTGGTGATGAAGTCTTGGGATCACAGATTTAAAGCTGGACAGGATATTAGAGGTCATCCAGTCCAAGGCTCTCATTTTAGGAACAAATGAGAAACCTGAGTCTGAGAGACATTAAGCATCTTGCTCAAGGTCACACTGATAGCAAAATGACAGAAACTGAATTTGAACCAAAGTTAAGAGCCACTCCCCAATAGGTAAATGGTCAGAGAACATGAATAAGCAGTTTTCAAAGAAAAATAAAAATGAGCTGAGAATTACCATTTTTTCAAAAAAGCCATTCCAAATCACTAATAATTAGAGAAATGTAAATTAAAGCAACTGTGAGGTTCCACTCATCAGATGGCAAAGATGGAGGAAAGGAGGGAAAACAGGTGCATAAATGCATTATTGGTGGAAGGGAATTGGTTCAGCCATTTGGAATGCAATTTAGAACTATGCCTCAAGGTCACTAAACT
Source organism: Trichosurus vulpecula (assembly GCF_011100635.1). Classification (NCBI taxonomy): domain Eukaryota; kingdom Metazoa; phylum Chordata; class Mammalia; order Diprotodontia; family Phalangeridae; genus Trichosurus; species Trichosurus vulpecula. Next base: position 35,004,225 of record NC_050580.1, on the reverse strand, counting down.
GCTAGTTCATGCCCTTTGACCCAGTCATACCATGACTGCACCCCCCAAAAGATCAAAGAATGAGGAAAAAGACCCATGTGTACAAAAATGTTTCTCCTACAAACTGGAGTACAGAACTGAAAGGAACCCTAGAATTCCACTCACTACTTTCTCAGTAAGTTCAGTGCCTGGCTCATACGATCTCCTTCCCAACCCTGCAAGGTTGGTGCTGTTAATATCTCCCTTTGGTAGTTGAAGAAATTGGGGCAGATAGAAGCTAAGGCACTTGACCAAGGTCACACAGCTAGTGCAGGGGCTGAATTTGAACTCAGGTCTTCCTAACTCCACAGCCAGCCCCCTAGTTGCCTAGGAAGAATAGAACAAAAATGGTGAACAGCTAATAAGGAATTGATGTACAAGATAAAAGGTAGCAAAAAGGACCCAGCTGTCCTTGGTGAGCTGAAGGCCCCTGGCCCAGACAAACTACAACTTGAGGTACTGAAAAGAAATGGTGAATGTGAGTGGCAATACATGGTCAACAATACACGAAAGACTGTGGAGAGTGGGAGAGGTGCCTCAGGCCTAGAAAAGGACAAATAGCGCCCCATTTTCACAACGGAGAAGGAATGGAATAAGATTGTCGCACTCTAGGCCAGTGAGCTTGGCTTTGATTTATGGCAGAATCCAGAGCCGTTCTTAGAGAAGTGGTGAGTGATCCTGTTGGAAAAGTAATTCTCTGTAGTCGAAGAGACAGCCTGACTTCAGTCACACTGTTCAAACTTTGTTTTCTTTCTTGACAAGGTTATTTAAACTAGTAGAACCAGGGAATGTCATAGATACAAAGTACCTTAATTCAACCAGACAGTTTGATACAATAACATGTGCTATTCCTGTGGAAAAGGTCGTGCCGCAATGTGGGCTAGACTACAACCAAGAGATGGAGTGGCATTGGTATAATCATGGTGGGACTGAAGTTGTTCTCAATAGTTTGAAGTCAACTTGGAAGGAGCCATTCAGGGCAAAGCCCTTAGGAGCCAGGCTTGGCGCTGTGCTCTTTCACATTTTTATCTACCACTTAAATAACGGCTGAGGTGGAACCCTTTTCAGTTTTCAGATTCCACAAAACTGGAACAGAGAGCAATCACACAAGCTAGTCACAAGATTCAAAAAGACAAGGAAAGGCTACAACACTGGGTTCCAAAAATCACCTTCCCAAGTACAAGACGAAGTTGTAAGGAAGCACATCTTAGCTCAGTAACACAGAACTCCCTAGCAATCGGAGCTGGCAATAATGGGACGGGCTCCCTCAGTAAGTTTTAGAGTATACAGTGGATGGCTGTAGAGGAGGTTCAGGTATGGGATGCTCTCAATGACCTCTAAGCTTGGAACAGCATAAACAAAGACATCAGTTCTACTGTGAGCTGTTCACTGCTGTTCATATGAGGTAGCATATTAATACAAGGTGCCTGTCCTAACCACTGAGAAGAAAACCGAAGGGAAAGCATCATTGAACTCCGATGCAGAGGATGACAATTCTGCAGCATGAAAGCGAACCGCACTGGGCTCTGTGTCCCTGTGTCCTTGGCTTCCTGCCTTGCAGACTGCAAAGCTGCCTGTGAATTCCCCACATGACAGTGCTGGGGCATCGCAGCCTATGGGCAACTCTCCTTCTCCCATGATCCCTGTCATTTTGCCTGCTAGCTGCCACGGGCGGCACTTAGGACTCTAAGATAAAGGCAATCATAAAATCTCGGTGCTGCCAGACTCAAGGAAATTGGTAGATAGGAATGCATCCACAGTGGACTTCTCATTATGGACTCTGCTCACTCACACAGGAGCAACATCACAGGACGCATTTTTCTCAGAGAATAGAGCCCAATACTGCAGTGCACTTGTTAAGCAGAAAAAACAACCCAACAAAAAGGAAGCTGGCAGCCAATCATAAGATGGCGAAAACCTTGTTCCTGAAATGTACCTGCAAATGCCTCAGATCCTGTCATTCAATATCACCTCAGGAATTGAAGCCAGAAACACTCTCTCACTCAAAAGTCGAATAATTCAACAGGTAGCAAATAGCAAAACTATTTCTGGCAGGTAAGAATTTTCTCTTAAAAAGAGCATTACTTGACTTGAATTCAATATGATGAGCACTGACAGAGCGTGACCCTGGGTGAGTCACACAACCCCCTCATCATCCATGACCCTCTGTTAGGGCTTTTAGGGCAGGGCATGGGCCAACTACACTAGTAAAGTTTCCTCTACACCAAGGATCACAGGTCTGGCCCAACTCGAATACGCTATAATGTGTTATAAGCAGAAACACTCCAGGACAAAGGGTGCTAAGGGAGATCATCAAAGAGATAGCTGGAACAGAGAGAGGTGGATGGAGCCACGCAACTCGAAGAACAAGAAAGGAAAGCACCCAGTATGTTGGGTCCCCAACTCCTGTAAGTCAAGCAGTGACGTGGTAGGTGGATGGGCAGGCAGGGATGGACACGTGAGAGTCTTTATCCATCAAATGCCTCTGCTGGACACAGAGATCTATGAGAATCCTGCAGGAATACATTTCCTTATTTCCAAGAGTCTTCCCGAAGCCTCCCTTTGTAGCGGGCTAAGAATTTCTACCTCTTCATTTCTTACCAGCTGCTCTGCTTGGTTTCATTCCCTGACATTATGCTTCAGTGCCAGGGACCCTCTGGTGGTGAGGGGGATGCTGGGGACCTCCTCCCTGCTTTCGGCTTCCTTTTGTGTACTGTCTTCTCTTAGACTGTAAGCGCCTTGACTACAGCAAGGGAATTTCTTTTCACAGTGCCTGGCACTTAGTTGACAATAAATGTTTATTCACAATAGTCTTGTGTAGATGAAATACAATTTTCTGAGGCCTTTGATAGTATTTTTTTCTAATTATATGTAAAGACAATTTTTAGCATTCATTTTTACAAAATGTTGAGTTCCAAATCTTTCTCCCCCCCTTCCCTTCCCCTATCACATGGAAATGTGTTTTACATGATTGCATGTTTTCCAAGAGCCTAGATGTCATCTTTCAAGAAATTATCAAGGAGAACTGCCCTGATATTCTAGAGCCACAGGGCAAAATAGAAATTGAAAGAATCCACTGATCACCTCCTCAAATAGATCCCAAAAAGAAATCTCCTAGGAATATTGTCCTCAAATTCCAGAGCTCCCAGATCAAGGAGAAAACACTGCAAGCATCCAGAAAGAAACAATTTGAGTATTGTGGAAACACAATCAGAATAACCGAAGATCTAGCAGCTTCTACATTAAGAGACTGAAGGGCTTGGAATACGATATTCTGGAGGTCAATGGAGCTAGAATTAAAACCAAGAATCACCTACCCAGAAAAACTGAGTTTCATGCTCCAAGGCAAAATATGGGCTTTTAATAAAATAGAGGACATTCAAGCTTTCTCAGTGAAAAGACCAGAGATGAATAGAAAATTTGACTTTCAAACACAAGAGTGAAGAGAAGCATGAAAAGGTAATCAAGAAAAAGAAATTTCAAGGGACTTACTGAAGTTGAACTGTTTTGTTTATATTCCTACATGGAAAGATGATGTGTATGATTCATGAGACCTCAGTATTAGGGTAGCTGAAGGGAATATGCATATATATATATATATATATATATATATATATATCTTTATGTATATATATGTATATGTGTGTGTATGTATATATGTATGTGTACATATATATATATATATATATATATAGAGAGAGAGAGAGAGAGAGAGAGAGACAGAGAGAGAGACAGAGAGAGAGAGAGAGAAAGGCAGAGAGAGAGAGAGAGAGAGAGAGAGAGAGAGAGAGAGAGAGAGGGGGGGGCACAGGGTAAGTTGAAGATGAAGGGAAGATATCTAAAAGAAATAAAATCAAATTAAGGGATGAGAGAGAAATATATTGAGAGAGGGAGATCGGGAGAGATAGAATGGGGTAAATTATCTCGCATAAAAGTGGCAAGAAAAAGCAGTTCTTTAGGAAGAGAAGAGAAAGCAGGTGAAGGGGAATGAGTGAATCTTGCTCTCATCAAATTTGACCTGAGAAGGGAATATCATACATACTCATTTGGGTATCTTACCCCACAGGAAAAAAGGAGGAAGAAGATAAAAAAGGGGGGGGATGATAGAAGGGAGGGCAGATGGGGGTGGAGGTAATCAAAAATAAACACTTTCGAAAGGGGACAGGGCCAAGGAAGAATATTCAATAAAGAGGGATAGATTAGGAAGGGGCAAAATATAGTTAGTCTTTCACAACATGAGTACTGTGGAAGAGTTATACATAATGATATGCATGTGGCCTATGTTGAATTACTTGACTTTGTAGGGAGGGTGGGTGGGAAGGGAAGAGGGGAGAGAATTTGGAACTCAAAGTTTTAAAAACAGATGTTCAAAAACAAAAGAAAAAAAGTTTTTGCATGCAACTAGAAAATAAGATACACAGGCAATGGGACATAGAAATTTATCTTGCCCTACAAGAAAGAAAGAGAAAAGGGGATGGAAGGGGAGTGGGGTGACAGAAGGGAGGGCTGACTGGGGAACGGGGCAACCAGAATATATGCCATCTTGGAGTGGGGGAGGGTAGAAATGGGGAGAAAATTTGTAATTCAAACTGTTGTGAAAATCAATGCTGAAAACTAAATAAAAAAACAAAAAAACAGTGCATTAGTGTCCCAATTTTCCCACATCCTCTCCAACATTTGTCACTAAACATAGTTCTTACAATGAAAAGAGAAACTAAAGTTATAGATCGGTGAAGGTCCTATAGAAAACCAACTATAGCAGGAACTCTGACACTGTCTTCTCTTTTTCCTGAATTTTTGGAGATGAGGTGGTCTGGAATCAAGTGAATTTGATTAATTAAATTCAATTCAAATTAAATTCAAAATTCAACTACTCAGTCTTATTATTCAAGACTTGGTTTCCCTTTGTATCTAATCAAAAACTGCTCTGTGTAGATGATCCTGACTCAATCTTAACAGATAATATTCTACCGAGACTTTTGACCAGCACATATAAGGAGTGCAGTTTCCAAGGAGTAGCCAAAAAGGTCACTGACTAGGGCAAGAACAAAACTAGAATATTCCAACAGCGCCTCGAACTTCCTTCGGTCCAGTTATGTTCAGAAAGAGCCACTGTTTTAACAAACAATCCAAAGTGAAAATAGTAACAATGAACTCATTTTTATAGGTAAAACCATTCATTTACTTTCTTATACTTCTTTCCAAAAAGCCAACACTTTTATTTATACATCACCATTTCCAAATATATCTCTTTCCCTCTGTCCAGAAAGTCATCTATCCCTTGGAACAAAGGAAAAAAGAGGAAAAAATACAGTTTGGGAAAACCAACCAGTCCCTCCGCTGTGTCTGACAGTATATGTTATACCCATATTCTACCCCCCTCTGCGAGGAAAAAAGGGGGTATATTTTCTCCACTATTTCCCAGGGTCAAAGTCTCCAAGTTTCTTGGTCATTATAATTACACAGCATTCAATTACAGTTTTTGTTCTTTCTATTTATACTGTTATAGTCCTTGTGTATATTAAGACAATTCACTTTCAAAAACAATTTTCCCCACTGGATGACATATAAAAAATTGTTTCTCTTGTGTTTCGAGTTTATAGAATCATAGGATTATAGGCTCTTGAACTGAAGGGACATCATCAGGGCTCATCTAGTTCAACCCTCTCATTTTCTAGATAAGGAAATTGAGGCCCTGACCAGGGCCATGATGCCCAAGGTCTCAGGGCAGCAGTGCCAGGATTCCATGCCTGGTCACACCCGGGGCTATCTGTATAAGGAGGGTCTCTGTATAAGGCAGTTCTCTACTTGGAAGCACACAGAAGGGGTCGGGCAGGTTTAGTTCTTCATACCTACAATCAACAGCCAAATAGAAGACACCCTTGCAGAGATGGAAATTTATGGGTAATTGGAATAAATAGTAAATTATTTGTCCAGATTTCTGCACAAATAAAAATCGCCAGGTTTTCTTGGTGAAGGGCAGGAAGATGCTTGTGACTTCTGCTTGTCTGCCTCAGTCATTTTGGTGACAGAGAGAGACTTATATCGCTATTGCTCTATAAGGCTCAGAAAATCCTCTCCTAAGAATCGATACACTCATTTTACAGATGAAGAATTAAATCCAGAAATTGGGTGATTTAGCCAAGGTCATACGATTACTAAATATTAGCTGCCCAGACTTGAACCCAGATCCATAGCTCTCTGCCCATGATACCATCCTACCTCTTTAGAATTTTAAAAGCACCACTACCTGCACTGTGCTTCAAAAATTCAGTAATTTTCTCTCATTTAAGAATGAAAATAGACAAATAAGCAGAGGTAACTGGATGGTCATGGAATAAAACTGAGCTAGGCTGCCCACCTTCCTTCTCTGAGTGGTTTCAGCAAAAGGAGAGGGAGTCCCATCCTAATATTGTGAAGCTCGCGGCTGGCTGGCATGGTGAGCTATGAGTATATTCCTGATAAAGAAAGGAGCTCTGGGTGAGTCAGAGGACATCTTTCCAAACAGGAAACAGAGCAAGGAAAGCAGGCAGAAAGAGTCTTGGGGACTGGGTACAGTCTGTGCTGTGCCCTCCCCACTACATATCTACACTAAGGAGGACAACAGTCCTGCCTTATTTACAGTCCCTCACCCCAAAGGAGATGGTAGGTGCTTAATGAATGCTTGTCACAGTTAGACTCACTCATAACCTGCCCTTACTAGGTATTTATTTTGGGGAAACCAGTTAACTTCTCAGTGACTTGGTTTTCCCATCTGCAAAATGGGGGGGAAGAGAAGGGAGGGTGCACACACTAATTACTGCTAAGATTTTCTGACCCTTTGACTATGAGAAGAGTCAGGAAAATATGATCTTGGTTGTTATCAGGGAGGGAAACCCAGCACAAACAAAAACGAGATGTTGGTAGTAAAGATGTACCAGAAGATCAGTCACTGTCATATGCCGACAACCAAGTTCAAAATTCCAGGTTTGTCTTCAGTGATCAAACTGAGCCTAAACAGGAACAATCAGCTGTAAAGCTGCAGCTCTGAAAGGTCCAGACTAAGCAGCGCAGTCATGCACCATTAGAATAGCAAACGGAATTCGGAAGAACACAGCCTCAGAAGGAACGTCTGAGGAAATGAAGCCACAGGGTGCCCATTCCCTGGAGCAGCAGCACAGACTTAAGAGACACTAAGGGGATGGACTACTCAGCTCCCATTCAGAAGCTTCTTCATCTTCTTGAAGACAGAGCACTGAGAAAGAAACCAGATGAAGAAGTTGAGGCCCACAGAAATGAATGTGACCAACCCAGACCATCCAGGCCATAAGGAGAGAAGAGCTAGGATGGCCCCTGACCACCAGCCTCCAGGCCTACTGCCCTCGCCACTACATAAGGCAACGGCTCAAATGTGATCATCTGAAATCCAAAAGGACAGAAGTATTTCCTCTCCTGGAATGTTTTCCTTTGAGGACCCAGGCAGAAGAAGAGGGGAAAACTCCTTGTGTCCACTGGTGTGACTTTCCAAGGACCTCCCAGGCTCGGCAGCAGCCTCACAGAGCCAACAGGTGAGAAGTCCTCAATGTTTGGAATGCTTCAAGTTTTAGATAATTAGCATTTATGAGGAGAACAAATGGACGGCCCGAAGAAAGCAAGGCTGCAGAAAAGTCAGGAGAAAACCGCTTTTGGTTCTGATGCTATTTTAAAGTTGCCAGTAGCAGATGCTGATTTCTCAGTGGCCATTTTCTGGCAAATGATGCCCTTTCTACTTAGTCCAATCACTCAGGTTCTTTGATTTCCCCTGGGACTCTAAAAGGAAATTCTACTTCCTGATAATCCAAGTAAAGAGCCATGACATTTGTAAAATGTTTGAAAAACAGATCATGTATGCTAGAAACACAGAATAAGAAGTGCCAGACAATGAAACTGAGAGCTCAGAGCTGCCTCACCGAAGCCTGGCTACAGAGGGGCTCTCCTTCCCCTTCCCCTCAGCCAGGATGTGTCAGTACTTCACAAAGGAGTCTTTACTCCCTAAAATGGAAAAAACCACTCAGAAGCCCTATTCTCTGCTGTATTTCAGCCCCCAAAACAACTGTCATTTCCTGTAACCAAGACATTTGTGCACACAGATGAACAGACTATATTCTTTTCAGAATATGAAGAAAAAAAGTTAATGGGAGAGAGGGTCTCCCCCTGCCCCCTCCTTAAAAGCATCTCCTGTTCTAATCAGGTGAGGCCTTCACTGTTTCTGGGCCACATGGATGGAGATGTATACAAATAGCTGCAGGCTAAATAAGAGTTGTCCAGTGAAGCCCCAAGTAAACAGACAAGGACACTCAACACGATATTTGGTTGCCAGCCTAACTCAGTCTACCATGGGTCCCTAACAGCAGTCTGCTCGTTAATGGGTTTATAACAGAAAATGTGGCCAATTCTACTATCAGTTCTATTGGGCTCACCCTTTACTGGGAGCGAAGCGAAGGCTGTTGGAGGCCAGATCCCCTGTTCGCTGAGAAGCCTTCCTATCTGAACTGTCCTATCAAGGCGGTCTTGTTTAGACTTTATCTCAAATTCTCCACAAAGCAGGGAATTAAAATTTAACTATCCATATAGCTAAGAGTTATACTTTTCCTTCTTAAAAAAATAATTTATGCCAATCCTTTCATGGTCCTGAACCAACTGTATACCAACCCAAGGTGTAAATACTAAAGAGAGACCCATAGAGCTCTTTTAAAGGAGATTTCAGTTTCAGTCCTTTAAGGCACTGGTGTCAAACCCAAACAGAAATGGTTCCCTGTAGGCTACACATTGACTTAGAAAACTACAAATTAATATTATGTGTTGCACTGTATTTTTGTATTCTGCTCAACATTTCCCAATGACATTTTAATCTGAATTGGTTGCAGTGAGTTCGACACCTCTGTTCTACAGTACTCCAGGGACTGAAGGGATGGGTGAAATTATATGATGAAGTATGTACAGCATATTAGGCACTATACAAAAAACAGTCCTAAGAAACCTCCTCCGACATGGCTAGAAGAGGCATCAGACTGAACACTATTGGGGAAATCCAGAGACAGTCACAGGGAGTTATTTTTCCAGCTGAGTCTGGCATAGGGAGATATAGTGAGAGGTCTGGGGACTGCATCTGGCCAGGAGCATGGCACATGTTGGGGAGAGCACCCTAGTGTGGGCAGAGATTATGTGCCAGGACAAGAGCTGTCCCAAAGAGACACCTGGGCATGGCAGGAATAGTGCCCAGACAGGTACCCATTGGCAGCTTTGGCACACTTGACTCACGTGCAGTCACAAACATGGTGCAGACAGTGAAGAAGATTTGTTCCCAGAAGTGGTGTTCCAGCCAAAAGTAAGCAGCAGTAATGGAGCTTAGCACATGGTAGCAGAGCAAGGTCTCAGTTCCAGCATCTTCCTTGGTAAGAAGCCTGCAGAGGAAGAAGTAGGCTAGGAGTCTCGGGCTAAAGGGGAGTCTACACTCTTTCACTCTGACCCATCAGAGCTTACCGGCTGGCTGATAAGGGAGGCATTGAGTACCATCTACTATTACTCAGAAACCAAACCCAGGTAAGGAACTTGTGAAGATCAAAACACTTTGGGAACACTGAAAGCTTGTATATCTTCAGTGTGTCCCTGACATCCTAGAACGACACTCTAAGAAAGTAGCAACAGAACCAACTCAGACCTTCCTCCAGAGGTTCAGCAGAGTCCAGTCCTAAAATCACAGTCTGGAGCTGGGTGGAGCCAAGACGGCAACTGGGAAGCAGGGACATGCGTGAGCTCCCCACCAGGTCCCTCCAAATACCTATAAAAATGACTCTGAACAAATTCTAGAACTGAAGAACCCATGAAATAGCAGAGGAAAGCAGGGCTCCAGCCCAGGACAGCCTGGATGGTCGCAGGGTAAGGTCTATCGCACAGAACTGGGAGCAGAACGGAGCAGAACCCAGAGTGAGCCCTGCCAGGGCCAACCAGATCAGGAGCTGGGCGGAACAGGCCCTAGCGCCCTGAATCAATGAGCTGTGGCAGTTACCAGACTTCTCAACCCAAAAACACCAAAGACAACAGCGGCTGGGCCACTGCCCCAGGGCAGCAGAGGTGATGCCGCTCTGAGGCTGCTTAAAGAGCTACAGTTGCAGTTGCTTCCAGCCCCAGGTCCACCTGGTGGGAGGAATTAAGCAGCAGATCAGAGCAGGAGTGCAGAGCCAGCTTAGATCTGAGTCCGGTCAGGGTTGGCGGTTCTTGGGAGAGGAGTAGCCCTGGTGTGGCAGAGCTTGCTGTGTAGAAATAACTCTGAAAACAACAGTGCAGCCCCTCAAGCTTGGGACAAAGTACTCTATACAAGTAGTCATACCCCGATGAAAAACTCAAGGGTCAAGTAAGTTGGCTGGGAACATGGCCAGGCAGCAAAAACGGACTCAGATTCAGACTCAGACTTTGGAATCTTTCTTTGGTGACAAAGAAGACCAAAACATACAACCAGAAGAAGTCAACAAAGTCAAAAAGCCTACATCAAAAGCCTCCAAGAAAAACATGAACTGGCCTCAGGCCATGGAAGAGCTCAAACAGGATTTGGAAAAGCAAGTTAGAGAAGTAGAAGAAAAAGTGGGAAAAGAAATGAGAGTGATGCAAGAAAACCATGAACAACAAGTCAATGACTGGCTAAAGGAGACCCAAAAAAATGCTGAAGAAAATAACACCTTAAAAAATAGACTAACTCAAATGGCAAAAGAGCTCCAAAAAGCCAATGAGGAGAAGAATGCCTTGAAAGGCAGAATTACCCAAATGGAAAAGGAGGGCCAAAAGACCACTGAAGAAAATACTACCTTAAAAATTAGACTGGAGCAAGTGGAAGCTAGTGACTTGATGAGAAATCAAGATATTCTAAAACAGAACCAAAGGAATGAAAACATGGAAGACAATGTGAAATATCTCATTGGAAAAACGACTGACCTAGAAAATAGATCCAGGAGAGAGAATTTAAAAATTATCGGACTACCTGAAGGCCATGATCAAAAAAAGAGCCTAGACATCATCTTTCAAGAAATTATCAAGGAAAACTGCCCTGATATTCTAGAGCCAGAAGGTAAAATAGAAATTGAAAGAATCCACAGATCGCCTCTTGAAAAAGATCCCAAAAAGAAAACTCCTAGGAATATTGTTACCAAATTCCAGAACTCCCAGATCAAGGAGAAAATACTGCAAGCATCCAGAAAGAAACAATTTGAGTACTGTGGAAACACAATCAGGATAACACAAGATCTAGCAGTTTCTACATTAAGGGATGGAAGGGCTTGGAATATCATATTCCAGAGGTCAATGGAGTTAGGATTAAAACCAAGAATCACCTACCCAGAAAAACTGAGTATAATATGGCAAAATATGGACTTTCAATAAAATAAAGGACTTTCAAGCTTTCTCAGTGAAAAGACCAGAGCTGAATAGAAAATCTGACTTTCAAGCACGAGAATCAAGAGAAGCATGAAAAGGTAAACAAGGAAGAGAAATCATAAGGGACTTACTAAAGTTGAACTTTTTTGTTTACATCCCTACATGGAAAGATGATGTGTATAATTCATGAGACCTCAGTATTAGGGTGTTTGAAGGGAATACACACACACATATAAATAGACAGATAGATAGACAGACAGATATAGATATAGACAGAGGGCCAGGGTGAGTTGAATATGAAGGGATGATATCTAAAAAAAAATCAAATTAAGGGATGAGAGAGGAATATATTGAGAAAGGGAGAAAGGGAGAGATAGAATGTCGTAAATTATCTTGCATAAAAGTGGGAAGAAAAAGCAGTTCTGTAGGAAGGGAAGAGGGGGAAAGTGAGGGGGAACAAGTGAATCTTGCTCTCACTGGATTTGAACTGAGGAGGGAATAACATACACCCTCAATTGGGTATCTTACCCCACAGGAAAGAAGGAAGAAGGTGATAAAAAACGGGGAATGATAGAAGGCAAGGCAGATGGGGGAGGAGGTAATTAAAAACAAACACTTTTGAAAAGGGACAGAGTCAAGGGAGAAAATTGAATAAAGTGGGAAGGATAGGATGGAAGGAAATATAGTTAGCCTTTCACAACATGAGCACTGTGGAAGGGTTATACATAATGATACGCATGTGGCCTATGTTGAATTGCTTGACTTCTTAGGGAGGGTGGGTGGGAAGGGAAGAGGGGAGAGAATTTGGAACTCAAAGTTTTGAAAACAGATGTTTAAAAACAAAGTTTTTGCACGCAACTAGGAAATAAGATATACAGGCAACGGGGCATAGAAATTTATCTTGCCCTACAAGGAAGTAAGGGAAAAGGGGATGGGAGGGGAGTGGGGTGACAGAAGGGAGGGCTGACTGGGGAACGGGGCAACCAGAATATATGCCATCTTGGAGTGGGGGGGGGGAGAAATGGGGAGAAAATTTGTAATTCAAACTCTTGTGAAAATCAATGCTGAAAACTAAAAATATTAAATAAATTAAGTAAATAAAAACAGAAAAAAATTTAAAATAAAGAAAGTGATGAAGAAAATGTTAATAATGCAGACTAAACTTGAAAAGTGTGTCTCTTTCAGAGAGTCTGCAGTTAAACATTCACCAGCATGCCACTATTAAAACAAACAAATACACACACACATACATAAAATCACAGTCTGAAATTAGGAAGTAGGCTGGAAGATTGCAAAACTAAAAAAAGAACACTACCACAAAGAACTATTATGATAGCAAGGATGCTCAAGACACAATCCTGGAAAAAAATGATTCCAGAACATCTATAAGCAAAATCTCAGAAAAACAAAACAAAACACAGTCTGGGCACAAATTCAACTAGAATTTGTAAAAGAGATGAAGCAGGAGTTTAAAAAAAGTTTTTATAAATAAAATGAGAATGCTTGAGAATGCTTGGGGCAGCTAGGTGGTGCAGTGAGTAGAGCACTGGCCCTAGAGTCAGGAGGAACTGAGTTCAAATCCGGCCTCGGACACATGACACATGTACTAGCTGTGTGACCTTGGGCAAGTCACTTAACCCCAATTGCCCTGCCAAAAAACCAAAAAAAAAAATGAGAATGCTTGAGGAAAAAATTGGAAAAGAAATGAGGGTATGGAAGAACCAGAAAGGAAATTAAGTTTGCCATAAGAAGTATAAAACCTTACCCAAGCAACAAATTTTCTGAAAATTGAAATGGACCAAAATAAAAGTCAATGACTCCATAAGACAACAAGCAATATTAAAACAAAGTTTTTAAAAAAAAAGAGAGAGAGAGAAAAGATGAAAATATAAGGCATCCCATAGCAAAAACTTAACTGAAGATCAAGAAGTAAATCAGGAATAATCAGAATATTTGAAACATGGCCATAAAAAGACCATAAACAGCCTATTTCAAGAATTTAAAAACTGCCTAAATCTCATAACCAGAGGGCAAAATCGAAATAGAATTCACTAGTCACCTCCTGAAAGAAACCCCCATATAAAAACTCTCAGGAATATCATTGCCAGAATCCAGAGTTTCCAGGTCAAAGAAAAATACCGCAAGCAACCAGAAAGAAAGCTTCCAAGAACTTTGGAGCCAAAGTAGATCGCGCATGATATAGCAGCCATCATTATAAAAGAGTGGAGAACTTGGAATATAGCATTCCAGAAAGCAAAATATACAGGCTATAGCCAAGAATAACTGACCCAGCAAAACTGAGCATAATGCTACAGAGGAAAAAATAGCTCTCTAAAGAAATCGAAGACTTCCAAGCATTCCTGACTAAAAGACCACAACTATGTAGAAACTTTGAAGTTCAAACACAGGCATTAAGAGAAATATAAAAAGGGAAACACAACTGAACAACACTGGGGGCCAAACAAGCATTAACTGACCACATTCAAATATAGGGAGATGATACATGTATCCCCTCTGAACTCTGTCCTCATTAGGGATCACAGAGAGAGTCTATTCAGAAAGAAGGTATGGGAGAGGCTCTGGGGTTGAGAATATTAAAAGAATGGAAAGAAAGGGGAAGAAAAATACACCTGGGGGTGAGAGAAGGGAAAAGAAGTTTAGGAAACATCATCTCACGTAATCAAGGTTTCAAAGTAGACATGTATGACAACAAGGAGGAAGGGGAGCAGGGGGACAGCTGACACCTGAACACCTGAATTGGTCAAAGAAGAGAAGAACACGTATGCAGAGTGTGATATAGAAATGGATTTCACTCAGTAGGGGAGAAGAGAGAAGGAGGAATTAGCAAGAGGGGAAATTAAGGAAGGATTTGTCCTAGGCAAAACAAACTCTGATGTACAAAAAAATTTATAAATCTTTGTGAGGTAGTAAAGAATGAGAATTCTGAGGTGGTAACTCATCCATTGGGGAATGGCTAAATAAGTGGTGGTATATAAATGTGATGGAATACTGTTGTGCCATAAGCAATTATGAAGGGGAAAGTTTCAGAGAAACATGGGAAGGTTTGTGTGAACAATTAATACAATGACAAAAATATGATAAAGACACACACAACTGTGATTTCAGAGGATTAACGATGAAATGTGCCACCACCCACCTCCTGAGAAAGAAGAGGAGGATTCAGACTGCAGAATCCAACAGATTTGGGGGGGAGGGGGAGAAAAGGGGTAGGGAGGAGACACTGCTCTAGAAAAATGTTTCTAACAGGTTTTATTTTTCTTTTGTTCTCAATTGAGGGGAGAGTTGGAGGTCAGAGGGAGTTGACTGAAATACATATAATTTTTTTATAAAGAAATTTTATAGGCTATAATTGAGACTAGATTTGAAAAAAAAGACTGTTCATTTAAGGTATGCCTAGGCAATGTGATAAAAGTATAGTTTCATTATGACGAATTTAGGAGTGTCAAAGACATTAATTTAATGCTAAATAATGCAAAAACAAGTAATTACAGCAAAAGGAAATACTGCATACTAAATTTTTTAAAAAGATTATTTAAAAAAAAAACCACATCTTTTTCTTAGCCTTTAGGTGGGTGGTTATGTTTCAGCCTTTTACCACTGTAACAGGACAAAGGCTGGCCACTCTAAACTTACTATAATGGTCACCCTTTGTTCACAAGGCCTGCCCTCTCCGACTCTGGGCACCTCACATTATGTTGGCGTGCCAGGCCCTGGACAGGGATGCCATTCTCAGCGAGGGCCTGGTTTAATGTATACAAGTCACAAAGTAGGAATCATTTAATTGTAGCAGCTATACCAGGGTAAAAATGGATGGCATGTGAAGACTGCCTTTGAGCCCAGTCACATCTACTGAAAAAAGATGAAGTCCTGCAACTTTTCCCCACAAACTTAGAACTTCATGAGGTGACTCAACTCTTCATATACAATAACTGACATTTACATGGTGGTTTTTTTGCAGACTCTCATTCACCCTTCCTAACAACTCTGTGAGGAAAAGGAACACAGGCATCATAGTCTTGTTGTAAAGAGGAGAACGTGTGGACTCCAAGAAGCCACACGCAGTGTCCGAGGATTTGTACCCACACCTGCCTGAGTCCAAACCTGGTAGCGTGTGTCCCAGCCCACGCTGCTACTCCAAGTCTCAATCATCCAAGCCCTTTGCTCACTTGGGGAGAGCTGTGTCAGATATAAGAAAGCAGATGGCCTCTGACTGTTTATAAGACTCACTTTTTCCAAAAGGCCCATGTTGATTCAACTCAACATTGTGCTTTATTTTGCAAAAACTCCTCAGTTCTCACATGATGGCGAGGTCTCCAAAGCTGTCTGCTCCCAGCAGCCTTGTGAGGCAAGTAACACTGAGAGTATAATCTTCAATGTTTAAGTGAGAAAAGAGTAGAGGGGGAAGAGAAGGCGCTGGAGATCCAGCTAATGTCATGCAGCTATTAGCCGAGTTGGGGCACTAATCAGACCAGTCAGTCTACTCTGCATGACAACCTTCTCTCCATGAGTAAATACCATTTATACTCTGTTTGTTAAAAAGTGCTATTTGTGTGGCAGATAAGCAAAAAAAAAAAATTGTTGAGCACTGACTCCAGGGTAGATGCTAGAGATATAAAGAAGAATAAGACATGTTCCTCCCCTCTTCCTAGAGACCACCAATGATGAAAAAAGAAATAACATATATGCAAATATAATAATACAATCTAAACATATAAATGCCAGATGAACAATGGAGTTAAGAGTTAAGTGTTATGGTGGGGGGGCAGAGAGAGAAGCAGAGACAGACACAGAGTTCTACAGATCAGGATAGTTTAGTAAGATTTTACAGAACGAGCAGGAGGGCTGGGGGGAAATTCTCACCACAAAAAACAGTACATGGAAAAGCTGCAAGGTGGGAATGCATAATAGCATGTTCGCCAGATGATGTATAGTCCAGTTTGGCTGAGGCAGAAATCTTGTATAATAATAGAATAATATATGAGGCTGAGATGTAGCTTGAGGCTGTAAGTACTTAGCCAAAGATTTGAGGCGTTAGTTCTGTGGGCAGTGGGAAGTAATTGCAGAGGAGAACCGTGATGAAAATGGTACTTTGAGGAGATAATCTAATCGTAGATTAGAGGAGAAAGAAATTGGAAGCTGGAAGACTACCACTGCAACAGGCGAGGCATAAGGTTATGAAGATCTGGTTTAAAATCCTAAAGTCACAGAGCACTGGAATTGGAAAGAATGCTCTAGAGTATCTAGTCTGACACCATCACTTGATATACTCTATGGGATAGACTGTGGGATCCCACTCAGTGGAGCCTGTCCAAACACAAAGGATGGCAAGACAGATAGAACACTGACATCAGTCTATTCTCTCTATTTTGACAGAAGCTTTACATTTTTCTACAATCATAACATAGACCTCTATTCATGTCTTCCCTTAGTGTGCTACCAGGGTGTAGAGCTGATGCCAAGGTCTTGAAGGTTCTGCCAATGGAGCAAGTGCTCTCCTGGGCGCTTCCAAGTAGGGAACATTTTGGGAAATATAGATCCAGTATCTGCTGTCCAAGGATCAGCCTAGTTGAATGTGGACAGGCTCATAAGCAGAGGAATGACCAGGAGAGGGAGTTTGGTTTCTTCACTGGTGGTTCATGCTAGAGCAAAAAAGAGAAAGAGGGAAGTTTTACAAGAGTCAGGAATGTTCCTCTTGAAGCCTCTGAACCGCCTCAAGCCCAGGCATTATTCCCTTTGAACACCCTTGGGCCCAAACCAAGATCCCTGGCTCTTCTCTGACTCTGGCTGACATCTGCATTAGTTTTCACAAGGTATTTGGCTTGATGTGCATCAGATTTCTTTTCTCTTTGATGAGAAGATCAGAAGAGGGCCGAGTGTGGAAATGGAGCACTTTCCTAGACCTCTTAAAGCTGAAGTGTACTTCTGGATCCAGACGTGAAGCACTTATGACCATGTAAAATCCCAAGAAATGGCTATGTGCATTTCCATTGTGAAGTGCTTAATCATTCAGTTAACAGAAGAGCTGAAGGTGATTGTGTCTTCCTGGCATTTTCTTGTGTCTCACCTGCCTTCCTCTGTCATCTAGGGCTCAGTTTCAAGGTTGAAATACATTACAATAATTATAGGCACCAAAGGCTTCCCAATCCAAGCTCTTCAATGTTTCAGCCTTTTGCCATCAATTTCTCTTCAGTGAAGAGGCCAGTTAAAGATAGAATGTCTGAATAAATCTGGGCCTTAGAAGCACCACTGTCACCATTACCTCACACAGAAAGGCTTTTTATTAAATTCAGTGCCTTCACATTAAATTATACTACAAAAGGATAGGCATGGGCATAAACATCTTCCAAAATTAAATGACCCCTCTCAAAAGAAGTGTAACTTAGTGAATAAAGAGGCTCATATGCTTTACTTGAAGAAACCATCTTCCATGTTTATTTTGGGTTTTTTTCTTGGTCATTTCCGGTATCTCATTTTTTACTGTTTCTCTCTAACGTTTACTGAAAAGAACCAATCAATGTTAAATCTAATGGAAATACAAGCTAATGGTTATTTTATAAAATGGTCCTAAGCACATTCTTATGCTATCCCACCCATCACCAGAATTTCATGTTATAAACCATGAGTAATTGACAGCTAAGGAAGCAGCTCAGCTTCTACTGCTTAAAGATTTTCCAAAGAAAAGATTAAAGTTTCAGAAAAGAAACTATGAAAACAGACCAATAGGTCACACACACTATAGACAGAAACTGAGCAAAGTAGGATGCAGGTATAATATTAGGGAAAATCTCACTAGCAGTCTGAAGGTTCATGTTCTATTGTACTTTACGCTACTCAATTAAAAAGAACATTTACTCTGCATTAAGTGTGCAAACAGAACTGTATTAGGTGCTGACAACACGGAAGATGCCAGTTCCTGCCTTCGTGGAGAGGCTGGGTTTAAAATGCAATTACATGAGCATATGTCTGCTCACACGCATGGAAGAATGTGATTAGGGAATGAGAAGTGCAACATGCTCTAAGAAATAAGAGAGATCACTTGCAGTTAGTGGGAGAGTATATAAGAAGGGCTTCAAGGAGGAGGCGGCATCTGATCTAGGCCTTGAGGAGAGAAAAGGATGTGGAGGTATGAACTAAGAATTTGGTCAGTCAAGAACTTGGGTCTGAATCCTGGTTCTGCCACCAATTGGATGTGTGACCTTGGACAAGTCTAATCCCCTCTCTGGGCCTCAGTTTCCTCATCTGTAAAAAGGATGAGGGATGGAATAGAAGATCTGAGAGGGGCATATGCTCCAAGGCCAGGGACAGTCTGCACAAATGCAGAGGGGGTTCAGCTCTGCTGGAAGGTAAGGATATATGAAAGGGAGCAAAGTGAAATGAATCTGGAAGATATGAACACAATATGGAGTTAGAAGGAGCTCTTTGGCCTTGGAGAACCACTACCATGACCTTAAGATCCCAACACACACATTCATATTCATATATTCTCTCTGCCTCTCGTCTTGCCCAGTTTGGCAGCCTACAAGAACAGCCATTGAATGGATGCAATTAGAGAGAAACCAGAAAAGACAAACAGAATGCTGGCACATCTACTTACTGTTGCTTTAGCTTTGCTCTTTAGTCTTAACACGCATCTCTCTTATCCCCATAGTTAGACTGGAAGCTCCTTGAAGGCAGCCAAGTGGTCCTCTATTTAAACTTTGGGGCCCCCCTAAATGCACACTTGCCTCCGAAGCTCCTCTCAAATTCATTCCCTTCTCTCTCTTCACATAGCCAATCTCCAATCCTCAAGACCTTTCACCCATGATACTGATTGTAACACTGTCCTAAAGGGTCACCTGCCTCCAGTCTTCCCTTTCTAATGCATCTTCCACCCAGCTGCAGAAGCACAGGCATAAGCTTACTTTTCCCAGTCAGAATATACATTACTCCCTTCACATACTTTCCAGTCTAGCCAGAATGGCCTTCTCGATGTTCCTCATACATCAGTTCTTCACTTCTCATCTCCATGCTTTTGCCCAGGCTGTCCCCTATGCTTGGAATTCCCTCCCTCTTTACTGGTACCTCTCAGAGTTCCAGTTTCTCTCAAAGCTCAGTTCAAGTGCTGTCTCCTCCATGAAGTCTTTTTCATGTCCCCTCTCCCCCCATTCCCTTACATTTTTGTTTTGTATATCCTATCTATATATGTTGGCTACCCAGTAGAATGGGAGCTTCTTGAGGGTAAGAAACATTTCCCTTTTATTTTTGAATCCTCTGGGCTAGGTACTTAGGAAGTGCTTAATAATAATCTACTTACTGATAGACTGCTAGGTAACAGATAATCAAAGACATTTGGGTCAACAGGGCCTAACATACCTCCTCAGGAACAGAAAGCACTGTCTGGAGTACAGATGAGACGGAAATGATGGATTAAGACAGACTGGCCCATGGGAAAGAAGCCTTTTTGCTTGGAGAACTTAGTCTGAGCTTATTCTATTTAGCATCAAATAGAAATGTGATGCTGCAAAAAGAACTCTAGCCTTGAATCCTGCTTCCAGGGCTGATTCACTGGGCCACACTGGGCCAGTCTCTGAATGTCTCTGGATGGCTGTTTCTACATCTACAAAATGAGGATGAGAATGTTTACAGCACCTTTCTGCCAGGGTAGCTGGAAGGTGAAGGAGGACTCAGTATACTACTAGAAAAGAACTATGAGAATGTACTGAACAAATGGCCATGAGTTCTCTCCAAGGACAACATGCCCTCAACAGCTTCTCTCCCTGGCAGGGCAGTCAAGTCCAAGGTAGATGGTTGAGGCCCCTTCTCTCTTGACTTCCACTGCAATCTAAGACTGGCGGATGGGAAGCCTTTTCATCATCCTCCAGGGCGAGTTCCCCATGGAAGTTTCACCTAAGCATCAACTCCATTAAGAAGTTTCACCAAGAACAGTTTGACACAGCAAAGAAATGCAGAGTTTTGAACTATTGTTGCTTGAAGAATCCTTTTCTCAAGCCTTATAATAATATTTACAACACTGTAGGTCATGAAGCGGCAAATGGCTTTTGTGGTTGATTAAACACCTTGGCTTCACTTCACGTCCGCCGATGCCACAGGCATCATCCCTTAATTAAATGCTTGTTTATGCTGCACGGGGATCAGTTCTAGTCCCCCATCTTCCATATACAGAGAGGAGGACTAGAAAACAGCTACGTGATTAAAGTTGACACACTTGCATGAGGAGAAAGGATATTAATATGGAAACTTCTACTCTTAGCTGGGTCAACTCAATGTTGTCATATAGAAATTCTAATGTTCCTGCTGTTCAACCCTAAACAAGATCAAAAACAAACCAAAAAATTACCATCCACTAGAAAAAAATCCATCTAGTTTGGCAAGTGTGAACTGAAGGTGTCCCAAAGGCCAAGTAAAAATTGAGGAGAATCTGGCTGGGGTTCTTCAGGAATGAAATAGCTTTTGTAACTTTCATTTGAAGTTAACATTTGTTGTCACTCAGGTGACAGGGAGAAAAGGAGATTTAAAATCACTATTAAGAAACATCCTGGTTTAGGGTGAGTCAATATAATAAAAATGATAATTCTATCTGAATCAATTTACTTATTCAGTGCCATACCAATCAAACTACCAAAGAATTATTCGATAGAGCTAGAAAAAATAATATCGAAATTCATCTGGAAGAACAGAAGGTCAAGAATATCAAGGGAATCAGCGAAAAAAAAGGGAAGGACAGTGGCCTAGCTGTACCAGATCTCTGACTGCATTACAAAGTGGTGATCATCAAAACAGTCTGCTACTGGCTAAGAAGCAGAGTGGTGAATTTAGTGGAATAGATTAGGTACACAACGCACAGTAGTAAATCACCATAGTAACCTAGCAAACCCGAAGATCTAAGCTTTTGGGACAAGAACTCAGTATCTGACAAAATTATCTGGGAAAACTGGAAAGCAGGTTGGTAGAAACTAGATATAGATCAAACTAGGTATATACCAAGATAAAATCAAAATGGGTACATGATTTAGAGATACAGGGTAATGTCATAAGCAAATTAGGGGAGCATGTAAACTTTTACCTGTCAGATCTATGGATAAGGGAAGAATTTATGACCAAACAAGAGACAGAGTCAGGATCACGGGAAGCAAAATGGATAATTTTGATTACCTTTAATTAAAAGTATTTTGCACAAACAAAACCAATGTAACCAAGATTAGAAGGCAAACAGAAAACTGGGAAAAAAATTTACAGCAAGTTTCTCTGATAAAGGCTTCATTTCTAAAATACATAGAGAACTGAGTCAAATTGATAAAAATATGAGTCCATTCCCCAATCAATAAATAGTCAAATGATATGAACAGGTAGTTTTCAGAGGAAGAAATCAAAGCTATCGGTAGTCTTAAGAAATAATGCTCTAAATCACTATTGATAAGACGAATGTAAATTAAAACAACTCTATTAAAAAACCTATAAAATTGGCTAACATGACAGAAAAGGAAAATGTAAATGTTGGAAGGGATATGGAAAAACTAGGACACTAATGCACTGTTGGTGGAACTGTAATCTAGTCAAATCATCCTGGAAAATAATTTGGAACTATGCCCAAAAGTCCATAAAACTGGGCATACCCTTTGACCTAGTAATACCACTACTAGGTCTGTATCCCAAAGAGATCAAAGAAAAAGGAAAAGGACCTATATGTACAAAAATATTTATACCAGCTCTTCTTGTGGTAGCTAAGAACTGGAAATTGAGGGGATGTTCATCAAGTGGGGAATGGCTGAACAAGTTGTGGCATATAATTGTAATGGAATACTATTGTGCTATACAAAATGACAAGGGGGATGGTTGCAGAAAAATCTGGGAAGACTTATATGAACTGATGCAAAGTGAAGTGAGCAGAACCAGGAGAAGAGCAAACAGTAAAGGGCAATACTGTAAGGAGGATCAACTGTGAAAGGATTAGTTATTCTGATCACGACAATAATCTAAGACAATTCCAAAGGACTCATGATGAAAAATGCTATACGCCTCCAGAGAGACCAGATGAAGTCTGAGTACAGATTCATACATAATTTTTTTCACTTTCTTTGTTTTTCTTGCTTTTTTGGGCAACAAGGCTAATATGAAAATATATTTTATATTATTTCACATGTATAATTGATATGCATCTTGCAGTCTCAATGGGTGGGGGAGGGGATGGGAAGGAAGGAGAGAATTTACAACTCGATATTTTTTAAAAAACGAATGTTGAAAATAAACAATTTAAAAAAAAAGAAAGAAAAGAAACATAACTTTCACATGACTAAAATGGAGAGCTTTCTAACTCACTGGAGTTTTAACCCAGGCTAAGATAAATGGGAAGATAAAGGAGAAATCTGTGCTGGGATCCAAAACCACCAGTCCTGGAAATACTGGACAATTCCGCCTTGAGGCCCATCACAATTGGCCTATTCTAAAATGCACTGAGTTGGAAATAACTCTGCACTTCCCTGCACATAAGACAGGCAACATGAAGGCCTTTTATATACAATAACTTATGCTAAAACGTGGGTTGTTCAAGAACAAACATTTATCTGAGAAAAAGAACTTAAAATTTAACAAAAACTTTCTATAGAATATTTTAAACGAAGAATAAGCAAATCAGTGGGCTTGAAAGTTGTATATGTTGTATTTTTGAAACTGAGTGGCCAATCATAGGTGGCAAATGATAATGACATGCAAATGAAATAACTGATGAAACGGATGATGATTGTACCAGATGACAACTACCTATTTTAATTCTTGTTATCTGATTAAACCTCCTCTTAATAAGCTAAGGAAAAGAATATTCCCATAAAAAGGGGGGCGTCCTTTGCTTTATGAGCTAACCACTGAACCAGGTCCTTTCATTACCCCTATCTGCATCTGCACGGTGTTAACCACAAGAACTTGACAACATGTATTATTATCTGTCTCTGTAGTGCATGCACACCTCTCTATGGAGATACACTATGAAGGGGTGGGGGAAAGCAGATGTAAGAATAATTCAAAGTATCTGATAATCCAAATCTCTCATGAGATTTTGGAATGTACTTTCACACTTAAGAAGGAAGGAAGGAAGAAGCCTCTATTAAGCACTATACCCCAGGGCTGTGCAGGGAAATCAGATACAAAAGTAAGAGTTTCATCCCTCATGGAGTTTACTAGGATTCTAATGGGGAAGACAACACATTAGAGGAGCAGCTGCCAGGGATGGAGAATGTTGCCATAAGGCAGTTCACTGATGAAGCCTTTCCAAAAGGAATAATGGTGTCCATCTGATTAAAGTTCCCAAAGCAAGGGGGGAGGTAAATAGCAGCCAGGGCTGGGGTATTCAGAGATTTACTTCAAATTAAATCATGAAACCATGCTAATGATCTTCACTCTAGGAAGGATGAGGGGCTTCTCTGCTTCCCACCTCCACCATGTCAAGCACACTGGACCTCCAGATGATCCATGACAACTATCTAACCAGAGGAGCCACATCTCAGGGCCTCCCCAGAATGAATGGAGTAAGTGGCTGGTCGATGTTTCAAGGGACCAAGATTTCAACAAATCATCACATCATTCAAGACTAGAAGGATAGAGTATGAAGATGGCAGAATGAAGGGAGGCAAAGAAGCCTAGAGTACTAGAAAGGGTGAGAGGAGTTAATCACAGAATTTGGGCAAGAAGGAAAGTCATCTGGCCAGGGAATTGAGTGGCCTTAATGGAGTTCATGGGATTGCAAGTCTGAAGGTCTGTTTTCCAGGTAAGGGAGATATTTTAAGTGTATACAAGGGTATAAATCTGAGTAGAACACCAAGCAAGATGACACCTCATTCAAAAATAGCAAATCAGAAAAGAAATGTATCGTGTGATGATGATTCTTAACGAAGAAGATTATCAAAACTCAATCAATCAAGAGATGTGCTACAGAGAAAGTCTGGCACGACCATGTCATTCATTAACTGCTCCAACATACCAGTCTGTCTAGAAAAAAAAGGAAGACACTGGGAAAGGAGGCTGATGGACTAGAGCTTGTTTCCAGCTTCTTTGTCTTTCACCAGCTGCACCTCAGAGACCAGAACGGTCCACACTGGGCTCGGGAGCTCTGCCTTTTGATCACTCCTCCCTGGGAAAGGGCAGTGGGTGACTCATAAAGTTTAGAAATGAAACACACCCAAGTGCCTAAGGTCACAGAGATGGAGTAGATGGAAGGGACCTTGGGATGCTGGTTACAGAATCTCATCTAGCCCATGCAAAGTGCTTTTATTTCTCACTTCTGCTTAGGTGAAGAGAGCCATTCCCACCTTGCCTACATAATCTCTGAGAAAGGCGAGGGAGGTCTTTAAAAAACAAAAAACAAAAATCTGGCATCAAGAAACTACATAACACATGAATATTAGTGGCTGTTTCTTTCCAAATTTCTGTAAAAATTTAAATCCCAATACTGGCAGCAGAATAAATACTAGATTTGGAGCCAGGATAATCTTACTCATATTGGAACTCAAGTCACTTTATAGGGTCCTTGATTAGAGTCAGTCATATCAAATTCAACCAGTATTCTTAAGTCCAGACTGGTGTAGAGCATCATGCTTGAGCTGGGGAGGGTGAAAAGATGAAATGATAAGAATAATAAGCTAAAACAAGTTTGCAAGCTATGACATCTTATCTCACCCGATCATGACAGAAACTTCATGAAGAAACCCCTGTTTTACAGAAGAGGAAACTGAGGTGGCAGAGATTCCATGCCTTGCCCAGGGTAGCAAAGCTGGTTGGTGTCTGAGGTTAGATTTGAATGCAGGTCTAAAATCCCACCTTTTGAAGAAAGCCTATCCTGATCCTTCTCTCTGAAGATCACTTTTACTTTAGCCCATCTACTGTTAGTTCATACAGAGGGTTCACTTGTCTCTCCCATGAGATTAGAAGGTCCTTGAGAACAGGGACTGCATCTTACCTTTCAGGGAGAGGAGAGGAGAAGACAAAAACACAGAGATTGTGTTAAAACCAAATTTCCCTGTTGACTCTAACAATGAAGGATGGCTTAGAGGGAACAACTGGCACAAGGCTGCTCGGCTTGAGGGACTGTTCTCCAGTGAGGGGACCTGGGTTCAAGTCCTGCTTCTTCCATTTACATTACCTTGGGAAAGGGGCTTTGCTTCCTTGAGCCTCAGTTTCCTAGACTGTAAAATGGATGTGATTATACATGGGTGGCCTCCCTCATGTGGCTGTTGGGAAGAAAGCCTTTGGAAGCTTGGACTTGCTTCTTCTGTAGTAGAATCCCCTTATTGAAAGCCCTCATTAAGTCACTCCTCATAATAAACATATCTATTTCAAATAGTAGTAATACATATGGTTTATATAGATTTTCTTCTTAGTCGTTGGGCTAAGAGCGGACAGAGGCAAGCAGGTGGTAGAGAGCACCGAGCACTGGGCCTGGGGTCATGCAGACCCTCACTAGCTGTGTGACCCTGGAGAAGTCATTTCACCCCTATGTGCCTCGGTCTCTTCATCTATGAAATGAGAATGATGATGATGATGGCACCCACCTCCCAGGGACATTCTGAAGACCAAATGGTTTATATTGGTAAAATGCCTTGTAAATTTTAAAGTGATATATAAATGCTATTATTATTTACTATTAAGTAGAAAGGATAGTTTTTCTTGCCCAGTACCTAAAAAGTCCCATTCCCCCAAAAGTCTCACTGCCTGAAACAATTAGCAAAAGTCCAAGTTTTAATGATCTTCTCTCTCAAGTTGATAAAGTTGCCAAAATACTTTATTATATTTATTATGAGTAGAATAGCAGCTCTAATTTTCCACAAGAAGGAACTATTATGTATGCTAATACATTTCTATATCCAGTTTGTGAAAAAAAGAGGTTACAAGACTCTAAGACAGGCAACTTGGGGGAAGGAGGAAGAGCCAGTCCTGAGGCCCTACTTTGGACATATCAGAACTGGATGGATGGCCCTTGGTTCATCACAGAGACGACAAACTTGTCACACTTGGTTCCTGCTAAACCAGACTAAAACATAATTGGTGAATGTTTAGTAAAATAAATAACAATAAAATGAAACTGAGAAAAATATTCATTTAGGGTTTTAAAAGTCAATTCTGTAAGACCTGAAGTCCTTCCTTACCCAGGAGTTCCCTGTGCAAGGTACAATCTAAGACCCATGACATCGCTGCACTCCACAGCTTCCAAGACAAGAGAAATGATTCTGCAGAAGTTCCTGGAGGGGCCCAGAGGGGCCTACAATACGGCAACTGGCAAGGTGGAGGCTTGCTCCTTAAAAATCAGAGCTGAACACTTTGGAAGAGAGCCCACAAGCTAAGATGCTCCCTGGTCATTGGAAAGAAGGCCTCAGGCTGTAGCACAAATAGTGATCATTCCAATAATACTCGGAACTTGAATACTGTCTCAAGTGGACTGCTCTACAGGCATTTTACTACTTCATGGAGACCTTATTTTTGGATTATTCTCATATATCCACAAGGTAAATATACATCATCTCCTTTTTGCTTCTAGTAAAAAGAATGATTTGCTCAAATATCATAAAGCCAAAGGTGCTGGTTGAAAAAATAAATAAACAAACCTGGCAACAGCAGAAGCATATTTAATCACAATCAAGCATTTATTAAACATTTAGTGTATATCTGAAACCGTGCTAAAGGCTGGGAACACAAGAAGCAACAAACTAGTCCCTGCCCTCAAAGAGTTTACATTCTAACAGAGGAGACAACATGTAATTAAATAGGTATGTTTACAATAGAGTGTAGATACACAGTTAGACAGGAAGGTCTGGGGACAGGTAAGAGCCTCCAGTTAAAGGCAGCATTTGAGCAGGGTCTTGAAGAAAGCCAGAGATCTGAAGAGGAGGAAGAAGGGAAGAAAAGTATTCTAGGTATGGGGGGACCGCGATATGAAGCCAGGAAATGGAGGGAAGTATGTGCAGACTGGCAAGCAGGCGACTGAAGCTTGATTTGAGGGTGTGGAGGCCAAGAACGGGTAGGAAGAAGCCTGGTGCTAATAAAGAGCTTTAGGCCAAACGGAAGATTTTATGTTTAGTCCTGGATTTAACAGAGATCCATGGGAGTTGTAACCAGAATGGCCTTTGTTTTCTTTGAATGACTCAGCTTACCTCATTGAGCCTCTGAATGCTGTGGCTTGCTCTTCCGGGGCAGGAAGCCCAGAGAGCATGTCAGGAAGCAGAAAACTTCCTGTGTGATGAGTCATGGGGCTGGCTGAGGGGAGGTGTTAACGTCTACCCTAGGGGGAGGGGCCAAGTCAAGAACCTATTGGCCCTGGTCATTCAGGCGGTGCTTGATGATGTCAAAAACCCTATAAGAGGGGAGAGGATAGCTTGAAGCTCTCTCTTCCTGTTCCGGTTGGTGTGGGAGCAGCGGCAAGCAAGCGTGACTCTGGGCCAGCCCTTGCTCTTGGGCCGAGCCCAGATGTTGGTAACTATGAATTGTGTTGGGTCTGTCTGTTGATATTTGTAATTTGTTTGTATTTTGGTTTTGAGGTTCGGGGTGCTGGTTTGTTTTTTCCCCCGAACTAAATGAATGTTTTGAACCTCAGGGTGCTGGTTTTTTCCCCTGAAGTAAGTCAATGAATCTGTATTTGGTCTGTCTCTTGATGCTTGTCTGTATGCTCCCCTGAACTCACTGAATGCTAACTGAATGCTGGCGTTTTCCCCTGAACTAAATGAATGTTGTCTGTATGCTAACTGAATGCTGGATTAAAGTAAGCTGGTCAACCCCTTCACCATGCTTTCCTTGTTTAAGCAGATAAAAAGAACCTGTGCTTTCCCGGCAGCCTCCTGGGTGCATCTTATGCCCCCATCGAAGCTGCTAGCTGGTTTGTTAAAACAGGAGTTTATTGAATAGGGAGTAACATGGTCAGCCCTGAGCTTTAAGAAAATCACTTTGACTGACATGCAGAAGATGGATTGGAGGGATTTAAGTCCAGGAGAGAAGTGATCATTTGGACCTCCTGGCTTATCTACTAAGGACCTCACCTTTAAGAGAGAATAAAATCACTAATTTAAGGATACACTTAGAGGACTAGTGACAGAAATCAAAAGCTTTTTCTAAAGGCATGGAGTTACTAGTTGTAACTTATAGACAATTAAGGCTTTATTAGATGCACAAAATTCTGGGGGAAACTCATTAAACTAATGAAGAGAAGTTTCCATTTCAGTCAGTAGATCCACAAAAATAAAGAGAAGTCATTCCTTGGGGTATTTTTTATGCAAAAGATGTTAGGAATGAGGAAGATACTAACAAAAACACAAAAATCAAACCTACATATTGCCTCAACATGTTTAATATGAATGTTGAAACATAGTCTGGGGACCTCTATCAAATTTTGTATAGCTGACAGACTTCCTGAAAAAGTATTACTAAATAAAGAGCCTCCAAGGCCATTTGTTCCAATGTTATAGTTTTTCCAACCCCAAAGCCCAAAACATGGTCCTGATTAACAAAGATCTGATTCCCATTTCTAGCTGTCTAATTGCAGGAAAGACAATTAGTTTTCAAAAGAGGTTACTGAAGAAAAGCATTTTAAATATATGAAGTTTTGTGATTACTCAAGTCCTCCCGTACACATGCAGGAAAATAGTCTTACAAAGAGTAACTGTGTGATTTTCTCTGTGTGACTATTGCCAAGAAATCTATATACAGTTTTAATGAGAAGACTATATACCACACATCAAGGGCATCCTTGATGAGGATAATAGCAAGAAAATAGGCAGGTTTTCACAAACAACATTCTACAATAGAACATATCTTTACAACCACAAAAGTGAATAGAAGATATTGAGGACCAAGATCCTATGCTGCTTGTTTGTGGATGATGGAAAAGCATTTGAATCCCTAGAGTGAGGTTGTGTTCCAACAAAGTGTCGGTCATTCACACATCCAAATCAGGAGAGTTTGAAAGACACGACAAGGATAATTTATCTCAGGTATGAACTACTAATTATTAATATCAAGTTAAGTATTAAACAGGAAGGCACTACTGACATGCCAACGCTGAGGTCTCCCAGGGGCAGTTTGTGTACTGACTGATTAAACGCTGGAACTCTACCGGGCCTGCTCAATGACATCTGCAATCATTCCTGCCGACTAGAAACCGAGATGATGAAGAATGCCCATTGTCGAGCCTAGGTGTGGCTGGGTACACGCCACGGAGAATCAGCTCCTCGGTGTGCAGACCTGGCAGACACATCTTAAATGGATGAGTTGGGCTCTTAGTAGAACAGGAGGAAGGAAAGAGGCTAGATGGCCCTTCACATGATCGATCCTAGATTTAGAGCTGGAAGCAACTTCAAGAAGTCAATGAGTCCAATTCTCTCATTTTTCTAATAATGAAATTGAGGCCAGAGAGGGTAAGGGACCTGCTTAAAAAGTGGCACGTCTTCTTTTTAAGGCCCCAAGTGTCTCCCTGAAATTAATCTCATCTTTCCAACACCAATATTCTTCCTGCAATGGGGAACGACTCTGAGTCACAGAATATGATGGTCTCCCAAGAAGTGAAGCTGAGGATTGCTCAAAGGGCAATGGAAAGGTATGTGGTGGGCATGAGCAGACTAAAACCCATTTAAAAAGAGGAACTATATGGAAGAAGTGATGGAAGGGTTATCATTGATAAGGTACTGGACTGCAAAAAGCAGTGAGCACCCCTATAATGAGTAAGAGGGTCAAATATGGCCACTAAAAAAAGGCCATCATCACACACTGAGTGGACCTCTTTGTGTAGATTTATGGGAAGACATACAGAAGAGTCACTCAGGATGGGAAGGCACTCAGGAGCTCTAACATCAGACATCAGATAACAGATCCACTGATGTATGGAATACTGGCCATCACATTTGCTTACTCGGAAGCACGTGTGGTAGGGCAGAGAAGGCCCTTTGGGGCCCTTTGGGTTAGAAGACCAAGGTTTAAATCCTAGGTCTACCATTTACTAGCTATGGTGTCCCTCTGTACAATCCAGACAATGGTATTTGCACTCAGCTCCATCCATTGCATTTGGAGATCAAATGCAATAATGAATGTCCAGGATAGGGATAGAAGACTCTGGGTTGAGGAAATGCCTTTCATTAATAAGGACTGATACTTCGTCTGTAACTTATGGTCTTGAAGAAAGGGTTCTTAACCCTTTTTTCCTCATAGACCCTTTTAACAATCTGGGGAAGCTTATGGACCCCATCTTGGAATAAAAGTCCATGGCCTTCATAAGTGAAAGGAATGCCAAAAGTCAGAGGGCAGCCAAATAAAGCTGTGATTTTTCCTATCTGAGTTCACAAACATCCTGAAGCCTCTCTGTGGACCACTCTGACTCAGAGTTGTTACATGCCCAGGGTCACATTGCCAGTATGTGTCAGAAGGGGCTTGGATTCAGGTCTTGCTTTCAAGGCTGGAAAAATGCAAATCATTTTTTGAACTATAAATTATCATCAAGGCACTATTAGTATTGCTTCAAAACTTCAAAGAGCTGGGATATCATCAGTGTGGACAAACCCTCTACATCGTGGTGTGTCTTAATGTGATGTCATGGACAAAAGAATTGAGAACCTAGTAGCCAAGCTTGCTGGTGAATCTCTCTGAACTCTGCAAGACTGGTCTTTGGACAGCAGATGCCCACAGCTCTGCTGACTTGGGCTTGGAGATGCACAAAGTGAGGGTTATGGCTCCCTGTACTTTTCCCAAGGGTAACAACTTCAGGGATCACAGAACTTCTCTGCCTAATGACCAACGTCCAGTTTCATACCCTAGAAATGTGAGTTTATCTTGCTGAGTGATAGACCATCTGTGGGCAAACCCTATACACATCCTCTTTCCCACCTAATTCTTTTAGGAGGCACCACATAACTATTTTATATCTTCTCTATCTGGCATATACCCACATATGTTATACGTTTTCTTCCCAGATAGAATATAAGGTACTTAAAGGCAGGGGTGCCACACCTTTGAATTTGTATCTCTGGCACCTAGCACAATGTCAGGGCATGCTATTTAGCAGAGGTTTAAGAGGCTTCTTGATTAATTGAGGTGTGAGAGAAGGACTTGAGGAGGGGCAATCTGGCATTTTGGTGTAAAATTTGTAATTTTCCCTCAGTCTAAATTACTATTCATACCAATAACTTTATCTGGATCAAGTGCACCCTCATTTCCTTTTGCCAAAAAAGATTTTGGTGTACATGTCAATATACAAGTGTAATTCTCATAAGAATTATGAATTTCATGCCTACTTGCTGTGTGAAACAAGGAAACAAAACTTTGAAGGCCACTTAGTACAGTCAAGGAGCATCAAATCAACTTCCCACCCTACAGCCCATGTAGAGTGAGTGATGTCTAGAGATAAAACAGAACCCCCTCAGAGAATGCCGGCAGGCTTGCTGAAGATGCTGCCTGCGTGAGGAAATGTTGGCATTCCACATCCACGAAGCAATTTGTGTCAAGAGAAGAAATAAACAGTGGGAAGGCCGACAAGGGCCAAAAGCAGTTAACCTGTTCAGACAGTCTGAATTTGCTTTGCAAATTAAAGCCTTCAGGAGGAAGTTTTCTGTTTTGGAAAGGGTTATTTTTAAAAGAGATGTCAGAGAGGCCTTTTCTCTCAGCAATCCTCAATTCACTCTAGTTCAGATGATAGTGTCCAAAGATTCCTTTTTTCTTCCTGGTAGCTCAGCTAAGCCACCCCTGGCATCTCAAAATGCAGCTGGGTCCTTCCCATCTCCTTTCATAATGCTTTATACCCTCTTTAACTAGGGTGGTGATACATATTCAAGTGAATTTTCTTCTTCTTGATTACATAATCAACAAAATTTCCAGTTAAGTCACTTGAAGCTGAATCAGTTCTAAGAGACTAAAGGGGGCAGTGATATGATAAGAGGGAATATGCTTTCCTTTGTAAAGTCAGCACATGCCAAACAGGGAGGTAAGGGGCGGGTGAGAACAGGAGTATATCAGCTCTGCAAAAATACCCCAAATACTGCCATTTTTCACACTGTTTTATTTTCAACAACATAACTCCATTTCTTACTCCAACCTAAGAGTATACTTTTAAATTCATTTTTACCATGTATATTTGGAATTTGATTACTAGATGGTCCCTGTTGTAATGGAAACCTGATCTCATAAAATCCTCCAAAGAGGACAGGAGATACAATCCTCTCAACTGCTAAGCCTTTCAGGCCATTTCTCTAGAGTACTTAACATCCTGTTCACACACACACAGATCCATCTTTGGATATTAGAAGATGACATAATGAACTCCAACATTAGTCTCCCTGTCCATTTTAGAAACTCCCTACCCCATCAATAATACATATTTTCAACCATCATCTTATTTATTAATGAACAACTTTTAGCATACACCTATTTAAAGAGAGGACCCTGTTTGTGAGATGAGTGATAATAACCTTTAGTAATTTATCCATTAACCATTAATCAAAAGTTCAAATGTATATATATATTCCTTATTGTTTATTCAAATTTTTAAGTAGAAAAATCAAGATGTAGCATCTTACCAGCTGTTCAGTTAATAGAACTCAAAAAATATATTTACTGTGATTTAACTGTTCTCATGTAAGTCAGCATATACATTTTTTCAGAAAGTGTTATCTACAATGAATGTCATTGCCAAATATTCCCATTAGGAATTTTAAAAAATCAAAATCACTACTTGCCAAGTGTTCAGGAAGAAGGACAAACTACTTATATAGATCTTGACCTACAATATTCTGCATAGAAAATACCTTTTAATTAGGTAAGAAAAAAGCACAGAGAAAACACTTTAGGAGGAATAAGAGAAAAGTAACAATGAAAGAAAAAGAAGTGCCAAGATCACTGCAAAATAAGTTTAGAACTACTTGGAAGGAATGAAGAATAAATTGTCCTTTTCTCATTTACTTGGGAGAGAAAATGGTGCCAAAAATGTATGGCCCATCAGAAATCCACAAATGGAAACATTTGTTTGAGGCAGTGCCAGCTCCTGGCCCTTCTCTGGCCTTTCCAAGTCTGACCTGCATCACTGACCTTGTAGGGACACGAGCTGTGGTACAGAAATTCAGGACTTATGCTCCTCAGCCGAGAAGCTTTCTGGAGACTAAGCAAAGACAACAATCACTGGAGACACCCATTAGGGTGAATTTCACTTTGATTTTGATCTGTTAAAACATCTTAGATTGAGATCAAAGTATATACCACTCAAAAAACTAAGCATTCCAAAAGAATGTGTTCTCTTTCCGTCTCCTTTCTCCTCCTTTCTTTCTCCCCCCTCTTCCTCCCACCTTCTCCCTCTCCTTAATCCCTCTGTCCATCTCTCCCTCCCTCTGTCTCTGTACCTCTCTCTCTCTCTCTCTCATTGTCACCCACCCTTCCTCCCTCTTAATACAAAAAGCTGTTGGTTACAAATGAACTCCAACACTGAGGCAGCACATCCAAACTGGAATAGTTTCCATTTAAAGTATATTGGGGGCAGGGAACTAACTTGGATATCCTTATTGTTTGAAGCTTAAATTATTAAGGAGGTTTGTCATCAAAATAGATAAAAGATTCTCATTTGACCCTAACACCCTCCACCACAAATAAATAAGTCCAACTATCACTTAGTTTTGGGCAAACTACAATCAGTTAGCACAAAACTTCACAGAGTTGTAAAGCACTTAGAAATTGTTTGGTTCAATCCTCTGTTTTAACAGATGAGGGAACGGAGAGCCAGGGAAGGAAAGTGATGAGCCCCAAACCATGTAAGTAACAGAGCAAAGGTTTGACTCTAGCTCGTGCTCCAAGCCCAAGCATCTTTTTCATTATGCCCACAGACTCCCAGGATTGACCCAGTGAGCTGAATTTTACTTTTTTAAAAATCAAAATACAATTTTTAGGTTTTTATTGTTTTAAGAAATATAATGAAAAAGAATTTTCCAAAATAATCAGAAGCAGATTCTCTGATCAGAAGAAACAGATTGCTTTTTAATAACTATAAAACCAAATACGCTGATCTTTAAGTTAAAATGTTATCTTTACAAATCAGCTCATAACCTTGAGTGAAGTAAGTCATTTCAGAAAGGATACAGTTAAACCCAGACCAGGCAGCCAAATAACAAAACAGCCAACCAAATCACTATAAAATTAGTCAATAAGATGAAAAACTCCCACTTCACAATCACCTGCCATTCTTTAATTAGCCCAGAAGTAAAAGGCCAGTTTCTACAAAGAAGAGATTAATAATTACCAAGCAGCTTCCCATTTAAAAACTAGATATTCACCAACACAAAAGACAGCTAGTCAAATTGGTGTAATAGTTGAGCATCTCCCAGTACTGTGAGTACTTTAAGACCAAATGCTGAGGAATTGAGCAAAGTTTCTCTTAAGTGAACTATCCCAGAGAAGCACAGGACACATTTTCCACTCACACAGTCAGAAATATTACAAAGAATCAAATTCTCAAACAAAAGCATAAGGCGATTCTTACTGCAGTAAGCCAAAGAAAGACGAAGTCTAAACTGAAGAATGTACTCACGATCTTCCCTTCACTGTTTCCAGACACAATGGATCAGAGACTTAATTGCCTAAGAGCCAGTTTCAATATAAGCAGTGTTCATCAACAGTCTCTACTGAATTAAAGGAACTCTTTAAAAATCCTATCCTCTAGCCCTCCCCTCCCACAGTCTGTGGTCCCAATGGAGACAGCTTTAAGTCTGGTGATGGGAGGTAATCCTAACATTTCCTCTCCATTACCATGGCAGAAAAACAGCTTTAGAAATCTATTTATGCCAAAAAGAAACACAATGATGTATCTGAAATCATAATAACTAATCCAATATCAGAAGACACATTTAAGGTTGTGTCTGTTTCCTGGGTTACCATAAGAAAGAACAGACAGAAATGGCCTGAAAAGATATACTGACTTCCCACAGATAGGAAGGAAAAAAAGCATGCGGTGGGTATTCCATGGAAGGGTCACAGCAAGGATGGGGAAGAACCAGGAAGATTGATCAGGCAGGCAGGGCATGACACTCCATGAGTGAAGGAAGTATTGATGCAGATATCACACAGAGTTACCTGGGGACGGAAGCAGGTCTCCAGCACAGGGCAAAGGTACTCTTTAAAAAACAAGGGAAGAGTAAACCTACCAGCGCTCTCCACTCATTGCAGCAAGGTTGTCATCCTCACCATGCTAAGCCAACAGTCAGATTTCAGCTAATGGACCATGAAAGAACAGACATAATTACTCACATTAGGGTGCAACCACTTATTTCCTAAAATAAGTCACACATAAAATCATATCTAACTTCCTAGCCTTAGACTTAATTCAGAGACTGATATATTAGAATACAGCATGAAAAATTCAATTACTTATATCAAAGTCTTCCATCATAAGGGCCAAATTCACTGAGATGGGTTAACTTGTTCACTTTTATCCCAGACACTGCCTTAAAATATAAGACAGTCAGGTATGCTATTAAGTCTACAAACAGAGAAGATGATTTAAATTAAGAAATAAAAGACACCATATTTCACAGAAAAGTGCTGTGGACACATGGAAAACTTAGAAGCCATGTGAAAAGTGAAAGAAATTTAAAACATTATTTTAGAAGCAAAGGAACATTTTTTTCTAAGGGTTTAAAAGAACAAACAAATCTGTTTTCTGATCACAAGAAAATGCATCAGAGCATACACATGTTAATTAACCACACTTTCAAAACATGAGAAGAAAATTAATAGCCAAAGCAGGGAAATATAGATTCATTATAAATCCTGCCATAGAAATTCTACTAGGAACTCAAAACACCAGACTTCTAAAGGCACTTATTCTTTGCACTGGAGGAGAAGGGAAGAGGAATGGATATTTATTTTCAGCCGAATTTAGCTCTGGGTCTAACGTCCCCTTATTTGGTGTCTGGTGGAAGAAGTGCCCTGCCTCTGAACCTCAGGCTCCCCCATTTACACAATGAAGGTCCTATACGTGTCTCAGCGGTGCACCGCGTGAACATGAGCTGCTGCTATCACACTGGCAGGTCGTCTGTTTGGCTGGTCAATATTGCCTGGGCGCCAGTGCAGCACTCAGGCAGTCCATTAACTAAGAGACACTTTGGACCATTTCGATTTCTGGTCGTCCATGTCTGACAGTGTCTTTGGGGCCACTTCTGTCTGACAAGCATGTTAAGAAGGCATGCAATTAGTAACAAGAAATGATATCTTAGTGTTTCTTCAAGGAGAGATCAACTTGATCTGCTTTGCCAGAGAAGTCAGAAACGGTGTGTGGTACAGAATGGCCAGGCAGCCAGATGCTGAGGATGAGGAAACATAGTTCTCAAGTGGTCCTCCCCTGCCTGTACCCTGAGCCACTGTCTTGTGGCTGAGAAAGCAACTGAAACTCCCTTCTGTACTGAAATTGGTCACTTTCAGTCTCATCTCGTCCAATGAAAAAACTGACATTCAGTTTTCAGGATATGATAGCTGGTGTTCACTGTGTGGATCACCTGCATTTCTAATTCCAGCCTGGCTTCTCCTTTCCAACAAGCACACTTCTGGCCTGATACAGCCCTCCCAGGGGGATGAAAAGCTGGAAGCCATCCCCTCTCATGTTAGTGCCTTCCCTCTGAGATCATCTCCAATTTATCCTGGCCTCATGGTATTTATACACAGTTGTTGGCCTGTTGCCTCTTCCATTAGAATCTGAGCTCCTTGAGGGCTGGGATTGTTTCTGCCTTGGTGTCTGCTTAGCACAGGGCCTGGCACAAAGTGAGACCTTAACAAATGCTTGTTGACATGAAGAAAAAGAGATAACACCCCCATTTTATAGATGGGAAAACTGAGGCCCAGAGGGTTTGAAGCCACACAATTCCTAAGCAGTGGAGCCAGGATTCAATCACAAGTCCAAATTTCAGTGCTGCTTCTGCTGCACCACATGCACCAGGGGGCTGTGATGGTTAGACATTCCCATGAGAGTCTACTTACCCTTTCTCCACTTTCTCTTCTAAATAAAAGCTTGGCAGCAAGTGGAAGGAAGACCTTGGAATCATCTTGAATATTGAAGAGGAAGTATAGCTGCCAATTATTTTAATGAACTGCCTGAAGTCATGTGTACTAGCTTGAATTGGTTTGCTTCCACCCCACCCTCCACCCCCCAACCACTTTCCATAAGGCTCCAGAGCCTCCTTCCTTCTGTAGCAAAGTTGTTCATTCTTAAGAAGGCGCAGTTCAGGAGGACCTGAATTCAAATCCGGCCTCAGACACTAGACACATTTACTAGCTGTGTGACCTTGGGCAAATCACTTAACCCCAATTGCCCTGCCTTCCTCCTTCCAAAAAAAATTTTAAAAAAAGTACAGTTCAGCTCTGAAGTTGTTTTTGGTCCCTGCCTCCATCAGAATTCTTTACAATGCTGCAGTCACTGTATAACTTCTTGTCCCCATTCGCTTACTTCACTCTGCATCTGCTCATACAAGTCTTCCCAGGTTCTCTGTATCCATGCTTTTGTTTTTTCTTACGGCAAAATAATACTCCATTACACTATGATATGAAGTTCATTCAGTCATTCCCCAGTTGATGGGCACTCTCTTATTTCCAGGTCTTTGATACAATAAAAAGTGCTGCCACAAATATTGTACATGTGGGTCCTTTGCTTTAGTCTTTGATCTCTTTGCTCCAAGGGTACTATCCTACTACAGGTCCTCATCATTTCTACCTAGACTATTATAATAGTTTGCTGGTCTCTCTGATCTCAGGCTCTTTTCCTCTCTAAACCATTTCTTACAGAGTTGCCAAAATCATTTCCCTAAGGCCAGGTCTGATCCTGGTAGTTCTTTACTAAAAAATACTATTATCTATGACAAAGACAAATTTCTGAGTTTGGCACTTCAGGCCCTCCACCACCTGATTCCAATCTACCTTTCTAGACTTACTTCATAATATTTCCCTTCATATAGTCTACACTGCACCCGCTATTCAACTCTACCTGTCAGAATCTATTTTCCTTCAAGGCTCAGTATCATCCAAAATATAGGCCAGAGTCACCTAGCCTACTGATGAGTGTATTCACTGTCCTGGCTCTCATTTGCTCCTCTAACACTATCTTGTATCAGACTCTTCTGTATAATTGGGGCACCCTTGCTTCCAGTAAAATGCTCCTTTTAAGAGAAAAGACTGCTATTTTTTATTTTTCTATCTCCACTGCCCAGTCCAGTGCTTTGCACACACAACAGGTATTTGGTGGGTGTTTGTTGAATGAACGCTAAATGAATAAGCAGGAAAAACAATATACTGCATTTCTAAATAGTTTTATGTTATCTATATTGCTACTTCTTTCAAGGCAAGGACAGCACAGTTGATTGCATTACTGACCTATATTACATAAAGCTCATCTCTCCTGCTCTGTATTCATCAGTAATAGAAGAATGGTCAAAGCCATCAGATGCATCTTCATAGAAATGA
Organism: Trichosurus vulpecula; assembly: GCF_011100635.1. Lineage (NCBI taxonomy): Eukaryota > Metazoa > Chordata > Mammalia > Diprotodontia > Phalangeridae > Trichosurus > Trichosurus vulpecula. The sequence goes on along the minus strand of NC_050580.1, from coordinate 34,965,360 downwards.
ATATACATAAAACATTTATTTAGCTAGCTGGGTATGCACATGAAAATAAAAGAGGAGGAAAAAGATGCCTGTGGTCTCAATCTAGCTCTAAAGTCTCAAGTCCTTTCTTAATTTCACTAGATGGTTAATTTACTTACTGGGTATAGCTGGAGAGTAGAGGGTCACTGCAGAGAGCACGGGGAATACCTCCAATGCAAAGTCAGCCCATGAGAAGTTACAGGAAAAAAGAGAAGAAAACAAGGCCCAGTGAGGAGTGGGCAAAAGCGGGGACTTCTTCTAAAGACCTTGGGCCAGACAAGGCTGAGTCTGGATATTGTTTCCACTGAGCCCTGGAAGGCATCTTCTAAGTGCAGATCAAAGAGCCACAACGTGACAAGAGAGGGAAGAAAAGGGAGGAAAATCAACTAAAAATAAGCTTGTCAGTCAAGAGCCTTCCTGCTACCAAGCTTAGCAGACACTGTCCCTCTACAGAGAACTCAGGCTCTCAGTTTCAGCAAGTATGGAGGACAAGGGGAAAAATCAGAGTAAGCCGATGAGTGTTCAGTTTGGGTTTTTTCTACAATCCAGTTACAAGCGTGTGCATACAGGGCACAGGCTGGCTGCCTCATTACAAGAAGTAGGTGGAGGAATCCATCTCTCCAAAGGTTATGTTCCTTAAAAGAATGACAGAAATGCTTCAAGGGGGAACAACAGACAAAGATGTGCCCAGGAAGGGCCATGACCAGGTGGTTAAAGATTATCTCCTGGGGATGTAGACAGGGCCGGTGTTAACCTTACAAGAACAATACACAGTTAGGTTCCCTTTCTGGTACATGAAGAAGACTGAAGACATATTTAATAATGCATTGAACTACTTATCTGATAAAGGCAAAGAGTTTCCTTAGGTTGAACACGTGCTTCCTCTTTAGAAGAAAAGAATTAGCATTCACTATGTTGGTATATTTCTCATTCTGAAAGATGCCACTGAAGTTCTGGCCTAGGAATTACTGATAAAGGCCTCACCTGCATCACAGACTTTTGCTATGGAAATTACCAATCACTGAAGGCTGTATTGTTTACAAATGCCTTTAAATTTGATAGGAAGAATTTTTCAAGGATTTATTTTAGTGAATACATTCAATAACTGGTTATGGGAAGAGAAAAAGCATTAATTATAGAGGAATGTAATTCTTATGTGAACAAAAAAAATGAGCCCAAGTGTTGGAAAACATTGCCTGAGGGTCTGGCTGATTCTCTTTTCCTTTGGATTGCAGCCTGGCTCTGAACTTGCTTTGTGCAGAGGACATTAATTCTGGGTCCTATCAGTTTTACCATTATGGGCTATTTTTAAAGTAGGAGAGAACCAGGGCTTTACCTTAGGCTCTCATTCACAGGATGCTGCCTCTGACCACAACCTAGATCCCTGATCTCTGACCCTCAGCACGTGGTCTAGGAGTCAGGCCTCCCAATCTCCCTTCGGGCTTGGGGCTGGAGAAAGAACTAATTGACATAATCAACAAACATTTGTGAAGCAGCAACTGTACCAGGAGTTGGGCTAGGTGGTAGAGATATACAAAGATGGGGGAAGAAACAAAACCCCAAACAGTCTGTACCTTCAAAGAGCTTACTCTTTGGAAGGAGAAAGCATGACTACACAGAAGTATACAGAAAGTGGATACACAATCTAAACAACACAATACAAGATAATTGGAAAGGAGTGTGTGTGTGTGTGTGAGAGAGAGAGAGAGTGAGAGAGAGAGAGAGACAGACAGAGAGAGACAGACAGAGAGAGAGATCAATATAGAAGTGTGTATTTGAGCTGGATTTGGAAGGAAGCTAGGAATTTCAAGACAGGTTAGGAGGCTAGAGGAAGGCTGGGACAAAGACAGAGACACAAGATGGAATGTCATGTGTGAAGAAAAGCATGGACACCAGTCAGGCTAAAACAAAAAGTTCACAGAATGGAGTAAAGTTTTAAAAGTTTGGAAAAACAAGATGAAATGAAGTTGTGAAGAACTTTATAAATGAATCTTTATAAATGAATTGTGCTTCAATCAATTAATCATCAAGGGTTTATCAAGTGCAGTGCCAGGCACTGGGCTGGCCTCTGGGGATACAACTGTCAGCCAACCAGCATAGATTAAATACCTACTGTGTGCCAGGCACCATGATAAACTCTGGGAATACAAAGAAAAGCAGAATTCAGTCCCTGCTCTAGATGTTCTCAGAAGGAAGGTGCTGAGATTACGGAGGGCAGAATAAGGCTTCTTGCAGAAGTGGGGATTTTCATGGAGCCTTGGAGGAAGCCAGGGAGGCTAGGAGGTGGAGATAAGAAGGGAGGGAATTCCAGGTATGTGGCAAAGCCAGTGAGAATGGAGGAAGCTGGGGACGTGGAATGTCTTGTGGGAGGGACTGCAAAGTAGCCGGTGTTCCTGGATTGCAAGAGAGTAAGGTATAAGAATACTGGAATGGGAGGAAGGGGCCAGGTTAGAAAGGGCTTCTGAAGCCAAAGAAAAGGTGTTCATTTTGATCTTGGAGTTTAGTGAACGGAGGATGGGCCGTGGGGTGATTGCCGGATGAGTGGGAGATGGACTGGAGTTGGAAGAGACTCCACAAGCAGACCAACCAGCAGGCTATTGTGCAGTCCAAGCACAAGGCATGAGGGCCTGTGCCAGATGTTAGGAAGGCAGAAACAACAGGACTAGACAGACGATGGGATGTAGAGGCTGAGAGAGGATGACCTCTAAGTAAAGGGCCTGGATGACTGAGAGGATGGCAGCAGCCTCCACAGTAACAGGAAGCTTAGGAAGAAGAGAAAGTGTTTAGGACTGAACCCGTCTAGGGGACATCCAATTGGAGATGTCTGATAGATAGCTGCAGATCAGCTAAAGGTCAGGGCTGAACAAAGAGCTGAGAGTCATCAGTATCAAGGTGACTAGTGGAAGCAGGGAGTTGATGAGATCACCAAGTGAAACAGTATGAAGCAGGGATTTCCTAGAAGTCCAAATCCACCTCTGTTTGTGTAGAGCTAAGAATGGTAATTTAAAAATGTAAAACCATACCTGGCTCATTGCTTACACAAAAAATGGGGAGTGGGCTGGATTTGGTTTGACAGGGAGTTTGCCCATCTCTGGCAGAGAAGAAAAGAGGTGATGAGTACAAAGATTGAAACAATTCCAACTTGCAAGAAGCTCACATTATGAGGAGGAAGACAAGTGAATATGAAATCTGCACACACAGCATTAACAGGAAGTGAATAAATGTAATGTAGCCAAGAGGTGCTTTGGGAGGGGGACAGGAGCAGTTTTTTTGGTTAGCATTCTGGCAGAGCTTTAAGGCTTGTAAAGCCCCTGATCCACTATCTTCCTGGACCCTTGCCACTCTGGGAGGCACATGCCATTCTTTATCCCTGAGACTTGGCCAGGGTCACCCAGCTGAAGCAGAGTCTGAAGCCAAGTGTTCCCAATTCAAAGCTCAGTGTTCTTCCCCTCTTCGCCAATGTCATAGCAAAGGCTTCGTGCAGAAGATGGCTCCTGAGCTTGTCCTTAAAACAAGAGGGATTCTCTGAGGTAGAGGTAAGGAGAGAACAGTGCATTCTAGGCCCCAGGTAGTAGGGAGCTACTGGAGTTTAGAGAGAAGGGGAGTGACATTGGCAGATCTGTGGATTTGGGAATAACATCATTCCGACACAGGTGGGGCAGGCCTCACAAAATTTTTCTAAAACAGACTCTAAGTCTATTCCATAAATACTTGCATATTCTAGGATTAGCAAGGGAAGAAACTTGTGGTAAAGACCAGATTAGGGAGGTGGGAAGGGGACAGACCTGGGGGATGGGATGACTGAAACTTGGCAGAACCTCAGGGAAGCAGTCCTACACCCCACCTTGGGAGCCAGCGAAATCCCTTCTCTTTTCATCACTGCCGCTCAGATTCCCTCTGCCTCCCCTGCAGTACCAGCCAAACAAAGAATGGTCAGTTCCCTCGATTTCCTCATGGCCCCTGTTTGCCCTTCAGGATTCTGAAAGCTCAGAGCCTGTCCTTCAGTGCTGCAGTTCTACATCTCTCTCCTCCTCTCTAGGCCCACCAGTCCCCTCTGAGGATTCTCCTAGGTGATCCCCGCTGCTCTGGCCTCCCATTCCCTCTTCTAGAGCTGTGACCTTATCGTCAACCAGTTAAGCCACACACGCTAACCCTTTTCCCACCCTTGTTCTTTCTCTTCGTCCTGTGCCAATCTCTGCTGCCTCTAAGACCGCTGGTCCTCCCGCTCCCACAAGCTGCTTCTCCAGGTGAAGACACTGAAGTGAAGAAAAGGCAGGCCTCACTTTACATAATAAATGCTTCTGGAGGAGTAGATGGTAAATTTATTTCATAAACCAAGCACTGCGGGTGCTCACTATTCAGCATAATCCAATGATGAATTTATATGCAAAGCAAATAATCACAACCTCATTTATTTGATTTGTGAACCCAGATTTTCATATATTGGATATGCCTAAAGCAAGACACAACTGGATATTTATCTGGGAAAACAAACATACTGTGGAATGCTTCACCTTCTTGAAATACACCAAAATAATTCAGCTAACTTAGTACTTTCATAGCTGCGGTTTTAGATAATGAAAACTAATATCACAGGCTGCATAAACACTGGTACTTAGAGAAAAAGACAACAAATTCTCTTAAGCAACCAGTGAGAGTAGAAAGAAATAAATGCACGTTGAAAAATGATTCAGACATTCCTCTGAGCAACAGCAACAAAAAGATGGAGAATCCATGAGCATTTAAAGAGTTGACAGTGCGAAGAAGTAAAAAATGTCTTGATTAAATTATCCAAACAAAACAAGAACAGAAGAAAAAGTTTGTTGCATCCAATAAATATACCACTAAATAATCGAGGAAAATTAAAATAAATTCTAAAATAGACTATAAATCAATGAGCTAACCCACAAATATTTGCATATTCTAGGGACAAAAGGTCCCCCAGGATTCCTAGGGGTATACATAGTCTATACTGAAGGAGATTAGCATACCAAACCTGATCACTTGCTTTAGCAATACCTATGGTATCATTTTGTTTCTTGGTCTAGACTTGTAATTTCATCCGTGTGCAGAACTTGTATGGAAACTTGCTCCCCAAATGAAGACTGGCATTTCATTTCTAATTTCTATTGTTGAAGGAGTTTCTGGGGCAGAGAGAGACTAAGTCACTTGCCCAGGGACATAGCCAGGATGCTTCAGAAGTAAGAGGTAACCTCAGGCCTTCTACCCTCCAAGGTCAGCTCAGGGAATGGAAGATGCTCCTGGCCCATACTCTTGACTTGAAAATGGAAGAAGAGCCACCGGCATCGCCAGAAGCAAGGTCTGGGTTCCCTAATGCCATACTCTTCTGTCTAGCACAAAATTCCTTTTTCATGTGAATGGCTAGCTGCAAACCAAAGAAGGAAGTGCAATAGGATGATCTTTCCTACTGCTAAAATAAATGTGTCCAACCTGTTTTAGCAGGTCTTCATTCTGGTTAATTCAGAAGAATAGGTAATTTTTTTTTTAATATTTGAGAAATCCAAGGGCCTTGTTACTGTTCAGTAGTTTCAGTCATGTCCAACTCTTCATGGCCCCATCTGGGGTTTTCTTGGGAAACCCCAGATCATTCCCTTCTCCAGCTCATTATACAGATGAGGAAGCTGAGGCAAACAGGGTTAAGTGACTTGCCCAGGGTCACATAGCTAGTAAGTATCTGAGGCCAAATTTGAACTCAGGTCTTCCTCACCCCACATCAAATAAGTTAGTATGTGATTCCCAGAGTAGGAACCCTAGTCAAACATAGAGCTCTCTGTTGCAGCAGGGGAACACCTGCCTAGGGCATATGTGGACATGCAGGCCAGGCATTAATTCACTGCTCCTTTTAATGGTGCTGCCCTAGATCCTCTTTCCTCTATACTGCAGAATTCCAATAGCAGAGATTCTCATGGCTGGGTAGCTAAACAGTGGTACAGTCCAGTGGTTCCCATTTAGTGCTTCACAAACTCTTTGGGTGTTCATGGTGATGATCCAACAGGTTCATGCTAGAAAATGCTTTACCCATGTCTTAAGCAGTTAAACAGGGTTGCTATTGGCTCAATGGATAGAGTCCTGGGCCTGGAGACAGGAAGACCTGAGTTCAAAACTAGACTCAGACGTGTAGTAGCTCTGTGACCCTGGGCAAGTCACTTAACCTCTGTTTGTGTAGGAGGCAGCTAGGAGGTTCAGTGGACACAGTGCTGGGCCTAGAGTCGGGTAGACATGAATTCAAATCTGACTTCAGACACTTAGTAGAAGGAAATGGCAAAACACTCCAGTACCTTTGCCAGGAAAACCCCATGGACAGTGTGGTCTACAGGGTTACGAAGAGCTGGACGCAAATGAATGACTGAACAAAGCACTTAAGTAAATGCCCAGTTGTGTTACAAATACATTTTTCTTCTCTAACAATGAGCACAGGCTCATTGTTAATCATAGACTCACAGCTTCATATTTTGTTACAAAAACTTATAAGTGTTATGACTATTGTGCATTATTGAAATAAAAATGAGTATTCCCTACAAGTCATTCCCCAATTGAGAAATGGTCAAAGGATATGAACAGGCAGTTTTCAGAGGTAGAAATTAAAGCTATCTACAGGCATATGGAAAAATGCTCTGGATCGCTGCTGATTAGAGAAATGCAAATCAAAACAACTCTTAGATACCACATCTCTCCTGTCAGATTGGCTAAAATAACAAATCAGGAGAATGATAAATGCTGGAAAGGATGTGGGGAAACTGGAACATTGTTGCATTGCTGGTGGAGTTGTGAGCTGATCCAGCCATTTTGGAGGGCGGTGTGGAACTACGCCCAAAGGGCTATAGAAATGTTCATACCCTTTGACCCAGCAATACCACTTCTAGGGTTGTATCCCAAAGAAATCACGCAAGTGGGAAAAGGACCCATATGTACAAGAATATTTATACCAGCTCTCTTTGTGGTAGCCAAGAATTGGAAAGCAAAGGGATGCCCATCAATTGGGGAATGGCTGAACAAGCTGTGGTATATGAAGGTGATGGAATACTATTGTGCCATAAGAAATGGGGATGATGCAGACTTCATAACAACCTGGAAAAACCTACACGACATAATGCTGAGTGAGCGGAGCAGAGCCAGGAGAACGTTGCGCACAGCCAAAGATATGTGGATTCCGTGAGGACCAACCCTGACATACTGCGCTTCTTTCAGCAACCTAAAGGGGCAAGGACAACTCCAGGGGACTCACGATGGAGAATGCTATCTTCATCGAGACAAAGAACTGCGAAGTTTGAATACAGACTGAGGCACACTACATGCTCGCCTTTTCTGCTTCTCTTTTGTTTTTGGGGTTTTTTTTTTTTTGGTTCTGTTTCTTCTTTCTCATGATTCATTCCATTGATCAAAATTCTTCTCCACGACTTGACTAGTGCATAAATTAATACAATGCAGAGTCATACATGACAGTTATATGAGACTCCATGCCATCTTGGGGAGGGAGGGGGGAGGGAGGGGAGAAAAACTGGAACTCAAAACTATGTAGAACCATGTGTGGTAAACTAAAAATAAATAAAGAAATTTATAAAAAAAAATGAGTATTCCCTCATTCCCCTCCCTTTCTGCACCAAATTTAAACTGTCGAGACCACGTCAACAATGATTTTGGTGTTCATGTAGCAATTACATAAAACTCTGCCTGCAACACATTCTTGCAGTTTCTTAACGTGTTATCAAATTGTTTCCGAAGTGCCACAAGGATTTGATGTTACAACACAAACCAGTTCTTAATGGGTACTGAGATACACGCACATAACCTCATTTGCATTCTGTGTGCTGCACCAGAGTATCTACTTCATTCCCCTCTGTTACTTTGAAATCATACCTCATCAGCTGTGTAAACATGTGGTCAATATGTTACTTGTAGTACAAAGGTCAGGTTGTTGAAAACCACGACCACTTGGCATGTCCATTAAAAATCACCTTGAAAGCATCATGGACCATCACAAACAGTCTGCAAAAACAAACCTCATATTGGCTCCCACTGCAGTAGTACGGCTGTTTTCTCATCTCAACTTCTCTGCTTATGTTGCAATTCTTTAGTAAACTGGTCAGTCATCTAGTAATTTCCGTGAGAGCATAGCTCTGGTGTGCTAATAGTGGAAGACAAGAAAGTCATGCCTGGAGAGATTCCTTCCCTAAAAGGTTAGTTTATATGTAAATGCTGTTAAAAACAAAACAACAACAACCAAAAAAAACTCATATACAACTGAACTTTAAGTACTTTTATCATTTAATACATCACTTGTCATTAACCAATAAAAGAGAAATCATTTTATATTGTAACTAGTTATTTGTTTTTGACTCATTGGGTAGCTACGAATTTTTTTTAAATTAATTTCTACCTTTCAGCAAGACAGCTTATGAAATTCTACCATTTTCCACTATATATTTGTGTGAATGAGCATTTTCACTTTATTCTTGTTTTAATTAAAATACAGGAATAAACTCCATGCAGAACCAGATTTAACACTGTCTGATATGGAGCAAAATATTGCAAACTTTTGTTCAGATAGAAAAGTCTAACACAAAAGTTAAGTTCTTATCTAATTATGAAATTGTAAGTATCTTCCAAGTTCAAGCTTATTTCAATAAATTTTTATTTATATTCAACAAAAATTGTAACAAAGAGAATGAATATGAAGTCTTATAGATAATAAGCGTATGAGGTCTTGCTGGATTACCTCTTTTAATTCTTAATGTCTCACATAAAATATTTGTAATTATTTTGTAATTAGTTTTAAAATGTTACATTTAGAATTTTCATGATTATAAGTAGAATAAAATTTCATATCTTAATTGCAATTATATAATGTAAATTTTAATTTGGAGTTTTTAGGATAAAAGTTACCATTGTAGTTATGGTAAGCACTACATGAATAAAGTTAATAGAATGAGTCCTTTTGGGGTTCACAATCCTTTTTTTTTTTTTTTTTTGCTAAAAGAGTTCATGGAACAAAATGTTGAAAACCCCTGGTAGAGACAATAATGAATGACGAAGCCTTGCTACTGACTGGTTATCTATCAGGGTTCATCAGCCTATTTGTGACTCCTAATTTTCCCCTTCCATGAGAAGGGTTCTATCTCAGTTCTCTTGGGAGAAGAAAGGCTAGGGAGCAGAACCCCTAGAAGGTGGAGGGTCTCTGTGGCTACCATCTCTCACTAGCTCATCTTATCTGAATGATCTAGATTAGTACTGTAACCACTACTTATAGTGCTGTTTCTATGAGGAAGAGCATTTTAAATTAAAAAAAAATTAACAAAAGAACTTTTGGAATAAAAACCTCATTTAAATTGAGTGCTCCCTGCACTGTATTTGTGCTCTCCCTAAGGGTAGGGAAAAATTAGAAAAACACAGAAATGTTAACAGTAGCTAGGTTGTTTGGTATCAACATATGTTAATACTTCTAGTGATTCATGATGACAACGTTGTGTGTTCCTCCACTGACGGAGATGACAACCTCTTGATAGCTGTCTAGACCATTTTCATGGTTTTAGAGGGTGACAACATTTACTACCCATTTTCAGGTAAGAAGTCTCTTTAATTTAGTGAAGCTATTCCTCAGATAATAGACACACATGCAGATCAATGCCAAGTTTTAATGTGAAGCCAGAGCCCTACCAGCATCAGCTTCAGAGCTCTGGGTCACTGTAGTCCCACATGAGACAGCAGAGGACTGCTCAGGTGACAGGGATCAGCATGGGTAGGAAGGAAAGTTGGGCATTTTGAAAGATGCATGACAAATAAACTCAGAACGCTGTGATCACATCACCTTAGTGGAAAAGGCAGAAGAAAAGCGGGGGTGGGGGCAGGGCGCTATTCAAGAATTTCCTTTATTAACCCTAAAATAGTGAGAGGAGCAGAAGAAACCACCTCCCATACACTCAGGAGACCCTCTATGGAGGGTGTACAGAAATGCAAGGAGAAGCATACAGGATGAGAAGGAGGAATTGCGACCACTTGCTCCGGTGGATAGAGTAACCACCATGAGGAGATCACAGATACAATGAAGTATCAGCATCCACCGTCATGAAGCTTGGCAGGAAGCAGTATGGCTCACACGGCCCCGTGAACACTGCCAGATGGGGGATGCAAAGCTACCTATTCTGCTCTCTGACACCCTGAAATAGGAGTCCAGATGCTGATAACTAGGGCAGCTTTTATCTGGAGCTTGGCTCTGGAGAATGCAGTAACTAGTCTGACTGTGCGGAATCAGCTCATTTATGGATGATGCCCATATCAATAAAGAGTCTTCTCTTGTCTGTTAAGAGTTTTTTTTTAATCCTAAATTGATTTGATCTTTTTCTAATCCATAGTCAAGTAAGAAGTCACTTTCGTGTTTTCTGAGCTTGCTTGTGAAAGCCACTTTTCAGTCACACACACACACACACACATTCTCTCTCTTGCACTCTGTCTCTTTCTCACACACATAGACACAAATTCACTTTAGAAAAGGTAATAACTCTCAAGGGCAGCTCACACATGCTGATTTATGGTTTACGAAGTACGTACACATAAAAATAAAAAAAAAAATCTCCCTGGGAACTTAGTAGTGTACGCATCTCCGCTTTATGAATTAGAACAATGAGGCTCTGAGAGCTTCTGTGAGCTGCCCAGCTGGGTCATACTCGGTAAAACGTTGCCATGGTTCCTGCTTCTAACTCATCCTCACTGTGTGACCCTGGGCACGTCACTGAACGTCTCAGAGCCCCAGGTAATCCTATGACTGTAAGATGCAGAACAGCTGTCAGTTTCCCTTGGTAGCAGGAGTTTCCTTACTGGGAATTCCCAACACTGATGAAATCCAGGTCCAGTCACCCTCACCCCTTTTCCTGTTTTTATTCGTTTTTTTGCTTTGTACTAATTTTACTCAAACATGGTGGTCATCTGAGTGTGCAGAAGCAACTTGTTCAGGAATGATGCCCATATCAGTAATGAGTCTTTTCTCATCTTAAATACTGGTGTTTGTTGTTTTAATCACATTTTAGGTGACATTCCTCGTCCTTTAGCCTTTTCTGATTCTTTCCTTGAAGACCATCTTTATACCCCAGAGGTGGAAGGCTTCTGTAGCGGCTACGAGTCTTTAGCCTCTTTAACGCTTTATTCCTAACTGGTATTTCTTCTCTATTTCTAACTTTGTGTGGAAGCCGGTGACTATCAAAGGACATGTTAATTTACATTAGAGGGTCTGATCGAGTTCACAAAATGTCTCTCCCTCTGCAGCAGATACTGGTGCTTAAGCTGGAGTGACTTCCACGGTGGCCTTTTTGCAAATATTTATCATCAGCCCTAGAATATGAGGTGACCATACATCCCATGAAATGATGGTACTCTGTTCCTCCAGGACACATGAAAGAACCAGCTTTGCCAACTTTCCTTTGTGCTCCCAGGAGACTGTGGAAGCTGTCTTTCCATGTGGCTGCAGCTTCCTTCTTTCTTACGGTTTCATTTCTAGTGAATAAGGTCAAGACTGCCAAGAATCAGTTCCTGCAGCAGACCCTGGTCACAGATCTCATGCTCAGAGTGTCAACAGTTAAGTCAGTTAAGAAAAGGTCCCAAAGCTATGATTCTTAGCACCCTCTTCCCTCTGTTCTGCCATCTGGACACCAGCATCATGTGAGTGGAATGAGGAAAATCAGTGGTATAGGAGGAGTCTGTGTGTGTGCGCGTGTGCGTGTGTATATGTGCTCCACGGATTGTCCTCAACAAAGAATCCATGCCTAAGTGGTTAGCCTAGGACTAAAGGGCCTCTTCATATTCCTCCAAATAACCCCTTAGTCTGTGGCCAAGGTAGTGCTTGAAGTCTTCCTAGTATGGAAGACTCTGCCATGACTTGAAGATCATCTGCCTACCCCGACGAGACACTGGGCCAGGACTTTGTGGCGCCCTGTGAAATATGCACTTGAATGAATGATAATAATAACTGACATTTACACAGCAACTCAAGATTAAAGTCCCCGTGACACACTATGTCCCTATCCTCATAACAACCCTGGAAGGCTGGTGACATTGTAATTATTCGCAGTTTGCAAATGAGGAAATGTAATTGCCCAGGGTCATCCAGCTAGTGTTGGAGGCCGGATCTGAACCCAGATCTTCCTAGTTAAAAGTCCAGCTCTCTAACCTCTGTTCTACATTACCTTCCTGTATCTTCGCAGCCCATACTAAATCTAATTATCAAATCCATGACGAAGGACCAGCAGCACCTAATTACCGCATGCACAGCGAGTGTGAGCAGACTTCTGAATTGAGGGCATTTCTCAGAATGCAGATGTAACTCAGGCAGGGCAAACTCTGCAGTGAAAGCAGAAAGAATAAACAAAACCTGCTGTGTCCAACCTGGCCTGGCCCCAGGCCTTCTGCCTCAAAGACCAGTGTTCTTTTCCCTACAGTATCTGCAACAGGACAGGCAAGAGACAAAAGAGCAGGTACTTTAGAACTAAAACTATGGCATGAAAAGCCATAAGCAGGGCATAGGAAGAAGGATTTCATAGGAAATGAAGATTCTGTAAAAACAAAAGTTATCAATAAATTATTGTACAAAAAAAAGCAAAGGAACAGCAGCCATGGAAGACTCATGATCAATAACCTGACAGCTCCCAGACAAGGTGCCACAAGTCCCAAACTGCGTTTTGATAAGACTCCCGTTGGAGATTCATCTGTCTGCCCATTCTGCTGAATAGAGATAACCTGGAAACAGAAGTCTAAAGAGGAGGCTTAATGTAATCCTGAATTTAAATAGTAAACTAAGCTTTTATTTGCATCTTTGCCATCATTTAGTGACAAATCCATTTGTTGCAGACAAATTCCCGAGATCAAGTTAACATTTAAAGTCGCGCCATCATGCAAGAATGGAAAACAATGAGTTGTAGAAAAATCAGGAGACAGGGCCATTTATCAGGCCTCATTTATTAGTAAAGCATGGCCTACTAGTCACAGTCCTCAGAGTGGGACGGAGGAGGGAGAATTCAATTTTGAAACACATTCTGTCCTTGTGGAGGACACAAGGAGGAGGAGGAAGAGTCCTTTCAGCATCACAGCAATGGGCCTTCCTAGCAGGAGGGTGGAGTACTTAAAAGAGAGATCTCCTTGGCACAGTCTATTTTTATTAAACACTGAAACTTTGTGATAAGGAAGATGATTTTTCTAGCTGGGAGGAGGATGAAATACTGTGGACCCAAAATACTCTGAATACTTAAAATGTCTCTTAAGTTTTTATTGCATTTCGACCACATCAGACTACAGGCGAACACTAAAAAGCAATGCAATGCCACAGAACGGCCCCCTGCCTAATCCTGGAGTTGGAAGGAATGACTCCTGTCTGACCATGGAGTTGGAGGGCCTGGAGCCTAGGGAGCTCCCTGCTTGCCTACTTGCCACCTTTGTGACCATGGGCCATTCAATTCATCATTCAGGGCCTCAGTTTCCTCATCTGAAAATGGAGGGGGTTGGCTAGAGGGTCTCTAAAGGCCATTCCAGATCTGAACCGGATTCTCTTCCTCCAACCCTAAGGCCTGTGGTGCCTGGGCTTCGCTTATCAATATGTTAGGGATCAGTGATTTCGTGGCGGGGAGGGGCATGGAGTACTCCTTAACCAATGGTGATCATTAATAACCACACAATTATTCTGTAATCACGCTAATATTGAGCTTCTCTGACCTTCTGTTCTCTTAACAGAGAACAGCCCATTGCTAGATTGATCCTTGAAGACTACTGAGCCCAGGGGACCCTGTAATACCATGTACTGTGATTCAAGACCTTGAAGAGCCTTGGGTTATTTCTATACCACTAGAAGGTGTCAGAGAAGGCCTTAAGTGAAATCTTTAACATTTTCAAATGTGTTTTGGAACAGATATGTATATCAGAGGACGATGGTAAGGAGAGGAAATGTGCCTTGTGTATTCTGATCACCAGATCAATCGTAAAGAACTGATGTACAAAATTATCAAGGTGTGAACGGTCATCTCAGAGGATTTCAGTCCCAGAGCTGAACGCCGAGTTTATTTAGGGCACAGGCGACTCTGCAGTGACCTGACAGTTTGAGCTTTCACTGAGATTTGCCGCATGCATCAGCAGGAACAATGAGGCATACTGGCTTTACAAAAAGAAGAGAAAGTCCAGTCTTCCTTCCCATAACCTAGAGGACAAAGGCTCTCCCTCTGCCTTTGACCCACAGCCCTTCTGGCTTCATGAGGAAAATGTCCTTTGTAGCCAGACTTTCCTTTTGATCAAAGGACTGAAAAAGAAAGACCTTGTAAAACCAGTTGTGAGGTGCATACCTTCCTAACCTGCAGCTCACATCCCAATGATCCCATCATTCCAGGCTCTGGGGAGTATTAACAGTGTAGCTAAGAAACTGCACACAAGTGATCTATTTGCCTTCATGCAGGCGACCTCATGAACACATGGAAAAGAAACCCCAGCAGCTCCTCAGACACCCAAATCGGTCTCAGTGCAAAATACTCCATGAGAAAGTTTAAACCCATCAGCACATTTTTCTATGAGAAGATGTGAGATGAGAATTACTTTCAGGTCAGAATAAAAGACTAGATTCTGGAAAGATGAGGCACCAGTTCTCATTTATAATCAGGAAGCCCAAAGTTGCCATCCTTCAGTAAGTAAATTAGATATTCAGCTTTACATTTCTTTTAGTCTGTTGCCATTGTCTTTCCCTGATTTCCAGACTTGAAGAATTAACCCTAACATCATTAAATGAGACTAGTATTTAACTGATATTTTGGTGGTTTTTAAAGTACATTCCGTAAGAGGCAATACAGTATGGATAAAACATATTACATAAAGCTTTTTCTTGGCTAAATTTATTAAACTTTTCTAAACCAAACATGACACAAATTCATTCTTTAAACACAAACACAATTCAATTAATGGAGAAAAATACAACTCCTAAAGGAGTCACATCTCCATTGATTGAGTTAGGGGGTAAGAGAGAGAAATCACAACATGAAACAATGTAGGGAGGGCAAGGAGAGAGAAAGGCGGGCGATCACTTTCCTCTCAAGTACAAGGTGTATTGCCAAGATGGCTTCAATACTAAACCTTTCTGCTAGCTTCAACTATTGTTCAAAGTCTGTGCACAGAGGAGGATTAGGGCAGGGGGAAGAGTCTAGGACTAGGATTTCCTAATCTGCTCAGAGCCAAGACAAGGAACCTTCTGGTTTGCTGGAAGGTACCCTGACCTTGGAGTCACAACACACCTGGATTGTATTCAAGCTCAACAACGTACTAGCTGCAGATCTTGGAAAATCACTTCCCTCAGTTTCCCCAACTTTAAAATATGGGTAGAGGTGAATTCAATGACTCTATGATCTCTGCTGACTCTGGGATCCTATGAAATAATGACCACAAAACCCAGAAAAAATGCCACTTAGTGGTAAGCATTCCTGGCTGCCTTCCCTTGTCTAGAATATAATTGGAAGAAATACGGACTCAAGGTCTATGCCACCAGCCAAAGGTGCAGAGGGTCAAAAAATGTAGTTTGCAGAGCTGTCACTTTCCTGAACCAACATCAATGAATGTCTTATTAAATCTACCCTTTTGGGATAATAAAGTCATAACAGAACAAAGGTGTCATGGTTTCAATGTCATCTCTTTTGAAAATGAGCATTCCTGCTTTGCTGTAGAATTTAAATAGCAGCAGGAGGTCATTATTCTTTCTATTCTGTTGACACATTTTAACTCATTTTATGAACCTAGTTTTCCTTTTTATTCTAGAACACAAGGAAAAATATTTATGGAGAGGAATTTCATCTAGCAGAGTTGATGCTGCCAGTCCCTTGGGAGGGAAGGCCAGCTCATGCAGCACTGAAACAGCTGTTAAAAGCCAATTTTCTTACCTTTTAATTGCTTTCTGTGACTAGCTTGCGCCAGTGCAGACATTCACTTGGGAAACAGTGAGTGGCCTGAAGAGTCACATTGTAGGAGCTGGGGACCAGGAGCCTTTTTTCCAGCTCTGAAATGCTTCAACTGGAGGATGGAAGAGAAGGAAGGGTCAATATGTATGAAGTTTATTATTAATAGCACTTGCCTAACCATATTGGAGCATCAAAAATAATCCTAACAAATTATTCACAAGATTTTGAGATTCTGTATGAATTACAGAGTACCCCGAAGATGGAATGAATGGCTTTGTGAACTAGTGAGTTCTCTCTCCCCTCCCCATCTGGCCTAGGTCTAGCGTGAGCAGAGGCTGGATCTGCAGCCTGTCAGGCCAGCTGGAAAAGGGGCCATGGCCTGGGCTGGAAGGTGAGAGGACTGGTTAAGGGCAGTTCTGAATGAAGATTTTACGCACACTCCATTCACAAAGCCTGTCAAGAAGCCCTTTGCCACACGAAATCTTTTCGCTGATCTGGTCCAAGTCTGAGTCCCTGAGTTATCTCTAAGCCATCAATCCAGTGGAAAAAACTCAAATGTGACATGTGCTACTTATGAGGATTCCCATTTGGATAGGAGTGACTGTTAGAAAGCCCTTGATGGGAACAGGGCAGAGTCCTGGCGAGGGCCCAAGTTTCTATGCCAGAGAAGGTCAGCACCAAACCACTTCCTGAATGACTGTGTCCATCAGTTCCCACCACAGCCAGCTCATTGCAACAAGGATCAATAGCTTAGGTTAGTTTGTCTAGACAAGGGGACCTCTGAAGCTTGTAAAGAGCTCAGCTCTTGCAACTGATTAAAATAGCAGAAGATAGCACCCAACAATTATCTCTGGACTCAAGGAAACTCTTGTTTTAATCCCTGACGGGTCTATAGTCACCAGAATCCCTGGAGAAGAAACACTTCTGCTCTGAAACAGCCTCTGAAAGGAAACAGCAGGCGTAAGATTGTGCCCCAGCATGGCTTTGCAATCCTTCCTGGAATCACAAGGGAAATCGGTTTGGAAGAAAAAAGAACAAAACATTTTTGGAAAATTCAGAGAGATTCAATTGGGTTTCCTTCTTCAGCAAGACCAAACTAGTTATTTGAAAAGTTTCAAAGCAAAGATGGCGCATAGCTAATAAGAAATTAAGCAGCATTCTTTAAAAAAAAAAAAAAAGAATAGAATGGTAAGGCACAATTTGCTTAGCCTGTTTAAAGGATGAATTATGGTTTTTAGTGAGCAAAGATTCCCAGACATATTGTATATTGTACATGATGCTGACGAGACTTTTTTGTAATGGTGCTGACTTGTTAAATTCCCCCAAACTATTCTTAGGGGCATTTGTAGTAGATGCATTTGTTCACAAAGGCATTTTGGTAAATCATTAGCCATTCATTTTGTGGAAGGAGAGTGTGAAAGGAAATCATATGGATCAAAAGCTTGCTAAAACCACATCAGATGACAATATATATCATTTCCTCCTTGTATAGCAGGCCTATCACTTTTTCAAAGAAAATTAGATTAGTCTGACAGGAATTACTCTTTAAAAATTCAAGCTGTTCATTGTCTACTATCCTGTCTGATTTTTAGGTGTTGCAGTGACTTTTAAAATGATTTATTTTGCTATTTTTCCAAGTGTGAAAACATTCAGTTTCTATTTGAAGAGCTAAAGAGTGCCCTTTATAAATTTCATAATTATATATGTGGCCACATATAAGCATTGCGAAAGGGAGCAAAGGACTAGAAAAGATGCAAGACACACAGTCTGCAGGACATATCACATCAGCAGAAGGTGACATAGAAAACAATGTAAGAACGAGTGATCACAGTGACAACTGTTACTTCTGAGAAGCTGGTAGGAGAACCTTCCATATCCAAGGTGACTGGTCACACCTCACACTGATTCCTTCTACTCTCTCTGTCAGAGCATGGTACAGAGAAGGCTTAGTTCTGACTAGTCTTTGGGTCAGGCCACTTCGTTTCCTGGAGGTCTCCACTCTACAGTCACCAAGTACCAACAAATGCTTGCCCTCAGTCACCAGGAGAAGAGGGTGGAAATGGCAGAGTCCCACATGTCTGAAATATGGGCATTCACTGACTGCTCCTGATGACCTCCAGGGTCCAGTTTTGATAGACAGCTCTGTTATGAGGTTTTTTCTTAGGATGGAGACAAAACCTGTTCTTCTCCAACTTCTATCCACTGGTTTCTCTGAAACCACCCAGAGTAGGCCCTATTTCTATCTTCCCCATCCCCCCACTCTAAGTCTTCTCTCTCCAGGTTTACCACCTCTAGCTTTTTTCTGCCTGGGTTTAGAGGGGCCTGATACTGAACTGCTCACCATCCCAATCCCCTTCTCCAGTATACATGAATCTGTCAGTCCCTGAGCATGACAATTTGTCCATAGCTTTCCTAAACAGGAGGACCTAAAACTAGCCAGCTATATAGTTGTCACTGCCCAAGGCAGTCTGGGGAGACTATTACTTCCTGAATCTCGAACTTCACTCCCCATGCTGCCCCAAATCCTGTTGGCTTTTCCAGCTAAGGAGTCACATTAACATGATGGGCCAATAGAAGCCCCGGGTCCTTGTGAACTACTGCCTAACATGTTCTGTCCATCAAGTATTTATACAGTTGATTTTTTTTTAATTTCTCAAATCAAAATGAGATGCAGTACTTTGATGTTCTTAAAAGGAACAAAGGAGTTAAGCAGACAACCATACTCTGAGCTTACAATCTAAAATAGACAATGGTGAGGCAACATAATATTACTGTGTCAGGGACACTTGGCAAGATTACTGAAGGGCTATGGGAAGATAGCGGCACATGAGGACCTAAAGAAACCCCATTCTCTAACAAACACCCTGATTCTAAAGGGCACCAGCAGGAACAACCATAAAGTCAACCAAAAAGATTCAATCATAAACACTCCCATCGATTGATCGAAGGCTGCATAGACTGCCAGAACTCTGTGGAATGGAGATGAGGTAAGGGAGGTGGAAGGCAAAAAGACAAACAGCCCCGTTTTATAGCAGGGGCCAGCGCCAGACCAGTACCCAGGGTGGTGGAGGCTACCCAGGAGCTCACCCCCTATCCTCGGCAATGGCTCCAGAGAGCCTGGGCCTGAATCTCAGCAGGAGGCAAGGCCAGACAATACCTTCAGAAGAAAAGGCCTAGTCACAGCCACCAGACTTAGGATCCAGCAAGAAAACCCAAGGGAACAGAACTCAACCCAAGCACAAATCCACAAAAGGGAGGCTAGATTATGAGTAAATAGCAAAAAAATAAAGTGGGGGGGGACAATCAAGAAGTGTCTTGGAATAAGAGGAAGAGAATAGATGTACAAGTCCATGCAGAGGCAGAAAGAAAAGTATAACCTGGACGCAAAGATGAGAGGAGGAGCTACAAGAAACAAAGACAAGAGATACAAAGTGAACGATGAGAAAGAAACAATAGCAAAGGAGAAGTACCACCTTGGAAAAATCTATGATCAATTTCATAAGGCATCTAGATTAAAAAACAACTCCCTGGAAAACAGGTCCAGGTACCATCATCTAAGAATCACTGGATTATCGAAAAATCGCCCACCCCCTACCCAAAGTTAAAGCTGGAGGGCAAAGGGAAAATAACAAAGAATAACAAGAATTCACCAGCCACCCCCGAAAGAAATCCTGAAACAAAAACTCTGACGTTCCATCAGAGAAAATAGACACTTCAGGTTAAAGAAACTGTTGCAAACAATCAAAATGAAAGAGTTCAATCAAGCACCAAGAAGCTACAGTTAGACTCATACAAGACTTGGCAGATGCTGCCATAATTATGAAACGAACTTGGAATACGGTATTACAAAACGAAAAAAGATAAGGACTTACAATCAAAACTGAGTATAATCCTACAGGGTGGGAAATGTGTCTTTAATGAAGTGAAGGCTTTCCAAACACTGCTGATGAAAAGGTCAGAAATGAGTTGAGGTTTTGAAATGAGAATGAGAGGAGACAAGTGAAACATTGAAAGGTTTGATCATTTGATCAAACGAGCAAGACTAGATAAACTGATTCAATACTAATGGAGAAGTAACAAGTATCCCCACAGAGCTCTAATATCCTTAATGATGATAAAGCTAAATAAGACAGGCAGAGGGGCTTTTTAATGTTTTGGTAGTCTTAAGAAAAAAGGAAAGTTAGGGGACTAAACAGGGGAGGGAGCTTACTCTCTCAAACAAGAGAGGTACACGGGATGAGGAGAACCTTGGAAGAAGCAGTGGGGAAGGCAGGTACCCCAGGCACCGCTCACTCTCATCTGAACTAGACAAAGGAAAGCAGACTACATATGTGTACGTACACACACACACACACACACACACACACACACACACACACACACATACACACACACACACGACAGGGAGAAGAGGGAAGGAGATTCAAGAAGAAGGGTATTCCAGCAGCTCCCTCTTCTTTCAGGATCCTCAGGCATTCACAATCCTTTATAATCTAGCTCCTTCCTTTCTTTCCAATCTTCTTAGCCCTTACTCCCCAACATGTACTCTTTAGCCCAGTGACAGTGGCCTCCTGGCCATTCCACTCTATCTCTTGGCTCTGGGTATTCTCTCTCTGGCTGTCCCCCATGCCTGGAACACTCTTCCACTTCACCCTATGGACCTCTCTGGCTTCCTTTAAGTCACAACTAAAATCTTATCTTTTACTGGAAGCCTTTCTCTTGTTGTTGTTGTTCAGTCATTTCAGTTGTGTCCAGCTCTTCATTGAGGTTTTCTTGGTAAAGATACTGGAGTGGTTTGCCGTTTCTGTCTCCAGCTCTCCTCCAGATGAGGAAACCAAATCAAAAAGGATCAAGTTACTTGCCCAGGGTCACATAGCTAGTGTCTGAGACTAGGTCTGAATTCAGATCATCCTGACTCCAGGCCTGGAGCTCTATCTACTGTGCCACCTAGCTACTTATTTAGAGCGCCTTCCTTCTATTATTTCCTATTTATCTTGTATGTAGCTTGCTTTGTATATATTTTTTGGTGTGTCGTCTTCCTCCATTAAGTTGTAAGTTCCTGGAGGGCAGAGACTGTCTTTTGCCTCTTTTGTGTCCCCAAAGCTTAGCACAGTCCCCAGCACATAGCAGGTACTTAAGATAGGATAGGTGAAGATTCCAATAGACACAAGCAAGGCTAATTTCTGTGTCCTGTGCCTTCTGTGAAGTGACCATTAAAGTAAAGAAGGAATAAAAACCTGAACAGGGTGGGGTGAGGGGGAGAAAGGAGGGGTAGAAACAAATCTTGTCCTTTAGAGATCAAAGTTGTTAGGTAAATGCCTCCCTCAGCACCTTCTGCAGTTATTAAATGGAAAGCAAAGCAATTCTATTTTTAATTAATCTGTACCAAATCTGCACTGTCACTTAATGTCATTACTAGCAGAAAAAACTACGTAGTTGAAACAAATATTTTATGACAGGTTTTTTGTGTACTTTTATTTCAAAGAGTTTATTTCTAAGGGCATGTGGTTAATCTGTGTAGTGGAATGAATAAATCATTTTTATAAAGAAAAAAAGGGTGGTATGGGGCAGGGCACACAGGGCAAAGAGAAGAAAAAGTTTGGGCAGAAAGGATCATGGGAAGTATACACTTAACAATCATAACTGGGAACATGAACTCACCAATATAATGAAAGCTCACAGAAGAATGGATCAGAATGATAAATCCAACAATAGGATGCTTACAAGAAACACCTGAAATAGGAGTAGCAATCATGATTTCAGAAAAGGCTGAAGAATAAAAAACACACAAAAGAAAGACAAGCAGAGAAACTCCACTATATGCATAAAGGTTCCAGAGATAATGAATCAATATCCATATTTAATATAGATGTATTGAACAGAAATGCCTACGAATACTCAAAGGAAAAATTAATTCAACTGCAAGGAGAAACAAACAATAAACTACTGTAATTATGAGGGCCTATTTGCTCCCTGTTCGTTGACCGCTTTTTTGCTGCTCAAACATTTCCATATCTCCCTCATCCTTAAGAAATCCTCATTGGACTAGACTATCCCCTCTAGCTATAGTTCTCAATCTCTCTTTCCTTTCAGAGGTAAAATTCTTTGAGAAAGAGAAACTAAAAAAATATGGCTCCACGTCCTCTCCTCTCATTCTCCTTTAGAACCTCCAGCTTCTTCAATGACTTCTTAACAGTTAAATATAATGGCCGTTTCTCAGTCCTCATCCTTCTTGACCTCTTCTGCACTCTCTGACACTGTCAATCACGCCCTTCTCATGGATACTCTCTTCTTTCTCCCTGGTCATGACACAACTCTCCTGGCTCTTCTCCTATTGGTCTTCTCAGTTCCCTCTGCTGGTCCTCCATCTAGGTCACACCCCTCATTGTGAGTCTATTCTTTTGAACTTCTTTTCTCCTCTCTCCTGTTGCTTGACAATCGCACCATCTCTGATGGGTTCAATTATCATCTCTATACAAATGGTTCTCAAATCCATTTGTCCAGTCGGAACCTCTTCTGACCTTCAGATCAGCATCACTAACTGCCTACTGCACATCGTGAACTGGATGTCCATTGACAACTTTAACTAAGACTTTCCTAAACACAACTCATTATCTTTTCCCCACCCTTCTTCCATACTTCCATATTACTGTTGAGGGCACCACTGTCTTCCTAGTCATCCAAGCTTGCAGCCTTGGCATCATCCTCAACTCTTCACTCATCCTCACCCCACATAACCAATCTGTTTGCCAAGTCTTGTTGATGCTGCCTTTGTAACATCTCTAGTACAGGCATGCCTCAGAAATACTGCAGGTTCAGTTCCTGACCACCACAGTAAGGCAGGTATCGCAATAAAGCAAGTTTCATGCATTTTTTGATTTCCCAGTGCATAGAAAAGTTATGTTTACACTACATTATAGTCTATTACATGTACTATATCTAAAAACAATGTATACCTCAATTAAAAATACTGTATTGCTCAAAAATGTTAACTATTATCTGAGCCTTCAGTGACATGTAACAGTTTTGTTGGTGTAGGGTCTTGCCTCAATGCTGATGGCTGCTGACAAATCAGGATGGGGGTTGCTGAAAGCTGGGGTAGCTGTGGCAATTCCTTAAAATAAGACACCAATGAAGTCTGCTAAATCAATTGACTTTTCCTTTCACCTGAACATTTAGAGGCCACTGTAAGGTTACTAAATGGCCTAATTTCAATATTGTTGGGTCTCAAGGAACAGGGAGGCCTGAGGAGAGGGAGAGAGATGGGGAATGGCTGGACAGTGGAGCAGTCAGAACACACAATTTATTAAATAAGCTTGCTGTCTCATACGGGCACAGTTCTTGGTGCCCCAAAACAACTGCAATGGTGACATCAAAGGTCATTGATCACCAGAACAGATATGATAATAATGAAAAAGTCTGAAATATTGTGAGAATTACCAAAATGTGACAAAGATGTGATCTGAGCACATGCCATGGGAAAATGACACCAACAGACCTGCTCGACAAAGGGTTGCACAAACCTTCAATTTGTAAAAAATGAACGGTTAAATGCCATAAATGAGTTGTGCCTGGACTTGCCCCCTTCTCTGCTCTGGTCCTGCCACCACCCTGGGGCAGGCCCTCATGTCTAGATAACAGGAGTGGAGGAGATACTGAAAAAGCCTCCTTTATAAAAGCATTAAGAAATCATCTAGAGTTTTTTTTAGAGATTTTTTTTCTATTTGTTTGAAGATTATTTAAACAGAGGAGTCAACTGATGATGTGTATTTAGTCAAACAGTCCACTGTGCCGTCAATACTCTTTAATTTGACATAAATACAAATTCTTTTATCGAATCTCTCAAATCATCTTTCCCCTCACTTTGGAGTTTCAAGATAACCTCAGTCTAAAGGACTCCATTTCATAAAATAATTATGTCATAAACCTGCCGTTGTATCAAGCTGAAGGAGACAGGATTGGAAGGTTGATTTTTTTAAAAAAGGAAAATATTCTCCTGGAGATGAATGAACCAATCAATCAGCTTTCTGAATGGAAGGGCTAGTCAGGCTACATGGTTAGACTGACATGGCAGATTATTTATATACAGAAAATATTCAGCTTCTGGATGTACCAAATAGCTTGTTAGGAGGATGGGAGGGAGGGGAAAAGAGAAATGGAAGGAGAGGGAAGGAGACAGAAGGAAAGAAAGAGGAGGAAAGAGACAGGGAGAGAATGGAGGAGAGGAAGGGAGGGAGAAAGAGAGAACACAAGGTTTCTAAGTCTATTAAGAGAATGCTAATATACAATAGAGGAATTCAGAACTGTCACCATAATTCAGACACTGTGATCATTTTTAGATACTTTGATTGTTGGTGGGAGGAAGTGGCTTCACTACTTTGTTAATTAGTCATCATTCAAACAGCATCCTAGGGGTCAGAGTGCAGGCCCACATACCATAGAGCATATTCTCTGGCTCTTGCAGTTGTCTGAAAAGTAAACACAGGGCAGTCATTCAGATAAATTCACCTGCCCTAGAATATTCTCATGGCAGGATATAACAAGTTAAAACTGATTCTGGACTTTTTCATAAGATAGCCAATAAGATGGTCATCTTTAACAGTGGAAAAACACTAGCCTTGAAGGCAGGGAGTCGGGGTCCGAGTCATGACTGGTTCTGCCACTTTTCATAGCAAGTGGAGGAATTCTGTCAACTAGAGACAAGTGGGTGCCGTTTCTATTCTTGGCAAAACTTCATAACATATTAATAAGGTCATGACACGAGAGCATGGGAAAGGTAGCCTAGGGAGCTGGTCATGCCTAAGTCAGCTCCTTTCCTTTTTGGACATGGAGAAGGCCACAAGGTGCCATGCCGTACTTGTGAAAAAGATGGGTAGATATAGGCCCAATGAGGGGATAGGGAGCAGTATTTGGGGCTGGCTAAATGAATTATGGGACCCCCAAAGTAGGTGCTGGCATCAACCTGCAGGGAGACCTCTAGTGTAGTGTCTGTCTCAGGGATCTGCCCTTGACCTTGCTTGGCTCAACATTTTTATCAGTGACTTAGAGCCTTATGGGTAGGACACAAAGGTGGTAGGAATAGCTAATACATCAGTAGGAGAAGGACAGGGACTCTGACAGGTGACTTCATTGGTGTAGAGAACTTTCCAGGTAAGGAACTCCTACCAATTTAAATAACCCCCTTAGCTGTAATCCTTAGCCTCAGAGAGCTGCCCAGAGCATTGGGACGTGAAGTGACGTGCCCAGGGTCACAAAGCCATGACGTGTCAGAGGCAGAGTGGGAATCCACAACTTCCTGGTCAAGGCCAACTTTCGTCAATGACAGCACACTACCACTCACACTCATAAGCTGAATCACCTAAGCTGAAGTTTAACAACAATAAAGCATTTGAAAAATACAGGATGCTCAACAACAATTCCCCTGAAATGAAGGCCTGGGGCCTTTTGCAGGCTCGATGGGGGTTGGTCAGCTCCTTAGTGAATCAGCAATGTAATGGATGTGAGTGCTTACTCCTCTGTCACTGCTAGTGCAAAAAGCACAAGAGGGTGACTGCAAAGGACAAGGGAAAGACTGCTTTGTATCTGCCAGGGTGGCCATGACCACCAAAGGGACAGTCTCCTGGTCGTGAGCCTCTTTCTACTTAGCTGGACTGGTCTGTTTTCTGGGACTGTGCTTGAAGCCTCAGAAACATGAGAGCGGATGTTCTGCTGGCCCAGTCTTGGAGAACCAGGGATGCCTCGATGAAGCAACACACAAAGTATGACTTTGGGAAGGCATGTAAAATGTGATAGCCAAGACAGATGATCGTATCCTAGGCTGTGTTAAGAATGAGGAAGCAATGGTTTAGTGAAACTGCCCTGGGCAGCTTTGGGCAACATGTTCTAGGAAAGACAGAAACAACTTGGAGAATATAGAGAAGAGGGCAACCGGGGTGGTGAAAAGATTAAAGAACATGCCCTGTACAGAGGCTAGCAGGAGCGAGGGAGGAGCCAGGAGGGATCCCACCTAGGTGAGGGATCATACTTGTTCTGTTCCATCCAAAGAAGGGAGGGAGACAACAGGCATTTCTATGATATCTGTTATGTGCCAGGCACTGTGCTAAGTGCTTTACAAATATTATCTCATTGGATCCTCATAAGCTTGCAAGGGAGGTACTGTTAACTTGTTGTAACTTATTTTATAGTTGAGCAAACTGAGGAAGACAGAGGTTAAGAGACTAAACCAGGTCACATTGCTAGTAAGTGTCTGAGGCCACATTTGAATTCAGCTCTTCCTGATTCCAGCCCCAGAGCGCTAACCACTTTGCCACCTAGCTGCCAGAATTAGGGACAGAATTAAGGGTGGTGTTCATCAAGAGGCAGACTTGGACTTGAGGAAAGGGAAAACTTCTTAACAACTAGAACCAGCCCACAAAGGCATGATCTGCCTTAATAGCATTAAGTTCTCCTTCATGGAAACTCTAGGAGCAGAAGCCAAGGTATTGGGACTACATGGACTGTGTGGCCTTGAAAGTTCCCACGGATTCAGTTCCCACCATCTGGACTGGGCCAACGACACAGCAGGAGTGGGGTTAAGGAAAGCGTCTACTGATAACACTGGCCGACCAAAGAGGGAAAAGCAATCAAAAGGATGAGAACCATAACTTTCTTACTTGCTCTGGGAGATGGAGGAGTCAAGGACAGGTGAGAGAAAGAAAAATGTGCCTGACTGTCCCCAGACTGTTTCAGCTGTTTCTCAATAACACTGGGGATGTGACTGGCTTTCCCTAGCTTTAGTAACTAATTTAGGAACTATCTGAAGCAGCAAAATTACCAATGGGCTGATAGAGCAGAAACTCAGAGGTATCCCTGCAGGTGGGAGCAGGGAAAGGTAGATTGGAAATGTGTTTCAGGTTACAAGAAGTCATTTAGTTACCTGAGTTCAGATGTATCCTAAGAGATAATGGCAGAGTGGAGAGAGCACTGAATTGAGGGGCACAAGTTCAGGGTTTGAAGCCCACCTCTGTTACTATGCGTATGACCTTGGACAGTCACTGCCCCTCTCTGGGCTCTGCCTTCTTCCTCTATAAAATGGAGGGATTATAAGGGGATATCCAGCTCCATATTAGTGATCCTATTTTCTTTAAAGTCTGTTCTGGATCTGAACTTTATTATCTATGATTTGGGAAGAAAAATGCAAACTGCAGAAATATCACAGCAGTCTCTCTGGGAGGGCGAATCAGACTGTTTTAATAGAAATTTCTGCTATGTTTAATAACAAATGAACAAGATATTATTCATTAGTTACCGTGCCTTTCCTCATTTATGAGATAACTGGACTAGAATTAGAATATCTAGAAAATTTCAAAGGGATGTAAGAAGACCCCAGGTCTAAAGTCTTTGTTTTATCGATGCGGAAACGGAGGCCGACAGATATTAAAAGACTTAACTACAGTCACAAAAATAGTAAACACCAGAACTGAGATTTGAAACCAGGTCTTCTGAATCTAAATCAGAAGCAGAAACTCTCCTGTTAAATGCTTCCTGTCTTACATAGGCTCTGCGTGTGTATATGGACCAGAGGAGGCACACAAAGAACAGAAGAGGAAACAGGAAAGAAAGGTCAGCTAGCCATGGAGTGAAAACAAGGTTTGGGCACAAACAGGAATCCTATAGGATGAGGTGTGGACAGTTAGGAAGAGAGATGCACCAGGGAACGGATGACCCACAAGGGCACTACAATGTTGAGGGATGCATGAACCCGGCTCTTCTGACTACAATAGGAGTGACCAAATTCCTAACATTAAGAGCAACCCCACCCCCACACACACCCATGTCACTATGCATCTGAAAATATTCCTTTGAAAATTCAAGACTTTTACACCAAATTGAGAACCGCTCTGAAGCCTACGGTTGCTTCTTTTTAATGTTTCAAAATATTCCCTCCAAAGAGAGGCAAGTTAAGAGTCAAGATCCATAGCTTAAAACCACAGGAACAGACGTGCCCAGTGGATGTTAACAGCCTGGGCAGAGACAGAAGGAACAATGTCTAGCCAAGAGCAAATATTAGTTATACACCAAGAAACACCAGCATGGTAAGCTGTTCTTGTTAGTGTAAGGAGACGGCTTCACATTAAGGAAAGACTCACTGAGCAAACACTGTGGTAAGTAAGCATCTGTTAGCTAATGACAAAGAAAGCTGGGGACCCTTGGAGGCCCATTCTCAAGTCCTGCTACAAGCACTGACACAGCCACCACTAAACTAGCACGGCCGCTCCTACTGAGAATAAAGCCACTGACCCAAACTTCCCAGTACTGACAGGGCACCTCCTTCCCACATGACCGGCGTCCTTTCTCCATTCTCTGAAGACATCCTCGGCACAGCTTCTCCTCAGTGATTCCATCTTTGGCGTATGCTGCACCCTTCTCATGCCCACATCGATGGACCTTTCCAGGCCTTTTGGGGATGCTCAGCTTCAACTGTCCAGACCCTACAGTATTCTAAACCTCTCAGCCACCCAAGATCACAGGAAAAGTATGCGTATTTAAGAGATGAGCCTTTGTTCCAGAACAAGGTTGGGGTCATTTGGTTACTATTTTGCCCTCCCATTAATGCTGGTTCCTAGAATGGCTTAAAATTGAATAGGGCTAAATGCAAAGCCAGCCCCCTGGGTCCTAACATCAACCTCAGAAGTACAACATGGGGTAGCTCTGACAAGTGCATTGTCTGAAAATGGAGGATTTGGAAGATTATAAACTAAAAATGAGTCAACAGTGTGTGGTAGCCAAAAAAGGTCATGCTACTTAAGAGTGTGTGCTCAGAAACAGAGAGGGACCAGAGGTCCTGGGTCCAAACACCTCCTCTGAAGCTACCTGAGCAAATCATATAAATCTCTGGGTCTCAGTTTCTTCAAGTGCAAAAATGGGGATGGGGGTGGAGGTTGAAGAGGTAAATGGACCAGATGGCCTCTGAGGTCCATTCCAGCTCCAGATGTCTCCTCCCATTATTGTAGGTACTACAATTCTGGGATCTTACCAAGGGCAAACCTGTTCAGGTGTGAGTAGGACACACTGATCCTCACTGAAGTCCCTTTCAGCTCTATGACCCTCAGAATGACCAGCGAATTGATTTACATTCCCAAGTTATTCTTGCTACTGAAAAATCGCAATGTGAAAAAAGTGAGAGGAAAATACGAGTGATCACAGCTGCCAGTCATTTCGCCAAGGCACAGGCTTGCTGCCATGCTGGTTTTTCAGGACCTCTGCTTTTAGAGTTAAACACGAATGTCTCTCCTCTGATGTTTAAGGCCCCCCACCAGCTAGCTCCTTCTCTTTCCAGAACGACTGATCACACAGAATGTCCTCCTTTTCTTGGCCATGCTGCAGCCAAGGTGACCCATGAACAATCACCAAACTCCAACTTTTCTCCATCATTTCCGACCCTTCTATAGGCTATTCTCTCCCCTCTGGAAAGTCCACTTCTTTGACTCTGTTTGAAACCCTCGCTGCCTTCAAGGCTCAGCTCAGACACACGAAATCTCTCTGGATGTTCCCAGGGATCAGGCTTTTTCTCTCTCCTCACATTATCTTGTACTGGCTTCTCTGTGACAGTGGAAAATAATTTCCTCAAGGGAAGGAACTGTTTCATTCTTGTCTTGTAGTGGCTGATCTCGCAAAGTGCTTTGTACCAAAATGAGCATTTAAGAGCCCTTTGCTTAATTGAAAGAATCTGCCTCAATGCCTTCATTTTAGAGTTTTCCTGGGGCTCAGAGGCAAGGTGGTTTGCCCATGATATGAAGTCCAAAGTTCCTGATTCCTCCACAATCATCCACCTAGTACCCCATACCGGAAATGCTCCTTCAAGACTGATGCAAGAATCCTGGATTGGCTTTTCAAAAAGCCACCAGGAAAGAATGCTGTCTTCCCCTGAAAACACAGGCCTACTTGCTCTCAATATTCCATTTCCCACCTTCATGACTTTGCAGTCACTGTCCCCCCACGTCATCTCTGCCTTCTAGTATCTTTCAAGATGCAGCTCAAATCCCACCTTCTACAGGAGGCCTTTCCCAGGCCCCCAGCCCCACTCCACTGCTGGCACCTTCTAAGATCACCCTCCACTGACACTATTTACATTCTTTGTGCATGTTTTCTCCCCCAGGAGAATGGGAACTCCACAAGGGTAGGAACCAAGTTCTGGCATTTCTTTGTATTGCCCATGCTTAGCATAGAGCCTGGCACAAAACAGGCACTTATAAATGCTTGTTGACTTGACTGGACTTACTGATTGTCAGGAGCAGTTAATGTTTTGGTTAGTTTTACTGAAGTTTTGCTTAGGTTTTTTTTTCTTTTTTTAATTCTTTGTTATAAGGGATGGCTCCCTGAGTGAACAGGCATATTTAATATTGAAGGGGACTAAGATTTAATATTGAAGGGGATAGATTTTTTTTAAAAGATTAAAAAGGAAAAAAAAAGGCCAGCTCTTTCCAATTCCAATTCTCAAAATTTCTAACTTCTGTGCTTATTTGGAAAGTATTTGTTTTCCTAGTTTTTCAAAATCACATGTTAAGTTCATTTTTTTCTGTTTAACTTTGGTTAGTGTGTTCAGACATAAATTTTCTTCCAAAGACTGCTTTATCCACACCCACAGATGCTGGTATGCTGCCTCTTTGTTATCATTTCCTGTAATACTCCAACAGTTCTGTGATTTCAGAGATTCCATAGTTTCTTCCAACAGTGCAGATTCATCCGTGTCTGACTCTTATCTTGTGTCCTTTCCAAAGAGCTGTTCAGACGGTCTCCCCAATGTGTGGCAGCCTTCCTCACTTTTCTTAGCCTTATGAGGGAAGTAGTGGAGACTCACTGGATCTCCCATCATTCCCATGCTTTCCATCTTTCCCTACCAGTCCATCCTCTTCCTTCCACACAGTGCCTTGATGAGGACTTCTACTCCTACTCTCCAGATATCCTCCTTGGTGACATGGAGCCACCTTCTCACCCAGCTGGCACTGATGCTTGATTGACCACTGTGTGATACTCATTTTTAGTTCATTGGTGAAAATTATATTCTCAGTCCATAGAGGAACACTGGTACAAAGTTAACATCACAAGGAGGGCCTCTGTTTTCAGGGGAAGTTTAGGGATAGTAAAAAATAACTGTCATTTTCTAAAAGGAATCTGATCCACTCTCTTCCTTTTCTCTGGCCCAGAAATATATACTATTAGAAACTTCTATAAGCTATTCATACAAATATATACTGAAACCTGAGCAAGATACCTTCCACCTTCATCCACTTGGTCTTTCCCATGCAGAGGGACAGGCCAAGATCTTTTAAGTGATTACAGATCTCTCCCAGGAGGCTCTGGAGTATTCTGGGGTTTGATGTAAGCAGCAACATCTCATCTCCCAATAGGAACACTGGGAGGACTCCATCATCCACAGGGAAATCCCTCTTCAGCCTAGTCTCTGTGCTGGACCTCCTCCATCACAGGCAAGTGTGTTTTACACCTTGCCCAAGGTTACTCCCAGAAGGTCACGGAACAAGGAATCTGAAGTGAATATGACATATGGCCGGGAGACCCCTTGTTGTGAGAGCCTGCGTGGAAGCATTCTGTTCTAGCTTCATCATCAACAAATAATAAGCACAAGGGTCTTGTATGTTCTACTAGATCTTTCAGGTGACTGACGATATGGGCCTTCTTGTTTTTTAAACCAAAGGGTTGCATTATCCTTATTAATACCCTCACTGAGGATGCCCTCAATTCACAGAGAGTAGACTTTCAGAAAGACTTTGTATAGACAGGACAATATGAATGTATGCTGGTAGTTAATGACTGTCTTTGGGTCACCATTTTTGGTATTAACAAGTTCCAGGGTCTTTTCTAGCCTTTGGTATCTTCTCCTTCTTCAGACACCTCATCGATCAGTCCCCCAATGCCCTCACAGTACATCACCTCCAGAATAGCCCCCCTCCATCTACACTTGGTCAGGTACAAAGGCTCCTGTCACCTCTGCTCTTTTAGCTCCATATCTGCGCTTCAAGGAGCATATCCAGGCCAGGGAAGTGAATCAGTAAGTCAACAAGCATTAGGAAGTGTTTAGTATATGTCAGGCACTGTGCTAAGTACTGGAGATACAAAGAAAGGCAAAAAGAGCACCTGCCTCACAAGGTCACACTTTAAAGGTGGGGAGACAACACGTGTATAATTAAGTACATACGAGAGAGAGAGAGAGAGAGAGAGAGAGAGAGAGAGAGAGAGAGAGAGACAGAGAGAGAGAGAGAGAGAGCGCGAGCACAGATGGAAGGTGATTTCAGAAGGAAGGGCACTAGCAGCTGCGGAGACCAGGAAAAGCCTCTGGCAGGAGATGAGATGTGAAGGAAGCCAGGAGAACCTGGAGGTGCCTAATGCCAGCCTAGTCCTGAATCCCAGAGAGAGCCACCCTAAACTTCAGTCCCAGCAGGGGATAGGTGCAGCTGAGTAATGCCCTTGAACCCCAGCAGAAATAGCAGCCATGGCCAGCTCCCACTTGTATGCGGCTTATCACCTCTTGCAGATGACTCTCAGATCTACGCGTGGAGCCCCAGTCCTACACTACCGGCTCTTTAATGCAGGCTTCTTAAACTGAGGGTCAAGACCCTATATATGGTCGAAGGAAATGTGGCAACAGTAAATAGTAAAAAGGTTTCTGAACGCTCAACTCTTTAACTCAGAAGTTAAAAATCAAACTCGTAATGAATCTGAGGTATTTCTGGCAGTGCTTGCCGCTGCTGTGCCACACAAGTGCGCTGGAGCCTTGGTTCCCAACACAGAGCATGAACACTTAACACTGTGTACGCCCTCAGGCCCCACAACTCAATGAACGCTGCCAAACAGGAAAAGGGGTCGTGAGTGGAAAAGGTTTAAGATGCACTGCTCTAATGGACGTTTCCAAAATAGAATTGAGTATCTTTCCCTCCAAGCCTTCTGATCTTCTAAAATTGTACTGTGGAGGGCACTGCCATCCTTCAAATCACCTGGCTGGCAATTCTAGTGTCATCTTTGACTCCCCAAGGATGCCATCAGCTGCTGAATCTTGTCCTCTGTATCTCTCCTACATCTCCTGGGGATGTGTCCTTTCTCAGCATTCGTCTAGTCACCACAGTAACTCAGACCATCATCATCTCTGGCCTAGGCTACTACAGCATCCTCCCGGCTCCAGTCTCTCTCCTCTCCGATCGATTCCCCAAACAGTCATCACGTTCCTAAAGCACAGCTATGGCCATGCAGTCTAACCATGTTCCCTCGTCTCCCTGCCTCCTATTCAACAGATTCTAGGGGCTCCCTAGGATGCCTGGGGTCAAATATAAACCCTTCTGTTTCCCATTTTAAACTCTTCACACTCTGTCCTCTTCCTGACTTCCAGTCACACGGGCCCTACTCTTCCTCCCCCATGATGCTCCAGTTTCCATGCCTTTGCCCTGGCCATCCCCCACCCCCCAGGCACTCCCCCGCCTCAGCTCCACCTCTTACAATACCTGGTCTCCTTGGAGATGCATCTCAAGGGTCACATTCCATAGAAGAGCTTTCTGGGTCTTTCTAGGGCTAGTGCCTCCCCATTCAAGGTCACCTGAGATCGTGTGCGTGTGCATGCGCGTGCGCACAAAGCGGCACATACAAAGCAGTCATCAAGTGATCTTGAAAATATGTGTGTGTGTGTGTACATGTTATCTTCCCTGTTAGAATGGAAGCCCCTTGAAGGCAGTGATTATTTTACTTTCATCTTTGTTTCTCCAGGGCTTAGCATGGGGCCTGGCATGTAGTAAAGGCTTAATAAATGTCTGAGTCTTCCCACTATACCACAGGACCTCTAGAGGTTGCACTAATTTAGTTGGTACTGCATTAAGCTGTTTTGAGTCATTTGACATCAACAAACACTCTAGAAATCATCTGCAGGCTATTTTCCATAAGGGTCTCTTGCCAGTGAGGTTCAACACAGGCTAAGAACTTGTTAGTTTATGTTCATTGTCCCAGGGAGAGGAAATAAATATGTTCCTCCCTCCTTAAAACTAAGCACTCTATACTGTAGCAAGGTATTTTCCCTCTCTTTCAAATAAGCCAATTCTATAGCTACTTAACTCCTCTTAGAGCTCAGAAAGGAATTCATACAGTTTCAGCAGCTTTAAATACATCGGCAACAATTCCTTCTCTTCTCAGCTGGAGTCTTAAAGGGGTGAAGCATCAGAAAATACTTTACCTTGGCGTTCTACACAAATACACAATGGAAAGGTGCCCTGCACACCACGGCTAGTGTTGGCAGCTACCTGCAACAAAACAGAAAAGACAATCATCAGTACATGTCGGTCCAAAATGGACCTTCATTTCCCACCTAGCTAGGGCTGTACTCCTCCAGACTTCACCATCATGCTCCAGAAACCTCATCAAGGCAAGATCTGGTCAGCCCTGGTCTTCTTACCTCATCAGCATCCCCTGTCTTGGGGCCCCTCCCTTTGACTGGAGAGAGCAGAGATGGAGAGCCCCTCCCAGAACCTCTATTTAAGTCTCAAAGTTCCTCCCTAGCAGCCATCTCTTCCTTTTCCACCCAACTGAGGCTGCATTCCTCTGGAGTTTGCCATAATGACCCCTCCACCTTTCCCTTCCTCCTCTTTTCAGATGCCTTTTGTGTGTTGTTTTCCCCCATCAGACTAAAAGCTTCTTGAGGGCAGAAACTATTTTGGGGGGGGGGGGGCACGGTATTTCTAGGGCTTAATACAGTGTTTGGAACTAAGTAGGCATTTAATAAATGCTCAAAACCAGGATTCTCCATTAAATCATTGAGTGAGTTCACTCTCCATTCCCCTACTTAATAAACTACAGCAGCTCCCTCTTGCCTGGAGGATAAAATATCCTGTTTGGCTTTTCAAGTTGTTCACAGCTTGGCCCCAACCTATTATTCTGGGTTCATTAAGTATTATTTCACTTCCCACACTCTCTCTGGTCAAACAAGCCTTCTCTCTGTTCTGAACCCTTAGCATTCACTCTCCCACCTCCCTGGCCTTTACTATGGCCATCCCCCATGACAGGAAAAGTCTTCCCTCCTCACCTCTTGTCTCAACTCACGCCCCACCTTCCACAGAATGACTTTCCTAGTACCCTCAACTGCTAGTGCACTCTCTTCCTAATTACCTAAATGTAATTTAGTTTGAATTTGTTCTGTGTATATATTGATATACATACTTGCTATTTCCACCCAATATAGTATAAAAGCTTCTTCAGAGCAGGAATTTTTTCATTTTTTATAACTGTGACCCCAGAAACTAGTACAGTGCCTAGAATACAGGTGAATTCAGAGTCTGAGAAATAAGTTAAGAAGCCTGACACAGAAGCATGATACAGTAGTGATTCAATTATCCAAATTTATTTCTTCAAATGGTAGAGGAACCCACAAGGAACAGGTATTATAAGGTACATGCTAGACCATGCCTGAATTTTCTCTTTCTATATGACAGATGGCTTGACTACTTACTATCCCACTCCTAGGGTTATCATTTCTACCTCAGCAATTAATTTTTCTCTCTCAGTGAGAATCAGATCCAGAATAGGATAATGTATCCATTTTGGAGTTTTTCTTGGCATGTGGTGTGAAATGCTGGTCTGAATCTAGTTTCTGCCAGAATGCTTTCCAGTTTGCTCTGAAACCTTTTGTCAGATAGTGTATCCTTACCCTAGTAGTTGGGGCCATTGGGTTGTCTATCTCTACCCTATGCTTGACACATAAGTAGGTACTTAAATGGTTTCTGAAATAAATTGTTGACCTTTTCAGTAATCTCTGCTTATTTATAAAACCAGTCCTGTCCTTTCCTTTACCTTTCCCAGACAGCTCAAATAAAAGATAAATATTTTTAAATGCTTCAACTGAGCAAGGGAGGAAAAGAAGAGGCAGCTAATCTATGAGATCATTATACCTAATGGGAGCATACCAATCATTCAGCTTTGTATCCCCCACAGTGCTTAGCACAATGCTTTCCACATCTCAGACACTCAGAAATACTTCTTGAATCAACCAAAGGTAGATTTTGCAACAAGGAAAAAAGCCTCTTGTGCTATCCAAGAAGCAATGTATTATTTGGCAAAGGTGTGAGTCATTAACTTTGGCATACACAAGTAGGGCTTACATCACTATAAATGCTTGACATATCTCAAGGGCTCTCAGGCTGAAAGAAGGAAAATCTATAGATTCTTTCCCCAGGTTATGC
Source organism: Trichosurus vulpecula (assembly GCF_011100635.1). NCBI lineage: Eukaryota > Metazoa > Chordata > Mammalia > Diprotodontia > Phalangeridae > Trichosurus > Trichosurus vulpecula. The sequence goes on along the minus strand of NC_050580.1, from coordinate 34,929,206 downwards.
AAGTGAAAGATGCATCACTTTAGTGTTGGTTTTCTTTTTAATTTGCTATGTTTAGATGCCTCTGAATTGAATTACTCAAGCATGAACAAATAAAACCTTGAAGGGGTCCCACTTACTTGCTCCTGACAGTTTAGAAACCAAATCCTCTATTTAGATAAAAGATGACAGATGACAGGATTTGACAGCTCAGTAATTTACTGCAATATTCTCTGCACTTCTGAATTTGTAGGCCATCACAGCCATTAAGTAAAATTAGATTCATGATGTCAGCCAAAAACCTCATGGGCAACAGTTTTATGTCATTAAAAAAAACACCATCCTCAATCTGTTTGATTCTATGTTTGCTTATTAGAGGTCTCTCAGTGAAACAGGAGAAGGGTTTTAATTGCACTCCTAGCCCTATCAATTTTTATTTTAGCCATAAGCTTCTCTGGCCTATAACACATTCCCACTCTGCTTTTTCTCTATGTCTAAAATGACTTAGATAGAGTGGAAGGAACTGGGTCTGACTGCTGCAGCCCCTTTGCCCAAGTCTAAAATATTTCAAAGATTCTCTAACAAAATGGAGTGTTAGGAAAAAATAAAACACAGGCCTAGATTCCATGAAATGTGTGCCTCTGGGCAAGTCACTCACTTCCCTGGACCTGTTTCCTCATCTGGAAAATGAGATGATTGGCCTAAAAGACCTCTATGGTCACCCCAGCCACAACACTGCAGATTCTAAGCTGCTCTGTGGTCTTAATAGGCATCTATCAACAGTAAAAAGTGTCAAAACAGAAAATCACTGTAAGTCCTATTAAGGAGTCAGTCTCACACCTAAAGGACATTCTGAACCCGCTGCCAAAGCAATGCAGATAACCAAGCTTCAGGTGCCACTGAGTAGGCAAAGCTGTGCAGAGTCTGCTTCCTATGCCACTAACCCAAGCATTTGCTCAATAAAAATGTGGCATTGTAATCAGCATGGCTCTTTAAGGTGATACTTTATACCAACTAAGATTACTATCTAAAAAAGTTGCACTATCAATTTTAAAGCCTCGATGTTCCTGGATTCAGATAACATTCCACCACCAAGAATGATCATGGAACGAGGAGACACAAGGTCATGTATCAGGGATCCAAGGTCTGGCCACTTTATGCATGTGGGCTGAGAAAGATAAAAATGAGAAGGGTCAATAATTATGTTAAGGACCTCAGACACTGTTACTATTCTTTTCAATTGGTATTTTAATGGCGGGGGGCATCACAACAATAAGTCTGTGCATATGTGGATCCAAATTTCAAAATCATCTCCTTTGACAATTATAGTGAAATAGGGCAGTCCAGAAGTGCAGACAAGACGAGCAACAACCACTAAGTTAATGTTAATACATCATCGAAAACCTGTGATTATGGCCAGGAAGGAGCTGCGAGCGGCTCCCCCACCAACAAGTCCAGAGTCAATGACGGCAATACTGGCACTGCAGATCAGGTTCCGGTTTCTCTGTAATACTACTGTACTGCACTATTACTGTTCTGGCACATCAGTCAAGAAACACGAGACAGACTTTATTTGGTGCTTCTTGACTCCCAAGTCATGAAAAGAGAAATGCTTTTCTCCTAGTCCAGTGATATTCTAGAGAAACCCGGAAGCTGGGGTGCCATGTCCAGCACTGAACTTCCACAGAAGGAATGCCAAGAAAGGCTAATGAGCAACAGATTTCCCCCACAGCTGCAGGGAGGAGAGAAATAGTTTTTTGGGGGGCTGAAAGTCAGTGAGCTTTATTTACCATTTGTGATTTTTATGTTCTCTTTTTCTCATGCAAACCCAGGCTTCTCACTTCAGAGTCTTGTTTTACTCCTTTCTTTCCCTCCATAATTTAGAGGAGAAATAAAATGAGACTCAACCTCAACAGTTAGAAATGAAAATATCTGAGAGGAAAAACAGACATTCACAGGGAGAAAAATACTGGGCAAACAGTTATTCTCTAAATTATACTGAGATCTGGCTATGAATCTAAGCCTTGCATACATATAAAGCATCATGGCTCCTAAAGAACTGAGCACAAGGAAAGAATAACAAAGGTGGGGAAATTACCCTGCAGACAGGAAGAGGAAAAAGGCTCCATGACCCAAAGGGATAAGATTACAGAGAGAGAGGGAGGGGGGGATTGTCCAGCAAAGTGTGGTGTACCAACATAAGGCAATATCACCTCCCCAAACGAAACAACTCAGAGGAATTTAGAGAACCTGGGACGCTGTATGAAGTGATACAGAAGAACGAAATCAAAACCCATCTCCATAGCCCATAGCCCATCTCCACAAGCCCAATCATGGAAGGGGTGGCAGAACTAATTAAAAACTGCTTGACTGTAAGGCACAATCTCCACCCTGGAAAATGAATGAGGCTGCCTTCCTTCTCCCAGAAGGAAGGGGCTGGGGGGAGAATGGAAAGGGGTAGGTACTTATGTTGTCAAATTTGTTGTTCTTTGGAACAAGAGAGGGTTCAACATGGGAGAAGGGGAAGTGAAGGCAGGTAGGGTCAAGGCTAGGATATAAACCCAAATGGCAATGATAAATGTTAAAGAAATAGACAGAGAAATGGACACACACACACACACATACTATACACACACAGTGAGAAGCAAAGAACAGTGCAGCTCTCCTTGAGCTCCCTCCAGACCCCAGGTAGGTAATTCCTTATCTACCTTAAGGTCTAGATGATGTTTCAAGTAATCTCATCCCTCCCTATAGTCCCACTCACTCTGTGCTCCACGGGATATTCTCTTCGGAGAAGCAGCCTAGCATACAAGATAATTTCTAAGACACAGTCACAGCAACCCCCCTCGTCCCCCATGCCCTTGGAGAACATCCTTCCTCCACCCACTGTAGGGGAGATCTTCTCCAGGAAGATTTGTAACCAAGAAACCTCCCTAACCGATGCCAAGGCCATTTTCCAGCCGTTGCTTGCGTCCATTCATTGAATTTCAAAGTGCTTTGGCTAGCACAGCATCTCTAAAAAATCTGAATTAGTTTAAATTTGATACACGGAATCACTGAGATAAGGCACTACATAGCAAAGACAGCAATGTCATTTAAAAAACAACAGCTGTCCCTCAGCTTTGCTGAATGAGTAATTTCCTTTCATTTCTCATTAGAGATAATATACCTTAAAAGAACAACACTTTACAAGTTTCTGCCATTGTCCCACATGCCTGGAATACCTGCCACTTCTTACCTGCCTAATCACCTCCTGGCATCTTCCAGGCACAGGTACATACCTCCCTAAAGGTAAAGCACTTCATGAAATGCTTTAGCGAACACAGGAAAGATGGGGTTTCTACCTTCACAGAGCTCTTCTACCAAAAATAATAAATAACTCTTTTGCAATGTACACAGGAGATTCAAACTAAAAGAAAGAGATGGAGATAGGAGGTCAAAGAAAAACAAACTTGCTTTACTCACTAAGAACGTAATTTCCTAGTGGGCCAAGGGCTTGGCGTTTAGTGTCCAAGTGCATCATGAGCGCTCATAAAAATTAAGCAACCAAGTAATTTATATTTCCTATTTCACTAGTGAAAGAAAATTCATCTACAAAACAGTTTTATGAAGTATCTCTTATTCCTTTGGAAAACATTTAACAGACTATTTGGCTTTCTTTGGCATAAATGGACACAGTGTAAGTTGCAAGAAAAGGCTAAATGAAATGATCCCTAACTTCTTATGGAGTTGGGAATTCAACAGCCCCCGCCCCAGGAATCCTGCTATTTCAAGTTATCATCTGCAACATTACAAATTGCATTTAATTAGGGTTATAGTGTTCAGGATTTAATTATAGTTTGTTGCACTGAAAATACATTGGAAAATAATACGACATTTTTTTTACTGCTGAACACTTAAATGCAATTTTAATTCTACCATACACTACAGTTTTTTAGTAGGAACATTTTTTATGTCCTGGTATTTTCAGAAGAACAACAGTACTATGTTTATTTGATGAAATAAAGTGCAGTTTGAAAAAAAAAAAAAAGAAACCCTGAATCCTCAACTCTTCCTTCTGCCTGGAGAAGAGAAATGCTAAAAATCCAACCAACCAACCCAAACCCAAACCCAAAGTATCAAACACTCCTGAAAACAGTGTTGGAGTCACAGCAAGTGACCGCTTCCATCTCTCCTCCCGAGACAGCTCTGTTGATTCCCTCACATGGCATTGGTGGAGCAAGGTTAACATGCCACTCACAGCCAACAGCCCCTGACGCCGGCCCACTTACCTAAAAGGACTCCACGGGGTTGAGCTTTTGTGCTCCCTCCCCCTCAGGAAGACAGCCACTCTCAACTTGATGGGTGAGACAAATGCTGTTGTGCTCACACTCCTGGTAATTTGTTTGCTGTTTAAAGAGGTATCTCTAATCAAGTGGAACTTGCCTGAAGGGCAGTACAACAGTCTCTAGTGAGATCACAAGCTATCTTTGCAACAGATGGCACATAATAGTGTGTTCGGGAAGGTGGCAATAAAAAAAGAAAACCCGATGATCGGAGCGGGAGTGTTATTCCTCTTTGCCTTTGCTACTAAAAGCAGCGTTGCACAATGCAACTGGAATGCAGTGAGAGGCCTATGATGCCACTGCTGTATGGGGACCCCAGGTGAAGGAATTGTCTACTCGTGCCTGTCAGTGTAGTCAGAGCTGCCTGGAGCACTGAGGGGGCAGGGATTTGCCCAGCATCCCCCAGCCAGCAGCAGTGGGCAGCAGGCCTCATCCTGTTGTACAGGTCAAGTTCTCTAGCCACTGTGGCCTTGCTCACTCTCACCCTTCTTTAGAAAATCCTTTAAGAAGCATTCTCTGTGGAGCTGAGGCCTTATCAGTAATAACAACAGCGTACACCTTAAGTCTTACAAGGCATTCATTATTGTTGCTTTTCAGATGGGGAAACGGAAACTGCGAGAGATTAAGGATGACCAGGACTGGACAAGACAGGGCTGGGGTTGGACCTTCTTATTCCATTATGCTGCCTGTGATTTGCCACCTATCTGTACAAAATGGAATAACAGAGGTGACCGAGGGTTCAGAGACCAAGTTCTTACAGGTCTTAGGAAGCTGGAAAGGCTTCGAGGGCAGCTGAGCAAGTAGCCTAGGGACCACCTGAGTACTGGTTAAGGTCTCCCACTGCATTCAGAGCCATTTCCAGGAGTTCTGATCTATATCTTCTGACTGGAATGGATGGCTCCAGAGGAGAAAGTGAAGCTGGTGACTTTGCATAGCACTCCCTCACTAAAATCCGGTTCACTTGCAAGTCATGGCATCACCTTCCAGATGTTGTCCTCTTCAAGAATGAAGGACGGACAATAACCTCAAAAAGCAGATGGTCCAATGTGAGGCTAAGACACAGCTTCAGGCATAAGCAGAATTACTTGAAGTCCCATTAATATGATTCTTTAAGGGTCTTTAATTGTGAATAATCTTTAAATACTTGATTGTCATGTGAAATCTGTCAGCACAAAACTTTGAGTTTTGACTGATAACCTATAGTCTATGAGTCTAACGTAAGTATCTTAAACACGCTCAGCTCTTGATTCTTGGCACTTTCCAACCTCCATCCTAGAGGCCTTCTCAGGTTCGCAGATGCCTCTGCTACCCCTGCTGCAGCCTCCACCACCTGGTCAGTTCATTGAGTATCCCATGGCCAGCCCCACTCACATCTAAAAAGCTCGTCTTCTGACTCTCTGGATGACCTCTCCTCTTGGCTCCCCTACCCGCCAGCATTAGCCTCCTACCTTCAGGCCCCTTTCATGTGTTCTTCCCTCATTAGAATGGAAGCTCCCTGAAGGTAGGAACTGTTCTATTTGTGTATTTGTGTTCTCTGTGCTTAGTACAGCCTAGAACATAGTAATTGATTGGAAAATGCTTCATCAGGCTAACACGTAAGAATCATCAGGTCTAAATACATTTAAATGGTTGCTTTCCTGGAAAGGACATAATCCAAAAGCAGTTTGTTTTATTTAGCCCACACTTGTTCCCCAGGATCCTACCCACAGCTACCAAAGCCCAGATCTGAACACGTCGCTCTCCTACTCAATCAACTCCAGGGGTTTCTAATCACTTTGAGGATAAAATAGTAACCCCGGTTTGCCTTTTCAAGCCCTTCACAACCTGCCTCAACCTATCTTTGCAGACTTGGTGGCCATTATTCCCTTTCCAAATGCTTCAATGTAGCCAAACAGGTCTTTTCTTCGTTCCTCGCACACTCCGCCTCATGTCTCCCTACCTTTACCACCCCATTTGCCTGCAATGCATTCCCTCTCTTCCTTTAAGATAGGCCTTTCCCAACATCCTCACACCACTCTCCCCCCTCAATTACCTGTTATTTATCCGTATTTACCCCTTTCATATTTATGTCATATTATATACTGATATAGAACTTGTTGTCTCCCTTAGTGGAATGGAAGCTCCTTCTAAGGAGGAATTGTTTCCTTCTCAGTTCTTGTATCCTGTGCCCTGCACAGTGCCTTGCACATAGTAGGCTCTCAACAAATGCTTTGCTGACTGAGACCTCCACAAAATTTGAGTGGGAAAGTGCCTCTGTAAGCCTGCTGTTTTAGCAAGAGTACTAAGGTTAAAATGAGAAACATATTAGCCATGTTAAAAAAAAACCCCAAGAAAAATAAAGAAAGTGAAAAAAAACATACTTCAATCTGTATTCAGACACAATCAATTCTTTCTCTGGAGGTGGATAGCACTTTTCATCGTGAGTTCTTTGGAACTGTCTTACATCACTGTAATCTTGAGAATGTCTAAGTGATTCACAGTTGATCATACAATTACTGTTACTACATACAATGTTCTGGTTCTGCTCACTTCACTTTGCACCAGTTCATATATATCTTTCCAGGTTTTTCTAAAACCATCCCCCTTGTCATTTTGTATAGCTCAATAGTATTCTGTCACAATCATATACCACAACTTGTTCAGCCATTGCCCAATATGTAGGCATCTCAATTTCCAGTTCTTTGCCACCAAAAAGAGCTACTATAAATATTTTTGTACATATAAGTCCTTTTCCTTTTTTTATTTAATCTCTTTGTGATACAGAACCTGTAAACATATTGCTGGGTCAAAGGGTATATGCACAGTTTTACTGCCCTTTGGATAATTCCAGATGGCTCTCCAAAATGGTTGGATCAGTTCACAACTCCACCAACGACGCATTAGTGCCCCAATTATCTCACATCCTCTCCAATATTTGTCATTTTACTTTTCTGTCACATTAGCCTATCTGACAGGTGTAAAGTGGTACCTCAGACCTGTTTTAATTTTCACTTCTCTAATCAATAGTGATTTAAAGCATTTTTTTATATGACTGTAAATAGCTTGGATTTCTTCTGAAAACTGCCTGTTTACATCCTCTGACCATTTATCAATTGACTCATATTCTTATAAATTTTACTAAGTTATCTATATATTTGAGTATTGAGGCTATCTGAGAAACCTGCTGTAAAATTTTCCCCCAATTTCCTGCTTTCCTTCTAATCTTGGCTGCACTAGTTTTGTTTGTTAAAAACCTTTTAAATTCAATGTAATCAAAATCATCTATTTTGCATCCTAGGTTCCTCTCTATCTTTTGTTTGATCATAAGCTCTTCCCTTATCCATAGATCTGACAGGTAAACTATTCCATGCTCCCTTAATTTGTTTATAATATTACCCTTAATGTCTAGTTCACGTACCCATCGTGATCTTATCTTGGTATATGATATGAGTTGTTGGTCTATACCTAGTTTCTACCAAACTTCTTTCTGGCAATATTTGTCAAATAGTGACTTCTTGTCCCCAGGGCCTGGATCTTTGCATTTATCAAACGCTAGATTATTATGGTCATTCACTACTATATTGTAGTGCATGTATTTAATCTGTGCCACTGATCCGCCACTCTATTTCTTAGCCAGTACCAAATTATTTTGATAATTACCACTTCGTAATACACTTGGGGATCTAGTACTCTGAAGGCCAGGACGCCTTCCTTCACATTTTTCCCCCACTGATTCTCATGATATTCTTCATCTTTTGTTCTTCCAAATGAATTTTATTATTTTTAGCTCTATAAAATAATTTTTGGTAGTTTGGTATAGCACTGAATAAGTAAATTAATTTAGGTGGAATTGTTATTTTTATTACATTGGCTTGGCCAACCCATGAACAATTA